>NC_072894.1:25000000-26250000 GCF_027943255.1 Anastrepha obliqua | reverse complement strand
ACCAAACGACAAATTGTAGTGTCAGACGGTGCCTGTTTGCCGCGATACTTTTTGCGATATGCGCGTTGAGTTAGAACAATAGAACGACTATTTTCGATGTATAGTGTCACTATTTCAGCGCGTTGTTTCGGTGTAAAGCGATCCATGGTTGAAATTGTACTGAATTGACGTATCGAAAACATGTATGTTGAAGTCGATCAGTTGGTAAATGACAAAGTTATTCGATTCCCGGTCATTTTCCCGAATCGAATTTCCCGAATGCCGCTGGCCCGAATGTCTAAAATTCCGAATAACCAAAATCCCGAATGCCATTTTCCCGAATGCCAGTTTCACGAATCCATTTTCCCGAAAACCAATTTCCCGAATAACTAATTTACCGAATATTTTTAAATAATTGACGCATAAATGGTATGGTAAAGTGTGCACATGATGTTGTCTTTGGCTTATGTTCCCCCAGATGACGTTAAGCCTAGTTTTCAGTTGCTTTTAATTAATTCACCAGATGAACTTCGTCCTGTCCTCGATTATTTTACTGAAAATTACGTTCTAGGACGACTAGCAAGAGGCCGTAGAAGACAGATTTTGCCTCAATATCCAATCGAATTGTGGAATCAACATGAAGCTGCTCTCCAAGGAGCTTGCAGAACGAACAACGTCAGCGAGGGGTGGCATAACCGATTCGCGATAGTAGTGGGAAAACACCACCCAGATTTGTACTCCCTTCTGACAGAAATACAAAAAGAGCAAGCCGGTACAGAGTGTGCTATTGCGGAGTTAAGTTTAGGGAGATCGGTAAGAGCTGCACCAAAGAAGAAATGGTATCAGCTTCAAAGCAGAATCCAAGCGATCACAGCTTCCTACGATAATTATAGAAGAGAAAACAGATTATTGGACTATTTAAAAGCAATTTCTTATAATATTGTGCTCTAATTGGTTTACAAATATGTATATGTTCACTTTTACAAAAATTTATTGCAGTAAATCCTTTATTACTAATATAATAAAAAAAAAATTTTATTTTTCGGGGACATAGCCATTAGTGAAACTGGCATTCGGGAAAATGGCATTCGGGATTTTGGTTATTCGGAATTTTAGACATTCGGGCCAGCGGCATTCGGGAAATTCGATTCGGGAAAATGACCGGATACCAGTTATTCAGCGTTTACATACCGACATAAAATATGGCGCACCCTGTATTTCATTTAAATGTTTAGTATTTCATTTAAATGTTGTGCCTTTATCCTAACGAGCTATCATAAAATTCGATACTATCTTGTTTAAGCTGCGTTTTTAAGTCGGTCACTGATGAAATTGTATTGTGGCAAAACACGAAAGTTCGCAAACCGACTGGTAACAAAAACCGAGCGAATAAGATACTAAATCAAAAACATGAATTCGCCTTGACACCAGATAGCAAGGCAGTAGTTGTCAGAAGTTACGAGTTGCCACAGTTAGAAATTTAAATAGTTTTTAACCACCTGTACATAAGCAGGGATGCATGCACACAAAGTAATCAGTCTTAAGTTAAGCTTGTGAAAGCTTTTAATTTAAGCGAGCAATTTGCCATTATTTTCTGACTTTTATTTAGCAATTATAAATGCGCTATTTCTGAACTAATTCCTCTGCACTTGATTTTACTTTTTATCTTAATATATACAGGTAGGACTCGTTCACGAAAATTCTTATAAATACTAATGTTTCTTTTGACTCTTGACTCACTTTTGATCAAGTGAGTTCTTCCTTCAGTTTTATAGACCTCATCAAGTTGATAATTTCAGCAATTTTTTTATAACATTGCTCGCCTTTGTTGTAATGGAAAATGAAACATTGTCTTTATTCCAAAAACTAGCTTTCCTTTTCCCTTCTTGCGCAGTATTTTTAAAATATGAATGTTAGTCACATCAATAGCAAATTTTTATCGCATATGTAAATTAGGTTTGACTATATTTAATTCACTTTGCTTTAATTTAATGTACGCTTTTGAAAAAATATGTAAAATTAAAAAAGTATAAAAATAAATTCCGAATATTAATGGCTCTCACTGTCATAAGTCCACATATACATACATACATACAAACAACGATGGCCGTAAATATTGCGCAACAAAGTAGAGAAAAAGTCGAATATATAAATTGTATAGAGAAAAAGTTGAGAATTTGCTGCACGCAGATAACGTCCGTTGCCCGAAAAACTACACATCCAAAAAGTTTTATATTGTCCACTTTGCCTGACAGCCAGACACGCGAAGGCGGCGGAGGCGACATTAACTTTTACGGCACCGAAAAGTTGACCGTAAGCCACCGCTTACTATAGTTGCAGTTGCCTTAGCTTCTTATTATTTGCTTGAAGTGCTGCAGACTTGCAACTTTTTAAAACGATAAGTGCAGGATTTCACTCTGCGTACAAAGGACAACACCAATGCAATGTAAAATGTTGCGGCGAATTCGCTCAAGTTAACACAGAATTTTTGAAAGTATGATACGATAATATAATAAAAATGCAATAGGAGTAGAGGCAACTATTAAAAGCGGATAATGTTTTTTGTAACTTATTTACATAAAGTGTACAAGTATATTGAAAACAATTTTCTCAATACCCACAAACGAAATTAGCCCTTGCAAAACCCCTTTTCGGTTTGACTTATTTCTGACGTTTAAGTTGAATTTTCAGCCTTCATGTACTAAGAGACTTACAGTAGAATTTTATAACAAATATTTTTGTGATACATTTTAACCCGCTATATTTCGCTGTTATGAGCCTTTTTCGACCATTCTAGCAGAGAGACAAAAAATGTCTATATACTGAGAGTTAGAGGGTTAAAATGTTTCACAGAGAAGTTCTCCGTTGTTGTTTTTTTATAGAGAACTGCTCAATACATAAAAAATAAATAAATATAAATACTTGGCGCATACACTTTTGTTAGTTGTTAGGTCGGGCTACTCCGCCTATTTGTGGGGTGCGTCTTCAAGTTGTTCCACAAATGGAGGGACCTAAAGTTATAAGCCGACTCCGAACGACAAATCGTTTTTTTTTTTTTCGAGGAGCTTTTCCATGACAGAAGTACACTCGGAGGTTTGCCATTGCCTGCCGAGGAGCGTCCACTATTTGAAAAAACGTTTAAAACTATCATTTTGCTGTTTCATGCACTAGGATTTGAACCTACGCACTCCCGCATGTTAGCCACGCACCAACTTATCCAGCTTCGGCGGCCACACATTATATCAGGGGTGAGCAGCCTTTTTGATCAACAAGTCAGTTTAAATTTTAAAATTCTCTGAAGGGCGCACATAAATTTTTGTTTTCCTGATTCACTCCTCTCAGGAGTATAGGGCCTCGACAAAACTTAGTCTTGCGTTGGTTTCGTTAATCTGTTTTGATTTCTGACAGGGTGCCGCTACCAGTTCTAAGTAGTGGGAATGCCTACTTGTCGTTGCTTAGGAACAACGCCTTCTTACCGCTTGGAGCGCCATCTGTGTCTCACATTTTTTTGGCAGAAGGACTGCACAGATGGTTGAGAACTTCGCCAAATTTCGTGTGTCTGCTCTATTACCACGACTTCCCGCTTCTTCCTGGCGCCACTGATGCAATATGTAACTGTGTGTTTTTCTTTATTTGCTTGTTTTAGCAGCCACAATACAAATAATACGCAGAGTAAGGATGGAATGGATAAGGTTTTGGGTTTGAAGAATGGAATTGGATAATTTTTTTTGTTTTTTTTTTTTTGTTTTGAAACAGGGAAAGTAGGTAAATTTGGTAAAGGCGAGGACTGTGACTTATGTGGGATATAAAATAAACTTATTAATAATTTACAAAAACTTTACTTCAAAAAATTATAAAATTAAAAAAGTAAATATTCCATATTTACAGCCTCATGTAAAATAAAACAAAAACAAGAAGATAACAGAAAAACGAATTTCCTTGAAATTTTTAATGGGAGATTTGGCACTGTTTTTTCGATAAAAGCTGATCAATATCAGTCGGCAGCTTTCTAATCGTGCATAACTTTCTTGATCGGTGGTAATTTTAGATTTATTTCATGGTTGAAAATAATTGTTCTCATATCAACATATCTACATACGTACTTTTTCGTGAAGAAAAGCGGCAATTTCTCAGGGCTCACATAAGATTTATAAAAATTTTCGACGTTAATGGAAAAAAAAAACGTTTTTTAAATCGGTATTATATTGCATGTAACTTCCATTTGAAACTCTTCGGGATCTCTATCTACATCGATATTTAATGGCGAGGAAAACATTTTCATAGAAACCATTGTCTTTTCAGATTCGAGCATTTGAAATCGTGATTGAAACTTGTTGTTTAAAATGCCTACATATTGTGCTTATTTTTGAGAAGTAGTAACGTTTTCTTTTTCTAAATGTGGAGAGTGCAACACATTATTCTGCAAGAGGTGCTGTTGCCACAATTTTAATTTGCGCAAAGCCCTGAATTTTATCCTAAAAATAGCGAATAAACTGTTCTTTACCTTGAAGTTCCATATTAAGAGCAATGAGATGCTGAGTCTTAATAATAAGAAACACAAAATCGTACATCCAATCTTTATCACCAAAGTGAGGAAAGGTCAATAGGCCCAAGAAGAATCGTATCGCTTTTTAAGTTGTACACTCTTTTTAGCATTACTCAGGTATTAAACACCACGTCTGCACATTCAGTTTCTAAATCTTTGTTCTTAAATTCTTAAAATCCACGATGATTTAACGCGCGCGACTTTATAAAATTTATCAGTTTAATTATTGGTAGTATGGCCTTTGCCAAACTTAATCGTTTCGCCCAAAAATTTGCATACTGAATTATGCAGTGGTACGCGAATATTTCCCTTCTCTATGTCTTGAATTAGCTATCGATATGCAAATAATCTTCTCTATTAAAATTGAAAAATGTATTTGTCTATTGAAGTCCCTTGCATTGGAATCAGTGAACACAATTTTTCAGTAATGTTAAATTTGGTGTCAATACCACGTAAATATAAGTATACACGGTCCGGCACTCGAAGTGTAACCAATTAAAAAGGCCATAAATTTAGTTTGGAAAATTACTTTTATTCAATTCAAAGTAAAAAATGTGTGAAAATAATACAACATTAAGAATCTACTACCTTGAGGGGGTCTGTCCGAATGTCACTTGGCCCACTCTCGGACAATGGCTTTTTTAAGCGCCTCGAGATTGGTGAATCTTATAGTTCGGACTTTGCTCTCCAAAATGGCTCAAAGAGAATAGTCCATCGGATTCGCGTCTGGTGAATTTGAGAGCCATTGTGTGGATGTTATGAAGTTCAAAACGTTGTTTTTTCGCCATTCTTGGTTCACTTGAGCTTTGTGAGACGGTGCCGAGTGAAGTTGAAACGTCCTTGGTCTGCAACCTCCAGAATACTTTCCAGATAATATTTCGTATTTACTTTGACGACAGGCTCGATGAAAACGATTGGAGAGCGCCCATCTGCAGTTACAGTGGCCCAAACCATTACCTGTGGCGGGTGCTGCCTCCTGGTGTCCAATCGATGTCTCAAATTCTCATGTGAACGGCCGGTCAAATAAACCCTATCGTTTTGGGAGTTTTCTCCTCAGAAAAACAATGTTGGGAAATTTACCGCTTTCGGTCAAGCGAAGCAACTCCTTGCTGCTTTGGTGTGAGATCATGTGCCTTTCGGATTTTGTAAGGCTTGACTTTTCATTTGTCTATGCGGCGGACGCTACGGTCAGATATTTTCAGTTCTTTCGCCATTTGATTGGCACTTCGTCGGGGATTTCGCTCAAGCCGCTTCTTTACAATTTGAACCATTTCACGTGACGTTGCAGTCTTTTGATGACCACCTCCTTTGTAGAAAAGCTTGGCGGGCCGCGTGTTGTTCATGCCTGCATTATATGTCTAAAATGTACGAATCACACACCTTTCCTTGCTGATTTAACATAAGAACGCACAAAAGCGTGAAAACTTGAGACTTTTATACACATTTAGTTTTCTTGTTCTCCCTACCAGAGCTCTTTGTCCAAAAACTTTATAATATTTTTTTTTGTTATGTTCTACAGTGTTAGCCGTACCATTAACGCCTTACTGTGACTTAATTTGATTGATTCAAGTTGGCCTCGATTCTCTATCTTGGTACCTATTTTGTAATATTTTAATGAGCTCGTTGCCACCACTATTCTATAAAACTTTTGCAATTCGACTGAGAGCAAAATCGCAAAATTCTATGTAAAATGTCGTTTGCTTTGAATTTCATTCATAGCAAAGCCCGCAAACCAATTTCCCGAAGCGGTTATAATACTCGTACGTACAAAGATAAAGCAACGAATTCAAGGAAAACTCCAATGAATATTCAAGAACGACAATAGAACGAAAGAAACAGTAAACAGAGTATTGTTGTTGAAGCGAACCTGGAAACTCACTCAATTAGCTCCATTATTGCAAATTGCTGCACAAAACTCATGCCATAACACGCATACACTTGAAGAAAAATGAAAAGCAATGCAAGAAGATGAAAACAATTGGAAAATAAAACTATATAGACAATTTTTGAGGGCACTCACGCAACCAGAAGCAGCTACACGTATGCGCATGAAGGACGAGTGCGTGTATGTGTGTGATAAGGGCAATTGAAAACGGAAATGGAAATACAATTCTTCGCATCGGAAGACAAGTCATTGGGTCGCAATTCACGTAAGTACATAAGTATAACACATTCGTGCATACATCAGGCGCCTAGACAACTGGTGGTAGAGAAGACGACTGTGGGTAGTTTAACAAATTTTTTAACTAATATTATGAATAGCCAAGTCTGAGTTCAGATCAACCTCAGCACATATTGCGACTGTGGCCGTGGCGTCTGGTGAAGACTGCGTGTTCTGTTACAGCAGCTTAATGCTTCACTTTAAACTTGAAAGATAATATAATTTTTTCAAATCAAATACAATGAAGATACTTTATATTGTCACATTTCAATTTTAAGTATCAGAGTGATTGAGCTTTGCACGCCATCGAGTTTGCTGCGTAAATGTCATAACTTGTCGATGGCAAATTTGCTTATTCCTTTATTTTACACATTTTGCAATAATAAAAATCAAAACTTTATGGAAATCATGTTGAAAGGTTTCGATAAACTTGTTCATTCCTAGCTCTGCTAATTGATTACTTGTACAACTTTCGAAAAATCCACAACTCCTGGGAAATGTGGTTTTCACAGAACCATAATTGCAGCAGTGATGATTTTTATACAGTTATAGACCGAAATCGAACTAATTTTTATAGATTTTCGATTGAACATTTTTTCTATTAGTTGTAAACACGACTAAAAATAAACTCGCACTTGAAAGACCCTTTTGTACGTACATACAAGAATTGCTCGCTCAGTGCAACTCACCAGTTAAACCTTATAAAAATTTATAATTATTGTCCGAAACATTTTTATTAAAAGATATATTTACCCTAAAAAATAAAAATAAAAAATATAAAAATGTTATAAAAAAAATTATAAAAATATTGTTCGGTGCAACTCTCCAGTGAAACCCTTAAATAGTATATAATTTGTGTCCCAAACAATTTTTTAATAAGTATACGTTAGCTCAAAAAGATAAAAAAAATATAAAAATGTCATAAAAAAATTATAAAAATGTTGTTCAGTGTATAAAAATGGTATAGAAAAATTAAAAACATGTAATGAAAAAATTATAAAAATGTAATAAAAAAATTATAAAAATTTTATGAAAAAATTATAAAAATGTAACGAAAAAAATTATAAAATTGTTGCTCAGTGCAACCCTCCAGTGGAGCTCTTTACCTATTTTACCCTTTTTACATATAATTTTTGCCCCAAACAATTTTTTTAAGTACGCCACCCCAAAAAATGACAAAAACTGCATAAAAATGTTATAAAAAAATATAAAAGTATTATAGGAAAATTATAAAAATGTAATGCAAAAATTTTAAAAATGTAATGCAAAAATTATAAAAATGTAATGAAAAAAATTATAAAAATGCAATGAAAAAAATTATAAAAATGTAATGAGAAAAATTATAAAAATGTAGCCTCCTATTTTATCATTTTTACATATAATTTTTGTCCAAAACATTTTTTGAAGAAGAATTCTATGCCCTACAAAATTAAAAAGAAAAAATATAAAAATGTATAAAAACGAAGTTATTTCAGTTTAAAAAACTCTATACTAATATTTTCATCTTTGAATAAATCTAAAACTACATATTTTTTTTTTAATATTTTCAGTTCACTTATACTCAAGCCTACCATTTTTTAGAAGAAATTACGTAACATGATGTCCTTGATTACATCCTATAAAGAAAAGGGAATAAATGCAAACTACATAGTGATGATTTTAAATAAACCAGAAGCAAACAAGTTCGGTGCTAGTGGGCACACATCGTACAGTCAAACTCACATTTACTTAAAATATACTTACCCAAAGAACACCAAAAGATGTTGTAAAACTTACTTCACTTCACTGCAAACAATTTAGCATTGGCTATAACTCGTCCAAACTGGCGAATTACTAGAAAGTTTCACATTCATTAACTGCGTTGAGAGTGGTATAAGTAACTGAATATAACTTGTGATGAGTAGTTGCATCAAAAGAGTAAGTATGACATAAATATGTTGCAAACTGCATAAAGTGGTACGCTACTAGGGCGTAGCAATTTGTACACATCTACTTTTTCAATATAGTTCTTCAATCGATAGAACTCTTTCTGCTCTACATAACTATGTTAATTGTGTTTCATCAAGGTCAAAAATCTACAGAAGCACCCCGGAACATTTGCGACGTATATAGAGAAAGTGACAAGTCATATTTGAAGGCGAGCAGTCGCCAAACCAGTCGTAAATTTACGGAAAAAATAAACCGCGATCATAAAACGATTCTCAATCACCTTCATTCAATGGGATTCACTAAAAATTGGGAGCCTGGGTGCCTCATGAGCTCAACAAAAAAAGAAAGAAAATCGCCTTCAAACTACTTCTCAGCATCTCGCCCACCATCGAGCAAAACGCGGTCATATATGGTGCCTATACATCGAAATGGAGCAGAGAAAAAAGTGGGTGGCTCCAGGAGACACCACAAAGCCGAGAGTCAAGCCGGATTTTCATCCAAAGACAATCATGATATTTGTTTGGTGCGCGAAAAGAATGCCACTGTAAACTACACCACGTGAATGAGGCTATTTGACTAAAAAGTCCTAATCGACATGTATAAACCATACTCCTTCACAACAACACCAGGCCCCATGTCGCACAAGTCGTTAAAGCCGTACTCCAAGAGCTCGAATGGGAGATCTTTCAGCGTCCGCCATATTCTCCGGACGTTGCACCGATCAATTGCCATCTTTTCCGCTCCCTTTTAAACTATATACATATGTAGCTTCGATAACAAAGAGTTCCTTAAAAACTGGCTCCACAACTTCTTTGACACCAGACCAGGCGATTTTTGGCGGAACGGCATCAACAAATTGATCGAGAGGTGGGAAGAGGTTGTAAACAGCAACGGCAAATATATAATTGATAAACTTACTGATATAATTATTGTTTTTTGTTTAAATAAAGGTATTCGTTAAAAACACTACGAACTTAGTCCCCAACCTAATAGATTTGGATTTTACGTCAAATTGTAAGAAAGAAAGTTAAGACGCACATCACAAATAGGAGGAGGAAATCGGCTAAGCAGAGGAGGGCCTCAGCTAAACAGAGGAGGGCCTCGGCTTAACAGAAGTGTACGCATCAATTAAAAAAACAAAAAAACAAGTTACTACATTTTTATATGCATTTAATGCCATCTTGCGTTTCTTCAAATGAAAGATTAATATGGAAAATTATTTATTTTGCACAACTTTGAATTATAACAACCACATTACTTAAATTAATATTAAGGGGTAACACCACTGTACACGCATAAAATAAACACGATTTTTAAAGGATTTTTTTGTATAGAAGGAAAGAGAAAACAATCACTCTGATTTGGGAAGTTATTACTTATATACTAAAATACAAAACTACAAAGTTTGATCGAAAAATTTTACAAAATGGCGGCATTGGAGACATTTTTGTAATGTGGTTTCTCTTGAAGGAGCTCCGCGACACGCAGCACAGAGGGTGCAAATTTTAATCGGGAACAAGGAAATTTGTTTTTTCTTAATCTAGATAAGAATAGCTAGAGAAACACGTAGGGGATTTAAAAAATATTTATTTTTGTGGAATTAGCAAGCATTTGAAGGAAAAAACTCTATTTTGGACTAAAAAAAACGGCACTGAAATAATTATAACAATCGTTTAAATTAATCTATCGAAAATCCCCTACGCTCTTCTCTTAAGAAGGTTATTATACAGACGTAGTGAAAAACCTGATTAAAAATATTTAAAATTGTTTGAGTTATGCTGCGTGCCAATTTCAGAAAACGTGTTTTGAGAAAAAGGCGTTTAAAGTTTGGAAATTTGGAGAAGTCGTTAGGTAGCAGTCACTAACGCTTGGTTAAAAGCTTAAAATATTTATGAAATAAACTTCGGTAACGTATAAAACTTTTTGTTCTGTATTTTAAAAGGTTCAAAGAATTTTTTAAGCTTATAAAAAAAAATCAATTTTTTGAAATTTCTACAGTGGCGTTACCCCTTAACTTATAATTTTATATAAAATCCGAGTCTGCAAGGAACGATGTGGAAAGAAAATTTTCCGGCCCTAATGTGTACACACATACATTCAAGTTTACACTGAAATGAGTTGTGCGTTGTGAGAAAACTTGGCCTACTGCAGCTTCTTGCGTTCATCTTGAAATTTATATTTACATTGGCTAAATAAGCGGCTCTAATATAAAGAAAATATGAATGGGTCAAACACTTAAGCTGATTTAAAATCTTGTGAACAAGAAAATTTTGCGGGCACATTGAAGTGCGCTCAAATAAAAAAAAGCCGTAAGAAGCTCAGGGTGAACTCACGCTATCATTGGTTCTCCCACTCTCCCTAAGCTAAGCTAATCAACTAATCATTCAGAAAGGTTGTTGCAGACTAAAACGCAACAACAGCAATAGCATTAAACTTGGTAAAATAGGTGAATGGTGAAGAGTGAAGAGTGTTGTTAGTGTTTTTTAACAGTACTTAAGTAGTTATTCAGTAGTTATTGAGCAAATGCAAATTTAAAGTTAAACAAAAGATAGAACAAAATAATTTCTACCTTCAGAGAAATTAAATTTATTAGGTTAAGTTTGCCGGGTTGCTTGTCTAAGACAAAACACTCGGTGGCTCGAGGCTAATTGTGATACTTGAATTCGATTTCCATCCCCTAACTAAGTTGCTTAAACTTCTTAGATCTGATCTGTTGAATCCAAGCAGGCATCTTGCCATTTAAGACTCATTTTTGGCCAGAGCGTTTTGGGGGCCCTGCAGTTAGTAGTCAGAAACCACCTACTATTGGTTTCCGCGATTACGCTCAAGTCAATCGCAGTGACAGTTCGTTAAGAGAAATGCTAATGTCATATATCACTCGCTAAAAGTCAAGCTCAGAGCCCTCCTTGCACACTCATCACCTCTTTCATTTCCCTCCACTCTAGAGTGGCCGGGGACCCAACAAAGTGTGATGTTGTGTTGCTGCATAAGCAAGAGCGATCTTCTGCATTATTTAACATGTCTTGAATTGATCAACAAAATGATAATGCTTGCCGGAGGGAAGTCCATTAGTCTTATCGTTTTTGCTACTTTGTCCATAGGGTAGAGCTGCGCTTGGAAGACGCTACACCGGTTTGGGAGTCTAATGGAGCGATTTAACAATAATTTTTCCGAGTACACTCCCGTTCAGTGACCTTGTCCATATTTGAGCAGTCAGTATAAATATGCTGACCACTATCATCTGATATGACTCTGGTCTGCCAATTCTTTCTGTCGGGTATTTGTATTTTATAGTCTCTATTCAAATCCATCTTGGGAACCAGGTAATTTGTCTTCGATGCATCTTGCAAGTGTTCCACAGATAGTAGAACTGATGGATGACCGTGCGTGTTTTCTTTTAGCATGCCTGCCGCTTTAATCCTGGAAGTAGATTTAGTCGCTATCCCTTTAACATAATATCAATCGGTGGAATACGTAGGACTTCCAACAAAGATCGGAGCGCACCTGTTATTCCTACACAAGCTAATCGTTGGATTTTTATGAAATTCTTTAGGTAGAATTGAACAACATTAAAGCTCCATAAGTCAAAATGGGTCTGATAATCGTATTGTACGCTCTGTGATTTATATACGGCTTCAGACCCCATTATTTACCAAATATGTCCTCTTAAAGATAAAGAAAGCATTACAAGCTTTCTTTATTCCTGTGTTTCTGTGTACCTTTTCCAATAAAACCTTGAGTCCAGAATTATGCCAAGATACTTGGATTCGCTTGATAGGGTTACTGTTACTCCACCTAAGGACGATAACTGAAAACTCGGTATCTTATATCTTCTAGTGAACAGAACTAGTTCGGTCCTGGCTGGATTAGCCATTAGACCGTTTGAGGTCGCGCACTTAGAGAGTGCTTTTAACGCTGATTGCATACGCCCGCTGAGAATCGAGAAAAACTTCTCTATCATCACGATGGCTGCATTGTACGCATAAGCAGCTATCTTAAAAGTTTGTTAAATCATTTGGTATAGCTAATTCAAAATTCTATTTGGATAATTTTTTTTCCATCTACTCTCATTTTGTACTCTCATATGCACTTATGTACATACATATGTACCTTCTTGGGATATTTTTATACGAAATGATCTGTGTAATTACTGTTTTTATACTTACAATACCCTCCAGCTTAATGTATTGCGCATATACAAGTATACATACATATACATAAGTACATCTGCACAAAAACGATTGATTTTCATGCTGAAATGAAGCTTATGGCAGAGCTTTTATAAAAGTAGCAATCACTGCCATCACTGAATCCTACATAAAATATTATGAGAGAGATCAAATCTAACGAGAAGCAAATAACTACAAAGCGTATAAAAATAACGTATTCTTCTTCTTCTCCGCAGGATGTATATACGTGGGCAAATGGATTTTTTAAATATCTTAAGTGTCAAATGAAAATGTACGAGTGAGTTGCTTGTATTACATAAATGCATGTATTTTATTTTATTCACGCCCTTAAGCGGCCCTTATATATAGTAAATGCTCCCGTAGTCGAATGGGTTTGTTATAACTACCATTCGGTAAGTCTTGTGTTCAAAACCTACTGAGGATATGAAATATTAAGTTATAAAAAAAAGTTTTTTTCTAACAGCGATCGCTCTTCGACAGGCAAAGCTCTGAGTGTAGTTTTGTTATAAAAAAGTTGCCCATACAAAATCATCTGCTATCGCCGCTCTTTTGTAGATCACTCCATTTGTAGGACAACATCAAAGCACCCACCAAAAGTTGGGAAGGAAGCTCACCCTAACACAGGATGTATTTTATATTGCATTTCCATTG
Source organism: Anastrepha obliqua (assembly GCF_027943255.1). Lineage (NCBI taxonomy): Eukaryota > Metazoa > Arthropoda > Insecta > Diptera > Tephritidae > Anastrepha > Anastrepha obliqua. The sequence continues at coordinate 26,236,544 of NC_072894.1, read as the reverse complement.
ACGACGAAAGCTTAAATGTTGCCTACTACATCCTACTTATCCATAATAGGAGCTCTTTTTGTTACCGACCTTAACATGCTTCCTTTGATTTACTTATTGTAAAATACACACAGCTATGAAATGCCAAGGAATGCAATTATGCAAGTAAAGAGTGAAGGGGAAGAATTGCAGATGTTTCTCTCTTTTACTCACCACTATCAGACACTATAAATAGACTAAAGGAGAGCTGCACACATCTTTTGGGGTCCTTCTTCTGTGGAAATCTAACGGTGGCAGGAAGCGTGGAGCTATGCTATGACTGGGGTTTTCTTTTAGTCTTCTTATTTCGCAATCACCCTGATATTACACGTGTTTCCTCAGGATAAAAATATTTCTTTTGCCGTCATCTTAGATAACGCAATAAGTTTATTTAATAATAGTTTCGATATTCAATATTTTTTTCAGATAATTAGTCGGGCTTTTATATATTTTTTAAATTGATAATAAATCACTGAATATAACAGATTCTTATAGGCTAAGTAGACACATTTTAAGCACAATAGGCATTAAAAAAAAAGTACAATTAAATTATTTATAATAAATATTAAAGCAGCACCGGAAAGTCAACAGCACCACGAATCAAAACAAAAATGAAAAACGTAAATAACATTATTCTCTTATTCTCATTAGAGCTCAATAGACTTAATTTGGACTGCACGTCATAGGAACCTGCATGGAAATGAAATTGCCGCTGACAGTTCCTTCCTTGATTGCTCATGCATACAAATAATTACTGGTAATGGTTATGGTGTACAAATAATTAAATGTAAAATTGGTCGATCAGTCCGAAAATCCAAACAAAATCTGTTTAGTTTAGTTTTTAAGACATCGCCAGATAACGGTTTTGGGAAAAAAAGTAACTTGCTACTAGGAAAATCAACTGATAATATCACATAAAATCAATTTTGGGTATAGTCAATAAAAAATTAATAATTTTATATTAATTCAAATAACTTTTATATTTATTTGAAGATTTTTTTTATTTATTTTTATTTACTTATATCTTAAATTTCTTCTAGATATGTGAAAAAGTTTACAGCGAAAATGAATAAAAAAAAAAGCGTTTCGAAATTCGTTTATTCATTCGTTTTTACATTTCTTAAAACATAATTCGATAATTTTCATATTTTCTTTAAAACAAAAATATTTTTTTAACTTTATAATATTTTGAATCATCGTCAGCAATTCAATGAAATGACGTATGGCGTCAGGCGAATAAAATATCAAACTCTTCTATCGAAGCAAGTTTCTGCTAGAGTGCTACCGCAGTATTCACCCTTGTAAGCACCTGCTTGAGCCAGAGCTAGCTCCCAGGTACGTCAGGAGGCAACTTTTTAACTACGTCGATGAGATCCAGGACAAAACGAATCGACAACTACTGGACCAGACAGTGTTTAAACAGACAATAAACGACATTCATCGGGAGACTCTTACCACCTTCTTAAGCATTCGACCCCCGAATGTCGTAATCGGTATCCAATTACCACCCACAGCAGATGAAGAGCTGCAACTAACCCGTGAGACCCGTGAAACATTAGCACAACTACGTTCTGGATATTGTAGCAAGTTAAAGTCCTACTTATCCGAAATTGACCCCGACATACCCAATATATGTCCAGCGTGTTAAGGCAGCCCGCACGACACTAACCACCTTTCCACATGCCCCATCAACCCCACTCATCTAACCCCCTTCTGAGCTCAACCTGTCGAAATAGCAAGTTTTCTGGCCGGTGATTTACACTACACTGGCAGGGTTTAGTATTGCTGCTACAAGCACAACAATTCCCTGGAACAACAGACTTCCTATGAGAGCCACTTAAGGTGGTTCCTTTAGCTAAAAGCCGACGAAGCTCAGCAATGCGTACGCCAACCGAGACCAGCAACAAATGACTTTCAAGTGAGTAATTATTATATAATATTTAAATATTTCACTAACCAATACTTACAAATAAAGGGTTTTTCAATAACAGGTGTTATTTTGAATAGCGCGCTATTTCGGCAGCCGAAAATATTGCTGTTGTAGCCGAAAGTGTTGAAGAAAACCCAGGTTTCTCCATTCCTCGTCGTTCTTTGGAAATAGGCATTCCACAAACGTCATTACACCGTATTTTGCATAAAGATTTGGGTTTTAAGGCTTATAGAGTCCACTTAACACAAGAACAACGTCGTGTCTTTGCTGATTGTCCATCGAAAAATCATCTTGAGTGATGAGGCCCATTTCCACCTCGGTGGCTTCGTCAACTTGCAAAATTGTCGGATCAGGGGCTCAGAAAATCCAAGAGTTATTGTTGTTGAAAAGCCTCTCTATCCTCAACGTCTGACTGTTTGATCCGGTTTATAGTCCGGCGGAGTCATTGGACCTTACTTTTTCGAAAATGAAGCTGGAGCAACAGTTACGGTGAATGGATTGCACTATCGAGAGATGATTAACGATTTGTATGGCCGGAATTGGATAGTATTGATCTCGACAACGTTTATTTTGAACAAGACGGCCACACAAGCAAGGAAACTATTAATCTTTTACGGGAATAACACCTCTTATTGAAAAATCTCTACCACTTATTCCAATAGAGCTAAAATTTTACAAGTTTCATCTTCATTTATGAATTGAGGTGCATGCATACGACCAAGAATCATTAAATGTATCGCAAGTGGGTCCTTGTTACCGATAAGGCAGCCAGGAAGTGGCTTAAAAAAATGTACTCACAAACGGCTAAGGTGATAAAAAAACAGTATAACGGAAGGAAGTGTGCATGTACGTGCGTACGTATTTTCATTTACGGCACATAGATAAGAAATCTTCTGAATACAAGCTGAAGTGGGGCTAAACTTCAAAGGCTTAAATTCAAAGAAAAAACTGCTTGAGTGAAAGCAAGGAGAGAATGATATAAAAAAAGGTTGAAAAATTTTTATTGTCGCCTTTTCAGTTGGCAGGAAATTTTGCAGAAGATTTTATACTAACTTCTCGATGAAGTAGGGACTTGCAATTTTCAGCATACTTAGTTCAGATCTCAATAACAGTGCAAAACAAAACTTACACACGTTCACCAATTAAGAATTAATCCGCAAGTCAGCGCAAGGGACGTTATATTTGAAAATACTGTCTTTATAGTCCGATTGATTTACAATTTTACACTCTTTGCTTTACTTATCTTAACTTCTATTTTCTTTCACTAACTCACCCCGTAAGAAAGCGCCTAGGGAAAATATGTAAAAATAACAACGTTATTTGCCACTTACGAGACCTGATAGCAATAATCAGAAAATCACAGGAGAAACGTATAAAGATGGCGATGATTCAACTTTTGCCTTGGGCACTAGCGACGCTTTCATAAGCAGTGACGAAGCAAAGCAGTTTATTCAGTCACTCTCTACTCGTTCAACAGCCTTATTCGATGAATGTATTTGCTGTTGAATGAATTTATATAAACTCAATACCGGAAAATTGGAATAGAAAATAAAAATAAAACAAAAGCAAAAAACAAAAACAAAAACAAAAAAAATAATGAAAATAAAAAAACAAAAACAATCACTGCCTTTTACATTATTTCAACGGCAAAAAGAACCAACACCAAGAAATATTCGAATAGAAATAGAATGCGCTCAGCAACGGTTGTGCAGGACGGCATTGAGTAAGCAGAACGGCATTGAGTGACAGGAAGGCTGAAGGACCTGCAGGTGCTGGTGTATTTTTTGAAATACTCTTCAAAGTAATTGATATTCATGGTACTCGTTATGCATATGCGAAGACGATGATTACAGAATGACGCTTGAGCGTGTCGGTGGAAAAGGACGTAACACTACAACACAAACAAATTCACGCATCAAACGAAATAAGTAGCAAAACTACAGCGCCATTACAAAGCCTGATGGCAGGACAGAATAGCAACCATACAAGATAGTAGCACCGTGTAATTGGCAATAAAAGCAACAACACAAGCAAGGGAGTAGCACCATTAGTGGCAATCGCATTGGCAATAGAAACCGATAACAGCCACAATACAGAATAAAATGCATAAGTAAAATAAAAAGCAAAAAATGAGACAAATTTGATAGCAAGAAAATTGGAAGATAATAAATCAGATTAAAGCCACGAGTGAAATAAACGGATGTAAAGAAGTATTTGTAAACTCGAATGAAATCGCATAATAGTAAAGGCTTTATTGTCTTGTATGTTTTTTCTTCTTGAATTGGCTGTTTACGCATTTGATAAGAGTTTCCATTGAGGGAGTGAGAAGAGTCTAAAAGCTCTGCTTCTGAGAAACGGGCGATAATCTGAATATCTATTTAAGTTTATGGCTTTTAAATGTCTCCATAAATATGATTCCAGCCACATTCATTGGATGGTTGCGAAAGTTGGTGTCGCGAATGCCGAGCAGTACATAGATAGGCGTTTGGTTTTAAAAAGGCCCATAACCACAGCGAAGAGGTTTATGGTGAGACAACCATTCGAATGGTCTCTACCCAACATGAAATATCAAATGAAGAGAAAAAGATTTTTCTAATAGCAATGGATCTTCGTTAAGTTTTGACAAGCCTATGCAATATTCAATTCATTCTTTATCTACAAGCCATTTGTGAGTTTTTCTCAAAGGTTCCTAAATATGCCCCCCTTTCGTGCGGTGCAGCCATACGCTGGGAATTCGAATACGGTTGGAAGACCCATGATCCAATATGAAGTATTGGTGCGCTGGCTGGACCGACAGCTAACGCACTTTGTGTTACCACAAATGCCTCAAAAAATTATAGAGACCTACTGGTTCTAATAAGACGCATAATATTTTTGTGTCGGAAGTGTGTGATTCCAAAGAGAACACATTTTGGCTGGTCACCAATATCTCCGAATATCGGTGAAGTGGTTTCTTTCTCTTGGCATTTTTAGGGAGTAAAAATAGCAGCGATTTTACCCGTAGCGCTGGCAAATGTGTTAGAAAAGACAAAATAACAAAGAACAAATCAATAACGGCAGCCATCTCGTCAAAATTCTTTTTAGAAACTGAGATAAATTTTACAAGGTCACATAATTTTTTTTAAGTTTATTGGGCGTTGTGAAAATTATTCCATATTTTCATTGACCAGATAATTGTGTTTTTTTGAAGTGATGGCGTCTTAGGCGTCGATGGACGTGCGAGAATGGAGAGTAAAATTTCAAAGCCATGAAACGTTTTGGGCATTTTCGTTCCGCGAGAGAGAAAAAAGATATAAGGTAGAGGAAAAGGAGAGAGAGAGCTATACCTTATATATATTTTAGATATACTTTAGGCTATTTTTCCCGAGTTTTTCCTTGTGGTTGCTAATTTCTAGTGAGAAATAACACTGCCTACTTTTTGGCGCTTGTTTGTTGGCGCAAACTTGTGGGAAATATATTTTTGGTGCCTACTTTTCGGCGTTACATTTCCTTGCTGCCTACTGTTTGGGGCGTTTTTTGGTCCTGCCTAGTGCTTGTGCGTACTATAAAGTGCTATCCATTCTGGCGTCGGATTTATTGGTATTGCCTTGCGGTAATTTGTGCCGTTGCTGCGATCCTGGAATCGCTGCGTTTGTGCGCGTGATAAGCGCTCGGAGTAGTGCGCGTTGTTGCCAAGGTTTGTATCCAGCGTTTACATACACCGGTCGACCCTTTTCCGTTTTTTGTAAATTCTGTCTATTTGTATTCTCTGCAAATGTAGTGAATTTATTTAGATATACATATATTCTTCATACATGCCTCCTGCAGAAGCTTTCTACTTATAGATGAGGAAGAGGAAGATACGATTCTGCAGCTTATACCCGGCTGCCTCTATCCAGACAAAGTTTCCTCACTTTAGGTAGACAATTCTTTTACTGAGTTGGAATATCTCAGCAGTGCCAAAATTAGGGAACTTCTAAAATTTTTAATAAGTGTAAATTGATTTTAGTAGGGATTAGTACAAGTTTCCGTTGGGTTAAAAGTATGAGAGTATGGCAACCGCCTCAGCCTAACCTACTCTAACCAACTTAGAGGAATGCAAGTTAGGTTAAGTTGACCTGGCTGGCTGAAAGCCATCACATACACCTATTGGTCCTTAGTGATACCAGATGGAGTTTGCCCCCTACGTTTCCTTGTAGTCGGCTTCTTGTAATAAGCCTGCGTCTTTTGCGAATCGAAGCTTTGAAGGTCTAACTGCGAGAGACATTCTAACCTCTCATATTGTAGAGCTCCTAAATATTTCATTCGGGTTCTAGCTAACGCAGGGCAAGAACATAGAAGCTGCTCAAGAGTTCCCCTCTCTTCTAGTTCATTGCAAAATCTGCAGCTATCATTGTTTGTATTTACCATCCTGTATGCGTGTGCCGCTAACAAATTGTGGCCTGTCAGAACAATAGGGCGCCTCAAAGAAGCGTTAGGCGTGACTGACGTTAAGTGGTTTACTTGTTACTTACCCATCAAATCGGTTAAGTCCTGTCTACTTAAATTCTGTCTATTTTTTCATAGACAGTGAGACGTTCGATCACATTTTATACAACGTTTCGGCATTGGTAATATGGAGCTAAAAACATTTAATCGCCCGCACAATCAAACGCCTAAGCATTAGGAATTTCTCTATCAAAAACGATTTTTCTGGCAGTACCCCACGTTTTCTCCTGTACCCAACTTTTTCTTTCCAACCAATAAACATCAATTTTTTTGTTTATTATTTCACGATAAAATATACTTTTAAAACGAAAATTTTTGTGAAAAAAATTATATACGTAATCTAAGCTATTAAACAAAAAAAACAATAAAAAAACAAAAAAGAAACAAAAAAACAAGAAAAAAAAACAAAAAAAAAAAACAAAACAAAAAACAAAACAAAAACAAAAAAACAAAAAGAAAACAAAAAAACACAAAAGAAACAAGGAAAAAAACAAAACAACACGTGGGTATTTCTCAAAAACGGCAAAAACAAATTCCAAAAATTAAAAAACAAATTACATATATAATTTTTTCACAAAAATTTTTTTTCTAATTTTTAAGGATAAAATATAGTAAAATAAAAAAAAATATTTTTTAATGTTGAAAAGAACCGAGGTTATTTCACTTTAAAAAAATGTATACCAAAATTATCAACATTGAATAAGTTTCAAAACTTTTTTTTCAGTTTCTTTTTATGCTCTTTTTTTCTTTATTTTACTCAAACCTACAAATAAAGTACTTAAAAAAAATTACGATAATGTCCCAATACTTGAATCCTTGACATGATATCTTACTACAATATCTTTCCCAGAATGTAACTCTCGGAAAATAATTTACAAATGTAATGCCAAAACCTTAACATTATGACTACCATTACAGTCTCCTCTACTCTGTGATAATCGATTTTCAATAACGATTATTCTCTGTATTCATAAGAATACATTTAACAATATACCAAAGTGCCGAGTCGCAAGTAAATGGGATCAAGTAAAAGCATTAAGAAGCAGGCAGCGCCCATAGCGATCAAAGCATTGTCATTACTCGTTATGGGAGCCATTCAAAGGAGTAACCATCTATCTATTCTCCATCGACTCAATGCGATATTTGTTTTTTTCTATTTTATGTGTTCAACTTAGCTCAACTCAGCTTGGCTCAAGGTTTTTGTGCGCAGTAGAGGATAAGCATACACAGTTTATTTTCAATAACGCCATTACGCCTGCACGTAGGAGGATGAAGCTGAAGTGAGGGATGCGACAGCTAGATCTCGGATGTACGCCACAAACGCGTTATTTACTCAACAGACAACATCCTGCCAAATAGATTGCGCACCATGCTCCACTTTCCTTTTTCATCCCTTCACTTCATTCCCCATCACTTCGATTTTCTGGAGCAATCGATATTGAAGACAAATAGTTTTTCCCCCACCAACAACCAGAAGCAATAGCTGGCAGTCAAAATATAATATGCCATACAACGATAACAAATATTTGCATACTTTACCATATTCACTATGTACACATACCGTGAAAAGTATTAGCACAGTATTACATTTAAAAGGTATAACAGTAAATTGCTTTGAAAAAATAAAATATACAAGCATTTTCATCTTCTAACTTCCTCTTTTAAAAGCATTTCATTGTGAAAAAAGAGACCAAAATCTTAAATAATAATTTTTTTCTTGTTTCTAACGGTAAAATTTAGTAATGTGTAGATAATCCTTTCCTTGTTGTAACTTCATTTAGTCTATTTGGCAATTAAGAAACCAGTTTTTGGATAAAATTCAATCTAAATTTCAGCCATTTTTCTTTATTATTGCTTTCAGTTGTACTTGTCTGAATTACGATGGTTTCGTATACCCATAGATAAATGGGCTGTATGTTTCAAGGACGGGACGAACTTTTCAGGGCATCGTCGGATGCCACCATGAATGCTCATACCACTACACCTACCGCTACCGCGTTTTACTGTTGCTATCATGTCAATTTTTTCCAACTCCGTTCCACCAAAAATCGTCTGGTCTGGTGTGAAAGAAGTTGTTGAGCCAGTTTTTAAGGACCTCTTTGTTATCGAAGGTAACGCCCTTCATATTACAGGGAGCGGAAAAGATGGTAATCGGTCAATGCAAGATGCGGAGAATACGGCGGATACTGAAGGACCTCTCATTCGAGCTCTTGGAGTGCGGCTGTGACGACTTGTGCAACATGGGGCGTGGCGCTGTCCTGACTATGTCAATCAGGTCTTTTAAGTCGAATAGCTTCATTCACGCGATGTAGCTGGCCAATGTAGAGCTCCTCTTTGGCCGTGACATTATTCTCGAGCATTTTCCAGTGCACTATGCCCTCCCAGTTCCACCAAACACATATCATGATCTTCTTTAGATGAAGATCCGGCTAGACTCTCGACTTTAGTGAACCTCCTGGAGCCACCCTCCTCTCCCACTCCTTTTTTTACTTCATATTGATGTATAGGCACAATTTTTTATCACCCTTGACGATTCGGTACAAATAGCGCTATTTATGACTGCGTGTTTCTCGATGGCGGACGAGATGCTGAGAAGCAATTCGAAGGCGATTTTCTTTTTTTTTTCATTTTGCTCGTGAGGCCCCCACGCTCCCAATTTTTAGGTAAATCCCATTGAATGAAGGTGATTGAGAATTGTCTCATGATCGCAAACCATTTCCTGGCTGTAGACTCGCCTATAACACCTTCTCCATACACGTCGCAAATGTCCCGGGCTGTTTCGACAGCTTTTTGACCTCGATGAAAAGCAAAGCAAAGAAGAGCAGGTGTCAAAAATGTTAATTTTTGCCTTCTGGATGCTCGATTTCTAAGTCTCAAAACTAAAAAAAAATTAAATAACTCAAAAATACAACTAACATAGTTTTGTAAAGCAGAAAGAAATTTTCTTCCATCAAAAATCAGCACGTCGTTCCAGAAATCAGCATTTTTATGGTTATATTATATAATTTTGCGAACTCAAATATTTGCTGCTGATTTATTTTGTTTATGTAGGGTTTTCTGAGGGGACCCCTCGGTGTCAAAGCGTTTCTTAAGCTCGGCTGCAATTTCAGATGAAGAAGTCTTTCGTGACTTTTTCACAATTTTTATTACGTGACGCTCTTGTTTTTCCGCCAACTTTCTTGGTCGCCCCGAGCACTTGCGGGTTACCTTTAAATCGTTTTAAAACACTTCTCCCAGTACAGCGGCTTTTATTAACAACTTTTCCTATTTCTGGAAATGATTTTCCATTAGCACTGAGTATCAAAATAATTTTTCTCTCCGCAATGGTAATTTTGCTTCTCTTTATACTCATTTTCATAAAGAAATTAAAATCGATTTTTTTTAATAAATAAAATAACAGTAAGTAGAGGTGTACTAAAAATAAAAATAATTTAATTTGTTAAAATAAATAAGATTGTGTGCAAGAAATGCTAAATTATACTTTCATATCAACACCGCACCAATACTTTTTCGTTGAGTGTATATACATATATGCACTTTTTCTCTTGCTTTTTTGCTTTTGCGCTTTTTGTGCACTTCCTACGTTCATATCCATCACCTCTTGTTACCAATCAACTCCACCAATGCTCCTTTGCTACTCGCTGATTGTGGTTCCGCCTTTGCCCTTATATTGCATCTTTCCATTTTGTTTACAAATTGAAAGTATTTGCCAAGTAGAGCATTAAAACACCATTCACCATCAACCATTTACCATTTTCGGTGGCATCAAGTATTGGATTACTCTGCAATTCTTCGCACTTACTGCTTAGCCATTGCGGACTTTTTTTTTTCTTTGTCAAAAGGTCGAGAGGGGTACCGTGAAACTCCTTTATTTTCAATTTCAGGCAACCGCGATAACCGGAGATTAAACTGTCTAACGTATTTGTGGTTTGAAGATGTACCACTATTTGGCTGACAATGCAATGATCCTTGTAAGTACAAGCAGGATTTATGTTGATGTAACGATTATATGGAGCGTTGAGTGGAAGATGCCATTCACTTGAGATTGAATTTTATGATTTATAAAGCAAAGCAGTATAAAGAAAATGAGTTGATGGGTTCACTTGAAGCTTTATTACTTATCTGGGAAAGCTATAAGCGGCATAATGTGGCATAAGCGCCTGGATGTATGGTAATAAAATAAATGAAAAGAAGCTCTCATGAAAATGGACTGCATGTACGTGGTGTGGCATTTAAATAAGGAAACTTACGCTTCTATAAAAGGAATAAGCATGCGCGAAACGGGAGCAAACGCTAAATATTTAACATGGATCCCTGCCAAAAGCAGTACCTCCACTCCCAAGCAAATAAGTAGAGCCTTCGTTTACATTGGTATTTTTTTCTCGTTTAGCCGAAAAAATAAAATTAAAAAAATCATCAGGCTGGCACTTCTGATTCATTAAAAAGTGTATGGCAGTGCATATTTATTCAAGAGGCAATGTTATACCGATCACTCTGCCTATGGCGAGTGACAGTTACGTTACAGGGCGTGTTGCGCTCCCGTTCCGACCTGGCTGCTTGAACGCCCAACGATCTCTGAAAGCAACATTAAATTATTTAGATAAACCTGCATTTACTCGTATTGCTTTTTCTGATGATAGTTGCACAGACCTTGCAGTAGTGTACACAATTTCATCCACTAAGTCTTGCCGGTCTCAAAGGCACAATAACTTCATCCTCTTCTGAGACATCTACGTCCAAGTCTTTCCAAGCTAAATGCTCATAAGCGATTTCAGAACCTTGAATATTTTGGTAAACTTATTTCAACACAACTCCATGACCTACTCCCTGCACTGCTTTACCAAGTTCAAACTAACTGTTGTTTAGCTAAAAGCTCCAAATGCCTGTTAGATAACAAAGAACACGCTGACTCGCACAAATTAACCAATTGGTAGACTTGAAATCCAACGGAGAATTTCTCTTGCTAACAAATGCTACTTTGGACTAAGTAGGCAACTGAGCAGTAAACCTCTCTCTCGACAAACACAACTAACACTTTACAAGGCTCTCATCATGCCCGTCTTAACGTATGGCGCAGAAGCTTGGACGATGACAACATCCGATGAAGCGACGCTTGGAGTGTTTGAGAGAAAGATTCTGCGCAAGATTTTTGAACCTTTGCACGTTGGCCGCGGCGAATATCGCAGGCGATGGAACGATGAGCTGTATGAGCTTCTACGACGACATAGACATAGCGCAGCGAATAAAGATCCAGTGGCTTCGTAGCTAGGTTATGTCGTCCGAATGAATACAAATGCTCCGGCGCTGAAAGTATTCGATGCGGTACCAGCTCGTGGTAGCAGAGGAAGAGAAAGGTCTTCTCTGTGTTGAAAAGATCAGCTGGAGAAGGACTTGGCTTCACTTGGTGCGTCCAACAGGCGCCGGTTAGCACGAGAAAAAAACGATTGGTGCGCTTTGTTAAACTCGGTCAAAATCGCGTAAACGTTTATCGCGCCAATCAAGAAGAACAAGATCAAGGTAGTCCAATTTTCTAAGAGTTACAAAGTCGTTAAGATAAAACCCAATATCCTCTAATCGTGCATGCGCTCTTTCTAGTGACTAGCTCCAGGACGCTCTAAGAAAGCATTTCTTTGTTGAACAGATCTAATAGTGTGGATATGTATTCCAGCATTATTCTCCATATTTGTACGAGTATTAAATACCTTTTTAAGGTGCTCACAAATTCTTATTTATAAGAAATTTTCCACTCTTTATGCGGTATACTACACAAAATAGTTTACGTTGTCGCTGCAAAGCCGCATTCGTTTCGTGGCGCCACAAGTCGCCGCCCCAGTAGGTTTAGTATAATGAAAACACCTTAACACCAAAAAGATAACAACAACGGCAACAAAATGTGTATTACACAACATATGTATAACGAGCAACAGCAAGCAAACAAAAACAAATACCAAGAATAATAATGGCGCTTAATAGCGGAAGAGAAAGAGTTTAGAAATTCGAGAGGCAGTAAGGCGCACACTGGGGCGCATCATAAAAACGAGTACAAAAAAGTAAATTTTTAAAAGTTTTCCGTATTAAATAGGGAAATGACCATTGTGATTAGAATTGAATGGTGCATTAATGGACGAAGTATTTAATCTGTCTGATTTATTATTATTAGGCAAAGCGAAATGTTGTTACCATTCGCTAGATGGCTTTAGTCAAGCATATCTCAAGATATATACATTGTCCGATGCAATGGCCACATTGCGCATAAAAAAAGTGCTTGACAGTTTTTTGTTTGTTGTTGGTCAGTTGTGTGTTATAGCGTTCCAAAATGGGGTAATGAAAACAAAAATTCAATACAGTGTTTAGAAACACTACTACAAAGCTCAAAAGTCAGGACAGGCGTTCAAAGAAAGTGTTTTTTTTGTATCTTCGAAAATTCCCTTCTGTTTATTACGGCTGCCGAAGATGGGGCATGCTCTAACGGGCCATACGTAGATAAAATCATGGTAATCGGAAGATTATCCAAAAAACCCGTTTAGTACCATTTGTTCGTAATCCACAAGTACTCGGTAAATCGATAAAACAACACCAGGCCGCACACATCTTTAACGATGCGCCAAAAGCACCGACAGCTTGGATGCAAGGTTTTTGTCGTATCCACCTAATACCTAGCGATATTCTTTACATCCATTACCTTGGCCAATGTTACTTGGCGTATACTTTGGAATAGAAGTCCGCCAGGGGAAAGAAATCTAGTCGCGTTAAATCAGGTGACCTGGGTGGTTAATCAAAAATTCCATTGTTCGATGTTAATCCGTGGGCACAATTCTTGCAATAAATTGATTGCTTGCCAAGCTGTGTGACATGTAGCGCCATCTCTTTGAAACCAATTGTAAGCCGTGCAATTTTCACGAAAAATCGTCATCGCAATACCCATCTTCATGGACCGACAACGCTGGTCATTGACCCTTAAGATATCGCTAGATCATGCCATCGCCTTCAATAAAATATGTTTTTTTTTTTGCCTTAAATTAATTCAAGGCTCTTAGTGGCGTAAAACCAACAATTCTGCTTATTTAGGCCAGCTGTGAATAATAGAAGTGTCATCTGTTTGCTGGGAAGTTATTTTGAATATACACACAGCTATACAGAATTGAGATATAAATCCACTACGTCTGGTGGCGTTTCCAACCGATCGGACAGAACTGTTAAAATTTGTAGAGTTCCCACAATTCCTTCAACTTGAATGGCCTATCCTGTACTTGCTCAATGAATTGGTCCTGTACTCGCTCGTATTTGAAATTCTACCGTACTATTGGAAAATGATTGCCGCCACAGGCGAACGTGTTGATGCGTGACTACCATTCAGAAATGCCCATGTTTGATTCGTCGGGTATGAAAGATCAAATGATAGAAAAAGTTTTTATAATTGCGGTCGCACTTCGGCAGGCAATGGCAAGCCTCCAAGTGTATTTCTGCCATGTTAAAGCTCCTCATAAAAAACCACCTGCCGCTCGGAGTCGGCTTAAAACTGTAGGTGCCTCCATTTGTGGAAAAATATCAAGACGTATACCAATGAATTATTATTTAATTTATTGGATTATTTTTTTTAAAACCATATGATACTCGTACTATTTTTTGCTTGTTTATATTATTTTAAGTGAGAAAACACAATTTTTAGGTATTCACTTTCAGGTATCCACTTGTATAAGGCGGCTCCACTGTGCGCCAGTAACACGGCAACAACCCATGACCATTAACTTAATGAGGGTCATTTCTTTCTTGGTAGCCGCACTTCGCATTTCGCGCTACCTCGTCACTACGTCGCTTGCCAAAGTAATTTGAAGAGCAGCCACCGTCGCCATTCTAGCAAGCTGTTATTGCTGCTGTACTCCAGCTCTGGTTGCTTCCACCACTGACAACATTGTAGACGTTAATGCTTCTACTTTGCACCAATCGCTTGCCTTTCATTACAAAGCCAGCAGCAGTTATACTCTGCAACTGGCTGGTCGGTTGGTCGCATAATTTCCACTGCCATTGCCGGCGAAAATTGTTGGTGTTTTCGTTGCATTTGCTCGTGTTGGTTAATTAAAATAAATCCGCTCTTTGCAGTTTTGCTGTTTAACTTCCGTTTCCGACACAACCACAGCCGCAACAGTAGCAGCAGCAGCAGCAGCAACCGCGGCAAAGGCGAAGGCGGCACGAACAGCACAGAACCAGAGCTTGAAAAATAATACCAAAGTGAAAGGGGAATTAAAAAATTGTGTTGCAAATGTTTGTTGCATTTTAGGAGCGCCGAGTAACGTTTGCAGTACATAGTTGGCGGTTTGAATGTCGCGGCAACCTGACTAATGCTTTTATTTTCTACAACATTAGGCAGCAGCAAGTGCAGTAAATTACGACGGCATTGCAAGGGCAAAAGCGTGCCATTGTTGTTATTATTACTTCTGTTGTTGGTATTTTCTTTTTCTCTAATTCCGCTTTTGTTTTTGCGCTTTGCAATTTTTATGCGCAATTTTCAACGACTTTGTTTTATTGCTTTGTTTTGATCTCAGTCAACATACACACTTTGGTCTGAACTGCGTTGACATGAGTAAGCTGGGAGTAAGTAAAAGAAATTTCAAAGGTAGTAAACAGTTTTTAGATTGTATTTATGTATGTGTATATGTATACATATACATATATATGAATATGTAACGGAATAATTACTTTCAAGCTTTTAGCGGGCGTCAGCTGCGCATAAAACTTTCAGATATTTTAAACGCCAATCCATTAGGCAAAGCAAACAGTAGATATAAGCAGAACATGAACTGCTGTCCAGCAAAAAATTCCTCAAACAAAGTGGTCGCTTAGAAAGATGTTGCAGAAAAACTGCTGATGCTCTAATTTAAACAAAAATTGTGTAATGAGTAATTAGACCCATGTCATCTGGAATGCTGTTATGAAAGGATAAATGAAGAAACTTGTCGAGATTTCGATATAAAGCACAACTTCTTTGCGTTATGTGCACAAATAACAGATATAGCTAAACCTTTCAACAGCATTTGAGTGTGAGACGGTGTAATATCAATGGCAAACCTTTTTTTCGTACAACCTGCACACAGCACAACTTGAATTTTCTAAGAATTTTTTGTACTTCCCTTGTTTGTATTCTCTCTTTCCAATAACTGGTATTCGTCCTCCGTCTCATTTGCTGTTTGTCAACTCTCTGTGCGGCAGCTTTATTTTGTTCTTGTACTTGGCGTCAACATACTCCACAAAAGTAATGTACTCCACAGTTAGCTGCTGGCATTGCCTCTAAATAATTTTCTTGGTAAAGTGTTTTGTTTCTAGCTTTGAAGCTTGCCGCTGCCTTTGTTTCGTATACCCTTTATGCCTTGAACTTCAATAGCTGACTCCTCACAATCGGCAAGCAGATAAATGTCATCAGCACGTTCATTGCCATGAACTGAGATACTTCATTGCAATCTTAAGTCAACTCACCTTTTACAGGAAGTTCATTTAAATTTATATTAGAGTATACCATATGATTTTTTTCCTTTTACTTACCACTTACATTATACTTATCCGGCATCATAAGTATCCTCATATCGGCATCATCATCGTTTTACTCTAATCTTCATTGTCCTGCTTTTTCATTCGTTCATATTTTATTTACATCGAGTTCATCATTATCTTCATGATTGCCATTAAACTCCTTGCTAGCATCAAAGGGACGATGCCGATTGTACGTGAATAAGTACAAACACTTGACTTTAGCTCTGCTACATTTGCTCTGTGGTATTCCCTTTTTTTGCAATGATTCCTGTTAGTCACGGCCGTACACATCTCGAAGGAGATCTTTTTGATGAATTTGCGTACGTCAAATGCTATGTGCGGACTTAGTTTAGCAGGTAAAAAGCTATATGGCTTTCGCTTGACGCGCTCATGTTTCTCGCAGCTTTTAACGTCCCTGTGTGCAGCTTTATCGTTTGCAGTTTTTCAAAGACTTGTTTTTGGGCAAAGGTTTTGATAGTTGAACTCACTTAAGTCGGACCTTTCCAATATGCGTTAGGACAGCTAAGCGCTCATCTAGAAACAACCTTGCAGCAAAAGTTTTGCAATGGAAAACCTTTTAAATTGTAATCCATGTACAAGAATAATATAGAATGCAAAAACAATGTGAAATACATTTTCATGTGTGTCTTATTATTATTTTTTCTTGTTCACTCCTCACGGGAGCATTGAGCCTCGACACGACTCAGTCTTGCGTTGGTTTGGTTAATCTATTTTGATTTCTAACAGGGTAGGTGATTAGCCTGCCGTCTTATTATGTTGTATGTAACAGCTTAAAGGAATCGAGCGAGATAAATATAAACACAAAAAGGATGTTCCGGGAATATTTGATCTATGTACATGCCAACCTCCGTCAGTTGGTATATCGTAGAGTTTAGAGAATACGAAGACTGTTCGTGAAAACATCTGTGAGAGCACCGCCACCTCCTTTCACCATCGTTTGTCTCAATTGAACACCCCGAAAACCGCTTTATAGAGAATTATGAAGAAGGACTTGCATATGGAAAACCCCTATTAAATGCACATTGTTCAAGGCTGACTCTGGATATGCAACGCCGTTTGGAATATGGCAGACCATAAAACCCTCGGTAGGCCATCTCAAAAAAACGCGATTTCGACAAGCCTACTAGGTCGCATAATTTGAGAGCACCGTACCTTTTACTGTGGCTTTACATATTGAAAGCAAAAAGTGTACATTAATAAACCTCAAATCTCAAGCACTCGACCAATTAAATGCCAAAATTCGTTAGTAAATCTAGGCCTAACCCCCGAGATGCTGCAATTTGTTACGAAAAAAGCCTAAATGTGCGATGCTGGCACATCTTCCCGATATTGTTTACCCGCATTGACCCAATAAATTGTAATCGAAATTGATGTATTTTTCACTAAATTATTTAAAGTTCTCACCCTCAACAAGAAACACCCTGCATGTAATAAGAGACACAGAATGATGAGAGGAGTCGATTCGGCCAAGTCGGCCCGTGCGCAGTGTAACTCGAGCAAAAATAAATATATTTCGCGAGGCTTGTAGGACCTTAAAAAATGATCCCCAATAGCTGGTCAGATAGTGAAAATTATGACATCGGCACGTCAATAGAAAGCCGTCTACGAGTACGAGCACGATGGAACAGTTCAAGCGCTGAGAAGGGAGGCAAATTTTCAGGCCTCAGTCAGCTACCACCCCACAGACTATTATGAAACAAATGCCTTCTGTTTAGGGGACTATTGCAAGAGCTAATTTAAGACGGTCAATGCTCCGGCGACCTCCGCAAAAACTGTTAAAAAAGTCGAGTAACTTTTTCTAGAGGGTGTACACTGGATCATCTAAGAATATTTTGAAAGTCCTCCCTGATCAACTTGCTAGATTTAAGGTCAGTGAATAATAATGAATATATTCATGATGATTTTAATATATACAAAATGATTTTTAGAATTTAATAATTTATTTTATCCGAAATTTTCCTCCTATTTATCGCGTGCGTTTTGATGTTGTACCACAAATAGAGGGTCTGCAGTTTTAAGCCGATTCTCAAAGGCAACTGTTTTTATAGGGACCTTTTTCGTAGCAGAAATATACTCGGACGTTGAGGAGCGAACGCTATTAGAAAAAAAACGGTTTCTAACATTTGATGTTTCATGTCCAGAGATTCAATCCTGGGCACTTTCAAATGGTATCAACCCATTCGGCTACAGGGGCCGCCGGAAACATAAAATTTTAATTACATCAAGACTCATTTGGCAACTTTGCATAGCTAAACGCTATCTCATATTCAATATGTCAGATATCCACTGAATACCACCAAAAAACTTTAGTTTATGACTCTTGCCTAAGCATTCCGATATAAACAATATGTGAAGAAACTTAATACCGGACTGCAACCCACTTAATAAACTTTGACATCTACCTTCAGATGCCCGTAAAAGCTTTACATTGTGAAGGAGTTATAGACAGGTTTACTGTATCCAAAGTCGGATGCCTTCATCGGGTTATCGAAAGCACAAACATTCAGGAACATTAAAAGACTAGCAAGTCTACAAAGAAAGGTCCTTATCTGAATGAGATTTGTAAACTCCATGTGCAAATCGTATGGCAGTAGGCTTATTAAATGCCTACCATGCGTTTACAGACTACTGGCTTTTAGAGCACTGCCTCTTGGAAGCACAAGCAATCAAGCTGGTCCTTAAAAGAGACAAAAACTGCAGGAGTAGACTATAGAGAATCAAAACGGTGCTTCAGTGCTACTTGAGGAGTGCCAGACTGTCAGTTCAACCATTTCACCTACCTAGAGTATAAAGACATATGAAAACGTACTCGACAAACCGTCAGACCGTCTACTCGGTTCAAGGTTTGAAGTCGATAGTCGATAGACCGACGGGAGTCGTCTTTCCACAAAAGGACAACAGTGCTCTGAAAAATTACCCTTAGTAGTGAAAGTTGAGTCCAATGGTACCTAAAACTGTTGATGCTTAAGGTCTAAGTGAAGCCATCTGTTGACCTGTCAGCTGAACTAACCAACTAGCGCTAGGAAAAAGTATATTTCAAATCGGTTCTCCAAGGAAACACATTTTTTTCAGCCTTAACAATTTGGACAATATTCGAAAGAAATAATCTAATACAGCCTCTGCATGTACCTTATGATCAAACAGTACCGGGGATGTTTAATTTAAACGGACCGCGCACGTGGGAACCAGTCTATATTTTTTTCTTATGTTGGTAGGACTGTAAGACACACATCTGTCACTTTTTAGCGCAAGCACCGTATTCACCTGATATGGCCCCGTGCGACTTCTTTTTGTTTCCCAAGTTGAAGTTACCACTTCGTGGAAGAAGATTTCAGCCAATAGAGGAGATCAAAGAGAATGCGACGAAGCAGCTGAAGGCCATCCCTTCGTCGGCCTACCAGGGGTGCATAGAGGACTGGATTAAACGTTGGCACATGTGTGTTGCTTCAGACGGGTCATATTTTGAAGGAGATAAAATAAATTTGCCTGAAATTTAACCGTTTTGTTTTATTTAAACATTCCCGGTGCTTTCTGGTCATAGGGTAAGTTGTCACTTGTCAGAAGAAAATATATTTCGTACTTTTTAATAATTAGGTATGCGCTTGCATGTACATTTGTTCGTCTTTCGGTAAGTTTTGTGCAGAACGTATAATTGGAATTAATTTAAATTCACAGCTCCCGCTGCAACATTGCGTGACGCGTGCCTTTAGCATTTCTACTTTTTCTACGCCGCTTTTGTGCGCTTTTAAATTACATTTTTTTTTTCTGTGAAGCTGCTAGCTGCAGTAGCTACAAAAAGTCCTGTGCGTCGGCGCCATCAACCGGAAAGTGCCACAGCAAAATCGTCGACTTGGCATTGCTGCATTGGGGGCCTCCACTTTTACTACCAATTTCGTTTATTTTCTACATAATTAATACTGCTACTACATTTAAGGGAGTTTCACTCTTCTCACGCTGTTTTTCTTTATTACAACTGCAACAATTTCAGCTGTGTGGATCTGACTCTTAGTGAGAGTTTTTGTTTTTGAATTTAATTTTTTTTTGTTAATGAAGTTATGACAAGTTGGTAATTATGTTAAAGTACAAAAGTTTTGCAAGCAACTTGACACATTTCACATTCATTTGCTCACTTTTGTTTCTATCTTTTTTCATCATACCCTCAAGTTTTGCTCCACTGCCGCAGGCTAATGATAGCAACCTAATGAAATTCTTTGCATACATCAGCAGAGGAAGCAATGAAAGGAGGTAATCTGCTTGGCTAAGTTTTAATGAGTTCCTTGTCAATTATATAAAGATTTGAAGTTAATTACTTCAAAGTCACCAATGCACTTGTGACAATTATTGATTATGTATTGTAAAATCTTAAAACCCCCTACCACTCTGACACCAGTAAATTCAGAGCCAGAAATCAAAACGAAACTCGTAAAAATCCAAAAAAATTGCTGCCAACATCACAATTACCCGTAGCAGCATCTGGATGCAGAAAACTATGCCCCAAAGTGCTTCCTATGCCTGCACTTCTTGGACTGTTATCAATTGCTGCCCAATTTCAAAAATTGCCAAATGGCTTGCAACTTAACACAATGTTGGCCCCGAAATGCCAAGAAACGAACAATCAATTGGCCCAGCCAGAAAGCGGACAAAATGCAGCAGACAAGCAGAGAGCCAACAAGACAATTGGATGGTCAGAAGTAACGAGAGGCTGTATAGTAGCTTCTACTTCGCACACATACATACTCGTATGTGCCTGTAAAATGTAACGTTGCAAGGACATGTTTTGCCACGAATATTTAGTGGTATTGTTTAGTGTAGATGCGACGACAACGACGACGTCGTTTGGTCGTCGGAAGCGATTGGCAATAAAACATGTCGATGACTGCAGCAATTTAACCAACAGCAACAAAACAAAGTGGGTTGAAATGTAAGCAGAAGGAGTTGACGGCAATCAAGCTACGTAAACGATATTCTATGCGCATGCACACATACATATGTATGTATGTGAATTTGTACATACGCATGTCGCGTAAGAAATAAGAACAAATTACTGCATACAAAACAACAGTTAGGAAAGATAAACAACATTCAAACAATGAAAGCCACCACAATGGCAACTATGTAGAGACACGTTTGCTATTTTTGTGGCTTTTTGTGGCTGGTTTTTATTGGCAATTGTTGTTATTGCTAAAAAACTATACAGACAAAGAGCAATTTCACTACGTATAACATTTGACAACTGCAACGTCACCCGCAGTAATTGTTGTCAGGCAAAAAAAACACACACACACACAGTGGGACAGTTTGATAAAGAAGTGATAAAAATAGAGATATTTTACTAGCTGGTTATATGTCATTTTCCATTCGTAACGTGTTATTTTTTTTGAGTACCCTAGACTATTTTATAAGCATTTTTGACATTCTGTATTAGGATCTCATAAGTTTGAAATTAATATCGATATCGATAAATTATGATTGATTATGTATGCAATTTACATAAAGCGCAATTGTCCAGTCTAGAAAGCAGCAGAACTGCAAAGTGTTTTGTGACAAGCCGGAACAAAAATCTTTCTTTTAAAACTTGGTAGAAAAGACGCCCAAAGAGATGTCACCCAAACACAAGAAACTTGTCCACATAATGACTTCATTTCGGAATTGTTGCTTTGCAATCATATTATCCCTAAAAATATTTATTAGCATACCAAAATAAAGCAGACAAATCGATATAGGGTTTTTTAATAAGAGGTGTTATTTTGATATTTAAAGAAAAATGCTATTTTTTAATATAAATGATCGGATGTTTATTTCATTATAAAGAAGAAGGTATGCCGTTAATAGTGGCAAATAAAATCAGGCAAATGATGTGGTGGTCGTGGTGGACCACGCTTACAGGACAATATCCTTTTTATGAAATTTTCCATAACCAAATTACAAAGTGGCTGCCCTATGTCCTCGATAGCCTCACGAATTCCATCATTGAGGTCTTGAATCGATCCTGGGCTGTTGGCGTAGACCTTCTCTTTCACGTGGCCCCAAAGAAAAATATCACAAGGTGTTAAATCACAAGATCTCGGTGGCCAATTGTGATCACCTCTTCGAGAGATTACACGGTCCGGAAACTTTTCCCGTAAAAGATCAATGGTTTCGTTGCTTGTGTGGCACGTAGCGCCGTCTTGTTGAAAATAAACGTTGTACAGATAAATACCATCCAATTCCGGCCATAAAAAATCGTTAATCATCTCTCGATAGCGCAATCCATTCACCTGTAACACCTGTTATTGAAAAACCCTTCACTTGTAACTAATAGTTGTAATACTAAAATTTAAAGAGCTATGCAACAGGTACATTTTGTATATCCTTGTTCACTCCACTCGGGAGCATAGGGCGTCGAGAAGACTCATCCACTGTGAACAGTTCTGGGCTGTTGTTTTTGCGCCGTCCCATGTAATGGCGGCATCTGCTACCTCGCGCAACATCGACCTTTTCGTAGTAGGGCATTCCCCAAACGCCGCCGTGCTTTGTTTAGCCTACAGTTGACAGCTACGTCTGCTCCGCCGTCTGTTGTGATAGTGCAGCCGATGTAGCAGAAGCCTTTGGCAAGTTCTACCATTATATGTCTGGATTGTGGTCGACTCTTATAGCCTTCGTCTTGGCGATGTTAAGCTCCAGTCCGACGATGCGTGCCAGCATGACCAGTCTGTGCACCTTCGCTTGTAAGTCAATGAGTTTGTGAGGGAGGATCCAAATGTCATCGGCGAAGTCCAGATCCTCGAGATGTCTAGTGAAATATCTGTCTTTGTCGAATTTTATGACAGGATACTCTTGAACTATTGAAAAATTAAATGTACTTTAATAAAATGGCGGTGAACGAGAAACTTTTGAAAATATTAAAAAAATGTATTAATTAGTATCAAAACGTGCTGAGGAAGTCTGCCAAAATAGGAAAATAGTACGCGTTTCCTGTTGCCTCTACCTTCACTACGTCCCCCCTGTACATCGTGGTGCACAGGGAAAACCTGCTTTTGAAGTTGGTATGGTCAGGGAATACCAAGTAAGCGTTGAATTAAGCTGTATATTGTTTTAAGAAAAATCAAGAAAAGATATAATTAGGCAAATATTATTTTAGCTCAAGAAAAATCTCTTTGCGGGTGAAGCCGCGTGTCGCAGCCAAAATGGGCATCCCTCACAAACCACACTGTCACAGTTGTAAACAACCGGAGAAGAAGGAAACGATTTTCTATTTCCTCTATGAATGCCCTGCTCTATGAAAAAAAAGGATGCCAACCCTTGGCAAACCACTGTTCGAGAGTCTGGAACAATTGTCTGGCCTAGATGTCAATAACTTATTAAAGTTCTTAAACCGCACAGACTGGAAGTAGTAATGCTGTAAATAACCGTTAAATAAGTTGGTAACAAGGATGTGGCAACAAAATCGTGCGGAAACGCTAGTTGGATTCTGAACACTTCCACTTCAACCAACCAACCATCCAAGCCAAGTCTTGACACATCACAAAAATTGCCTGCCAAACGACATAAATAAGTCCGCTTGGCTGTTATGAAATGACAACTGACAGTTGATAGACTAAGGATGAAAGAAAAAATAAGGCAAAATGTCAGTTAAAGTCAATCAAATTGTTAAATATATAAAAATGTTCAGCTTTAGCATCCTATTGTTCGACACTGGCTTAATATTTTGTAGCCTTTTTTAGCTCTTCATTTTAAGTGGAATGGACGAAATATCGTTCTATAGTTCATATGATTTCTATGACATTACAGAGCGCACGAAGCACACTGTATCAATTGGATCGCGAAATATCCAAGCGTAACTTTGATTTAAAAGTCTCAAATTCTTTGAATTCAGAACTGTGCCATGTCCAGAATCAAAGGTAAAATGACGAACTAAGGGTTGTCACTGAGCCTGGCCATAACAAAGTACTTTAAAAGTTGGTGCTAGTAAACAAGTAATATTAACTCATTCAGTTGAAATCCTCCTTGCCTTCTCTACATACTACAAGTCTCAACTATGTAAGTATGTCGGCCTGACAATAAAAAATTGTAATCTATTTTACTGGCTGCGATTTGTAAATAAGGTAAGCAATGCCGGTCATATAAATGCCCGATTTCAATAATTTCTGTATCGGACCGAAATAATGTGCAGAGTAAATCGTGTTCCAAGTTTAGTTTTGTTAAGGTACTTGACCACCTTGGAAAGCTAAAAAGTACAACATATTCAATAATTTTTTTTTCATGTTCTGTATAATATATATTATTAAAATAAATTTTTTTTTTTAATTTTTATTTAGAGCTTATATAATACAAAAAAAAAATTTGATTTATTAAAATTTCTTTTTTTAACATATATCCAGGAGGCGCCAAAGTCGAGGCCTGAAGAAAATCATGTCTTGCGGCGGACAGTTAATCTTAGAAATGGTAATTCTAAAACAAAAGAGAGAAACAAAATTTTCAAAAGGAAGGTTCCTTGCGTGAGAATTTACCACAAACTGACAAAAAAAAAAAATAATAAAAAAATGGCGGATGTTTGAAAAAAAGTTAAGAAAACACCCCTGTTTTTCACAATGTTATGCTTAAAAAGCAATACTTTATTAACTTTTTTTTTGCAAAATGTGGTAAATTGGCATACAAAACATCTTAACAAATAAAACAAGACCAAAATCATTAAAATCGGCTAAGCAGTTTCGGAGATAAAGTGTCCGCCATTCGAAAAAAAGTAATTTCTGGAAAAACGCGTTTAAAGTTAAAACTTGCTATTTTCTTTCCGCTGAGTCAGCAAGTAATGAGTGCAGGATGCGCCTGCACATTTTCACTGATTTCACTTTGTTAGAATTCGAATTTAAAAAAACAGTTTCAGGTGATGATTTTTAAAAGTATAAGGATTGAAAAAATGTAAAAAAAAAAATTTAATTTTTTGAAACTTATAAGGTGGTCAAGTACCTTAAGTCGTTATAGGGATGCACGTATGCACAATATATCATATTTAATTAATATTTTTGTTTATTTTTCGTTCATTATTTGGTCCAAATTTGAGTCATTTTATTCCATTTACAATATAACAAAGAAATTAAGTTCTTTTTTGCATGGGAAGTGGACGTGGTTATTGACTGATTTCACCCATTTTTGACAGCTAACAGTTGACAGTTTCATTAAAATAAATTAATTTTTACTCAAGTTATCATGCGCAAGGCAGGACAAACGAATGGGCAGACTGGCAAAGTGACTTCGCTCATCAATTTGGGCGTTTTGGTATATATTATAATAGTTTTGGGAAAAATATTTCCATTATTTTTATATGTCTATATGTAACTCGATTCGTATATGTATATGCTATCACATGCAACCTTTATGTGACCGAAATTATAATACCCTTGGGCACGAGTGCGCGTGGGTATAAAGGGAAAAGAAAAGCAAATGGATATGTTCCAACCAAAAATCACATTTCGTATGACCAAATGGACTCAACAACTGTAGCTTTAAATTGCATTTGAGTGTGAAAATCTTTGTTCAGCAAGTTTCTTCTACAGTTATATGCATGTATACATGCATACATACACATATGAGTGGGTTTCATCGTGCATTTGAAACCTTTATTGTTGACGTTGACTTGTTTATGCGTTTTTATGCGCTGTAAAAACATTGCAGTGCGACACATACGCCACGCAATACCCAAACGAACAATCAATAAACCAAACGAGGAAATGGGAATCGTTCATTTGAGCATGCGGTACGCTTTTTATGTATTTCAGCCCGTCAACGAGGCCTTCATGTCCTGCTGTAAGCTCAGCGCGAACGAATAGCGGCATATCAAGGATTGCTTTTCTAACGAGCATACCTACACTTAATTGTGTGTACATCTGTGTGCAACTGAAGTTAATAACTCTGTTGGCAAAACGTTCAAGTATACTTTCATATACATGCAAACATCCATGCATACATAAATTCAGGTGCACGTACTGCAAAGCCGTTGAATGGAAAAAAATTATGCAATAAAGAATGATGGGTGGAGAGCGCGCAATTGTATAC
This sequence comes from Anastrepha obliqua, assembly GCF_027943255.1. NCBI lineage: Eukaryota > Metazoa > Arthropoda > Insecta > Diptera > Tephritidae > Anastrepha > Anastrepha obliqua. The sequence goes on along the minus strand of NC_072894.1, from coordinate 26,210,551 downwards.
AATTACGAAAGTCTGCTACCGAAGTTGTAAACATATCGGAGGTCATTCGTCCTTCTTTGAAAGGCAGCAAAGGAAAGTAAAGCAAGAGGCACGTGAACGAGCATGATAAAGGACGAAGCAAATAAAATACAAAGCAGCTTTCACAAACACTCACGCAGATGTGAGTACGGATGAGTTCTATTTTGTCTGGCATGAAATTTATCTTCTGTAATCTACGTACCAGTTGAGCGTTTGATTTGTGATTGATTGATTGTTTTCGACCAAAGCGAAACTGGATTTTACGAAGAGCCGCGAAAGCTTTGTCTTAGCATAATGAAAATTGTGTATGTATGTAAGTATGTGTAATCCACATTGTGTGTAGAAGCAAAAAAGCTGAGCAATGAAGCCATTTTCATAACGACAATAGTGGGATCACTAAATTTGGACCTTCATTACGTGACGCACCATAAGTGTTGCCTTCATCAAACCACGCTAAGGGAGCCATAACAGATCCAAAGGATATGATAATGGACCCAGAGCCTTATTTGTGTTTGTTGAACATTAATTACGCCTAAATTACGGACATCCGAAATTCTCATTTACTGTTGGGTGCGGGCATCGCACTAAAGACAAGGGTAGCAATCGCAGTAGCAGAAATTTTCCGGCTTTTATTTATATTGCGCAGGGACTGTTTGTGCAGGCAAAAGCTACCAAATCGATTTTTTTAAATTTATTTTGCTTATTCATCATTTTACTCATTTTCTTTTTGTTGATTTACATATGTATATCAGTACGAGGGTGGCATTTTACATTACAAAATAATTATGTAAATGACTTTATTGTTTTTCAAATTATTCTCCCTGGAGGTCAAAAGTATTCGCTTGAATCAATTTTCAAAGCACTTTTGCCACTCAGAAGTGGATACGTCCAAAATTAGCTGTTTAAACGGCTTCTTCAAAAGTTGAAACATATTTACAAAAAACTTTTATTAGGTGCAAAATTAGAGCTGTAAGGCGGATCGATCTATTGAGTGCTCAAAAACTCTTTTCTGTGAGCCGATACGTGAGAACTCGCATTGCCTTGGTAAAGAATGATTTGTTTTCGGGGGTTGGTTTTCTTTAAAAAACGGTTATGTATCACTTGGATTGTTTAAGTTTCTTGTCTGTTTGACGCTTATCTAGAGGTACAGTTGCGACATTTTCCGAAAAAAACAGACGCCCATTTGCTTTGAGGTGTATCTTCCGCGAACAACTTTTATTGAATTAAGCTCGCCTTAGAACACCCATACTGTCGATTGCTATTTTACGACCGGCTCACATGCAATGATCCAAGATTTGTCACCTGTTACGATGTCATAGATGTGTTTTGAGCCAGCGCGGCTGAATTTCTTCGAAATGTCTTACACCAATCGGCACAAGTCCAACGAGAACAACTCGACGACCAAATATTCATGCACTATTGAATTTATGTCGATCTCATTCATTTCCAACAATGCCTCTATCTCGCGACATTATCCATTGACGCACAGCATCGATTGTTTTTGGCACAACCACCGTTTTTGAACTGTTGTCACAAGAATCATCTTGGAAGGATCCACGGCCTTGTTGGAACTCGTTGTACCAACGCTGCGCAGTGGCAAAGTGTGGTGCTTCAACGCTAAACTTCGTAGTGAGTTAACCAATGCACCCCTGTTTCGATAATCCGCGACGAAAATCGTAATAAATCATCGTATAAAAATTTTCACCTTTTGGGCGAAATGAATTTTCCAACTCACTGAAAAAAGAACAAATAAAGCTCGTGAGTGAAAACGTTATATTTTTGTAAGTTTATGCTAAAAAATACCAAACTTTTCGAAAAAAATATCGAATTGCAAAGATGCCAAATAATAAGGAGAACCCTCGTGTACCTTTTTTGATATTAAATATACATTCTAAATAAGTATATATGTACTTTAGAAAAGCAGGCGGGATTCATTCCATACACATTTTTTGTCCACATGATACTTTGAAGGAAGTTTTTCAAATCCTTGCATTCAACGTATGCAAAAAAAAGTGTGAAAAATCAACACGATTTTTGAACGAGTCGAAACTTACAATTTATTATACTAAAATTTAATGGGCATTTTGTATTTGCCGGAAAGTTGATGGATTCAGAAAAAGTGATGTCAGACGGTTTTATCGAAAGACATTGGTCTTTGCAAACATCGAAAAACGTATGAATAACTCAGCCGTTATTTTTCAATTCACTACTCGTTTGGCTATCAAATCATTTTTCAGCAAGCCAATTACTATCCATGGGAATACTGTCGTCAACCAACCAACCCGAGCGTATACACTCATAGCGAAGAGAGATTGTCATCTTTGCCCATAAGGAGGCGAAAAGCTTCGTAGAAAAACTCGTTTTTTTTTGTATTGTACATAAGAATTTAATGTGTCAACAGCATTCAAAAAGTTCTGGTACAAGTTCAGCTCTTTTCTACCGAAGCTATAAAAAAATATCACTTCATATTTTACCATAAATTTAATGGTAATACATTTTATTTTTTCTTCAACCTTCCTCGAAATGGGTCAAAATAATGGACCAAAACAAAACAACCCTATTTGGTTTTTTTGTAAAAAAAAAAAATATTTTCAGCGATTATTTTTGCTTCTGAAGGTATTTCAGTGCATGCCAAAACCAATGAAAAAGGCAAGAAATTAAAAATATATAGCTGAGATACTTAAAAATTAATTATAAATGTGGTGCATTTGCCACATATTCCCACACAAAAGCATGTAAATGCATAGGGGTGCAGCCAGACCAGAGGTGCCCAACTGAAGGTGTAACTTTTTAAGTCCTTTTTTCGTCCTGTTCGAGGAGCATTTTTAAAATTTTAGAAAGCTACCCGGAAGCTGCGAACTAAGCAGACAGACATGGCCGAAATGGAACAGGGGTCCATCAAAAAGCTGGTTATTGTTGAATAGGCAGCCACGCCACACCAGAAGGTTAAGACTCCCGTACTTCGATTTCTGTAGAAGCTGTCTCAATACAGAGGAAGAGAAAACAGTCAGACACCTTTTATGTGAATGTGAAAGCTTAGCTACAAGGAGACTCCGCACTCTTGATACGTCATTTTTAACTCCAAAAGTCGTTTGTTAAAGCTGCCGGATGGTTTGAAAAGGAGGAGGAGAGTAAGGATAAGTTCCAGTGGTATCACAATGGACTTATGAAAGATTTAAGTGTGTCATTACGACAGCCAACCCACCTACCTACCTACCTACCCGGAAACTCAAGTCGTTTGCTATAACAGAAATATGTTAAATCCAAAGTCGAAGAAGGTCTGGCCCGACCTGGGTGCACAACGGCGGGTTAAATTTGTTAAATTTTTGTGAATTTTGTACTTAACTTGAAAGCTTGATTTATAGAGTTTTTCTTATACAAATAACTACATTTTTATAAAAAAAAATTAAGAAAAAAAGTTTTACGATATTGCGGATATTGAAATAAATAAAGTGATTTTTATTTAGTTTCAAATTACACATCCGGCCGTCTGGTATCAATCGGCTCGAAGACGGGTTTCCGAATTCGGAGGAAGCTGGTGATATTGCTCAAATCAGTAATTAATTTATATTTATTTATGTAAAGAAGTTTATAATCTGAATGATATGGCATTGAAAAAAGTTCTTAGGAGTTTTGGTTTAATCAAATTTTGTACATAGATTGCATGCGTGCTTTTGAAAATAACCAAGGGGATATCAGTTTAAACGCTAAACTATTGATTAAATCCCAAAAAATGGATTTTTCCGAAATCGTGCAAATTTATTACGCCTTTAATGTGAATTTCACTAGTTCCGCTCATTCCCCCCTTTGGTCCTTGTTGCCAAACTAAAGTCAGGTTGATGGAGAATACGAAACATTTTGTGAGTAATAAATTTAGCTATTACAAAATTATTTGCCTGTATAAATGCATGAAGTGTTTAAACGCCTTACTACTAGACTTAGCTCTGAAGCCCATTATTAGCTAATTCAATTTTTAATTTAGTCATAACTGTATACATCAGCAAATTAGTAAGTCAGTCAACAAAAACTACAAAATTTTTTTTAATAGCCACCAAAGACTAGAAGATGATAATAAACGCAAACAAAAATTACCAACACCGTCATCAGCAGGACCAACAAGATCGATAATAATCCAGTGGAAAGGGAAGAGGGATAAAGTGAAAACATTTAATATTTGCTTGGCGCATATTTGGCAACATTTTAATTTTTGGCTAAACAAAAATGGAATAATTGTATATATAAACAAATTAGAAGCCGTTTGCTTAGTATTAGAGATGAGCACTGCATCGACAACGAACCCGACGGGACTAGTTAATAAATACGTGCTTAAAGACAGTTAATTGTTCGCACAGGGGAGGGAAGTCAGCAGGTTTGGCCAAGATGAGACCGGCTCTCGGCGATTTTAAAGGGATCACTGATTTTCTGGCATAACAAAGGATGTGACAGCGGTTTGTTTACGACAAAATTGAGATTCGAATGCACCGAAGTTACTATCGCAATTTTGCTACGGATGGCCAGACTTTGTAATCTATGAGCCTTGAATAATAGGACGTTTGACATTAATTTGGCTAATAAATATAGGAAAGCTCATAATAAGTTCAATAATATCTAAGGCCAACCGAGACTTCGAAGAGATGCGAGTAAGTTGACTGTGATATTAAAAGAAGATGTGAAGGTGAACTGGAACACTTTGTCGAGTGTAATATCTGTAATATCTGTCAAAAATGACCTTTTACAGATTTGAGACAATAATGATAGAATACAAAATTGCAGATTGAAACAAAATTTAGATTTGATACTAAATATAATTGATTAGAAGTGATCAAAATAGCGAAAATTAGGTTCAATTTATGTAAACATGAAAAAGAAATAGAAAATTACGCAAGTTCAAGAGCAAGTCACAAGTTGGATTTCGCAAATTGACTATTCTGGTTCTGTGTTCTGCGATCTTCGGCTCATTCAGATACATCGCAGTACAGAAAATATGCAATTCACTAAAACTCGCGAAATACTCGCAGTGCATTACGCGTAGGATCTACAGCCTTCGCCGCCATAAAAAAGATCTTAGCAGTACTATGAATCAGTGCTGGTCTCCGGGAATGCCGTGTTAATCAGCCAGGCTAACCTAACCTAACTCAAGTATACACAAATTCAAGGTCAGTTTTTCTATAAAATGATGAGTTAAATAGAATAACAGGATATATAGGAATCTATACAGGGAATCTACATATAGGAATAGCCGACCGCCGTAGACGAATGACTTGGTGCCTAGCAGCCATTGGGAAGTGCGTGGGATCGAATCTCCCTGCAGGAAACACCAAAATGCTAGAAAAAGTTGTTTCTAATACATAGTAGTCGCCCCTCGGCTGGGAATGGCAAACCTCCGAGTGTATTTCTACCATAAAAAGCTCCTCATAAAAGATATCTGGGCTTAAAACTTAAATCACTTCAAATTTGCAGAAAAAGTTCCTTAATTTTTTTTTTGTTCGTACATTTTTTTTTATTTTTTTGTTTCATAAATTATACTCAGTTTTGAGGCAAATTTTGCTTGTTAACAATGGAGAGTGGGGAGCTAAGGAAAATCGTATTGCAGTGATTGAATTTCGTAAGTGTGGTAAAAGTGCAAGTGAGATTTACGAATTGCTGAAAAAACTTAATATTTCGAGGATGTTTGTTTACCGCACAATCAATGGCTTTTCCCAAACGTCTGAAGTGACAGACAAAAAAGAAGTGGTCGTCCTTGCAGCAATAAAAGCTGTTCCAGAAAAAGTCGCAGAAATCCCCTTAGAAAACAGAAAATCATTTCCAGGAAAATGAATGTATCGACCAGATGCATGTCAAAACTAATTAGAGATAGTCTCCACATGAAAGCCTTCCGTCGCTTAATTGGTCATCTTGAAGAAAAGTAGACTCGACAGATGCAAGCAGCTTCTTCGGTGGCACGTGGTCAACGGTCATGAAAATACAATTTTCCCAAATGAAAAAATGTTCACTGTTGAAGAAGTTTGTGATAAATCAAAACAAAATCTAAAAGCTAAAACTTCTAAAAACTCAAAAAATATTGTTCCGCGGATTCAGCGTGGTCAATATCCAGCCTCCGAAATAGTTCGGTGTTGAGTGTCTTGTAAAGGCGTTACATCTCTTCATTTCAAAGTGTATCAGGAAGAAGTCTTAGAAGGTGTACCAATAAGATGTCGTAGAAGGTGTTGTGAAGAAGATAAGCAGTGCTCTCTTCAATGGAAAGCATTGGATCTTCCAGGAAGATTTCGCTCCAGCCCATAAAGCAAAAATCACACAGCAAAGGCTAAAAAACAATATTCCTGGGTTCATAGCCACAGAAGATTGGCCGTCTGGAAGTCCAGATCTGAATCCATTGGACTAAAGTTTGCGGTCAGAATAGGGGAACAAGGCCTCACAGAAATTTGGAGAGTCTCAAGCAATCCTAATGGTTAATATTAACAATAAGTTAATGGTGTTGGGGTTTGGAATTAAAATGTCCCGTCCCTTTGGAAGAGAACTTTATTGACTTTGGTGGTACATTTCGAATGAAAATTAATTTTTTTGTTTTAACATTTTCATGATTAAATAATACTAACTTCATTAAGAAAAGTACTATAATTGCATATCTATCTTAACTTGTAACAGAACTTATGGCAGACCTAAGAATATATAAAGGGTTTTCTAATAACAGGTGTTAGGTGTTAAGCAGGAGGGATGATTAACGATTTTTTATGGCCGCAATTGGATGGGATTGATCTGGACAACGTTTATTTTCAACACACTACGTGCCACGCAAGCAGCGAAATCATTGATATTTTACGGGAAAAGATTCCGGACCGTGTTATCTCTCGAAGAGGTGATCACAATTGGCCACCGAGATCTTGTGATTTAACACCTTTTGACTTTTTTCTTTGCGGCCACGTGAAAGAGAAGGTCTACACCAACAGCCCAGGGTCGATTCAAGGCCTCAAAGATGGAATTCGTAAGGCAATCGAGGGCATAGGGCAGCCACTTTTCACTTCGGAATGGAATGGAAAATTTCATGAAAAGTATATTGTCCTGCAAGCGTAGTCGTGGTGGTCATTTGCCTGATGCTATTTTCCACTATTAACGGCATATCTTTCTCTTTATAATGAAATAAACATCCGATCATTTATATTAAAAAATAGCATTTTTTTTTGAATATCAAAATAACACCTCTTATTAAAATTCCCTTTATAAATATATAGGAATTTTCGCAAACTCGCCCATCTTAATATTTTCCAACAACTTAATACTTGCAATGAGTCTCGCAGTGCCCGAAATCTCATGCAGCATCTCTAATTTTTGTACGTAAATATGTACGCGTTCTAGTTAATAACTAATAACAGATAGTAACATACACAACCATTACAGTATGACAACTCAGTAAACATTAAAAAAATTCACAAACCTTTGGCCACCTCAGGTGAATATTCAGCGCTGTTTTTCATTTGCAACTCAAATGATTTTTTTTTAAAGCTTGGAAAAATATTAATGCTCCTAATAATAGGGTTCATTTAAGAGCTAACGTTTGAGATTTGAGAAAAAGCCATCAAATGCTTCTCAACTTGAGCGCGAGCAAAAATGTTTATTGGGAAGTGACGTAAAAGTCGAAAACGCCTGCATTCATGCAGGGCTGTAGTGGTAGTTGAATAAAGTCGTTAGCATTTGGCACACCCACACAGCCACTCGCAGAATATTCACAAACACTTTCGTAGCGCGCCAAGCGACTAGTTAACCAGCTTAGACCAAGCCATGACATTGCCAACGCTTGACTTGTTTTGCATTTAGTGTTGGCACTGCTTTTACTGCGTTTCTTTTTTTCACGTAATCTTCTGAACAAATTTTCTTTGCAAATTGCTAGTGTTCGTTTTTTTTTTTTGTTTCATGGTTTGACTTTTTGGAATTTTTGGGTGTACACGCGTTGGCATGTGGAACTCACAAAGAAATAGCATTAACAAGAAAATAATGAAATATCAAGCAGGTGGCAAGGCAAACTAAACTGTGGGGCGGCACTTTTAGTGGCTTAGCGGCTTGACGTTGGCTGGCGGCCAGTGTGGTCAGCTAGCATAGAAGCTGAACAAAAACGGAGAACCGTCAAACAAGAAACAAACGTACACTCCCTCCTGACTAACACATATACATACAAACGTATGTGCAGGGACACCAAGTACTTTTCATTAGCACACTCATTATAAGTTCGGGCCATTCAGCAGCATTTTTGTCCAGTTACGCTCACTATGTACGTAAACTTGCGTACGCAATGTGCTTGATGCTCAGTGATTAAACAGGGTATGTTGAGCCTTTTATGCTTCAGCTAACCATACGGCTGTAAATATGTCCATAGCAACTGGAGTAATTGTTCACTGCCGTGGCAAGAACCGTTAAGAAGCACCAAAGCGACCAAGTATTTTTTGCGAATTAAAGCGCCCGATTAAGGTGTTACGGCGTGCTTTGTGGTGATGGCAGGATAAAGGTTCTTAAGTCAAGACCACAAAACTGGGAATTGCCAACGTGCGCGTCAAAGTCACAGCGGCTAGTCAAATAGGTAGCACAGCTGCGGCTGGATAATAAAAATGAGAAAGCATGGAACGTATGTATGCACATACATAACTACACAATAAAGGGGAAATTGTTCCTCAACACTATTTAAAAATTGCTCAGCTTGCGTTTGTCGTAGCTGCACAGGTAGCTGGATGGATGTATGGTGCCTCAAACGTAGGCGCTTGTTGTGTGCAAACTTCGCAAACTGCAGGAGACGTTGATTATGAATCAACACCATAATACGTGAACAACATTCTCTTATATGATTGTAGAAGTGGCACAGAAGTGATTAAAGATAATGTGAACTGGATTGTGGAAGACGTTAAGGAAGAATTAAGCTCTAGCGTTAAAAAGGCGATCGTCTCTTGAATTAACTGTAAAAAGCATATAGCCAACATGCAACAAAAGCAAAACAAATTCAAAATTCTAAAGAATATTCATTTTCAAAATTTCGGCGGGACATTGCAGAAGAAATTCTACAAAATGTTAATATTCCTAAATACCGAACACATGGAAGGACTTCTTTAGATAACGCACCACTGCGTTTGCAGGCAAAGCAGTGGAGACATTTTCCAAGAAAATTTCCTCGTACACAAAGTAAACAAAAGCCTCAACGAAGATGACAGGTATGCGCGAAACAGAATAAACGCAGGGAAACTGTATAGGAATGTCAGAAATATCTTGTTCCACTGTACATTCCGGATTGTTTTAAAACATATCAATACAAAATTATTAATAAAATTCTTTTAACTATTATTAATTTTATTTATATCCATTTACATGACTATATGCATTTGTTAAACACACTCTGCTAAAAGCTTTAAGGGGTTAAGGTAGTCAGAAACCCGAAAAACTGATGATTTTCAATAATCTTTTTTTTTTTTGCTAGTCAATTGCTTTATTTTACAAAAATAAAAACATAGCATTAATACATACTATACATCATGTTTCGACTTGACTTTAGCAAAATTACAACAAAAAAAAATAATTGTAAAAGTTATCGCAGTTTGTGTGGAGCCCGTTTATCCAGAAGTCTCTTGCGGTGATCATCACAAGTCCTTGGAGATTCGTCTAAAATCAATCGGACAAGAGAAATGAGTTTAATTAATAGATAATCTTGAGTCTGATCGAAGCTTTTTCTTCTCAAAATTTACAATATGGCGGCCTCAGGAAATATTTTTCAAGTTTTCGAGAAAAAAACGAACAATTACTTATTTGTTCTGTTTTCAAAGCAGTATAACTCTTATTGAAATCTACCAAGCGGTTTTAAGGTACAGTTCAAAAACATAGTTTTGAGAAAAACGAATTTAATGTTTTGCGAACGCTCCGGAGCGCCCGAGCGTCCTTTGTTAATTGTTGAATAACTGGAAAAGTATTTGTCGGATTCACTTTAAATTTTCACAAAATATTTTTAGGATATTGTACTTTAAGAAAATGAAAAAAAAAAATCCAATTTTTGAAAATTCACACTACCCCTAACCCCTTAACATAAATTATTCCAAGCAAGAGTTCGTCTTAGATTGGTTTACTCGATAGAGTCACCGGCTTTTGGAACTTAATTTTTAGCGGAAAAGGTTAATAATACCAAATAAATTGGCTTAACCAAAAGAAGAAAAAAAAAACACTTAGAAAACCAAACCTAATTAACGAAAAGTATTCTACAAGAGCCATTAGCGCGGTGTTTTTGTAAATTGTTAATTAAATGAAATTTAAATTTGTCCGTGGATTTATAAGACCAACTCTAAGACTAACTTTTACATAGATAGTCAGGCAGCCTTTAAAGCAATTACATCGTTTAGTACTAATATACAATCCGAAATTCCAATTCTTCCGAGCAGGGAGGTAGTACAAAGGTTGGCAGCAAATTGTGAGCTGCATTTCTATTGGCTTCCAGGCAATGAGATGGTAGACGATATAGCGAAAAACGGTGTATGTCTAACTGTGGGCCTTGTTAACGAAATACCACAGTCAATTATATAGTGACCTAGATGAAAATATGGTCAGAAAATTTAGGACAAGATGAAAGAAAGTCTGTCCACTTGCAGGAATGCAAAGATCTTGTGTATACAAGACGATCACAGTGCTATACTATTACTAACACAAAGAGATTGTAGAACGATTTGATACGCGTGCTAATGGGACATAACCCAGTAGCAGAGTATGCTTATAAGATAGGAATATCGGGCAGCGAGGATACAGGAAATGTAGGGAGCAGGACTCAATAGAAACAATAGAGTATCTCCTTTGCGGATGTCCTTCATTATTCAAAAACTGTGGGGCACCACAGTTTGACGGATTGGAAGACATCTTAGCAATGTGTTGAAAATGTCTCCTTAAATTCGCGATCAAAACAAATAACTAGTATTAGAGTTCATTGGTATCAATATGGACCGAACCAGTCCATGCGTGGCTGCAAGTCAACCAGGTCAACCTAACCTGACCTAGAAGGCGCTAAAACAACGCTATTCGCCATATTTGCGGCGAGACAATTCCAAGATAATCCAACATCTCACACTTCTTTGATTGGCTGTGACCATTTGGTCAAAAAATCCAGCCAAATAGCTCAGGATATGCCCTGGCGAATGGGTTGTAGCGTGACTACCATTATGAATTCAGAGGGAACGCAGGTTCGAATATCGGTGAAAGACTAAAGTGAAGAAAAAGTATTTTCTAATAGCGGTCGCCGCCTCGCTAGGCAATGGCAGTGGAACAACATCAAGACGCATTCTACAAATAGGAGGAGGAGAGGAGTTCAGTCAAACACCCAAAAAGGGTGACTTGCCAATTATATAATATATATATATATATATATATAATAGGTTCTTAATATTTAAAAAGTAATATCAATCAGTAAATTCAAAGGCTTTTAAAAATAAAATTTTATTTTTAAAATAAAAGCTTTTAAATATTAAAAACTCTACTCTAAGAGTAGGGAGCAGAAGATCTTATATTCTTGCATAACCTCACAAGGAGAAAAAAAATGAAATTCACATTTTCAAAACATCAGATTATATGTAAGAATCATCGAATTTCTAATAGCACTGAAATCTGACATCTTCTCCACATAAGCATTAAATGCTAGAGTGATCCCTTTTAGCCTTATTTTTAACTTATACACATTTCTTAACTTACAGTGTTGGTAGCTGTAAATTAAAAAAAAAACAAGCACGTAATTCCAAAAATTTCGCAGTTTGGGTATAAAGAAGCACTAAATTTATTCTTCTTCTTCTTCTTCTTAGCCTCACAGTCCGTGGTGGACCATAGCTTCATCAACAATTTTTCTCCACTTTATTCTATCCATGGCTACATCTCTCCAGTTGTGTACGTTCATTTGCTTAAGATCTGATTCGACGTCATCTAACCATCGCTTTCGTGGGCGTCCTCTTTTTCTTCCTCCAATTGGTGTTAAAATAAAAGCTTTCCTAGCATTTCGCTCTTTCGGCATGCGCAGTACGTGCCCAATCCATCTAATTCGTTGGGCTTTGATAAAACGTATTATATTTTGTCCTTGAACGATTTCTTCGATTTCATTATTGTAGCGAATGCGGTAGCTGCCATCTATTGTTGCAACCGGACCATATATTTTCCTTATGATACGTCTTTCGAAGCACATCAGCTGATGAATGTCATTTGTTTTCAGCGTCCATATTTCTGCACCATATGTAAGGACGGGTCGTATCAGTACTTTGTACATTCTTATTTTCTGTGCTCTGGACAAATCTTTTGATTTAAATAGTTTTATGTTAACGTAGTAGGCGTTATTTGCAGCTTGGATTCTGTCGTTAATAGCTATCGCCGAATCTTTATCTGCTGATAGTTTAAAACCCAAGTATTTAAATTCAGTGATATTTTCGAAAGCAAAGTTGTTAATACTTAGGTCATCGCGTGTCGTGTTGTTGACTGACCGAATCATGTATTTGGTTTTCTCGGTATTTACGTGTAGTCCCAGAGCTTTTGCATCTTTATCAATACATTTAAAGACGCGTATAAGAGTGTTTCTATCTTTAGCCATAATAAGAATATCATCTGCGTAGGCACATATCTGAAAATCATTATTAAATAATGTTCCATTCGTGTTTATTTCTTTAACAGTCGTGTGTAGCATTAAATTGAATACTAAACATGACAATGCGTCTCCTTGTTTTACTCCGGATATGATTTCGAATGGGTCTGACAGGCTTCCTTGCACCAGTACTTTACTTGTTGTGTTCGACAATGTACAGAGAATCAAATTAATTAACTTCAGAGGTATTCCAATTTTCTGAAAGCAGTATTTTATCCGTTTTCTATTTATACTGTCAAATGCCTGTTTGAAGTCAACAAAGAGGCAAAATATATCAATTTTATATTCGTAAAACTTTTCGAATATCTGGTGGACAGTAAAACCTTGATCAATCGTTGAGCGGTTGTTTCTAAAACCACATTGGTAATCGTCTAGGATGTTCTCAGCATAAATATTCAGCCTTTCAAATAGAATGTTTGTAAATACTTTATAACCTGTATTAAGTAAAGATATGCCTCTGTAATTTTGGCATTCAGTTTTATGTCCTTTTTTGTGTATAGGTACTATTATGCTTGATGCCCATCCAGTGGGTATTTCATTTGAATGCCATATTTGGCTTACTAAGGTAAATATTTGTTTATGTAGTTCTAAATTTATTGCGAAGAGCAAATGCTTGGCAACACTGCACCAAAGTGCACGTACGCACTCTCTGATGGGTGAAATCTGGTTTCTCTCATTCTTGTGATTAGACGAGTGTGTGAATACGTGTGAAATAAGCGCTGAGCGCGGACAAAATTTGGCTGCTAAATGCCCGGTGACGTCGCACAATTTTGTTCTTGATCGTAGCAGATTGACCAAACCTGATAATCTTCCCGGCATTTTCGTAATAACGATAACATAACATGGCAATGCCTACACTTATATTGCCATCACATTCGGTTGAAGCAAATTTGACAGTTATTATTAAACGAATAATTGAATGTCGCGATGTTGAGTTATGTTGGACTTCCCGCAGAGTCTATTCAATCATATCGCCAGAAAAAAATATTTTTTTAAATAATATTTCAAATCCAAACGTTTAAATTCTGGGCGTCTGTCATCTAACCAAATTAATCAGAAATTATCTAAATAATAATGTGCTTAAGTATCTAGATGAATTTCGCGGTAACCCCGAAATGTTATAAGTAAATATGTATGTATTGTATGAAACCAATATGAAAGGCTTTATAGCGCCAGTCTAGTTTTTTTATTTATTTATCTAAGTCTTTGAATTATAATCCTTACAGGCTATGATACAAAAGTAACTTAAATTAAAAATCGCCATTTATTTAATTTAAGTTAGCAATTTAAAAAAGCCACTCTTGGAAGCGAAAAATCGGTAAAAACATCATTAGTAAGGAAATTTAATTCCAAACTTTTATATGCATATCAGTGCTAATCCGACGCTTTACTTGAAAGCGCACACCGGTGATTTTACAATTTCGTAAATTACACAAAGTGCTAGGTAACCTATCAAATTTTCGTGTAGCTGCCTAGACTAACCAACTTCATGGCAGCGAACACAAATGTTATGAACCTAATAAATTTTGTGGATTGCAGGCAAATCTAGGAAGACATATGCATGCTACAAAGGGTGTTTTAATAAGCGCGCTCGAGCTGTGACAGTGTGTAGTGCGGCCACGGAGCAGCAACGTGTTGAAAGTGTTAAAGTTCGTTATCAAAATCAGTGCTCCGTTAGCAAAATGATCTCTTCAATTTTTGTGCTGCATAGCCTTTTAACGTTCATTTTTGCTTAAATGGTTACGCAAACAAAAAAACTTCCCAGATTTGAGAAAGAAAAGAAACTGTTTGGTGTGGATTTTTATTTGGCGGTATCATTTCTTCTTCGAAGACGCCTGCGGTGAAGGCACGGCGGTTGTTTGCGCGAATTTTTATTCCATAAATAATGTCTTCGAACGTGCATGAAAATAAAAACAAAACCAAAGATGCCAATATCACTTATTCTTTTTTTTTTAATATCACATTTCGCGCGTCCTTAACGTAAAACCCTGTACGCTCTCGTCCAAAAATAGGTATGTACATTTGGGAGCAGTTTACATTACACCAAAGGTAAACATGCTTGTACTAGGTCATATTTTACAGGCCATGCATGCACCGGTGCGCTCATATATTTTCCACATACAAGCAATAAATATAGACATAAATCCCCAAGGAACGGTAGACACAAACATGAAGTTATTGTAGAGTAAAAAATTAACAAAAACAAAATCGATATACAAATGCCCAAATGAAAGGGAAGAGCTGCTCATTTATGGGTTACTGAAGTCCATACGAATTTATGTAAATATGTATAGACACAGTTGCATTTAAATTAAGATTGCAATAAATGTATTGTAAATGTTGCACCACACGGAGAATATTTCAATAAAAATTCATGAAAAACTAAGAGGATTTCATTAAGACAAAAAATTATTCTTTTTGCAGGAGAGAGCTTTCAGATATATAAAAACACGAAAAGCATAAAGAAATATTTATTACCAACATACAGTTACGGACATAAAAACCGAACAACTAGTAAAATTTGAAACAAAATTCTTGTGGTTTATAAAAAGGGGTTGACCATGGACTAAAGTAATATTTTTGACTTATAAAAAGAAAAAATGACTAGAAATAATTCGGAAAGTAAGATTCGGCAAGTCCACTAGGGATATTTCTTGGAGAATTATGGGAGGTCCAATTGACAGAAAAACTAGGTAGCCACTTAGACCACGGAATGGGTCCGTTGTGAGCCGCGGGGGCTGGGCTACATTTCCCTTTCCATATTGAACCATCCTGAGCTTTTGACAAAGCGTAAAAGGTTGTTGATACCTAAAGTGTATAGATTATCTACATTCGTTAAGAAGTAGGATTTTAAAAATCGGTTCCTGTTTCTGGCTAGAGCCGGCCATGTGCAAAAAAGGTGTTGAATTGTTTCCAATTTCTCCTCATTTCTGCAGCTACGACAGAAATCATGCGTGTATACGCCTAATCTCCTTGCATGATTTCCTATGAGACAATGTCCTGTGAGGGCCCCTACTAAGGTCCTGATTTGAAGTCTACTCAGTTTTATAATACTCTTGGACAGACGAAAATTTAGCCTTGGCCATGTTTGCCTAGCAATTTCGCAGGTTTTAGCGCTAATCCATCTCTGATTTGCATAATTGATTAGTGCGTCCTTAATGAGAAGCTTACAAGTTGCTTACTTATGTCTGGCATACAGGTACCTTCTCTTGCACGTTGGTCTGCCCTACAGTTCCCTGGTATATCTCTGTGGCCTGGGACCCAGCTTAAGGTTATACGATATTGTTTGGCCATCTCATTTAGAGATTGGCGACAACGTAAGACACTCCTTGATGTTGTTTGGAATGCATCCAGGGCTCGTAGGGCAGCTTGGCTGTCTGATAGAATGCAGATATCCGTTGATGCTATTCTGTTTATCTTTAACCATTTTAAGGCTTCATGAATAGCGTTTATTTCCGCTTGAAAAACGCTACAGTGGTCGGGTAATTTAAAGGATTCACTAATAGAAAGCTCTTTGCAAAATAACCCTGATCCTACACCGGTGTCCATTTTGGATCCGTCCGTGTAGATCTTAACGGGTGTGTTGGGTGTTGGATCTTCTTCAAGCCATTCCAGTCTAGAAGGAATTTTCATTAGGAAATTCCTTTCGAAGCAAAGAATGGGAGGGTGATAGTCACAGTCACGACAGAAAAACTAACTGGGAGGCAATTCACTTACTGCAGCACATACGACTTTAATGGTATTTGTAGAAAAACCATAGAAGATGGTGACAATCAGTTCTCCGTTACCGGAACAATCCTGATGTAAATCCGGGGAAGGACTATTACTTCAGCAGTATTAACCAAAAATGAATGCGGAATGTTTTATGCTGTCACAATCAGAACAACAATAACTCAGAATATTGTACCATAATAATTTATCAAAAACTTGAAAATTTTGTTTTAACCATTCGAATTTTTTCCAAAAAGCCACCATAACCAAAAAGCACAAAAAACTGCCCAATTAGATCAAAGAACAACGCAATTGTACTACAAGTAAAGTACTTTTAAAAGACAAATTCAAATTTAATCGTCTTGGTTCCGAATGTACGACTAGAGGATTTTTTTTTTTTTTTATTTACGAAGGGGGAATCTTTTTTTCATACTGTCTGAACTTGCAAAACAGTACACCTACGTACTAAACCCTTGAACTCCGTTTCCTCCACCACTCTCCCTGCGGGACTGCTTCAACGTATTACTTCGCAGGGCTGGTTAGCTATATAGCTTCGTCAATGTCTATCGGTTAATGCGTCTCATTTGCTCAATGTATCTGAGTTCTTTTTGAACTCTAGTAGCGTATGCAGCTATCTCCTCCCATTTTTCTTCCGATTGCAACATGAACTCGACTACGTCAGTTGCATTTGGAATTAATCTTCCTGTTATAAAGCGTGGGCAGTGGAAACTGGCATGTTCCGCGTCTTCTTCTACATTGATGCACTCAGGGCAGTAGGGGCTGTCATCATGCCCGAACCTGTGCAGATATTTCCTAAAACCTCCATGTCCAGAAAGAAACTGTGTCACATGGTAGGTTGTATCTCCAAAACTCCGATTTAGCCATGGTCGCAAATCGGGAATCAGTTTATAGGTCCATCGCCCTTTACTGGAGGTATTCCATCGGTCTTGCCACCTTGTTAGTGACACAAGCCGCTCTTCTTCTCTCACCGCTTTTTTATTTATTTCGGCATCCGCTGCACATCTGTCATAGACTCGCTTCATTTCACTCGCGAGAATATCCGCTGGTATCATACCAGCTATGACAAACGCCGCGTCATCCGATATTGTTCTGTAGCCGCAACATGCCCTTATGGCACTTAACCTATATACAGACAATAGCTTCCTTTTGTTATCCTTCAGTTCCGCCGCGTTTGCCCAAATTGGGGCTGCATACAGGAGGACTGAAGTGGCCACATTTGCAAGCAACTTCCTTCTAGTTGACTTAGGACCACCTATGTTAGGTAGGATCCTTGAGAGTGCCGTTTGTATGTTAGCGGTTTTCTCTACCGCGTAGTCAATATGGGCCTTAAAATTTAACCTACCATCTATCATAACTCCTAGGTATTTCAGAACCGGTTGTGAGTGAACAATTTGCTCTCCCACTCTGATTCTCATCTGCTCGACTTTTTTCCGACTTGTTATCAGAACCGTCTCCGTTTTTTGCTCTGCCAATTTGAGTCCCGCCTGTTCGAGCCAGTCTTTCACTTGCTTTATCGCTCCATTTGTAATCTGCTCCACTTCCTGTATGTGCTTAGCCACCGTCACTATCGCTATGTCATCCGCAAAGCCTATTATTCTTACCTCTCTGGATACCGGTAAGCGAAGGACTTTGTCGTACATGACGTTCCAGAGTACAGGACCTAGGACCGATCCTTGTGGCACGCCAGCAGTAACTTTGTACCTTTTTGTTCCAGCACTGCTCTCATACATCAGTTCTCTATCAGAGAAGTAACTCCTTAATATCCTGAGAAGATACGGCGGAATGCCAATTTCATGCAGGCTATTCAAGATGTGCGACCAGCTTGCCGAATTAAAGGCGTTTTTGACATCCAATGTGGTTACAGCACAGTATTCCTTGGTGCCCCAACGCCACCGCTTTCCTTCTATTGCCTTAATGGCTGTTTTGACAACCGTAGTAATCGCATCAATCGTCGAACGGTTTTTCCGGAAGCCAAACTGCATTGTACTCAATGCTCCCTTCCCCTCTAGTATAGGCAATAGTCTATTGCAAATAATACGCTCGAGTATTTTGCCTGTGGTGTCCAGTAGGCAAATCGGCCGGTACGAGGACGGATCATCGGCTGCTCCTTTTCCTTTTGGTATCAACACAAGTCGTTGCAATTTCCACTGTGTAGGAAAAACACCTTCGTCTAAGCATTTTTGTAGTACCGCAACAAATATTTCGGGACGCAGGCGGATAGCCGCCTTAAGGGCTACATTTGGTATGCCATCCGGCCCCGGTGCTTTTCGGTCGCCGATTTTCTTGCACGCTTCCATTATCTCTATTGCCGATACGACTGGAATCTGCTGGGTGTTTGCGGTATCTGCCGATTCTAATCTGTCTATACTCGGTCCCTGGGGAAATAGCGTCACTACGATTCGATTAAGAATAACTGGACATACGACTGATGGAGCTCGTTGTCCCGCCAGTTTTTTTAATACCATTTTGTATGCAATGCCCCATGGGTTTATGTCCGCATCGTTGCACAGTTGCTTAAAGCTCTCGACTTTACTTTTTTTAATCGCTTCTTGTAGTGCTTTCCTTGCCTTTCGAAAGTGCGCTAGAACCGTTTCATAGCAGGTTCTGCCCCTGGACCTTTGCATTTTACGCCGCGCTTGCAGGCAGATCCGTCTCAGTTGCGCTATCTCCTCAGTCCACCAATAGCAGGGCGCTCCTTGTCGATTTGGCCTTCTTATTGGCATTGCCGCATCGCAAGCTTTAGACAAAATGCTCTTTAGTTGTCGAGCTTGCTCGCTTGCTGTACCTCGCTCTAAACTTTGATCGTTTAGTGCGTACCCAAGGCCTCGATGTCCATCCTTCTGTCATTCCACCTTGGTCCTACTGGCTTAGTTGCGCGTACTCTTTTATTCTTTGACAGTTCGAATAGAATTGCCTGATGGTCACTGTGAGTGAATTCCTCACTTACTCGCCACTTGATTTTCGGCAAAAGTGAACTGCTGACAAGTGTTAGATCAATAATAGATCCCGTACCGGCCTTGCGATATGTAAGCGCGCGACCATTATTTGCGATACTAATGTCTACTCTAGCAATGGCTTCTAGCAGGCTACGTCCTCTGGCGTTGGTAAGTCTACTACCCCACTCGGTAGCCCATGCGTTGAAATCACCGCCAATTACCACTGGCGACCTAACTTCAACGTCCCGCGTGAGGTCATCTAGAAACGTTTCAAAGCGCTCTCGCGTCCATCTAGGCGGGGCATAGCAGCTGTACATATAAATATTGTCCACTTTAGCTCTTACGAAGCCCTCCCCTTGATCATAAATCTCTTGGAGAGGGTGTTTGCGCGTCCAAATGACAGTTTCCCTGTCTTTGCTGCAACACCATCTAGCGTCCTTTTTAACCCTAAAGGGGTCGCATATTAAGACTACCTCTGCTCTCTGCTCTATTGACATCTGAGTAAGCAGGTCCTGTGCTGCTTCGCAGTGGTTTAAGTTAATCTGGATAACTCTCATCTCCTTTGGTCACTCAAAGCTCTCTTGAAAACTGGGCATCTACCGCTGCCCGCTATATGCTTAAAATTGGACTCCCCCCTGGCTTTGCAGAGCATGCATTCTGGGTCCTTGCTGCATTCTTTTGCGATGTGGCCTTCCTCGCCACACTTTCTACACTGTTTCGAACGGTCTGCTTTGTTTTTGCAGTCTCGCCGAATGTGTCCAAACTCCAAGCATTTAAAGCATTTAGTTAGTATTAGGCGTTCACGGATCCGGCAGTTTACCCAGCCCACTTTGACTCGTCCAGCAGCGAGAATTTTATTCGCCTCTGTTTCTGTCAGGCTTACGACTGCGGTCTGTGTGCCATTGAACGCTTTTCGTATATTTACTACCTCTACGGTAGATGCCCCAATGTCGAATTTATCGCATATTGCGCTTATGATGTCTTCCTTGGTAGTGATCTCGTCGATGTCTTTACACTCGAGAACCTTTTTTTGTGTTAGGCTCCGTACCGCTTTTATATATTTGTGTTGGATAGAATGATTTTGCGCTCTAAACTGTATCAAAATTGCATGGCTTAGAGAGCCAGAACTTCACAGCGGAGCGGAGCTAAACACCAGTGAACTTAAGTCGAAATCGAACTAAAAACAACTCCATTTCCTGCGAGATTGAATTAACTCTTTTATAGGAAGATAAATACCAACAACTAAATTTGCTTCAAAATTCGATCGATTTTCGTTGGATTTATTTTACTTGGCACTGCTGCAGTTCTATCAGATACGTAACATAACAACGGTTGTCAAAGGGCTGAATATTGGACATTGAGTTGGTAAAAAATGTGTTAGGACGGACATAATGAGAGGCATATTGGGTGTTAGTTATGGTGCAGAAGATTGGACAATGACAATATCCGATGAAGCGTGCCTTGGAATGTTTGAGAGAAAGATTCTGGGGAAGATTTTTGGTCCTTTGCACTTTGGCGACGGCGAGTATTCCAGGAAATGGAACTTTGAGCTGTATGAAGTCTACGGCGACATAGACGTAGTGCAGCGAATAAAGAAAATACCACCTGGTGGTAACAGAGAAAGAGGATGATCTCCTCTGTGTTGGAAAGATCAGGAGGAGAAGGGCTTGTCTTCACTTGGTGTGTACAACGCTTTATTAAACTCGATCAAAATCACGTGAGCGGTTATCGTGCGAATCAAGAAGAAGAAGATGCCCTGTGGAGAACCTTTGGCATATGATATGGCGTTGACATATCGAACCCTTTCTAAGGGACGAGCAAGCTGGATTTTGCTCTCCCCGAAGCTGTGTTGACCAAGCCAACAGTGGTACTCCCCGCTTTACACGCTGTTCATTGACTTTAAGAAGGCATTTGACACAATCAAACAAGACTCAATATGGCTGGCGTTGAGTAAAAAGAGAGTTTCCCCTAAGATAATCCGCCTCCGAAACTGGTAGTGTTACACAACGGCAACATCAGCGATCTATTCACCACCAACACAGACGTAAGGCAAGGTTGTCACCTGCCGCCTCTTCTCTTCGCCATCGTTTTATATGACGTTATGAGCCAATTGACCCTGCACAAAAGAGGCATCGTATGGAGTTTCATCAGGCATTTTGAGAATCTTCGGAGAATGGACTTCGCCGATAATATCTGCCTCCTCTCTCACAAACTCATTGACTTACAAGCGAAGGCGGACAGACTAGTCATGCTGGCACGCACTGTCGGACTGGAGCTCAACATCGCCAAGACAAGGGCTATGAGAGTCAACCACAATAAAGCAAGACGTGTAATGGTTGACGGGTGTCCGGTGGAATTTGTCGAAAGCTTCTGCTCCCTCGGCTGCACTGTCACGACATACAGCGGAGCATATGAAAATGTCAACTGCAGGCTAAACAAAGCAAGGGTGGCGAACTTAACTGCAAATATTCAGCTCTTGTGTGAAGTCAGTAGTGTTGTACGGAAGTGAAACACGGCTGGTCTCCAATACGATCACACAGAGGCTACAATCTTTCGTCAACAAATGTATCTACATCATCTGTTGAATATTCTGGCCGAACACCACCAGGAACGCCGCGCTGTGGAGATCAAGGAATGAGGAGCCCAACCTATGTTAAATCAAACGCAGAAAGTGGTGATGGATAGATCACGCACTTAGAAAACCACCAGGGAGCATCACGAGAATGGCACTGAACTGGAACCCGCAAAGGAGCAGAGGTCGCGGTTGGCCAAAGATTACTTGGCGAAAGTCGATGTTGCGCAAACTAGTAGATGCCGACATCAGATGGAATGGAGCAAAAACAAGAGCCCAGAATCGTATACGATGGAAGAGTCTTGTCGAGCCTCTCTGCTACCGAGCGGAGCGCAAAAGGATATAAAAAAGAATCAACTAAAGTTAGATATGACGCAAACGGAATTCCAAAAGGTACATTGCAGAATTTGTTCAATTTAATGGCGGAACGCATAAGAGACGTTAAAAATAAATAAATAGCTGACGCCTACACTTCTCTTAGGTGTTTGGCCGAGCTCCTCCTCCTATTTGTGGCGTTCGTCGTGATTTTATTGTACTAAAACTAAAAGGAAAGCTCGACAAAATATTATTAAAGAAATTTATTGCAGATTATAATTAAAATTTAATTGGCATTGTAATAATTGCAGTAATTATATAGACCTAGTCTATCAACGCTTGTACTAAGTTATTTCACCGTTTCCTAAAAAACTGTGTTAAAACATTCAAATTTAAAAGGAGTGGCAGAAAATACTGCAATATTTGGTGTACGACTTTTGTGTTCGCAACTGTATCGTTTCCCTTACAAATTTCTTAAGCCGGCTTGCACGTAAATGAAATGTAATTTTATTGCAGCTGCATACAGAAGGCGAAATAATTGCAAAATATCGTGAAAAATATGTGAATTGCAAAAATATGAGCCATAGTTAAGTGGATAGTGGGTGGTTATTGTATAAGGAATATATTCCAAGGGATGATGAACGCAGCACGAAGCAAAAAAGCGTTTAAAAAAATGGGAGAATAAAGCATGGCTGGAAGAGTAACTCAATAACTTCTGGCGTTTGGTTTGCTTCAAGATTTTTTGAAAAGCACAAATTTGCATGTCTGTTTACTCAAGGACACGTATATACTCGTATGCATGTAACTACATAGACCGTTAGCATGCACAGCTTGTGGTAGTTCCCAGCTGCTTCTACTTGTTTTCTGCTTAAGGGCGAACTATTCATTCGATGGCTGTTCATGAGATACGAAATTTCCTATACACTCTGTTACCTTTGGACAAATTGCCACTCTTTCTATGCTAAAATGTAAAATTTCAAATGGCATTTTACTATTTTTGTTATTATTATTTCATTGGGAATAATTGAAAGCCCAGGCGAGTATGTTTTGTTTATACCAAATAAAAAGGACCGTAGATGTCATTTGCACCAATGATGATGCATTTACCAAGGATGATACATTTACCAGGTTTGGACATAGCTATGCTTAAAAACAAAATTGTGAGAGTAACTTTGGCTGTCACGTCATGGTAAAAAGATATTTTTAGGTATGGTCAATATAAGACTGATAACCGGTCCTCAGCGAATCAGGTGCCCATATGAAAGAATCAGCTGATTGGCTGACGTAACCGGCTCACACAGCCTTCACACAGCTTTAAACAAGTTTCAATGAATTTGAAAGCTTTGAAAATTTTGAGCTCTTTTTGCCCCTTTTAAGTAAAATGTAATGGCGCTGATCCGTCTAGAATATTGGACCGGTAATGCTAGTTACTCTGACGTCATCTGGTGCTGTGTGCAAGTTAGCAGACCGCTTCGAACAACGCTGCTGGTATCTGCACGACCACTTGAACGCTACAGAATTCATTTTCGTTGGCCAATAAATTCCTGCATGCGGATCCGCGCCTTCCAACAAACACTCTTAGACGCTCAAAGATGTTTCTGCAATAAAACTACAAAATTCGTTGGCGCATCCAACTTCGCGATTTCTTCTTAAAAACGAAACACAAAGTAATATGTAAAAACGAAAATATTATTGCCAGACTCAACAGGCAAATTTTGATGATTCGAAAATTTTAACAATTTTCCCATAAGTGATTTTGTGATTTTTATAATCAAAAACAAAAATTAGGTTGCATCGTTTTTTGTTTTTTTTTTTTCATCAATACAAATTATGCAAACACCCCGTTAGATATTTATATAATACAGACCATATCGAGTGGAAGAGAAGCAAATTTAATTCAAGGATGTCAGCTGCAAAGAACCTTTGGCAAATGCGGAATTCGAGAGCCAATATTTCAATTTTTTGTTCTGTTTTATTTAAATTTTTTTGCTGTACTCATAAAACGAGGTTACGAAACCGTAAGGGGTGTAGGGTATAAAACATGAATTAGAGAGAGAGAACTAAAAACTATAGAACGAATAACAAAATGAAAGTGCAGCAATAACGCAAACAAACAAAGCATGCCACACATGAAAGGGGCAAAATAAAATACTAAAAGAGTATGAAACACAAACCACCGAATAAAATGTGGAACAGGATGTGCAACAGAGCGCAAATGTAGTGGCTGCAAAACTACAGACAGCAGAGCAAAGAGGAAGGAAGCAGCGCAAAACGGCAGCAATGCATTCGTGATTCGTTCGCTTGTCTTTTTGAATAAAAAAAACCACATGTTTTGTTTTAAGTTGCGCTCTTCTTTTACCCGCGCTCTTGTCCACAAGGATCTTATACAGAGTATACACGCTCCTACCGTTGTGTCAACATGGCCTTGTTGGATGAACGGTTGTACCGTATAGTATGGTTGTGAAACCGATTTTAATGTAGACCAACGGTTGTATTGCGCTTAAAATGTTTTAATTTTTGGTGGACGGAGTTAGCGGTTGTACAATAAGTTGGAACGTGTATACGCCGATTATTGTCCAACCAACTTTGTTCAAATTTTTCTCTTCAGTATGTACACAGAAAAAAACAGAAAATTGCAAAATTAAAAAAAAACTTTAAAAATAAACAAAAAAAAATTAAAAAAAAATAAACAAAAAAAATTGAAAAAAAATAAACAAAAAAAATTTTAAAAATGTAAACAAAGGAATAAAATAAATGTAAAACATTCAAAAATTAATAAATAAATAAAAAAAAACACAAAATTTAAAAATTTAAAAAAAAATTATTTAAAAAATATGTAAAAAAAAAATAAATAAAATGAAATATGCAAAAAAAAATAAATAAAATAAAATATGCAAAAAAAAAATAAATAAAATAATATTGCATCAATTACTATTATTGAACAAATTTCACTTAATAAAAACATGTAATTAAAAAATATTAAAAAAATCTAAACAAAGTAATAAAAAAATGTAAAACATTCAAAAAAAAACAGAGCACAAAAAAAAACAAAAATAAATAAAAAACACAAAATTAAAAATTAAAAAAAATTTTAATTAAAATATATGTAAAAAAATAATAATAATAAATTAAATAAAATATGTAAAAAAAAATTAAAATTAATTAATTAAATTAAAAATAAATGAATAAAAATAAAAAAATCAAAAACAAAAAATTCAAAAATTTATAAAAAATTTAAATTAAAAATATGCAAATAAAATTATAAATAAAATAAAGTATTTAAAAAAATATAAAAAAATAAGTAAAATAACATTGCATCAATTATTACAATACTATTGAACAAATTTCACTTAATATATTAAAAAAAATAATAATAATTAAAACATATACAAAAATGTAAACAAAGTAATAAAAAATTTAAAACATTAAAAAAAAAATGTTTAATTCAAAAATAGAAAAGTAAAAAATTAAAAAAAAAAATGTAATTCAAAAATATGTAAAAAAATTTTTTTTTTAATTATAAATAAAATAAAAAATGTAAATAAAATAAGAAATCTAAATAAAATTAAAAAAAATATAAAATAAAATATGTAAAAAAAATGCAATCAATTACTATTATTGAACAAATTTCATTTGATTCCTGCATTTTGCGAAATGTTCAACACCACGAAATGCATTTGAATTTCTTTTTTATTCTTGTCCAAGGTAATACAATATATTCAGTATGGTTTTGAAACAGGGCGAAATCGGTCAATAACCGTGCTCACCTTCCATGTAACAGTAATTTTCAATAAAGCTAAAAAGATGATGCCTCTTATAAATAAAGCAAAATTGCTCAAATTTGATACAAATGAAAAAATTACGGCATAAGTAAAGTTTTGAAAAATGTACGCTGGCACAGCCTACTTTTGGGTAATTACAAAGAGAAAATTCGATACATTTTAGTTTTTCTTTGATAAAGACGAAAATGCAAGCCAGGCCGCTGAAATTTTGAATGGTGTTTATGGTACCGGTACTGTAACAACTGATTAGGTGCAATTTTGGTTTCGTCGATTCCATACAAACATTTTCGATATTAAAGAAAATATCGATAATATAGAAAATGTCGATAAAATCAGAAAAATAATCGAAGTTGACCGGCATGTTAGTAGTCGTAGCATCGCCCAGGAGCTAAAGATCAACCATAAAACAGTTTTAAGCCATTTGCGCAAAAATTTTACCCAAAAATAATGGATTTCCTTTTCCCAAACTAATATAAAAAACTCGGTACGGACCGAATTTAGCACTGCCTTACTTGTTTTATTTAATTTATTCCTCTATTTTTCATTTCAGTTTTATTTCCTATTTTTGTGCTTTCAGAAGTTTGTACTTTTGTAACATTTGTAAAGCTCCAACGCCAAAGGTAGTAGAAGAATATGGGCGTAGAGGAAGAAGGTAAGGTAGGACCAACTGAATGTTAAGCAATATTGTGCGCATTTGCATACCATACACACACGCACAAACTCTAATGCATATGCACGAGTATTTGAAAGAGAAGAGAAAACCCCTAAAGCCCCACAAACGTACCGTTTCGACTGTCTACTCCATCGAAAGAGAATACATATATTCAAGCCTTGGACAAGAAAGGAATCATTGTGATAGGTTATAAGCAACGCGCTTTCGCAACAATGATACGCCACTCCAATAAGAATCAACATTTAACAGCAGCTCGGTTTTGCTAGTTTGCAGCAGCGGCATGTCGCAAATTTCAATAGTCCACTGTATGCACGCTGCGTTTACCTGGCTCCAGTTTGTTTTCTGTGCGATACAAAGGTGTGCGTCTCATTCCCGCATCTGCTTCTCGACTAAAATTTTTCGGAAATAAAAACACAAAGAATAGCATTTAATATTGTGCGCAATGATCCACTTCCTTTTTGTTCTTTTTTTCAATGCATAAATATGTCCATACATACAGTGTGCACCGCATATTAACATGTTTTCGATTTTTTTTAATTTCATTTATTTTGTATAGAATAAGCGATAGATACTACAACAAAAACTATATAACGGAAAATTTCAAACTTTGTACAAAATTTATAAAAATTCAAACGATTTGTTTTTTTGTTCGAAAACGAATGCTCAAATTTTTTTTATTTGGAGGAAAACGTAATTTTTGAGCCACTTGAATTTTGCACAAAATTTAATGGACCACAAAATTGGATAGTCGAAATTTTTACAGAAATTCTGATTATGAAGAAAGTTTGAAATTTTGATGAAAATTCAACGAATTTTTATAAATTTTGTAAAAAGTTTGAATATTTACGTTATGTGGTTTTTGTTGTCGTATAAACTGTTGCTAAAAAAAACTAACTAAAAAAAATAAATAAATGCTCAAAGCTTATTAAAATGTGGTGTACACTTTATTTTGTCGCTGACTGTATGTAGAACAAATGTATTGTAATTTGAAAAGGCATCAACTTTAAATATTTCAAAAATATTTTAGCAGCCCAAAATGGAAGTAAATGATTTGGAGAGAGGCACTTTCTTAATTAAAAAAGCTACTAATCCTAATTTTCAAGCCTCTAGTAAAGATTAAGTGGTGCCTTTCAAAAATAGTTGGTCTTGGCTAAATTTCCGTACCGTAGGAAATTAAATTTTTTTGTTTGTTTTTTGTTATTCTCTTTCCTGCTTTTTCTAGCTGTTTGAGAAGAAGTCACGTCAAATAAATTTGGTCTTAAAACTAATTTGTATACACATTTTTCTAAAAGATTATAAAAGTGAGCGTATGGCAAGTCTGATTCTCTCATCGCAGTCAATTTAAGTAAAGCCGTAATCTAAATGCCAAAATTTACAGATTCGTAAGTTGGTTACAGAAATTTAATATTTATGAATCGTCTACCCAGCTTTTAAATGAGGGATAAAACTAGAACTCCATACAAAGCGTTCAACACTTTATTCAGCTATAAAATTTACAACAATCTAGGATTTAAAAAATCGATAGTTTTGTTTGAAACACTAGTTTATGGCCTTAAGGGGGAACACCACTGTGAAGGGATGATTTTTTGCGGATCGGACAAATTATAATTTATTTAATATATATTGAACTATACTGACACAAATTTTTATTAAAAAATATTAAAAATTACAATTGTTATTAATATTAATGCAATGACGTCATAAAAAACTGATGCACCCTGGTGGCTACGATACAGCGGTGAAAAATCATCAGGAAAGCAAAAACCCCAAAAAATGTTTAATCTATATATCAATGGCTATCTGTTTTTTTGTTTTGTTTTGAATTTTTAAAAACAGCTATGTACGACTGTAGCCAATAGAAAAATTAAAAAAAAAAATAAGATCGGTTCATAAGGCTTCGAGAAATCGAGGGCACCGTGTTCAGAAAAGTCGTTTTGAGAAAAACGCGTGTAAAGTTTTCATTGGCCGTTGTAACTCACTACCTGCACTTATTGTCTTGGGTATAACTTCGTCAATTTTCAAGATTTTAAGTTAAAATTTTTTTTACATATTTTTGAATATATCTACTTTAAGAAAATGCAAAAACAAAAATCGATTTTTTTGAAAAATCACAGTGGTGTTCCCCTTTAAGAGCAACTGGTTCTATAGTGGACAACATTTTTTAAATTATTCAATTTTAGAATTTACCAAGTGAACCTTGAACCCGTTTTTATAAACTGAGCAGACGGATTACCTGAAGACTATTGCGTGGGTAGATTAGCAATTCTGCAAATAGGTTCAGCATTACATTTTGCTTGCAAGCCTTTCGGTTTCACCAGGAAATCAATCCAATCGAGGAAAGATATGAAGGAGAGTCGAGAAGGTACTACAGCATCTATTAAACTTAT
Source organism: Anastrepha obliqua (assembly GCF_027943255.1). Classification (NCBI taxonomy): domain Eukaryota; kingdom Metazoa; phylum Arthropoda; class Insecta; order Diptera; family Tephritidae; genus Anastrepha; species Anastrepha obliqua. Next base: position 26,181,508 of record NC_072894.1, on the reverse strand, counting down.
GGAAGAAGTTCATCCACATGTCGAATGTACAAATATTGGCTTGAACTAAGCTTTCTGACGCACTTTTCTTAATCCGCAAGATCCTTTCATCTTCGGTGATACACCGTAAAATTTTCGGCTTAAAATATTAGTGGAACGTAGACTAATACTGTATTCGGTTAAGTTGGTCTGGGAGACATCGTCTTTCATAATTATAATCGTTCGTTCGCGTTGAGTAACCACATGGAATTTTTTTTGTATTCCTTTAAATGACATTTTTAATTAGAACTAAAGAACTATTACAAAAAACAGTACAACTAATTTTTCTTAAAATAAAAAAAAAAACATCAGGAGCATGATGAAACTAGGGTCGAAGCTGTTCACATTCTTATTACATTATTATTTATTACAATACCTTTTATATTAAAAAATGTTTTCGGTGTTCAACTAACTTAAAAACACAAACGCACTTACTTACATGCATGGAAATCAAAGAAATATTTTCTATGGGCCTAAAAAGGAAGAGCCTTAAGGCAGCGAGAACTGCCACACTGCAGCAAAGCAACTAACTGCAAAGACTTTACACACGGTAGTTGTAGTTTTTATTGTTGCTGCACAACTACTACTAATCTGTTGGTTTGTTGGCGTACAAGAATGCGCAAATGTTATTTTTGTTTTTACATTTACCACAATTATTTGGTCTTGTGTGTCTCCCAGGCATATTGCTTTTCCACTTGCCTGCCTCTCGATGCTTTTGATTTGCCATTGCAAAGGATTTGTGGCAGATGATGAGGTTGTACGCCAAATTCCACTTTAGTAGGTTTTTGTCTTGTTGAGCAACAAAAGTTGCAACAACATACCGAGAATGAGTTTTTTCCCTCTTACGAATTTCTTTTTTCTTTTAACATTTGATGAATTCTCAACTTTTGTTTTTCTTACTGCTTTCGCTCATTTGCAAGCACAAATCTTTTGCGGCGGAGTGCTTTGGTTGTTGTTGTTTTTGTTTTTCTTGCTTTATATACAAATAAGTAAGTAGCAAATTTTTAGGTCATGGCGTAATTTAAGTAAATGGAATTGAAAAATGTCTTAACAATCATGGAGCTTCGTGGTATGCTTTGCGTGTATGAAAAGTGCCGCTATAGCCTTTAATTAATTTTCTTTGCATTATTCAATGTCACTTGGTACCGAATACCGAAGGCTCTTTAAGGCTGATTTTATGGGTCCTACTTAGACCATCGATTTATAATATATACCCAACGCATCTGTATTTTTTCTCGATAATGGGGCTGAAGGAAATATACTGCTTATGTAATTTGGCAAGAAATTGTTCACAAGAAACCTAGAGAGAAACAAATGGAAAGATATCACTCCCCTGGGCTCAGGTTCCATGGCTATTTTTACAGATTTAAAATCTGTAATGCACTGCGCACTGCAGCGTGGTAAAAAGGCAGTGATAAAATCAGCGGTTTTTCTTGGCTCGTAACCTCTACTGCTACTGGTCGGCCTATTATTTTTTACCCGGGCAGCCAAACTGCTATAATCGATAAGCAAAATATGGATTTTCCTGGTTACAGGTAGTTTCCTCAGAACGGCGTCGTGAAACGCAATAGCAAGGAAAGATGCAGAGCACGAAAGCGTATTATACACTGCCTCTTCAGCTCTCGAACAATAGTCTTGTTTGAATAGACTTCTTTGACATGTTCCAAAAAATTTTAGCTCACTTCAGAATTGTTTAGTCATTAGCAATGCTTTTCCTTTTCGAGAGTTGTCATCTTGTTGTTATGAGGGGGCTCAGTACGTGCAATGATCCCGAGAGCGATGACAGGTCTACGAAGTTGGTAAGGTCGATGATAAGCACCGAAGCTAAGAACAATCCACATAACACATTTCAGCCGTAAGGCACAATGTAGCGTCTGCCTCTCTCAGGCTAGAGGTGGCTATAGCAGATGTGTCTTGTATCAAGCAGCTCACTACATAAACAGGCATCAATGGCATGTCCACGGGCCAAGCAGTAGCTATAGGCTGTCAAAGGTTGCAGCTCTACGATTGGACTAAAACTAGTCACATGAAAATGTTCACGTTTTATTCCTATTTTTTGCAGAGAAGAATTTTTAAAGCAACTGTAAACAACCCTAATATGGCCCACACGTCATCATTACTGAATGCGTTTATGGTAAAATATGCCGAACTTTCTAATGGAAATGCCAGAGGGTGCCTGACAACACCCAAGCGCCCAAGGCCAGAAATATAAATAGCAACACTCGTACATTAGAAAAGAACTTTAAACAATTAATGTTAAATAAATCTCGTTCTTCTTTTTTTCTACATATTAGTATGTATACAACCTTACGCAGATTGTTTTGTATGAATGTATTGCTGTAATCATAAAAACGCTGCTATCTTCTATCGCAATCGGAAAATATATTTCCGGATTACTACAAAAACGAGACCCTATTAATTGAATGAAATTGGTTTGCCACAGGAGATCATTTGTTACTAAACAATTTGGGGAGGAGAATAAATGCATACTTTTCCCATAAGATAATTACTCAAAACTAAAATGAATAGGTACTACCTAGTAAAATTGAGAAATACTCCATTTCTGTTGTCAGAAGCTGCCAAGCAATTTCGGCATGGATTCTATTGATTGGCTCGCTAAAGCAGACACATTCCTATGATTTATATTCATATTACTTTGCTTCGAACATTCTTACATGCATTCATACATAAATATGTGCATGCACGCATACATACAAATACAAATACACACATCTATATGTCCTATATATACAGGTAGTACAACTACAGGCATTAGAAGCCAGCGTCAGTCAACGAGGCAAAACAAATTCAGGTAAATGGGTATAAACAACAGGTAGGATACAAATGGAGATTTGGGAATTGGATACTAAGCGATTAGTCATCTTAAATAGCTACAACGGAAGCTGGAAAAAATTCAGGTTCAAAATGGGATATGAAGTTGAAATTTTTAGAAGTAGTACCCCAAAGAAAAAAAAATAAAATAAAAAAACTAACGTAAAAGTAAAGATACAAGTTCACGGAGAATTGAATAATAATTTCATTAATTGGGTGACATCGTCGCCGAGGAAGCTGATGTGCGTGGAAATAATGCTGGCTGATATATTCACAGTGTTTGCTTACTCATACTCGTCGCAATGAACCGAATATTGTTGTTGTTTCCGAGGTTCCGAGACGTCACTTGCTGTTAATTGGACGGCTACAACTCCTCTGCTACCTTTGCGCAATCTACCGAATGCCGATGACTTCTACTCTGCCAATAATTTCTACTAGTCCACTAGATGTTACAGGGTTCGGCACTCGAAGTGTAACCAATTAAAAAGATCATCAATTCAGTTTGGAGAATTACTTTAATTCAATTTGAAGTAAAAAATGTGTGAAAATAATACAAAATTAAGAATCAATTTTCTTTTGAACGATATGATCAGCTTTTTGCCTTGACTATGGCCTTGAGAGGGTTCAAAAACGAATCGCAAGCTGCCCGAACTTGACTTGCAGGTATTTTGGCCTACTCGTGGTCGATTGCTTTCTTTAGCGCCTCGAGACTGATGAATCTTTTAGTTCGGATCTTGCTCTTAAATGGCCCAAAGAGAAGAATCCATCGAATGCGCGTCTGGTGAATTTGAGAGCCATTGTGTGAACGTTATAAAGTACGGAACGTTGTTTTTTCCTGGTTCACTCAAGCTTTGTGAGACGGCGCCGAGTCCTAATGAAACGTCTATGGTCTGCCACCGAAATGTTTGACTGCCCACGGCTTCAAAGCAACCTCCAGAACACTTTCCCTATAATATTTCGGATTTACCTTGACGCCGGGCTCGATGAAAACGATTGGAGAGTGCCCATCTACTGTTACAGGGGCCCAAAGCATTACCTGTGGCGGGTGCTGCCTTCTTGTGTATAATCGATGACTCAAATTCTCGTATGAGCGGTCGGCCAAATAAACCCCTTTCGTTTTGGAAGTTTACGAATTGCTCAGTTTTTTTCTTGTCAGAAAACACAATGTTCGGAAATTAACCGCTTTCGGCCAAACGAAGCAACTCCTTCGCTCTCTGAAGTCTGACTTGCTGCTGCTTTGGTGTGAGACCATGCGCCTTTTGGATCTTGCAAGGCTTGACTTTGAGATAATTTTTCAGTATGCGGCGGATGCTACGGTCAGATATTTTCAGTTCTTTCGCCATTTGATTGGCACTTCGTCGGGGATTTCGCTCAAATCGCTTCTTCACTTTTTGAACCACTTCACGTGACGTTGCAGTCTTTTGATGACCACCTCCATGACGTTTTCGCGATGATACCAGTATCATTATGCGAGAAATGGTGCGATAAACAAAAACTTTATTTACTTTAAGGTGCTCGAGCTCACGAGCAATCGCTTTTTGCTTTTCCAGCCAAATATAATGCAATCACACTACTCGTATTACGTTTGAAATCCATTACTGATTTTTTTTTCGCGTTTACTCTCGTCAAAATGCTTCCCTTTGTTTTGAACAATACTCTGGACTGTCATTTAGCCAACTAACAGACAGCTGATGCGCGAGCAGTTTGAAGTTGGTTACGCTTCGAGTGCCGGACCCTGTAGAAGGACTATTGTTTCCTTCACTTTCCTTTTGATGTGATATGTGGGGCGATTGACTCCCCATCGCTACTCAAGAAAATTAGTTTCAATTCAATTTCAGGAATGGTTACAACTAATTATGCTTCCAATGCTCCGATTTCTAGAACCCTGAGAGAATTTAATGCGCTTTCAAATCATATTGGCCTAGATTTTTCTTCAACAAAATACGACTTCAAATTGTTGTTACTAAATGAATTGTTGAACTAAATTCATAGTATTATCTAATACTTTCTCTGTAAATTACAGGAAATATTATCTTCTCTTTCATTCTATACAATGAATAAATTATAAGTTTAATTTGATTTTGGTGGAATTATTTTAGAGTAATCTGTTTTTCAACCGCCGTAGCCGAATGGGTTGGTGCGTGACTACCATTCGGAATTCAGAGGGAGAACGTAGGTTCGAATCTCTGTGAAACGCCAAAATTAAGGAACAGTTTTTTCTAATCGCGGTCGCTCCTCAGCAGGCAATGGCAAATCTCCGAGTGTATTTCTGCCATGAAAAAGCTCCTCATAAAAAATATCTGCCATTCGGAATCGGCTTAAAACTGTAGGTCCCTCCATTTGTGGAACAACATCAAGACGCACGCACCCAAAAAGGGTATAGACTCTAAGAAATACTGCATTTTTTAGACTATTAAATGAGTGAATAAAAAAAAAAACCTAATGGACTATGAAACTGCATGCAACGAAATTTTCTGAAGATTCTGGTAAAAAAGTTGAAAAATTTCATAATAATTTTATTTTAAATGGTTAAATTAAAAAATCAATTTTCTGTTTTTTCGATAATCGAAAATATAGGAATATACTGTGAAATTTTCATGCGGAAATTCCCAATATTCGGCAGCCCATTAATTAGGTAGAGAGGCGTCCTGGTGTTTGTGAAAAAAATCGTCTGAAATTTTAATATGTTGTTCACAACAACAAAACCTATCACCCGTACTAGAATCATATTATTATTTCAATTATTTCGTACTTTTTTGATATATTAAAAAAAAAAACTGAAAAACCCCGATTTTTAGGGTGTCAAATTCAAAACCGTGCTATTTTGTGAAATTTTTTTGTTTTTGTTCTAGTAGCGGAACATAGCTACAATCATAGTGATTAATAATTTAATAGAAGAGCCAAAATGGACAGCATCGTCCAGGTCCAATATTTCGAGAGGGTTAAATTATTAAAATTAAAAAAATTTTATTTTTTTTTTTCATTTTTGTATGTAAGAGAAGTTAAATAAAAACCCTAAAAAATTTAAATATCGTGCTCCGCTAAAAAGTGAAGTGTGAATATTAAAAAATACATGAATTTAGCTGTCGTTTTAAATGTCGCAAATAGTTTTAGTATGGATGCACACAATTCAAAAATTGCGCAATGTGATATCGTTATATTAAATGAGCATTAGGGATGTCATTATTTTACTTTTACTTTAAAGGATGATTCTACTTCATGACAAAATGCAGAGAACGGCTTTTGAAGTGACTGAAGTGACTACTGATAGTTGGTAGTTGCTTGAATTCCGGAAAAAACAGGCATCAAAATATTAAAAACAAAATTATTTTGAATAAAAAAGAAAATATGTATGAATACTATTAAACTCAAGCGAACTTCTTAAGCCGCTCCAAAGCTGCCACAATTTGATGGCGTCTCTATTGATAGAAATGTAGAAAACGCACAACTTACTGAAAAGAGTTCGATTGCACTCATGAGCCGCATAAAAGCGAATGTCTTAACAAAGTTTTTTTGGTATATTTTTGATGATATGGATGCTCGTATTGACAATATGCGGTTTCAGAAGATCACGCAACGTACCAAACATCTAATGAAACAATCAATTTATTGCAAACGAAATTCCTGGTAAGAATAATTTCACGATATTCTGCTGCAATAAGACTGAAAAAATACCCGATTTGACGCCTTTAGAATAGGATAAGGATAAGAGTTTAGGGAAATAAAAGCAGCTTTGAAAGATAACATTCGGCGTGCGAAATTTCCCAAATTAAATCTAAATAATATTTCATTCATATAATTTCTGCGAATAAACAGTGGTTAATAAATTCTCGTTAAAAATATAGTTTTAAATTGAATTTATAGAAGAAACTCTACTTTTTATGGCTCCCAATACCCACTTCTCCTCGTCTACCCCTAAAATGCTTCTGAGTTGCTTCAAGCTTCAATCTGAGCAGTTGGTGGACGTTGGTGTTTGACGCATGCAAATTTTATTTGTAGCAGGGTCAGTTTCGTTTCTAATATTCTAACCTCACAATCATATCAACGTTCTTTACTTGCTAAAGGAAAGTTTGCTGAATTTGGATCAGTTTTTTCACATAACAAACTGCACAAAAAAGCAAATCGACAATTTCAAATTAAAAATGCATTCTGTATGTTTTAGTAGCACGCACATAAGCATATAAGCTTATAGGGTGATCTATATGGTGATTTATTTTAAAATATTAAAAAAAAATCCCAAAATTCTTTTTCCAGCCTATTTCTTTCATGGCTGCATCGGTTGGATTCACGGCAGCACATTCTGTTAACCCGATTTTCCAACACCTTGGTTACGGCTCCTGGCTCTATCTCACAAACGGCTTACTTGTTATTCGCCCTAAGAACTTGAATCGTTAAAGGATTATTCGGGTAACATCGATGCTTCACGGCACTCCACTACCGAACTTGGCGCGCAAAAGATCGATTGTGGCATGAGCTGTGCGGCATGGCGCGTTATCCTGCTAAAATCAAAGATCGTCCAGGTTTATGTCTTCAATGGCCACAAAAATTTGTTTATTACGCCTATCTAGCGCTCACCCTTAACCGAAATAACGTTTCCAGCAGCATTTAAAAAAAATGCGGACTTTTGCATGCCGAAATGAAAATACATCTGGCCAGAATATATGATTTTGACATATTTTCAATAAACGCACGATTCGGGCTACACAACACTGACTTTGGAAACAGAAGTGCAGTATTTCCCAATGTTATTATAGACTGGAGGGATTCTCTTCGTTCCGCGGAGATATGATACGGTCTTTCTATCAAGATTTCTAGTGAAAAAGAGCTGTCACTGTCAAAATAATCTATGATTAACAAAACAAAACTATATGGGCCACCCTGTACAACTATCCGGTGGGCCTTTGACCTTGTAGTTGTTGTTATTGTTGTAACAATGTTCCCATACATTTTTGGAAATTACTGCTGGGGTGGCAATCCTTTCAGGATATAAATCCGACTGTAGCGGGAACGTTGACCTTTGACCTCGAACCTTTTGTATTAAAAGCTTTTGTAATCAACTTCAAATTTAGAGAATTTCGTGAAATAAATAATACCAAAATTTATTGTATTTCGATATAAAAAAAGAAACATGATTATTAGGGCATCCCTAACATGCATATAACAGATGTTTGTTTGTTGTTATGAGTATAGATGGCAGCGCAATTTTGTGCATTTGGCAGACAGCGTTAAATGCACAGCGTAATTCAATAAATCAAATTTGAAATAGATATCTGAAACATTTTGAAATATCGCAGGCACTCAACCTGCATATGTGATAAAAAATCTGTACGGTCTTGTTTATTTTCTGTAAATACAATATAGTTTATTTCGGCAAAATGTACGTCCGTAGTGATAAATGAAAATTGGAATTGTTTAAAAATCAAAAGGAAAAAGAATTAAAATAGAGAATCACAAGTAGAAAACCTTTTATTGAGTCTTGTATTTACCTTTAGCGCTTACAAAATTGTATTCGAAGAATTTATTTATTATTTTATTTATGGTATTTTATTTAATATAAACTATTTAGTTTTTTTATTAAATTATTTTATAAACTTATTTCGTATTATTTACATTTCTTTTATTTTATTTACATTTCTTTTGTTTTATTTACATTTCTTTTATTTTATTTGAATTTATTTAAAATAATTTAATTTCTTTAAATATTTACGTTTATTCATTTTTTTATTATTTTATATTATTTTATTTCATCCGAACTATTTTATTTTATTGAAATTATTTTATTTCGCCTTTTTTATTATTTATTTGGTTTTATTTTATTTTATTTTAGTTTTTTTTTATTTTATTTTATTTTATTTTTTTTATTTATGTTATTTTACATTATTTTATTTCATCTAAACTATTTTATTTTGTTTTATTTCATTTAATTTTATTTTATTTAAATTATTTTATTATATAATTTTTCTTTTATTTCATTTCATTTCATTTCATTTCATTTTATTTTATTTTATTTTATTTTGTCTTAAATTATTTTCTTTTATTTATATCATTTTAGTTTTTTATTTCATTTGCACTTCTACTCAATGAAACTTCCTCCAAGAGGGTGGCGAGTTGGTATTATAAATAATCAATCATAAAAGAGCTGATGATTTCATAGAATTCCTATGAACTATAAATATACCCACCGTCCATATTCTGAATCTTTCTCAATGAAAAACGAACTTAGAATAAAAACTTTACTTGCTATTAACTTTATCCAATTTTACGTGCATAAAAAATACCATTACAACTTAGTTGCTTCCCCCATCAATTAGAATCGATCACTTTGCCCCATTAACAGTAAAAAAATTTAGAGGATTTTGCGTTCGAATGACTGCTTGCCACACATACATACATATGTACATACTTCCGCTGTACTGTCGCAAATCTGCAAGTTCCGATTCAACGGCGCACAACAATGCACCCGATTCTTCCTATCCATTGACTACACATTTTTTTCGTTGCTCGCCTTTATGATTGTTAACTGCTACTTTTCTCCAAACTTTCTTTATTCTTTGTCGAACTGAACTTTTAAGTTGTAAAATTGTTTTACGTCTAAAGTTTGGAAAATTTCGCAAATTACATTTCGACCACTAATCGTAGCATTCAGTTTTACTTCATTCTGTTCATCATTTCAACTTTCTTCTCCACTTCGGTTCCTCTCTTCTTCCGCCATAACTCGTGGATATACTGAGTGCACTGTGTTGCATTGTTTGTGGCATTGAAATGTTTAAAATTGTTCTTGTAGCTTCACGCCACAGTGTCGCGCCGCCAGCTTCCACCGCTCTGCGTGAGTTGTAGTTCTTTTATTGATAATTTCCAAGCTGTCGAGCGATTTGGACTGCACCAATGCCCTTTATTTTTGTCTCCTTTCCGCGCTGTACTACTGAACGAACCGGTCGCGCGCCCATCTAAGTATTGGTATGCGCTGGGCGGACGTGAATTTAAGCATTTCTTCAGCAGCTCAACTTCATATCATTATTCCATCTACTTCTCCAGCAGTTCACTTGCATTCGACTTTACTATCCGCCACGCTGCATTGTCTCCTCACAAATTATTTAATACTTTTCAATTATATGCATATGGACATACATACAAACTTGTACATATGCATATATCATATGATGTATTTATTTATTTTACCACTACGTATGTAACCCCTGTGGGGCCCTGTGGGGGAGTTAGTTAGGTGCATTCTACATATATTATAGGACCAATCGCACGGTGGAGGGAATACCGAAGGTGTTGCCAACAGCAGACCGTTAACCGCCTCTCAGTGATTTTGAAGGTATCAGCTGATTTGCTGACGTAACAGGGGATGAACCAGCAGTTCGTTTACAACAGAGGGCGACAAAAGCTAAAATTGTGTTGGTGCGAAAAAATTAATAACTGAGGTTTTACCAGTTTGCAAGTAATCCACAAGCGAAATTCCCTTCGCATCCCAAAAGAATGATGGTGATGGACCCAAGTCTCATCCGTAGACATGAATCGACGTACAAAATTCACTTTATCCTTTCGAAAATGCTCTAAATGTTGCTGAGAAAGTCGCCATCGAATTTGTTTTTGTTCCATTTTTAGCGAATGCGCCAAACAGCTTTTCAGTAAAAATATTGCTTACACTACCCAATGAGATGCCTAGGGTTTCTACTAAATCTCTTTCAGTCACTCGATGGTTTTCCCTTACGATATCCTGTAATTTTTTCTACGATTTCTGGCGTTGTTACTGTTTTTGAATTTTTGAACCCAACGTTTATCCAGCGCATCATAACAGGTGATGAGACATGGGTGTATGAGTTTGACAGGCGTCTGAATGGCGCTATCCACATGAACCGAAACCCAAAAATCACATCACAGTCGGTCAAAGTGAAAGTCACGCTACTCGTTTTCTTTGATTATCATCGTGTTGTGCACTCGGATTGCGTTCCAAATGGTTCTACGGTAAATAAAGAATATTATTAGGATGTTATGCGACAAGCTAAGCACCTACCCTGCCAGAAAGCAAAATAGATTAATGAAACCAACGCAAGACTTAGTCTTGTCGAGGCCCTATGCTCCCTTTGAGAGAGAATGTGCGTAGGAAACTGCCCAATTTGTGGAAAGAAAATTCATGGCTCTTGCACCATGATAACGCACCGTCTCACATGGTTCATATTGTAAACACTTTTTAGACCAAAAACTCGACAAATATCATCGAACAACCGGCGTATTCACCGGATTTAGCACCCTGTGACTTTTTCCTTTCCCCAAAACTTAAACTGCCACTCTGCGCACGGCGCTTTGAGTCGATAGAGGCCAGTCGGTAGAGGAGAATTCGCTGAAGGAGCTGAAGAAGATCTCTTCAAACGCGTTTAAAAGGTGCTTTGATGACTGGACTAATCGTTGCCATTTGTGTATTGCTTCGAATGGAGCCCATTTTGAAGGCGACAAAATAAATTTGGATGATTAAACAATTATTTTCGTTTTATTGAACAATTCCCAGTACAGAATGTACTAGCAAAATTTCTCTGATTGAAACTGTTAACTGCTGAAAAAGAGTTGTTGACATTGCTGACTCTGTCAACTGCACTCTCTTTTACGTGTTTTTCAAGAACGTGATCGATTTTTCATAATTCCCACTAAAAATGAGGGTATATTTTGGATGCATCTAAATATATTTTGTTGTTACGAATATATCTTGCTTGTTGCCTTGGTAGATTGTAGTAATATTGATTCAGTCCCGCATCCAGTGTATGAGTTAGCATAGCTGAGTTGAAGTTGACCAAGAAGCCATTGTCCTTCAGAGTCAACATAAAATTGTTCATTGTAAGACGCACAGCACAAATTGCAGGCGAAGCTCGGTCAAGCGCGCAATAAAGGTTATATAATATTATAGGTATTGTATGTATGTATATAGAAGAATATATGTATGCATGTGCAGCAAAATATTTATGATGCATAAAACCATAAAAAAAATTAAAACTTCTACAGGCATTTTTTGAAAACAAGAGATGTAAATTTTCTATAAATTTAAGCGCGTCTAAACTTACTTTCCTGCCTTGCATTACTTTTTTCTGCTTTTATCTTACTTTTTGTCTTTTAATATAATTTCAGCGCTGCGGATCAACATTTCTTCTATTAGTCTTTTGGTCTTTTGAACCGCCTTTTTAATTGCATTCCATTTTCGTAGATTTCCTTACCTAGTTATTACTTCAAGGCATTGATTTGTGTTTTGCTTCTTTTATGGCTTTCAAATTCTTTCAGTTTAACACGCATACAGGTGTAAATAAGAATGCATCTGCATACACACACATACACACTAACGTAGCTGCTGCTTACCGCTGTTCGTAGGCAGTTGGCCCACGCATTCCATCCACGACTGTGTTCGGCATGACTTGGCACCGCTAATTCAATCCAGTCGGTTAGCCCTGCACTATTCACTCTCTATATACCCGTATATACATACATATGTGTATGTACATATGTACGCTACAAAACAAACTTTAACGAAATAGTAGAGAAAAAATGTTAAGTGACGAACACAAGTCTTAAGCATTCTAATAATGGTACGGTAAGCTTGGGCCCACTAAAACAATGACTGCCACTTAAATTTCATTGAATTTTTATCTCAGCAGAAAAACCAAATAACGCCAGTGACAGCCGAAGTAATTGTCTACGTTTTCTATTTTTGTTTATTTACCCGTGCTATTGTTTACACTGCTTTATGTTTTTTAGATAAGAACTTTGTTTGGTTTGACTGTAATTAGTCGCATTATGTGTATTGTACATACTATCACGGGCATAAGTATTGGCACACCTGCCATTATGAAAATTAGTAATTGTGGGAAATTAATAAAAATAGATGCAATATTCAATTTTTCTCACATTTTCTCATTTATTATTTAATGAAATTTTAATTATTATTTATATAGTCGATAAAAAAAAATTACACGACTTACGAAAGTCGTGATTAACTTTATGGGTAACCTAAGGCTAGATAGATAATACGGCCAAACATGCGGCATGCGCTACTTAGCTGCAGGAGAAGCAGATTGCGGTGTTAGAGTGGCCATCGCGGCCCCCGGACTAAACCCCAATGAAGAGCAAACGTGCAAATTTGTTTATATGTAAATTTAAATTCAAAAATAAAAAACTCAAATAGTCAAAACTGGTAAAAATGTTGAGGTGCTAGATTTTTTCGCGACCTGTACGTTCGTTATTGGTGTTGCAATAGCATAAATTGAGCTCCATATTTTTTGTTTTCATTCTTATAGCAATCGTTTTTTGATAATATGCAAATAGCGGTACACAAATAGATAAGTAATAAAAAAGAAATATTCTAGCAATTAAAAACAAAATTTGTAAATGTTGTACTCACCTTGCGAAACATGGAGCTCTTAACATTCGCTGGGAAGTAGGCAAAGGTTGATACCATAAACTGCTGTTGCGCTGTATCCTTTGGCGTTTTTATTTTACACTTCTTTGGCGCACTTAAAACCATTTACCCTTATTTTTTATAGCTGCTGCAATTACTGAACGCTATTTCAGTCATTTTCGGAATCGGCGGGTTTATTGTGAAAAAGCGCTTTCGAGGTTTGCAAGGCGTTAAATTTTTTTTTTATTATTGTTTATCTCATTTAACATCAAGGGGATAACTAATTTTTATTTTCAGAATTTTCACGGTTTTAGATAACTTGAATTAGTTTTTTTATTTATGAATTATCTCACTTAACATCAAGTGGATAATTAAATTCTAGTTTTCTGCACTTTCACTACGAGCGCACATACACAGATACACGGTTAATAGCACACATAACATAAATATGCATACTGTGAGGACATTTTCATTAAAAAGGCATGATAATTTTGGGCAACTTACTAATAATTTTTTTTTTTTAATAACTATTTTTTTTAATAACTTTTTTTTTAATAACTTTTTTTTTTTAGAAGTGCATTCAGATGTGCACATATGTACGTATGTATGTAACTAAGACGCTAGAGCTCTTTTCCTCATGTTTTCCATTGACCTTAGCTTGATGCTCTCATTACATATGCACGAAACTTGTATGTGTGATTGTGTCGAATCATGGTTTTCAAGTTCGAGTAACTTTTTTAAATGTAAAATAATCACTTATTTTGAAGGGGAATTCAATTTAACAATTTAGGAATAATATGTGATATACAACCAGACCACATGACCGACGTTCCCACGACAGTCGGTTCTACGTTACCGGAACGACCCGGATTTATATCCGGCCAAGGGCTGTCACTTCCGCACATATATGTATGGGGAATGTTTAAGCTACAACAACAACAACAACCAGATGACGACTGCTTTGGTCCAATTTAACAAAGCCACAATAATTTCTAGCTTAAACACATAAAGCCTATTTTTGAGATGGCCTCATAGAAATAAGCTCTACTGCGTTTATATTAGGCGATTACTGCAGAAAATTGGAAAATATTTTTTATATAAATTTGGTTGTAATAAATCGATTGTTTTGTGGTGGAGCAGCATCTTATTTGGCCATCATGAAAACCAAAATTGTGTAAGTAACTGCGACTGCCACGTCTCCGGGGGCTCAGCAGCAGAAATCTACCCGCTCATTTCACACGTTTTCACACATTCGTCCAATCAGACAAAACGGAGCGATGTGAGCGAAGGCTGTGTGTCCCCGGTTACGTTAGCCAATCAGCTGATTCTTTCAAATTCACTGAGAGCTGGTTAACGGTGGATATTGAGCATACCTCCTTAAGTTCTTTCACCATGGTTGTTGAGATGGCAACGAAGTAAGATGAGCGGAGACTGTGTTAATTTTTTCATATGTCTCCAACACAATCTTTTTTTTTAACAGCCAATCAGCTGTGTCAGCCGTCTGTCAGCCAATCAGCTGATTCTTTCAAATTCGCTGAGAGCCGGTTAATGGTCTAACCTTGGCTACATCTCTAAACGATATCACCTTGTAGAATGAATTCGCCTAGGGGAAAATTGTGCAATAAATTAAAATATGTTTCCTTTGCTACTGTCGTCTGGCAAAGCGTTCGTTCGCCAGAGATTTTAAGCTTTTTTTGCTGCTTGGCGTCGTTCAAATTAACGTTCACAGGTGTATTTTATGCTTCTAATATAAATACTAATTAAAGTAAAATCATATAAACAAGTCTAAATAACTTTAAACTGAATAACAAAAAATAATGGAGATCAGTTCCTAATTTCATGCGGTATTCAAATTATGTGGTTAGCAAATTTAAAAACTTCACCCACAAGCAACTGGAAAACTGTTCAAACGCAATCAAATTGGAACATGGAAGACCCTGCTCATATATAAAGAGCGTCGAGCAAGGCGCATTCATTGTGCGCCTTGGCGTAGAGCATATTTACTATTTCATCAACTTTCACTTTTATTCGTAATCACTCTCGCTTGTCGTTGCCCCACCACCCACACTTGTATGCACTGCCACTTCGCCACTACCGGTAATTTAGACGTTACGAACGACACACTAATATTTTCCTTTCGTTAATACTATTTAATTGGCAAAATAACACCATTCCAGTGGGTTGTCTCAAAAGTTCTATGCGTTGTCTACCTTTACATATCGGTTTCGCCTACTGTTTTGTTCACGCCGTTTAGACTGTCACAAAAACCTGATGTTACAATCGGAATTAGGTGGAACTGCTCCCCATTTACTTTTAAAAGCACAATATTTTTACCACATTTGCAATTTATTTTGTAAGACTTTACTCTGCCTCACGTTTGTGCAAAATAAGTTGCATACAAGGAACAACAAAATCATCGGTTCTTGCGTTGTCTTTACGCATTCTTTGCACTTCTTATACGTTTTCTTCTATGTTTCTTTGTCTCATGCCTTGAAAACAAATTGACAAGAAATCAGGAAACTTTGTTATAACTAAAACTTGATTCACGTCAGTAATTAAACAATTGGAATACGACGGATCCAATTATTACCTTCGATCACATGCATTTCTTATTTGTAACATTTTTCGTTTGTTTCCGAAACTTAATAACAATTCTCCGCAAACTAAACTTTACGCACACGATGAAAGTTGTTGAATGAAGTGAAAATGGGAAGAAAGCAAATGATTTTGACATTCCTTTTGTTGACAATTTACAAGGCAAGGCGAATTCATAAAAGGTAACTTCGGTAGATGAACAGGGCCATTTACAAATAATTTGTTAATGTAATTTGGTATTTTCAATGTCGCAATTTCAATAAGAATGTAAACAAACAAACAAGGTAATAACAAGGAAACAGATCAGTTCAACATTCGATATACCAAATCGCAGCAAAAAGAAAAAATCAGGTCCTCTACCAAAATCACCTTGTGAGCCTTTCGCCGTGTAACAAAAAGACGACAGAAATTGAACTCACTAACATAGTACCGCGACACCTGTGTGTGAAATCAAATTATTAAATATTCTGGCAAGTGTACAAGTGACATGAGTACGAAAATATTAACCCTCAAGCAGATAAATTTTTGTATCGAATGCTACAAGAGTTAAACAAGGATGATTGATTGATGACATGATTGCGCCTTCCCAAATCGCTGTGTCATCACGGCGCATGAATAAACAAACAAAAAGAAGGCGAATTTCATATTTGAGAAGAGGGAAAGTAAGCGAAAGCAATGGAAATAACCAAACACAACAAATTATGCATACACACACACACTTTCTTGCCCTGGTGTCATCCGCAAACAAACTGCATTTGGAGGCTTTATATTAATTTGTGCGTTCTCATTAATTTGCTTAGTTGAAATCTAACAAAGCCATTCACTGAATTTTCACAAATATGTAATTTCTCGTACTTGTGTTTACTTTGTTCATTTGTTTTGTATTGGAAAGGAAACTGACGTCAGACTTGTCAAAATCGCGAAAAATAAAGTAATTGTTAATTAAACTAAATATACTAATTTAAACTCATTTAGCATCCAAGGCAATGAAACCCTTTCGGACTTAAGGCACATATTTGCGCGGCAGAAGCTTATGACCAGTGAAAAAAATCTCAGAAAAAGGGATAATCGAAAAAGAGGTTGTCTGTAAAGTCGGTTTACTGGCAATAGTTTAACGTGACAACGTCATAAGAAAATACTGATGGAATGGCTGCAATTTTCAAAATAAATTTTAATTTTATTTGTTTGATAGATACATATTTTGTATGTATATAGAGAATGAGTTAACATTAACATAACATAATATACTTTAACATAACATAACATAACATAACATAACATAACATAACATAACATAACATAACATAACATAACATAACATAACATAACATAACATAACATAACATAACATAACATAACATAACATAACATAACATAACATAACATAACATAACATAACATAACGTAACATAACATAACATAACATAACGTAACATAACATAACATAACATAACATAACATAACATAACATAACATAACATAACATAACATAACATAACATAACATAACATAACATAACATAACATAACATAACATAACATAACATAACATAACATAACATAACATAACATAACATAACATAACATAACATAACATAACATAACATAACATAACATAACATAACATAACATAACATAACATAACATAACATAACATAACATAACATAACATAACATAACATAACATAACATAACATAACATAACATAACATAACATAACATAACATAACATAACATAACATAACATAACATAACATAACATAACATAACATAACATAACATAACATAACATATCATAACATAACATAATCACGTCAAAAAATAATAATAACATTAAAACAACAGGTATTATTAACAAACTTGGTTTTATTTTAAATTCTTCAAGTAAATCAAATTAATAATAATCAATAAGAAGGCATATGCAAATACAAATACGTGAATTTATATATGTACATATGCGCATATACGTACATATATACGCTCACTTAAGTAGGAGAGAGCAAGATGTCGAACGTTGCCGTTCGTTTGCTTTGTTTGCTTTGTCGTTCGTTCCGCGCTTTCGCTTGCAGTTCATTCAATGCAATGAGCAAGATAACGACAAATGAGCAAGGTAACGACAAATGAGCAAGGTAACGACAAATGAGCAAGGTAACGACAAATGAGTAAGGTAATGACACATTTTTTCGTGCGTGCAACCGGCTAAATCGAATTATAAGACGTTATCACGTCAAAAAAACTGATATACTTTTAATTACTTACGTGCGTCCATAGGCGTTTTGGTCTGTTATTGCTTATTTTAAAATGCAATATCGATTTTCGCATGCTTATTACTGCCACAGCAGCTAATTGCGCAATTAAATTAGATATTCTTTCTCCTTGTCTTTTCTTCATATAGTTATTAATAATAATCCAAACCAATTTCGATGAAGAATAACCTTTTTCTTGACAGCTGATTGTCAATTTTGCAGGTAATCTGCCATAGGTGGTGAACGGGTGTATTAATTTTGTGGATTCATTGCTAATTACTGCACATGTGAACGTACGTTATGTTCATTCAAAATAATACGGTTACTAATAACTACAAACGCGCCATGTGGCAGCACAGTGCACATTTTCGTTATATGGCAAGGTAAAATATAACCCTAAAAGTGACAGTAATTTGTTTAATTTATGTGTTGTATTTTAAATACCTGCACTTCTAAACACAATTTCCTAAATAATAAATAAAATGTTAGCTACAACAAGTAGTGCTGCTGCCTCTGTTTCAGGCATTCCCGACAAGGCATGGCAACCGCACTTTGTAACGCTGGAGACAACGTAAATATAAGCATTTCATTGCTAGCTTCCATACAAAATATTTTATTCCTCAAATATTTATTTCATTTGTAAAGCATGGGCGAAATCACTGTTGAGCTTTATTGGAAGCACGCACCCAACACTTGCCGTAATTTTGCCGAACTGTCGCGCCGTGGATACTATAACAACGTGATATTCCATCGCATCATTCGTGACTTCATGATTCAAGGTGGTGATCCAACTGGTACTGGCCGCGGCGGTACTTCTATTTATGGTGGCGAATTCGCTGATGAAATTCATACGGATCTGAAACATACGGGTGCTGGAATACTATCGATGGCTAATTCTGGTCCAGACACCAACGGTTCTCAGTTCTTTATTACACTAGCGCCTACGCAGTGGTTAGATGGCAAGCATGCGATCTTTGGACGTGTATATTCAGGAATGCAAGTTGTAAAACGTATTGGTATGGCAGAAACAGATAAAAATGACAGACCAGTAGACAGTGTGCGTATTGTGAAAGCGAAAGTTGAAAAGTACTAAATATACATAAAACTATTTTTTATTCTTATGGAACATTATAATTAATTAAAATAATAACACAAAAATGTGAAAGATGTCAAAAGAGGGGACAGGCGGGATTCGGCGAATTACCGTTCGCCACCAATGGTTTATCCTACATCGTCCCATCGAGCATATCGACGAGCCGCTTGATTTCTCGACTAAAAAAAATATAAATTGTACATTTTGCTCATAACTGCATTGCGTAAATTACACTTACATTCGCTGGCCCAATTGCTCTGTTGGCTTCATTGATTTGGTGATTTCCTCTGTCTTTGCCATGATAGTGTACATGCATTTGATGTTTGCATCCATGCTATCGGTCAGTTTATTCACTGCGTTTTTGTGTACCTCAACGTTATCGGCAGTTATTGAAGATATCTGAAATAAATGGTGTTTTATTGAGTATAAACATGAAAAATCGTGATAGAAATTACAGAATGTAGCAAATTGCACAAGTTTTCCATCAAATTGTCTATAGAAGCGGCCAAATATTGCGCTTCTATTTCAATGTCATTCAATACATTTGCGTCGATTTGAGGACGCTGCGTTTGTAAAAAACGTCGTGTTAGCAAATTACTGCTCTTGTTTGGCACCGAAGGTGTGCTATTGTGTGAAGCGTAACTCAATTGATCTAAAAGACAAACACAAAAGTTATTAAAAAAGTTTAACTGTAAAGCTTCCAGAAATCTACCACTTCGTATTTTTTCTTCAAGATTTTCAGCTACGAAGTGTCGCATTTGACCATCTGTACTGGTTGCACCTTCCAGCTCATACGGAAAAGCTAGCGCAACAAAGAGTAGCTTTTTTGCAAAAAATCAATAAGTAACTTTGGAAATATTTTGATCTTACACGAATCACAGTGCAATGAGTTGGGGCGCCTTGGAGTTTTATTTTCCTCGAATGAATTGGAGTCATTGTCTTCTTCATCTTCCACATCTGGTTCGCCCACACTGCAGTGCCGTTCTATTTTTTCCGACGCTGTGGTATCCTGCATTTCTGGATATTGGGCCAGAAAAGGAATTTCACTGTACGATGAAGGTTCCATAGCGCTCGATGAAGTCTTTCTGGTTTTATACGATATTCTTTCTGCTTCACTATAATTCTCGTCGTTTCCTAAATCTGGTATACCATAGCGTGGTCGTATGGGAATGTCTTGACTTTTGCGAGACATTTCCAAGCAAAACTATATAGGAACTTTAATTACAAATACGTTCGCAGCAAAATACACATTCGCACAATAATAACAAATAGAATATCAGCTGATGCTGCAGTGTATTGTCTTAACCCACCAAAGATGAAAGAAATAAAAAAAAAGTTATTGTTTAAAAATCAAAATTTGTACAATTTTACTTAAACATTCAAGCTTCTTTGTGTGTTGTTACTAGAAGAGCAGTTGATTGTTTTGTGAATTTTGGCAATCAAAGCAAGGCACATTAACAAGATCATTTGATTAAACATTTTTTATAATTTTGCCCGTTCTCTCAGTTTTCAAAGTTTGTTTGCCTTTTACACTGTTTTTAAGACCGTGTTCATACAAGGCAACTTCATTGCTTGCAATTGCGTTGGTTTTTACTCTGCATCTTATAACGACATTGAGAATAATGCAAACACAAAGTGTTTGACCGAGCACGAACAACTTAGTGGCCTCTCCTTTCCTACTTTCACAATTTACGAGCTGCCCCCATAAAAATTGCCTTGTATAAACGTGGTGTTAGAGAATTCTTATATCCACTAAATTCACGCCACTGGCAAATTTGACATTCTAGAGATTTCAAGCAATAGCAAAATTCACGTTATATTTTTTTTGCTGTTCTTCTATTGCCTTGTAGATGTGCCATCATAATTCAATCTAGCAATTGCAAAAACAAAATAGATGCAAATTTTCTTCGCGCTTCAGTGACTTCACCTTCTATAAACTCGCCTTGTGAGATAGGGTGAGAAAGCAAGAATAATATTCATTGATGATGGATGAACTGATAAGTGCAAGCGAGATGCTTCGGCTGATGCTTTCGGCCATTATTATTTACAATTTCAGGGTTTACGTGTTGCAGAAAGGTTTTAGATTAATGCATTTTGAAATGTGTTATCAAACAATTTTTTAATACACAAGTTAAATATATATTAAAATAAATGTAAAGAGGTAATATTTTTTGTTTGTTTTTATTAAAACTAATTTTCTGTGCTTAATTTCCAATAACAAACTGGCTTTCAATGCTATAATTGACGAGCACAAAATACATCTCTGCGTTTTAGTGCCGAATTCACTACATTTTTGTCGAATCGTCGTTGAGTATTGGTGGACGTGTCGCGTGTACGCGTTGTTTGCGTGAAATTAGTAAAGCAGAGTTTGGTATCTATTATTAAAAATATAGTGTAAAGCAAAAAAACCAAAGTATACCTAGCTACGTACACTTTAATTTACACAAATATACTCAAAATATATGTACGAATATTAAAACAAAAGTTTCGTAACCTAGACGTACTCGTACATACACGGTTGTCGGTCGGTCGCAAAGTCATAGTTGATAAAATTTTCACAATATCGAAAACCACAAGTTACGTTATGGTTAATAGTGAAACAATTGAAAAGTATGTAAATTTAGAAATATGAATACCTAAAAAGTCGTATACCGACCAAAATTATAGTTATTTGACAAGTTGAATATCTGAGAAAATAAAAAATCAAGTAAATGGTGAACAAATGTAGCTGTGAGAGCTATTGGAAAGGCGGATACGGCTAAGAGTGTAGAATGTAGTTAAAAAAATAAGTAAAAACAACGAACAAAGTGATTGTGAAGCTTCAATTGCAAATGTTTGTATTGCATTTTCAGCTCTTGGTTTGAGAAAGTGCAGCAAAGGTACAACACAACAAGACCGGAGCAGTCATTACTGCGCACAGAGTGACTATGCGTACGTATAAATAATGTTAGAATATTTCGTGGTGTGTATGTACAGCTACCGCAGGTCTATACTTATTTAACCCAGGTTTTCCGGTTGCCCAATCTCCCAAGTTCTGTTCACTTTTTCAGTTAAAATTAACCAATAACTAAATTTCTAAGAAATTGATAGCATTTGCCCTCAAAAAGCAAAATGTCCAAAAAAGTTCAAAACACAAGCTTGCAAGTTTTAATATGGCGCTAACCAGAGACGTAGAAAAATGGAAATGTCGTGTTATGATAATTTGAAGGGACCGAAATAAGCCATCGCTAAAATTGATTGTTTTTATATTCTCTGAACTAAGTTACAGTCTAATAGTGCAAATAGTCTAGACATAAACTTAACATACGTTACGTAAGAACTTAAGTATGTTTGCTGAAGGTGTCATAGTAGTTTACGTATATAGCCTCACCCAAATAAATAAGAGCACGCAATTTGTTCAATTTTTTTTACTATTAATTTTTTTGGGCTCGCAAAATACTCTTAACATAAGATAATTCCTACCTCTTGTAACTCCATATATTTCAGCGCCTATGTCTTCTGGTGACTTCGCCCCATCTGTATACCAGGGCATACTTTTGTAGTTTCGTTTCAAGTGTAGGTGTACTCAAAATTACTTTATCGTCCAGTTCAATTCTGAACTTCTTCTCAAATTTAATGACTTTATTGATATCATCCCTGGGTAGCTCGGCATGTAGGAGCTGCAACTCAATCCGCTTCTTAGTTCTTTTTCCGATGCTGCATAGAGTTGTTGAGGCACATTCTTAAGCCATTGCTTCAGGTAGCGCAGGTACCATTTAACTTACGTGCCGCGCAAACCAGTCCTTCTGGGATCATCCAATGCTGCAGGTTGTCCGGGCGGCAGGACAGTCGCGCGTTTGCCCCTCCTCCGACTACCCTTTGGACGATTCTCCCGACTTAAAGTGCCGAGGAGGTTTGTGGCTCCTGATTGATGGAGATGGCATCCGGTTTCGCTGCTGGGATACCTCCGTTCGGTTAATAGATCGACCAGTGTCAGATCTTGTACTTGGTAGCGACGGATTCATCCCACATTCCATTTGCATTGAGCTAACGCATGCGAACTGTCAATTTTAGTGCATGGGGAACAATTATTGTAGATGTATTTTTACGAGGGTATTTCATTAAAAAAAAGTCTGTTGAAAGCATTCCTTTCATTTTCGAACAAACAAAAAAAGGCTAATTAAATGAAAAATAATAAATAAATTAGTAAATTTATGTATTCGCTGCCTTTATGCGTAAAAAATAGGCTAATGGGGCTAGAAGAAACTTCGTTTTTGTTTTTTTTTTAATTTTATAATATTGCCACCACAAAAATTTCGTATAAATGAAAATATGAAAATTTCGTATATAAAAAAATAAAATAAAACATATGAGGTCTGTGATGAGCGGCCTAAATTTCAATTACATCTTGTGAGAGATTTGAGTGTGATCAACGTCCTCATGTAGAGGTAGCGAGTTTTGTAATGAAACTAGATTGGCGAAACTTACTAAATAAAAATACTCTAAACTATGGTTGTCAAAAATCGCCCACAGCTGAGATGACCCGATTCCAAAAGGCATACCGCGGTTGCATAAAAGTGATTAAAATTCATAGAAAATCCTATCAAAAATGACGTAGAAATTCGTATATTCCTCAATAAAGCTCATTATTATAGGTAAGAAATATTTTAAAAATATTTGCCATTGTAAATTTTCCAAGTCAAAGATATTACTTTCTATGTTTTTTGTGGATATTGTATTGTTTTTAATGTTACCATAAAAATTGTAATTTGGTATAGCAACACCGCCAATACACATACACTCAAGCAAAAAGACTAACCACTCGCACCATCGCACACTTGACTGCCTGTCAAACCCACACAAAGGGTGTCTGTCAAAAAATAGAAAGAATAAGAGTGTTTTTACTTATATTTTTGTACAATGGATATGACAAGGTAATGGATTTCGAGAAATACTCAAATTATTAGGAATCATATTTCACAAACAGCGAGGATGGTAAGCTTGAAAATGTATGTTAAAATTTGTGAGCTAGGTAAAAAAGGTCACGAAAAAACGAAACAAAGAGATCCTTCACAGTTATCTGTCACTAATAAAGTTGTTCTTGCTAAAATGTTGGCCTTTAATTTTCCTGACCGTGTTGCATGGGACATTTGTCATTGAATTATTTTTTTTTTTATAAATAAATAAAACTGATCGCTTCAGACACCCAAATCGTCTCAGAGATGTAAGCTTTAAATTTTAAGATACTTAAATCCACAATTTTACTATTAAATAATTTTCATGGTAATAATAACACTTGAATTGACGAAAAGTTGCTGAAAAACCATTCACATAGTTGCAGTTTAATTTGAAAAACTACATCACCGCCGCAGTGTGGGCAGTCAAAAAGCAGTAGCCGAAAATTAAACTTCATTTCCAAAAAGTTTCGAAAATTACATTGCATGCATAGTGTGATTGCTATTGAAATACGTTCTGAGAATCATTGGATTGTCAGGCTTACGCAAGCATTTTATTGCCATGTTTAGCGGTAGCCTAAAATTTGTCGATTTATTTTTACATATTACATATTTAAATATGCAAAATAACCTCCCACGAAAGTTTGCTTAACGTTAATGGAACGGATTTATATCCAGTCAAGAGCTTTGTCACTTCAGGTGCACTCCTCCCATCATACTTATCGGTAATGAATATGCTGTTACAACAATAACAAAAAGCGTTTTAAAAGCATAACCATTCCCCAGAAGTATGTTACAACAATAACAAATAGCATACTCTCAATGTACTAAAGCGTTCTTACGACACTCGGTTCTTCGTAACCGGAACGACCCGGATTTATATCTGACCAAGGACTGTCTCTTCAGCAGCATTCCGCGTATATCTATGGGAAATGTTTATGCTGCTACAACAACAACAACCCTAATCTGGGTGCTCGATGGTGTACTAAAAAATCTTAAGGGGGAACACCACTGTGAACGTGTGAAAATTAAGTGATTTTCATGATTTTTTTTTTGTAAGTAGATGATTACTTGAGGATTGGACAAATTATAATTTATTTAACATATCGCACTTGTTACGTTAAAGCGTAACAACTCAAAAAGAAAAGGAAAAGAGTAACCACTCAAAAATTTGTTATTTTAGCGCAACTACTAAACAAATAATAATGAAACAACCGTTATATTGTTTTTAATGATATTTTCGTGCAATTACATATTTTTTCCCTTGTAATACCTATATTATGAATATTTACGGACACAGTTTTTCGTCTCTACTGAAAATGTTCAGATTTTGAGTTGTTACGCTTTAACGTAACAAGTGCGATATATTCACCTATACTGACACAAATTTTTATTAAAAAAAATTAAAAATTACAATTGTTATTGATATTAATGCTGGTGGCCACGATACAGCGGTGAAAAATCATCTGAAAGCAAAAATCTAAAAAAAATTCTTAATCTATACATCAATGATAGCCATGATGGGGATTTTTTTATATATTTTTTTTTAAGAGAAATGAGTTTGAAAAATGAATTTGTGTTTTTTCCTTTTTTGTGTTTTCGAACGACTATGTACGACTGTAGCCAAAACATGTACAAAAATTGAAAAAAAAAATTAAAATCGGTTCATAAGTCTTCGAGAAATCGAGGTCAGAAAAGTCGTTTCAAGTTTTCATTGGCCGTTGTAACTCACTACCTGCACTTATTGTATAGGGTATAACTTCGTCAATTTTCAAGATTTTAAGTAACATTTTTTTTACATATTTTTGAATATATCTACTTTAAGAAAATGAAAAAAAAAACAATTTTTTTTTGAAAAATCACAGTGGTGTTCCCCCTTAAAAGAATTTTCACTTTCCGAGTACCCAACAATATTTGCTTTACCCTCACTGTGCATATTGGACAATTTAAATTTGTTTTATTCCATTTCGACCAGCACTCGTTCGAAAATTTTACCCTCTACAGTTATGTAGGTGTGCGTTTTGTTCGCTCATGAAATTCTTTACGAACCAAACATTCGCCATAGGCCAATGGGAAATGCGACTAGAGTGATGGCTCTTGGCCCGATTTAAGTCCAGTTCATTTCGGCGGTATAGAATTGAGTTGATTGCTAGCCAAAGCCTTTAATTTTGGTAAGTCATAGCATGTACATATATACATACATAAATAGCATACTTTGTATAATCTTAGTCCAGTCCTGAATTTTTGTTTAGTGTCCACAGAGAACCTATAAAACTTTTGAAGAGTATATTTGTATATTCTCTACTTAGCACCCTGAAATAATATGTCGTTCATAGTGGCTAAACCTGTTCGACCACTTACGAAAAATTCGTTCGCGTTTTGAAACCAAAACCACAGCCAAGCCTATAATAAAAAAAAATGAAAAGAAAGATATGTCACAAATAAATTTATATCGATGGGAATTACTTTAACCGAAATTCAACTGTATTTCTTTAGAGCTCAGTGCGCAAAACTTTTAATAGTATTCACATATGCATGTATGTATGTATGGATGTATGTATGTATGTATGTATCAAATAAGGTTGACGAGGTTTCGTGTTTACTATTTGAGGTTACATACATATGTACATATGTACGAGTGTGTGTGTTGAGGGTAACTGTGTTCATATTTTTAGATTGCGTGGGTTTTCGTGCTCAGGGGGCAAGTAGTGTTGTTTTGAAACTTTCCTTTAACAATTTAAATGGTGGAAATAACCATGTACATATATTGCTTTCCCATAGAAACTTAAAACCAGCGCAAGCAGGAGATGGAAAATGTGAGTCTAAATTTTAACTTAAATAAATCTCTTGTGCACCTAACCTTAATTAAATATGTTTGTGATTTATTTTGATAAATTCTAGTATTAGTGAGCTGTCATCGCTTCGAATACTTGATTACAATGCACCCACTTAGATATTTACGTATGTACATCCTTTCGGTGCCTTCCATATGTTTCCCCAGTTTGTATAATTTCTTTCCTTTTTTGTTGCCTGTTTATTAACGTGTTTTCCCCATGACCCGTCAAACATGTTGCAGTCAAATATAACTTCATATCATTCAGTGTTTTCCTAATCAGCGTGAAGCATAGGCACCACCCGCCTACACCGACTCCTATTATATCTTTTTAATGTTCAATTTGCGCAGTTACAAAGATATGTATACACACACGCACGTGCACTAACACGGAGTATGACAATCGCGCTCAATGAATTGCAGGGAAATTTTAGTCACTAGTTGTGTTGTTGGTTTTGCGCGGCCTCCGCTACTTGACGCTTGTCTTATGCCACGTTGTCAATGTATCGACCTCTCGTTTTCATTGAGTGAAAGCAAAGGAGCGCCGAAGTGGTGGTAGCGCTCGCAGTAAACTCTATTTCGATTGTAATCCCAGAATCAAGAGTTGTTCCTTCTCAACTACAAGTGCTGACGTGTGGGGAAAACCAATTTCTTTCACTCAGTCCCCGACGGCTCGTTTATCCTCCAGTGCAAGCATTCGTGGAAGTAGTGAAGTTATTCATAGGAAAAACCACTTTCATTTCTCTATACGTGTCCATGTACATATAGCAGATACTCATGAGTATGTCCTCTCTCTTCAAAGTGTTCTCTATTTAATTTTTTTTTGTTGGAATTTTTGTTTTTGGAATTTTAATGCTCACAATAAGTCAACATGTAGCCAACTTTTTTGGCTTGAAAAAAAAAATTGTTCAAAGTAGGAGTCCAATAAAAAAATATAGTTCCAGGTAGCACATAAGTACACAGCCCATACTTGATTGAAGGTTTCTATTATTTTTTGTAGTAAAGTTCTCATTAGTCCTGCAGTCAGTAGAGGGATTAAACACCTTAGCAGTACACAATCATATGCGGCTCCTGTGGATCGCGTGCCATAAAAGTTTTAACGGAAGCAAAGAATCTGATAGATGCATAAACATTTTTTAAAGAAAATCTCAGGAGACCAAAGGCACGGTGGTGAGAAAAGCCAAGCAAATATTTAAGTAGCTTATAGTTTTCGCAAAACATAAACTAAGAATGCTAACAGGCATTCCCATTAGCCATTGCAGACTGCGAGACTTGCCCCTCTCAAATGCGACACAATCTCAAGGGAAAAAAGAAGAGTTTCGCTCAGTATGGCTAAAGAAAGAAAACATGCGTTCACCACAAATAAATGTCGCACTCGATGATGTTCAATCTGAATCCTTTTTCCCCACCTATGGCGTACCACAAGGTAGCATTCTGGGTCCATTGCTGTTTATCTGTTTATAAATAACATTGCTTCTTGCTTTTCATTCGCCAACTTTCTATTATACACCGACGATCAGAAGACTTATTCAGTCGTTAAGAATACTGCAGATATGATGAAACTCCAATCCGAACTAGGTAAATTATATTATTTTGTGTCTGCGATCATAACTTTCTTTAAATATCAAAAACGGCGTAATAACACTTAATTTACCGATCTGTACACCATAAAACTGCTTTATACCTCTTTTGTTCACTCGCATCTGGAGTATGCTGCAATAATCTGGCGCCCTTTCCACCAGTTCCTTGTTGATAGCATAGAGCAGAAGGTGTTTCTCAGATTTGCCTCACGTTCATTGGGTTTCTCGAATCCTGAAATCGCCCGACAAAAGGAGGTCAATATAATCTTTAACTTTTATTTTTTGCCTTATCCAAGAGGTTTATGACTGTCAACTACTTTTGGAATGAATAAATTTTAATGTTCCGTGGAGGTATCTTCGTGTTTCGTTAGCTTTCTAAGCAGATGATGTTAGGTAGAATTATGCACGTAATACACATGTTGTTGTTGTTGTTGAATGCTGCTGAAGTGACAGTCCTTGGCCGGATATAAATCCGAGTCGTTCCACTGACGTAGAACCGACTGTCGTGGGAACGAAAAAATTAACTCATGTATACTTCTGGCCCCTTCTCAAGGATTATAGATTACTAGATTTGGCCTTCAAGTATGGTGAAACACGAAATTGAGAGAGCAACTTCTACTGTCACGTCACCGGCGATTCGGCAGCAATATTCTGTCGGCTCAGTTCACACGCATTCACATACTCGTCCAATCAGTCGTTCAGACTGCAACGAAGAAACATACATGAAGATTAACTGTGTTGATTTTTTCGTATATCACCAACACAATCTCAGTTTTGTTTTTGTAAACAAACGGCTGTGATGACCCCAGTTACGTCATACATTTTTTACTAGGGCTCCTCATTTTTCTCTCCCTCTCTCCCTCTGGTCCTTTAAATAACGAAAAACACTAGTGGAGTACCGACTTAGACAGTTCTTAGTAAGGTTGCAACTTGAGAAATAATTTTTCTAGAATGAGTAAAAATTAAACTCTTAACGTAGCATGAAATAAAGCCATTTAAAATTTATTTCAACTGACTTTAAAAAAAGGGCAATCTTCGTCTACAATGGCATTTTTTTCGGAAAAAATTTAGCTTAAGAGGTTTCTACACTAATTTGCAATAACCATAAACCATAACAAGAAGGAAAGAAAGAGTCCAATATGACAAGTGAATGGGTGAAAAATGGAAAAAAGAGCAACGGTGTTCGTCGAATTGACGAAAATTACTTGGTAAGGTTGGGGCGTTTCCACGATAGTTCACAAAAAGAAGGAATTTTATATTCGAGTGAATGAAATTAATAGCACAGCATTGCTCCATTGCCATCTGCTTCTCGTGAAACTGAATTTTATTTACACTATTATTATTTCTTCGTTAGAAAATGTCAATCCAATTTTTTGTTATAGTATTTGGAACAATTTTATGTGAAACGCTATTTGCTGCAATTTCACAAGTTTCCTGATAATTCGTCATATCAATTTACGATTTTAGTCGCAATAAAAAGGCATTAAATAAATAATTTGCGTAAGTTTTCCCAAAAAACCCCATAACCACACTTACATAGTTAACAGTTCGTTGCGAAATTTTCTAGGTTTCTAATTGAATTCTAGTTGTTATTTGTATACTGACAATGGCGCAATATTAAAGCTTTTGATGTAAATTGATGCGTGCTTATGAATAAGAGTGTTGTTTTTTTTTTTAGTTTGTTACCAACAGTTGTTCTTGTTGCCGGTTGCCGTTTACCCGGAGAATAATTTTGTATGTCGCCGAACACCTAAATATTAACGCTCCACATCCTTTCTTTAGACGAGTCACAGCGTGAAAGTGAGTACAGAGTGGGCAGGAGAGTGAGAGAGCAAGAGAAACCTGCTACATGCAAATATTTATGTGTCCTTAATGCGTGCCTCTTGAAGTTTTTGTTTTGTCCGCTCTATGCGACGTGTTTAGGCTGGTCTTCCTCTGCTCTGCTCCGCTTCTCAGTCGCCTACGCGCATACAAAATGCCTTTCAGGCGCCCTTTTCTTGAAAAAAAAAAAAAAAAACATACAATACAGAAGCAATAGCCACCCTGTACAAGAGTTAGTGGGGTTTTAGATTCGAATTAGGGGATTGCTGCTAAAAGCAACAGCAATCTTTACTGCAAAAGCAACTAACAACAATTGGGGGCAACATGAGATGCACACATCCATAACTACACATTTGCTTACGAGTCTTTTAGAGAGTAGCCACATTGGGAGGTCGCAGCAGCAACAGTAATTGCGGCAGTTAGCACGAAAGTAGCGAGGTGTATAATGAACATGCGCTGTATGGAGAAAAGAGCTAGTTAACGAGCAATACAGTTACGGAATCATAGAAATAGCGAGAGAGAGAGAGAGAGAGAGTAAAAAAGAGAGTAAATTATGCACAAATGAGCCACAGAGAAAATTTGATTCCGAAAGCTGAGGAAAATGGAAATTCAAGGGAAAACATACAACCATCGTTACCTTTGATTGTTTTTCCACGTTATCCTTTTCTGCTTTTATATCGGCTCTGCGCCCGCCTGGTATATTGCTGATGCGCCTGGATGGTGGACTGGCGCAAGGCAGTTAGTTAAATTGTTGGAACTTGGTAGTTGTCGCTCGTTGCCTTACACAATGATTCAGAGTGAATCACAACATCGACGAATGCGGACACTCAAGTTCGCGGTTGAAAAGTGGCCCGTTCGGTGCTTGAAGAAAGTCAAGCCAACCGAGCAAGCAAACCAACAAGCCACCAAGCCAGTTAGACAGCAGCTAGCAGCCAGCAATATCCAACTAATAATCAAGCTGTGAAGCAATTAATTGTACCAATTTGGTGGTGGTGGCAGTATATTTTGCCAAAAGTGATAGTGGTAGCAGCCGCACCTTTTATTAACACCAGCGGCTACCAAGGAGCTTTTGTGCGTTGCAGCATTGAGGACAACAGTGCAGAAAGGTGTGTGCGATAGTGAGTGAAATGAAACACGCGTGTTTTTAATTGAAAAATTTCCAAGTGTGTTCCAATTAAAGAGGTGTTTTTGTAAGAGAAGAGAAGTGCATTGGTATACACAACCTTTATATAAAACTAAGAAAATTTAGGTTTTATTTATTATAAAGGAAGTGTGATGTTTTTCCGTGCAGAATTGTGTTGTTTTTCTTAGCGAAAGACTGCGCCATAGCCATAGAGACTGCGATGATAGGAAGAGAAAATTGTGTTAATGCGACGACGACGAACAATATATGGAAGATAAAAATAAATAAAAACAACGCCTTACATAGCGATTTAAGGTAACCAGTCGAGCAGCAGGCAGATTGTGACTCGCCCAAAAGGCCCACACTGCCGTCATTATCGTTTTTGGCCACATACTCGGATGCTTTCATGGATGTACATGTGTATGCACATACGTACTAAGTGTCGTTTGTGCTGCGTAGTTTCTGGTTTTTGCTCCATAAACGTACACACATTTTTTGTCGAGTATACAGGCACATATAAACATCTACTTATATGCACGTACATGCATACAAACATATAGTCTGCCTACAGACGCGAGAGCACCTTTCCACTTTGCAGCCTCATTGGCTCCATATACATACATACATACCGCGTCAGCAGTAAATACAACAATAAAATCTTGTTTCTTAGCCCTCCCAGCGGCAGTTGAAAACCCAGCCAGTAAAGTAAACCCGTCAGCCAGCAAAGCAAAGCAAAAGCCGAGAGTCGAGCAGCCGGCAATCCAGTCCACCAACCTGCCTACCTACCCACCTTCGTCAAACGGTCCAACTGCCAACCCAACCAACAAGCGTCTGCGGCAAACAAACCGGCTTTTGTGAAATCTCTTCTACATTTTCTGGTTTTGCTTTACTGCTCTCCTTTCTTAATTCGCACGACACTTTTTACACTACATTTCGTATTTGTGTTGGAAGTTTTCCTCACCAAAATCTTTCTGACTACTACGTCTAGCTAAAGTGAAAAGTATATGTATATTCTGTTTGGTTGTTATTGTTTCGTCTGAACTGATTGTTCTGTGTGTTTTCGGAGTTCTATTAGTGTTTATTCGGTTGAAAAGTACAAAAAGAAATTCTCCTGCAGACAAAAGAAAATACCATAAAGAAGATCAAGCGAAAATAAACTAAAGTAGAAAGTTACAAGTCAATATGAATACGATTTTGGTGGAAAAAAATATTGAAAAAATAATTAAATAAAGTTTTGTTTACAACTCCAAGTTGTGCAGAGTATTGAAAACTGTATTAATATTAAGATTTTTTAAATTTTATAATAGATTTTAAATATATATGTATTTGGCGGCCGCCGTAGCCGAATGCGTTGGTGCATGACTACCATTCGGGAGTGCGTAGGCCAGAGTCTCCGCACATTAAGTACCAAAATGAAAGGTGCAAGTTTTTTCTAATAGCGGTCGGCCCTCGGCAGGCAATGGCTAAGAGCCGAGTGTATTTCTGCCATGAAAAGGCAGAAACTGAAGGAACAAAGTAGGAGGAAGAGTTGGACTTGCGCCCACAAGTAGAAGGAGGAGCTCGGCTAAACACCCAAAAAGGGTGTAGGTGACATATATATATTATATAATGTATATACATGTAGACTTCAACCAAATCAACTTCAACCGTTAATATCAACGCCTTTATGCGTTTTATTTATAAACTGATACCAGATATCGATACCCGAGTCATTCCGGTAACGTAGAACCGGCTGCCATGGGAACGGCACAATTACGTTCTGGATACTGTAGCAGGTTAAACTCCTACCTATCCAGAATCGACCCCGACATACTAAACATATGTCCAGCATGTGAAGGCACCCCGCACGACACTAACCACCTTTTCACATGCCCCATTAAACCCACTCATCTAACACCTCTCTCCCTTTGGACTCAACCCGTCGAAACAGCTAGTTTCCTGGGCCTACCGTTAGATGAGCTAGACGAAAACGACCGGTAATTACACTACACTGACAGGGCGAAGATACTGCTACAACAACAACAACAACAACAACAAAAATATCCTCGTTCCCATAACAGTGACTTCTACGTTACCGGAACGACCCGAATTTATATCCGGCCAAGGACTGTCACTTCAGCAGCATTCACCGTCCATGTATGGGCAATGTTTATGCTGCTACAACAACGACAAAATGTCCAGACGTAGTATTGACTGATATTTCTTGAAATTATCAGAAAATTTGTCGACTTATGTATGACTATAAAACTTCAAGTAAGTGATTTAGGCTTTTGACTAGAAATTTGAATATTGAGCTAAAAAGGCAAAAGTATGAGCAAATAATATGCTCCGTTTCGCTAGTACAAAAGCCAAAAACGACGATAGAATTTTTATGCTGATTACAACGGTACTTGAAGTTTTTATTCGTTACTGGGAGGTTACACCACCGATTTTCCTCTTTTAATTTTCGATACTCTAACACATTCTTATTTTACTAGTTGACTGGGCCTCTGCCTTTAGATTCTACCTTTTAAGTGAGTTTCAACTTTGCCTTGTGGTTTTTTATGCAATTTCTTCGCGATTTTGCTTTGTTGTTTTTGTATGAAATTACTTCCCAATTTGAAAGAGCGAATTGAATTTTTTGATAAGAAACCCGTAGATGTGAGAAAATTTAAAGGATGTGTGGCATCAGCGTTATCGAATTTTTTTTGTTTAGCTTCGTCGTGAATTCAGTGAATTCATTAATTATATTTCAACTCACTGTCATTAGCGCATCTGCCTTTTCCATGGCAAACTTTGTAAATTAGCATCATGGAAAATCACGTTGATATTCTGAGGGCAAAGCACCCGTTTGCGGGTAACGAGATCTCTGACTTTTTAGCTTGAATGGGCTCTGAGGCCAACTTCTTTGGCCCGGAGGTCGTTCTGCCACTCCTTTCTGCAGCCATCAAAGGCACGGTTAGCAAACGGGTTACTCTAACCCACAAGCAAGCTTGGCAGGCTGAGAGGGGCTGCAGATGGACTAAACTGATGTTACCTGTCATGTCCGACCGACTGTCGCATTTCCTCCAGCTGCTTGGACTGATGACACACCATTTTCTATGGGCGAAGCACATTGAAAAGGAAAGCACTTTGGACAGTGCACTCTGCCCAGCATGTGGAGAGGAGGATAGACGGTGGACCATTTTCTGTGCGTCTGCCCCGCCATCGCTCGAATCAGGCTTGAGGTCTTTGGCACTGATGTATAAACAAGATCTACTCAGATTTCTTCGGAGGTTGAGTAGATTTAAATAAAATTAAAAAAGGAAGCCGATTGCAGTACAATGCACTTAATTGTGTCTGAGTGCTGTGCTTGTGGTACTGAGTGGTAACACCTGCAGTTTGTTTTAGATTTCAGGATATACTCAAATACTCCTTCTTGAAGTAATTTGGCTTTGCTTCCATAATTGTTTGGTGAGTGCTTCTGAAGTGACAATCCTTGGACGAATATATGTAAATATATATTATATGTACGTCTATTTTTCGTGATTTTGGCAAGTCTAACGTCTGTTCCCTTACCCTTAACTTACAAACGGTGGCTTTTTCGCACTGGCAGGTTTTGGTAAACTGTTACAAAAACAACAGCAGTTAATTTACTATAGCTCGAGAATGTAGATTTGATGACCGATTTTGAGTGAAAACTTCTGCATTGCAGGATATTTTGACTTTTAACAACTCTCTCATCTAATGAGTCATATGTGACTCCCGAGAGCGCCTTGAAATAAGTTCTTGAGTCATACAATACCAGAATAATATAAATCTACATACATATGTACATATGTACATAAAATACTTTATGAAAATTATATATTATAACATAATGGATCTTATTTAGCGTATCAGAAAAAAAATATGTAAATATGGTCCATTTTTTTCGCATTCTTGTACTTCTTTCCATTTAGGTGCCTCGGCATGCAGCAACAAATTTAAGAGCACTTTTTTTCATTAAAAAACTTCTTATAGGAAATCATCTGCTATGCGGAAGGGACAAGAAAAAATCGTAAACAACGTTAAAAACTTTACACCACAAACAAGTAAAAATTAAAAGGGTTAGGTTCATGTAAACAGAGGCGTGATAGAAAAGAGAATAGATAAGAGATGTTTGTAAATAAAAAATTTAAGCAAAATTAAACAACTAGTCAGTTCATCAAAAGCTGATTCTCTCAAATTCACTGAGAGCCGGGTAGCAGCATCGCGATATGCGTAACCCTTCTGCATTCTCTTGACTGTTATATATAATGAATAAATGAATTATTTATTAATAAAATTTTATTTTACTTTTCTTTTTTCTTTGCAGTTGTTCTTCAACTTTGGTTTCAAATTTAGTGTTAAACAAACAAAAAATAAATCGAATTGTAAATATTATAATATATTCAGTAAATTATATTAGTAATTTAAACGAAAAAAAAATATCTTAAATACACTAGTAACCCTTAAAGTACACAGATTAAAACGACACTAATACGATTTGAAAAATCTTACCCTTAAGTTTTAATCCAACAAAATAAAACAAACAAAATAAACAAAAAAAAATACGATGTAAACAAAATGGAAAAAAGTTAATATCAACGTCAGCAGCGTTAAAATTGCCAACAGATAAATTAAAAATAAAAACCAAACTCAAACTGAGTCGAGAATATATCGAGTAATATACATACATACATATGTACATTTGCAAACAAAATAACGGAGCAAAGATATAAAATCAAAAGGAAATGCCGGCAGCATAAAAAGTAAATAAATAAACATAAAGAATACGAATGACGAATGAAATTGTTGCTGCAGCGGCGTTACCAATTGACGTACACACACCGACAGCTGACAGCAAAACAAGTCTGAGTGGAAAGACAACAATAACAACACCACCATCAACTGCACTTTTGGCAGTGAGACCCAAGCGTGCAAATCGCTGTGGAGGACGTTTAGCGAAATTGAATTCGACAACGGCAACAACAACAAATTGTTATAATTCGTACGAACGCGATACGGCGCATCGACCAACACTTTCAACGGCAATAACAGCGACCGACGAGTAGACGTGGCGATTTCATTGTATTGCATTTAGATTGCAAAGAATTTTTGCATTACATCGGTTAGCGAATACAAATGAAAACGTCGTTTGTGA
This sequence comes from Anastrepha obliqua, assembly GCF_027943255.1. Taxonomy (NCBI): domain Eukaryota; kingdom Metazoa; phylum Arthropoda; class Insecta; order Diptera; family Tephritidae; genus Anastrepha; species Anastrepha obliqua. The sequence goes on along the minus strand of NC_072894.1, from coordinate 26,144,904 downwards.
ACGCGTCCGATTTCGACTACTCCAGTCGCCCCGTGTACGAGGGCGAACAACGGCGCGTACTTCAATACGAGCAGGAACTGCACCAGCAGCAGCAACAGCTGCGGCAGGAGCAAGTGCAAGTAGAGCAAGACGAGGCCCTGCATCAGCAGCAAGAACAAGAACATACTCATAACCATCAGTCGCCATATTTGCATCATAATCATCAACAACGGTCTCGTCAGCAGCAGAGACATCAGGACGACAATCAGTCGCAATCGCAACAGAGATCGCACCATTGGCAACAACAACAAGCAAGGTCTGCCGCTACCGCATCAACAATTGTTTATCCATCCTCGTCGCATATAAAACACTCGCCGAGTAGTTTTATTGACGCTGATAAAAAACAACCACAACAACAACAGTATTCTAATCGACGTGAGAGTACAGTCATTACTGAAGCTAAAGTAGAGAGCAGAGACAACGCGAGCGGTACTCGTAATTTAGCACAGAGTGTTATTTATATCGACGACAGTAATTGCGATCAGCCTCAGGATCAGAGACAGCCACTAAAAGAGAGCAACGACGATAATAGTATCAACAATAGCAACGTAAGCAACAGTAAGTTTGTAAATAATAAAAACGGTGCAAGTGTACCCAATACTACGACAAAAAAGCAGCAAGCGTCAACAATACGTTATCCCGGAGCAGCCGAGTCTAGCAAATATCAACAGCACCAAAGGCAGCAGTTGCAGCAACAAAAATCGTCGAGTAAACGCAAACGCGAAACAGGTGAGTGTTAAAATGAAAAGATAATTGAAAAAGTAGAAGAAGAAGTCGATCTACTAATCGACATATCAAAAAAAAAATCTCAAGTAAATAAATCAACTGAAACAAACTTGAAAATTTAGGTCGTACTTATTTTATGTTCCATGGCACCTAATTCGTTTCCCCATTCGTAGTTCGCTCTCTCATTCGTAATTCAGTTTCCAATTACACTTCGAGTTACGTAATTCGTCATACACAATTTTGAGAGCGAATTACCTCATTTGTAAGTAGTTCAGACTCAATTACCTTGCGAACTACGAACAAATCGTTGTCCTCTCTAGTTTTCATCGTAAATTGATCGAAATTAGCTCTGAAACCCAAACGAAATTAACAAACATTGAATAACAGAAAAAGAAAAATTTCAATAATGGAAGCAAAAAATAAAAAATAAAATATTGCAAGGAAAGTTATTATGTCGAGCAGGTCAGGTTATCAACCACCTCAAGAATGGTAGAGGAGATCAAATTAATTCAATCTTTTTTATGTATAAAATAAATTAACCAATTCGCAGAAGCTTATACACAGCTCTTCAAATATGATGCCAGAGCGAGAAGAAAGAGTAGACGTCTGGGCCGGGTACGGCCAGAAAACGGGTTCATAATAAACCCAGGCCCATCTTATGGTTACATTGAGAGCTGGGTTTGGATGAGGTACTGTGATGAGTAGGAAGCACAAAATACCTTAAGGTCGAACTGCAAATTTCACTTCTTTTTCATGCCATTTCAAGTAAAATTGGTTTTTTAGCTGGATTTTTCTCCATATCCGATGTTCATAGCAAAAAATAATAATAAAAATAATAACAAAAAGAAGAAGGAGAGCTGCCAAAGTGAATTACGAATGCGCCGTCGAAACATGGTAATTCGCGCATTGCTACGTGAATTTCTTAGAGAGCAAACATTTCATTAGGTATGCGATACGGAACAGAGATTGGCATTCATTTAAATTATAGTTAAAATTATTTGTTTTTTATCGGGTACTAAGCTGGATAAAACATAATTCTCTTTAACAATTATGTTTTATCCACACACACAGGCACACCGACTTGAGGAATACGGATTTGAGAAAAATTCGGAAAAAGCTTTACAATACACTTTCAACTTTCCCTCAAAATGAAATGTTACTGCGCTCTCAATTTCCCCTTGTAAGTACAAGAGCGCCAAACCTTTATAGTTAGTAACACCACCACCAACACCAAGGAGAATCTATCAAGGCTAGTATTATTTGTAACGAGATTTTTGTTTTTGCCTCGATAATTGTCGGATTTTGGCATTTCAACCGAAGATGAATTTTGATTTTTGACATCGATCCCATCAAAATGCGAGAGCAATTTTTTGCATTTATACAAGTAATATAAACGCCTTGATGTACCTCTAAGTACGTACTAAATGTGTTTTAATATTTTTCAAATTTCCGTTTTTTATCTGGATAACTTGCCGCTGCTCTAACATTTCGTTTTCAGAAGCAAACCGGATCATAAAAACACTAAAGCTATTGATCACGTCGGCAGATATGGACGTAACGAGGAAATCCGTACAGAAATTTATGTTTTTAATGCAAATGGCGCAATAAAATAAAATTTAAGTTGTCAAACCTCAAAGTGATAGTTGGTGTTACTGCAGTGTTTCAAGAAATTCTGTGAGACAAATATGTTTTAACAGTAGAACTTCGCTGTCTCTACCTGATATTACTGTTTTAACTGTTTGCATGAACTATTACGTATAATAATTTTTCGATTTCTTTACTGGCTATTTTTTTACGGGTAAAGAACAAGGAAAAACCTAATGTCTCGCACTTCCATTCTACGCTGCCTTTTGCATTCGCAACGCTAATGTGCCTTTAAGGCAGCTTTGAATTTTATTCTGATAAATTTTCAAGTAACAAAAAAAGCAAAAATTAAAAATAAATAAAAAAACCATTAAGCCATTGTGATGGCATTTGATGTTGTTTACTGTTGACAGAAGTAGTTATCAATTTTGTTATTGTAAACGCCCGACTGATAACTCAAAATGGCAACAGCAAAATAATGAACGACGTTTTGATTGAGCTATATACATACGTACGCATACATGTATATGGCTATATATGTGCCCATGTACGTATGCGGGTTAATACAATATGTACATAATACGTGTATGTAGTATATACCGCTAATTAAAGTTGCTTTGCTGCTAGTTGTCGCCTCATTTGTTGTTGTCTCGGTTTTATATGATATCCGATTCAATTTTTGTCTGTATATGTATGCATACTATATTATTTTTACGTGGTCTTATGTTTGCTCGTACAGTCGGCGTGCTCTTCTTAACGCGTTTATTTTTGTTTATTGCGACTTAAGAGCGAAATACGCTACGCAAGCAGCTTATCAAATGAGGCAAAAATTCCTGTTCGATCAAGCCATTTTGTGTAGTACATGGGGCAAGGCGAATTCATAGGTGACTACGGGAGAGCAACGACAACAGTTTCATGTATTTTGCCATTTGCTGATTTGAGCGTCAAAATTTCAATGAGAATGTTAACAAACAAATGAGACAAAACAACAAGGAAGCAGGGCACTTTGACATTCCGAATAGCAATCGCGAGAAATAAAACAAATCCGTTGCTATATCGAAGTTACCTTGTGTGGATTCGCCTTGGTATGGAGTTATTTACGTGTTTAGTCGCCATGTTGAAATTTGAATTTGATCAAGCTGCTGATGTAAGGTCAAAGATGATAGAATACAAGGTTGCTCCTTCTGAATTCGCCGTGTCCTCAGGCTCCATGAATACATGAACAAAAGGACGGGGAATTACTTGTTTGTGAAAAGGAAGAATAGGCGAAAGAAATAAAAACTACCAAACATTGTCACGACCCACGACAGTCGGTTCTACGTAACCGGAACGACCCGGATTTATATCCGGCCAAGGACTGTCACTTTAGCAGCGTTCCCCGGAATGCTTATGCTGCTGCAACAACAACAACACACCCTCTTTCTTGCCACGGCGTCTTCCGCATAAAAAAGCAAAAAAATGCATTTGGAGATGTTTCGGGTTCTCACAACGCAACACACGGCCTTTATTTTTATTAATCTTAAAATTACAATATTATCAAGCCATTCACTGAATATTTCCAAATAAGTAACCTCTCTAAAAATAAAGTAAGGGTTTTCGGACGGCCCCACCTTCTATATTCTGTACACCGTGCCAATTAGCTAATGAGACAATACCATCTTATATGAATTCGCCTTGGATATAGCAAGCGAAATGTATATATGCTATTATTTATTTAATTAAAATTATTTAAATTAAAATTCAAAAACTAAAAAGTAGAATTCAAAAGATTCAAAAAGTTGCCCTTTAAACAGAAATGACAGTGTAATACATACAAAGCTCGTATAAGCTTTAAATTCAAGAATACATCGCGCAAAAGGAGCATTAAGTGAATAATTAGTTCTCCCGTTATGCCCAACCGACGCCAGTAAGTTACGAAGAGGATGTTGGGAAGAATTATTAAATCATATTCGTCTTAACAAATAAGGAAAACCCAATTGCACTATTATTGATAGACCTATGATTCTGAAGAGAGTTAATGTTTACGAGCGAGATGAATGAGGAGGATATGAAAGTACGGTTTCATCAAATTTTCAAGAGTGAGAAGCGGAAGATTTATAATTTTTACGCTTGTGAAATAGACAAAGAGACACATCAAATCACGAAAAATTGTATACAAATTTGGGAAATATTCTACGAAAGCCGAAATATTAACTGTTGCAACTCATATTGCAGGCAAGATTGAAGGAACAAAAGTTTTGGGGCGTAAGCAGTTTTCTTGATTGAGGAACATAAGCAGTGGATCGGTATACAACGTGTGGGTCGCCTCTTGGGAGCTAGAGAAAGTGAAATATTTTCAAAAATAGTTCAAAATATATATTAAAAAAATTGTATTACTTTTAAATTGTATAATCGCTTACATTCGATTACGAATCCATTGCCATCAGATAAGCAATGGGACGCTTGAAAGTCAAAATAAAGATTTTCATCACTCAACCTAATTTTTTTTTAGTAAAAAAATTATTCAAAAATAAATTGATGATTAATTTGGCGTCACCTTGTATCTTTCTTGTCTGTATAGAGCATTTCGCTCTTCCAGAAGATTCCCTTATTTTGTCTTTTTCGCTTGTTTACGTACTCGTTCATAAATCAACTTTTTCATATAATAACAATTTCCCCTTTCTTTTTTATTGCTTCTCCGAGTCGACCCGAGCCGATCCGTGGCTTTTAACCAGTTCCATGGTGGAAAGAATAATGAGCACTAAATTTGTTGTGAAGAGCAAATGGTGGGCAACACTGCACAACTTGGCAAATGTTTCTATCATTCTTGACCAGTACTAAGTAACTAAGTTATGAATTTTGTTCGCTTCTACTAAGGCAAATTTTTCAAATACATAATTTTTAACATTTTTTTGATTTTTTATTTTTATTTTTATTATAATATCATTTTTTTTATTTATAATATTTTTTATTCCTTCGTAGCTGCTTAATTGTGGCACTCTTGTTTTGGTGGAAGTTACCTTTTTCGCTAATTGTTACAGCAAATTATTGTTGCCTACTCAGTATGTCAGTGCGAAAATGTTTTACTTACGTAGTACTACCATTAACCGAGTACTTACTTCATGTTTTTCTAACGCTTATTAGAATTTTTTTACTTTCGTTTCGTTTTAGCTCCATGTTCTGTTTACTTTTAGTTTGTTTGTTTTTATATTTGTGTGTACATATATGCAAAATTCTATTTTATAAGGCAGTCAAGTTTCTTCCACTAATTTTTATGTACATACACGCGTACTTAGAAATAGTAAAAATGCTAATTTCTTAATTACAGTTCAATACAAACACTGAAATGAATAAATTCAAATTCTGAGAAATCGAAACACTTTAGTAGGAGTATGAACGTTATGGGAGTGAGATTCTTAGAGGAAGCCAATACAAATAAAAAGTGTGGTATCGATCTAAAGCCTATACTCACTCATGTTGGCATTGTTGTTGTTGCAGCAGCATAAACATCACCCATATACTTATGTAGGGGAGTGACAGTCCTTGGCCGGATATAAATTCGAGTAACGCAAAACCGACTGTCGTGGGAGGAAGTGTGGTATCGACCTAAATCCGATACTCACTCATCTATGAGGTTGGAATTGGTTAAAGTTTTGATTCATCCAGAATCCAACTATCGCTTCCGCACCATTTTATTGCCTTATCCTATCTATCAACTTGTTTAAAGGTTATTTACAGCTTGACTATATTCAGTTTGTGCGGTTTAAGAAGCCCATTAGGTTATTGACATCTAAACCAGACAAAGTTGCTCGAGACTCTCGAACAGTAGTTTGCCAAGGGTTGACATTCTTTCCTTCCATAAGGCAGGGCATTCACAGAAGGAATTGAAAATCGTTTCCTTTTCCTCCTGTTTTTTACAATTGTGACAGTGTGTGTTTTGAGGGGTGCCCATAAATGAAACTAATTTAGTGTTTAAAAGGAAAGTAAGCTAAAAATAGTAGCTAGCAATCCATATTCCTATTGAATTTTCTTGTTGTTTTTGTATATCTACAAACACTGAAAGATCTGTTCCTTTTCAGCCAAACCTATAATTGAGTGTTACACCACTTGAACTCGGTGTAATTTTACAAGTATCGATTCCGGTTCCGTCAGAACTTACAACTTCCCCACTGGGACATTTATATAATAAAGATTTACCCTGCAACTCATGAATTTCCTTTTGAATTTGCATATCATAGTAATAGGAAGAGATTTAAATAATGTGGATCCACTTGAGTACATTCAGCAATTTTCGGAAAGATAGCGAAGCAATTTATTTTTGAAGCACGAGCTTTCTTTTATACGTTTAATTTTGTAAGGTAAGGTATTCCAAAGACGGACAAAGAACACAAAGTATTGACGTTCAGTCACCAAACAACTGTATTTCATCGGCACTAAGTTTAACGAACGGCAGGACTTTGAAGGCATAAGTCGATCTTTGAGGTATCTGGGTTTCTGAGTGTTTATGATCTTGTGGAGTAAAACTAAACATTTAAACCTAAGCAAGTCGTAAAAGGATGCGGAAGCAATTTTTTTCGCAAATACAGAAATGTGGTCATAACGTTTTTTACAGTACAAATTAAGTTATTTAAAGCAAATATTGAAATATAAGGTTGTCAAAAAAGTCTTGCGGTATTTTTATTGAATTTTCAATTGTTCGTAAAATTTGTTATAATAATGCGATTTAAGTCAAATATGCGCCGTTTTGTTCGATGACGAGTTCCCAACGAGATGCCAACATCATAATGCCCCTCTTATAGAAGCTCGCTTCCCTATCGTCAAAAAACTCGGAGAGCCAATTTTCACAGGACTCTCTTGAGACAACTTCCGACTACCAAGCTCGTTCGCCATGGACAGAAATTGGTGGTAATCACTTGGTGCGAGATACGGACTATACGGTGGATGCAAAAGAACCTCTCTTTCGAGCTCCCGGAGCTTCTGGCGCGTCACCAAAGATGTGTGTGGCCTGGCGTTGTCCTGATGGAAGACAATTCGGCCTTTGTTGATCAAAGATGGCCTCTTCTGCATGAGTGCTGCATTCAAGCGGTCCAGTTGTTGGCAGTACAGGTCCGAATTGAGCGTTTGGCTATAGGGGAGCAGCTCATAGTGGATGATTCCCTGCCAATCCCACCAAACACACAGAAGAACCTTCCTGGCCGTCAACCCAGGCTTGGCCACCGTCTGGGCAGCTTCACCGCTTTTCGACCACGACCGTTTGCGCTTCACGTTGTCGTAAGTGACCCACTTTTCATCGCCAGTCATCATCCGCTTCAAAAACGGGTCGATTTTGTTGCGATTCGGAAGCGATTCGCATGCATCCATGCGGGCAAAAATGTTTTTTGCGTCAAGTCGTGTGGCACCCATACATCGAGCTTCTTTTTGAATCCAAGCTTCTTCAAATGGTTTATAACGGTTTGATGACTCATGCCCAGCTCTTGGCCGATGCTACGGATGCTACTATGCCGGTCTCTTTCGATCAATTCAGCGATTTTATCGCAATTTTCGACGACAGGCCTTCCGGACCGTGGCGCATCTTCGATCACCTCTGCACCAGAACGAAAAGGTTGAAACCATCGTTGTGCGGTGGAAATGGAAACTGTATCGGGTCCATAAACAGCACAAATTTTATTGGCAGCATGAGATGCATTTTTGCCTTTATCGTAGTAGTATTTTCCCTTTATTTTAGAGAATTTGGATGTGTTTTTTGAAAGATTCCTCTTGATAAGCAGAATGTTGAATTTCAAGGGCTTCGCTTGTATTATTTGCTCTTGATCTTGTATTTTATTCAGATTTTTTAATTTTTTTATTGTTTTTAATTTTATTGAAGTGAAACTTTTTAGGCGTCGATGGACGAGCGGGAATGGAGAGTAAAATTTCAAGGTCATGCAGCGTTTTAGGCATTTTTGTTCCGCGAGAGAGAAAACAGATATAACGTAGAGGAAAAAGAGAGAGAGAACTTTATCTTATATATATCTTAGATACACTTTAGGCTATTTTTCCTGAGTTTTTCCATGTGGTTGCTAATTTCTAGTGAGAAATAACACTGACTACTTTTTTTTCGCTTGTTTGTTGGTGCAAGGTTGTAGGAAATATATTTTTGGTGCCTAGTTTTTGGCGTTACATTCTTGGCTTTTTTTTTTTGGTGCCTACTTTTTGGCGCTTATTTCCATTTCCTGGCTAGTGCTTGTGCGTACTATAAAATGCTATCCATTCCGGCGTCGGATTTATTGGTATTGCCTTGCGGTAATTTGTGCCGTTGCTGCGGTCCTGGAATCGCTGCGTTTGTGCGGGTGATAAACGCTTGGAGTAGTGCGCGTTATTGCCACGGTTTGTGTCCGGTGTTTACCTACACCGGTCGACCCTTTTCCGTTTTTTGTAAATTTTGTCTATTTGTATTCTCTGCAAATGTGAATTTTTTATATATATATTCTTTCCCTCTCTTTCTCTCATTCTCTCTCGGGTCTCTCCCTCTTTCTTTTTCTGCCTTGAAAGTTTCACTTCTGTTTTGTGTAATACGCTGCACGCACAGTTTTTTTTATACAATTTTTTTATTTTATTTTTATTTTCATTTTTATTTATTTATTTTTATTTTCAATGTGTTTTATTTTTTTATATTGGAGGTTGAATTAGTTTTAAAGGTTTTTTTCGAAGATTTGGGGCTTTATTGTGAAAAAACGGTACAAAATATTTTATTCGAAGTATTGGCCATCGCTAGCTACAACTTTCGCCCATCTTTCGGGCAATTTCCGGATGCCGTTTCTCCAAAATTCTGGCCGCTGCTTGGCTATCCATGACTCAACCCATATTTTGGTAGCCTCGTACGAGGAGAACCGCTGGTCCGCCAAATCGAGACTCATATGCCGGAACAAATGATAATCGGAGGGAGCTATGTCTGGACTATACGGCGGGTGGGGTAACACTTCCCAGCCAAGCGTTCCAAGGTATTTTTTGACAGGTTGAGCAACATGCGGCCGAGCGTTGTCATGTTGCAAAATAACCTTGTCGTGCCTTTTTACCGTTTCCGGCCGTTTTTCTTTCAATGCCCGGCTTAAACGCATCAATTGCAGTCGGTAACGATCCCCCGTGATTGTTTCGCCCGGTTGGAGCAGCTCAAAATATACGACGCCGACCTGATCCCACCAAATGCAGAGCATGATTTTCTTGCCGTGAATATTCTGCTTGGCCGTCGACGTTGATGCGTGGCCGGGCAAACCCCATGATTTTTTGCGTTTTGGGTTATCGTAGTGGATCCATTTTTCGTCGCCAGTCACCACCCGATGCAAAAAACCCTTCCGATTTTGTCGCTCGATCAGCAATTCGCACGTAAAAAATCGCCGTTCGACGTCGCGCAGCTTCAACTCGTATGGGACCCAATGTCCTTGCTTTTGGATCATTCCCATCGCTTTTAGACGCTTGCAAACGGTTGATTTATCAACGCCCAATGATTCAGCAAGCTCTTCTTGGGTTTGGCACTAGTCCTCGTTTACCAATTCCCCCAATTCCGCGTCCTCGAACTTTTTGGGCTGGCCAAGACGCTCCTTGTCTTCGGTGTGAAAATCACCACTTTTGAATCGTCGAAACCAGTACTCACTTGTTGAAATCGACGGAGTATGGTCTGGGTAGGCCTCCTGCAGCAATTCACGGGCTTGGGCTGTATTTTTTTTTCAAATTGAAGCAGAAAAGCAAAGCTTCCCGCAAATTGCGTTTCGACGGCACGAAAGTTGACATACTCGGAGCACGAAAACACTGCGTTGTTTATACTTCAGCGAAATGACAGATACTGATAAACAAAGCCTAGGGATGAGGCTTTGTCATGAATATATATTCAGTATTGCCAACGCGATAAAGTGATAAATAGCGCCATCTGTGTGTCACCTTTAAAACTAATTCAACCTCCTAATAATATTTTTTATTTATTTTTTTATATATTTTTTTGTATATTTTTTATATATTTTTTAATTTTATTAAATTGTTTTTTTTTTTATTTTTATTTATTTTTTTTTTTGGATATATATTTTACATTCTTGTAAATTAAAATTTTATTTTTTTATTTATTTAATCAATAAATACCATATGAAAAATTCTCATGGCCGAGACGCATGTACACATTTCACTGTAATTTAATGTTCAACTCAGTCAGTATGACGATGCATTGCTTGTTAATCCAAAATTTGTAATCGGGTAAAAAATTGTTTGTATGTTGTTTACCAGTAATAATTCGTCAACCAATTAACCACAATTTCTCAATAACAATTACTAGAAATTGTGAAAAGCACAGCAGCGTGAGAATATGGCACTTATTAATATGGAAATTAATTAAATGATATTCTTTTTCAGTGTTAGTGTTTTTCTCTTTTTTCATATTTTTAATAAAAACATTAATAAAATTATAAGAGAAATAATACTTTTAAATGAAATGGTGTATTGATGAAAGACTATTGTACTCGCATGACTAGAACTCGGCGATTCAAAGTGGTGGCTTTGGGGGTTTTGAATTTTTTTCCTTTGCTATCCGTAACTTTGGCAGCTCAGCGTACACAGGTCAGGCGTGTATCACAAAATATAATATTTGTATCTAAATTAACAACATGAATATATCGACGTTCATTTGTATTTTCTTTACTACAGTACCCACTATAAATTAGCCTACTGTACATAAATTAGTACTGATCAAAACACTTGCAATTGAAGCTGCTTGAAAAAAAATCAATTTATTAATATTAATATATAATTAATATTAATTGGTGTTGTTTTTTCGTTGTATAGGGTGATGCAAATCGTTGGCAGTAATGATATTTTGATATTTTCATTCTGTTTTTCAGACAATTGGTAAATTTGGCTAATTTACTCAGTGATGTTGTTGTTTTAACAGCACAAATATTCTATTTACTTCATGTTTGGGAAATGCTGCTGGAGTGTTTTATATAAATCTGTGTCGTTTCGATAACTTATAACTGACTGTCGTGCGAGCGTCAAGTTCTCGTTGAGTTTTGATGACTGGTTTTGTTGAAAATTTGAGCATGCGAAAAAAAATTTTCAAGAATCAATGGTATTTTGGCGTCAATTGATACTTGCACTTTGCTATGCTCAAAATTCAGTGGGCTATAAAACTGCATACTAAGAAAAAAATTCTGGTTAAAAAGTTGGAATGTTTGATGAAATTATTTAAAGTTTTGTACAAAGCTTGAAATTTTGCGTTATATGCTTTTTGTTGTAGTATGAACTACGGCGGCCGTCTTATACGAATAAGTTGGTGGGTGAATACCATTCGAAGTACGTAGGTTCGAATTTAAGTGAAAAAAAGTTTTTTCTAATAGCGGTCGGCATTCGGCAGGCAACGGCACACATCAGAGTGTATTTCTGCCATGAAAAAACGTCTTATAAAAAATCATTTGTCGTTCGGCGTCGGCTTAAAAGTGTATGTAGGTTCCTCTATTTGTGGAACAACATCAAAATGCATGCCACAAATAGGAGGAGGAGCTCGACCACGCACTTAACTGAAGTGTAAGCGCCAATTATTTATTTATGAACTATTTTTTCCAGGTGGAGGTCCACGCCTTAGAGCTGTGTGCCAGAGAATGTCCACGGAGAGGCACGCGCGGTGCCAATATTAACATTCTCTCTGACTGTCAAACAGCTCTAAAATCGCTGGATAGTTTCTCATTCCAAGCAAGGTTGGTCTGGGAATGTTTTAAAGTCCTCAACACCCTAGCATCAAGAAACTCTGTTACCTTGATGTGAGTTCCGAGACACTCCGTGAGCAGGAACAACGAAACCTAATCGACTACTGGAGAGCCCAATCGGGCATGCGGCAGTCGAAAAGGCTCATAGATCTAAAACGGATAAAGGCAGAAGCCATCATTAACCTCAGAAAGGACTTAAAACTTTACAGTGAACTTCTAACAGGAACACAACTTGATTATCACATGAAACATATAGGTGCGATAGAAAATGATTCCTGTAGACTCTGCAAAGACGCACAAGAAACAGCAGAACTCGTTCTATGCGACTGCCCAGCAGTGGTACGACGCAGACGAAATTACCTGGGAAATGTAGCTATAGATCCAAACCTCCTGGTTGAAATCAAGCCTACAGCAGTTTTAGGATTTATTAACAGCCTAAAACTATTGATTACGATGAGTAGGAGTATAGACGACCAATATTTCATTGGATGCCATCAATGCTTTCGGTGAACAATAAGCAGATGCATCTATCAATGCCAAAGTAGTGTTTCGACCTATTTAAGCAGAGTTCATAGTTTTTAAAACCGTTGTTGTTGGAGTTGGTGTTATAGCAGTAGAAAACATTCCCTATAATTGTCAATAATAATCTACTCAAGCGAGGAGGTAATCGCCGATACAGAACAGTATTTTAAAAAGTATTGTTTAAAGTATAGGGTGGGCCATGTAAAATTTGCTTTTTGAATCTGCTATAAAAAAAACGAATCAATATTTTTTCAAACTTCGATTGTTTGGGCTCCAATTTTTTTTTAAAGCATCAATCGTCTCTGAATGGTTCGCATAGCATTTGTCCTTAACGGCTCCCCACAAAAAATAGTCCAACGGGCTTAAATCACAGCTCCAAGGCGGCCAATTGATATCGAAATTTCGGCTGATTATTCGGTTTTCAAAAACGGTAGCCAAAAGTTCGAGTGTAACTTTGGCAGTGTGACAAGTTGCTCCGTCCTGTTGAAACCAAATATCGTTCATGTCATCCTCTTAAATGTTTGGAAACAACTCGTTGAGCATGTCACGGTAACGCTCGCCATTTACTGTAACCGCGGCTCCTCGCTCATTTTCGAAAATAAATGGCCCGATGATGCCGCCAGACCAAAAACCGCACCAGACAGTGACTCGTTGTGGATGCATTTGCTTCTCTACAGTAACGTGTGGATTTTCTGACCCCCAAACCCGACAATTTAGCTTATTGACGTAGCCAACGATGTGAAAATGAGCTTCATCAGAAAAGAAGAAGAAGACTCACCACTTTGGAAATAGCTTTTCAATATTTCTCAATTTTGTTCAAGCGTATAGCGTCCCATTTCGTAAATGTCAAACCTTTAAGTAAATTATGAACACATTTGACATGTCATTTGTGTTACCATTCTCAAAAAAATAGGTGGTTCAAAAAGCAAACGCTATATGGCCCACCCTTTATATTTTAAAATATTTAATGTTTTTCAAAATATTCTTAAATTTGACCCCGACATACCCATCAAACCCACTCATCTAACACTCCTCTCTCTCTCTCTGAACCCAACCTGTCGAAGCTGCAAGTTTCCTGGGCCTACCGTTAGATGAGTTAGACGAAGACGATCGGTGATTTACCTTGCACTGACAGGGTTAAGTAAGTTGCTACAACATCATACAACAACAACAATAACAAAAACCGGTGACCTTACTGTGTCTGGGAAGGCTTGATGAACTGATGCAACAGCAACCTTGCTTGATGACTTCACCACATTGGACAAGGTTTTGTAAACTGCTGCAACAACAACAAAAATATCTTGTATTTCCAGTCCTCAAATTTTCTTCAGAAGTTTACGACATATTGGGATATTTTAAATGTCTATGCAAAATTGTAGTAAGTTTTCAATATTTCAATTTTTTTCAAGCGTACCTTCTGCTTTAAGTTTCGTTTTTGAACTCCACATGGCTCTCGGAGGTTTTTTGACCTTGACACTGGGTTTAGTGTGAAAAGAATATGGGACTTAAAAAATAAGCCGTTGGCCGGTCCTTGTACACTTTAGGTTCAAACGAGATTTTCTGAGACATCAAACTACTATGTATGTAGTAAAAAATATACTAGAAACGCGCCAGTTTACATGCGCCTTCGAATTTCCTGCATGGCATCAATGCACATACATAACTACATTTGTATGCATGCACACAAGTCATTGTGAGTTCAGTGCATTCAGAAAAATGCGTTTTATGCTTACCTTACCACTGCGTTCTGCGCTATAGAATATTAAGCGCCCTTTTTATATACTTTCTCCCATAAATCTGTAGCCACATAAGCCAACTAAAGAAAACGTAAAAAAAAACCAAACCAAAAGAGTAAAGAAGAGAAAGAGAGGTAGAAAAATAAAAAGAAAGCATTGCGCCAAATTTCCGCCTGTTATTGTCTTATTTCTCACTGAACAGTAGTTCTCACTGAGTTGTAGCTGCTACTTTCTCGTTTAGAACAACTACCACAAGTAAGGAAGTGCTAAATTCTGTTCCGACCGAACTTTGTGCGATTCGAGTTATAGCTTGCACCATCACACGGAGTGATGGAAACTTAAACTTGGCATATATGATAAAAAGTGGGCAAGGTTTTTGTACGATCTCAATAAAATTTCTGTCGGATCTAGTATAACTGAAATGGGCCTCACAACGGACGCATTTCGTGACTTAAGTGGCATCGTTGTCTCTATGTGCGATGTGGCTGCCAAACCTAGCCAACTGCAATGAACAGCGAGACGTATATCAACTTCGTTAAGTCCTTGTAGAGATACATATGGTTATTCAAAAAGGGGTTTGGCAGCGCCCACTTTTCATTCATACAATCGCGCGTATATGTATTTGCTTTATTTGTAACTGAAATATCACTTTCTTTCTTTTTAATTTTTACGCGTGTTATCGGACGAATGGACTGCCAGCCATGCCTAAATCTATTCAAAATAATAATACCCTTATGCCCAAGTGCGCGCGGGTATAAGATTCAAGCAAAAAAGAGCAAACGGCAAAGCAAAAGACTGAAATGATGAAAGCTGCATTCAACGTTGACACACAACTGCAACGAAAACAAGCTCCAAAAGAAAAAAGGAAATCGAAGAAAAATACAACGACAAAAACAATGACGACAATCACTGTGACAACAACAGCAATAACCACATGAACCGCTTTATCACCAACAGCAGCAAAAACACAATCGCTTTTGCGCCACGGATATAAACATCCACGCTTGTCGCGGCGACTTTCGTACCAATAATTTTTCTTCTCCAACGTTGCAATTTTTAAGTAGAACGCGCTGAAAATAACACAGTCACAACTACAGCAACAAAGGTAGCAGCGGCTAAAGCACAATTGGCAATAGTTGCAACCAACGCAATGCAGAATTATTTTCTTTAGTAATGGAAAAATGTCGACGAAATTAATGAAAAACAGTAGTAGGGTTAATACGAGTAGCAGCCTTAATTAATGAGACGTTGAAAGGTCAGGGCGCAAAATTGCTAGGCACCATAGAATTGTATTTTGTATTAGGTGAAATAAACTCGAATCAATATTACAAAAACCTAAGACCTCCGTGGTATGTAAGTCATGAGAATTCTTAGAGCTCTATAAGGTGAGTAGCATTATAATAAGGTCGCCACATATTGATGAATCGTATTTCTCATACAATTTTAGGACAAGAAAGTGTAAATTGGAAGTCGCTCAAAAACCGCGTTAAGTTTTGCCAGGTTTTTTTTTTGCAAACGATGTTTTGCGCTTTTTCATACGTATCAAAGACTTATGTATGTACGAACATGTGCTTTATATCGAAGAAAATTAATTAATAAATTTTTCGAATTTGTTAAATTTGTGAAATTTTGATAGTTTTGTACAAAGTTGAGAACTTTGATTTTTGTAAGGTTTTTGTTGCAAAATGAACATATCTTTTATAAAAAATAAACAAAAAAATTGTAATATGATAAATGAGATGAAAATACATTTATGCAAGCATAACTGCACATAATTGCGCATAAGAAAGTAAAAACGATCCATCGAACAATGGGAATTTTTGAACCAATGTTGTTCAAAAATCCTAGAGAAGGCAATTTTCGACCGATTTTAACATATATTTTTTTTTAAATGCTCTGAAATGATTTTGGAAGAGACCTTCAATTTGAACCAGGAAGGACAAATGGGCAACGAATTTGGATTCAGTAGCTCCAAAAATGTGTGTATCAATTTTTTTTTAACTTTTCCGGTCAGTATGCTTGACCTTGAACTGACCTTCAATTTTTCCCCACAAGGACAAATGAACAATGAATTCAGATATAGTAACCCCGAAAACGTATATATACATAAATATTTTAAAAATTTTTTCCAGTGAATATTCTAAGTTTCTCCATGAAAAAAATTAGGTTTTAAGTTTTTTGGTATATAAGGGTTGATTTCACTCCTCAAGGGCGTTGGAAATTTGCGTACTGGCTCTGATGTATTTGCATTGATTAGAACTAGAAATTCCAAATTGAATTGAAATTTAATTTTAAATTTTTTGAATTTTGAATTTTAATTTTTTGTTTTGTTTTATTCTGACTTTTTCATAAAAGTACTCCTACTCAAGGGTGTGTTTTGATATATTACAAAGAAGAAAAATTAATTCGGGCCTAGACAATCTCTTCCAAAATTATTTAAGAAACAAACTATTAAAATCGTTCGAAAATTGGATTTTGAAGCCATTTTTGCACAAAATCGGACGAAAAATTCTAATATCTAAAACGAACAATCCTCGAGGACGTTTTGCGGAAAGGAGGTATGATAATAAGACTGTACTACAGTGAATAAACACCTATTCGACATCAAATTTAGAAAGGCAAACCCCATTTCGCTAAAAAAAATGCTTTTCATTACGCTGCTACAAAACTTGGCTCAGATGAGTGGTTAGCAGGTGTGGTACCGAAGCTTGCGGCGTGGAAAGGTTCGCGACTTAACATGAAAAAGGGGGGCGATATACCCCCTTTACATAATGTCACAGTATACCTGTCGAGGGGCGCAGACAAGTCTTGCGCAATATGTAGTAGGGCTGCGGAAAGCTAAGAACGGCGCACACTGGTGATTTTTGTACAGAGATGCGGAAAAAAGTATACATCCCAAAAAATATTTACATTTTTACTACTAACGAAGTTGTATATATTTGTGTATGAAAAGAACATGTTTAAAAACTAAACAATGTTTTTTAAAATTCATAAATTTTAATTTTTTTTTTTTTTATTAATATAAGCCAGCAAATATTTACGCACAGGATACATGTAAGTTCATAATTCTGAATTACCCTCAAAATGTCAAAACAAAATTAAAAGTGTTTCGTTATCATTATGCACACACTAGAAAGCGTTTAGTTATTATCATTGCCAAAAAATAATCAGTGGCGCCTGGTGGCACCTGAAATTGATTAAAACTGAAAGAGACGCTATTAAGCAACACTTTGATACTAGTTTCTGACCGTAGGTAAATGTAGCTCAACTTGCAGATCCAAGAATATGAAGGAATATGATTTTTTTTTTTCGTAAAATTAATTATAAATAGATAATCAAATGCTTCACAGCCTTTTTTCTTCCGACTAAAATATATAAAAATATCGTACCCTAAACGAAAAATAAAAAATTGGAAGTCGGCTCAAGCAAAAGGAAAAAAAACCACCTTGGGCTTTGAAGTTTTTTCTTAGTCAGTTCAATACTATAAAAAAATTATACTTTTGACATATCTATAAAAAAAAAACTGTAAGTCGGAGTTTAGTAATTCTTTTTGATTTTATTGTTGGTTCTATTCTGGAATTTAGAAATACCATTAAACATTGCGTAGGTGGTGTGTTGCAAATTTGACTTTCTTCCGCTAAATCTTCAGTGTGCGGCGTCTTGAAAACCGAAGCGTGGCGCAGTCTGAGCAGCGGCGTCGATGATGCAGGGCACAGGCTCACCCTGAGCATTGATGAGGACTCGTACATAACCATGAAAAGGATGAGCTACCGACTGAATTACCGGTTCAGCTTTGTCACCATGAAACCATGGAGGCAGAAGGCTGCCGGTGATAAGGAAGCCCAGCCGGAACAAATGGTATGGACGGGGGTAGCGACCTGTCAGCCAAAACGGTCCCTGCACTTTCCCCTGAATACAGCGCTATAGGGTGGATAAGGTTGAGACATCTTGGCCAATTGCAGCTAGAGGAAAGGCATAGACGCTCAATCCAACTCAGCTCTACCCTGAGTTTAATAAGGGAACTGGGTTTGTACTGTGATCAGTAGAGGACACAAAAGACCATGAGGTCGAAGTGCAAACCTCATTCATATATCTATCTGGCTCAGATAAAAATGTATCGCATATTTTGAAGACCTGGTTCTTCGTTCTCATGACAGTCTCAGCCCAAGCACCAAGAATAAAACGAGCTTTTTGCACAAAAATGACACCCTGTCTATCAATCACTGTTTTTGTTGTTGTAGCAGTATAAATATTTATCACACATATACGGGGAATCCGGGTCGTTACGACTGTCGTGGGAACGGTCGGTCTATCAATCACTCTCTACCTAATTTAGCTCAGTGCGAGCTCTCTCTGTTTAGTAAATTACATTTGGGCATCAATAGATAAAGGTATAAACACATTGAAGCCATATAAAGTTCGTCGACCGCCATCCTGAACCAGATTTCCAAGCACAAAGCGCGAGAGGATTTACTTCGTATAAATTAAATAAATTTTAACAAAATTGTTTTTAGTTTTCTTAATTTGTCAAAGGTTTCATATTTGTGATTGAACCAGGTTGTGCTGCTGATTGGCTGTTCTGCAAACAAGTTGTGGGCATAATAAATTTAAATCTGAAAAGGCTACGGTACACAAGGCAAAGCATAAAAATAACCTGTTAATTATCGCGTAGGTATGTACATTTTGACATATTTACGTACATTCTGGCAAATAAGTTCCTCGAATGAGAGTGGCATTTTGGATACTTTATTTAGTTTGTTTTGTATGATATCTTTCGTATAATTTTATTTGTCATAAATAGCAGCCGAAAACAAAACAAATAAAGATTAAAAAGCGCCTGCCATATATTTGTATGTTTCTGCGAAAACTTACGTCAAAACAAGGAAAAAAATTTTTTTTTTTGATAAAATAAACTAAAATAAATAAACTATAAAAAGACAAAAATAGTTAATGGACGTATGTATGTGCATACATATGGACGCACACCACATTGCCGTGGATTTGTATTGCGCGCTGTCCGGTAGATCGACCGGTGTTCATTTTAAAGGCCTCCAATGCTCTTCGCATAAATTGAAAAATGCAAAAGAAAAAAATATTTGTAAAAAAAGAAAGGTGAAAGATGGATTGAATATGTCCAGTATATAGTATATGTACATATTTATCAGGTAAAAAACGAGAGTAGAAATTCTGCTAGAGAGCAACTGCCAAGCCGAAAGTGGCATTTCGTAAAAGCCATTGCGACAGTTGATAAATATAAATACCAATCAATTTAGGAATGCTTAACTTGCATATATGTATGTATAATATGTGTTTGTATTTTTTTTTGTATTTTTGTTTTTTTTTTGTATTCTTGTTTTTTTTTTTGCTTGTTATACATCTTTGTAGTTTTTATAGTATTGATTTTTTTTGCCCTCTAAATGAACCGAAAAGCGTTTAGTTGGTTTATGATCAGCGTTATTTGTTAATACTTTTGACCAGAAATGTAGAAATGTGAATATATGCCCCTCAACTTGTGGGCACAAATGTGTATCAAGACTGACAGCCCACTTGACCGATACAATATTTTCAACTTAACAGAAACAATTACAAATTGTAATATCCAAATACAGATTTCCGTCACTGAAAATAATTTGTTTATTTAGTAAAAACAAAAAAATTAAAGAAATAAAAAAAAAATTGATGATTATTTTTGCGCCTAGTAGTGCTCTTAAACCGCTCTCCCTTTCACGGCAGTCAGAATCGCCAGTAATCTTTAAGGGTTTGCTAATAAATATCTTTGCGTAACAGGTTCCAAAAACGTGCATAGTTGAATAAACTGATCAACAATACACGCAATTTTATAAATATTAGTTTGAATAAAAGGAATTATTTATTACCTACCATTATTTTCTCGGTAGATGGCCGTAGTCATCGATATCTCGTAAAGTATCGGTCAAACAATTTAAAGTTTATGCTCTTGTGAAGGTGACGTTTCACGCTAAAAAAATTCTTTTGCAGCCTTTTGTTTATGCCGTTCAGTTGTGAGTTACAGGTGTTAACACTGGGAGAGAGAAAATGTTGTGCATTTTAGAGTTTTTCTTTGAGAAAGCCGAGGATGCAAGGCAGGCCGCAGAAATTGTGAATGGTGTTTATGGTGTCGTAGTATTAAGAGGGGAAGCTGGTCTAGAGCGCAAAAAATGGGCATATTTTATGAATTTATTTTGACTCAACAAAGAAATCAATCGAAAATCTGTGAAATAGGTTTAATAATATAGCTTTCATGGTACAAATACAAAATTTTTCGTCTGAATTAATTTCAAAATGGCCGCTGTCCAGCAGTTCTCCTAAGGCGCCTTTTTTTCTAGTGGGTCCATTGCCGAAGACGTAAACTCCTTAATTTTTGTCCTGGATCAAAAAATAAAATTTTTTTAGTTTCTATATAACAACAGAAAGAGACGTACGTAGGATTTTTTCGATATATTGTTTTTTCGCGAAATGGTGCACGGTTGAACAAAAAGTTACAATTTTCACTATAAAGAACGACATAAAATTGTTGATTAAAAAAAAAACTATGTAATATAAATAAAAAATCCTACGTACGTCTCCGGAGAAAGGTATTTCGAATGTATTGTCAAAATTTCGTAAGAATCGGTAAAGATTTGTTCGAGTTATGTCTTCGGCCAGTTTAAAAAAAGTGATTTCGAGAAAAACGCGTTTCAAGTTGTAAATAGCGTTCGGGGCATACCTGCGAGGCACTGCCGTCGAATGAAAAATTTGGGCATTTAGACATTTTTGCTGGCATCCCTCATTTGGTATATTATTTCTAAGACCCTAAAACACCTTTTAAGACACAAAAAAAATTTACCATTAAATTAAACCATTTACACAAAAAATATTGGATATCGTTTTCCTCGAATTATTCCTGTTTTGCTTGGCTATATATTAAGTAAGTAAAAAATCCTCCTGTGTGCATGACAAATTGCTCAGATTGTCATTGTTCTGATTCACATTGCCTTCATTGGAATTTCTCATAATACTATCTTGAAGCTGCAATGCTTAGTGAGAAACATGCCAGATGTTTGGCTATTGTTGCTTCTCTGTGCACTCTCCAATGGAATTGTGTGCTGAGAGCAAAATATTGCAGCTGCTTCTACTTGGGCAGCTGTTTAGTATGAAGTGGCTTAGACTTGTTAACGGCTCCTTTCCATTTTTGGGCGTTTTTACTGCATATGCTGGCATTTTCCAAGGGATGTTTAAAGGGCTTGTACTTGCACTTTATTTTATATAAAATCCTTTATCAAGCAACTTAAATTAAAGTGATAAATATGTATCGAATATTTCGAACCGCTGAAGGTTTATGTAAACATTGCTCTCTTACCAATTTCCATCAAGACATTTGAAAACTCCGCAACAAGAAGAGTAAGAAATACTGCGAGCTCACATATGTCTTGAATAAAATTCCAATGGATAACAAATTTCTACAAACCATCTTCTGAGTATACTGAATCTTACGTTTGAGATCTCTTACCTAGCAGAGGCAGACCAAAAATATGAATTTATTTATGTATATTATATTCAGCCAGTAAAGCAGTTTTAGCAGATAAACTTGAAGCGGTAAGCTGTTTTTTCTCTAATATTCCTGCAATCTTTCTGCAACTGTTTAAGTGGTTAGGGGTAGTCAGAGAACCGAAAAAATTATGATTTTCAATAATTTTTTTTTTTGCTAGTCAATTGCTTTATTTTATAAAAATGAAAACGTAGCATTAATACATCATTTTCCGACTTGACTTTAGCAAAATTTCAAAAAAAAAAATTATTAATTGTAAGAGTTATCGCTTTTTGAGTGGATTCCGTTTCTCCAAAAGCCCCTTGCGGTGATCATCGCAAGTCCTTGGAGATTCATCTAAAATCAATCGGACAAGAGAAATTACAATAGTTTTATTAATAGATAATCTTGTGACTGATCGAAGCTTTTTTTCAAAATTAGATTTTCATATTTTTGAGAAAAAAACCGACAATTAAGTGTTAAAAAAAATTCTTCGATGAGGCACGAGTTTTTTATGTTTTTCAAAACCACCATACATTTTATTGAAATCTACCAAACGGTTTTTGAGCTACAGTGATCACCAGTTCAAAAAACATAGTTTTGAGAAAAACGCATTTAAAGTTTTACTATTGATTTATGCAAAGTTATACGAATTATTAAATTACTTACACTGTGCCATCATATTCCTGGGCCATATAATAGTTCTTCAGCTGCTTCCAAAATATCGATTTGCTGTTGCCTACGTAGCATTCTACCTTCTCGAGTGTTATCCTTAGCGCGCTTATCTGCCACTTTCGTACATGCAGCATCCAGCTAACTTGCTCTCGAACGCTCCGCAGCGCCCGAGCGCCCTTTGTTAATTGTTGAATAACTCGAAAAGTATTTCTCGGATTCACTTCAAATTTTCAAACAATATTTTTAAGATATTATACTTTGAGAAAATGCAAAAAAAATCCTATTTTTTTTATAAATTATGACCCCTTAAGAATCTAAATAAATGTGCCAGTAAACACTAAAATTAATTACTTTAAAACTTTATAATTGATTTGGAGCGAAGTTTTCTAATAAATTAGTGTTGTCAATACAGTTCGTTTTTTATTGCCAGTAGTCTCTGCTATTGGCTGCCTTGATTTTGTAATATGATTATTTATAATTGTTTTTCACGTAAATAAATAAATATGTCAATATTAATTTGAATTATTTGTATGAAGTATTTATTATGATTATTATTTGTAATAAGAAATATACACCTGTGTTCGCAATGATAGTAGCGCGACATATAGCAAAGTTTGGATTATTTATTTACTTTTTATTTTTTATATAAAAATTTAGTTTATGCTGCACAGAACACTGCGGATTTAGATTCGAAGGTTGTATTGGTTGGACTTAACCATGAAAAGAAGGCCGATTTAAGTTGTTTCCCTTCTATTTTAATTTCGTTTTTGTTGGTTTAGCTTTCAAAACATTCTGAATTTTTAATTTAATACTTTTTATATTTGTGTTCTTCACATAACAGAGAAACCACTATAAATAGGGATACATCTATACTAAATATGTGATACTGCTGTTTCTGAAGCAGCTCCTACGGTTGTCGGTTCTACGTTAGCGGTACGACCCGAATTTATATCCGGTCAAAGATTGTCACTACAGCTGCAATCTCCAAATATGTATGTATGTACACCTTATTCTGTTATTGTTGTTGTTGTTGTAGCAGCATAAACATTCCCCATACTTACATACGGGGAATGCTGCTGGAGTGACAGTCCTTGGCCGGATAAAAATCCGGGTCGTTTCGGTAACGTAGAACCGACTGTCGTGGAAACGTACACCTTATTCTCTTTTTACACGATAGATACGTTCCCAAAGAATTCGGGTAAAAAGAGAATTAGGTGAAAACAATATTAAACATTTTTTTTTAGAGTTCACTTAAGGGGGAAGTCTACTGTGACAAGGGAAAAAACAGGCTTATTTTCCGGATTTTATTTCTAACAAAATATTGCTCGTACATAAAATCTATTTAAACTCTTATCTTTATTATATATTTAAGTTTTTGAAAAAAAAATTTTAAGTCAAAATATTCAAAATGGCCGCTGTGGCACTTCTGCAAGCGCAGGTCCGCTTTTCTTAGGTGCCTAAACGGTGTACATGAAATCTTACGTTTCGGTGATCTAAAACAAAAAAACAAAATATTGTTATCATATATCATATATCATATACATAGTATTGACTCTCGTCTGACGTAGGATTATGTCGATAAAAAATTTTGGCGTTGAAAAAAAAATTCTTGAAATTTTTTTCTTTTTTTTTGCCTAAAATTGATGTTACTATTGTTTATAACAATTTAACAAATAACGATATCAAAAAAATCCTATGTCAGACGAGAGACACTATTACAGAGAATATATAATTAAATTTTTAAGCTGATTCATTTATCAGAACTCGAGATATTGTGTACACCGTATAGAAAAGCGGACCTGCGCTTGCAGAAGTGCCACAGCGGCCATTGAAAATTGTGTTAAGGCACCTTTCTGGTCCAGAGACGTGAAAATTGAAGGCGTTGAAAATTGAAGAAAAACAATCGGTATCAATTGAAAATCGTTTTTATTCAAAAGTTCAATTCTTTATTTACAAACAAAAAAAAAATATATATTTTTTAATGACAATAATAAAAAAAAATTGTTTGACGTAACACATGCCACTGGCGTAACTGATTGGGCTACGTCTGAAAGACAAAATCTGGACTATTATACATCAGAAGATATGCCGCTATGATGGGTAGCAGATTTACAAAAAAAACATTTTCTAGATATTTTATCTGTTTATTGGAAACAAAAAAAAAAGGATTTTTTTCACGTTCTCGCTCAGAAAAAAAATAGAAAAATTGATTACAAAATTATAATTCTGCTACCCACGAGAGTCACAAGTCTACTCAATAACATATTAAAAATTCAAATCAATCGGTTCAGTACTTTGGGAGAAATTACCAACGCCAACTCGAAAAAAATAGTTTGGAGAAAAACACGGTTAACGCGCTTATACTTGGGCGTCGTACTCCAAACCGGTCTCGTCTAAACTACAACGAATTTCAATATAAAAATGTGCAAGTATATTTTTGAAAGTATAAACTATCATAACATGAAAAAAAACAATTTTTTCGAAATTCTAGACCAGAAAGGTGCTTTAAAAGAAAAACAATTCCTGTAAAGAAAGATTTCTTGTTTTTTTTTTAAGTCGTGTTAAATCAAATGCGTGTACAAAAAATATTCTTGTAAAAAGAGATTTGAAAAAAACATACAATGAGCGGTTTAATCGTTAATTAGGTAACTTTTGTTAAATTTTTCACCTACTTGTTTAGTCATTCAAAACCCTACAAAAACAAAAAAAAGCTTCCTCCGTTTTCTGCTAGACAGTTAATTATGTGTAGATATATTTTACATACTTGGCTATGTAAAATGCGAATGCCTCTTGAGAAGTTTCGCAAGAGGCCAAGTTATTTCTGCACATCAAAGAAAACGTGACAACAATGTTGAGCGTTTTTCTTCAACTTTTCTCAACGAAAAAAAAAGCACAAGAGTGTCTCATGCTGAAAACATTTTTAAATTACAAGTTTCACTCAAATTTCATGTTTCATTCCTATTTGTATGCGTTCCCATACATGGACTTATGTGCATGCTCATACAGTGGCTCAATAAAGAATTCGGACATACATAGCATGCAGCTTAAAATTCAAAATTTTTATAAAAAATGCAAGTTAAATATTTTAATTTTTATATTTTTCTATTGGGTATCCAAATAGGATTATAAAAATAGTAATAATAATTTACAAATCTATTACCTCCTTGATATAAAAAATTTATCATGCAGCATTCTCAAAATTTGGGTCAAAAAAGAAGTTGAACATCTGGCATTATTGCGGTTAGTTGGCACTTTAAAACGGGGAATCGCACAATTAATATTCCAAATTATAAACCTGGGTAGACAATGAAGTCAGAATTGAAGTCAGAAATTTAATTATTAGTCATCATGAAAAGGGTAAAACCGTTCAGAAAATCGCAGAAATAGCGAATAGACCCTGTTCCATAAGACGTGATAAAGAAACAAAAACCATCGAAAATAAGAAGAAATCGGAACGTCCAAAACCGTTTTCGGATACAGATGAATGGTGGATAGTGCAAGGAATTAAGAAAAATCCAAATTTGAGCGCTCCTAAGTTCGCAACAGAAGTCGCCCAGCATGCTAATATTACCTGCAACCCCGAAAGTATACGTATAGTGTTGCGAAAAGATAATTATAATGGAAGAGTTGTACGAAAAAAACGTTTCATCAGCGAGATTAACCGGCACAAGAGAATAAAATAAACCAGCGGGAGTTTCCCTGATCTCATACGCTGACGACTGCACGATAATGGCGTCGGGCAATGACATTGATGGCCTGTGTTCCAAAGTGAACAACTACCTCACCGACCTTTCTCGCTTTTTCACTGCGAGGAATCTCCAACTTTCCCTTGCTTGGATGTTACCGCAGGTTTCACCCCTGCAGACACTTGCTTGAGCCTGAGCCGCCTCCCAGGCAGGTCAGGAGACACCTTTTAGACTACGCTGACGAAATCCAGGACAAAACTGACCGCAACCTACTGGACCGAACAGTATTTAGACAGTCAATAACCGACATCCGCCGGGAGACCGTCACCACCTTCAGGAACTCCCGTCCTGTGAATGCCGTAATCGGAGTCCAACCACCACCTATTGCAGACGAAGAGCTCCAGCTTCCCCGTGAGACTCGTGTAACACTGGCACAACTACGTTCTGGATACTGTAGCAGGTTAAACTCCTACATATCCAGAATTGACCCCGACATTCCAAACACATGTCCGGCATGTGAAGGTACGGTACCCCGCGGGACACTAACCACCTCTTCACATGCCCTCTAAAACCGACTCATCTAACACCCCTTTCCCTCTGGACCCAACCTGTCGAAACAGCATTTTTCCTGGGCCTACCCTTAGATGAGCTAGACGAAGAGGACCGGTGATATGCCCTACACTGACAGGGTTACCATTACTGTTAGAACAACAACAACAATAAAATTTGCAAAGCGTCATGGGGATAAGGATTACGAGTGCTGAAAGCATGTTTTATTTGCCGATGAAAGTAAATTTAACATATTTAGGTCACATGGACCGTCATATGTGTGGGGAAGACCTAATGAAGAGTTGCTGCAAAAAAAAATCTCACGTCCGACAGTTAAACATGGTGGTGGATCGGTAATGGTATGGCGTTGTATGCCCGCTGTTGGTACTGGAAATTTGTGATTCATTAACGGCAATATAGACCACAAACAATATCTAACAATTATGAAAGAAAATTTGGTCCAAAGTGCTGAGGGGTTGGGAATTAAGGACAATTTCCAGTACTATCAAGACAACGATCCCAAGCATGAGGCACTATGGCTTATGTACAACTGCCCTAAACTGCTTGAAAAACCTCCACAATCTCCATCTCATTTGGAGAACCAACTGAAAAAGCATGTTATGAGGAATAAGAAAGATCTACAAGATGATATTAAAGAAGAGTGGGGGAAAATAGATTCTTCGTATCCATGCCGAGAAGACTAAATGCTGTGAGAAAAACTAAAGGCTTGCCGACTAAATATTAATTATATGTTTTTTTGTTAATATTATTTGCCTAACTCTAATTTATATAAATGTCCGAGCTCTGTTTTGTCATGTATTCTGCTAAGTTTTTACGTTTGTTTTTCTATGTAGGAATGAATTGAAGTTTGTTTGTGTATGCTGTAGTTTTGAAAAGTACGCTTGAAGTACGAAAATAAATGTGACACATCAACGCATTAGATTTGCATTTTAATATAAATGTTTAGTTTTAAAACCATATCACTTGGGAGTCTGAGTTCTTTATTGAGCCGCTGTATATGAATATGTATGTATAAGTAGTTCATTATATTGGTGGTTGTTGTAGTAGTTTACGAAGCGCTGTCAAGCGCAGTGAAGTCATCGATCGCCGTCGTCAATCTCATCTCATGGTAGGCCACGGAAAAATGCTGTTTCGTCGTCGCGGGTCCAGAGGGAGAAGTGTGTTAGATGGCAGCCGGTTCTACATGAATTGCATCCCTCGTCTTGATATGTTGGTAGCTGTTGTTGGTTTTGTTCCTGCTGTTGTAGCAGTTTACGTTCGTAATTTTTAACGTTTCTTTCTTTGTATCGCACAGCTTGAGACTCTTTAATTATTTTTAATATGTTTTCAGTAAGTATTCTTCGCAATCTAATTCATTGTGTGCACTTTCATATTTCCAACCGGCCTATTTACCATTACTTTCACGCACTCATAAATAATTATTTGAAAAAGATTTTTCTACGCATTCCTACCTGTTTATACAGGGTTGCCCATTTCGAGATCTCGCACGTATCAACGCTGATTCTGGCAACCAACGCGTCATATAAGTCATTAAATGCATATCATTTGACAATATGGATGGTTTTTTTAGCGCACAGCTTTTTACTATATCTAAGAAGAAAAACCAGCAAAACCTAAATTTTTTTTCTATTTGATAATCTCACAATGGACACAAATCGGGACAGAATAAGATAAATATGAGAAAAAAGAATTTCAATCGCATTCTTTCATTTCAAAACAAAATCGTCCGCTGTTTAAAAATTTTTGATTCTGGCTTCATCAGCGACCTTAAAACTCTACCATACCAAGTTTCATAAACATTGGACTATCTGATTCTGAATAACATAAGATTTTCATATATCCCGTAACTTGGAACCCCTGTTAAGTTTTTTTTTTATTTATCTTTCGGTACATTTTTTATGTTTTTATTTTACTGCGATTGGCTCCTCGTGTTATTTTAGCAGCAATACTAAACCCTATCAGTGTAGTGTTAATCACTGGTCGTCTTCGTCTAACTCAGCTAAAGGTAGGCCCAGGAAACTTGCTGTTTAGATGTATGCTCTTTAACAGACTGTTATTCGGCTCCGAGAGAATTTGATTGGTTCACGTCGTATGGGATGTGTTTACGGAAAAACTGGAATTGTATTGTTGATATACGAAAAAAAAAAATTAACCAATGACATTTCGTTGCCGTCTGAACAACGACTGATGGGACGAGTGTGTGAATACGTGTGAAAAGATCGTGCAAAATCGGCTGCCGAATCTTTCAAGTGACGTGACAGCCGAAGTTTCTCTCACAATTTTCTTGTTCACCATAGTTAAAGAGCAATCCTATAAATCTATCATCCTTTTGATGACGGCGCTCAAACAAAACGACCGAATGTGACGATACTGTAATCAAAACTTGAAGGACATTTAAACGGACGCGTTTGCGTGCCATGATGTACTCCACTCTTAATGTTGTGGTTTAAATAAAAAAAAAATAAAACTTTCATCAATATTCAAATTTAGTTGGTTTAATTTTTAACTACTTTCGGGATTTAAAATTGGATAACCCTGTATTTCCATGTGCATATGTCTCGTACTTGGTGCAAATAAATAAGATACTTGCCACATACGCACAAATTTATGAATGTATGAATAGTACATATGTATGTATGTGTTCCACTTCACTCTATGTAGCTGTTGTCATTGCGTTAGGCGCCTTCGGCATTATTGAATTGGTTGAAAACAGCTGTCAGCCATTTGGTTATAATGCATTGTAAAAGAGGCACTTAAAATCCGAAAATTCATTTATGTACAGTCACTGGCCACTGAATTATGAGCGACGAGACCAACTAAAAAACGTTTACTTAAACTTTAATTGCAGATAAAAATCAATTCAAAACTTAAGTTTGATGTGCTGGTTCAAATGGTAATAATATGGTAATAATTTATGAGGTATCCCATTTTTTTTAGTACTTGTTCGCTTTTATTTTTTGTGAGCGGGTCTATTTTTTGGGTCAGTTTTTCATTGCTAGTTCAACGGCGGTGAATATTTAGACCGAGTTTGTTAATCCCACAACATTGGGAGCTTAAATTTAGTTTAGGGAAAAGGAAAGCATAGTTAAACTTGCACTGAAAAACTGGCTTTCGGTGCCTTGCTAAAATTGCATTCTTCTTATCATTCCTTTTCAATTGTAGCTAATAGTCTTTCTTTCTTCCAAATTCTCTTAGCTACTTCAGTATAATCTCGTTTTTAGATAAACTTGGTATTCATTACATTTAAGGCCGGGGGCACGTTCCTTTAACAAAAATTTGGTAAGAAACTTCTATATGCAAAAAGAAAGGAATTTAATGTAATGGGCTCTAAATTGATCTTAATTTGTTCAAAGCTTTTTTGTGTGAAGTCACCTAACCAAGTTTTTGATTGAGGAACGGACCAAAACCTACAATATTAGACATAGATTTACAAAAATTGGGTAGTTTTAACTATTTTATTTTTATCGTAAGGACGACACTGTTCCCACAAAAAAGGCGTAACTTTTCTCATAAAAAAGTCGCTATTGCCTACTAGCTGATATCTGGACATCTGGGAACGTAAGAGCGGAAAATGAAGAAAACTTTGCATGCTTGCAGTCATTTAAAGTTAATCTGAAAAACGTACGAATTCGTACTTCAAAATCCTTCACAATATTTCACGCTTCACTTTTCTAAGACCATCCGAATTATTTTTCGATCTTCTCTCTGGATGTTTTTAAAACTTCTCTCGAATTTCCGTAGGCCTCCTGTATCGCGTAATAGAAATTTTCGATAATTCGCTCAAGCAGAACTTTTTTCTCGCCAGTAGCATT
This sequence comes from Anastrepha obliqua, assembly GCF_027943255.1. Taxonomy (NCBI): domain Eukaryota; kingdom Metazoa; phylum Arthropoda; class Insecta; order Diptera; family Tephritidae; genus Anastrepha; species Anastrepha obliqua. Next base: position 26,114,328 of record NC_072894.1, on the reverse strand, counting down.
TAGGTATCTAGGTTACATCAAATTCAAAATATTGGTTAATCCATTATTTTCTTGGTAGATGGCTGTAGTGATCGGTATCTCGTAAAGTATCGATAAAACAGTTTAAAGTTTTTGCTCGCTGTAAAGGTGACATTTCACACAATAAAATTCTTTTGCTGTTTTTTTTTTGTTTTGTTTTTTGTTTGTTTTTTTTTTTTTGTTTTTTGTTTGTTTTTTTTGTTTTTTTTTGTTTTTTTTTTTGTTTTTTTTTTGTTTTTTTTTTGTTTTTTTTTTGTTTTTTTTTTTGTTTTTTTTTTGTTTTTTGGTTACATTCAGTTGTGAGTTACTGGGTGTTAACCATGGAAGTCAACAAAGAGAAATTTCGGTACATTTTAGAGTTTTTCTTTAAAAAAGCCGAAAATGTAAGCCGAACCGCTGAAATTGTGAATGGTGTTCATGGTGCCGATACTGTAGCAGCTAATTAAAGAAAATGTCGAAAATTCCGATAATGTCGATAAACTCACAGAAATAATCGAAGTTGGCCGACATGTTAGTAGTCGTAGTATCGAGCTAAAGATCGACCGTAAAATAGTTTTAAACCATTTGCGCAAAAATTTTAAGCAAAAAAACAAAAAAATTGATTTCTTTTTCTCCAAACTGTTATAAAAAAAAACTTACTTTTTTATACTACATATCAATAGTAAAAATTGTGCTACTTGCTTTTTTGCTAATTGGCTTCAAAGAAAGTTTTGAAAATTTATTCAAAATTCTCATTCTTTTTACGTTTTTTCTTGGCTCATTCACGATGTATTTGTAAAGTGCGACGCTTACTTTTGTTAACTTCTGGGCCATCCTGTATACAATTTTTGTTTGTTTATTGCTCCTTCTTATACATCTATCAGTATATAACCATTTTCAGCCGATTTGAATGATATGTAAACACGAAAAATGCAAAAAAAAGCCTGATCATAATTCAATGGAAAGCGACTGCATATACTACATGAATGTATTGTAATAATATTTTCTAGCAAGGGTGGTTGATATTTTGTTGTCTTATTTACAACCACTGACGCTATTTACGGACGAACACGAAAAATCATGGCTTACAAAATTGAGTTCAAATACTCATACTTCATAGTTTTATGTTTGATAAGTATACCCACGAAGATCAAACGTTCGTTGTATTTTACCCAGCATTGAGGTATTGTGCACATTTCGATATTTCAAGAACAGTATCCTTCGGTTAATTGGAACTTTGCAATTACACATTTTTCAGTTTATCGGTTTCTAATTATTGGCTTATAAATGTTGATAACCAATCTTTTTCACAAACATCACAAAATGCTTTTAACGCCCTATTATTCATCGATAATTGTTTTATGAATGAAAATTAAGGGATGTTTCTCTTCTATAAGAAATGTTTGAAGTGTAAATTTATTTCAGGAAAATTATATGTATTTTGCATGCTGAGGAAATTGCTGATTAAAATAAGCGAGGGTATCATTTAAGCGGCGTATACTGTGCATTGTTTCTTCGAAATATTTTGTTAAATATATTCTATCAATTGTATATTCACCTTAAGCATTTATCTGTTCCTCTACTTGAAGTTCCGAAGTGAGGCCAAACTGTTTCTATTTCCGCCAAACTGCTTTTCTTTCCACTTGGGCTCTACTTTGGTTGGTTGTTGGTTCCACTTTGAATTGGGTTCGTTAACGAATACAGACAAACTTGTGGAAGGGAGGCAACTCTATAAATGAGAGAGATCGTAATTTTTCATTACATCAACTCTCTAACCTTCATTTGAGCGTATTTATTGTATTATTTTCAAACTTCCTGGGGCTAATGCACATTTGGTTAATTTATGTAACAAAACCAACAACAAAAACTTAAGTGTTTTATGTTTCAGATCATTTTCGATCTCACTCAAATGAAAGATTTTTTTTGCCATTGGGTCTCTTAAAGTATGTTCCTTAAGTAAAATATGCATGTATGTATGTATGCATATACGAGGGCTGCTCTTCTTACTTTGTGCCCAAAAACGACAACACAGTAAAATAATGATGAAAACGGCTTTTTTGTTTTCCAAAATATTTCCCTTGGAAGTCAGTATACTTCTGCATTCGTTTCATCCAATTTTCAGCTCATTCAGGCGTTGAAAAACTTGGACCTCGCATTTTATTTTTGATGTGCGGGAACAAAAAGAAATTATTAGGGCCTAATCAAGGCGGATGACCCATTAGTTCGATCTTTTGAGTGCTAAAAAACTAGGATTAACGGTTATGTGAGCCTAGCAATTTCAATGTACCGGTTTTTCCCGACCAAGCAAAGCAAAGAGACGATTCGACATTTAGTACAGTAAACGACGAAGCCCTCACCAGGATAGTAAGTAACCGCAGCAGCTTGCCTGACCTAACAATTGCTAATGTTGGTCTGATAAATATCATAACCCGGCGACCTATGCTATCTCTGACATCAGATCATTTACTCATTAAACTTTCGATTGAAAAACCTGCAGATTTTGCTTCCGCGAATCACTTTAGCTTTAACAAAGCTAATTGGGCCGGCTTCGTGGGATTCACCGAAGACACTTCCACCGCTCTTCCCATCCCCAATGATGTGTGCTTGGGCGAACGCGCATTCCGCAGGGTTGTCGCTGCTGCAGCTCGCTTCATCCCGATCCCGGGGATCTCCGAATAAGTGATCTCAATTTGGAGATTCCGCAACTTGTAATTCAACATAAGCGAATTAAATAGGCGGGGCACCTGAAGACCTGCAACTTTACCTCTGGTGTGTGACTAAGCACTGGTCCACCGTAAGGAGCTGTCGAATCCGACGACAATTTGGCAATCACCTTTGGTGGCTGTACTTCGTCGAACCCGAAGAATTGCGCGAGCTTTTTTTGCCGCCAGACAGCTGCAAAAACTGGGAAACAACTGTGCACCGTTTGTTTACTCCAGCGATGAGGTGCTGGCACAGCCATCAACAAAGCGAATGCTTCAAAAGTCATTGGCGCCGACGGAACTAATATGTTTGTGTTGAAAAACATGGGTCCATTGGGAGCAGGTTACCTCTCACAAAGGTCCTCAATCTGTCGTTGCCCACTCTCATAATTCCTGACTAGTGGAAAGCAGGCAGGGTGGTTCCACTATTGAAGTAAAAGTCAACGCTCGCATAAAGTTTAAAAATTGCATCCATATGGTTTTTGGTAGAGAGTGGCAAAAAAATAGGCTAAATGCAAAGAAGAAAAATTTTCAAAACGGGTTAAACTATTGATGTGCTATCGTTTGTCGCGGGCTGTATCTCTGTATCATCCCTATTCGCTCGACCCTATTTTTGATCATCAATCAGATCGATGATTGTTCGGCAGATATCCCTATCGAAATTCTATATGCAAAAGAAATTTTTATTTATTATTCGTTTCACCATTTCACTGTTTCCAGATTCAACCTTTGCTTTAACCTACTTTTCTTACCCATTCAAGTATGTTTGTTTGCATACATATATACATATGCATTTCCGCACATATCATTATTTGTACTCACAACTGAGAGCATAGCTGATGCCGCGCTTGATTATTGGGTTAATTAGTTAGGTGCACTGGGATTTTAATAATTTGCTGATATTAAATTTTTTATAGCCAATTATAAACACGTGAAGCAAGCAGAGAAACCAAGTATTGTAGAATATGTGCGAGCAATTTTATTTCAGTTTCTTAATTTTCTGTTCCAATACGAGTATAAAGCCACTGAATATAATACGAAATTTTTTTAAGTTTCGGGCACAATGTAAGCTTATGGGAAGCCGTGAAGCCAGTGAAGAAGTATTGCCATATAACAATTTTTGTACATTTCTATTCGCCTTTAGCAGTTTTCGAAGCAAAGAAGGAAGCCAACATCCGACCTGCAATTTTATAAATTAGGTTTGGATGATTTTGTTTACCTGTGGCAGTGCAATTTTGAATAGCACTTTTTGCTTGCTTATTTTTATTTTCTTTTTACGTTTTTGTTTATGTTTATCTGTATTAAACTACATATTCGCGTAGACAGAATTAATAATAACGATTTTCAGATTGTGAAGGTTATAGCAGAAGGTATTGAATGCATTTCTAAATATGCTGTATGTTTTTGTTGTATTACAAGTATCATACATATGGACGTATACTATATGAGGTATTTATGAGAGTATATATATATGTATGTATGCATGTGTATATGTATGTATGCTTATGAGTAGAAGCCTTTGTTTTCGAGCTAAAAAATTTAAATAAAATTTATAAAGTAAACATTAACGAAATTTCATGGCTGATAACTTTCGAAAACCGTTGAATAGTACTTGCATACGCTCATATGTATGTGTGTAAGTACGTGCATACTTTGTACCCAAGAGCAAAGCAATTTTTGCATATACAGCTTACAGTTGCGGGCACACAAGTCTCAACGCGAATGAATTAAAAAAATGTTGCTACATTATTTTCTTATAATTGACAATTTGGACATTATTAAAAGCATATTTCAACATAAACTTTGTTTTATGGCTCTGTTTTGGCTAGAAATATTCCAATTCCTTATACTTGTCCGTTTTCAAATAAAAATTTTGGTAACTTAAAGGAATATAAGGAAGGTGTAGTAAATTAGGGGCAACATTAAATATCTTAAAAAGTTTTACGTGTAATAATATTTTGTCAAGCTGCCATTCATTTAATGGCATCTTTTATGGGCACCTGCGTGGATTGAACTAAATTTCGCAGCGTTTCTTCTGCCGATGGATTATTTTAGTGTTTACGACTGTTGCTTGAGTAATCGACTCCGTCTGAAATGAGGGAAGACTGCTGATATCCATGTAAACCCGTATGTATAATACACATATGTGTATGTAGGTATGTATATATATATATACAGTGTTGGAAAAAATAATAGAAACGACAATCACTCCATATTTCATATAAAATTTTTAGTTTGTAAGTATGTACCTATTTATGCAGATACACACTGTGTAATACTGTTTGATAACGGTACTTTATTTTGTCTTGTTTTTATGTGCATAATCGCAAATATTTATACTCTGTATTCTTTTTGGTGCAGAACCGCGTGTTTTAGTTGGAAAAAAAATAGAAACGTTTCGGAAAAATTTGAATAGCTACAGTTAGAATTAATAATATACTGTTATTTTTAAACTGTTTGATATTTTGTTAGAAAAGTATGTAAAAAATTATATTTATTATTGTCTTGTTCATAAAATATTTCTTAACTGATGAATATTGCATTCAGAATGAGACGTGGTAAACACTGTACTGTTAATGAAAGAGAAATTATAAAAAAACTAAAAAGTGATGGCCTTTCTATGTCACGGACTGCCGATTTAATGAAATGCTCAAAAAAAAGGTGTTTTCTGCGATTAATTTTAAAATTACAGAGGAAAAACGAGGACGAAAGCGCGCAACATTAAAGAAGTTTGACCAACTGCTTATACGAGAATCGAAAAAAAAACATTTTTATCCTCAGAAGAATTGAAAAATGTTTTACAGGCGCCAGTAAGCAGTCGAACAATCCGAAATAGATTAATATCTGGGGGATTAAAGGCCTATAGTGCAAGAAAAGTACCATACCTTAGCAGAAAAAACATAACCTGCAGATTATCGTTTGCAAAGAAACATCTACTGCGTGCAAATTGGAAAAACGTATTATGGTCAGATGAAACAAAGATTAATTTGTTTGGGTCTGATGGCAAGGTACATGTAAGACGACCTAAAAACTCTGCATACGATCCAAAGCACACGTTGAAGACCGTGAATCATGAAGGTGGTAATATGCTACTTTGGGGATGTTTTTCGTCGGCAGGAGTTGGTCCTTTATTCTGGATTAAAGATAAGATGTGCGCTGGCGACTATGTAAATATTTTAAATAATGTTATGCTTCCATATGCCAAAGAAGAAATACCATTGATTTGGGAGTTTCAACAAGATAACGACCCAAAACACTCCTCTAAACTGGCGAAGAAATGGTTCCAGGATAACAATGTAAAGTTAGCAGAATGACCTTCACAATCCCCGGACTTGAATCCAATAGAGCACCTTTGGGGCATTCTGAAGAAGAGAATAGCCGCCTATAAGGCAAAAAATAAAGCAGATTTGTGGGAAAAAGTCCAGGCAGAATGGTTTAGTATAAACCCATCAGTTTGTGCCAAGTTAGTGGACTCAATGAGGCGGCGTTGCACCGCAGTCATTAAAGCCCAGGGTGCAACAACCAAATATTAATTTGTTTACAATTTTAAAAGTTTTGTTTAATTATCTTAAAGAAAAATACTTATGTTTATTAGATTTAAGGACCTCGTTTCTATTATTTTTTCCAAGGACAATTCTCATGATTTCTTTTTTACAAAAATATAGCAAGAGTTGAGTACCTCTATTTTTATATATAAAACTGTTTCTTTATAAAAAGATATGAACGTCAACAGCAAAAATTATTTTGCAATACACCCAAAAGAAAGAAAAATTCACATCGTTTCTATTATTTTTTCCAACACTTTATATATGTATGTATGTATGTATGTAGTTAGGGCGAGGTAACGCCAATCGAGTTGTGTAGACTTGTTAACCTCTGTTTTTTGATTGTTGTTCAGCTATTACATACAGGTATTCGTACACTATTGGCGATTCCCATCTACTCACTTAGTTTTTCTTCGTTTAAAGTTGGGACGAAGTGTGGATAAAATTAATATTACTTCCTTCCGAATATTTGCCATTAACTAAGCAAAAATGTTAAGATTCAAGTAAAGCCTCTTCAGAAAATGTGTATTCATTTTACTACAGCTGGCACCTGCCTCTGCCTGGCGCTGGATATGTGACAAAAAAGTGGTCTGTGGGTAGTTTTCCCAATATCTTCTAGGTGGACTGAATTACAGTTATGAGCAACAGCCAGGTGCACTCAAAGCATTGCCATCCTTTAAGGTTAAGGCTTCATTAGTTCTTGAGGGCATCGAGAAACTGAATCTACCAGATATGCCCGATTGCATCCGGCTCACAAGGGTCCAGGGCATAGAGGTATAGGTAAGGATTCTTACTAGGAACGAAGTAGCTGTTGTATTGATTAAAAAGATTGTATGGCCTCTTCCTTGTCATGGGACAACACACTATCAAGTCAAGGAGGAGCTTAAAAGCGAGGAGAGAAAGTTAATAGACGTAAGCTGGCACCAAACTATTGGATTACCCCAGACGAAGTCTTTACTGGAGGCTATAATCAAAACAGGTACAAGAAACACGGTAACACTCCTTGAGGACAAACTGAGATGGCTCTCGTGCATTTTCATTGCAGATTGCGCATCCAACTTCACAGGCTTGGATACACTATGGTCCATTGACTCATGTCGTATTTGCGATTAATTCCTAGAACCTCTAACACAACTTCCTCTCGATTATTGAGAGAGTTGAGTTTGGATGAGGTACTGTGATGAGTAGAGGGCACAAAAGGCCGGGGATCGAAGAGCATACCTCATTTTCATTCATTCATAATGCTTTAGCTTTAATTCACATAAATTAAAAAAAAAAAACAATTCTGATAACAAATTGATGTCGCGTTAACTCACAACTTTTTTCAACTTGAATTAATTTTATGAGCATAGAACGAACTAAGTTTTTTCAAGTCTTTATTGGTATTGCAGCTCGGAATTTTCCAGTCTTTTAAAAGAATAACCCAAACATTTTCAATGGGGTTCTAGTCTGGACGGCGTGCGGGCTTTAATAATAAGTTTTTGTATCTTATGTTTTGCTAGAAGAGTGAATTCTGGCGCTATCCTGCGGATAAGTGAATGCAAATTCCACTTCTTCGGATGGAGCAGCTCAGTTTTGGTGGAACCTACTCTATTTCTATGGAACAATTGGAGCAAAACCTAGCCCACTTCATGAAGTAGGTGAAATGGTTGAAGTGCCAGTGTCTGGCACTCCTGAAGTAGCACTTTCACGCCATTTTGATACCATTATGAGACCTGCAACAGGCAGATATCTACAGCCAGCCAAAGCTGTTGATGTAATGGAGAAGACTGATGGGATTTAGGTTAGCGCACCGCTCTAAGCTATCGAAGAAAGAAACACTCACTGACCTTTATCGTCTAGCTGCTAAATTGGTACATTTACAGAGAAAGCGCTCAACGGTCTTCTGCTCTGAAAGATCTCCACAGCTTCTGCGACACCATTACTACCTCACCTTATGACGCACGCTTAGGTTCATTAGGCTCATTTAAATTGAATCGCTTTTCGTCGCTGAACAGGAACTTTGATCACTCTTCTTATATTAGTTACTACCGTTTTTTTAGTGAGGGAAATGCCGCCACCACTGTATATAAATATATGTACATTCTCAATTTGGACGCTTTTTGTCAATACTCGTAGTATAATACTGAAATTTTGTTGCTGCATGTAGGTATACTCATCTCAAAGAGAGCCACTGGGCCATGAAGTTGGTGAAGGGAGTAACCGATTTGGCTGGCTGATAGGTGTTGCATGACACAACAAAATGAAGAACATGTTTGGTTGCATATCACATATTCATCAAGCATCAAATGCATTCCACTTCAAGCAACGTCAGCAAAGAGCGTTCAATAAAAGTGTTGGTGAAGCGGCTGTATAAGCGACTACGAGCTCACATGAGAAATGAGGCAACCATAGCGGAGCGTGGAATTGACAGTAAACACTTGAGAAATGTGTACTGAATCTTCGCTTTTTTGGATAGATATCTTGTCAGTAGAATTACTGATATTTTTTTTTTGCTCACTGTCGAGTTTATTAAGCAACATCTTTTTAAATTTTTCATAATTATCAGCATTTCGAAACAAACTCAACCAATATCTAATAATGTACTTCCTAATCAAATTATCGTTTTAACTCCTCTGCGTTTTCGTTTCTTTCGTTACTGTTGTTTGCGGAATACAAAATAGAGAAACTTTTTGGACAGCATTTTTACTTTTGTTTTGCTTTTATATGAATAAAATATAGGCGGAATCCTCCGCATGTAAATATTTCCAGTTCTGTAGCTCCAAATGTCTGGCTCATGTTTGAAATTGCTAGAAGTGCATTGAATCGGCGTAGGAATCGGACGGACCATTGTTTTAATCAAAGATTTTTAATGAACGCTGGTCTAAAATATGATTATGTTATGCAAATCCTAACAGTCTGGTTGTAGCTGAAGTCCGACCAGAGTGAAGGAGTTGAAGGTAATATCCAAAATTGAAACAATAATCGCCTTTTTGCTTTATATCCCACTGGTAGAAACGAGTCTAAAGAAGAAAAATAACACCAGACTATCATTTTTGTGTTAAAAAAATTTTCAGACGTTTTTTGTAAAATTCAGTAAATTGAGGCCAACAACAACAATGTAAGGAAAGGTCAACACAAAATTTTGTTGGAAAAGTCAAGCGCAAAAAAGGATGTGATATTTGTATAGCTCTTTTGTTTTATGAATAAAAAAATATGTGTGTATGTATGTATTATACCTACGAGGGTCGTTTTAAAAGATCTTACAAGTCGTATTGGCACGCATCGTGGCTATGTTTAGTTAGTACCATCTCTTGGAAGAGCGCACACCAAGTTTCAGCCAGATCGGTCTATTTCTGTGTGTTTGGCATTCGTTTGCATCGAGGAAGTCGAGTGATTTTCCTGTATTGTTGTTGTTGTAGCAGTAACTTTGCCCTGTTAGTGTAGTGTAATCACCGATCGTCTTCGTCTAGCTCATCTAAAGGTAGACCCAGGAAACTTGCTGTTTCAACAAGTTGGGTATAGAAGGAGAGGGGTGTAAGGGTTTTAAAGGCCATGTAAAAAAGTGATTAGTGTCGTGCGGGGTGCCTTCACATGCCGGACATATGTTTAGTATGTTGGGGCAGTTCTAAATAAGTAGGAGTTTAATCTGCTACAGTATCCAGAACGTAGTTACGCCAGTGTTACTCTTGTCTCACGGGGAAACTGGAGCTCTTCATCTGCAATGGGTGGTGGTTGGGATAGATTTTCCTCGAATTAGGTGATTGCAGAAACGCAATACTATTTTTCAGATTCGGTCCAACCCTACAAAGTGAAGTCCAAAATAAACAAGACTGAGCTAAAATAGAAACGACTGAAGGTTTGTTCTGATAACTTCTGAGTTTGTTTTTTCAAAATAGTCCCCTCTGCCCTCGATACACTGTTTTGCGCGACCTAAAAGTTTTCCGAGGGAGTGTTGCAGGTCATTCAGGATGTCGGTACAAGCCTTTTGGATGTCATCTACGGACGCAAACCGTTTTCCTTTCATGGCCAAATGCAATTTTCCGAATAGGTATGAGTCACAGGAAGTCAATTAATGAATTTCAACGATGATTTCGGTTCATTTTTGATAAATTTGCCAAAAATTTCGATGGAGTTTCCGGTGATTACTGATTTTGGACGCCCCGTATGTTCATTGTGATTTATGTCCTCACAACCATCTGTGAAACGTGTAAACCACTCATGAACTCTGGCACGAGATAGACAATCATCGCCATACATTGTTTTCACCACCCTTTGAAATGTTTCGGTAAATGTCTTACCGATTTTAAAACAAAATTTGGTATTAGCTTTTTGATTGAAACTCATTTTGTACCGATGTTACAAACATACTGACACCTTAGACGCAATAATTTCCTTTCCACTGAACCGAATGCCACCAAGCTTTCACTCTAAGTCAGCTAGGGATGTACGTTCCAACACACTAACTCACTAAAAAGATGGCGCCATCAAAAGCATTTTTATTTGAACTTGTTTATTTTGGACTTAAAGGAAGGGATGAACAAACTAGAACAGCGTTGGATGAAGTGCATAAGCATAAAAAGGAGACTATGTTGAAAAACAAGAAAACGGTTTACCCCAAACAATTAAGTAGTTTTTATTTTCCAACATAATTTTCAAACGACCCTCGTAATAAAAAAGCAAAGTAAAGAGGGGAAAAATATTACAAAAAGCTTATATGCATTTATATTCATTCAGCCTCCCGTTCCCCTACTCTCTACCCGATCTTGTCCTAGCTGGCCGTACATACTTAGATCTCAAAAACAGTGAAACAGCACAAAAACAAGTCGAATTGTGGAATATATGTCAGCAGCTGATGCTGATACTTTCTCATTGTTTACTCCGTCTTGTTGACAATTGCATTGTTACTATTGTTATTGTTCTACTCGTCTGTTTTCGAATGAGGCAGCAACTGCCATTTGCAGATACAACATTAGTTGTATTCTTTTGTACAGTTGCACGAGTTGCAAAAGACTATTCCAACTCGGTTAACTCAGCTATAGCAATACTGATATAAAGTGTCATTGCTTCACGAAATTAGACAAACAGAGCGCAAAACAGAATGAAATTTAAATGGAAATTTTCCAAGTTCTTGCATGAGCAAACGCTATAGTGCCATAATTGAACTAATTGACCAAGTCGTTCCCACGACAGTTGGTTCTACGAAATTGACACTTGGTGCTGTGCTAATGGGTTATCGGCAAACTCCACCCAAACTGGTATTGTACTCTTTATCGGAAGGAGGAAGCTTGATGAACTCGTTCTGCCTAGGCTAAAAAGAGTCACAATTCAGCTATCAAATATCTTGGAGTAATCCCCGATAGTAAACTTTTTTGGAAGTCACATGTTGAAACCAAGATATCTAAAGCACGGGCAAGGGTGTTTTTGTGAAAACGTGGGGTCTTTCTCCTAGAAAAATCCTATGGATTACACGGCTTTGATAAGACCTATTATCACCTATGCCTCAGTGGTCTGGATGAGTAGATTCCCTCTCGTGGGAGTCAGGAGTACCTTATCAAGACTACAACGTACTGTGGCCATCTCTTGCACCGGAGCTTTTCCGATTACTTCAGGCCCGGCATTAGTTGCTCTGGTTGGTCTACCACCACTTGATGCTTTCATCCAAGGAGAGGTCTTGAAGGCCATCTGCAGGCTGAAACACAATGCGAACTGCCGTTAAGAATCGTACTTGAAAAGCGATGCAGTGTGGTGCTGTCAGAGGCTCAATTGAGGTCAAACTCTGAAACTGAGCCCGGCAAACACTATTTTCGCATTTTCACTAATGGCTTCAGGACCGAGCATGGCTCCGGCTCTGGGGTCTACGAGGGACCCAGCGGGGCAAAACTGCACTTTGCTCTTAGAATGCATGTATCTGTGTTTCAGGAGGAGATGTATGCTGTTTGAGAAGCGATGAACTTTGTTGTGGAAAATAGATAGAGAGACAGATCTATATGTGTCTGCAGCGACAGCCAGGCTGAGTTCATGACCCTAGACAGCCTGCCAACCATATCGGAGGTAGTCAAGTCCTGTAAATCCAGGCAGAACTATGTCGGTAGACATAAGAGCCTGATGCTAACATGGGTCTCGGGACACGTGGGTAACGAGTCCTCCGACTCCTTAGCTGGGATGGGCTTTGAGGGCAACTTCTTTGGTCCGGATCCCGTTCTGCCACTCCCTTCTGCAGCCATCAAAGCCACGGTTAGCAAATGGGTTACTCTAACCCACAAGCGAGTTTGACAGGCTGAGAGAGGTTGCAGGTGGACTAAACTGATGTTGCCTATTATGTCCGACCGACTGTCGCAAATCCTCCTGTCACTAAGCAGAAGGGACTGTAGACAGCTGGTTGGACTGATGACGGTAGGCATCTCAGACAGTGATGCCCAGCTTGTGAAGAAGAGGATGAGACGGCGGACCACTTTCTGTGCGTCTGACCCTCCTTCGCTCGAATCAGGCCTGAGGTCTTTGGCACTGATGTGTTACCACATTGGTACCTGCGTCTAGGTTCCTTTGCAAATAGCATATTGGGGTTATACGCTATGGATAAGCCTCCATTGCTTTGTGACCAATGGGGCAGCGGAAAGTTGCAATATCGTTTCTCGATATCGTCTTGCCGTCTGTTTGGTTTCGTCTTGAGGCTTTACCTCACGCGTTCGTGCTTGTCGTCTGTTCGTGCATACATTCACCCCACAGGAGATGTGTTTCAAAAAGACTTCTTTGCTTCCACCTTGCGTTTCAATTCAAAGCTTTGGAGTTTTATTACTTAATTGCTTTTATTTATTCCTTGCTGTAAACTTTTGTGTACTGCTTCCCATTTTTCTTTCGAGTTTAGCATTTGTGTTACAAGGCTATCTGGGGAAGGGACCCCTCCGAGGACATTTGCGAGCTCGAAGCGCTCTTCATAAAATATGGCGCAGTGAAAAGCCACGTGTTCCGCGTTCTCATCTTCGCTGTGGTCCGGTCGAATTATCTGCTAGATTAAAACGGTGGAGGTACCCAAGAAAGCCACCATGTTCGCTGAGCATCTCGGTTAGATAGTAATCTGTTTCGCCGTGCTTTCTGTTTATCCACTCATCTAGTTTGGGGATAAACTTATATGTCCGTCGGCCTTTGGAGAAGAGATAAATAGGGTAAATAGAGTTCGAATAAAACCACACCCACTTTTTATACGCCAAAACTAAATTTCTGTCCGTCCCTCTGATGTTGCAAGCTCAACTCTCATTGTCTATGAGTTTGTTCGATTCGAGAAATTAACAGCCAGCGTAAAGTAAAATTTACGTACTAAACTGTGCGCGTGTATACATATATGTTTGTATGTATGCATGTGAGTAAAGTTCGCCTTTCCTTACTTTTTATTTATTCAATTAATAGCAAGTACTGAAATCTAACCCGCAAACCAAGCGCAGCCTAACAACACACACATGCCAAGCTAAAAAGTAACACAACTGAGTGGTGAAAGGGGGAGCAAGATTCATCGTTAATTTATATGTTCAATAACTTCTGTGCGTCGATACCGATGTCGCTGATATTTATTTATACTATTTCACGAAAAGCAATAGCGTTGGAGTCATCAAAGTCATCGTTAACAAAACCGACTACAATGTTGGGGTTGGCGTTGACGTTGACGTTGACGACGACTGTGAAGAACTCGAGAACTGCGACGCAAAAAATTGTATGCATACACACATATACATATGCACGTATGTGTGTTAAACGAATACTCGACTCGCTTATCATTGCTATATGTGTTTGTTTTTGTTGCTTTTCAGTTGTTTATCAGCTTGTTGACAAAGTAAATAAACCCAGTTTGCGGTCGATCCTCTCAATAAACAGCGATGGTGGCAGAACATGCGCGGTTACAGTCGTTTCGATCATCATGGCAACAGTTTTGCAGCAGTTGTTGTTATGCTAAATTTTTTATGTTTTTGTTTTTGCTTATATACACATATATAGATACACCTGTGTTTACTATATTAGCATATTGTGACATATTGCAAAGTTTTTACTTTTTATTTATTGAGAAAATGCCCAAGCCTCAAGCAAAAACAAAGATTAAAATTAACGCGATTTTTGAGTCACTTTAATAAACTTAAAATTTATCATATCAAAATCGAATGGGCTACAAAACTGTGTACCCAGAATTTTTTACATTTTTTTTATTTCATTCTGAATAAGAAGTTTGAAATATTGTTAAAATGTTTTAAATATTTTTCAATTTTTTACAAAGGTTGAAATTTTATGTTATATGGTTTTTGTTGTAGTAAGAACTATATTTTCATAAAAAATAAAAAGTATGAAATAAAACATATAGTTAGTAACAGAAGTAAGTATACACCGGATACGTTCTCAATTTTCCCCCAATCGTTTCTTTCAAACAACCTATGTAAGTTATAACAAAATTGTGTTTTATTTACATGAATGAAATACGAAAGTCATATTTAATCCAAATAGTGACAAAATTTTAAAAAGGAACAAAATTATGGCCTTTTATATTAAAGTTTATAAAAATTCATGTCTCAAAAGTAAGTATACAGTTCATCATATTATTAATTTGTGAAACCAAAAACATAATTAAAATCAAATCCTAGTATTTGGTAGGATAACCATTAGACTTTACAATCGCTTTAAGTCGTAATGGCATTGATTTCACCAAGTTTTCAGTTACCGCTGGTGGTATTTTATTCCATTCCTCTTGAAGGACGTTTTTCAGTTGCTCCTTATTTGTAGTCGGATTTTTACGTATTTGCCGCTTTAAATGTTTCTATAAATGGTCGATTGGGTTGGTATCCGGGGACTGTGGCGGTGTTTTCAGCTGTTTTCGCACATTGTATAACAGCTACTCTCGTACTCGTACAATGTTAGATGTGTGCTTGGGGTCATTATCCTGCTGGAAGATAAATGTTCCTCCAAGGCCCAATTTCGTAGCGCTTTCTTTTAAAATACTTTTCAAAATATTTAAATAACCATATCGGTCCATAATATTTTCGATAAATATCAAGTTTCCAACCCCGTTCGCAGCCATACATCCCCAAAACCTCACAGAGCCCCCTCCATGCTTCACAGTGCCGGTCATATTGTTTGGATTCAATTCCGCGTTAACTTTTCTCCAAACTTTTTCACGGCCATCAGATCCACAGATACTGAACTTACACTCATCAGAAAATATGACTTGGTTCCAAAACGTTTGGTCATATTTTTCATGACCTTTTGCGAATGAAATCTGTTTACTTCGATTGACACTACTCACGAAGGGCTTTTTCCTAACATTGTGCCCATGATAACCACCACTATGCAAAACCCGGCCAATAGTTTGGGTGCTAAATTCTTTTCCAGTTCATTTTCAACTTCAGATTTCAATTAGGGGGCACTTTTTTTTGGGGTTTGTCCTGATTTTCCGTACGTCTAAGCTTTTTTCTCTGGGACTTACGGGCGGCGGACGCCCACAACGTTCTTTATTAGTGGTGCTTCCCGCACTTTTATATTTATTCACAATCTTTTGAACTGTAGTAAATCTCCTATCTATCAAACGACCGATTTCTCGCAATTATTTATGTTCCTTGTGATATATTTTAATCAGTTTTTTTAAATCATCAGAAAGCTCTTTTCCTCTTGGTGCCATTACTAAAAATGTCGGAAAAATTAATACAAAACGTACTATTCTAAATTTTTATACTACGTACTATTCACTATTTCCTTTTAATAGTTTTAACTTTTTTAATCAATGCGTAAAAAAAAATGTTATGCTAACTGAACAATCGTTTGCTGTATACTAACTTTTGTGACATAAATTTCGCTGGCATCAAAGACAAAGCAAAGCGTGGATAACGGTACCTAAAATTTACAGCTAAATTAAGGCGCATATGAAAGCTTATCCTAGTACCTAATTACAATGTATAAAATATTTTGATTACATATTAAGGAAAGCGTTGGCGTGAAACAATTCCATAAATCAGGCTCCTGTATACTTATTTATGTTACTAACAACAATTGCAAAATGTCGCGCTGCTATTATTGTGCACATAAGTGTACATAAAGATGTAAGCACATTCGTTTGTTTAAATTGATTCAATCGATAATGTGTTTGGCGGCGCTTCTCACTTCTCACTTCTCAACTCCTCCACCATATACCCCCTACTTATGTATTAATGTATGTATGACTCTTTAGCCGGCATGTGTGAGTGCGTGGAAATTTTTGGTTGCTGCCGCGCTACAATATGCGTTGTTATTAGCGCTTGTGTCTGTCTTCTTTGCTGTTATTACATTACAATATAAAAGTGAATTGTATTGAATTTATTCGTTTTTTACTCTTGTGCTTGTATACATATGTATGTATGTAGATATGCACGCAGTTTAAAATACGCATAAAAGCCCATAAGGTTCCAATTGAGCACCGCAGCGTAGGAATCATCATATGGAAACTTGCTCTCTTGGTTGCAGTTTTGCAAGTGTTGTTGCGATTTCTTGTCACTTATGGTGGCGTTACTCTTGCTTGTTGCTTGTTTTGGCGTTTGCGATGGTGTTGACGACATTAGCACTGATGACTAATCGAAGTTTTCACCCGATTTATTTGCACCACATCCCCTTACTGCTCTGTCTGGCCGCCTTAGTCGTCTTGCCAAATGGCAATTTTGCTACGTTGTGGGTAGATGAGTTCCACAGTCTGCATTGAAGCATTGCCATATTTACAAATATACATATTGGTATTAGTATTAGTTTGTGCATGCATATTCATATTCGTTTTCAGCACGTATGAGTATATCTATGTAAGTACTCTAATGTAACTAAAAATAATTACTTTATTGTACTGTGCAGTTTATTGCCATTACTTTTACTGCAAGTTTAACCTTTTCAGATCGGATGGCAAACATTTTTAGTTATTTGTGAGATTCTGATCGAAGTGTTTCAGCGAGTCATTTAAAATTGGTGTTTACAAATGGCCGAATTACGGCGCAGTTGTGGACAACATTTGTAATAGATTTTCTTTAAAAAATAAAGGTCATGAATGGTTCTACACAAAAGTAACAAAAATTGCCCAATCAATTTGAATTTTCATTTTTTGATTTCAATTTAAAATCCGATACCTCTAAATTGATCACCCTTTATCTTTACGTAATTTATATGAAACATTTTAACATAATAAGACATTCTTTTAGTAATTATGTTTTGTTTACAAAAACATTTTTTGGTTTGAGATTCGTGCAAGAACAAAAATTTTGTGTAAAATTTTGTTTAACGGTGAAAGGTGTTATTTCAAAACCGTGTAAAAGAAGACCGTGAAAAAAGGCAGTTGGGAGTTGGCAACACTATTCACACGTTCACGTCGGCGTGTACCACTAGTGGTACTTTGAGGCCTGCCCATGGACGGCTTGTGCCATTGGTGGTACATACGTAATTGTCTCATCGGGCGGTTTTCTGACAATGCTGGTAACGGTTTTCTGAGTAAAAAGGAGAAAAATAGTTTACATCTAACGCATGCATAGTCGGCACCTCTCACTGAGCGATAAGCAATCACGGTTACAACAGCGCCGTCCCATGAAACAATCTTGGAGTTACAGAGCCGCCAGATGCTGAGAACAACAAATTCGGTCGCCGGCGGGAGCGCGTTAATTCTAATATTACCGGCAAAAAATAGGAGAAAATTAGGGGGCTGATTGGTATGCTGTGATATCTTAACCACACCCTTTTTAAACACTTCAACTTAAAATCCAATTTTCTGTCGCTTTCCAACATTTGGGGCCTTATTTCTGACTTGGCTGCAATTTGTTAACAACACCACTCCGCGGACACCACTCGGTCAAGTGAAGACTGATTATAAAACAAGATTTATACCAACTGTCCCTAGAATTAAGTGTATATTTTGTCGTGTGGACACTTCCTTGAAGAGCACAAAATATTTTTAAAAGAATGTATTATGGAAGTTCATGGAATGCATGGAATTTCGGTCGGCTTTAGAATGGTTTTTGAGATTTCACAATTATTGCTTTGATTAGTTAAATCACAAGAAGTATCTATTAAACTCAAACCATCCTTAAATTATACATTTTATATCAAACCACTTTCTTTTCTTTGTTACGCAGTGCTCGTTTAAAAGAAGAACCTCTACGGATGTGTGGTTTAGCAATCAAAAATGTCTGCTTTTAATATCACCAAGAGCTTAAATGTGGTGGTAGTGGTGGTAGTTGTGGCTTAGCATGTTTTCAAAAGATAAGCGATGGCAAATTCATACTACATAAATTTGTTTTTTTTTTATTCCATTAAAAAATGTGTACTTGAAATTACGGAAACGAAATGAGAAAGAGCAAAAAGAAGTAAAAATTGAATAAATGAGCCATCAAATACTGTGTTTTGCATTATGTGCTTTTATTCCTTCAATTAATCTATGCACATCCATGTGTATAGCTTAGTGTGCGTGTGCTGCATGTTATTTTGTATTTGTGTTGAAGGTCAACTACCAACGCGCCATACTAAATAATAGATTTTATTGATTTTTTTAAACACATCCGAAATGTATGTATGCGCCAAGGTGTGATTTTTTTGTACCATTTCTGTTTGAACTAAGTCAGTTCATTTACGAAATTCAAGTTCAACAGCGCGAAACTTTGTGTAGGTACCTGTAATTAAACAAAAATTTTGGTGTCGATAAAAGCATATTTTATTAGCACTAAAATGTTCAAGCAAGAATAGCGCATGAAGTAGGTTGAAATTTTACTTTGGCACATCCAGATAGTCTTTCCAACGATACTATGAGGGAGTGGTCTCGCAGAGTTCTGAAGTCCATTTTTCGAAGGGCAGAGCATTTGCATAGAAAATATCGATTGAGAGAATTTTAACTAGTTTGGTCCTAGAAAATGTAATATGCTTACTAATCACCACTTGAAATTGAAATTTGAATAGGTCGAGCCAAGGAGCACCAAGAGATTTGATGGATCCTAAAACACTCAGGCTAAAAACCCCATGGTATTTAGATCTCTGGAAAGAGGATAAGTCAAGGAGGGAAGGAAAGAAGTAGATAGTCAAGGAGGGAAGGATTCTTAATGTAAAATATCCTCCAGTTTTAGAGAACGAATATTACTCATTCTCACGACATCGGAACCCGAAATTCGTAGCCTTGCTAGAGGCAAAGGCACGACACTCACAGAGAAAGTGCTCAGTGTTATCCGCCTCCTCCAAGCTATACAGGCTCATTGGGTCATGGGTGGTCATATGCTGACCCCATAGGTTGTGTCCTTTAACCAGTTAACTGTGGCGCTCCCATTTAAAAGTGCGCACAGTTTTGTGTCGCCAGAATTGAGCTATGACGAGTATATTCGTCAATCACAGAGTAAGTTGCGCTGGTAAGATATTGGATCAAAAAGATGGGTTTATTTTATAAAATTAAAAATTTTATTTTCTTTGCTTCTTTGGTTAACATAAGCATATATTACATACATATTAAACTAAAACCCAATAAATTCAATTAAATATTATACATATAAAAGTAAGAATTCAAATTCTTGCTGTGGAGTGATACTCCTTCCTGATTTTTGACTTTTGCCTTTACCCCTTTTAGGTTAACATCTAAAAAACGTTATCATCGCACATAAATAAATTCATTATGCGAACTGGTGAACTTTTTCAACCAGTGCATACGGGGAAGCATGACATCATCTCAAACTGTTTATATTTTTTATTTGTTTGTTTTATTCCGGCATAGCCTCAAAATATTCTAAACATCTTGAAATTTGAGAATATGTGTTGTTTTTCTCAAAAATTGTAATTTAAATAGCCAATGGCCACTAATTTATACGCATGACGAGTATACTCGTCAATACACAAAATTTTGCCACTTATCCATGACGAGTATACTCGTCAATCACAGTTAACTGGTTAATAATATCGACCAACCAAACGTCTTTCCTTCCAAGTTTTAGTAGAAAGTTTGATAGTTTTCTGTTCGGACTTTTCACAAAACACTTTGTAGTTCTGCAGCGTTCTAGACCGGACCATCGCTCTTTATGTAGATTGCATACAGAATCGCTGAACCAATTCATGATTCCTGTGGAACTGATTTCCATTATTGGCTCTGGCCCTTGTGGGGGCACCGCTGATCCACGGTTGGCCAATTCATCGGCAATTTCATTTCTTTGGAACACCGGAGTGTTCTGGAACCCATATAAGTACAAGCCCGCTCCATCTCTTGATTATCCATTCGGCTACTTTCAGGATAGCAAAAATTTCCATTTGGAAAACAGTTGCCATTTCCCCCATAACATAGTGATACTTATTACTATCGTTTAAGTACCATCGGGCTCCAGACCCTCTTTCATTCTTGGACAATCGGTAAACAAAATATCCGTCAAACCTCCCTGAATGCATTTTGGATTGCTCCATTGATGAAATCAAATTTCCTTCCAAATGAAACTATGGGTAACAGGTCGTCTTTACGTGTCAAAAACAGTGGATACTGCTCAGATAGCAACTTAAAGATTTAATCACCACTTCATCATCAGTTAGAGGTTAACGGTTTAAGTCTGTAAGCCTTAATGGGCGCTGAGCTGGTTGACAAGATTTGCAGCGTTCCCATGACAGTCTGTTCTACGTAACCCGAACGACCCGGCTTTATATCCGGCCAAGGACTGTGCCTTCAGCAGCATTCCCCGTATATATGGCGAATGCTTATACTGCTAATATAGCAATAACTAGATGTGCGTCTTTCCAGTATCATGGTTGTTGTAGCAAATGACGCAATTACGTGCACGTCTTTCTATTTCTTTGTCCGTCTGGAAGATGGAAATCTGTTTTCTCACGCATTCAAATTATCTTAACTTCTGCCCAAAAACTTAGTTTTAACTCGAGTTGCCCTCTTTTTTCAGGTTGTGCCCAGCTCCTTTCACTTTGTCCACATTTTTATAATTTGATTGCGTTTTCAATGGATTCTAATTTGATTTTGATATTATTATTATTATTATTAGATGCGAGCAAGGCACATCAAAGAGGTAGCCGCAGTAAGGATGGTTTTAATTTTCAATTTTTTTTTTCAATTCATTTGGCATCCAAATTATAAAATTTTTTTAAGTTACTGTAAACTGCCAATAATTGTTTATAGATGCTGACATTTCAAAAATAA
Organism: Anastrepha obliqua; assembly: GCF_027943255.1. Taxonomy (NCBI): domain Eukaryota; kingdom Metazoa; phylum Arthropoda; class Insecta; order Diptera; family Tephritidae; genus Anastrepha; species Anastrepha obliqua. The sequence continues at coordinate 26,092,963 of NC_072894.1, read as the reverse complement.
AAACCAAATGCATCACTTTTTTTTCTCTATTGCTTCTACCTGTTTAATGTTCCTTGGATGTAAGGAATAAGTTGTTTTCCCAACACTTGCTGGTATATGTGTATAAAGGGTGATCAGATTGGAGGTGCTTTTCCAATAGTGTTTCTTTTTGACAGACTAAAAACATAATTCTCTCAGTATTCATTGACATTTCATCATGAAAAGTCTTACGCCTCAACAATGTTTACAAATCGTACAATTGTATAATATTACGAAAATCGATGAGAAAAGTGATCATCGCGAGCTCAGGCCAACTCATGGTGCCTAGCGATGAGTGCCATTTTTGGATAATGGCTACATCAATAAGCAGATTACTGTATTTGGGCTGAAGAGCAACCCGAAACCATTAAAGAACGGTCATTAGTCATCCTTTGAAAACAACCGTTTGGTATACGGCTTATGGGCTGAAGGAATCATCGGCCCATATTTCTTCAAAGACGAGGCTGGTGCCAATGTAACACTGAATGGCGAAAGCGATCGCGCCATGATAAACGTCTTTTTGATGCAGGAAATTGAATCCCGTGATTATCTCTACAACATTTGGTTCCAACCAGACGGCGCCTCTTTCCATATATACAGCCTGTGAAACAATGAATACTGCGTCTTCGTTTCGGTGAGCAATTTTAATCTCTTGTCTCGAAGCAGTGAATTGGCCATCAAGATCGTGTGATATCACATCTTTGTACTTTTATTTGTGGTGGTATGTAAAATCTAAATGCTTTGTGGATAAACCAGCTTCGATTGAGGCATTGGAAGCCAACAATACTAACGTTATTTACGGGGCAGTTGCGGATAACATTTGAAAGGGATTATCTTTAAAATAAATATCATGAATGGCTCATCACAAAAATAATCAAAATTGCCCAATCAATTTGATTTTCGTTTTTTTATTTGAATTTAAAACCCGATTACTCTAAATTGATCACCCTTTACATGTATGCTCACAATATTATTTTTACGAATATATTTGTTTACACTTTTAAGCTGACTTGTTATAGCAATTAATTTGTTTACTCTTTTTTTCAGGTAAATATTGATGTCGAAACAGTTCCTTGTTATACACTATACGCACATACATGCGCATGAATGTTGGTAAGTTCGAGATATGTAAATAATAGTAAATACCCTGCAAAAAATGCGGGGGTGAATCGGGGAATCACTCGCCAAGCGTCATGCGACTAATGCCACTATTGATCCTTTTATATGAAATGAAATGTCCACTTTAGTGCGAGCATTTCATATGAACCTAATTGTACCCTTTTATATCTGAACGGGTATGAACTTATGAGCGTTTTTGTACCAATCGGATTAAGTAGTTTTCTGAACTTCTTAAGCTCCACTTCTTTAATTTTTTCTGTTGGAAGTGGGGAACTCGATGCAATCCTAAGGATTTTGCGGGTTTCCTTCGGTGTCATGCGATGGCTTTGATTTGCCTTTGTTGTTCTTGCCATGCCAGGCACCTTCTTTCACGTACCGATTCACAACAATTGGACTTTGATTAATATTTTTGACCATTTAGCGATTTGAAAGTCCCTCTGACTGGTGCGCTTTGTTAAAGTCGCTTAATTGCTTATCGCGCCAATCAAGATGAAGAAGAAGTAGCTTAGTTGCGCATATTATTTTATTATTATTTTACGTTATATTCAGCACACACACTTTTATTTGATTTCATTCTTGATAGCACAATTTGTTTTGCGCATTTTCATTGCTAATAATAAATGACTAAGAATTTCAGCATCTCGAATTAGAAAATATCAAATTTTGAAATTTTTTAATTCTCCGACATTTATTGCCTTTCTCCTTTCAATGCTTCTCCTGCTTCGTCCGCTGCGCTTGACGGTATTGCACACAGAGATTTTTGTCTCAAAATTATTATTTTGCTGAAAATCATTTTAACAGCTAAAATTTAGAAGCATCTTTCAGCTGTGGACGTTGAAGTGTGTTCGAAATATGCAACAATAACAAAGACATGCACAAATTAAAATTTTGCATTTCCGCATAGTTTTCGTGCCATATTTGTTGTACTATTTTAATAATATATATATATTTGTTTTTGTTATTGTTGTAGATGTTTGCTGTATTTATGTGTTCGGCTAATTCCAGTGCATTATAGAGCTGTCGTAGTAGAAAAGAAATAAAGTCCAAATATAATACATATTTTTCTTCTGGGCTAAGTGCTCATAAAACAAAACAGAGCAAAGCAAAGCAAAAATGTGTGCGCCAAAGGCGGCGCTTCTTTTCGTTTTTATTTTCCCAGTTGCGCTTACTGGCACTACTTCTGTATTTTCTTTGGGGTCTCTTGTGCTTGCCGCCAAAGCAAATTTGCTGTATGTGTTGTTGCAAGCACTAAGCGTTTTCGCGCGATGCTATTTTCATCATAGTGCGATCTTGGCCAGACTGTCACGTTTTTTCTTGTATTCCTATGAAAGTTGCATTCCACATGTCTAGGAAAGCTTCATATTTTTTTGGTGTGAAATGTGTCCGACTTAATGTTTTTATGTACGTTGTATTGTGCCAACTTCGTGACAACGTCAAAGTGCTGGCGTCTACGTTTCAACCCAATTTCTCAGCGACTGTAGTTGAAAAAAGGCCTAGCTTTTTTAATGAATTTTATATATTAATATTCTTGGAAACAATATAGGTGCTTTAACCTCGATTATATTTTCTTGAAATCAAATTAAACTTAAGTTTTAAATTTGATTTTGCTATTCGTTAGATCGTTTATTGACATGTGTGTCAAAGGTTATCGTACTTACATACTTACATAAATACATTATCATAATAGGGCAGTTCACAATGAAGTACAAATAATAACTAAATATTTACAGTCCGGTTCACTTGACTCTTCCTGGTGATTGGCGCGATAACCGCGGACGCAATTTTGGCCGAGTTTAGCAAAGTCGCCAACAGTTTCTTTCTCGTACTAACCGGCGGCAGTTGAAAATACCAAGTGAAGCCAAGCCCTTCTCCAGCTAATCTATCCAATGCAGAGAAGGCCTTTTCTTCCTTGTTATCTTTCAAAGCTTTTTAGGAATCAACATAAGTTCACTACCAATTTGACGAATACTATTTTTGCTTATGTATGTGAGCTACAAATTTATGCCGCCTCCTTACGAAAATTTTTTGAATTTATTATGAATTTTTTCACGGCAGAAATACACTCGGTAGTTTGTTAATGCCTATCGAGGAGTGACCGCTATGAAAAAAACCTTTCTATCAATTGATGTTTCATGCCCGATACCGTTAAATATCTGGGCATGACCTTAGACACTAAACTCAAATAGAACGAACATGATATTATATGTTAAAAAAAAAAAGTTTTGGAAATAAAATATCGAAACATGATCTGGTTTATGGGCAAGCGATCTGTTTCATTCGTCCATATATGTTAAAGTACTGCTATAGAACCAGATGCTCAAACCAATATGAGCGTATAGAATCCAACTATGAGGTTGCCCAAGAACCAGCAATACCTTGCAAATACAACGGTTTCAAAACAAAGTCGTTATTCTTGTTGTTGTAGCAGCATAAACATTCCCCATCAAAGTCTTGGGATAACTGCTGGAGTGACAGTCCTTGGCCGGATATAAATCCGGGTCGCTCCGGCAGCGTAGAACCGACTATCGTGGGAACGTTCAAAACAAAGTCTTGAGATGTAATGTTAACGCCCCTTGGTATGTACGCAGTAGCGATCTTGGTATGATATTGGTATTGAGCCAATTGCTGCGTTAATCCAAAAACATGCCATATCGCACATGAAGAGGCTCTCTCTCTCACCATGTTAATAGCTAAGCTTGAGCTCTCACCAAGGCGAATTTATTACAGGTGACAGCAAACACATATAAGTAAAACCCAAGAATGATAGAAACAAGATTGCGCCCATCAGAGCGTACGTGACGTCACGTTTGCTGAGTTGTGCAGTATTGCCAAACATTTTCTCTTCGCAATAAATTTAGTGCTTTTTTATACCGAAAATGCGACAATTTTTAAGTTTGGTGTTTGTTTCTTTTTGTTTTTAATTTAAGGCTAGCGAAACTGTAGGTTAAAAAAAAACTGTATTATTATACAAAAGAAGTTTAAAAAAGGCCACTCTGAGAAGGTTTTAGTGCTAATGAAAATTTTTTTACTCCTATAAAATTTGATAATTTGAAAGTACAAATTTAATTTTTGGCTCCATTTAAGGCTATGCAAAAATATTAAATGCCCCTCTCTCAACTCTTTTTAAGATTGAAAACCTTTTCACACATTTTAAAAAGCCTTTGAATTTATTGAATGCGAATTAAAACCATAGAGGTGTAATCGTTTCTTCCGGTCCTCAATCCTTAGTGAGACATAGAGCATCAAGAGGTGTATTCATAGTAAAAATAAGCAACAAAATACCAGAAAATACTAAAGAAACCATACTGACATTTTTACAAAAAGAGTACCTTATCTAGTTACATAACTTCAAATATAGCAAAAAAGTCGTTCCCTTAATAAAAGAGTCTCGCTTAACAAAAAAAACTCATAAATTAAATTGTACATAAGCATAACACATTTATTAAAAAAAAACGCGCATTTTAAAGACAATTTCTCACGCATACAAAGTTCTTTAAGTAACACAATAACAATTTCGTGTTTTATTTTCTTTAAATGGGCATTTAGTGCGTTTTTATATCCAAAGCTAGGCAACTCTGCAGTAGCGAGAGAGAGATTTGACTGCCGAAAGCAGAAGAACACCAACAACACCGGCAATCGCGGGCAATGCCACCAGATGTTAAAAAAAGTAAAGCTAAATAAAACTGAGTGAATTATTTAAATAATTATTAAAAAATGTGTATTTTACAAAATTATAAACATTACTTTTAATTAGAATAGGCTAGAAAAATGTCATGTGGAATGAACTAAAACTCCGAGACAAAAAATAATAAAAATAACAAAAAAAAAATGCTAAATCAAGTTACGAAAATGGTAATCTGGCCATACTGGAGCTAAAATCACGTAACTAGTTGTCAAATTCGCTGAGCGCAAAGTAACGGGACCACGATGGGCGCCATCTCATTATTCTTTGCATCATGAGTAAAACCCTACATGTATTTGTTGTTGCGTTTGGTCCAACCATCACGTCAAAATCAGCAAGCAAATGTAAACATACCAATACATACAAACAAAGCATATCATTTTGACGTAAGCCATACCTACGGTGAAAAATTCAGTTGGGTGAATGCTGCCACCTTAATAAATGAGTGGAAAGAAAGACTGAAGCATAAAGAGCCGCATCAACTCTCGCAGCAGCCAACTTCTCTACAAGGAGTGTGCAGAGCATCATAACTCATGTGTATAACGCAAAACCCGAAACAAATTGTTCGTTAGTTGCTTATATTAACTAGTTACATTGAAAAAAAAATTTTTAATAAGAAAAAAATTTAAATTGAAAAATATATGTATAGAAATAATAATAGTAATAACAAAAAAATTTAAAAAATATATAGAAAAAAAAAAAAATTAAAAAAAAGAATTAAAAAACAAAAAAAACATCTTTATATATATATTTCTTATGTTCGTGTGTTTGTCACTGAACTCCTCCTAAACGACTGAACCGATTTTGATGAAATTTTTTGTGTGTGTTCAATGGGATTCGAGAATGGTTTAGATTCACAATTTGGTCTCCTGGAAAATGTCTAGGGTCTCGAGATAGAGACCAAAACGTGGAGCCTAGAATGTGTATGTACAATATGGGTATCAAATGGAAGCTGTTGGTGAATGCTTTAGTTCAGAGTATTTTTCACGCCGCTCCGTGACTAGGGTCTCGAGATAGAGACCAAAACGTGGAGCCTAGAATGTGTATGTACAATATGGGTATCAAATGGAAGCTGTTGATGAATGCTTTAGTTCAGAGTAGTTTTCATGCCGCTCCGTGACTAGGGTCTCGAGATAGAGACCAAAACGTGGAGCCTAGAATGTGTTTGTACAATATGGATATCAGATGGAAGCTGTTGGTGAATGCTTTAGTTCAGAGTATTTTTCATGCCGCTCCGTGACTAGGGTCTCGAGATAGAGACCAAAACGTGGAGCCTAGAATGTGTATGTACAATATGGGTATCAAATGGAAGATGTTGATGAATGCTTTAGTTCAGAGTATTTTTCATGCCGCTCCGTGACTAGGGTCTCGAGATAGAGACCAAAACGTGGAGCCTAGAATGTGTTTGTACAATATGGATATCAGATGGAAGCTGTTGGTGAATGCTTTAGTTCAGAGTATTTTTCATGCCGCTCCGTGACTAGGGTCTCGAGATAGAGACCAAAACGTGGAGCCTAGAATGTGTATGTACAATATGGATATCAGATGGAAGCTGTTGGTGAATGCTTTAGTTCAGAGTATTTTTCATGCCGCTCCGTGACTAGGGTCTCGAGATAGAGACCAAAACGTGGAGCCTAGAATGTGTATGTACAATATCGGTATCAAATGGAAGCTGTTGGTGAATGCTTTAGTTCTGAGTATTTTTCATTCCGCTCCGTGACTGGGATCTCGAGATATAGGTCAAAACGTGGACCCGGGTAACCTTTGGTTGTGTATGTACAATATGGGCATCAAATGAAGACGTTCTAATACCGAGAATTCCAATGATTCCACCTGAATTGCCATTTGAATTCAAGCGTTTGCAACTACCCATTCGCTTAACATTTGCAATAACTATCAATAAATCACAAGGGCGAACTTTAGAAATATGCGGGATGAATTTAGAAGAACCAGTATTCACCCATGGTCAACTATACGTTGGCTGTTCACGTGTTGGGAAGCCAACAGCATTATATATTTACTCAAAAACAAATAGAAAAACAAAAAATATTGTGTATGCCAAAGCGCTGGAATAAAGAATAAAGAAATAAATAATATGAAAACCATATCTTTTCTGTTCTAAACCATATCTATTCTATTTTAGTGTGCCCAGCGAAGCGGGCGGGGTTTGCTAGTATATATATAAATAAATAAAAAGGCGTAAATAAAAATATAAATAAATAAAAATATAAATAAAAAAAGTAAATAAATAAAAATAAATAAATAAATAAAATAAATAAATAAAATAAAAACAAAAAAAAATTAATAAAAAAAAAAGAAATAAAAAAAACATAAATAAATAAAAAGTAAAAAAAAAAATATAAATATACAATAAATATAATTAAATATAAAAAATATATAATATAATATACAAAATGCCCACAGTAAGTTTGATTCAGGTGAGCTTCGAGCCGAAGGTAATCATGAGCAAACTCATTCAGCTACCGAAATCTATGATATCTTCATATTTTTGACATCTGTTTTGATGTAATAGAGTCTTAATAAAATGCACTTATGACAAAGTTTTTTTTTGGAATATGGAAATATTCAAATGGATTATTGTTCGACAGCCCCTAAAACTTGAAGCTCTCGATAGTGTCTGTATGGTACATCCGTTTCTGACTCTGAAACCATAATATTGTTTTGGGCGTAGATTTTGAAAAATTATTAATTCTACCAATTGTTTTTTTTTACGTGAAAATACTTTTTCGATATCGTGCGACTGGTTTCGGTAGTTATAAAAAATAAAACTAGTCCAATTTGCAATTAATAATGAACAAAATTCAATGAGAACCACAAAGCTTTACGAAACTGTTTTTAAAAATTTTTGAAACCTTTTTTACTTGTACTCGCATATCCACAAACTAAAAGATTTGTATCAGCTCGCCAGAATTCAATAGCTTGATCTGTAGTTTGTTCCTGTAATTTTGACTTTCATTTCATTTTTCGTTTACGATTCTACGATTGTTTTAACAAGCTTTTTTGCTGCTCAATTTTCATTGCAAAACTTTTACTAACAAGCGCGGCAAAAATGTTTGTTGATGGCGCCATCAACGCAGCCAACCTCCGCCATTTATTATTGCACAAACTGCAAACCCACTACTCGTTGCCTGTTTCTTTGCGTCATCTTACCCAGGCGCTTGTAGCACAACAACATAGGCATATACAAATGTATGTATGTATGTATGTTTAACAAATGTTTTGTGAATTGGCTGGCTGGCACTGTTCGACATCCCACTGCTGTTGGTCTGGTAGTTGGTTTATGACTCATGACCACAAACTTAACTTGTTCGTATGTAGCAACAATAACATACATACATAAGTGTGAATATACTAACTTGATTTTGGAGTTGGCGTTTGTTGTTGATGTACATACATACACATTTATTTATGCGTTTGCGAGCTTTTAAAAAACATAAGCCGTTTTACTCGAATGACTTAAATTTTATGCCTTTCATTATTTTATCTCATTTCTTGTGATTTTGACTGTTTTTCAAGTGCTTTATATCGAAGAATTAAATAAATATAAATAATTTGATTGTACTTAGTCTTGATATAAATTCTGTGACAAATTTTACAATGCATACGGCGCTGACAAATTCGCAAAAAAAACTTAATATTTCAAGATTTGTTTATTACCGCACGATCCATCGTTTTTTCCAAACGTCTGAAGTGACAGACAGAAAAAGAAGTGGTCATCTTGGCGTGGTTCGAACCAGTGCCGCCTTAAAAGCCGTTCGAGAAAGAATTCGCACGAATCCCCTTAGAAAGCAGAAAATCATGTCCAGGGAAATGTGGCGACCAGATCCATGTCAAGACTAATTAGAGATGATCTCCACATAAAAGCCTTCAGTCGCTCAACTGGTTATTGATTGCAACGCGCTTGAAGAAAAGTAGACTCGACAGATGCAAACAGCTTCTTTGGTGGCACGCGGTCAACGGCCATGAAAATATTCTTTTCACAAATGAGAAAATTTTCACCGTTGAAGAACTTTTTAATAAGCAAAGGATCAAGATCTATGCTAAAGCTTCTAACAACGCGAAAATTGTTGTTCCAAGAGCTCAGCGTTGCCACCAACCAGCCTCCGTAATGGTTTGGCGGGGTGTGTATTCTAAAGGCGTTACATCTCTTCATTTCTGCGAAGTAAGTGAGTGTAAGGTTAAAAGTATAGGAAGATGTCTTAAAAGGCGTGGTGAAGCATTTGAGCTGTACTCTCTTGAATGGAGAGCGTTGGATCTTCCAACAAGATTCCGCTCCAGACCATAAGGCAAAAATCATCCAATATTTCTGGGTTCATAGCCGCAGCAGATTGACCGTCTGGAAGTCCAGATCTGTATCCATTGAACTACAGTTTGTAGTTAGATTTGGAGAACATGGCGTGTCGGAGATCTCACAAAAATTTGGAGAGTCTCAAAGTATCTTTAATTCAAGCAGCGGCGTCAATATTCACGGAAGCCGTGCGTGCTGCAATAGCTGAATGTCTTAATCGTTTGAAAGTTTTGTAAAAGCAGATGGTGACCATTTCGAATGAAAATTAAAATTTTTTTTTTTGATATTTCCATGATTAAATAAAACTAACTTCGTTTAAAAAGTATTATAATTTCATATCTATAACGGACTCAACTTGTAACGGAACTTATGGCAGGACTAATTAAATTATAATTTTCATACCCGCACGCACTTTATGCTCAAGGGTATTTATGCTCAACAGGCGTAGCAAAGAAGTAAGAGTCAGAATGCCTAAATCTTAGCGCCGCGGGAGCAGGACAGCTAAGGAGAAGGTGGGGAGATGATTTCTTCTCATCCTCCGTACATCCGACGCAAGATGGACTCGAGGTAGTTCTAAGTCTCACAACATGCACACCTCGCGGATAGTGTTCTGTGAGAACACCCGCAAAATTCGAGAGCTGGGATTTTGCCAACCTCAGAACATCCCTCGAACGCCTCCAAAATCCGCACGTGGAAGGAGGATTTCGCGAGATTACACGTTTGTGTACTTACCCAGCGCTCGCTGAGTTGGCGCGAAGTCCATCTTTCCAGGAGCAGACTGGAGGTGGTCAAGGGGATCCTAATTCCTTCACGAAGAAATCACCTCACAGGTCCCTTGTCCGGCCACCCCATCCGCGTCACAGTTTCCCGCAATGCCGCTATGACCAGGAACTCAGATGAGGCTTATGTCAAAGAATTCGGATGCAATCGAAAGTGTTGCCAGTCATTCCCTCACCAGTTCCCAAATGCACCATCATTGGCCGAGGACCCTAATTGCTTATTGGCTATCGGAGTAAATATTTACTTACTTGACAGTTAATATGCAGGTGAGTAGCCAATCAGCTGGTACTTTGATCACGGCTACCCCTGCTTGGCACACACTGCACTGGTTCGGTAACTTGAATTTTAGTCTGATGGGGAGCTAAGCGCTTTGACTAGTTTCAAAAAAAAATTTAGTTAATTATTAGCAAAAGCCACATGAAAAAAATGTTCCGACTTTGCACGAAATTCAGAAACATATTTCCAACTTTTTTATCAGAATTTTTAGAAATTATTTGAGTGTGCAATTTCATCTTTATAATAGCCCATTTAGCGCAATCAAGTGGAAGGTTTGATAAAATGCCTCAAAAATCGCTTTGATTTTGAATAATTTTTTTTTTAGTTGGTGGTATTGTGCATTTTCTTCCCTATAAAATATATTTTAAACAAAAAACATTGGACAAAATTAACACGTTTCATATTGCAATTGAAATTATCAAGCACAACTTTTGTAAAGCACGTTTTTCTTCACCTCTCATTCAATTGAAAATTTCGTTTTCCATTTATGCCTCACACAAAGTTTAAATTGGCGGTTGGTCCAAGGATCGATTCCCATTATGGACATAAAATATTAAATTACAGAACACAGCAAACCTCTTAAAAATTCCATTCCCTGCGAATTGCTCCTGGTCTCTTTGCCATTTATATAACCGAAATGGATGAAAGAGCTTATTTAGTTATTATATTATTATTACTCTTATACTATATAATACTTTTTGGACTTTGAAAATAAACCATACATAAATATTTTATTTTTATTTTTTTCATTATAATTTTTTTTTTCGTCATGGCTGATGAGTTCAATGGTCTGGCTTTTGGTTTCATTGTTATTGCTCTTATTTTTGACGTCGCCGTTGCAGCTCTTGGTTATTTTGTTCAACTGAATAAATGCCATTTCGAATGTCTTTAAAATTGAGATTGACACGCATATACGCCGTTCTTTGTTTTGCTCCTGCAATAACAACGTCATCCATATACATATGTACATATGCATATATGCATAGCTACAAAGGCGGTAGCATTAGACTCATAAATAATTCAACACCTTTGAGGGGCTTGAAATGCAAAACAAAAAAAAAAAATAGCAAATTTAAACTTAAGATGAATTTTATTCAAATTTATTACAATTCGAACAGCGGCAAATAGTTTTAGCAAACAAAATTTGGTTCTCATTGCCCTTTTTCGAAAATGCATTTTTGCACTACTTAAATTGTAGGTATGCGAATTACCAGCGAAAATAGCGAATGAATGTAAATAAAATGCATCGCGGTATGCTTTGAAGGGAGGGATGGTAGTTGGAAACAGCTTTTGACCTAGTTCGGGCATATGGCCACTTTTAAGTGCGTGAGTACTTGGAGGGAGGCGTTTGTGTTGAGAAAGTGAACTACGTAGTGCTGTATGCACCTCCATGGAACGGTTGAGGGAAATTTACCAGTTTATGTTCTTCTGAAAAGTGATTAATTTCTTATTACCAACAATGTGAAATACACCGTTGCTTCTTTGAATTTGAACAGTTATCTTTACAGTTAAAATACAGTTATTTAACAACAACAAACAAAGGCTTTCTAGTAAACAATGTGACAATTTCAGCTTTGTGTAAATACTTTTGACAACGGGTGTATGTGGATAAATTCCCGAAACCAATACTTTTCTTTTTTCGCTTCTTCAGATAAGACATAAAAAGAAAAAAATTAAAAAAAAAAAATTTAAAAAAAAATTAAAAAAAAAATAAAAAGAAAAAATAAAAAGAAAAAATAAAAAGAAAAAATAAAAAGAAAAAATAAAAAGAAAAAATAAAAAGAAAAAATAAAAAGAAAAAATAAAAAGAAAAAAATTAAAAAAAAAAAAATAGAAAAAAAATAAAAAAAAAAATAAAAAGAAAAAATAAAAAGAAAAAAATTAAAAAAAAAAAATTAAAAAAAAAAAATAAAAAAAAAATAAAAAGAAAAAATAAAAAGAAAAAATAACAAGAAAAAATAAAAAGAAAAAAATTAAAAAATAAAAATAAAAAGAAAAAAAAAATACATATAAAAAAAAATTAAAAAAATAATAATAATATCTCTATATCCAAGTTTATTCCTCAAAAGTGCTGTTATTTATTGCCTTCAAAGTACGCCCTATCATCTGCAACGCTTTTACCTATGTCAGCGTCTGATCCAGCTCTCGAAACATTTCTAGAATTCCATATACATAGTCATCAGAGCCGTCTTCGATTTTCCATTACTTTCGTTTGGCTGCAAAAATGCGTTCCTTGTAGTGGCTTTTTGACTCGATCAAACAGAAAAAATCGCAGGGAGCCATATCAGGCGAATTCTCGATGGCTTTTGGATGGTATTCGTGTCGTTCTTGGTCAAAAATTCATGGATAATGATGACTTTATGCGACGGTGGGACGTTGCTATCCTTTCTTTTTGGCGAATTGCTTCACGAATGCGTCTCATAACACCAAAATAATAGTCCTTATTAACTATCTGACCTTCCGGTTGTTGTAACAGCATAAGAACTCCCCGTTCGTGTATGGGAGTGAGTCCTTAGCCGGATATAAATCCGGATCGTTCCGGTAACGTAGAACCGACTGTCGTGAGAACGCTGACCTTCTGGTAAAAATTTCTGATGTACAATACCGTTGTAATTTAAGAATCCATAAAAACCGTGAGCATTTCTTTTCGTAACTGAAAACGATCTGTTTTTTTTTGTCTTCGTTCATTCGGAGCTCATCACTCACACGCCTGCTGTCTGTGTGTTTTACTCATAAATCCTAATCTCATCTTCAGTAAAGATGCGTTTGATGAATGCTGCATCGGATTCTGCCTTGGAAATCATGTCTTTGGCGACATTAGCGCGGTCCTTGTTTTTTGCCTGAAATTCAGGCCCCCTGACAGCTCGCTGAAAGTTAATTTCCGGTTATTCATCAATTTTTCGTCCACTTTATTGATGTCTTCATCAGCTTTCGATATCGACGACTTGACACTAAATTAGATTAGATTCTTAATGAGGTTTTCACTTCGACCTCATGGTCTTTTGTGCCATCTACTCATCACAGTACCTCATCTTGTTCCAGTTACCTTATTAAACTCTGAATGGAACTGGATTGGATTTATACGCTGCCTTTCTTCTGGCTGCGATTGGACAAGAGGTCTTAACCTTCTCCGCGCTATAGCGCTGCATTTCAGAAGAAGGTGCATTGGAGTCTCCTGAGATTGGTCGCAGAATCGAGAGTCCGTAGACCAAATCATGATCAAATGACAATACAGCATAACACTACATGCTATTCCTAAACGTCTGTTTTCTTTAGAGTGCCATTACCAAATTAGTTTTGTAACTTTTGTAAGGTTTTCGCAACGTTGAATCAATTTAAACGCAACAACAAATTCAAATCAATTTTTAAAATAAAAAAAAAAGAAAAAAAAAATACTCAGGATGGCGTATTTTCTACAAATATCAGCAATGGCGATTAAATTTGGTAGGAAAGTTAATGCAGATGTGGCAATCTACCAAAAAAACAGAACTGAACTCAGTTGACTTAAAGCGTCACCTGGCGGTTATTTCGAGAACTTTTTGCTCACGGTGGTACATCTACAGCAAAATCAGTGTAGTAATTGCGATACGAAAGAAAATTTCATTACAAAAACTGTATTCTTCCGTATTCGAACAAAACATTGACTTTGCAGATGACCGGGAATCACTTTTTAAAAGACCTGGGCTGTCTACACATAGTCTATTGTTGTTGTTCCAGCAATTCTAAACCCTGTCAATGTAGTGCAAATCCCCGGTCGTCTTCGTCTAGCTGATGTAACGGAAAAGGAAACTTTCTGTTTCGAAAGGTTGGGTTCAGATATAGTCTCGTCTGATTCGATTCGGATATGCTGTAAGATTTGAAAAATCTTACTACCTTGACATCACTATGGTCCCCTGAGGTCACCGAGTAAACGCTGTTAGAGCAGCCCGTCTAACCCTACGAGTCCTCGTTCGTTATTAGTGCAGATGTGCAACCAATTGAGATGTGGCTGGAGATCATTTTGATTGAAGTTTTTAACAAATCAATTTACTCAAATACACGACTACAATACCATGGGATGTATTCAATAAAAATTATAATTATGTCAACAAACAAGTTCCGGCGGCATACAATCGTTACCAACACAAATTTAACTGATAAAGCAACAAAGTAATTGCAAGTACAATACGACAATCACTGAAGTGATGTCTGCAATAAACTTGTTGTAGCAACAAATATTTAGGTATGAATAGAGTGGAGCCTGTTTTACAGCTGATTGTAGGCGCATTTTCTCTTTTGTGGCATGCAACACGAGACGATATCTTTGTGATGATATTGCAGAAATGAAATGAATCCTTCATTGCAAACATTTTTCGCTTCACTCTGCTCTTTCGCCACACTCGTCGTGAATCGTGTCTTGCAGTCTCTGTCGCTGTCGCTGCTGCTGCTGATGTTGTTGTTTATTTGTTGCTGCAACTAACAATCGTTGTTGCTTGCAATACCGTTTGGCTGAATTATTGTGGTTTTTTTCGGTCGGTCGGTATTGTAGTTGTTTTTGTTGTTCTCGCTTTGGCCCCATGCAATTGTGTACGTATGTATTTGTATCGCCTTAGCAACACCGCTCGTACATTTCATTTGATATCATCAGCGATAGCGGACAACACGAAATAACAGCAATAATAACAAATGTGATGGAAGGCATGAGAAAAAAGTGTGCAACTACCGACCGACCATCACCAGTACAACTACAATCACATGTAAAACTAGAAAATATCGTCGCACAGACCATCAACCGCAACCAGATAAGAAAGTTTTATAGCTGCATTTATCCCTCTAACAGCAACTTAAATCAATTCAACAACTCAGCTTCACTCGCCTCGAATGCAACTGCTACGCTTTTATTGCAAATAGTGCATTTATACATGAGCACAGGGTGTTCCATCTATACGTGAACTGTGAGAACTTTGAGTAATTTAATGAAAAATTCATGAATTTCGATTGCCGTCAGTTACATTTTTTTTTTATATTATATAATACGAGTGCGGTTGAAGTGCAGTCAAAATGCAGGAAAATATTTTTCATAATATTTTGTATCATTTCTGGAGCCATGGCGTCGCTTTGTTTTTGTTATAACATAAACAGGCATAAACATTCCTCGTAAATGTTTGATGATTGATGCTGTCATGATAATTCTTGGGCGGATACAAATTGGGGGTGTTCTGGTAATGTAGAGCCGACTTCCGTGGGAACGAATATTCAATATTGACCTTCAGAGAGTTGAGTTTTCGAGGGAGTATATTACTGTACAACTTTCCCTTTAAGGAGCTGCACAGGAAAAAGTCCGGCGCTATTAAATCGGCGAGTCAAATAGAAATCGGCATTTTTGAAGTCATAAGCAAATTCATTGTCTGCTGTGCCTTTTAGAATGTTGCGCCGTAATGGTGGATCCAATAATCTTTCAACTGACTTACCAAACAGTGGCTTTAGCATCATTCAGAGGTTTTGCTACAATATTGTTTAATCACCCCTCCGCTGTGAGTGAAACGTGCCTTATCACGCATGATGGGTCGATTCCAAAGTCTTGTGCATTTTGCGCCAAATAAAGCTTTTTTCTGCCATATTCCAACCGATGCGGCTTAACCAGAGGCAAAAAAAGTTAAATCAATTGCACTTTATAGAGAAAATTTTCAAGTCTTTCTTCATAATTCTCCATAAAGTGGTTTGCGGGATATAGAATTGCGACAAATGATGGCGAAACGAGGTCCAGGTGCTTTCCCAGATATCTTCGGGAAGAGTTTTCATGTTCTCTAAACTCTGCGATGTGTGCGGAGCGGGGTTTGGACACAGTTAAAACACATATTGTCGATGAGGAGGCCAGAAGACATATAAAATTAGCAAAACGTTATGGTCCACCTACAACCTCAAACAAACGTCAACAATGATAAACATGAAACGACGGGATGCCTGAATACTCACGGCAGCCATAACTAGCTTTTGGTCTATCGTGGAACAAGCAGTAGAAATGGACGTCCCTTGCAACACACACTGCCACACTTACAAAAAACCGGAGAAAAAGGAAACGATTTTCCATTCCCAATAACGTCAACGCTTGGCAAATCACTATTCGAGAGTCTCGAACAACTGTCTGCCTTTGAAGTCAACAGCCTAATAAAGTTCTGAAATCTCATAGCTTTGATATAGTCATTCTGAAAATAACCGTTAAACAAATTGGTAGCGTGGATGTGGCAACAAAATGGTACGGAAGCGTTAGTTGGATTCTGGATGAATCTCCACTTCAACCAACCAACCAACCAAACCGCATATGCCAAATATAGATGAAACACCCTGTACGTTTGCTGCTGCTGGCCTCGCTCTGTTTGATTGTTGTAATGTGAGTCGGCGGCAGATATTTCTTTCATTTTTGTTTTTTTTATTTATGCTTATTGGATTTTGAGATCTTAATATCGGTTAAAATACAAACTGAAATTTCTTTTTTAAAACTGATTGTCAGCTAAATTTTTAGTAAACAAATCTAAATAAATAAAAGGCAGTCGGTTTGAATTCTGCTCTTCTCATTAGGTCATTAGGTATACATATTAATCCGACCGCGAGTGACAGACGGACGAATATTTTAAAAATATGAATTCTTGCGTCTAAATCTACACATCCGGGCATGAAAATGCACGAAAGTTGTGGATCGAATGAACAGTTTTGCTCAATATGCGACGGTGCTTGTTTTGCTGTATTTTACGTATTGGAAATGCAGCCAATTTTTTCTTAATCTCTGTTGTGCAATGAGGGATTCATGTGTAGATTGTGGAGTAGTAGTTAAGCTACTAACGAAACCCTGACTTATAACTACTATCTCACGCGTCAAAATACCGGTCAACGGTGCTTTTGCAGATCTTCACTTAGCTGTTATGGTACTGGTTGCTTCTCTTGATTGAGTAAAATTGCGGGTTGGAGAATCAAAAACTTACCAAAATTTGAGAAACACACCTCGAGCGTAGGACCTAATTCAGTGCAATAGCTCTCAGATCTATGCGATGTATCCTATCACTCACACAAGGCACTTCGAGGATGTTCTCTGCTGACTAACAAATTCTTTTGCATGTATTTCTTTTTCGTTTCGGGCTCAAATATTCAGTGGACACATTTTGACTTTTCTTAATACGAAATCTTAACCCACCAAAATATATGGAATAAAGTGGGTTGGATTATGAAAAGCCTCGTTTCTGTTTGCACTTTTTGCATAATTATCTTTTGCATAGACTTCAGATGTCTACAGCACTTCCAATTTTATTTGCAGTCGGAGCTGAGAACTTTAGTTTTTTCGAATGAACGATCCAACCGTCAGTTGCTAAAGGGGAACTGTACAAATTATTTCTCAGGAAAGCGCAGAAAAGATGGAGCTCCATTTCTTCATGTGCTATTTCGAAAACCCCCAGTACCATATACGAAGGACTCAGAAAGTCCTTTGGACTCCTCCCCATTCAATTTTCAAACTCGTAGCTGTGTTTACCGGTCACCGGACGATCGGCACACACGTGGAAAAGCTAGGGTTACCATTAAACCCCATTACAGAAGCTGTGGGGACCTTTCAGAGAAGGAGACTGTTGAGCACTTTCTCTGTAAATGTCCGGGTGTGGCAGCTAGACGACTAAGGTCACTGTGTGCTCCTTTCTTCGACAGGCTGGGGCAGTGCGCTAACCTAAATCCCATCAATCTTCTCCATTATATCAACAGCTCTGGCTGACTGTAGATATCTGCCTGTTGGAGGTCTCATAATCATAATATTGATTGCAGAATTTCGTCGTGAAACGAAGGTATAAATTTGTATTAAATGATATTTAATTTGACTTGTTTAAACTTAAATTTTCCTATAGAAGAGAAAATAAGATAAAATATTGGAGGAGCTTTTGATTGTATTGGTTATGGGTGTACAATGCAGATACAGCACAGAGTGTCATTCATTCCAAATAGTGCACCTAAATGTAAAACGAAGTTTTATGGGAACTAAACGATAGCGATTTAAAAAGCTCACACGTGCAACTTGGAAAACCTTCGATTTTATTTTGAATTTACTAAAGAAAGATTAACTTTTGAACCAACATCGATCATGCAAATTGTATTGTATCTCTATCTATCTTATACCCCAACAAGGTTAACATTTCGTTTCCCAACTTGAGGATTCGGTGTACGATATTGGCGAGCCCCTAACGAGTGCTCCAACTAATATAATAAAGGAGAAATCTGTGAAATGCTAAATAATTCAAACAAAATTGTATAGAGAATTCAATTGCGTATTGAGTTTTTGTAAATAACAATTTTAAATTAATTTTATTATGGCCCCTATTATGAGCAACATTCGATCTTCGACTGTAGTCGAAAGTGCTGATCGAACGAATTTTCATTTGGTATTATGGTGCTCATTCGTTGAAGAATAGGACTATTGTGAATTTCGATCGCTCGACGCATTTACAATAGATAATTTTTTCTCAGCTGATACAGCAAATCAAAATAAAAGAAAACCCGATTGTGTTGAAATTCTTTGCTAACATTATTTTTAAAAGTTAAAAAAAGTAATTTATGTGAAAATGAGTACAACGGAGTTGTGGTTCGACGATTCATCGGACGATGAAAGATTAGTGGAACTAGCTAGAAGTAGAAAACAGTTGAGGGACGCCTCCAACCCCCTAGAAATGGCTTCCACTGAGTAAGTTCAGAATTTTCTAAATGTGTTGACGTACTTAATATTACAGAAATTTCCTTACAGATTTTTAAGAACTTTAGATTATCTAAAGAGGCGTTTGTGAACCTACTGTCCACTACAGAAAACCAGTTGCAGCAGTGCACCCGAGCCAAATCGATTCCTAATATTTTAAAGCTAGCCACAGTTCTGCGATTTTGTGCTCAGGGATCGTACCAATTGAGTATTGGTAATGAAGGTATGATAGGACTTGCTCAACCCACTGTGTCTGTTGTGCTATCAGAAATAATAGATGTCCTGGAAAATTATATTTGCCAAAGATGGGTAAAATTTAGTAGCACAGAGGCTGATCTGCAACAAAGAAAAGCACATTTTTATAGCAAATACCCAACGATGATGCTGAAGATATTGAAGTGGAGTCAAATAACGGAGAAGCAGAAAACATAAGAAATGAAATTCTTAGAATATTATAAAAAAATCTAAAAAGTATTAAATAGAAACCTTTATGCCACAGTTTCTGTTTTATTTTTGTTATAAATTTTCTTTATTCAGTTATTCGTTATTCGAAAAAAATATGTATTTCAGTTCTACGTATTTCAATTTGCTATTTAGTTCAAAATCAATCTCATTTCTTTAATAAAAAACATTAATTCATTTGTTTAACCTACTTTAAATATATACAGTCTTTTCCTTATACTAACACTAAGTATAAAAATTATTTCGATAGCAATTTCTTTTTGATCTCTAAAATCGCTACTTTTAATTGTAGTTTTGATCTGCGGTCTTGTTGCTTCCTCAGAACTTCTTCTTTGTAAACGCGCAACTTCTCCCGTTTTAGTTGCAAGAGTTCGTCGGTTGCGTTTTTTTTTTAACTCGTAATTTTTTTTTGAGTATTTCGCTGTTCCTGCAGCACTTTACTTGATTTTGTGCAATGTAGATATCATTTGTTCATAAAATTGTTTTTGGCCATCAGTCTGCAACTCCAGTAACCTCAATCTCTCTGCTTTTTTAGAGACTTTTTGTTTGTTCTGGTTTTTCCTGCTGGCTCCTCGTGAACATTTAAATTTAAATCGGCTTCACTTTCCTCATAGTTTTG
Organism: Anastrepha obliqua; assembly: GCF_027943255.1. Taxonomy (NCBI): domain Eukaryota; kingdom Metazoa; phylum Arthropoda; class Insecta; order Diptera; family Tephritidae; genus Anastrepha; species Anastrepha obliqua. The sequence continues at coordinate 26,072,994 of NC_072894.1, read as the reverse complement.
GACCAGAAGCTCTGGGTTGGGATTTGACGCGGACAAAACTGTGAACTGGTCACTGGTAGTTGTATCCACGGCAAATTCAACCCCAGGCGGATTTATGCAGACATCAAATTGCAGCAAACCGATTATGCTTTCTTCAGTATTTGAAAGTCCTTGAAGTTTGTTAGGGCCCCCACCTGTTGCTCGGAGCTCAGCTTTGTTTTGCGACATTTTTTTTTTCGCTTTTGACTTCATGTCAGCCCATACCTGCCAAGGGAAAAATGTACATATATAAACATCACACAAAAAAAAAACCATTATTAACCTTAATCCATTTTGCTGCCGTTCTAATTGGTGGTCCCAAGCAATTCAGCTCCGTTGTGAATTTTTCCCATTTTTTTGCTGCAAATCCCTTTTGCAAATTGTGGATTCTCTTCCATTAATGCAACTAGTTTTTCTAGTTGCTGTTTGGTACTCACGACTTTCGACCTGCATAAAATTAACAAAATTAGTATATATTTATTATTTGGTTACTATAAAACCATAAATAATCGCAAACAACTTACATTTTAACAAGTTTACCCACAATACGCAACACAGTCGAAAGCAAAACTGCATTCGACTCTAAATTCGATATTCAACGAAAATTTCGACAGGGCTGCACCGCTCATAATACCCAATTGACATTCGATTTTCGATCTTCGACAACCAACGAATATCGAAGATCGAATGCAACTCATAATAGGGGCCTATATGTAGTCATGTGTTTATGTGTACATATGTATATATGTATTTATAATATACGAATATAAGAAAATAATTATATAATATAATTATGTGAGAAAAACATATTTTGACAACTTATGGTTAATTTTTTATACTTAAAAGAAAAAAAATATTGTCTGGAGTGATCATTTTTAATTATTACACTTCATTTAGACTGCTTGTGAATGTTATTCACACATTTTAATCAACACTTCACTTAAACACGTTTTACATCTACACTCTCCAGTAGTCCTGCTCTCATCTCATTTTTCAACTTGAGTGCTGACGAAAAACTTAATAATGCGATCATAAAATTATTGCGCAGTTGGTTTCCAAAAATATTTTGCAAAATGTGTAAAAAGCTTAAAGTGACAAATTTAAAAATAGTACCTCAAATTGTTCTGGATTAGCCTTTCTATTGTTCAAGACAGTCGAAAGTAAATCTTTAGTTTGCTGTTCTATCCACCAAAAATTGCCATTAATCTGTGATTGATTTTTCCTTAAAAAAAGGATATACCATATGTACACAAATGCTTCATTGCTTAGTATAACAAAATAATAGCATAGAATTGTAATATTGAAATTAAATGTACTTACACGCCAGCCATATTATATTAAAAACGAAAAAACCGCGACTTTGGCTGAAAGTGATTAACGACCGAAATTTCGACGTTTTTCATGAATCTTTTTTAAAAAGAAAATAAAATGCGATCGTTTTAAAGCTTTTACATGTTTTTATTGGTGTTTTGAAGTATATAAAAAAAAAATTTTAAAGCTAATTTTATATTAATTTGTTTAACATTTTTGACGTCAAAGTGGAGTCCTTAAAAAAAAGATGAGTTTGTTCGGGGAAACACACAGCCTTCCAAAGTCATCTGAAATAAAACATTCAAAGAAATTATTATTCTGTAGACTTTATTTTAGGTCCCGAACATAAAATATACATAAAAATAAAAAAAAAAAACAAAAAAAAAATGGCGGACTTGTGAAAAAAGTTTTTAAATCTAATTTTTTTTCTTCATAAATTGTTTAAATTAAATAGTTTATTATTAAAAAATTAAATGTTTTAAAGGTCCGGGATCTAGATATATGTGTCTAGAATAACGGGTTAAATTTTTAGCCAAATTGAATAGTTTTGAGTCAGTGATTCCCCGAAATTTCGAAAACATGGTTTTGAGAAAAACGCGTTTAAAGTTTCGACAACAGCTGCTGCTGGCGTGTCACACGTTTTCATACACACTACGGCGCGCTCTCTTATTTTAGCTATAACTTTAAAAACCATTAAAATTTCTGTCTGAAATTTTTATAGTATATTTTTAAGATGTTTTTCTTCCGAAAAATGTAAAAAAAAAATCGATTTTTTGAACCCGTCACACCGGGCTACTACCTAAACGCCATTAAAAGCTCTCGCGTGGTTGCTATTTTGTCGCAAAACAAATTTCATATAAAAACTGACAGATGATTTGCGGCATTGTCATTTAGCGAAGTTTGCTAAAAAATACCATAAGTATGCGACTTTAAATGAGTACCACTACTAATATATATAGCTATATATATAAGTAGGTCTTTTAACATTCTTCCGCTTTTCTTTTATAGGTTTTTGGATGTTTTTCCTTAATTTTTCTTTCGTCAAACATAATGAAATACTTTGTTAGCAACTTTACTAAATCGTTTGAAATTTCCTTCTTAAAAGCTTTAGTGTTGATTTTCTTTACTCAGCTGCTATCTTTATATGTTTACCTAAATACATATTTACCATGTAGACGTATACAGTCATATACATATATACAAACATACATACACACACACGATGTACGCCTTCAACGACGCACAAGGGAATCAAATAATGTATGATATCGATATCATTGCAGTAGATAAAATTTATTTTATATACGCATGTGTGTGTGCATGTGTAGTAAGTAAAATTAACTTGGTCACAATGTTGGTAAATTTTTCCCGTCTACATTTCACTGTGGACGAGGGTTGTAGAAGAAATACTTAATCCCCTTAAAATCGGTGTCTGTGTTAGATGAATTTCCAAACACCTTCAACTTCTAATTAAAGGTTGTGTGTGACCAAAAAAATAATAATAATAATTATCTCGTGCTTGAAATACCCTGTATTAATCAACGTATATTTAATTGTTCAACCGGCTGAAAGTGTGTTGCATGCGGTTATATGCCGCAACCTTGTTTTAAACTGTGCTACCTATAAGTCTACGAGCTTGGCTGTTGTACATACCTACATACATTTGTATTTCTTATATTTTTCTATGGTTTTCTTCTCCTTACATTACTTGTTTTGAAATCAAGCACAAATCCACTTGCAGTCATATAGTAGTAGTAGAACGCTTAAGCTGGTTATATTTACAAATGCAGGTATGTATGAGTGTATGTATGCATGTATGAGTGTATGTATGCATGTATGAGTGTATGTTTGAACGTATGAGTGTATGTATGTATGTATGTCTATATTAACTAGTTTAGTTTTTGAATCATATGATGTTATTTTGAAGCTGAAAATTTGCTTTTTTTTCAACTCAAAAATTTTACTGCGAGGCAGTATTCCAAACTTATTTCCAACGTGAGGGTTTATTTATTCAAACTATCCTTTTATGATCGAAATGGTTGGGTTAAGACTAATTTCCATTTCAGGGCAATCTTACGCAACAAAATTGTTTCATCTGGGGATGGAGAAATCCGCGCGTATGTTGCAAGAATACAATGTTTAAATGCCGACCTTTTGCAGATTTAAATTGAAGACATTTATCATACATGCGGCGATCGACGGTACCTGAATGGGTTGCTGGCAGTCACCCATTCGGAACTGCGTAGGTTCGAATCTCTGTGCATGAAACAATAAAATGAGACAAAAAATTAAAACAAACGAAAAATTTACTGAATATTTAGCATATAAATATTAGATCGCCGTAGCCGTATGGGTTTGTCCGTTACTATCATTTAGTAGGGCTTCGAAGTCTGCTGTAAAACGGGGTTTTTTTTAATAGTGGTCGCCCTTTGGCAGGCAATGGCACACACCCGAGGGTATTTCTGCCATGAAAAAGCTCCTCAAACAAAACCATTTGCCGTTGGAGTCGGAGGGCCCTCCATTTGCGGAACAACATCAAGACGCACACCACAAATAAAAGGAGGAGCTCGGCCAAACACCCAAAAAGGGTGTAAACGAGAATTATATATATTTACATATCCAAGTTGGGTAACTTCGATTTTTAACAACGAAAAAATAGCAACCTTTCTTTTGCACAGCACCATTGTGTTATGAGGAGTCTTTGAAGTGTTGCTGACCGCGAAACTGCGATTTAAACCCTTAAGAAGAACTGCTTTGTATGTATAGCGCCGTTCTTAGCCAACATTTCTATTAGCGAAAGTGGCAAAAAAGTAAATTTAAGAAGTGGAACTTTATCTTCAGTAAGAACAGTACGCCGTAAGCGTTACGTCGATTCCATACGGACATGCGACACTTTTGTCTGGAAGAAGCGTCATGTAAACGTTACACTTACTTTTTTTTCGTTTAATTTTTAGGTTTTTCTAAAAAACTGCAAATATGTACATAATACACTCGCGGTGACGCAAACTTTACCACTTCACTATTTTTTTTGCACTTTTTTCCCCCCACTTACTGCGGTTTATATATATATTATATTTTCCAATTTTTTTGTAGCTGAAAGTCGTCATCAGTTTTTTGGTATTGTTGTTAGTTTCTGTAATCCGTTATTTTAAGATGAGTAGAGAATTGGCCTTCTGCATCGGATCCTGGATCCGGGGTTGCCGGACTGCCTCCAGGCTGCCATGGCGTAGGGATTTCCCTCTCGCTTGTAGAAAGGTTATCCCACCTTCACTGGGTCGTCAGGGCCTCGTTCGTTTTAAACAAGGGATGACACGTGAAGGCGAGGTTGACGTTTGGGAGGGAGAGGCTATGTATTCGCGTCACCATCTTGCTTATCTTGCTTCATAAATGTAAAATTTGGGATCAAAAAAATTTTTAATTTTTACTAAGAAAATATTTTGCATGCAAGTTTTTGTTATGCGTTGAACTTTGTTCAAAATCCGAATAATTTTTGCGTTTGTTTTCGATATAAAAAATTGAATAAATATTTTAGTAAATGTTCTAATATGCAGATTAACCACCTGGGCAGGGATTGAACAAACGATTTTTTCAAGAATTTCGTTTGGAATTTTCTGTTTTCATAACTTTGTTCAACACTTTTTCAGTTCTACCTCAGAGTTTTGTATGTGTTGACCCACTTTCTTTTTCATCGTATACCATAGATGCTCAATCGGGTTCAATTCGGGATATATTCCTGGTCACGCCATATGCGATATTCTGAAATCTGCAAACATTTTCTGCACCCTCAAGAAACAAAATAGTGACAGATCACACTTTCCTCAATAATAAGCATGGGAATATATGGTTGATTATATATATATATAATTGGCGCATACACCCTTTTTGGGTGTTTGGCCGAGCTCCTCTTCCTATTTGTGGTGTGCGTCTTGATGGTGTTCCACAAATGGAGGGACCTACAGTTTCAAGCCGACTCCGAGCGGCAGATATTTTTATGAGGAGCTTTTTCAAGCCAGAAATACACTTGGAGGTTTGCCATTGCCTGCCGAGGGGTGACCGCTATTAGAAAAATGTTCTCTCTGGATGGTTGATTGAATACCGTAAAAAATCTGACCGTCTAGAAAGATAGCCTCAGAAGTATGCCCTTATTGTTCTTCTACGACGGAAACGACACAATTGGATACAACTTCTCCACACTTTTGGCGGTTCATCATCCATCAACATATGGGAAGAAAAGCATGCCCAAACCATTTGGCTTTCATTTGGCCGTTCTCGTCACACAATTTGCTTTAAATCGTTTACCTGGAAATCGACAAACATACGGTAAATGGTCGTTGCAGTGCAAATTAAATCTGCTTTCATCCGACCATATCACCATTTTTCACTGCTCCGAGGACCAGGTACCAGTGTGTTTTTGCCCATTCCCACCAAGCAAGTGTACTTTTTTTTCAGAAAAAAGTGGTTTTTGCGCGGGTTTCTTTGTTTCAAGCCGTATTCCTACGTACAGTTGTTGAACTTATGGCTACATTATGTTGTTCTTCCAGGTCCTTTCTAATTTCTATGAAGTTTTTAAAGTAATCTTTTAAGTAACTCTGTTCGGGGAGATGTCTTCTAGTTCAAACTCTACTCTGACGCTCCAAACGATCATTCTGAGTCTAATTTACTGGTATGGTATGCGTGACCACGAGTGCATTTATATTTAACTTTTTTTCGATATTTATTTATGTGCAGGAAAACTTATAATAATTTGTTAACATTTTTCGTAGTTTCATTTGTTTTGATTTCTGTTCACACTAACACAAAATGTCTTCTTTATGTACCATGAGAAGTTAAATATGCGATAGTCATGTACATAATTTGTTTTTGTAAAATATGACTATCTTTTAATTAACGGTTCGAAGTGCCTCAGACATGACTTCTTTAAGTTACATGAGTAAACACGCTAACGTTTCCACGGCAGTCGGTTCTACGTAATATGCGGCCAAGAACTGTCACTCCAGTAGCATTATCCGTAAATGCAAGCGGAATGTAAAGATACGTGGAAAATCCGAAAACTATTCGGACCTTTAAGGGAAATATAGTCCCAGCCCTTCGCCACATAGAGGCAGATACAAAATACTGTACTCGTATGTTGTATGTTGTTCTTTCTAATATTTCATAAGAAGTTAAGTTTTGTTAATTCTTCTGAATTTGAACCACCCTCCTCGTATTTGAACCATCTCGCATATTTCAATAAAAAAATAGATTTAATGTTCGTTCCGTTCTGTCACGGGAAATGCACATTTACTGCATACCTTGTTTTACTAATGCCTAAAACATAGATTTTGATTAAGTTAACAATCGAAAGAGTAATAAATCTCCCGAATGGTAATCTACTTTCACAAATATACACCCTGTCGAGGGGCGACTGGTTAGAAAAACCTTACACTTGTGTTCGCGTAAGGATGATAGAATTACAAGGTTTGGCCAATGACTAGGGGGAAAAGAAAATTGTGAGGGGAACTTCGACTGCCACGACTTGAGAGAATCGGCAGCCGAATTCTGCACGATCATTTCACATGTATTCATACGCTCGTCCTATTAGTCGTTGTTCAGATAGCAACGAAGCGAAATGCGTGGAGATTGTGGTGATTTCTTCCGTGCATCACTAACACAATCTTATCGCCAGCCAAAATTTATACAATCACTTCATATGTATTCACACACTCGTCCCATCAGTCGTTGTTCAGACGGCAACGAAGTGTCATCGGTTAATTTTTTTCGTGTATCGCTAACACAATCTCAGTGTTTTTTGCAAACAAACCGCTTCGTGACCCGAGTTACGTCAGCCTATCAGCTGGTCTGTCGAATTCGCTGAGAGCCGGATAACGGTCTGTTATTGACCACACCTTCTCAATGGTGTTCACGTAATTAAGCACTTTCTGCTATGGTATAAAAGATATTCCAACATGTGCTTTTTAAGGAAGAAAATTCCTAAAACCATGCGGTTTTTGAACGACTTCGAACTTACACTTTATTACGAGTACACTGAAATTTAATTAGCTATAAAACGGCATACCTTGAAATTTATTAAATTCTAATATACGTGCTTTATTTTACTTTATAACCTTAGTTTATTGCGAAATCTCCAGGGAAATTTTTGAACGGTAAATCAGCAATAAACAGCAAAAATATAAACGCTACCTGTCTACAAGAAAGTTCCGTAGGCGGCTGGATATCCATTACAGATAGATCCAAAAGATTGTTGATTGTTGAAATTGGAACCAAGAGTAGCCACCGTATCTCGAGGAATCGTTTGATTCTACTTTGTCATAACGACTCGCATTTATATCCGGCCGAAGCTGTCACATCAGCAGCATTCTTAAACAATGTATGGTTGTTTGAATGTTTTTTCTTTTATAACAACAACCTCAAAGATGCCTTGCTCAGCCGACGAACTGCATGTCAGGAAATAAATTTGCTGTAGAGTCCTGATACCTCCATCAGCTCGTTAAGAAAGTGTTCATAAGCGAATGAAAGAGAAGTCAAGACGTTCTCGACATTAACGTACTGTTAATGAATCTAGAACCTTGATTTTACTGCCTGGATATTTGAATAGTCATTGACTTCTTTAACCAGATATGCATATAGAACAGTCAGCCGACTTACCCGGTGATAACGTTTATTTGGAAGACTAAATTTACGATTGGTGAAGAATTCCTGCCACTCCGTCCAACCTTTCCTCGTGTATGATATTTATGGTGGCCCCCTGTACCTTTGGTACTCATGAAATATCTAAGCTAACGTTGGACGTGATTACCGAAAAAGTCGTTGATGAGATTCTCGTCGTCATACTCGGAACGCATATTAAATATCTGAGAGCATCCCTCAATGACTGCAATAGAAGCCACAGCAAAGAACAGGAGTTAGTCAGAAATCTTAAGCGCACCTCTTTAGCGAATGCCATACAGTCTGGAGGAGAGCGCGGAATGTGTTTAGTACTTTTTGAGGATCTGGGTGATGCACTTGATTTAAGAGTTGAGGTGTGCCGGTATAGAATATTAAAATGAAGCAAACTTAACCGTGGATGCCAAACTAAATTAGGCGTACCATTAATTAATATTTTATATAACTCATATGCGCTGTGGTTTTCTAAGGTGGGAGTAGTTGCATATGGCTAAATTCCCAAGGGTTTTACTTTCGATTAGGGCAGGTGGCCCTATTAAAAACAAATAATAATAATTGGCGCGTACACTTCTGTTATGCGCTCGGCGAGCTCCTTCTATTTGTGGTGTGCGTCTCGGTGTCGTTCCACAATTGGAGGAACCTACAGTTTTAAGCCTTAAGCCGACTCCGCACGACAAATGGTTTTTATGAGGAGCTCTTTCATGGCAGAAATACACTCGGAGTTTTGCCATTGCTTGCCTAGTAGCGACCGCTAAGAAAAAAAGCTTTCTATTAATTTGGCTATCGCGGCCGAAATGAATTACAATGAATATTAGTATAAAATTACTGGGGTTTACAAATTCCTGCTGTTTGTTATCGTCTTTGAATCGCAGTTAAATTTCATGAGCCTCTTTTCATGGCGAAAATGAACTGAAACGAAGTTTACCATAGCTATCCCTTGTGCAGCCGCTTCTGACGTGATGTGCCGCTCATCCATTGCGTGCATGCTTGAGACTGACTTTGCGTCCATTGTATCGCTAAAAAGGAAAAGAAGCGGACACACAATATCATTTATTTGACCTGTAGCGTAGTGTATCTATGTACTTCAATGCCCATATGCGTACATAAACTTATTTACACGTATTTACGCAGTGCGCCGGTGACGACAAATTGTTGCCGAGGCACAAAACTGTAAACCGTTTCAGGCACATATACACTTTCATTGCTGCCAAGCCACGTGCAACAGTTGCTGTCTACGGTTGAGTACAAAGTCGAAGCTGTGTGTATCGCTGGTAGAGGAGGTGAGGTGAGGAGCAGTAGTAGAGCGTAATATGTTTGTGTGCCTAGCCTGAACAAAGCTAACCGTGGGGACTAGTGTCGTTGCACTCGAAATCAACAAGGCGAATTGAGTGCGCTGTGCCATACGTTTTGACTGCCGTCACTGCTGACGCTGCTGCTATCTGCGGCCCAGCAAATAGCATACATATGCGAGCCAAATTATCGGATTTGCTGTTTACATCGAACATTAACACATGCATACACACACATACATGCTTAAATTGTAAATCTATGCAGTAACGTTGCTTTTTTCTTCGTTTTTCCCAACTTGATGTCACTGCATTGGCGCCACTGTAGCGTAGTATCGATTTACAAATTAATACAAACTCAAGCCTTGTACAGCTGGATGGATGTACAGTTGCGGGCATGGAAATCTGGACACAAAAACAAAAATAGTCTTTGCTGCATTACTTTTGAACTGTAAATATTTGGAACATTTCTTTCGAAATAACTATTCTGTATATTCGTGGTTGAAGTTAGGAATATTTATGATAATTTCGTATGTTTAATTTTTTGTGCTTTGGCGTTTTATTAATAAAATGTTTCAGAGGTCTGCCCTGCAAATTAAATGTTATTTACAATTTAATTTTCATTTATTAATTAATTTTCAAAACAGAAGAACTTTCCTATGCACTATTTTTTCCAATAATTTTTTTTTTGAAATATAAGCAGTTATTGATAATAACTACCATTTCTATATAACATTTGCTTTTTGCAATGCTATTTTAGTAAGTTTTGTGCGGCGATTAATTAAACAATAGCAAAATACTCAAAATTGGTCAAGATGGGTTCAAGGTTTTGAGATGCTATTATTTTGACAAGCGCTTTATTTTTTATTATTATATAATATTTTATAATATATTTTTATAATATTTTTTTTATAATATATTTTTTTTATTATATTTCTTTTATACTATTTTTTTATAATATTTTTTTAATAATATTTTTTATAATACTTTTTTATAATATTTTTTCTATAATTTTTTTATTATAAAAAATATATAAATTATAAGATATACATAAGAGTTACGAGAATTATAAGATTATACGACTTTTTTTAAATATGTTTTATAAGTTTTTTTGTTTTTATTAAAAAAAAAAATGTTATTTGTGCTTAACATAAGATTCAAAATAATATAATTTTTGTTTGCTATTATTATGTTATGTTAAGTTAATATATTTACTAAAAAATAATAATATATATAAATACAAAAAAAAATAATAAATAAAAAGTTTCCTTCATTTCGATCCACATTTATGGCCACTATACTTAAATATACAATACTTTTTCAACTACCAGCTCCAACTCAAGTAAAGCCTTGGGCATTTTTCGATCCTAGGACTTCAAATACTTCCATTTTCGAAAATCCTATTTCTTCTAACTTTTTACCAGAAATAGAAATTATTAATTAAGAATGGATGGAATTTCTAAAATAATGTACCTGTACAATAAAGACGAAAGTTTTTGTATACTTTCGTCGGTTTACAAATATTGGTATTTACTGTTCCATCCATTAGAGGTTAGCTGTTCAACACCACCGTAGATAAAATATCACAAACCATTTGAACGGCCTACATATTTCTTCTCTTGCCTGGTTCTTCTCGTTTAGTATGACGTGTCATCAAGACTGAAAATATTAAATTTTAATTCGTCCGGTAGAATCACTGTAATCAACTGTAGTCTAAAATTATGTTGTCGTGTGTTTTCAGTAAGACGCTTCTGTGACATATAGTTTGAAAGAAATTGCCGATGGTTAGACAAATCCTATTTTTTGTTTTTTTAATTTTTTTTTGTACCAAATTGTGTATAAATCGTTTTCGTAGAATCAGAATTTTACTCTTATCTCTTCAATTAATTTTTCTTAGAATTCGATATACTTGAACTGCGCAAAGCACATGGCACATATTTGATTGAACTGTTTTAGTGTACGCAACTGTATGCACATATAAAGGCTTGGTATTTACTACGGCCGACCGCCTGTCATACTATGTGAATTCGCCCAAAGCAGAAAACAGCACTCCACGTTACCAAATTAAAGCGAATGAAATTCGAGCATTTCGTCCGCACTAAATCAATCTCAGCGACTGGCTTTGCCATCGATGTGAAAATGAACGACAAACCGATGCATTTAAAATGCAATTCGTTTTGAAATTTCTTTTTTTCTGCTTCGGGCTTCTTGGTGGCTATGCTTTGCTTTGAATTAGGCGTACTTGATTGGATATAAAGAAAGCGAAATACATTTTGGCTTGGTATTAAAAGTATCTGTTGAATTAAGAGCCAATGTCTGTTGAAAAAGGTTTCTTTCTTATTTGCATATTAATTAACATTTTGCCAGTTCCACGCAGTCTCCAATAAGATGGCTTTTATAAAGAACTCTTACATGTTTTAAATGCACTTGGAAGGTTTGCCTTGCCATCACTGTTTGTTGATAAGAGATTGGGATTGCAAACAACGTTTTGGATGAAATCGAGTTCCATATAAAAATAGGTTATAAGTTGTTGGAGATTTGTAAAGTGAAATTATAGAAGGTGATTAAATAATATCGATAAATAATTGAGCTGTCCACATTTTATACCAAATTTTGCGGAAAAATAATTTTTTCCAAGGAAACGAGTATTAACGTTAAGGAAGGAGCGTTAACGGCACGAGAAAATATTTATTTATTTATTTAATTTTTAGTAATTTTTAAGTAATTCTTAAATTATTTTTTTTAAGAAAGTAAGTAATTTACAAAGGTTCTTACTGATTATTGACTTAGTGTAAAAAAAAAATCATTTATTATAACTATTATAAAAGAACAAGTAAAACAAGATAAAACTAAAATACAATTTGATGAAAATATCAGCGAATTAAATGATGCATTCAACAAAGAAGATAAATGATTTTTAGAAATTGTAAAATTTACCGGATTGGGATCTTACTAAATTCGCGAAAGTCTGCGCAAAGGTATTAAATAAATAAAAGTCTAAATTTTTTGGTCATGGAACAAATTTAGGAGATAGCATCAAAGATGAAGTTCTTTTTTTCGACTTTTAATTCTAATTCGTCGATAATTGTATGAGAAGCTGTAGAAGAAACAATAGTGATTTGAGCCTTTTCGGAAAATTAATTTTTCTTCCTTCCTTATCTTCCCTTGTTTTACAGCGTATTTGCTCACTTTTTCTTAAAACTTTTGTCTATATTATTGTTTCTGGCATTTATTTTATTTGTTTTTTTTTCTGTCTATTAGTATTTTTGTAAATACATACATACATATATATATTCACACTTTCCGTACATGTACCACCATTGTAATTTAAAACATTTTTAATCAGAATCAAAAAAAAAAAAAAAATTGGGTAAGCAGTTTTAGAGACCATTAAATTCGAATAAAATAAAGTTCCAATTTGAGGTTAATTAAAATCCCTTTTTCTTTCTGATAATTTTTCCTGACGGTCTTTCGTATTTTTTCCATGTAATAAATGCACGCCATTGTTTTTTTTTAATATAATATTATAATTCTGAAATTCCGTCCTATTTTTGTGATGATGATTTCATAATCGCTGAAAACTTTATTTTCTTGCAACTAAGCAATAAAACTATTCGAATTTTTTTCAGCCATTTTAAATTGTCTTGAAAATATTGCGCTGAAGGCAGTGCATTCGCCTTTCATTACCCATCATGCCACATACATACATGTGTACACGCATACATAGATACAAACAAAAGTACTTGTACGTCTATTGCTGTGCATGTGACCTTAATTGATGCCTTTGTTGTTGCTTAGCGCATAAGACTGAAATAAAGAAAATTTAATATGGTAAAATATAAAAGGTTTTGTTATTGTTATTTACAATATGCCTCTTACGCCTCCATAATGCTCGCAGTATCCTCCAATTTACTTTGCTCTCATTTTGCACAGTTTGCTACGCTCTTCGGCGTCAACAATACTTAACGTTTTCGTAGCACTACTCTTTCAGCGCTTAACCCTCGCGTTTGCGACGCTGTTTGTCCTGCTGCTTAGCTTTCTATTTGTCGGCCCCTTTCACTTTAATTTTTTTTTATTTTGCAGTGAATAGTTTAGTTTAGTTGCGATAAGTTGTAAACGCCAGCTGAAGCGAACTGCACGCCTGGGCGTCCGCCCGTCATTCATTCACCTAGAGTACGTCAACACTTCCCTTCCATTCGTTATACCCAGCCGAGCTCGAACAATTTGTACACTTCTCTTTTGTGTAGAGTAAAATACTTATACTGAGAAATGCCGCTAGAGGGCTCTGCTCACTTTCTGAGAATGCAATAGTTTTAGTTTGGTAGTAAAAGGAGAGGTGTAAGTGGGTGGCGTGTGACTTGTATCCGCTGCGTTCTGCTTGTATGCACTTCAATGTGCCGTTTAGATTAGACGCCGCTGCCGTCATCGTCGCTCATTGCCGTCGTTTGACGTTTGTGGGCCTTAGTGGTTGTTCACTCTCCGACTGAGGTGTAATCTTCTTGTTGCCTTGCTGACTAGGCTAACAGATTGACTGACTGACTAACGAACTGAGTGGCTGACAATGGCGGTTGGCGGTTATGTCTGTTAGTTTGCCGGTTCGTTTGTTCTTTGATTGTTTGCTGCTGCACAGCTTGGGTTGGGTTACATCAGGTCATTTTAATGTCGGTACACTTCTCGAAGGACGTACGCAAGTACATTGCTTACGTGCGTGTTTATTCGTTGAGGCAATGTTCATAAGCATGTAATTACACTGCGTTGCAAAACTATAAATCTATATATAAATATTTTTAGAGCAAAAGAAATCCATTATTTTTGCATACAAGTTTTGCGCAAATGGTATAAAACTGTTTTATGGACGATCGATTTTTAGTGTGAAATTAACAACGAGCAAAAACTTTAAACTGTTTAATCGACTACAATCATCTACCATGAAAATATTGAATTTCTTTTTCCCCAAACTAATTGTGAGCTGTATGCTTTGGGTAGTTATTTTGCTGGAAGATGATGTAATGACCTGAAAGCCCAGGTTTATTGGCGCTAGCACTCAAATATTTGAATATAAGGCCGATGATCCATTTTATCACTAATAAATTGCACGACAACGTTTCCACTCATGTATCTCCACAACATTACACTTGTCACCACCTTGCATAACTGAACATATTGAACAATCTGGCCCGAAAATGTTAAATTTAGTCTCATCACTAAATATTACTTTTGATTGAAACTCGTTGATACAATCAATGCACTTGTTTGCGAATTTTAAAAGCTTTGTTCGGTTTTTTTCACTTAAAGGCTGAGACCTTAATTTTCTAGGCCGCCGTAGCCGAATGGGTTGGTGCGTGACTACCATTCGGAACTCAGATAGAACGAATCTCGGTGAAACACCAAAATTAAGAAACAGTTTTTCTAATAGCGGTCGCCCCTCGGCAGGCAATGGCAAATCTCCGAGTGTATTTCTGCCATGAAAAAGCTCCTCATAAATATATCTGCCGTTCGGAAACGGCTTAAAACTGTAGGTCCCTGCATTTGTGGAACAACATCAAAAGGCATGCCACAAATAGGAGAAGGAGCTCGGTCAAACACCCAAAAAGGGTGTGTGCGCCAATTATATATATATATAATACATACCTATATGCGTCATATAATATATATATATAATATATGTTATTCACTGCACATACAGACACATACGTTGTTTGATGCAACTATTCCACATTTTTCAAGCCTTGAATTGCAAAGTCCATCCACCTTTTGCTTTCGAAATTCGCATACGTAAAATTTACCAAAAAACTTGCAGGTATATATTTTTTATTGTTATTTTATTGCCAACTTGCACTAGCGGTTGTAACGTTTGATTGAAGGCGGAGAGGAGTGGAATTTCTATAATACAGTTTTACTTTGTTTTTTAACGTATTTGAGTTTTGGTGCACTTGTTGATGCGGTGGCGGGCGGTTGGTAGTGAGGCTCGCTCCCATTGCACGACTGATGTGCTGCAATAATCAAACGCACATGCAGGTGTATAGGGTGGGCTGTCCAACATTTGAAACTTGAACCATTGATTACTTTTAATGTGTCAACTAAAACATATGGGTATTAAAGACAGAAAGTTAGGTCAACATCAACGTGGGGAAACTGCAAGAAAATTACGGTCTCAGTTCGGTAGAAGAGAATCGCCTTCTGTGCAATTTGTACATCAATTTGTGAAATGTGTGCATAAACTGTATATTTATTGGTTAAAACAATACGTTTTAATGCTCGTATAGTGCGCATAGCCAAAAGTTATCGAGCAAGTTTGCCGCTAGCGAGTAAAACTGATAAAACTGGTATAAAGCTGCAATTAGTGGTGGGTGGTGGTGCCGTAGCCATACCGCCATAGGCGTACCCATAACCATAGCCACAACATTTTAGCATTCGCCGATTAAGTCGTGACGTAACCATACGTGACTGATATTGAAGTAGAATTAATTACAACATTTGCATTTTGTCCTAAAAATACGTGTAATTTTCCACTAAGTTAATTAGTTTCTCGTCGTTCACTACTAATTTTCAAATTTTTGTCGCAAATATGAAAACAAATGTAAAGTATTTCACAGCTGCTTATAGTTACGGGGGAAAACCATAATTTAATATTGATATATGCATACGGCTACGATTATGGCTATGACGTTATGGTACGTCTATCTATAATCGATTACAGTGCTGCCCCTTTGTTTGAACAGCTGATTGCTATGGTTACAATTATGGCTAATGGTGCAAATAGTGACCGAAGTATCGTAGTCCCTTACCGCAGCCCCTAGAGAGCACAAAATTGAGCAAAACTCATCCCGTAGAGAACAACTGCGGTCTTTTAGTTACATATTTACACAATAGGTCGGTTCGGGTGTATTTGTGTTGCCATTGATATTTTTGCTTACACACTTTTTCACACATCTGCGTTATCAGTTACAATTTTTCATTGTTTAATAAACCAAAGCCAAAAACCAACAAACGCAAATAGTTTATTTATCTATAATTAACATTATTCAACAGTGTTTTTAATAAAAACTATAATTTTTGTATGTTTATTTTGTAAATGATTTCGAAATGTACTGCTTGGCAACACTGTGTGTGAGAGAGCAATCAGCTGACACGGTTCTACGGGAATTTTCAAAAATCCTGTGATAAAATCTACGATACTACAATACAGAAGGGAAGTAATTTTTTATTTACATGTGGCTCTCATTAGTTTCATCGTAACAGCTGACAGGGGACTGCGTTTACCTCGGTGACTGTTTGCAGCATAAGGTACTGGATCGATAATTGCAGTTTAACTCACTATTTTACAAACAGATGTTATTTTAGCAGCTTTATTCGTTTATTCGCCACTTGCTAAGGCTTGGTGAAAAAGATAGGCCTAGAGAGCCATAATTAACCGGAAGACTTATCAAATAAAAAAAAAAAAAACAACATTGAGAAAAAAATCATTCGTTTCTTACTTAAAGCTGTTTCAAACATTAGAAATGGCCCACCCTGTATATGCACTAATATATATGTACTTAAGTATGTATATGTGGGCGTGTACTGCATGCGCTCGATGGCGTGAAACGCATCGCATAGCTAATGTGTGTTTTTCTTTTTTGCGTTATTGTTGCTATGTTTACTGTTGTGGATTCGTTGTTCCCACTGCAACAAGCCGAAATCACTTTGCCGTGAATCCGCGTCATTTCATTGCGCCGCATTCCATTTTAAAACGACCGACGATTTGTTGCAGTTTTTTGAATTTGTATTTATTTTTTGTTTGCTAATGAAATTTGTTTTTAAAATACATACCTACGTATATGTAAAAATAAAAATTATAAAAATGTGGCAGAAACAAAAATTTCGTATATTAATTATCAAAAATGATTTTTGTTTTTTTAATAAACACAAAGTGCAATCACACGAAATTATTTTTATTGCTACTTTTTCTGTATTTAAATTTTTAATGAGTGCATCAGCATTTATATGCGGCTGTACATTCGCAGTGGCTTCATCATGGGCCTAAAATTTTCACTCCAGTTTTGTGCAGTTTGACGCCGTATTTACTCAGTTTAAGCTTGTTTTGGGCCCATACATTTGCATTTACAATATAAGTATACCTTGTGCCATTAAAGTTTCTTTTTTTATGCAAATTAATTCTCATGATTCCACATACCTGAATCACAACAATATCCCACAGCGTTGTGCTCAACAAATGCGACTAATCGTGAAAACGTGTTTCCGAATAAAATTTCCCGTTTACATGGACTCCCGCGAATGATTGCCTGCATTTCTTCTTTTTGTTTAGTCGCAATTGCCACCTGTTTGATGTTTTCAACATTTTCTATCAAAATACTATTTGTATGAAATCTATTGTGATGAAATTTTGAAATGCATGCAATCTGCTGCAGTGCAGATCTTAAATGGTTCACTAAACGTTTTTTTGCTTGTATTCGTAGTTGGTGTCCGGTGGCAGAATTAGGGCTTAAAGGAAAAAGTTTCGCCCTAACCGCTTCGCTATTTATGCAGGTTATTTAGACACGATATTGCTGTTGTTATTGCCAGTGCGGTGTAGTCACCAATCGTCATTGTCTAACTCATGTAACGGTAGTTAGAACAACTATTTCGACAGGTTGGTTCCAGAGGGAATAAGATGTTAGATGAGAGAGCAGGGCATGTGACTGGTGGTGGTGGTGGTGGTGGTGAAGACTGCTTTCAATAGTGGGTCTACGAATTAAAGAAATGTATTGACATACCTACAGGCAGCGTAAGTCTGTATCAAAAATTTATTGTACTCGTATAGTTAAAAATGGAAAAATCTCCGTATCTTTATTTTTAGAAATATTATCGGTAGTCTAGCGTAAGTGCACTAGCTTGAGAGGTTAGCGGCCTTCTGCCAGAAAAATATGACGCACAGATGGCGCTCCAAGCAGTAAGATGGCGTTGTTCCTAAGCAACGACAGGTGGGCATTCCCACTACCTAGGACTGATAGCGGCAGGCTAATCACCTACCCTGTCAGAAATCAAATAGATTAACGAAACCAACGCAAGATTAAGTCTTGTCGAGACCCTATGCTCCAGAGAAGAGTGAACAAGGAAATCAAATCAAAAAATATTTATGTAATTGAATACGCTTTAAGGTTGTAATGTTTTGCTTTATCCAGTGTTTCTACTTTTTAAATTTGATTCAACAGATTTTTACAAAAAAACAAAAAAAAAAAATTAAGCTATCTTTTAGATCGCTATTTCGGAATGCTCTCTGTCGGTTAGACGTGCACCAGAAAAATTGAGCTATTTTCACGCATAAATTTAAACGCTTAAAATCGTGTTTTAACGACCATTTTTTGGTTGTCTTAACGATAATCCATTTCGACTTCGGGTGTCCGAGCAACCCGTGGCATATTTTTTGCTGAATTACTTAACTCGTTCCAGATTTTTGCTGAATTACTTTAACTGTTTAACGGCACGAACAAACGTTAATAATTATGGAACATATCCTTTTTGGCGAAGACAATAATAGGCCAGAAGATGGTATGCATTTTTGTATGGTGGCTTAAGTAAGGGGTTAGGGGTAGTCAAAATTTTCAAAAAATTGGATTTTGTTTTACATTTTCTTAAAGTATGTCTTAAAAATATTGTGTGAAAATTTGAAGTGAATTCGGCAAATACTTTTCGAATCAATCAGTAATTAACAAAGGGCGTTCGGGCGCTGCGGAGTGTTCGAGAGCAAGTAGCTAGCAGCAGCTGCAAGCACCAACTTCTAACGATAACACTCAAAAAGGTAAATGCTACGTAGGCAACAGCAAGTCGATATTTTGGAACTGCTATGACGGTTGAAGAACTATTATATGGCCCAGGAATATATGGCTCAGTTTAAGTAATTAAATAATTCGCATAACTCTACATAAATCGGTAGCACAACTTGAAATGCGTTTTTCTCAAAACTATGTTTTTTGAACGGGTGATCTTCTTCTTCTCAATTGTCGCGATAACCGCTTACGTGAGTTTGCCTGAATTTAACAAGGCGCGCCAGTCGTTTTTTCTAGTGCTAACCGGCGCCAGTTGGACACATCAAGTGAAGACAAGCCCTTGTCCACCTGATCTTTCCAACGCAAAGGAGGCCTTCTTTACTTTCAGAGCCAAAGCGTTTGTATCCATTCGGACGACATGAGCCAGCCAACGTAGCCGCTCGCCGTTGCCAACGTGCAAAGGTTCAAAAATCTTCCGCATAATCTTTCTCTCAAACACTTCAAAATTTCGATAATTTTGAAATAATTAATTGTCGGTTTTTTTCTCGAAAATCTTAAAAACAGTTCCTGACGCCGCCATATTGTTAATTTTGAAAAAAAGCTTGGATCAGGCACAAGATTATCTATATTAATATAATATAAAATTAATTTCTTGTGTTCGATTGATTTTAGGTGAATTTCAAGGGACTTCTGGAGAAATGGGTTCCACGAAAAACAGCGATAACTTTTAAAATTTGGAAATTGTTGAAATTTTGCTAAAGTCAAGTCAAAACATAATGTATTAATGCTATTTTTTTATTTTTATAAAATAAAGCAATTGACTAGCAAAAAAAATTCTTGAAAATCATAATTTTTTGCGGGCCTCTGACTACCCCTCACCCTTTAAAGTATCAACATTTTCGGCCAAAGTGCGACGCCTAATTCTCTTTTTACACGAATTGAATTTAATACGAGTTAGAAAGAAAAAAAATATTTTTTTGAATCAATTGTTTTGTTTTAACACGATTTTCAGTATTTTATGAATTTCTCTTGAATCTCATACAGTAAATGGACTAAGATTTTTCGACGCATGCACGAAGCGTTTAAATTAGTCTCAGTGTCAGGAAAAGTCTCTGAGACTCAGTAGATTTTGCTCCCGCCGTTTAATAATTATTTATTTTTTATAATATATATTTAATGAATTAAAATGTGTAAGCGCGAAATAAATTTTTAAGTGAACTGTGAAAAAGAATTTTTTAATATTGTTTTCACTTAATTTTTTTTTTACACGAATGTTACAACAAATGTTTTAGGAACTCATCTATCGTGTAAAAAGAGAATTAGGTATAGTTTATCAAAAATATTTTTCATAAAAACATTTCGAATATAAATTTTGTCCTCAAATTTTTATAGTACAACTGAACGAGAGGTTCTTTTTTAGTACATTTCATCCCTCTGACTCGTTTCTAAATAGGAATTTTTAGGGTTTTCTTAAAACATGTGCAATGAAAGTTCATTCGGATTGCCTTTAACAATTCATATAAAGTTCACTTAAAAAAAATTTCAAAAATAAGACTTCTTTTAAATGTCTATTTCGCAACGCTTTAACCAGGCAAGACGTATTTTCACTTTCGCTCTAAAGGCGCTGAAGTGCACATTAATTCAGTAAGAAAAAGCACTTCTGAATGTAGTCACATCTGAATGTGGTCACATCTTTAGAATTAGTCAACAGTCAACTTGCTTTTTCATCGTATCTCCTGTTATATTTTCACCAAACTAATTCTTTTAATAAAGTTACATTTCATCGGATATAATCGATTCTCACAGCATTTAGGACTTTCACTAGCCATTTACCATTTTCCTCTTTTATCAAGTAACATAATTTGAATCCGTTTTAATATTTTGTAGTGCGCATAACTAGAAATTGTTCACGGACACCGTTCTATGTATTCCTCATCAACATTTTCACATTTCTAGCTCCGAACACTAAATATCGAGTGATTTTTTAAGAGCTTGAGAAATTAAAATTATAACACAAAACAGAAATATTGTTGGAATGATTTCTTTTATTATAATCTGGTAGATAGTTTCACGCCACATATTTTTTGAATATGAGACCCGGCATATGTCCGTTGCGGCTACGTGTTACATGGTCCATTCGATCAGTCCAATTTCTGACTACTTTTTCCCAATATATTTGAATAATAAATCTAAATGAGGCTAATCAGCAAAAATGCCTAATCTTCGGCGTCTTCTTCAACACTTCGCTCTATGAACTTCGCGAACAGATTTTTTATTGTAAATTTCCACAAGCATTGTTCTGTCGTTATACCATTCATGATGACTAGCCAAACCTTACTGAACATAAATGTCAACATCATTTTCCATTCTTAGCTATCAAACCACAGTTATCGATATCGATAGTTTTCTCATGCAGTTAAAAAAACACCCGATATTTGAACATCTTCTTCTCTTTGGGTTTACTAGTACGAGTAATCTACTTATAGTTGTTGACTTTCCATTCACGCCTCAAACTAACTCACATTTACACTACATATTTCCTCTTCCGCTTGTTAGCGTTCAACCTGCTTGGCCAGCAAGCCAATCAGCCAATGCATAACGGACGCTACAGTTCATCCATCCCTGATCGTGGGCCAACAACAGTTTTTCAAGTGTGTTTGCTTTTATCGACAAAGTCAATGGCGAAATCCACGTTAACATTATTAATAGTGAATGAATCAGGCCCGCGGATGATATGTCTATGCTATAATAGAGTTAGTAATTAACCAAAAATACGCTCCTTATAAGAGCGCTGAGAGACTTCAAAGAAAGGAGAACAATTTAAATTAATTTATAATGAGTAATGAGTTTAAATTGAAAATAATTTCTAATGCATACGAGTACCATATGCACATATAATATTTATTCGTTGGCATGACACCCCTTGGTTCTTAATTTATGACTATTTTGGAAAAATTCAACTGTAGAGAGTTGAGAGTCGATAGCATTGAAAGTACGAAAATCGAGTTATAATAAACTCGCTAGCGGCGAATCTTGCTCGATAACTTTGTTGTTGCTTTGAAATGCACATTTTTCGAAGTATCGAATCAAATACTACGCGAATTATTGTTTACATTGTGCGTCATGATTTATTCACGGAAGGTAAGAAAATTGGTTCGAATCGCACGGAGTATATAGTCTAATATTAAACGCATTAACGTGGTACTGTAATATTATTGAGTTTTCTTGGTTTATAGGATTTCAGGTTTTTTTTATATTTAATTCGTTTTTTTTTTATATTTAAATCGTTTTTTTTTTCATTTAACTCCGTTTTTTATATTTAAATCGGTTTTTCTTTTTTAATAAAATTTAACACCACCCTTAGAAGCTGTAATACTTGGAAGTAATTTTTTCTTTCGAAATTCCATTTTGAGTGACAATTCTGCACTGCATTATATACCAAAAATGTTTTATTATTGGATTTCAATTAGGAGAATTTCAAGCGCAATGGGTTGGACAAGTCCAAGCACTCAGTCAGTCCATTGTACTATACTCGGATAGATTACAGTGGAAGGAATAGAGAGACAGAAGGTGCAGTATGGATGGTGAGACTAAAAAATTTGGTTTGAGGTCACTCTTATGCGAATCTTTTGAATTTATTGATGAACCTTAAGAGATCCCGAAGAGGAAGAGATAGAGGGAACGCTCCCACGACAGTCGGTTCTAGATAACCGGAACGAACCGGATTTATATCCGGCCGAGGACTGTCACTTCAGGAACATGTATGGAGAATGTTTATGCTGTTACAACAAAAACAACAAGATTATGAACTTTATCCATACTCAATACATCGCACTCCAACAGTCGAAGCCTGATTCTAGAAAACACCGGACAGCTACAGAGAAAATGCTCTTGTGCTCTGCGATTACACCCGTCAGTACTCTCAGGTCCTTCGTACTAAGTTTTAGGAATAACGCCGTAATTCTTTCACAAAGCTACTCTGCAGGAACTCAGACCAACGTCTTCTATGGGTACACCTCATGAAGTCGTCAATTCATAGTGGAATCGATGCCAACTCGTTCCCTGTAATACCACAAAGTCCAGACAAACCTTGTTGTGTTTTGCAACATTGTTCAGTTTTGTCTTACTGACTAATTTCGAAGAACTCATCGACTAATGTCGAAGAGTAGCGTGGGTTAGCAAGGGCTCTTAGTGCAGCTTGGCTGCCACTACAAATTCCAATACTATTACCCCACCACTTTGTCTCAATTCTGATATTATTTTGAATATAAAGTAATAAATATAAATATTTATCTTAACTTATCAACCAACTCGGCCCGATGACTTTTTGTGCTGTCTTCCTGGAATACGAGTAGGTATGACTTTGGAAGACTGCGTCTTTTATTCCTCCACTATAGGTAAAATGAAGTCCTTTATTAGGTAGATGCATTTCATTGGACAAAAGTAGAAGGTTGCGTATTTAATATGAAAATTATTCTCTAGTCATCGCGAATGCGTGACCTGCATATATGGGAGTATGTCGGCGCAATGCTAAATTGAATTTTCGTTATCGGACCATATGACATTTTTTCATTACTCAAGAGTTGCACCAATGGTCACTGAATATTTTAGTTATAAATTTGCCTTTGTCGCTCAAGGGAAAGCGCAATTTTGTTATATAAACCCGCTGATCAGTCTCCACATTTTTTTAATTAAGTTTTTTGAAAGTTATTCATAGAAACACTAAAAAATTACTTATAAAGGGTTCTCCAATAACAGGTATTACAGGTGAATAGATTGCGCTATCAAGAGATGATTAACAATTTTTTATGGCCATAATTGGATGGTATTAATCTGGACAACGTCAACAAGACGGCGCTACGTGCCACACAAGCAACGAAGAGGTGATCACAATTGGTCACCGAGATCTTGTGATTTAACACCTTGTGACTTTTTTGTTTGGATCACGTGAAAGAGGACGCCGTAGCCGAATGGGTTGGTGCGTGGCTACCATTCGGATTTCAGAGAGCGAACGTTGGTTCGAATCTCGGTGAAAGACCAAAATGCAGGAAAAGTTTTTTCTAATAGCGGTCGCCCCTCGGCAGGTAATGGCAAACCTCCGAGTGTATTTCTGTCATGAAAAAGCTCCTTATAAAAATATCTGCCGTTCGGAATCGGCTTGAAACTGTAGGTCCCTCCATTTGTGGAACAACATCAAGACGCACACCACAAATAGGAGGAGGAGCTTCGGCCAAACACACAAAAAGGGTGCACGCGCCAATTATATATATATATAATCTGCGCCAACAGCCCAGGTTATGGAAAATTTCATAAGAAGGATATTGTCCTGTAAGCGTGGTCCTGGTGGTCATTTGCCTGATGTTATTTTCCACTATAAACGGCATACCTTACTCTTTATAATGAAATAAACATCCGATCATTTATATTAAAAAATAGCATTTTCTTTGAATATCAAAATAACACCTCTTATTAAAAACCCTAAAGTAGTTAGCTTTTGCTGTACTCAAGTTAGGAATGTCTGGAACGAATAGCAAAATAACTAAGTTACAAAATAGCTAAAAAATAATAATTAATCTTCAGAGACAAGCGTCGAATATTGAGTGCTTGCTTCGTGGCCCTTATCATAATGTTGTTGTTGTTATTGTTGTTGTAGCAGTTCACTATCATAATCGCTTTACTTAATGTAAATTCATAACTTGATAACGTCTAATTCAAATTAGTCGGCAATGAGTAACCTTTGTCGAGAAACTAAGTTTGCAAACTACGTTGGTCAATTCCTACCAGGGTGCATTGCGCGCTATTTTTATTTTTATGAATGTGGTCGCTCACAACTTCCTTGCAGGCATAACTCGTAATTTTGTTATTCACACATCGTTGTATTGCCTTGCATTTAATTGAATTTTTAACTTGTGGCTGCGCTTAGTTCAGTTATGGTTTAGGTATTTTTGAATTGTTAACGTTGGTATTTCTAAACGTAAAAATACACCAGCATACATGTCCGTTATTTCCCAAATTGATTTTTGTTTTGCTGTCGCATTATGAATTTTTAGTTTTTGTCCTAAAAAATAATATTCAATCATAAAATATCTCTTAATTTTCAAATTGCCGGATTCACCATGCATTTCCAATACAATATTATAAGCATTTTTTTTTTACTCTTTCTGTTTAATGTTTTTTTTATTATAAGGCTACAACAACAATGATCCATATATGCATTTGTAGAGAAATTAACTGAACGCTCTAAAAAGGGTATTGTATAATTTTTCGTTATATTCATTCCTCCGAACGTTATTTAAGATTAAAATGGTGTTCTTCGTGAACAGTTTCTGCATTCTTTTGCTTCCCTTGCAAGGTTATCGAGCAAGTTTCTCCGCTAGCGAGTATGGTTATAGTTATTAGCATGAATATGCCTCGGTGTTATGCGTCTATCCCAAAGTTAATAGAATACCAGGTTGCGCGTTCCGAATTCGCTGTGTCGTCAGAGCCCATGAATAAACAAAAGGAAGGGGAGTTACTTGTTTATGAAGAGGAAGAGTAGGCAAAAGCAATGAAAACAACCAAACACAAGAAATTATACGCACACACACACACTTTCTTGCCACGGCATCTTCCGCATAAGGACGCAAAAAAACTGTATTTGGAGGCTTTTTGTATTCATTTGTGCTTTCACAATTTAACACGCGGCACTTCGTTTTCATTAGTTTTTTTAGTTTAAATCTCACAAATCGCAGTATTTCCAAGCTATTAATTGTTTATGTATATGGTAGTTAATTTCCCAAGTGCTTTTCAGCAGCCCACACACAATAGCCTCTTTTTTTCTAATTTACCTACGACACCACTAAACAGGTCACCAATAGTTATGCGATTTCAAGTCAAACCGGTTGTGGTTAGTCGGATAATTCGAGATGTGGCTTTCCACATAATTCACTAAATGCCCTAGTGTTTGTTTTTTGGCAAACCTGCGACTACTATGTATTCCCGAAGATCAAAGATGGTAAATTACAAGGTTTAGCAAAGCTTCCGAAGTATAATTGTGATAGTAACTTTGGCTATTACATCATAGGGGATTTAAGTCGAATGAAGTGAAAACAAAGTGTGTAAAGTGAGATTAATCGTTGAGATTATCGTACTAACACATTTCGATTTTTACCGACCTCTGCTGTCTTATCACCTGTTGCTCGAGTAAATCAGCTGATTGCTTCAAAATCGCTGAACGCCGGTTGACGGTCTGGTGCATTCTCTCACACTTTTGTTGTATTCTTCATCGCGCCCGAAACTGAATCTGCAACATCGAAAAGATATTAGTCACAAAATATGTATTGCTTCTTTCTATTTGAAAAAAAAAAAATTTTTTTTTTGGACTTGTTATTGTATAAGAGAGGTGTTCAAAAAATAAGGTGAAATTTCAAATTTCACGGGCTACGTACATTCGACTGTCGATTATATACATATACATATATTTTTAAAGTTGGTCACTCGTCTCGAAGACATGTTCACAGTTTTAACAATACAGGATGTTTAGTTTGTTTGTGAGAGGCATAAATAAGAAGAGTGTTTTTTGCGTGTTCGGCGATTTTCTGCTATCGAAAAAAATGGATCAAAGAAGTTGCATCAAATTTTGTGTAAAAAATGGAATTCGGTGCTCAAAAACACTTGAAATGTTGACAGTGGCATACGGTGAAAGTACTCTGAGTCAAACAACTGCTTACTCACCTTTGCTTGTGAGCAATTATTTGGCTAAAAACAACACCGTTATCATGCCATAGCCAACGTATTCACAAGATTTGGCTCCCTGCGACTTTTTGCTGTTTCCAAGATTGAAGGGACCCATGAAAGGACGGCGTTTTGCGACGATTGAGGAGATAAAAACCGAATTGTTCAGAAGAGATCAAGGACATGCCAAAAAGTGCATATCAGAACTGCTTCGAGGATTGGGAAAAACGATGGCATAAGGTGTTAGGGTTAGTCAGAGGCCCGAAAAAATCATGATTTTCAATAATTTTTTTTTGCTAGTCAATTGTTTTATTTTACAAAAATAAAAACATAGCATTCAAAAAACATTGTTTTGAGAAAAACGCATTTAAAGTTTTGCTATCGGGCATCCGAGCACCCTTTGTTAATTGTTGAATAACTCTAAAAGTATTTGTCGGATTCGCTTCAAATTTTCACCCAATATTTTAAAGATATTATGCTTTATGAAAATGCAAAAAAATACAATTTTTTTTTTAATTCTGATTGCCCCTAACCCCATAAGCTTATTATATCTGAGGGTGACTACTTTGAAGGAGATAAAATAGAATTTTAATGAATAAATAAATTTTTTTTTATGAAAAATGAAAATTCACCTTATTTTTTGAACACACCTCGTATACATGTAAGCAGTTCCCCTGTCATTTACAGTCATTTGTTTGATAATTTTATTACTTCCTTTCTTCCTATCGCCTATTCATTATGCACTCTTACTAAATTATTGGTCTTTTCTCTTTTATTTCTAGGTAAATATCCGCAATTTCTCGCAATTATTTCATAATCAGGTGTTTATTAATGGCAATTAATTCAAAGGAAAGCTCATCATCACTTTGGTAAGCAGGAAATTTACACCAATTACGCACTTGGCTAAGAATATATGAGTACTTACAAGTACCTATATAACAATATACGTGATTAATATGCTCGAGTGCCTACTGCTATATGTATATATACATACATACATACATATATGTGTACATACTTACATACTTTCGACATGTTTATTTAACTGCTTTAGAAATAACAACGCCCTGTTGCTGCAATAAAATTGAAAGGTTTATGTTGTGGGTATGAATGATGATGGCCTTGCCTTAGTAAAGAGAAATTACGCCGTTAAACGGGTATCGACCGCCCCTTATTGTTGCCTACGCTGTGTCAACTCTAGAACAGCGGTGAATTTCTTAAAGTTGTTACATAGCTTTTGTGAAATATCGCAATTAATTCCGTTTTACTTTTTTACGCAGCAGAGAACTTTCAATCAATATTTTGAGGCTGCTCTTTTGTCCTTCAGCGTTTTCATTATATACACATGTATGCGTGTATTTTTTCCACGCTAGTATAAAAATATTTATTACATGTACATACATATATATTTTCAAATAAGTTGTTTTAATTTTATTTTATTGGGCCCTGCTTATAATATACATAGACATTTCTTTGCCGACGACGGCAATTCCCACCGGCAATAGAGCAAAAATAGAATTTTCATTAAGTTGATTACATGTTCCACCTTCCTCCATTTTTGTTGTTACATTTTTTTTCTTTTAAACATTTCATCAGCTTCGGTTGGAGAGTAAAAATAGCGCAAGTGAATGGGTGGCTTATGTGGCATGGAAATTAAATCAAACTTGGACCGGCACAGTGAACGTAGTACCCAGTACTACCTAGTGCCCAGTATGATTGCCGAAGTGTTCGCCTGAGTTTGCACATATTTCGCACGTTTCATTTTATGCTTTCTCTTTCTATACATTTTTTCTGTATCCTTCTTAATGGCGTAACATTTATGTGCCTACGGCTTAATGCGGAACCAACTATCTCGACTAAAAGTGTGGATATTTTAATGTGATAATAACACGTGGGTGGGTTGCTTTGCCACAGAAAAGTTTGTGTTGGACATCGAGGATTTTTGGGCTTAACTGAATTTTAAATTACTGGCGTAAATGCACATTAAGGTGGAGCGATAGTATCTGGATTTAGTTTTTTTGTCTTTCGTAATGGCTTGGCAATGAAAAACTGCCTTTATAAGAGTTAATAACAATCACAAACTATTAAAAAACCTATTAATAATAAACTTCATATATAAAATATTTGAAGTTTTAAGCTTGTAATTTGTCTTTAACTGCTGTACTAAAGTGAAATAATAATAAAAGTAATAATATTAAAACATAATACACAACCTATGATCCACAGTGCAAACTCGTCACTGAATGTGACCAAATACAAAACTTTACAAGGCCATGAAAACGCTTTGGTGTCAATCTTAACTCTATGAATAACCAAAAGCGAATATAATTGTATGCACGCATGCGTGCTCGTACATAACTTTGGGAAGTGAAAATTAAAAGCTAGCAAAGGGGCAGCTCCTGACATGCGATGATGCAAAAAAAATTTTTGTCTGTGGGATTCTCTGGAATGGGAAGCCAACTTTTCTGCACATCTGCCCAATGCGATTCAAAAGCAATTCATTCTTACCTAATGTACATATAGACCTGTGTTCAAAATATTAGGAGCGCATCGAATAACAAGTGTTAACCATTTGTTTTTGTTGTTGTAAATTTGTATAGTTTCAAGTTGCTTCAAATTATAGTTGACTTTTGAAATTTTTTTTTTCGATGAATTGTTGAGCATTTCTTCTTCCTTATAAAATACTTCCGAACATGTGCTCCTGATTAAAAAGTTAGAAATTTCAATGCTTTTTTTTAACTTGGTAATTTTTCGCCCTCCTATTGTTATTATAAAGAACTCGGTTGGACGAAATAATAGCTGTTTCATATTAATTTATTATAGGAAGTTATAGTTTAGTTAGGTGAGGTTTTTGTGGCAGAATAGTCAGTTCACTTAGATAATATATGTAAGTCCGTTACGGTATCCCCTGTGTATCACGAGAACTTCAGTGTTTATTCATCATCGGAACCATTTAGACGCTCTGATGAAGCGTATGATGGGATAGTTCCAGTAAGAGAGTCAAAAGAGTATTTTGCTAATAATCTTGGTCTGCTCCTAGCTATAAGACTGGACAATCGCAAATTAAGTGTTCTACTGTTTTTTCCTCGTTCTCGGATCTTCAACTTCTACAGTATTCATGGGAAAATACTCCTGACCGGTGCCACAAGGGACCTATTGGCCGCCTGAACAATATTCTTTTTTATCCTTAATTTGCAATTTGAAATTCCAATATTGTCCCTGTTTTCAAGCAGTCGAAGATTAACTACCTTTTTTGGCTAGGTCGTCGGCCTTGCAATTTCCTTCAATATATCTATCTCCATATAAGACTGACCTTGAAGACGGTGCTAATATAATTTAGAGCTTCTAGGCATTCTTTAGCTAAACGCTAAAATTTTATTGAAAGACGAGAAAATCCTACAAATCTTTACATTTAATAGGTTTTACATTTTTTCATTTTCATGATAATTGCAAAAAACCAAGGTATTCCCACAGGACAAAAACAGTAGTGAAGAGCATTTGAATAACTTTTATTCAAAAAACAAACAAAAACAAAAAATAAAAAATAAAATACAAATAAAATACAAATAAAATAAAAATAGATAAAATAAAATTAAAATTCAAATTAAAATTAAAATAAAATGAAATAAAACTTCAAATAAAAAAAAAACTAAAAAATAATATAATATTTAAAAAACAAAAATAAAAATAAATAAAAAATAAAAAAGAAATAAAAATAAAATAAATAATAAAAATAAAAAAATACAAAAAATAATAAACTAAAAAAATAATACAATAAAAAAATTATAAAATAAAAAAAATACAGAAAAAATATATTAATAAAACAAAAAGTTTTTTTTTAATTATATAATAATATTATTTTAAATAAAAAATAATAATAAAATAAAAAAAAAAAAAGAAAATAAGAAATCTAAAAGAAAAATAATTAAATAAAATATAAAAAATTAATAAAAAAAAAGCAAATAATAAATAAAAAAATAAAATAAAAGAAAAACAAATAAAATAATAAAATAAAAAGAAATAAAAATTAATAAATAAAAAATAATAATAAAATGAAAAAGAAGATAAAATAAAAAAGTAAAATGAACAAAAATAATAATAAAATGAACCAAAAAAAAAAAAAAACAAAAAATGAAATAATAATAATAATAATAAACGAAAAAAAAATTATACAATAATAAAATGAAAAAAGTTGTAACAAATTAAAAAAAATATTATAATAATTAAAAAAAAAATGTATTTTTACCTTTATGCGCTCCATTGCCTCTTTGTTTGTATACTGCAGCTTTCTAGTTCACGAGTTTGATGATTCGACGCTATTTGTCACTTAATGACAAGTTTAACATCCACCTGCAAAAATGTAAGCTACTTATCCTTGAAGAAATCGTAAGAACAGCGAACGAAAGATGGTTTAATGAAACCATCTGTAGAATCGTCCGACAACTGCGTCCGACTCTCAATGCTAAACGCACAGAATCTCTGCTAAGCCAAAATAAGCATAGTCTTAGCACACTGAGCTCAGTCCCAACGGGGCACTACCTAATAGGTAGACACGCCCAAAGGATGGGTGTGCAAACACATGACTGCTGTAGAAGTTGTCTAGATGAGGAATAGGAAGAGACAATCTCCCTCTTACTGTGCCATTGCCCTGCTCTATCCAGACGTAGGTTTACTATTCTAGGTAAACAATTTTTTAATGAGTTGGAAGATCTCAGTCTGCAGAAATCAGAAATATGCTAAAATTTCTGAAAAGCACACACCAGTTTTAGGAGAGATAGGGACAAGCTCCCCCACGCGGCATCACAATGGGCTACGAGCCTGAGAGTGTCCCACAGGGCAACCGCTTCAACCTAAGAGAAGTTCGGTAAATTGCGGCATATAAACAACTTATTTTCATGTATTTTTAAAATCAACAAATTGATGGTGTGCGTTGATTAGTTTTTTTTTTTTTTCTCAAAATTTTGTGTATTTCATTTAAGCATTTCACACAATACGACGCTCTATAAATCGTTATATGCAATATTAGGAAAAAAATTTTGCGCCAGTTAGCGCAGATTAGAGGATAACTCCTTTTGAGGAAAAATAAAAAATATGCAAATTTTTTTTTGAATTTCAGTTAAAGTGGTTTTTAAATTCAACGTTTTGCAGTTAAGTTAGTTCGGCTCTTTGAAAAGTGAAATTTTCACTTTCCTGTGCTACACTGCACCCAGGGAATTACATGCTTACATAAATTTATGCTGTTGTAATTGTTCACGAGGTATGAAACACTGTTTTTGACATATTTGCGTTACATGTTTCTGTTTTGTTGCCTTACTAGAGGAAGTAACTTAATGGAAATATTTTTATCAACAACACACACAAATAGCAAAAATAGCCGCAATATGAATGCAATGAATTGTGGCAAACAGCAAAACGTGCGTGTAATGGTTTACGTAAATGTTCATTATTTTCCTATGAAGGATGTACTCATTCGTTTTTTTTCTGTTCATTTGAAAATTTGAATTAGCAGCACAAAAATAGTGGTATCCACGTTGACTCGTTAACTGTGTTGGCGTTGTACACGCTGAGCGTACACCGGAGGCAGCTTAGTTTTTCCAGTGCAAATTAGTACTGTTACGAGTAATAGTTTGTGTGCTATCGTTGGAATGTTGGAACGTGTTCGTTTGATGTGGTTCGGTTATGTAAATGAATGTTTTTTTTTGGGAAATCCATGCACCACAACGTGCTTAACGCCCTATTTGAAGCCCTAATATTGTAAATTTTTTTTCTTTCTCATTATGGTTGCGGTGACGCACTAACGGCAGTTTAAACATATAATTAACTGCAAGTCAACTTCGTTGCCAATAGCAATATTTTAGATGAAAATAACCCAGTTGGCTTATTTAAATGGCTTTACTCAATTACTAAATTCGTTCCGTTTTAGATATGCAAAATCTGCTTAAATTTTGTTTTTTTTTTTCCTTATTCACTCCTCTCGGGAGCATAGGGCCTCAACAAAACTTGTCTTGCGATGGTTTCGTTAATCTATTTGCTTTCTGACAGGGTAGGTGATAAGCCTGCCGCTATCAGTCCTAAGTAGTGGGAATGCCCACCTGTCGTTGCTTAGGAGCAACGCCTTCTTACTGCTTGGAGCGCTATCTGTGCGTCATATTTTTCTGACAGAAGGATCACACTGATGGTTGAGGTCTTCGCTACAGTGGTGTGTCTGCGCTATTACCGTGATGTGCTTGTTTTCTTTGTTTTTGTTTGCTTTAGCAGCCACAATGCAAATAATGCGCTGGCTATTGTGCGGGAGTAAGGATGGAAAGGATATGTTTTTGGGTTTGAGAAATGAGATTTTTTTTTATTTTTTTTTCTTTCTTTGTTTTTTAGAAACAGGGAAAGTAGGAAAATTTGGAAAAGTGCGAGGACAGTGCTTTACGGGGGATTCGGACCCACAACCTCTGTGATGGCAGGCTAGTGCACTTACGCGAGACTACCGAGGCCGCATTAAATATTAACGACTAAGAATGGCGGGGAAACATCTAGGTATGTTTCTCTGCAAAAGGAATCGGTCCTATTCACCGTATAAATGGTGTAATGGATCGCTTTATGTTATGTTTATGGATATTTTAAGGCATGAAGTGTTGTAATATGCTGAGGAAGAAATGCCACTAAAATGGAGGATACAGCAGGATGGCAATCCTAAACATGCCTCTTACTTACTTAATTAACTGTAATAACCCGTTACCGAGTTACAGCTTGCCGAATAATGTCTCGCCAGGCATCTCTGTTTTCCGCACACCTTTTCCAGTTTTTTAAGCCAAGAGAAGCCATGCCACTTTCAAGCCAAGCCACTTTGTTGCCACTCTGGAGTGGAGGGAAATGAAAGAGCGAATGAGTGTGCAAGGAAAGACTGAACTGGACACTACGATTGACCTGAGCGTAATCGTGGAAGCCAATAGAAGGTGGTGTCTGACTACTAACTGCAGGGTCTCTATAGCATTCTGGCCAAAACTGAATTTTAAAAGGACAAAATGTCTGCTTGGATGCAACAGATCAACCACCAGCGTCCTCATAGGTGTTATAACGGGTCACTGCACTATTGGTACATTAGCCAGTAGTATTGGGTATACCTTACAATGACTTCTGCAGGAGTTGTGGAGATAAAGAAGAAATTAAATCATTACGACTCCTCCTTTGCGAATGTCCTGCACTCGAAAGAAGCCGTGTCAAATATCTTGGCGAATATTTTTTTGAAGCCCTGGGAAATTTTCAAATTGTCTCATCACTGAAGGGATTAGTTACCTTCTTAAAAAGATCTAAGTGGTTTGACAACTTAGTTAGGGGATGTACATCAAAAGCAAGTATCACTATGGGCCTTAGGGCCGTCGGGTGTCTTGTCTTAGACAAACAACCTGGCTAATCTAATCTAACCATCCAAAAAATTATTTCTTTCTTAGTCATATGACCCCATAATATTAGATTTACGGAACCCATCATTATGACGGATTTTCGATTTAATACTTAAAAAATTCTGACACACATTTTTTCTGGGATCGCCTTTATTTATTATTTCTGAGGGAGGTATACCTGTTTTTACGAAAATCATTCAGCTAGATGGTTTTAATTTTATAGGTATAAAACATCCAGAAGTAATAAAAATGAAATAATATCGAATAAGAAAAAATATAACGAAGCAAACAAGGTCTGTTTTGCAGTAAATTCATGAGTAAACAAGTTTGAAACAAAAATTCATTGTCTGATGCACAAAATCCAAATGTGTGAAAATCTTGCTAAATTGGATTTTGTAAGAAAAAGAGATCTAACTACGGTATATTTGCATGAGATGTAATAAATATGTATGGGGAAAGTGTAGTACACCCAAGATAGAGTATGCATGTAAAAAAATGTATTATTGAATGCAAAATTTTTATTGTTTTACAAAAAAACTGCATTTTAATATACCCGTCAAAAAGACGGACTTTAGTGAAAAAAGGTATACTGTCAAGGCGCGAAAATCTAGTGTTAATGTAGACTACTTACTATGTTTTCCTTGGTTTTATTATTACATTTCACACACACAAATATATCCATACACATATAGGAAAATCAAACATTACAAAATTGACAGCATTTCACCTCGAATCACAAAAATGTCAACAACATTTAATTGCTTCCAGTTTTTGTTCATTTTAATTTGACACACTTTGATGCACTTACATGAGATTGGTACATACACACACATACACGCAAGCTCATATGAACATTTGTAAATATGCAGGCAACCAGAATAAAACAGAAATAACCATAAAGGCGTGTATGTGCGGTTTTTTTGTTATTGAAATTTACAACTTTTTGACAGAGTTAATAAGGAAAGTTTCGCCCACCTTATTGGCGAGCTTCTTATTATATTAAAATGTATGCATTTAAAAGTTTTTTACTCATTTGGGAGAACTTTGTGTAAACGCACCACAGATTTCTATTTGCGGAATTACGTAATTTAAAAACAAGGCTTACATGTATCGAAAGTGCTATTATGGTAATTATCGGGTAATCCGGAGAACAATTAATTAACTAAAAAAAAAAAACAAATGCTTAGAAGAGCAAGAACTTCATAGATATCGACTCACTTTTGACAAAAAAAAAAATTATAGTATTCGACCGAAATATAACGACTTAATTCTGTCTTTTGATACATATGTAACACATGGGCTGAAAAGTCCCGGGACTAACAAAGAAAACACGTTTTTGTTTGTTCAAAATTAGCTTAATTCATCAACGTAATTTCCATCGAGAACAACGCTATCATACCAACGCCGCTTTAACATTTCAATATCACTTTTGTAAAGGGTTTTCCAATAAGAGGTGTTATTCCCGTAAAAGATGGTTTCGTTGCTTGTGTGGCACGTAGCGCCGTCTTGTTGAAAATCCAATTCGGGCCATAAAAAACCGTTAATCATCTCTCGATAGCGGAATCGATTTATCGTAACTGTTGCTCCAGTTTCATTTTCGAAAAAGTAAGGCCCAATGACTCCGCTGCACCATAAACCGCACCAAACAGTCACACGTTGAGGATAGAGAGACTTTTCAACAATAACTCTTGGATTTTCTGAGCTCCAGATCCGACAATTTTGCTTGATGACGAAGCCACCGAGGCGGAAATGTACCTCATCACTCAAGATGATTCTTCGATGAAATTCTGGATCGTTTTCATGCATTTCAACGACCCAATCAGCAAAGACACTTTGTGTTATGTATAACCGATTTTGTCAACTTCAGAGCATATTTTGAGTAAATATCCGCCCTTGGCCAGGAGAGATAGAAAAATTCAGCTAATCTGAATTCGCGAACCAAGATGATTTTAGCATCCAAGGTCTCCTGTGCAGCCCGGGTTAAGGGCGTCGGTTCTATGTTACCGGAACGACTCGGTCTTATATCTGGCCAAGGACTGTCATCCCGGCAGCGTTTCCCAAACATTTTTGGAGAATGTTTATACGAGGGGTGCCTTTTATATTTCGGGATTTGGCAACCCTGGTGTTGCATTCTGGCAACTGACAGCTGTATCGCAAAATTTGACATTTTTTGGCTTTTACGTACTCAGAACGTTTTGAAATACCAGCGCTATTTGTGTTGTTTACAATAACTTAAAAGATTCATCTCGGTTCAAAAATGGAATTAAATCGTGAATATTTTCGTGCGATTATTTTTTACAACTTTCGACGTGGATTAACTCAGCAACATTGCATGGATGAACTTAATTCATTTTTTGGCGATGAAGCTCCATCAAGGACCAGTGTTTATCGATGGTATGGTGAATTCAATCGTGGTCGTAGTTCACTCCAAGACGAATTTCGTGAAGGCCGTCCAAAATCAGTTGTTGTTCCGAAAACCATTGATGCTGTGCGCGAACTGATATTGCAAAATCGTCATGTGACCTATCGTGAGATTGAGACAACCTTAGGCATTAGTGGGACCAGCATACATTCAATATTGCATAAACATTTGACTGTCAAAAAAATTTGTTCGCGTTGGATCCCACACAATTTGTCAATCGCTCAAAAAAAGACTCGTGTCGATTGGTCGAAGGAAATGCTCAAAAAATACGATCACGGGGCTTCGAAACACGTCTATGACATCGTGACAGGTGATGAATCATGGATTTACGCGTATGAGCCCGAAAGTAAACAGCAGTCGACTGTATGGGTGTTTCAAGATGAGCCAAATCCAACAAAAGATGTTCCCGCACGAAGCACTTCCAAGCAAATGGTCGCCTGTTTTTTCGGAAAAACTGGACATGTCGCAACCGTATCACTATAACAACGCAGAACAGTAAGTTCTGAGTGGTACACAACCATTTGTTTGGCAGTTGTCTTCCAGGAAATTAGGAAAACCAATCGCCAAAGACGGATTACTCTTCACCAGGACAATGCGAGCTCTCACACATCGGCCCAAACAACTGCATTTTTGAGCACCCAAAACATCGAATTAATGGGTCATCCGCCGTATAGTTCGACTTGGCACCGAATGACTTCTTTTTATTCCCGTACGTAAAAAACAAACTGAGAGGTCAACGTTTTTCGACACCTGAAGAAGCGGTTGCGGCATTCAGAGTGGCAAAAGTGCTTCGACAATTGGTTCAAACGCATGCAAAAGTGTATAGATCTTCATGGAGAATATTTTGAAAAACAATAAAGTGATTTTGGAGGACTAAAATTTGTTTTTGTTCTCTAATCCCGGCATATAAAAGGCACCTCGTACTGTTACAATAACAACAATAAGAACGTATAAGGATGATGCAGAATAGCTTTTAGTCGTGGTATTTCTTCAGTTTTCTAATTTTTTTTTTTTCTAAAATTTTTAATTTTGCTTTTGCTCAAGTTTGCTCTAATTATTCTTGCTCTATCCGTTTTTTGTATTCTCTCCCTTAAAATTCGTATGTATAATGAATAAATATGTATAATTCCATATAGTGAAGTGTCAAACGTACTTAAGTGTCAAGTAAAGTACTCGCATTCAACTTTGATATTGGTCGTGATAAATAATCATAATTTTTTCACGATATAAAACCATTCAAGGTGAAATTAAATGTACCTTATTCTTTGAGGATTGCGACAAATGTTCTATAATATAATACAACATCGAACATCAGAAAGACCCTTATAGATCCATATTGTGCTTTTTTAACACGTTAAGCGCGACGCCGGAGCCTGGGGACTTTTCCCTGTTGCCTGCAGCGATCGCCGTAGATCGACATTATCGTGTGACCGAATGCCTGTCGAATGCAAACAAATATACTTTTAATGAGCTTTATTGAAGCATTCTAAGCAAAAGAGTGGCTGGGATTTACACTGTAACAAAATGAAATTGAAATTTGATCATAACAGTCAGAACAGTATTTCCGAACTTTATGGACATATCCTTTGTTTTTCTGTAATTTATGAACAATTTTTCCTTCCCGAGGTGTAATTTGTCAATCTACTCGCTGTGCCAGTCCGTTTTTACCAATTGTCTGCGAAATTCCGTAACTGAAATTTTTTGTCCGGTTACTTAAGAGGAACAGGCAATTGATAGCTGATAATATTACATTATCGCAAACTTAGAGAGCAATCACTTTTGCCGGCCTAGAGATCAGGTCAGAAATATCGGCGCCGCGCTCAACGTGTTAATCATATCTTATTTTAACAGTGACGCTCTTTCCCGATGGAAATCGTGGTAGAAAGTCCGTATATATGTGTGAAACGTTGTTTTATAGATAGATAATACTTTGCCCGGAGTTGGTAGATATTGCAAACTTATTTCCAAAGGCAATATTGTGTAACCTAAGTATGATAGTTGTGTGCATTTATTGAAAAGCAGTCAAAATCATCTTTTCTGACGTAGCGATCGCTATGTTAACAAGCAAAACTGCCGCGTCTGGGGATAGGAAAACTCGTACGTGGTCGTTGAGAAGCGACATTCTTCAGAGAATGGCAGTTTGGAGCGGTGGATTGGATTTTCGAGCGGTGGCATCATTGACCCTTTTTTTTAACTGCTGCTCGAAATGACATTTCGGTCAAAATTGAGCACTACAGAATCATGATAAAAATTTTGTTTTGTCGCCGGAAATTGAAGTCATGTATTTGGACAATCTTCGGTTTTCCCAGGAGATGGCACACAGTGCAACACAGCTCATGCCATAATTGATCATTTGCATACCAAGTTTTGTAATAGTGTCTTGGCGAAGTCAATTGGTTAACTCGTAGCTGCGATTTGACGCCGTTAAACTAGTTTGGGGGGTACCGTGCAAGACCGATGTTACATATGTGAAGAATCTGTAGTGGCTACACTGAAAAGACAAACAATTTTTATCGTGTTCGGTGCGACGAGAGCGATCGCTAGTCATTCATTCGCTTTCAGATTTTTGGGCAATTTTCCAGGATAAGGATATTTTTGTAGAATTTAGAATAAAAATGAAAAATAAAGAAATCTGAAATTCAGTTAGCGGTTCAGCCGAGAGGCTGAATAATGGAGAGGAATGTTTGCTATTTCGAATAAATCAATAATTTTCAAAAGGAAACATCTCTGTGAACCACAGAGCATAAACCCTATTTAATTTGTTTGTCAATACTAATATCTTGTTGCACGATTGCAAATCTCAACAACCATGGAGAAGCCAAATATTGCAATTAGCTATAGCTAAGGAAACGAAGATAAACAAATTATGAAGTTATTGAAAAGCTAAAAACGGTTTCGAAAGAAAGAAATTCAAGTCAAACCAGCCCACATGAAGCAACAATTGCAATCAGTTGAGTTTGCGTTCGTGTTGAACCTGAGCTGGTGGACGTCTACGTTTGTTGAGCGATATTAGAGCGGCGCAATTACCATAGAATCAAGAAAAAAATTAAAAAAAAAAGTTTTTTCTCGTTAGTTTTGTGCTGGCCTTTTCGCAAAAGTGCCAAATGCCAAGCAACACCAATACGTATACAATCAGCAGGCTTTCATTAAACATTTGCCGGTCGAAAAAACCACGTTTTAGTTACATGAACTCAATCTACATACAGGCACGAATACGAATTTAGCTGGTGAATTGATTAGCAATCGCCGCTCGAAAAGCTGGTACACAACTACATATCTATCGTTAATCTAAAGAAAAAGTAAACACGTATATACATAAGTGTGTGTGTGTGTGTGTGTGGCTTTTTACACTCGTTTAGATTGGGTATCTGGCAACATCGCACACATTTACATAGGTTGCTGATTAACTGATCTTTTGATTTCCACGTACTCATTGATGCCGGCATTTCATGCATGTACTTACATACGTATGCACATTTATATATACGAATGTGTATATATGTAAGTAGGATGTGAGGCTTACCTGAAGTGTTCGTTTCTAATTTTTATGTTTTGTTGTTTGTGATGCAAATAATACGTGTTTTTTTTTTCTTTTTTTTGTGAGGAAAAGTAATAACTTCAATATGAAGAAAATTGTTTAGTGATAATTATAAGTTTGCTACGGAGTGGATATCAAAATTCAACACGAATTTTAAGCCACCTCAAACTTGCGCTTTATCGCATCAACATTGAATCGGTCATAAAATTGCATACTTAGAGTTTTTCTAAAAACTCTGACAAAAGTTTGAAGTTTTGAAATTTTGAAATGTTTTTAAATTGAATTCTTTTTCTTAATTCAATTTTTAATTAATTTTTTTTTTAATCGACATTTTTTTAAATTGAAATTTTTTACTTTTTATTTTTATAATTGAATTTTTGTTTAATTGAAATTTTTTTTAATTGAATTTTTTTTTAATTGATTTTTTTTAATTGAATTTTTTTATTATTGAATTTTTTTATTACTTTTTGAATTGAAATTTTTATTTTATGTTTAAATTGCATTTTTTTTTAAGTTTTTAGATGAAATTTGTTTTATTTTTTTAATTGAAATTTTGTTTACTTTTTTTATTTGAAATTTTTTTTTACTTTTTTTATTTGAAATTTTTTTTACTTTTTTTATTTTTTTAATAGAAATTTTTTTTAATTGAAATTTTTTTTTTTTGAAATCTTTTTTTTTAATTGAAATTGGTTTTTATTTTTTTAATACAATTTTTGTATATTTTTTTAATTGAAATTTTTCGGCTCCAAAAAAAAAAAAAATAACAAAAATGAACGCGATGAGGAACTTCAAATTTAAACTTTATTAGCAGGTAGTTCAATAAGTTTTCCGTTTCGATAAGAGAAGGCGTTGCTGGTAGCCTAAATTTGTTTTTTTTTTTTGTTATTTTCGTACATTCTTCATATAAACTTATGTAAAGTTTCATTTCAATCCGCAATTCATTCTTTGTTTGCAAGCCATTTAGTATCAACTTCTCGCAGTATTTTCTACGATGAAAAAAATCAAGTGCGGTGATTGAATTTTTATTTTTGGAAGGTTTAAAAGAAATGGAAATTTATGAACGAATGTTGAAAGTGTATAAGGAATTTTCGCCATCAATTAGTACAGTAGAAAGATGGGTTGTTGAATTTAAACGTAGTTGTAAAAGCCTTGAAGGCGATCCACGTCAACGACGTCCAAAAACAGCAGCAACACCAGAAATCGTAGAAAAAATACGGGATCTCATATTGGCAAACCGTCGAGTGACTGAAAGTGATTTAGTAGAAGCCCTAGGCATCTCATTTGGCAATTTTGGGATTCCGAAGGCTGTGTGAAAGAAAGAAAAAAAGTATTTTTCATCAGGGCAATCCAAATTGTTGAAGTATCTGCCGTAGTCATCAGATTTGGCCCTTAGCGACTTCTATCTGTTTCCAAATCTAAAAGAAAGCATTTTTAATTAAATGATGAGGTCATAACACCCTTCTAGATTCTTACTTCAGGGATGGAATTCATCAATTGGAATCTCGTTGGAACTGGTAGAGGTTCTAACTTTTCTCATTCCGTCTAAATATTTCAAATTAAATTTGGATTCATAAGAAAAGTGCAGCTGCCCCATTACTTGTTCGGCTGCTTACAGTTGAGTTTAAGGCTTTAACTATCCTTGGTACCGATTTATGTTTTGAATTATATGTGTTAAGTATCTGTGAGTCTTGTCGTTTAACACTCTTTTACAGGGTCCCGCACTCGAAGTGTAACCAACTTCAGACCGCTGGCGCTGCTGATGCACAGGCACGGGTATCAGCTGTCTGTTAGTTGGCTAAATGACAGTCCAGAGTATTGCTATATAAGTCAGACTTGAGAGAGCGAAGAAGTTGATTCGCT
This sequence comes from Anastrepha obliqua, assembly GCF_027943255.1. Lineage (NCBI taxonomy): Eukaryota > Metazoa > Arthropoda > Insecta > Diptera > Tephritidae > Anastrepha > Anastrepha obliqua. The sequence continues at coordinate 26,031,040 of NC_072894.1, read as the reverse complement.
TGGTGGAAAGCGGTCAGGTTGCTTTGAAGCCATGGGCAGACAAACATTTCAACAGGACTCGGCACTGTCTCACAAAGCTCGAGTGAACCAAGAATGACTAAAAAACAACATTCCGAATTTCATAACGTCTATACAATGGCTCTCAAATTCACCAGATGGGAATCCGATGGATTATTCGGTTTGGGCCATTTTTGAGAGCAAGGTCCGAAATAAAAGATTCATCAGTCTCGAGAGGCTGAAAAAAGCCATTGTCCGCGAGTGGGCCAAAATGCCTGCAAGTCACAATCGGGCAGCTTACGATTCATTTCTGGACCGTCTCAAGGCCATGTTAAGGCAAAATGTGGTCATATCGAGCAAAAGTAAATTGATTCTTAATTTTGTATTATTTTCATACATTTTTTACTTTGAACTGAATAAAAGTAATTTTCCAAACTAAATTTATGGCCTTTTTAATTGATTGCACTTCAACTGGCGTTCCCTGTAAATACATTTAAAGTACTCACTTGAGCTTCTTCTTCTCCTTAATTGGCGTGATAACCACTTATGCGATTTGAGGCTTTGTTTTGTTGCTCAATTTGGTGTAGGATTTTTGTGTGACACGTTCCAAACCCCAACCAGATATCCTGGGTTGTTTCGCTTTCTCACATTAGCTCGCTCTCAAAGGGATGTTCGAGGGTACTACCCAGAGAATACTTGAGCGATGCCCGAAAATTGTAAGCTGCTTAAATCATATGCAAAGAATCGTCCTGGCCTCTATCAAGTAAATGGCAATCAGTGGCTTTCCCCTCTTGCGTGGACTTCTACACATGGAATCATCTTCAACTCACTTCAACTTCATCAAATAAAATCTTACTAAGAATACATAAACTACGCATTATATGCATGATAGTGTACAAATAACGGTATTTTCGTCGCTTACTACGATTAATGGCGTCGAGTCCTATATATTTTGTCGCGCAATTTTTGACATTTCTGTTTGTTTGTTTCAAACATTTATAAACATTTTTTTATAATAATTTTGTTTAATTTTATTTGCTAATTTTTTAAAGTTATGATATGGTAATAAGTTTATATTAATATTTAGTTCAATATGCTTTGTCCGGCACTGTATGTCTACCACATTTTGTGATAGTACTGGATAGTAAGTACCATTTCGCCCGTATCCATTTGTCGTTTGTCCTTGCCGGAAATTGTGTGCTGACGCCCTTTGCTTTTTAATGTTTTTCGAAATTTAATTAATTCTTTTTCGTGTAAGTGGCAAGTGGTGGGCGTAAAAGTGTGTTGCATAGTATCAGCAAACGCTTACATATACATATGTACATATGTCTTTTAGCGACCGCAGTTGTGTCGTCCATACATGTAGAGAGGGCTGCCGGTGTTGGTATTAGAGTTTGTGTGTTCGGGGTGAAATGCGCTTTTTATCCTTACTGCTAATATCATTTCTTCTTAAATAAAGAAAAATAAATAAATAACTACATTTTTGAAATGAAATATAGTACAATTTTCACACTCTTTCTCATTATATATTTGCAGAGTGTGATTGCGGTTGCGTTGATTCCTACTCGTCATCCTCGTACATTGTTGGTTCAGGTTCCGTGACTGATTGCCAAAGCAACAGCGACCAAACTGTTAGAGTTGGTCAGATAAGTAGCACAACTGCATTAGCAGCGGCATCTGCTTCAGCGCAAACGGCGATCACCAAATCCGCAACGGTGGCAGCGGTGGCGGCGGCGACAGCGACAGCGACCAACAGCCTCAAGACGGCTCACACAAAAGTCGCTACGTCTGGGGGGCACGCCAATACGCAGCCCCCCAGTAAGCGTTCAAGTAGCGGTGCCGACGGCGATTACCAGCTGGTTCAACATGAAGTTCTCTATTCGCTCTCCGCTGAGTATGAGGTGAGCATATCGCATAGCTTTATATACCGCCTGAATATATTCATATTGTAAAATATTTGTTTTTGTTTTATATTTTCTAGGTCTTGGAATTTCTCGGACGCGGCACTTTCGGCCAAGTGGTTAAGTGCTGGAAGCGTGGCACCTCAGAAATTGTGGCTATTAAGATTTTAAAGAATCATCCGTCGTATGCACGTCAGGGACAGATTGAAGTGTCAATTTTGTCGCGGCTCAGTCAGGAAAATGCTGATGAATTCAATTTTGTGCGAGCTTTCGAGTGTTTCCAACACAAAAACCACACATGCTTGGTTTTTGAAATGCTTGAACAGAATCTCTATGATTTTCTCAAGCAGAACAAGTTTTCACCACTACCATTGAAATATATACGACCGATATTGGAGCAGGTTGGTAACATGATATCAAATTATTTAAATATAGTTGTGAAAACAAACTTAAAAAAAGAAAACAAAAGAACGTTAAATTATGATCTCACTTATAAAATGTAATTTATGTGTATTCGCGCTTGCGAAATCTTCCGATACAATTTAGATAATCACTTCGAGATTGTAGCAAAATGACTGAAATCAATAGTTGAATTAACTTTTGGGCATTACATATACGTTTTGCGGATATAGCCATTCTGTCTTATTTATAATCTAAACTTGATAGCATAGGACAGACCGGGAAGTCTCGTCTTTGTGGCTACTGGAGTTACATGTTTGTCATATTGGTTCCAATAATTAATGACGGGGAATGCCGTCCTGCCTCTATGTTTCTACACAAAGTTGACGGCGTTTGTCGGTTTGACCGCGAAAAAGTTAAACGGGGACGGTTTGGTGAAGTACGTCCCAAATCTCGTTAAATGCTTCGGCATAATGTGATCGTGGTGTACTGAAAACTAAAGCTGGCGTCTTACGAAAATCGCTACTTTATTTTTCGCGATTTTGACAACCGGCTGACGTCATGAGTTGTAAAATCGGCCAAACACCGAAACAACGGTGTAAGTGCCAATTATATATATTGGATATGGGAATAAATTTCCGTACTTTCTTAGCCAAAGTTACGAATTATTTAAACAATTAAACAATTATTGATGTTATGTGAAGTTTGTGCCATTGGAAGCTACAGCTTTATTCCATCTTTCAGGCAGCATACGGATTCCTCAGACGAAAAAATCGAGTTCTTTTGACTTGTCCATTCATTGAAACAGTTTGCGATGCTCTCGTAAGAAGAGCTGACTGCTCTCCAATAAGGGCTGACTGCATTGATCGTAACCGATGGTAATCCGAAGGTGTAATGTCTCGAAAACGCGACGGGTGGGGCAAGATTTCCCAATTCAGTCCCTCTAAATATTTCTGGACCGATTTGGCAACGTGTGGCCTGGCGTTGTCATGCAGCAAAATCAGTTTTCCATGTCTACCGTCCCATTCCAGTCGCTTTTCTCGAGAACTGCATTTGGTAACGATCGCCAATGAGGGTTTCAGATGGTTTAAGGAGTTCATAATAGATGACACTCTTTTGATCCCAACAGATGCACAACATAACCATTGAAGCATGAATATTTTTTTTCACTGTCGTTGGACCTGGTTCATCTGGCAGGCTCCAACATTTTCGACGCTTAGGGATGCAGAAAACCTTTTCTTTTCTGCCGTTCAAGAAGTATCTCACACGTCACCAAATGTCTCTTGATATCCCTCTCCTTCAATTGATGTGGCCCCCAGTTTATCGACGGTTGATCAGTCAACATCCTACTCTTTAGGCAAACGATCAAGAGTTCGACATGCGTCTTCAGCGAATAATTGCTGTAGTTGAGTATCTTCGACTTTTTTCGGTGCCCCTTCGCGATCTTTATCACTCACGTCGAAATTACTACTTTGGAAGCGTCGAAACCACTCTACAAGTTGTATTTGATGGCGTGTGATTACCGTAAATATTGATCAATATACGATACGTTTCAGCTGCACTTTTGAAAGGTATTGATGAAGCATGACTTCCCGTAAATGTTGTTTTTTCGGGACGAACGTAGACATTTTTGACGTCAGATAAAAAGGATCTTGACGCTTAAAGCGAATGTCAACTACGGCGATCGAAACCTCATATAAACACCTTCAAATCACCGGTATATTACTAAAACGAACAACAAATAGTATCAGCAGCGACATTTCTTTTACAAGGGCGGAAACTTATTCCCATACCCAATATAATAAGGTTGTCAAAAAAGTCTTGCGGTATTTTTATTGAATTTTCAATTGTTCATAAAATTGGTTATAATTATGCGATTTAAGTCAAATATGAGCCGTTTTGTTCGATGACGAGTTCCCAACGAGATGTCAACTTCATAATGCTCCTCTTATAGAAGCTCGCTTCCTTATTGTCAAAAAACTCGGAGAGCCAATTTTCACAGGACTCTCTTGAGGACAACTTCCGACTACCAAGCTCGTTCGCCATGGACAGAAATAGGTGGTAATCACTTGGTGCGAGATCCGGACTATACGGTGGATGCAAAAGAACCTCCCGTCCGAGCTCCCGGAGCTTCTGGCGCGTCACCAAAGATGTGTGTGGCCTGGCGTTGTCCTGATGGAAGACAATTCGGCCTCTGTTGATCAAAGATGGCCTCTTCTGCATGAGTGCTGCATTCAAGCGGTCCAGTTGTTGGCAGTACAGGTCCGAATTGAGCGTTTGGCCATAGGGGAGCAGCTCATTGTGGATGATTCTCTGCCAATCGCACCAAACACACAGAAGAACCTTCCTGGCCGTCAATCCAGGCTTGGCCACCGTCTGGGCAGCTTCGCTGCTTTTCGACCACGACCGTTTGCGCTACACGTTGTCGTAAGTGACCCACTTTTCATCGCCAGTCACCATCCGCTTCAAAAACGGGTAGATTTTGTTACGATTCAGAAGCGATTCGCATGCTTCCATACGGGCAAAAATGTTTTTTTGCGTCAAGTCGTGTGGCACCCATACATCGAGCATCTTTTTGAATCCAAGCTTCTTCAAATGGTTTATAACGGTTTGATGACTCATGCCCAGCTCTTGGCCGATGCTACGGCTGCTACTATGCCGGTCTCTTTCGATGAATTCAGCGATTTTATCGCAATTTTCGACGACAGGCCTTCCGGACCGTGACGCATCTTCGATCACCTCTGCACCAGAACGAAAAGGTTGAAACCATCGTTGTGCGGTGGAAATGGAAACTGTATCGGGTCCATAAACTGCACAAATTTTATTGGCAGCATGAGATGCATTTTTGCCTTTATCGTAGTAGTACTGTAAAATATGCCGTATTTTCTCTTTATTTTGCTCCATGTTTGCGACGCTATAACTCACGAACTACTAAAAGCAAACTACAATTAGTTCAACACGTGTTAGCACGTGAAAAGAGCTTTCCAAAAAGCTCTAGCGTGAACCGATGCGACGAATACAACTAGAACTACGCGCTTGCAAAGACAAGCTTGCGGAAATACCGCAAGACTTTTTTGACAACCTTATATTATATGTATAATAATTAGGACTTGTGAAAGGTTACCTCTTCACCCTTTCGCTTTGCTTGTGCAACGGTAGAGTAGTTATGGGACATAGTGTCGTATCATGCCATAAAATTAATTCGAATACAAAAAACACTTAAATCGAATAGGGAAAAGTTCTAGCGAGCTTCCTAACAACTTTTTTTTATCCTATTCTGTCGAAGCAGAACGTTCCCTGGACCTTTTCTTGATGGTTCATATAACAACATATCATATCTGACTTCGACTCATAAAATAATTTTTAGAACCAGTATTTATCTGAAAAACATTTTATCATTACTTACCAACAAAATACCTTATATAAATTCATATATTTGAAGTTTATTTTCTTTATTGATGACGATGATCTTTTAAAACCATACTTCCCCATTTCTCTCAAGGTTTTAACGGCGTTGCTGAAATTGAAGCAACTTGGTTTGATTCATGCGGACTTGAAGCCGGAAAATATAATGTTGGTAGATCCTGTAAGACAACCTTATAGGTGAGCTATCTATAAATTATTTCATTCACTATTTTTGTTTTTAACTCTTTTTTATCGTCTTACTTATATGCACTTTTCGCGCGTATTTAGAGTGAAGGTGATTGATTTTGGGAGCGCATCGCATGTCAGCAAAACGGTTTGCAATACTTACTTGCAATCGCGCTACTATCGTGCACCGGAAATAATTCTAGGTTTGCCATTTTGTGAGGCAATCGACATGTGGTCGCTGGGCTGTGTAGTGGCTGAACTGTTCCTGGGTTGGCCCTTATATCCGGGCTCATCTGAGTTCGATCAAATAAGGTGGTTTTTAACTTTTTCTCTTAATTTGAGTTTCTTGAATAACGCAATTGCTTAAATTCTATTTAGGTACATATCACAGACACAGGGTCTGCCCACGGAGCATATGTTGAACAGTGCCTCGAAGACATCGAAATTTTTCTATCGCGACGTCGATTCGACCTATCCCTTTTGGCGCTTGAAGACCACGGAAGAACACGAAGCAGAGACAAACACGAAAAGCAAGGAGGCACGCAAATATATATTTAATTGTTTAGATGACATCGGCCAAGTAAATGTACCTACTGACTTGGAAGGCGGCCAATTGTTGGCCGAAAAGACCGATCGTCGAGAGTTCATTGACCTGCTTAAGCGTATGCTGACTATTGATCAGGAGCGTCGTCTTACACCTGCTGAGGCATTGAACCATTCCTTTGTACGCCTCACCCACCTAGTTGATTATGTTTATTGTAACAATGTAAAAGCTTCAGTACAGATGATGGAAGTATGCCGACGTGGTGATTTCCATACGTAAGCATCCATTACTTTTTATTGTTTCCGCGTTGATTTAAAATATTTTCCTATTTTAATTTCTATGATTGTATTTGCACAGCGTACAACCAGCCTCTACGTTGGTAACCAATTTTGTACCAAGCACTACTGAGAATATGACGTTTACCATCAACAATCAGCTGACCAGTCAAGTGCAACGTCTAGTGCGTGAGCGTCCACTGGCTTACGAGGGCCTCTACCAAATCTATGGCGGCCGCAATGTTGGACGTCAGTACACCCAAGGACGTGCTGATGCGTTCCAACATCAGCTGAATATTTTGTGTCCGCCATCTTACCAAACCATGCCCAGTCCCACTAAGCATGTTGTTGTGGGTAGCGCTACAATGCAACCACCACTGCAAGTACGTATACGTGCCATTTTGAATCCTTTTAAAATATAATGAGAATTAAACATTTCAAAGGTTCCTCCACAGCAATATGTGAATGTGCCTGTGCCAGTATCGATGGTGGAACCGGCTTCCGGCCAACGTATGCTGCTGACCAATCGTGTGCAAGCAAGCGGTGTGGCCTGGCCACAGACTGGGCGACAGATGGCTTTGGTACCATCGTGGCAACAGGCCCCAGCACATTCGTTGATTGTCGATTCAGCACCATTTTTGAATGTTGAGGAGATTTATCCCAAACACCATTTGAATATACCAAGAAATGATCTCAAGAAGGAGTCTCCAGTACAGCATTTAGTGTAAGTTAACGTCTATAACGTGTGGCGGAATGTCAAAGCTCACTATTGTAAACATTTTTTTTATATTCTTCGTTTCGCAGGACTAAGAGCAACTCGTATCGTGTGCCGCGTCACGACAAAAAGGAAAATAATCAGCTGTCACCTGTTAAGAAGCGTGTAAAGGAGAGTTCACCTCCGCATCAGCAGCGCTATAATCGCGCTTCGCACGTTTCGCCGCAGTATCATAGTCATCACAATTGCAACTATGGTAGCAGCTACAACAGCAACGCTGGACCTGTTATTACATCGGCTTCTTCAAGTAGTAAGGAAGAAATCACTTTGAGATTAAAAAATTCATTTTTTTGTTTTTTGTTTCTACGTTTCTTATTCCCTATTTGTTTCCTTCGCAGACATTGTTAGTCAGAGCGGCAGTAACAGTGGGGGCCATCATCATCATCATAGTAGTAACTCGGCCAATCAACAACATGTTATTAACAGCAGCAGCAGCAGCAGCGGTGGTGGAGGCTATAACAATAGCAATCATCACATTATCAATAATTGTAGCAGCAACAACAGTGTTGGTGGCAATTATCACCAACAAACTCATCACGCTCCACAACAGCAGTCGGCTCAACAAACGGTGCAGCATTCGCATCAGCATCATGGCGCTATTGTAAAGCAGCAAACAATTACTATTCATGACACGCCATCCCCATCGGCCGTCATAACGATTTCGGATAGTGAGGATGAGGGCAACGAGCCACCTGCTCCAGTAGCCGTGGCACCGGTAATGAAGCAACGCGCTCATGCGCAGTCGCAAACCAATCCAGCGTTGTTGCAACACTCTTCATCGTCTTCGTCGTGCCGTGCCAATGGCCATCAACATCAAACACAATCGCAACAACAACAGCCACAACTACAACCGCAGCCGCAGCATGTGCACCATCACCACCATCAGCCCCAGCCACAGACGCAACCACAGCAGCAGCAACAACAGCCGCAGCACCAGCACCAGCACCAGCACCAAGCTGCAAACATCTATGGTAATGCATCAACATCCACTTCAACGTCTACTAGTAGCATCACTAATCATTCAAAGGCAAAGTTGTCGCATGAATCACAGTCGCATCCGAATACGTATTCACATTCAAATCTAACCCATAGCGCTGATGTCAGCATCAAATGTTCAAGTAGTTCGAACAGTAGCAATAGCCATAGCCATAGCAGTAGCAATAACAATAATGCCAATAATAATATTAATAGCAATAGTCAAGGCGGTGGCGTACATAATAATAACAACAACAATAGTAATAGTAACAGTAACAGTAATCAATATGCCACCGCCGCCCGAAGTACGGCGCCAAATGCTGTGCAGGGCGGAAGCGGAAGTGGAACTGGATTTGGTGCAGGAGCCGGAGCAGATATTGCCGTTGGCGCGGCTGCGGTCGCCGCATGCTCGGCACAGCAACATGTGCCACACGCACACTCGCTTCCACATTCGCACTCGCATTCGCATCATCATAATTCTCACCATAACCATCAGACGCCGACACAGACACTCATGCAGACGCAATATATTGCTAGCAATCACCATCATCAACAAATACAGCCACAGCCACAGCAGCAGCAACATGCGGCTAGCAATTGCGGCAGCATCTCTAACAATTCCGCCTCCACTTCCGCAACCAACACCAATTCCAATTCTACTTCTACTTCCACCCACCACCATTATAGTAGCAACAATAGCAGCAACAACCATCACCATCATGTTCCTAGCAACAGTTCCTCCATATCCTCAAACACCAACAATTCTTCATCTCATCCATCATCTACCCTATCCACTACCAATCCCTATCCACCCGCAATATCTTCCTCTTCTTCCGCAACCACCAGCATCGCTCATCGTCACAGCAAACACGTTCAGTTAGTAATCCCATGCGTAACCGTAGGTGACAACGAGGCAGAGGAGGGACGTCGTCGTGGCAGTCATGCACATAGTGGCGGTAATAGTCCTAGACAACAACAGCAGCACCATCACCAACAATTACAATCATCATCCTCTTCACACCATCACCATCATCAACAACAACAACAGCAGCAGCAGCACCAACAACAGCAGCAACCACCACAACAACAACAACCACACCACCATCACCAACACCACCAGCACCAGCAGCACCAACATCAGCAACAAGTTTCACAGCCACAGCCACAACAGCAACAATATCAGCAGCCAACCCAGCAGCAACAGCCGAACATTAAATACGAGCCGGGACAGTCGCAGAAAAAGCGTATATTGGCAATGGCCCAGAATGAGTGTTACAATAATGGTGCCAGCTGCAGCGGCAGCTTAGGCAACCAAACTGCTAGTTTGCCACATTTGCCAACGAAGCAGGAACCAGCCGAATTTTATGAGTATCCGCCGCAGCAGGCCACCACGGTCGTTGTTGACAACAAACGTTCTTCGTGGGCAGCCGCGGCTACACAAGCACCACCAGCACATCACAAGCGTGAGGTTACCTCCACGGCCTCATCTGCATCGGTGTACGTGCAGCATGCGCCATCCTCATCAGCAGCTGCACCTCCATTGGCGCATTCGAAGAGCTCTTCATCGGCAGTTGGCGGTGCGGTGGTAGTAGGTGCAGTTTCAGGAGCTGCTGCAGGGCCACCTTCGTGGGGTGCACCACAAGTATACCATAGACAGCAACAAACTCATACTGCTGTACAAGTGGTCGCACCATCAGCTCAACAGCAATCACAGCCACAACCGCCACATCATCAGCATCAAGCGAATACCCCAATCGGAGGTTCGCCATCCGCTGCTACAGCAGTGATGCTGCAGCCGGATATTTATGCGCAGGGTGACATGTATCGACGCCCAACAGTGTTTGTATCGCAGGCGACTCCCACATATGCATATAATCGTGCTGCAGTAGCACCGCCGCCAGCACATAACAGTTCGAGTCGTCAGGTGAGTTATGCGAAATAAGTTTGAGTTTTGTACTGCCTTTACCTTTAGGCCTTTTTAGCACACAACTTGTTTAGTATTTTTTCTGCATTTTAACAAACAGTGCAGCGTTATTCTACAGCCGTTAAGACCTTGAGTGATACAAAATATCGTCAAAATATTTCTGATATATTCTTTAGCGCTGGTACAAAACTAGAACTAACTTTATTTAAATTTCCCACATATTCGGCAAAGATTTTATTCAAAACAGATGAGAAACTGAAAAATTTAAAATACATTTTTATACTCGGGCGCACTTTTTCATAACAGTATTATAATTTTGCTCACATAACGGTTGTATGTTACAGCATAAAAGGCTCGAGATAGATACGTACATACAATTCGTATACACTATATATACTAAAATGCCTAGAATGATGAATATTTATTGAAATGAATGGTGAATAATTTTTTTATATGAACTCAGACTCTAAATCCTGTGCTGTATGGGAAGGCTAGTCTACAAATTCTCTAAACCGATATTTAACACATGGGCCTAACAAAGAAAACACGTTTTAGTTTTTTTTTTTTCAAAATTAGCTTTATTCATCAACGTAATTTCCATCAAGAGCAACGTTATCGTTCCAGCGCCACTCTAACATTTCAATACCTTCTCCATAGTCAAATGCTCATGTAATTTAAAGCCAAATCGTTACGATGTCAGCTAACTCACACAACTTCGTCGATCATTCAAAACGATTTTGTGGAGTTCTTTTTTTAATTTTGTGCTGTTACCGCCTTTGGTGTCATTTGGACGTCCACTGCGTTGTGCATCATCAGTGTCTCTACGACCTCGTTTGAAGTCAGCAAACCATTGTTTTATTGTTGTTGTTGATGAAGCGTGGTCCCCATAACACCTTTCAAGGCATTGCTTCGCTTGAACGGTATTTTTTCGCCATCAAGAAGCATTGTAAAATTCGAACAAAAAATTCTTTTTGATTTATTGTTTTGAAAATAACAAAAGTAGCGTCACTCAACATAAAAACTCACGAACTTATGAATATAATATTATGAAATTTTAACAGCTGTATTTTTAGGGTTAGTACTAACTGAAAAAAGAGGTGAATGCAATAAAACTAGTGCCATCTATGTGTTAGCCCCGGGACTTTTCAGCCCATGTGTTATATGAAACTTAAACATAATCACAAAATTATTTGCTCGCTCAAATATTACTAACTGAATTGCCATCTTCCTTTGCTCATAGGTAATACCATCGCATCCACTGCCTGCCCATATACATTTTCCCACACAGTACAGCCAATTTGGTCCTCTCAGCCCAGCACAAGTTGCCGCTAGCAAGCATGCGCATTATGCTCCGACGAACATATGGTATGGTGGAGAGTAAACTGGTTTACAACACTCGAGTGAGTCCAACGAAACAAATGAATTACTTTGATAATTTTACTATGAAATCTTTATAGTTTTCAATTGATATTTTGTCGTATTTTATCTCTAACAAAACTTTAATGTGTTATATTTCGCCTGATGGCTTTCATGCAGATCGTTTTTATCTGATTGCACTGGCAGCAACAGCAGATTTATGAAAACAAAATGCAGCAAAAATAATTACAATAATAATAATATTGTCATACGCGACTTGCAGCAACAGTTACAAACGTCGGCACAACAGCTGCAAATACAAAACGAACAGCAAATGGAACAACAGAAACATAGAGAACATGATTTAAAATTACTAGCGGCCGAGCCAGAGACCCAAGCGTTAGCAGAAACTAACACAACAGTAATGGAGAATAATCAAAATTTATGTTTTACACGCTGGTGGTTTATGCTCATGCAACAAACTATTAACTACAACTACAATAACAATTACAACAACATATTGCAGCGAGCAAACGCTGCAACAGCAAGCAATCTACCAACAGCATTTTTAAACGAGCTGCTAGGAAATGTAACAAATATTTTACCTAACGAACAATAACAACCATAAGAGCTAAGAATGCTATTAGCTGCATTAACAGTAGTTGTGTTAACAGTGACTGCATTAACAGTAGTTGTGTTAGTAGTGACTGCATTAAAAGACAAAATGTTGTGCGCGCTCGCATCGACTGTCAGGAGGCGTAGAAAGTAACTAAGCCTTCGACTTATTCGTATTGTATATATGTAGAATTGAAAACTTATAATCAAATTTTTTGAAGTAATGGAATAGTGAATATTTATATGAATATGGAGTACATACGTGATTTCTTCAACTACACAACATACAATTAGACAGCTACTTTAACTTATTACACATCCCCACAAACACGTATGGCAGTAATAAATATGCTAATAGTTGTTTTTGACGAGAAATGTGTAAAATAAATGTTTTACCATGTAATTTTTGTACACAGAATAATAGTTGCAATAACTTTGAAAAATTAAAATGTAGCTAACAACAATATTTGGTAGAGCAACCACAAAGAGTTTATCAATCTTTGCATACAATTTAAAATGTTCAGATAAACTTACACACACACATACGTATTCATGTTGACTGTAAGTAAACATCTGACACACACATATATATATCAATATCACTATAACATGAATCATAACAGAAAATACTGCAACATTTATGCGCTAACATAATTTACCCTATGGCTCTTATTACAAATATTATAATGTATATTACACCCATTGATATTTTGTTATATTACGTAAGTTTACAACAACATACTTTTGTAAGAAAGGGAAAATAGAAGTGATTATTGTAACAATGTACTTTAAAAAATGAAGAATATGTAAAACTATACATAGATACGCGTGCTAAGAGCACATAACACAATTTACAACTGTTTGCCACCCCCTACGGATAACTACCTAAACTACCTAATCAGTTTCGAAACAATAAAGAAATTGATGTATTAGATAATATATATATAAGTAATATACCTTAAATTCATAAAGGGTATAGTTAAAAATTGTAAACTCAAACCTTTTAATAAAAAAGCAAAATCCTATGAGTTACTAACTTTTGCAAATACGTAAAGTGCTTTTGATGAATTACACGTACATAAATACTTGTTTAGTTGTCCAGCTGTACAGCTACAGATATTTAAAAAAAAATGCGTGTGCGCTTGTCTGCACAAGAGTGTAAGAATTTTGTGAGCACATAGAATTGCCACACACACAAAATGCACACACACACCCACCTACCGAGCATTCAATTAATCTTAACATAAATGTAGAAAAATACATTTTAGTAAATAAATACATTTTTGTCATAAATTGTCTACACTTTTTCTTGTTCTAAATGAACACATAAATTTCTATTTTGACACAAAAAATAAAAAATTGTAGTGGGAATTAAATTTGTTGCAAGTCCTGCAAATGAGCGCTTTGCTTTTTCCGGTTAGCAGTTTTTAATAAAAAAAAATTAAAAATAAAAGAAGAATATTGATGAAAATTTTAAAGTTAACAATTTTTATATTTATATGTGTAAAAAATAAATAAATCATTTCATTTTTCTTACCTACAAAAAGTAATACTAAATAATCTTTTTTTTCATAGCGACTTAAAAATTCTCAATAACTTTAGTATTTAAACAAATAAATAATTCAACGCTTATAACTTTCAATGATGAATTATTATTTGTTAATTTTTTTTTTAAATAAACTAAAATTCATATAAGTATATCTAATATTGCAAGGTAGTGGTATCATATGCTAGTATTGAAATACAAATTTTTATTTATAAAAGCACTTCATTCAAATAAACAAATGAATTAATTAAAAAAAAAAACATGTAAAGGCCTCAATAATCTAGCTCCATCAAACTGCGGCTGCAACAAAAATTAATAGCTTACCGCGTGACTATTGACCAAGTTAGATTGTTTGATGTCTTTCTGCGATAATTTAACTTTTCAAGCTTTTATTATAAAAAAACGAATCAAACTGATTGTATGATAATAAAAGTTTTGCCAAGAATTTCATATTATTTTCATGAGTCAGCACATTAATGCACATAATTAAAAATTAATGAATTTCAATTAAATAAAGTCTAGCTGCTTATATGCAGCACAACGCAGCTTAAAAATCAATTCCCTTCATATATTATATATATATATATATATAATTTTGTTTTTTTCCATACTTCCTGGGTGGAACAAAGAGCCTCTCCCTTTTTAAGTGTACATTTATGTTTTAGAATAAGTGGCACTTTGCTTTTCAACCCAAATATGTGTTGCATAATTCAATAACTGTTGCGTGTCCAAACATTTCGCTAAATTTTTCAAATTGACAACCAACTCTCTTTATTCGCTTCACAACAATTGGCTAGCTGTGCTACATTTTATAATATTTTTACATTTACATAGCATACATTTTATTGGCATTATTATAGTTCTGTCCATTGATTTAAAAACGTTATGTTTGTTTTATGTTTTGAGGTTGTAAAGAAACAATGAAGTAATAATAATGGTGTAATTTGTAATAAAAATAAATGATTACATTAGCATATAAACGCACTATGATAATTTATGTTGTTGTTGCACTTAGTGTGTGAGGCTTTAAAAGGAGCAATGTGTCGAACGTGCTAAGCGCTTACAAATGTTTCATTTTAATGTACAAGTAATATATGATAAATGGATATGTATATTAGTTATTCGCTAATTCAGTTATGTAGCAACACTTTATAGTACTCCTCATGCATAATTACATAGTAAACATGTCAATTATTAGTTTGCTTTATTTACATATAAGCAAAAAATACTTAACTCTTTTTCATGCACGGCTGTAGTTGGGGGTGGAGTTTTGCATACAAAATTAGATGTACTTCTTTCCAGCATAACTACACAGTTTTACAGACAAGCGTTTTAGTATGAATGTGCTATTTAGTTTAGTATTGGTCCCAGTGAAATAAATAATTACTTGGGTCGGAATTAACCACTTTTTATGCTTAAGCTAATTTATTCTTATCACTCTTTTATCACAATGCTCTTTATAATACATGCTATGATACGCATACCTTTATATGTACATATACAAAATTTCTGTTCTATTATATAACTCTAGAATTAATACGAAGTTATTATTCTTACAATGTGTTTTTTTTTTCTTAAATACATATGATACATAGTATAATTATTTTTAGCTTATAACATTTGCAAATCAAAAAATCAACACTTAAGAGCTATTTTATGCTTCTTGTAACTACACTAACGTAGTAGTTTTTGTTTTTCATGGTGAATGCATACATACATATGTATGCACACTGCAGTAGAGCTGAGTAAATGTATATATGTTATGCGCTATTGTGTGATGATGAATTCGTATTGGTGTAAAAGAAATGACATGCACAATTCATGTGAAAGGCAGGCTTTAATACTGGCATATTTATAATTAAAATAAAGTTAAAACTAAAGCTAGCGCTTGCTTGCTGGTTATTCGTAATTCTTATGCTGTTTTTAGAATTAACTTTATTCCGATTGTGTACACTTGCAATATCTGTAAAACTGTTAATTTTGTCATTGTGCACAAAAGAGTGGGCTGTAATAGTAACAGCACATAGGTATGTTATGTGCTTTAACATTATGTAAATGAAATTTCTCATCTCCTCCCGAAAGTTGTGTGCCAATGCAACTCGACTTGTGTGTGATCGAACTAAAGACAAGAAAGAGAGATAGAGAGAGAGAGAATACAAACAAATACAAAAGTAATGCGTACTTCTCTTCTATAACATAATGTTAGTTGAAGTATTTACAACATGGAATGCTCTGCATATGCATAAATATGCTATATTCTGTTTTAACAGAATTATATGTGCGGCAGTAACAGTCCTTAGTAAAATGCAAATGCACGCACTTTGTATGCCTAGAAATAATATTTGTTAGCGCTGCTTCATGATTTAAAAGACAAAAAACACAATTGATCTTCTCTGCAGATTGACACCACAAAAGAAAAAATTAAGTATGAAAAAAAAGAACTCAATTTTACAACTACTATTACAGAGCATAAATAAATGCATGTATTACAAATAAAATACAAAATCGCTAAAACTTTTTTAATTGTGTCGTATTTCATTTTTTTCTTCAGTGTATACTAAATGATATATGATATTGGTTACAACAAAAGAAATGAAGTAGGTTTTTTCTTTCATTCAAATGTTCGCAATTTAATAATAAAATAAAATAATAGAAATTAGAAATAGTAATTTAAGACACCAAAATATAAGAACAAAGGATCAAACAAAGTTAAACAAAAAATTATGATAATAAGGCAACGTGTAACGCAAATGCGACAAAACACACACACACACACACAAATATAAGTAAATAAAATATATAAAAAAATACAAGTAGTAATACACAAACTAAGATGTGGTATACGCAAAAAACAAAAGCAAAAAAAAGAAACAATATTAACAGAAAATACACATTTAGCTTATAATTATTGTGATGTAGGTTTTAAATGGTTATACATACAAGCATATAAATATAAATACAAATTATGTTAAAGTTACAAGAAACTAAAAAATATTAATACAATACAAACAAGTAACAAACAACTTATATTAGACATACATAAATACAATACATAGATACAAAAAAAACTTTATATACATTTTTATCGAAATACAATTAGTATTAGGGCAACACTTATACAAAAAATAACATATATATATATATTTAGTATATATATATGTAACAAAATAACACAATCAACACTACGTAATGAGAAAAATTAAACTTCGAAAAATTCTTCGTTTAAAATATACTAAACTAATAGAGTTTAACATTTAAATTCTAACTAATCTTACTTGTTTCTACTATGTAAATCACTTGCATTTAATTGTGGGCAGTTCGAATACTTATTAGGCAGTTTTTTCTGTTGCTTGAGAAATAAGGCAGAGCTCGCGTTCTGGGCAATGTTGGCTAGATGGAGTCACAATCTGTATATAAGTTGAGATCATTACACTACAACCGAGCGCTGGGAATTGTATGCATTGAATTGATTAACTGGGAATTGTATGCATTGAATAGAATAATTGATGAAAGAGAAAGATGAAAGATTAAACAATCGCTAGTCTTTCGTGGTACCGATTGTTGGGAAGGAACCACTTTTGAGATTATTCGTTGATTGGTTGTCAAACTGAAACGTTATACTACTCGGTTTGCATCGTATGAAATACTAGATTGGCATTTATTGTCTAATTATCAAATAGTACACTTGGAGGTTTTGTCGCTCGCGAGTGTCGTTAGTCGTATACGAATTAGCCTTAGCCCATTGAAACATTAAAGGTTGAACTATGCCCAATCGTCAAATGAAATCTCTCTCTTTCGGCATGAGGAAATAGGAAATTTCGGAGATTCCCCAAGTCCTTTGAATTTATAACGAAATTTCGCTTGTTTTATGTAAAAAAAAAGTTATGACCTTTGAACAAAAGTGACCAACATTGTACTTGAATTGGCATTAGTATTACTCTTGATGGGCGCAGTAACCGCAGTTTTATATGGAATTTTGTATGTATATAAATAAAAAAGCAAGGGTTTAAATATTAGATCATCAGTATGCGGCAAAAATTGCTCTTTCAATTCATTCTGGTTTATCATCAACCCAGAATTGCCAATTTTCGGAGAGCTTTTTACGATACATTCGTATTACTATTATATTAATTTGTTTGATTTCTGCTGTCCACAGTTTAGCGCAAATATAATCAACTTTTTAAAAATTAATGTTTATTAAGTAAAATATGGACTTACAATAAAAACAAAACACTACAATGCAAAAGTTATAGGGAATCATTACAAAAGTAATAAAATTTTAATTTACATGTAGCTAATAATTAATTAAATAATAGTAGTCCTATGCAAAAGAAAATGGCGAGACAAACTAAAAATATAAATTTATATGTATGTATATAATAAATTCATGTGTTTAAATGTGTTTTGAATGACCTTTACTTAAAATGCTCTAATTGTTCAATGTAAGCGCGCTGTTTCCAGCGATATTAGAGCATACAAAATTTGGCCTAACCTGAATAAGCGATTAAAGTAAGCATACGAAAATTGTAATTCCATGTGCACACATATGCAATGCTGCGTAAATTTTGTTATACACACACAAATTATGTGTGAATGGAGTGTTTTTAGAGAGTTCTAAATCATTTACTCAAGTTTAAATAAATTGCATGTAGTTCCGTATGATTCTAAATGGATGTGTGTAGGTTTCGAAAAATGTATAGTAAAATTATTAAGCGAATGCGCAGTAAACAAACAAACATTCGAATATACAAATTAAGCAAATGTGTGTTAAAGTTTTAAAATCAGAAGCTAAAAAACTGCATTACACTTCTAGTGAAAATGCGTTAAGTTCATGTAATAAATGTTTTTTACGATACCCAACGGCGTATTAAGAAAATTTTGTTGTCCACAGGCAAAAAACTATGCAATTTAATAAGAATGTAGCAAATTCACATCATTGCAGTTAATTACACAAAAAAAAAGGAAACTAAAACTATTAAACTACATTTTGTACTATAGAAAAACTCACATTTCCTAAAAACATCAATAATATAATTCATTGTAGCTACTGGATTACAAGACTTTTTGCGCAAAAATCACGTCTACAAAATTGCTTTTTTTTATTTTTTATTTTTTTTTATAATTGGCGCCTACACACTTTTTGGCTCCTCCTATTTGTGGCGTGCGTCTTAATGTTGTTTCACAAATGGAGGGACCTACAATTTTAAGCCGACTCCGAACGGCAGATATTTTTTATAAGACGCTTCTACATGGCAGAGATACACTCGGAGGTTTGCCATTGCCGTCCGAGGGGCGACCGCTATTAGAAAAAAACTGTTTTTTAATTTTGGTGTTTCACCGAGACTCGAACTTAAGGCTCTCTGTGGATTCCAAATGGTAGTCGCGCACCAACCCATTTGGCTATGGTGGCCGCTTGCTTATCGAATGAAAATGGCGCCTAAAAATTGCTGCGCGCTTTTCCATTATAAAAGAGCGGTGACAGGAATGTAAAAAATCTTTAAATCTGAGCGGTGTTGCGTATCTCTGTGTTTTTTTTTTATTAAAAGTTTAGTGTGACTAGGTGTTTTGCATATTTATAAAAAAAAAAAACAGAAAGTAGTGGAAAAAATATCGAAAAATATATCTCAATTATTGTGTTTATTTGCAAATTGGTAACAAAATTTTTGAGATTTTAATAAATTCAGCTTATTTCCCTTGGCTAAGTTTTCCTTCCTTCACCTTACTTCCTTCACAATGGCATCGCAAAGGACGAATCCGTTTATCTTCGTTCAAGTGCGCCCACTCCTTGGCTAACCATTCTAACCTAACCTAACCTTAGTCAACTCGCTTGATTATTCAAACGGTACATTTGTAAGGAATTTTTGGAACAAAAAATTCGTTAATCTAGTTTATAATCGGCTTTTAACGTAGCAAAGTGTTTTTGTGAGTAATCCACCGGCGGTAGGTCCTGGCTTCGATACCCACTATTAAACTACACGTTTTTTCTTGCAGCAATCGCTATCCGCTAGCTCATCGCTTTTTATATAAAAAAACAACAACAACAGTAGCATAAACATTCCCCATACTTACATACATACGGGGAATGCTGCTAGAGTGACAGTCCTTGGCCGGATATAAATCTGTCGTGGAACAGTTGGTTCTACGTCACCGATCAAGGACTGCCACTCCCTTCAGCAGCATTCTGCGTACATGTATGGGAAATGCTTCTGCTGCTACAATAATAATAATACAAACAAATTCGATGCAGTGCTAACATAAAATTTTTAGATCAGTCCATCTATTGCGTAATATCAAGACGCACAGCGTTTAGGCGGTGAAGTCTTGCCTAAAGACCTTTCAAGGGTGTAGGCGCCAGTTTATTAATTTTTACGAATACAATTAACAAGTTTTGTAGATGAAATTATGACGAGTGTATTTCGGAAAATCGCTCTGTTTGTATGAAACAGCTATTGTGGAAATAGTTGAGAAAATTTCTTGCATATACAGAAACTGTTATTAGCAAATATTGACTTGATAAAAATTTTTATGTGAAATTTTGAATTTACTAGCCACTTCATGCATACACAATACACAAGAAATAGATATTCATAAATATGGAAGGATGAAAGCATCTTTAAAACCATTTCGAGTTTGGGTCAACACATATTTCAATTTTTTTTACTAAACTTTGTAATACTTATAATATGTATCCTTTATTTTATTTACCAATTTAATAAGTAGGCTTTAGATGAACATTTAACACAAACGTTTAAAACAATTTAAATATACCTAATAATTTCGTGGTTGGCAAAACAAAAAATGAATTATCCATTGATTGAGTTAGGGCAATATATTATATTATTCACTGTATGTAGTATGTAGAGTGTGCTTTTGATATTTGTATACTACTACTTCGTTTATATGGATTATATTAATTACCTATTATTGCTTATATACTATATACTATGACTACAGTTAAATGTTCTAGAAAACTAAATATAATTACTGTATGTTTTACAAATTATTTTGTACTTTTTAATCGAACCACTCAATCATATGTGTTAAATACAAAATATTATATTATCTATAAACGCTAATGGAATATGTTTACTTTATAACACACATACTGCATATATACATACTATACATATGTAAACACTATAATAAACTTAACTCTATTTGTATTATCCTACTACTGAAAAAATTAAAAAGAAAAAACAATACAAAAGATTATTCAACTAAAATATTAAATATATGATTTAAATGCAGCAAATTGAAAACTTTTGTGTTTGTTTTATTTTAAATAATTTCTCTCCATTGTTTTCTATTACATTTTATCCAAATTCCGCCAGCTAAGAGCTGCTAGGTTTTGCTTTTAGGTTTTTTTTTACATTTTTAGTTTTTTATTACTATTTTTTTTGACATTTTTCTTTGTTAATTTTTTTCTTTTGACATTTTTCTTTATTGAATTTTTTTACATGTTTCTTTATTTGTTTTCTTCGCTATTTTATTTTCAAGAACTCAAACACAGCATTGTAATAAAAGAAAAAAATGTTTGAGATTTTTGTGATTTGTAACTTCTTGTTTTTGTTGTTGTATTGCCTTTAAGTATCCCCACATAGATGTTAGGAAAAGGCTGCTGGAACGACAGCCGTTGACAGAATGTGTACACATGAATTCAGGCCGCGACTGGTGTAGGCTTCGCGTTTAAGAAAACCCGGTGGTTTAAAAATTTCAAAAAATCAATTTTTTGTTTTTCCGATATTTCGAAAGTATAGTATCTTAAGAATATACTGTGAAATTTTCATGCGGAAATTCCCAATATTATAGCTTCTACAGCCCATTAACCCTTTGACCGCATTCGACGTATCAGAACGTCATGCATTAATTTGACCAAAGTCGCACATGACGTTCTGATACGTCAAAATCTTTTCACCCTTCTTCATTTCTCCCTGTACAACCAAGGCATAGTAAACAGTCGAATATACGCAAGATGCAGTAGAAGCTTCTTTCATGGTCCAAGTTGACGGGATCTCCCACATCATATGCTCACTAGCCAAACATGTTGTTGCCAATGATTTCGCAGGTACCATAGCCATAACGCGTTTACCAGAAGAATCGCGTCCCGATGTGTGCATACTTAGCACGAAACATTCAAATGCGAATTTAGTGGACACTGGGAAAAGGCAAAAAACAAAAGATGGTGATGTCAGAAATATTATAAAACCATCATGCGTTATTGAATATAATAACCCTCTCGGTTGATAAGCATGATAAACCACTATCGTGCCTCCCCGTAATAAGGAAATGTGTAAAGGGATTCAAGAAAATGTTCTTTTATCTATTACTAGCTGACCCGGCGAACTTTTTTCCGCCCTAGAGGCGACTAAAAAAAAAAGATTTTTGATTTTATTAAGTTAATTTTTGTATTAATCAAGTATTTCAATGAAGCTTTAATAGATTGCACTCTTCAGTTAAGCACCTTGTGATACACGACATTTTTTGTTTTATTACCAGGTGCAAGAACAAATAACGCAGATGGCTCTCCGACCCGTGAACATGCCACATATAATTGACCATGTGAGAAACATTGATTTTCTAGATTCAGACCACAAACTTTCAAGAATTTGCCTTGTGATTTGTTAATGGTCATGGCGAATGCAAGACGGATCGGAAATTGAAACTTTAAACTCAAACGGAAGATCGGTTGGGATCATCGGGATCCTCGGAATGAGAACTTCTTCACCTTCGAATTTTCCTTTGAGTATCGTCGCGTAAATCACATTGTTCATCAATTTATTTACCACCAAACGCGTACCGTTGCAAAGTTTTGGTGGGCTTATGTTTCGAAGCATAATTACTACGGAGCCAACTTTTAGGCCTAAATTGTGCGGTGGTAAGCCAGCAAAGGATTTGAATGAATGCATTGTTCTAATGATATCATTTTGAATTATGTAGTTTAGGTCATCTACATCTTTATTCTTAACCGCTAAAATTGCTCGCTCACTCAACCATTCATTATTTTTGTAGTTATTAATGATGTTTGGGAATTTTTTATTGATAAGTTCGTCTTTCGATAAGACAAAGTTACAGAAATTCTGAGGAAATGAAATCAATCCGCTCGATTCGTCGACAGGTACTCGACCATTACCGATAGTCAGTAATTGCGCAGAGAAATCTTCAGTAGATGTATCCTTAAGTAATGCAACTCTCATGTTTGTTGTCAGCTGAAGTTTCTTCACATAGCGCCATAGATTCGATGATTTGAGGCAAGCGTTTATTTCGTCAGCAGCCGTTGATCTTGGAATTACTGGCAGTGTTTGGCGGAAGTTGTAAGTAAAATTATTGTGCCTCCAAAAAAGTCAATAATGGCAATTTCACTCTTTCACTAAGGCAGAACAATCCAGGCGTTTCTCCGGAAATCTTCAATGCGCCACAATACTCGCAAACAACGTTCATTGGCCCAATGCAAACGCTAGGATGCAAGCAGTAATCAGTGTTGCAATCATATCGAAACGCTGCTGGATTCAAATCAGCACTTGAGTCTCTTCTTGTACGTCGAAAATGATCTACTGGTTGATCTCTGTTATTCGCTCGACGATTTCGCATTGCCAACCAAGCCGTTTCACGGGCTGTCTCGCTTTTGCTATTGCTGCTATTGTGATTGAGAAGCACGAAGTCGAGCCATACGAACGCGGCGCTCTTCATGGGCAATTCCGTGTGCTTCTTCAGTCGTTTCATTCGCAATGCTTCGTATCATTCTTGCATTACGGCTTTGTCGGGAAGGATTCGATCGTCTTGGTCGTAATTGCTTAGCAATTTTGCAAGACTTTCTGGTAGCGATAATTTCTCAATATTTGGGATTTAGCTTGAAGTTTATCTTCAGAAAAGCCTAAATGGATGTTTGGTTTTTTTTGCGAGAAACAATAAAAATAACTGGTTTTTAAAGTGTATAAAATATTTATTTATTGGCCGCTTAGAGGCTATGATTTGATCTATTGTATTATTTTTCTGTTGGGCACCGTTAAAGATAAATGCACGCCAACCATCTAGAGACAATTCAAGAGTGGCATACATCCAATCGAAGACTAATTGGTGCCGAAACTGTCGAGAATATGCTGAAAAATTGGGTTAACGCATGGCCTACGATGATTTTAATAAAATCGTATTGCATGTTTAATGGTAAGGTTTTCTCTTTCCAATAAACCAAAGACTCATTGACAAAAACATGTGGATTCGTGAATGGACCACTCTGGGAAAACAATTTGTATTGCTTCACCTGGGATTTTAGCAGAAACGGTTATTTGACGGTCCCTCGAAAATCAAATCAACAAGGAAATAGAGTACCGAACACGGTCTTGTAATCAAAAATCTGATGAACTTCATCAGCAGCATAAAGCGGCTAACACCGTTCGTAATCCACAAATACCTGACAACGATGAGTACACACCAGCCTTCAAACGAAGAATTTATGGTTTGTAGAAATTATGGTTCAACCATATCTTGAGGAGAACAAAAGTGTCTAAATCTGGGGAATACAAAAAATAAATCAATTATTTTCTCGGTAGATTGCTATAGCGATCGATATCTCGTAAAGTATCGATCAAACAATTTAAAGTTTGTGCTTGTTAGCAAGGTGACATTTCACACGAAAATCTTTTGTTTTTTGCTTTGATCCATTCAGTTGTGAGTTACAGGGTGTTAACAATGGAAGTCAACCAAGAGAAAATTCGGTACATTTTATAGTTGTTTTTGATAAAGGCGAAAATGCAAGTCAGGCCACTGAAAATGTGAATGGTGTTTATGGTGCCAATACTGTAGCAGCTAATTACGTGTAATTTTTGTTTAGTCGATTTCATTTAGGCATTTTTGATGTTAAGAAGAAGAAATTGACCGACATGTTAGTAGCCATAGCATCGCCCAGGAGCTAAAGATCCACCATAACACGGCCTTAAACCATTTGCTTTAAAATTTTACGCAAAAATAAAACATTTCTTTTTCCTCAAACTAATATTTCAATCTATTCTTATTAATCTCAATTATACATTTTTCCACCAGGAAATTCATACAAAAAATTTTATTATAAGCACTACTATATTTTTTTGTCCGCAACAGAATAATATGAAATTTTTGCCGTGACAGTAAGCCAGCATAGAAAAATTATAATTAGAACTTTATTACGCACCTAAGACTGCAAAATGATTAACCAATTATGA
The DNA here is from genome assembly GCF_027943255.1 of Anastrepha obliqua. NCBI lineage: Eukaryota > Metazoa > Arthropoda > Insecta > Diptera > Tephritidae > Anastrepha > Anastrepha obliqua. Next base: position 26,005,947 of record NC_072894.1, on the reverse strand, counting down.
ATAGCAGGGAAGACTAATGACTTCAATCATTGAGTAAGTAATAACATAGAGTCACAATCTCGAACAAAAATAATTTTGTTTCTGGGGAGCCAGTACTGTCCGTCTCCTTCTTACACAAAGTATAAAAATAGGAGGATACGCAAATCATCGTGTCGGGTTATAAAGGCGACCAATGATGGTTTTGCTCGTATACTACGCAAAGGGCAAACAACGCAGATTACTCCGGCCCAATATAAACAGTAGGCAAAAGTGAAAATGCGGAAATGAAAATGAAAATGGATTAATTTTGTTCAAAATTCGTTCACGCAATAAGCGCCAGCTTCCTCCTTCGCGGTATTCAGGGCGAATTCGACGAATGCGATGCAATAAACGTTTCGAAACGCCAAGATAAAAAATTGCATTGATGGTTTAGCCCATTGGCACGAATTCTTTGTGGACAATTCACTTGGAATCGTAAAAACAAATGAGCATCGACTTGACTTTTGACTTCTCCAAACGCGATTTTTTGGGTGGTGGCTCGTCTGGGGCCTTCCATTCGGCACTTTGACGCTTAGTTTCAGGTTCATGTTTCATCACCAGTTGCAATGTTGTAAAGGAAGTTCTGGTTTTTTCTCGCCTCTTTAATGAGTTCTTTCGAATGTTGAATTCTGAGCAATTTTTGGTTCCCAGTTAACTTGTGCGGAATGCAACGTGCACAGCCTTTCGTAAATCTAAATGATCAGTTAAAATGCGATAAATCGATGTTTTGGAGATATTCAACTCCGATTTATTTTTGATAAATTTACGAACAATTTCGATGGAGTTTTCGGTGATTACTGGTTTTAAGCGGCTCGTATGTTCATTGTCATTTATGTCCTCACAACCAACTCTGCAACGTGTAAACGAGTCATAAACTTTGGCACGAGACAGACAATCATCGCCATAAGCTTTTTTCATGAATTGAAATGTTTCGGTAAACGCTTTACTGATAATTAAACAAAATTTGATATTACCTCTTTGTTCGAAACTCATTTTTGTACCGATGACACAAACATACTGACACTTTAGACGCAATAACTTCGCTTCTATTGAACCGATTGTCACCACGCCTTCACTGGAAGTCAGCTATGGATGTAACTCATTAAAAAAATGGTGTCATCAAAAACATTTTTATTTGGACTTGTTTATTTTTGACTTCATCTCAAGACTTTAGGCAAATTAATAAATATATGTGCGATTCATTGGCTGCAGCTAAAAAGTGTTAGTTTGTGTGTGTTAGTTGACTATGACTGCAATGATTTTAAGTCGCAATGGCTGTATTCTTTAACATCTCTGCTGACTACTGCACAGCTCTAATATTATATATTTATTTAAAATGTTTCCAATTTTGTAACTAACATTGTTTTTTTCACAATCTTTTTTATTTCAAGAAATCAATACAATCGATGCAAAAAAATCGATTTTATAAAATTAGCTGAAATTAAATTTCACTTAATAAAGTTAGAAAATATAAGAAAATAAATGTATGAATATGTCGAAATAGTAACAAATTAATGGAAATATTTCACTAAATGTTTATCCCACCAAGCAACAATAACCAAAGCAAAACAAAAAAAAAAAAAAACACGTAAAAGGGAAAATTACATTTCTTAGCAAACAAAAATAACTAACTGATAAAAAGTAGGAAAACTCAATGCGGATTGTTGCTATTCCCAGCTTTATTAAAATTTAAAAATATAGAAATGTATAATAAGAAATAAGAAAATATAAAATGATTAAATACAAGCCTGAATTTTAGCAAACAATAATTACATACAGCCAAACGACACAAATTTATGAGCTTCAGATGATTGATTTCATTGCTTCGAATGTGTTTCACTATGCAATTTTTGTGCATTTAACAGAAAATATCGCAAAGCACAAAACAACAACCAAATAGCTAATGCTGCATATACATACATACAAACTGTTTGTATGCATGTATTGTAAAATGGGCATTTGATCAAAGCAACATTTTTAGAAAGAAGGCAACACCAAATAGTTTATATGTAGATGTAAATGCTTAAGAAAATTAAAAGTAAATTAAACAGTAACACAAATCAAAACTGTAGCTGTTAACAAAAACAAAAATAAAAACCAGCAAAAGTTAATAAAAAGTAAAAATATCACAAAAGACGCAAATTTCTACAAATTTGAGCAAGAAAAATACTAAATGTAGCGATTTAAAGAGAAAAAGTTTAGAAAAAGCACCTTGCAAGTTAGCAGAAAAAACAGAAAAATTTAATATTTATATAATAACAACCACACGTACAATAAGAAGGTATTTGAAATTTCAATGGCACTTGATATATGTATGTATATGTAGTTAGATACAGTTACAAAAAAGATTGATGTTATGCCCGTCCAAATAAAATTTGATTTTAAAGAAATAAAATTTCCGGTGAAACAAAAAATAAAACAAAACAAAAAATAAAACAAAACAAAAAACAAAACAAAAAACAAAAAAAAACACAAAAACAATATACAAATTGAAAAAATTTCGAAATTACAAAAACAAAAAAAACAAAAAAAAACTTTAATGTAAGAAACCTTGAATTTCGTGCACTGCAATTTTCAATGTACATATACGTATATACATAGTGACTGCTATTACATAAATAAATATCTTAACATTAGTACGTATGTACACACACATATGCATATGCAGGGTGTTTTGTGACCACACCTCAAACTTGGGGTCAAACTGGAACGAACTAGGAATTGCAGCCATTTTGATTTTTATATTGCCGCACTACGAGGATGTATCGAAAGTGGACATATGATGTAAAAGTTTTAAGCTCAAAGTAGAGATACCAAAACCATAGGTTAGGTTAGGCTGAAGCGGTTGTCACACAGGCTCATAGCCCATTGTGATGCAGCGTCCATATAATTATAACGCCATAAATTTGCTGATCGCACCAACATACGGGTAACACTGTAATCGATTACAGGTGACGTAGAGGTCAGACGGAGGTAACAAAAATAAATTCCGAAAAAAAAAAAAATTCAGGCAGACCGGAACTTCACGGATATTGTAGGATGACTTAGCAGCGGTATTTCCGTCTGACGATTTAAATATACACTTAAAATAGTGCCTACTATAATATGTGAGAACGTCAGACGGAGGTAAAAAAAAAGAAATTTCGAAAAAAATTTACAAATTTGGGGTCGTCTGACACTACTTTTGCAGCGATCTAGACGTCTGACGATTTATATACAGCATTTGTGACCTTCAAACAGTAAGCCTACAAATTTTCAGCCGGAGGTACGAAATTTTTGTTAGCAACTTTTTTTTGCAACTTTAAGTCGTCTGACGTCTTTTTTGCAGGGGTTTTGAGCAAAATCCTTGCAAATAGCACTGTTTCATGGTTCTCCCAACCACTTCTCAAAATTCTAGCTGGAGGTGTTATCGTAGTACCTCCGCGGCCGCCAGCTCTCCGTCTATTATCTTACGCCGCGGTTGCAAAAGTGATTAAGAAATCAAAAAAGTTTGTTGTCATGTGAAATCAGCGGCATAAGCTGTACAAAAATGTTGATGACTTTTCCGAGCGAGGCTTGAAACGAGGGACGACAAAAAGGCAGAATAAAGTGATCGTCCAACTTTTTAAGCCGGACTCTTTTTTGTAACTACGCGAAGCACGCATAATAGATGTGAGTATCAACACCATCGAACGTCGACTGAAGGAGGCAAACATATCCTACCGTCCCACATCATCAAAACCACTGCTCTCAAAAAAACACATTGAGAAACAATAAAACAAGAAAATGTCGTCACAGTAATGGACTGGCCTTCCCAGTCCCCAGGCGCCATTCCCGTTGAAAATGTGTGGGGAAATTATGAAAACTCATCTTGCCGGAAAGCCAGTCCACGATTTAAAGCAACTCGTGCGTCAAGTTCGCAAAATCTAGTCCTCTTTGTCGACGAGCTCCGCAGAAAAGCTGGTTGAAAGCATGCCGAGAAGATACCAGGATATACTCCAACGATGGAGATTACACGGCTTATTGAGTAATTGCGACTCGTAGTTTTGTACATACTTTCATGGGGGAACAAATTGAAATATATATCTTTTATACTTCATGAATAAACACGGTTCCTTTTTTCTGACACAGACTGTATGTTGTTGTTGTTGTTGTTGTTGAAGTGCTTGAGCATTTCTGTTGGGATACTACCGTTTTACCACCGCTGTTTTCGTGTTATGTCTTTGTTTTTTTTTTTTTGTTTTTTAATCAGATCCATTTAGTGAGCTCCAAATATAGCAGAAAACTGTTTATGTTAACTTACTGCAAGAAAGGCTTACCGAAAGAGCGAAGTCTGGCTCTAGCTAGACCTGTACATTCGTTAAAAAGTGAAGAAGACCGTCTTTCATCCCTTATTGTAAGAATTATATATCTAGCATATATAATTGTTCCCTACCCCCTTTAATGGTTAGTTGACTGAGCTCCTCCTCTCTCAAATGAATGGACCTACAGTTTTAAGCCTACCCCGAACGGCCGAGGGTTTTTATGAGCAGCTTTTTCAGGAGCTAATAGCTAATAAGTTTTCTGTCATTTGGTGCTTCATGTCCTCCTATGGTAAAGTAGTAAAGAAAAAGTTGAGAATGTGATGATGTTCCTAATATTAGATAATCGGCTGTCGAAAAATACCAAATTACCATAACTGCAGGTCAACACTTTAGTTTTTTCAATAAACAACGTATTACGAATTTTGTTTTTTTACAATTTTTACTTTGCTGATCTGGCAGATAATTTCATTGGCTTTCAAAGGATCAAAGCTTCGTAAACGCAATTTAGGGAGGAAAGATGAAAATAAAAATAGTTGCCGTTCCTACGGCGTTCGAGTTGGACCCCAATTTTAAGGTCTCTTTTGCCATGAAATTAAGCGCAGAATGTAACCTTAAGTCTTTGTAGTCGGTAACAAAGCAACCTGTGTATGCTAAGAAACGGTGCATTAAACAATTTTAGATAAAGTTAAGTAGCAAAAAATTATAATTTAGTGCGATGAAAATGTGTATGTAGATGTGCCAGAAATTTACATTCACACTCACACTAACTATTTGAATTTAGTTGGTTTTACTTGCATGTTGAGTAAACACATTTCTTAAAGATGAAATTAGAAATTAACATAATTTTTTAAATAACCACTCCACTATTGTTTTAACTTAAATTTAAATTTATACAATTCTGCCATTTAATGAGTAGGCAGAGCAGAGCCGATTGCAAGCAGGTATTTAGATGTATAAGTATTATCACGAAAATAATTATTGAATGAAACATTTTTTTTATTTCGCCAATAAGAATTGGCATATATCCCAACCTGATTCAATAATAAAATGTTTGCTCAGTAAGCAGCTTTCTCATTACCTCTTGACAAATCGGCTCCCTTAGCAAGACACTACGTGGTTAACTCTAGAAATTTTTAGTAAAAGTGGAAGAAAAGTAAAATTTGTAGGAAAAATATTTCGTTTTCAAAAGAGTTTATAAGCATTTGCTCGGTATGTGAATAACCAAAACGATATAGAAAACATACTGACATACAGCTTAAGGTACTTGATCACCTTATAAGTTTCAAAAAATTAAATTTTTTTTTTACATTTTTTCAATCCTTATACTTTTAAAAATCATCACCTGAAACTGTTTTTTTAAATTCGAATTCTAACAAAGTGAAATCAGTGAAAATGTGCAGGCGCATCCTGCACTCATTACTTGCTGACTCAGCGGAAAGAAAATAGCAAGTTTTAACTTTAAACGCGTTTTTCCAGAAATTACTTTTTTTCGAATGGCGGACACTTTATCTCCGAAACTGCTTAGCCGATTTTAATGATTTTGGTCTTGTTTTATTTGTTAAGATGTTTTGTATGCCAATTTACCACATTTTGCAAAAAAAAGTTAATAAAGTATTGCTTTTTAAGCATAACATTGTGAAAAACAGGGGTGTTTTCTTAACTTTTTTTCAAACATCCGCCATTTTTTTATTATTTTTTTTTTTTGTCAGTTTGTGGTAAATTCTCACGCAAGGAACCTTCCTTTTGAAAATTTTGTTTCTCTCTTTTGTTTTAGAATTACCATTTCTAAGATTAACTGTCCGCCGCAAGACATGATTTTCTTCAGGCCTCGACTTTGGCGCCTCCTGGATATATGTTAAAAAAAGAAATTTTAATAAATCAATTTTTTTTTTGTATTATATAAGCTCTAAATAAAAATTAAAAAAAAAATTTATTTTAATATATTATACAGAACATGAAAAAAAAATTATTGAATATGTTGTACTTTTTAGCTTTCCAAGGTGGTCAAGTACCTTAAATCAGGATATCATAAAGCATCTTTTTGGGGCAATGAATGTGAAAGATGGACGTTTTGACAACTTGAGTCCGATGCCTTTCAAATACAGGTTGGGGAAGTAGGATACTTACTACGTTACTTTAAAGATAAATAAGTTACCAACAAGAGCTCATTTAGCAATATGTAATTAATCTTAGTCTCCTGATGGCAGATGGCTTTTTTATGAGGAGTTTTTTCATGGCAGAAATACACTCGGAGGTGTGCCATTGCCTGTCGAGGAGCCTCTGCTATTACGAGTACAAACAACATTTTCTATCATTTGGTGTTTCATGCCCGTAGTAGTTTGTCAAGTAGTTAGGAATGTAAGAATAATCGCGACTTGGGGGTCAGAACTGCAAACTTACGTGGGCATAGCATAGTAAAGCAAGGTAAGAGTATGTTCACAGCTTTTTGCTATTCAACTAAATTTATGATGTGTTCATTAGTGTCATAATGCTTAGGTAATATGATAGCTTCATATTGGTAAAGCTTCCCAACTTCGTGATCAGTTTTCAATTTAAAAATTAATTCACAAAATATCAATCTGGTTTTAACTTAATAATTTTTTTTTTAATATCATTCCTGGCAATTTCTGTTTGTACCATTTATAATTTAAGTAAAAAGAAAACATTTTGAAGTGAAAACTTCTTTAGAATCGTTGGGAGTGATTTGAGACTCGATGAAACGAAAAAGCGACACTACGAAGCGTTATAAGTTGATATACGTATTATGTGTGTGGCTGCGTACTGCTGAGCCACGCTAGTATAGTGAGTATTGTAGTATGTATACTACACTGCCTATTACTTGCTTTGGTGTTTAGTTCAAGCGTCATACGTATGTATGTTTGTATGTGTGCTAGTACGTATGCGTGCGCGCCTGCGTATTACGGAGAAACGGTGAGCGAGAAGGCATTATGTATACCTATACTACACTACCCAATACTTGCTTAGACCAAGCGTCCTACGAATGTTTGTGTGTATGTTAGTACGTCTGTGTAATATACGCGTTACGACGCTCATAATAGCAACCGCGTGTGCTGTATTGCGTCCGTATTTTTATATTCGTAAATATTTTCATTTTTAAATATTTACCGCAATTGCAGGCGGTGTTGCAATATATGTACAACAATCAAAATGACGGTGCTCGTATTGTAACTCTACAGATAGATCTGAATGCACGGCAACTAAAATCACTGCCTTTTCAGCTCTCTAAAGTGGGAGAAATATGTGCATGCGAAACCAGATTGAGCAATGGAAAAACAGTTTTAATTGTGGGAATTTATATTTCTCCGAATAAATCAATAAATAGCATCACGGAATTCATTCACGAAAATTTAATAAAGTATACACCAGAAGTATCGCGGATACTTAGAAAAGATTACGATAAAGTTCCAATGATTTTAAGTGGCGATTTTAACGTTAATTTTGCATTGGACACAGCGGTTCCTTTAATTGACTTTCTCAATACAACATTCAATTTAAAAATGTGTAACAATCGCACTGAATCGACAACACGATCAAAAACAACCATTGACGCGGTATTTCAAAGACATGTTGACAACATCGAAACCAAAGCATTTGTATCATATTTTAGCTATCATAAGCCACTCGTATCATTTGTTGAAATTGAAAACATTGAGGATGAATAATAATAAAATGAAGAAAATAAAATATGAACTTTATAGCAATATTATAATGAACCTATAATTATCCCGCCCCTAATGCTGCTTTCGTCTCATTCTCTCTCAGTTTGTTTTACGGAAGGTTTCACTTCTATCGCGTCTAACCGTTAGACTGGTATTTTTTTTTTGTTACCATTTTTACCAAACAGGTATTTAATTTTTCCACTTTCTTCGCCCTTCTTAAATGCGACCTAAGGGAGTGTCAAAATTCGAATGTCACAAGTGAGCAAACCTTTAATAATTGAATCATGATAAATAAGGAAAGCGCTACCGTTACGGTGAATGGTGAGCGCTATCGGGCTATGCTGATTGAATTTTTTTTCCGAAATTTAATCAGCTAAAAATCGACGACATTTGGTTGCCACAAGACGGTGCACCTTGCCATTACAGCGCGCTTAACAATTGCTTTATTGCAATATGCACGCCATCATTGACGCCATACGGCTAGATTTGTTGGAGAAGTAGTCAAAAATTGGGCTGATCGAATGAAGCATGCAACTCGTAGCCGCGGCGGACATAAGTATGCCAGCTATTATATTCAAAAAATAAATGTCATTAAATTATCTACCAGATTATAATAAAATAAATAATGCATTCCAGCAATATTTCTATTTTTTGTATGATATCATTTTACGGGCTCTGTAACCGAATCGGCTTGTGCGTTTCGACTTTCCGTGCATGAAATACCAAATTGATAGCAAACGTTTTTTCAAATAGCGGTCGCCCCTCGGTAGGCATTGGCAAACCTCCGAGCGTATTTCTGCTATGAAAAAGCTCTTCTAATATGTCGAATTTCGTGCCAGGTGGCGATGGAAGAGCTCTCATTTAGGATTGTGCGCATCCAAGTTTATCGTGAGCGTGCTCTGCGCCGGTTTTTAGCAACATTTTCGTCTTTTCTACGAAAAGTATGTTCAATCCAGCCCTATTTTCGTGTTTTAATTTCAAGATTGATTAATCAGCTATCAGTGAGCGAAAGAAGGTCAGAATTGGAGAGGGTTCTTGGGCATATAATTCCAAGGTATTTGTTGATAAGCCTTTGAAGGCGTTTGCTTATATACTCAGAGATGAGTCAGGTCTCAGATCCATACAGGAGGGCCGATTTTATGCTAATACTGAAAAGTTTAAGTTTTGTATAGCAGACATCTATTCATAAATTACAAAAAGAAATGCTGTCAAATAATAAATCAAAAAAATACGCATTGTATCATAGAAGGTTTGGTAAATCTTACTTTTGTAGCTGAAGCCACCTATGTCCGAATTCCCGTATACATCTGTGAAATCCATTTTGAAAAGATTTTTAGAGGTGTGCTGGATAACATACCGTTATACGGCATTACTTGTTCTATCATATGGCCTTCAATTTCCAACTTTACAACTTTCCAACAAAGATTTAGTTTTTTCAGTTAAAACTTGCATATTGTATTTTTGCAAGTTATAGCAAGCGGTACAAGCCTTTGAAGATTATCCTCGCAATCAGCTACCAAAACAGCGTCGTCTGCACAACATATTAATGACATAAAATCGAATTCATAATAAATCCTTCTATATAGTAGACATTATGCTTTTATATAAATTATGTATGTATGTAGAAATGTACTTAAATTATGTGTTTTTATATTTCACTTCAATGTAATTTTCAATAATTAAATTAACATATACATACATTCACATACACATACATATACGCAACTGTGACTTATACTCGTATAGATGTTTAACTGCATACTCGTAATTGACACATTTTTTTATTGAAACTTATGACATGGATAGTCTTACGTGCATAAAAATATACATACTTACATGTGTACGTACGTAGTTAATAGCACATTCATTACATACTAACTGGATACTTTGTAGCTACTAACTAAATAAATACTCGTATAGCCTTATAAAATTTGAACAGAGGCAAACAAATGCAAATAATGTTGATGTATGAAATTCATAAGACTAGCATCTCTCCTACCTAATAATTAGTAAACGAAAATTATAAAGAAACATAATAACAATATTAACACGCATAGTAACTGCATAAACCAGATATTATATAATATTACCTTATACAAGTAGTATAGTATGGAATAAGCGGTGGGGAATATAAGGTAAGGTGTTGAACAAGAACTCAATTATAGTACCTTTTTTGAAGATAAAACTAATTCGAAAGACACAAGGAATACACAATAATGTAAAAGAAAAATTATAAATTAATTAAAAGAAAAATTATAAATTAATTAAAAGAAAAATGATTAATGACTTAACAGACAAATTTGTATATGAATTAAAATAACAACTTGAATACAAAATAATGCCGTTTATTTGAATTTGCATGCATAATAAAACACACAAAAGTTGGTATGCATCCACACATACACGTACAAAGGTACATATGTGTATTTGTTAATTAACAGTGCATGTAGTGATAGCAAACGTAAATGTTTACAATATTAATAATAATAAATTTAAATGAATAAATGATATGTAATTTATTAGGCACTTTAAAGCAAATAATTATTGATGTCATGTAAAAAATATATGAACTTCGAATTTATTAAAAAATTTTATTACACATTAATGTGACAAAAAAAAACAATTTATTATGCAAACAAATAAAATCTTTAGCAAGCGCATATGTACATACATACATACAAACATACAATTTTTTTTTACATAAATCTAATGAGTGTATCAATGCATTATATATACATACAAAGCAAAAGAAAAAGAAAAAAAGCAAACAAAGAGATAAAATTCAAAAATAATGATTACACAAAAAATACAAAAATTAAAATATTTTTATATGTCAACAAATATTTCATAGGTTATAACTATAAATGTAGCTGCAAATTATGTACGTACAAACAAACTTATACATATATGTATGTAATAATATTTATTATATATACAGCACATAATTAATTAAAAAATTAAAGTTATCTTTATTATTTAGCTTCACACCAGAGTGGCAAATTTCTAAAAATATTTATAGTGCTTTAAACAAACCTGTAGTGAAAACAAAAAAATCATTATTTAAATGTAGCATCGCAGATCAATACGTACATATGTATATGGTATTTAGCGTGAAGAAACAAAAATTATTAATAAAAAAATGTTTAAAAAGTAATTAAAAAGCATAACATAATAATAAAGCATATTTCTAGTCAGTGCACGTATACATTTATGTAAATACGGTCGATTTCCGGTAGCCTGGATAGAAATTTCATTGAGTTAATACTAATTATGTAGGTATTACATAGGTATACGAGTATATGCACAGATACTGTATGTACTTCATGTAACTCCCCATGTGTATTTCTTCAATGTACATATACAGTGTTGGAAAAAATAATAGAAACGATGTGCATTTTTCTTTCTTTTGGGTATATTTCTTGCAAAATAAATTTTTGCTGTTGAAGTTCATATCTTTTTATAAAGAAGCAGTTTTATATATCAAAATAGAGGTACTCAACTCTTCTTTGCTTGTAAAAAAGAAATCATGAAGTTCATTTTATTGTCCTTGGAAAAAATAATAGAAACGACGTCCTTAAAGCTAATAAACATAAGTATTTTTCTTTAAGATAATTAAACAAAACTTTTAAAATTGTAAACAAATTAATATTTGGTTGTTGCACCCTGGGCTTTAATGACTGCGGTGCAACGCCGCCTCATTGAGTCCACTAACTTGGCACAAACTGATGGGTTTATACTAAACCATTCTGCCTGGACTTTTTCCCACAAATCTGCTTTATTTTTTGCCTTATAGGCGGCTATTCTCTTCTTCAGAATGCCCCAAAGGTGCTCTATTGGATTCAAGTCCGGGGATTGTGAAGGTCATTCTGCTAACTTTACATTGTTATCCTGGAACCATTTCTTCGCCAGTTTAGAGGAGTGTTTTGGGTCGTTATCTTGTTGAAACTCCCAAATCAATGGTATTTCTTCTTTGGCATATGGAAGCATAACATTATTTAAAATATTTACATAGTCGCCAGCGCACATCTTATCTTTAATCCAGAATAAAGGACCAACTCCTGCCGACGAAAAACATCCCCAAAGTAGCATATTACCACTTCCATGCTTCACGGTCTTCAACGTGTGCTTTGGATCGTATGCAGAGTTTTTAGGTCGTCTTACATGTACCTTGCCATCAGACCCAAACAAATTAATCTTTGTTTCATATGGCCATAATACGTTTTTCCAATTTGCACGCAGTAGATGTTTCTTTGCAAACGATAATCTGCAGGTTATTTTTTTTCTGCTAAGGTATGGTACTTTTCTTGCACTATAGGCCTTTAATCCCCCATATATTAATCTATTTCGGATTGTTCGACTGCTTACTGGCGCTTGTAAAACATTTTTCAATTCTTCTGAGGATAAAAATGGTTTTTTTTCGATTCTCGTAAAGCAGTTGGTCAAACTTCTTTGATATTGCGCGCTTTCGTCCTCGTTTTTCCTCTGTAATTTTAAAATTAATCGCAGAAAACACCTTTTTTTTTGAGCATTTCATTAAATCGGCAGTCCGTGACATAGAAAGGCCATCACTTTTTAGTTTTTTTATAATTTCTCTTTCATTAACAGTTCAGTGTTTACCACGTCTCATTCTGAATGCAATATTCATCAGTTAAGAAATATTTTATGAACAAGACAATAATAAATATAATTTTTTACATACTTTTCCAACAAAATATCAAACAGTTTAAAAATAACAGTATATTATTAATTTTAACTCTAGCTATTCAAATTTTTCCGAAACGTTTCTATTTTTTTTTCAACTAAAAAACGCGGTTCTGCACCAAAAAGAATACTGAGTCTAAATATTTGCGATTATGCACATAAAAACAGGACAAAATAAAGTACCGTTATCAAACAGTATTACACAGTGTGTATCTGCATAAATAGGTACATACTTACAAACTAAAAATTTTATATGAAATATGGAGTGATTGTCGTTTCTATTATTTTTTCCAACACTGTATATGTAGCCAACATTAATATGTGAGATGGATTTAAATCACTTTAACACATTGACGGACAGTAGGAGAAGCTCGAAAATTGGCACTAAACGTATTTGTCATTTTTAGAATATTAGAAGCATAGTTTTGCGCTTTCTACTTAAATAAACTTAATTTTCCTTAATTCAGCATCTTTAATTAGGTTGCGCCTAAAATCGTCATAGCGCCATCGACACTAAGTAATGCAAAAAATTAAAAACGTAAATGACTGGATTAAAGATTCAACTTAGCAATCTTCTCTCTCGATTCTATCCATTTGGACGACATGACCCAGCAAACGTAGCCGCTGGATCTGTATTCGCTACCCTATGTCAATGTCGTCGTAAAGCTCATACAGTTCATATTTCCATCGCCTGCGATATTCGCCGTTGTCAACGTGCGAAGGTCCAAAAATCTTGCGCAGAATATTTCTCTCAAATACTCCATGCGTCCCTTCATCGGATGTTGTCATCGTCCACGCTTCTGCACCATTCGTTAGGACGGGCATGATGAGAGTCTTGTAGAATGTTAGTCTTGTTCGTCGAGAGAGGACTTTACTGCTCAGTTGCCTACTTAGACCAAAGTAGCACTTGTTGGCAAGAGAGATTCTACGATGGATTTCGAGGCTGACATTGTTATCGATTCTACGCTGGATTTCGAGGCTGACATTGTTATCGATGTTAATGCTGGTTCCTAAATAAACGAAGTCTTCTACAACCTCGAAATCATAACTATCAACAGAGATTTGGGTGCCGATACGCGAGTGCACCGACTGTTTGTTTGATGACAGAGGGTACTTCGTTTTGTGCTCATTCACCACCGGACCCATTCACTTTGCCTCTTTATACAGTTCGGAGAAGTCAGAGCTAACAGCACAGTTGTTAAGGTCGATGATATCAATATCATCGGCATACGCCAACAATTGCACGCTCTTATAAGCGTGCGATTAAGTTCTGCGGCTCGTACGATGCTCCCCAACATCAGGTTAAAGAAGACACACGACAGCGAGCCACCCTGTCTGAATCCTTGTTTGGTATCAAATGGTTCGGAGAGGTCCTTCCCAATTCTGACGGCGCTGCTGTTGTTGAGCAACGTCATCTTACATAGCCGTATTAGTTTTGCGGGGATACCAAATTCAAACATCGCGGCATTTATATATATATAATTGGCGCGTACACCCTTTTTGGGTGTTTGGCCGAGCTCCTCCTCTTATTTGTGGTGTGCGTCTTGATGTTGTTCCACAGATGGAGGGACCTACAGTTTCAAGCCGACTCCGAATTGCAGATATTTTTATGAGGAGCTTTTTCATGGCAGAAATACACTCGGAGTTTTTGCCATTGCCTGCCTAGGGGCGACCGCTATTAGAAACTTCTTTTTGTGCTGTCGAATGCAACTTTGAAGTCAACGAAAAGAAGGTAGGTGTCGATTCTCCAGGTTTTGACATACAATTCTTGCAGCAATATGATGTTACCCTCCTTATTTCCTGTTTATAACATTGTTTACAACGCTGAAAATATGTTTTCGCTGATAATTTTCTGGAGGAGGAATTTTCTCAGGAAAATGTTGTGCTCCATGTAGTTGATTTCATTGGTTTGGATTCGTGCACATTTAAATTAAACCAAAGACCTTCCATCCTGTTTATAATCTATATCAGTGAGAGATCTTATTCTATAAACATAATTTTTTACCGATATTTTATGTGTTAATTTTATATGACTACTGGCGGCCGCCATAGTCGAATGGGTTGTTGCGTGACTACCATTCGGAATTCACAGAGAGAACTTCGGTTCGAATCTCGCTGAAGCAAAAAATTAAGAAAAACATTTTTCTAATAGCGGTCGCCCCTCGGCAGGCAATGGCAAACATCCGAGTGTATTTCCGCCATGAAAAAGCTCCTGATAAAAAAATATCTGCAGTTCTGAGTCGGCATGAAACTGTAGGTCGCTCCATTTGTGGAACAACATTAAGATGCGCACCTCAAATAGGAGGAGGAGCTCGGCCAAACACCCAAAAAGGGTGTTCATATATATATATATATATTGACTTCTCTATTGTTCTACATTTGGTGATTTCAAAGATTTTACTGTCTGACAAAGCGCAACCTGCCTTCCATCTACCACTCAACTAAATCAAGCGATGCATACGAGTATGTTCGACCAGTGTAGGGGCCGATAGAATCTGGTCCATAAATAGCTTATTTATTCGTAGAAATAATTTTCCATAAGTAAATTTTATTTTGAATTTTTTGATTTGGCTTTCCGCGTGGTAGAGATGAGATGCTTTTTAGGTTCATTTTTTAAAAACGCGCTGAAGAAGAGGACGTGAAAGGTTGTAAAGTCGCTGGAACTGCTGGGCTAACCAACCTACAACTTTTGATACTTGCGACCGCTTTCACTAGACTCTCCATGTGGTTAGAATCAATATTACAACTAAAATATTTCAAGCCATGCTATCGAAGCAGTTTTAGGACGATGAAGTGGAATCGTCTTGTCAATTTCGTCTGGGCTCATTTCATCAACACTCATGAGAGTCAATCTGGGTGGATGTTGGTTGCCTATGGAAATTTCGTGGCGTTTGTTTCTTTAACTTTCATGGTTGACATTCAAAATTTAACTGTGGTGTCTTTTAATGCTTTGGGGACGGAGCCGCTCGACGGGTGATAAAGAATATAAATATTATACGTGGAACGTTATAAAAACTAAGGCTTTATTTAACACAAGAAATATTTTTCATGAAATCAAAAATGGATTTCACCTCTACTTGACGAAATAACGCCGTCATCTTCCGTCTTATCAGATTCAAAGTAATATTCATCAGAACTGTCACTATCTAACGTATCATCTCTAGATCGCTTAGCCATCATTCGTAGGATAAAATATAAAATATATGTATAAAAAGCCTACTGGTTCCTCTGGCAGTGAAAATCGTTCTGACTCTACCTTCGTTTAACATCGTAAGTTTACATTAGAAAGAAGATAAGACGTCATCGCTAATGGCCCTTAATGTGTTTGAATGAAAACGTGACTCTTTTACTATACCTATGCGTATCTTATCGCTCAGAATGACAGACGTCAGAAGCCTTGCAGCTACGAACTAATTTGGGCGGCTATATGCCGGCACTCGTCCCCAAAGGGTTAACTATTCTTTGCCTTGATTTAATTCTGTTATTTCCATTCTAGTGCTAGCACAATCCGACTCTTACTCTAAGAGACTAAGTGTGTTTGGTTTTTGAGGGATCTAGTCTACTCTAATACAAATAAAATAGCCAAAACTGAAAGGAAATCGCCGGAGTATTTTCAACATTTTTTTTGATGATTGCTACAAAAAATTCATCCAAATATTTTATTTTTCCAAATTTCTTTTGTTCATCTAGTTTAAGTTTTCTACATGTTTGGGAAATTAAACATTTCGCTTCAGGTTAGGTTTGCCCGTTTTGAACCTACATAAATTTTATAACTTTCTTCTTGTCCGAGTACTAAAACTACCAAATAATATACAGAACTACGAAAGGTTATCGGATTTCGACTGCAATATTCGAAACAGAATTAACATGCAAAGCAAAATAAAAATCGGTACTTTTTATAGCTTTTATAAAACTTATTATATTTTAAGACTTTTGCCAAAATATTTCAGAAAAATATTAAAATTTACGTGAACTGGACTGATTCGAAAGTACTTCCAAAGATATCATTACTTTGATTTCGTTGATAGAAATTTTAAACATTTTATGTAGGCTTTTAGGCCTAAATTTGTGTATCCTCTGAAGTGAAATTTATAATTTCATTTATAAATGTGTTCGTTTTAGAGGTGTTATAAATTGGGCCGGCGCACGTGAATCTTAATAATTTTCAGAAATTTTTTTTGGCGGCAGCCTTAAAAACTAATACATTTTATAATTTCGATGGGAAAACGGCACATTTTATGTGTTGCGACACACTATTTTACATATTATATATGTATGTATTTAAGTATATTAAAGTATTTAAATGTGTCTAGCAATAACAATAACAAATAAATATTTATGTGAAAGCAGACATTTTGTAGATACTTTTGTGAGAGTGAATATCGCAACCGTCAGTGCAATTTGGCCAACTGCTATGAAAGCGAAGTGCTTCTGCTACTTGACTTCTTCGAATTATTTGGCAATGCACAGAAACTTAAAGCCAATAATTCGACTGGTTGTCGTTTATAAAATAAGCTCATTTTAATACTGCAAAGCATACAAGTATTGATATTTTTTTATTAATGCTACTTGCACTCAAAAGACATTTATTCGCAACACATACACGCCAATCATACGGGTGGCATTTGAAGAATATGGACATCAAGAAAAATTTTTACATACCACAAAAAAGCATACACGTAGTTATAATAATATTCGTATACCGTTTTTAGATCTCTAAACTCTAATCAACTGGTTTCTTCACTCACTCAAAACCACCAAAACATACTTTGAAAACGATAGAAGGCGGACACAATTATTCAAAAAACAAAGAAGCAAAAACCAAAAAAAAAAAAAACGTAAAATAAAATACTTGCACACATAACTGCATGAATAGAAGAAGAACGAAAAGATAAACAAGAAAAGTAGAATACTTTTACGATTTCTTTTACTGTGAAATGAAATCCTTAGGTAAAACAACGAAATTGAAAATAAATAAAAAAGAAATAAAAACGGGAACATTGGAGATTTTGTACATTACCTAGTATCCCTTGTGTCCCAATTAAAAATCTGTAACAAAATAATAATGGCCTGCAAGTGCTAAGTACGTAAATGTTCGTTTTTTCTGTTGTTTGAAATGCGTGCTGCATAAGGCCCGGCAAAAACATTTTATGCTGTACATCTTTGTTGTTGTGTTATTGAATGAAGCAAATGTGCAAAACTTATGAATATAAAAGCTTTCTTACTATATTTGTATGCCTTTCATTAACATTAGCGGCATATTAACCGAATTAATATAGGTATCAAAATATCGATAAAGCGCATTAAAAATATTATAAACCAATTAGATGCACAAAATTTATAACGTCTATTAGTGATACTTTCGCTCATATGTCCTTCAATTTTAGTACCAATTTGAAATTTTACATGAATTTATTGGCTTTCTAGAGTTAGGAAGATCGTACCCACTTACATATAAAGGGAGCTGAAATTTCATTGCCCAAATGGGTTGGTGCGTTACTACCATTCTAAACTGTGTGAACGAACAGGAAATGATAAAAAAAGTTTTTTCTAATAGCGATCGACAGGCAAAGGAAAACTTCCGAGTGTATTTTTACTATGAAGAAGCTCCTCATAAAAACTATCTGCCGTTCGGAGTCGACTTGGAGCTGGAGGTTAAACTTATTGTAGGAAACTATCAAGACGCACACCATAAATTGGAGGAGGAGCTCGGCCAGACACCCAATAAAGGGTGTAAGGGCCAATTATATATTATATATATATAAATAAATTTTAGATTAGATACGTTAAGATACCTTCTCTAAGTGAAATTACACTGAGGCCGCAAAAGCCAATTGCGCTGCCCCCGAGAATGCAATTTTCGCTTTACAAATGAAACCAAGTTTAACAAATTTTGAATGGTTTATTAGTAAATATGCAGTACTTATCTTTCGATCTGTTGGTTATAATTAAATCTTCATAATCCCTATCTTTAACTTTTTATCTGGTGATGTTGAATACGTTTCTTAGTGGAGTTTGTCAGGCAATTTTCATTTGTTGGATTTTATAGGAACCAAATTCAAAATTTATGAAATGTGAATATTCATAACTTCAGATTTATTGGCTTTTAAAGTTACTGAAAGTTCATTAATATCGTCATTTAAGTATTAAAGTCGGAGAGAGGGGAATGCAATAAATAAGAGAATAATTCATGATTAATTTTGCATTTATGGTAGCGAAGTTTCATCTATTAAAAAAATTCTTTAACGAAATTTGAGTTCAGTTATGAGTGTTTTAAAATATGGCTAAATTCCACTCTTAAAATATTTATCATTGGAAAGGTAATGAAATTACTTTAAAATCGAAATTCGATGCAATTACGAGCTCATAGGTTTGCTATTATTCTCTAACGTAGCTTTAACACTTTGAATTGCTCTGCTTCCGAAATTTTTCTTATGTGAGGCTATTCGATTTTTTAATTCTATTAAGATAAGAACAAAATTCAGATTATACATTCTGTCAAAAAAGTACCGGGAATTTTCTTCTTCAGCGAATTCTCCTTAATGGCCTCTATCGACGCAAAGCGGCGTTCGCGGAGTGGCAATTTAAGATTTGGGAAAAAGAAAAAGTCACAGGGAGCTAAATTCGGTGGTGACGGTGGTTATTCGTTCATAGTTGTCGAGTTTTTGACCAAAAAAGTGTTCACAATATAAGCCTTGTGAGACGGTGCGTTATCATGGTGCAAGACCCATCCAAGAAATTCAACTCTCTTGGAACGAGTCGAACAGTCACACGTCTCATGCCCAATTGATGGTGTAAAATGTTGCGCATTGATTCGTGAGGCACGCTAAGGTCACGGGCTACCTCCCTCAAACTTAAATGATGGTTTTCCAGCACCATTCCCTTGACTTTGTCGGCGATTTTTTTTTCATTCATTGAAGACGTTGATGGACGGCCAGATCGGGGCAAATCTTCCTCGAATTCTCGGTCCTCTGCAAAAGCCTTATACCACTCGTAGACCCGTGTTTTTGATAAATCACACTCGTCATAGGCTTTATGCAACATTTTAAACGATTTGGCACACGAAATCCCGTTCAAAACAGAAAATTTACGACAAATTCTTTGTTCGATATTTTTATCCCTAAGGAAAATCGCAGAGCACACCTGCGGTTGAGTAATATAATTAAATGCCAAAAACAAGCTAATTGACAGATCTCGCTCAAACTCCGCGACACTATAGAGCACAGTTGTACCAACATTCCAACAAAAAGTTTAGATAAATGTGTCACGCGCGCTTTTTAAATGAACCATTCCCGTTATTTTTTGGACAGAATGTATATATGAATTTTCGGAATATCTGACCACCAGATTATTAGTGATTAACAGGATTAGTTTTTGATATGCCTGAATAGTCCCCTATCTATCAGGCAACTCTGTTCAGCTGTTTCGAAAATTAGCTTGGGTAAACAGACAGACAAATGAAGTATAAACACGTTTGTTTGATTTTTTCTTACATGTGAATGACCATAAAAGCTCAAAATACCCTAAAAAAGGTAGCCCGATTTTTTTGAAAAATGCCAAACCTTTAAATTATAAAAAAATAAATAAAAATTTTGAAGATACAGATCCATAAACTTTTAGATATGGATTTTTCTGTAAATGCATAATTCTTTTGTAGCGTTCGAATGGATTTGCAGTTACCACATTTTTCAAATAAAAAACAAAGTCAAGGACAAAATATTGTTGTAGAAAAAAATTTGCCATGCCAATAGACCTCTTCTATTTATATTTTTATTTTTCAAACTTTTTGGAAAAAGTCCAATGTAAACTACTGAAAGTTGACTTATGCTTTCAGTCGTATAATAAGGGGGGTAGCCGCTAATAGAAACAGAGCGGTGTTTCAAGTTTGATTTAATATAGTTTTGGCGGACCCTCCATTGTCTTTGAATTTCAAGTCAAATGTTTGTGGGTATAATGAAAAGCCTTAACGTTCATTATTTTTCAAATTTACTATAAACTATAAAAAATTACACAGAGCTTTTGGGTAGTATGTTTTTAAAAGGCTTAATATTCGATTTAATGAAAGGTATTTAACCTTCGGCGTAGCCGAAGACGTAAACGTCATGAAATGTTTTGTCCTACAACTAATACATATTTGCACTTTAATAATATCGGCATTGAGTAAACTCTGAGAACTTCTAAAATCGATAAGCTGTTCGGTCGCATTTCTACCAAAACGCGTAAATTAGCTTGGCCACACTCTGAACCCCAATAGCTTCTAGTGTGTGTGTGTGCTAAAATTTCCTATCCGAGTTTTGCTAGAGGAACGAACTGGTATTACAACTTATTGTACAAGTAGCGATACGTTCTTTGGTTGTTGGTGTATTTAAGTACAAAAATGGGTCGGCAGCTGCAGCTCTTCTGCCTTAGACGTTTTCTGGTCAAACCTTCGTCGCATACCCACGAACGCAATGATACTCGTAGAATTGCACACATTATTGCCCGAAATACTTGGTGTCCTATCGATGTGAAATTTCTTGGATAATCAACTTAAAGTCATTAGATATAGTTACTAAAAAAAAAACTAGCTTAAGCTAAAAGATCGTGCTTAAAAATAACTATCCAAAATATGAAAAAGTAGCTTCGAGTAAAAACAAGAACAGAGGCTATATATGTATGTACTTAGAGGAATAGAATATATAAAATAAAATAAAAAATAAAACTCAAATGAAATACTTATGCGTTTAAATTTAATCAAATATAAACCGAAGCACACCGAGTAACAGTAATTTTTTTCAAACTTAAAATTTTCAAGTTTTATCAAAGGCTTTTAAATGCATAGTAGTACGTACATACATACATAGATAAGCACATAATAATTGCGCATGTAAAATAGTAATACAAAATAAGCACAACAAATAATATTGTAAAATACAAGAAACACCTTTTATGCCTAAGTAATTTTAAGAAATGCTGTCTAAAAAGTTAATGAATTTTATTTTCAAGTAAATGCAGGGCACAATTTTAAGCGCATAGAAGTTTAAAATTTATGATAATTCTGATATATAATAAAATTGCATGAGTGTGTGTGTGTACTTTTTTAGTAATTTAATATATAAAATTATGAAAAAGAGCTTTCGATTGACAAATAAGAAATTTTCAAGCGTTGCATTGCGGCCGGTTAGTATATGTAGAAGTTGTGAATTTCCCAGTATTCAAATAAGCTGGCGCAAAATTAATCATAAGTAAGCGGTACGTTAATCATATTTGACACTTGTGACCTAGACGGCTGCAGTGTGCAAACACACAAGCAAGGGAGCGTAAAGGCCAAAATAAAGATTTCCGTCACTAAAAATATTTTTTTTAATGTATTTAGTATGAATGTTATTCATAAACAAAATTGAATGATTAATTTTGCGCCACCTTACAAACATTAGTATTGCCCGTGTTCAAAAACTCGGCTATTAACAATTTCCATTGTAATTAGTTTTTATTCAAATTCAATATTTTCATATTTATATATTTTTTTCTCATTGTCTTTATCTCTATCCCTCTCTCTATCTCCATATTTGTCTCTACTTCTCTCCTGTGTTTTATTTTTACTTTATTTTGTCTTATTTTCATATTAAATTTTTTTCCTCCCCCTTTACACCCGAACTTTATTTTTGTTATACACATATTCACTTTCACCTTTGCTCTATTATTATGTGTTTATATGTATATACCATCATCTTTGAGTTAATCTTTACGTATCCTTATTTTTATTTCTACTTTAATTTTTATTTTTCTCTTTGCCTTTATGCTATTCTTCATCTACATATTCACCTCTCCCATAACCTAAATCTTATTCTTAAACCGCTGCGTAAATCGCTGTTTCTTTAATTCGGTATCATTTTTGAAGCATACATTTAGGAGGCACACATAAAGGTTTTTCCATTCGTTTAATGCCATTTTTTAATTGATTCTCCGCTTTGCATTAAACAAGTTTGCAATTTTAATCATTTTCTTTCTTTCAGCATCATAACACCTTTCGAAGGATGTATTTATAATTCTTTACACCTTAGAAATATAGTTTTGCCGTAGAAGGAATGTAAAGGAAAGATGCTAGGCTATTTATATATACAACTACTCGTATAAGATCTATGAAGGTGTAGTAATGCAAGCATACTAGAGTATGTACCCTAAGTTGTACTCACCAATACATATGTATTTATGTAGTATATCGTACGTAACTTACAATATGATAGAGACAGCAAATCTACAAATTTGCATGCGTCAAAATACACGCATTTGAGGACATGTACATGTACGTACATACATATATTAATACACAAATGTACAAGTATTGCTACGCATGCATTCGCATTCAGTTGTCGCCCTTTTTAGCATATAAAAAGATGCATCGATAGGCATAAGCACTTACAATTTTTTAAAGTGTTTTCAAGTTGAAAGGAGGGAAGTGCATTTTTAACTACTCGTCGTTTCGTGTCTTTAAATAAATCGTTTGAGATATGTATATGGTTACTCGTAAGTCGTGTGTACTCGTATACTCGTATATAAGGAATACGATACCCAAATACACATACATACATACATACGTAAGAGAATAATGCCGTTAAAATCTAGAAAAAAAGGTAAAATTTAGCATTACAGAAAAACAACACAAATAAATTTAACTCTATGGCTGTTCATATATTACATAGTTATTGTGTAAAAGTAGCCAGCGAACATTATATCTATCGTACATATATGTATGTGTGTCTGTACACTAAATAATAATAATAATAATTAGAAGTGCATCTGAAAATACTATGAAAAGTTAGTAAAATAAACAATAAAAATTTCTAAATAAATAAGCCCAACTTTACAAATTTATATACAACATACACAAATATACATACCTACATAAATAAGCATAATAACTACATACATACATGAACTATGCAAATTAATAAAAATAAATTTGTAAGTAAAAAATGAGAAGAAAGCAAAAATCTACTCGTCAAAGAGTTGCAAAACACGGCATAAATAATTCGATTTTTACTAAATACAAATTTGTAATGTATGCAAATCGCTAAATAGCAAGGAGACAAAACTAAAAGATTTACAAAATTCTCAAAAAAAAAACAAAAAAACGCAACAACAAAAAGTAAAATTCACAAAATTCTATAAAAAAAACTACCAACTACTAATTTACAAATTCTAGATTTTGTGAAACTTAGTGTCTTTACACTTTAAAATTCTCATAAAAATTACAAAACCTACAAAAATAGAAATAAAAATAATGCAAGCTAACAGCACTTGAATTATGTGTGCATGTATTGCAAAAATAACAACAACACACTTCTAGCGCGTAGTGCAAGAAAAATGTGAAGTTTAAAATTTTCATTAAAATAAATTAGTTACTACAAAAACAAGGAAAGAACTATAAAAACATGCTGAAAAATATTTATGTGTCACATACAAGTATGGAAAAATTGTATCTAATGGCAAAAAAGCACAACTCAAACGATGACATTTACGTAAAGTAAAACCTCAAGCTTGAGTTAGATAGATTGCAAATACAAGCAGAAATGTGAAATAGAAAACATAAGTCGTAAAAAATAATTGCAAAAAAAAAACAAATAAATAAATAAATACCAAGGAACAAATTAATATAAGCAGAATATGTGTTTTAATAATGTTGGTGGACTTCTTTTTCTTGATTGGCACGATAACCCCCAGTCGTTTTCTTTCTCGTACTCGCCGGCGCCTGTTGAACACCCCAAGTGAAGCCAAGTGCTTTTCCACCTCACCTCTCCAACGCAGAGGAAGTTTTCCTCTTCCTCATAAGTCTCAGTTTCAGCGATAACCTTAATTCTCTCTCTTAACAGTCAGTAGTCGCTGGGAGCCAAATATGATAAGTATACATACATATATAATATAAAGTTGAATTCATTTGGGGTTTACCATTGTTTTGATTGACTTGTGATTACTATTTTTTGGCCAACAGTGAGCAATCGCGGCACCCACTTTGAACAGAGCTTTTCATAGTCAAATGTTCATGCAATAAAAAGTCAACTCGTTCTTTTGATATTTTTACGATGTCAGCGAACGCACGCAACTTTACTCTGCGATCATTCAAAACGGATTCCCGTCTCTTTTCCCGAATCCTATTTCCCGGCAACTCGTGTCCCGACAACCTGTATCCCGGCAGATATTTTTCCCGAATCTAATTTCCCGACAACTTTTTTCCCAAAAAAGCAAGTCCCGACAGTTAAAAATAATAATAAATAGTAAAAGGAATTTTATTAATATGTACATATGTATATGTAAATCGTGTTCGATTGTGCAAGTCCTCTAAGTATGATAACATCCTCACTATTCATGACCATTACAGCTCTTGCACTGCATTCACCTTTCCGCAATCGATTACAGTCCCTATACGTTTTTCCATTTCTTTCGCTCGATTTTAAACATAGGTACGTAACCGTCAATGATTAATTTGTTACCGACACTTTTACCTAACGACCCCATATTTTAGAATTAAAACAAAAATTTTGAAGAAATATTTTGATTCGAAATGTCAAATTACAAGTTTATAAACAAAACTGAAGGTATTGAAGATATTGTTAACATGACAACAATAAAGAGTGATATGATATAAAAATGTCTAAACAAAGAAAAAAAAAACATTTGCCGAGAAAAAGGTTGTCGGGAAATTGGATTTGGGAGAAAAGTTGTCGGGGAGTTAGATTCGGGAAAAATATCTGTCGGAAAACCGGTTGTCGGAAAAAAGGATTTCATGAAATAGGATTCGGGAAACGATTTTGTGGAGTTCTTTTTTTAATTTTGTGCTGTTACCGCCTTTGATGTCTTTGGATGTCCACTGCGTTGTGCATCATCGGTGTCTCTACGATCACGTTTGAAGTCAGCAAACCATCGTTTTATTATTGCTTCTGATGGAGTGGAGTCCCCATAACACTTTTCAAGCCATTGCTTCGCTTGAACGGTATTTTTCCCATCAAGAAGCAGTGTGAAATTAAAACAAAAAATTCTTTTTGATCCATTGTTTTGAAAATAACAAAATTAGCGTCACTCTTAGCGCAGTAACTCACGAACCAATGAATAAAATATCATGAAATTTTAACATCTGTCTGATTAAGGTTAGTATATATATTTATATATAAATGGGGGCGTACGCCCTCTTTTGGGTGGTTGGCCGAGCTCCTCCTCCTATTTGTGGTGTGCGTCTTGATGTTGTTCCACAAATGGAGGGACCTATATAATAGTTTCAAGCCGACTCCGAACGGCAGATGAGATGATTTTTTATGAGACGCTTTTTCATGGCAGAAATACACTCGAAGGTTTGCCATTGCCTGCCGAGAGGCGACCGCTATTAGAAAAATGTTTTTCTTAATTTTTAGTGTTTCACCGAGATTCGAACCGACA
Source organism: Anastrepha obliqua (assembly GCF_027943255.1). Classification (NCBI taxonomy): domain Eukaryota; kingdom Metazoa; phylum Arthropoda; class Insecta; order Diptera; family Tephritidae; genus Anastrepha; species Anastrepha obliqua. The sequence continues at coordinate 25,979,855 of NC_072894.1, read as the reverse complement.
TTCTCTCGGTGAATTCCGAATGGTAGTCACGCACCAACCCATTCGGCCACGGCGGCCGTAGTACTAAATGAAAAAGAGGTGATTACAATAAAACTAGTGTCATCTATGCGTTAGTGTCATCTATGTGTTAGGCCCCACATTGATACTTCAATAAAAACTGCAGTGATGTGTTAAAAAAAAAAACAATAATTACATTTATTACAAAGCTATCAATAAGTAGCTCTTCAGCATATCTGTTTAACGGTTTTCTCCACGGCAGTGCATTTATTAGTAAGTTTCGAAAAATAACCTATTTGGAAATAGACCTTAGCCATTTCTATGATTTTACTGCTCGGCATAAAATGAATCTCCTTAAGTAAGTTTTAATGTTACATTTTGTTAGGGCTTTAAAAATACATTTCGAGTTAAGTTACAGCTTATCTTTACGACTAAGTTATTACTGATATAGAAAATATCGATTGTTTTTTTTTTTTGTTTTTGGCAATCTAGCATTTTCCATTTGTTGGCGCTTTCGGACGACAGATTTTACTACGGCCGTTAGCACCGTATACTATGTTGCAGGAAAATGTGAAATATCCACAGGTGGATGACTTTGTATAGTAAGTCGATTGGAAGTTTTTATTTTCCTGCGGTGGATTTTTCGTGTTGTCCATACTACCTGTAATCGACTTGGTGACTGTTACATAACTATCCGGTTTGCGGTGCTGGATTGAGTCCTGCTCTTCGGCGCTATCAAGGCCAGTATCAGTAGGCTGTGATTTTACTGCCTTAGGGTGGAATTTTTTCTCCACATTAACGGTACCTCGAAAGCCACGAGGCACCACTTCAGTGGTTGATCGGAATGGATATTTTTGAACACGGCCATTTTGATTTTGTACCAAGAGATATTTATCTGATGAACTGGGCACAGCGGCTTGTTGGCTTTGTGTGGGTGAATTTTGTGTATAGGTTCGGTATGATGATTGGGAGTCGGTTTTGCTATCGGACTTTGCGGAATTTTCATTGTAGTACTCGTCGTCTTCGTCGTATTCATCGTATGGTTCCTCTTCTTCATCTTCGTTTAATGTGGAATCGTCGTCGGTAACTTTGTTGGCGTTGACGACTGGAAAAATATCTTATTAACATTTAGTATTGGTATTATTATGTGCGAGTATAACCTACTTTCTTTAACACTCTTTGAAGACTTCAGGTCTAGATCAGGCAAGGCGCCGCCATCAGCTGATAGTGCTGTTCCACTTGGTCCACCATACACGGTGTCTACGCGGTCAGTCACTCTAGAAATAGTTTTTTAACCTATGCAATGAAAAGTGTTGATATAGAGGGACTTACGCATCCGCATTTCCAAATTGGCTTATGCTATGAAATAATTCACGATTCTGTTCGCGGTAGCTTGCAACTTGTTCCTTAGTACCAGAGGCTGATTGTGCGGCTCCATGGTACGAGACTCCGAAGCTGGAAAAATGTTATTTTTGTTTTACTTTAGTGTTGCAATTTCTTTCAATTGGGGTCGCTAGATTTACGTAATAATATAAGAGGTTCTTACTTAGATGTGCCTTGAATCTGCGACTGACTTTGGCCTGAATGGCTGCCAGATTGCGCAGAAGCTTGACCACCTCCGCTAGTCGGTACTGCTGAGCTGCCATCTTGATTGGGTCGGAAACCAATTTGAGCTTGTGACGAAGTTTGTCCCGGTCCACTAGACTGTGAATCTGCCAAACCTCCTTTATCATTTGCTTGTACCTAAAAAAAGTGCATAGGACAAAATAGATGGTGTAACAACATCGCTTCTTTATAACGCAATATAATACCTCGCTCTGACTTTGATGGATTATGCCCCCGCTCTGTGAGGAAGCCTTGGTACCTCCATCTTTCGAATTGACTTGTACTTGAGCTTGCGATTGGGCTGCACCACCTTGTCCTTGAGACTGACTCATAGCTCCTTCTTTGCTTCCACTCACTTGAGCATTTGCTGAACGGTCGCTATCAGATGTTGAAGCGCTGGCACTGAATGTTCCAGCTGAACTATACGTTCCTGATACTTGAGATTTTGCAGTACCTCCATTCTTTTTGCCTTGTGAACTAGCAGCTGCTTGGCCATCGCTAATGGAAGATTCCGCTTGGGAGAATGCATCATCTGCTCCTCCCACACCAGATGCCGTTATCAAGTTACTTGGCCCTTAAGAAAGATATTTTTATATTACAGACATTTTCAATAAAATACACTTTGTGTAAAATTTACCTTCCACTTTATACTCACCCAAAGCTCCCACTCCAAGGGAAGCTGCTCCAGGATAGACTACACCTCCGGGTACTGTCGACACACCACCTGGGATAACACCAGTACCACCAATACCACCTATTCCAGTACCTGCGGCTCCTGTCGCAATTGGTTCATAAGCTTCACCTGTTGGTGCTCCAGTACCTACACCACCGCCTTGGCCAAATGTCGATACTGTTTGTGGAAGTGAAGGATAAGTTCCAGATGGACCTACTCCAGGACCAGTACCAGTACCAGTACCGTAAATATCACCAGCACCTGGCTGTAAACCTGCGCCTGGCTGTAGACCTGCGCCTGGTTGTAGACCTGCACCTTGTTGATAATCCGCTCCTGGCTGTAGACCTGCCCCTGGTTGATAGCCTGCTCCCGGATGTATGCCTGCGCTTGGTTGTAGGCCTGCACCTGGTTGATAGCCTGCTCCCGGTTGTAGACCTGCACCAGGTTGATAACCCGCTCCCGGCTGTAAACCTCCGCCTGGCTGTAGACCTGCGCCTGGTTGTAGACCTGCACCTGGTTGATAGCCTGCTCCCGGTTGTAGACCTGCACCAGGTTGATAACCCGCTCCCGGCTGTAAACCTCCGCCTGGTTGTAGACCTGCACCTGGTTGATAGCCTGCTCCCGGTTGTAGACCTGCACCAGGTTGATAACCCGCTCCCGGCTGTAAACCTCCGCCTGGCTGTAGACTTGTGCCTGGCTGTAGACCTGCCCCTGGTTGATAGCCTGCTCCCGGTTGTAAGCCTTCACTTGGTTGTAGACCTGCACCGGGTCGGTAACCTGCTCCGGGTTGATAACTTGCTCCTGGTTGTACATCTGCACCAGGTTGATAACCCGCTCCTGGCTGTAAACCTACCCCTGGTTGTAGACCTGCGCCTGGTTGTAGACCTGCGCCTGGTTGTAGACCTGCTCCTGGTTGATAGCCTGCGCCTGGTTGTAGACCTGCACCAGGTTGATAACCCGCTCCCGGCTGTAAACCTCCGCCTGGTTGTCGACCTGCACCTGGTTGTAGACCTGCACCTTGTTGATAATCCGCTCCTGGCTGTAGACCTGCCCCTGGTTGATAGCCTGCTCCCGGATGTATGCCTGCGCTTGGTTGTAGGCCTGCACCTGGTTGATAGCCTGCGCCTGGTTGTAGACCTGCACCAGGTTGATAACCCGCTCCTGGCTGTAAACCTCCGCCTGGCTGTAGACCTGCGCCTGGTTGTAGACCTGCACCTGGTTGATAGCCTGCGCCTGGTTGTACACCTGCGCTAGGTTGATAACCCGCTCCTGGCTGTAAACCTCCGCCAGGCTGTAGACCTGCACCTGGTTGTAAACCTGCACCTGGTTGATAGCCTGCGCCTGGTTGTAGACCTGCACCAGGTTGATAACCCGCTCCCGGCTGTAAACCTCCGCCTGGTTGCCGACCTGCACCTGGTTGTAGACCTGCACCTTGTTGATAATCCGCTCCTGGCTGTAGACCTGCTCCTGGTTGATAACCCGCTCCTGGCTGTAGACCTCCGCCAGGCTGTAGACCTGCACCTGGTTGTACACCTGCGCCAGGTTGATAACCCGCTCCTGGCTGTAGACCTCCGCCTGGCTGTAGACCTGCGCCTGGTTGTAAACCTGCGCCAGGCTGATAACCCGCTCCCGGCCGCAAACCTACCCCTGGCTGTAAACCTGCGCTTGGTTGTAGACCTGCTCCTGGTTGTAGACCTGCACCTGGTTGTACACCTGCGCCAGGTTGATAACCCACTCCTGGCTGTAAACCTCCGCCAGGCTGTAGACCTGCGCCTGGTTGTAAACCTGCACCTGGTTGATAGCCTGCGCCAGGTTGTAGACCTGCACCAGGTTGATAACCCGCTCCCGGCTGTAAACCTCCGCCTGGTTGTCGACCTGCACCTGGTTGTACACCAGCGCCAGGTTGATAACCCACTCCTGGCTGTAAACCTCCGCCTGGCTGTAGACCTGCGCCTGGTGGTAGACCTGCACCTGGCTGATAGCCTGCTCCCGGTTGTAAGCCTTCACCTGGTTGTATACCCGCTACAGGATGTAGACCTGCGCCTGGTTGTAGACCTGCACCAGGTTGATAACCCGCTCCCGGCTGTAAACCTCTGCCTGGTTGTCGACCTGCACCTGGTTGTAGACCTGCACCTGGTTGTACACCAGCGCCAGGTTGATAACCCGCTCCTGGCTGTAAACCTCCGCCTGGTTGTAGACCTGCACCGGGTCGGTAAGCTGCTCCGGGTTGATAACCTGCTCCTGGTTGTACACCTGCGCCAGGTTGATAACCCGCTCCCGGCCGCAAACCTACCCCTGGGTGTAGACCTGCACCTGGTTGATCTCCAACTGCACTACCGATGCCAGGAGCGTATATTCCACCCGACTGATCTGGCCTGTATAAAGCTCCCTGTGAAATACCACTGCTGGGCCCAGATGGTATGCCAGAAACACCTCCTCCGGGTTGCCTATATGATCCGCTTACATCTGGTCCTATTGGCTGTCCTCCTATTCCGACTCCATATCTACCCCCAGGCCCGGTTGGTACACCAGTTTCAGCGCCAGGCCTTAATGCAGCACCCGGTTGAACACCACTTCCAATACCTGCTCCTCCGGGTACGCCAAAACCGGGGCCATAACCAGCTCCTGGTTGTACACCTGCGCCAGGTCTTAACGCGCCACCTGGTTGAACTCTTTCTCCTCCAGGTCCAGTGGGTTGACCTCCAACTCCATATCCTGATCCAGGTTGTACTCCAGCACCGGGTCTTAAAACACCTCTTGCACCAACTCCAACAGATGGCTGAAATACACCTCCCGGTCCAACTACTCCACCGGGTCTCACTGCTCCAGCGGCTCCAGGACCACCGGCCGTACTAATTCCACCCGGACCATATCGCCCAACAGGTTGTTGACCGCCTGCACCAGTACCTGGAATACTTATTAAAGCATCTGGTCTACCACTGCCGCCAATTAAAGTTAGTGGATCCGGAGAGCCGGCGGGATATTCTACATGAAATAATGTTTGTCAAAACATCTAAAGCTTTAAAAGATATTTAAACACTTGCCGTAAATGGGACTTGTTGCACATTCACTACAGTCCCCCATAGAAAATTGGCTTTGCGCTTGTCCCATACCATGGCTTCCAGCTGAGAGTAAACATGCATTATTTTATAGAATTTAATTAAACAATTTTTGTCGTGACGTACAAACTGTTGTTCTGGAGCCGTGTTCATTAGCCTCTGCTTCAGCTTTGCCGTCTTGCTCTGGTTTACCAAAATTCAGATACTGAGATTGCGTCTGACCGCGCAAACTTAAAATTATATAAAAACAAAGTAGGTAAAAGTTATGAAAACCACATCTCTCCATACAAACTTACTAGCCTCTTCCGCTTCGCTTGGATCTATCCAAGTCAAATTGATCATTACTGACATCATAACTCGATTCTGCTACACTTCCATCATTCGAAGGCTAAAATTACAAAAATAGTGGCTTTTAATAACTATACGTAGTAGTAAATGCATAGGAAATAATTAAGTATTACATTATATATTGTAATATATGTAATGAAATTCGGAAAAAATGGTGTTCCCGTTTTTTATGATAACTCTACAAAATTCACTGAAATAAAATAATTGAGTATGAAGTATGCCATTCGGAATTCACAGAGAGAACGTCGGTTTGAATTTCGGTGCAACAACAAAATTAAGAAAAACATTTTTCTAATAGCGTTCGCCCCTCGGCAAGCAATGGCAAACCACCGAGTGTATTTCTGCCATGAAAAAGCTCCTCATAAAAAAACAAAAAATATCTGCCGTTCGGAGTCGGCTTGAAACTGTAGGTCCCTCCATTTGTGGAACAACATTAAGACGCACACCACAAATAGGACGAGGAGCTCGGCCAAACAACCAAAAAGGGTGTACGCGCCAATTATATGTATATACCTATATATGTATATAAAGTTTGCTGTAAATTTAAAGAAAGTATTCTAGTTTTCTTAACACTTTTCGAGTGCAGATGGTCTTTAAAAAACCTTTCATATTTCGATTCTGCACAATGCTTTACAAAAAAGTTGAACAGCGTCAAATCGCAGATCAGATGTGGCCAATTGACATCGCCGATAGGGCTGATATAATTACCGAACTTGTAACGCAAAAGATTGATTATATCACAGGCTGTCTGGCATGGCGCGCCATCTGCTTAACCAAAGATTGTCTTCTATCTCCGGCCCCAAAAAATCGTTTATCATGCCACAATTGAGCGTTTTCAGCAGCATTTTCGAAGAAAAATGGGCCTAAAACGCCAGTGCTTCAAAATCCAACCCACCGCGCCAAACTGCCACTCTCTGAGGATGTATTGTCTTGTCGACGGCTGTGTGCCGTTTTCTGATCACCAGATGCGGCAGTTTGCTTTTTAAAATGCGTTTTTTTTTTCAGAAAAAATGATTTTGACTTCTTTTCACTTTGCACTGTTTGAATTACACAAGATTGGCTTAGCGAATAAGCTTGCGTTGCTTAAGCACAGAGCGATCATTTCGAAAAAGAACTGTCATTGTCAAAATAACACACATACGATTAAAAAAATATCACTGTATGGACGACCCTGTATAAGTAATCCCGAAATTAACTGCGAAATGTATGCGGTGGTTTGCAACACACTAACTGTGCTGCAATTTCAACGTCAAATATGGACAAACATGGTTTCATTGTACGATTTTCTAGAAAATTAAGATTTATAAACATAAGACGGAAAGAAAAGGGCAGTATGAGATCCAAAAAGTTTAATCGAAGTACTCAGTTGCGTTTTGTGGCACGGTCTCCAAATGAAACCAGCATTTCCAAGATTTGGTTACATATGCAAATGATGTAAATTCTTATGTGAATCAGAAAATTTAAAGGCATTGCGCCTTGCAAAGCGCAGCACATAATAAGCATTGGAAGTACTTAGTTAATAAAGGGTGGTCAGATTGAACGTACTTTTTGAAGTAGGGTTTTTTTTTGCAGATCACGAGCTACATTTCATTATGGAAAGACTTACGCCTCAACAACGTTTGCAAATCGAACGAATGTATTACGAAAATTGACGCTCTGTGAAAAGTGTTCATCGCGTCATGAGACCCATTTTCAGCTTAAATTTACGTCAATAAGCAAAATTGCCGTATTTTGGCTGAAGAGCAACCTGAAGCCATTAAAGAACAGCCATTACTTCCATTGAAAACAACCGCTTGGTGCAGACTATAGGCTGGAGGAATCATCGGCCCATATTTCCTCCAGTGTAACAGTGAATCGCGAATGCTATCGCGCCATGATAAATAATTTTTGATGCCGGTGATGACCGTGAGATCCACAACATTTGGTTCCCACAAGACGCGGATAGCGCTACTTGTCATACAGCCCGTGAAACAATGGGCTTACTGCGTAGTCGTTTCGGTGAGTAATTTATCTCTCGTCTTGGACCAGTGGATGGGTCACCAAGATCGTGTGATATTATACCTTTGCACATTTTATTTATGGGGTATGTAAAGTCTAAATGCTTTGTGGATAAACCAGCTTCGATTAAGGCATCGGAAGCTAACCGACCGAAGACCTCCAGCGAGTCATTCAAAATTGGTGTTTACGGATGGTGTTTACATTTTAAAGAATTTTCTTTAAAAAATAAATGTCATGAATGGTTCTAGACCAAAAATAATAAAGATTGCATAATTAATTTAAAATTCGTTATTTTATTTCAATTTAAAATTCGATACCTCTATTGTTCACCTTTTAGTGGTTTCTTATTAAAAAAAATTGTCTTCAAAAACTACGCCAAGGTACTCAATCTCACTGAAACTCTGTAAGATAAATTCGGCATGTTCTAATTAGCAGGAAAAATAATAAATTTCGTCGAGAACGTCATTACAATGCATTTACATTTCTTTAAAATTGGGGACTTCAGGCACTAGAAATGGTTGGTCCAAATTGACGTAATTAGACAATAAATATGCCCGGCACCTGCAAAATCAATAATATATAATATACAGAGGCCGGCACTACAAGTGTAACCAATTAAAAAGGACATAAATTTAGTTAGGAAAATTTCTTTTACTCAATTCAAATTAAAAAATATGTGAAAATAATACGAAATTAAGAATCAATTTATTTTTGCTCGATATGGCCTTGGATGTGGCCTTGACACGGTCCAGAAGCGAATCGCAAGCTGCACGAATGTGACTTGCAAGTAATTTGGCCCACTTGCGGGCAATGGATTTATTCAGCCTCTCGAGACCGGTGAATCTTTTAGTTCGGACCTTTCTCTCCAAAATGGACCAAAGAGAATAAATCATCCGATTCGCGTCTGGTGAATTTGAGAGCCATTGTGTGGACGTTATGAAGTTCGTCAAGTCACTTCTTCACTTTTTGAACCATTTCACGTGACGTTGCAGTCTTTCGATGACCACCTCCATGAGGCTTCGCAATGCTACCAATATTATTATAACGAGTAGTGGTGCGGTAAATAAAAGTTTTATTTACTTTAAGGTGTTGCAGCTCACGAACAATCTCTGGGTGTGATTTTCCAGCCAAATATAATGCAATCACAGTATTACGTTTGAAATCTATTACTGATTTTCTTTTTTCACGTTTACTCTCGGCAAAATGCTTCCCTGCGCTTGTAAAAAATATTTTCGACTGTCATTTAGCCAACTAACAGACAGCTGATGCCGGTTACACTTCGAGTGCCAGACCCTGTAATGTAATAAATAATAGTATGTATATATTTTTTTTGTTTTTTGTTCCACTTGGGAATATAGGGCTTCAACAAAACATTTAAATCTTATTCTATTCACCGCTGTTCTATTTACGACATCCCACTTTTGGTTAACTGCTTCTAATTCAGGAAGGTTAGAATGCCTCCAAGTATTTCTTGGACGACCGGGTCATCTGTGTCCTTGTGGGTTCCATTCCAATGCTGTTTTACTTTCTCAGTCCTTTATAAGAGTGTGCCCGATCCATCGCCATTTAGGACCTCTTATCACCTTTTGAATTGGAACTTGCTCGGTGATCTGCCACAAGTCCGTATTTCGGATAGTGTTCGGCCAAAAAACTTTGTAGTTTCTGCTTCTCTCGGCACCAGCTACGTTTTACCGCCATATAATAGAGTGGATTTTACGCATGCGTTGCATACTCTTATTTAAGTTTTCTGCGAGATTTGTCTTCTTTTCTAAATAAGCTTTAACTATCCAAAAGCTGACTTAGCCTTACGCAGACGGTTTTCTGTGTTTTCTTCACCTCCACCATTAGTTGAAATTATGCCACCGAGATAACAGAAACTTTCAACATACTACACCGCTTCTCCCTTGATTACAATATTGTTGGAATTCGTATTATTGATTCCCATTGCTACCGATTTCTGTTTATTTCCAGACCAATGTTTCGTACAGCGGTGACTAGAAAATCGATTTCAGCCTGCATGTCGGAATGCTTGTGTGAAAGCAGGCAAATATCGTACACTCGTAGTTGGCGGGATAGCGTCCAAGTGATGCCTTGGCTCCTTTTTTCCACATACTGCATCACTTCGTCAAGTGTGACCGCGAAAATAAGTGGCGACAATAGGCAGCACTGTTTTACGCCGGATCTTGTTCTTAATGGAGTGCCTGTGGCGCCATTGTGGAGAACTGTTAGCTCTGCAGTATAATAGAGTGCACAATTTTTGTAGGAACTCCTTTTTTTCCAAGGGAAGGCCATAATGTATAATCGTATAAAAAACAATAATAATCAAATCAAATAATAATAATAATAATAATAAATAAAAAAATCGTAATAAGCTTTATAGCGAATGGGACAGTCTCAAATAAATAAAAAATATTATTAACAAATTTTTTAAAATGTAAGTATATTTCACCTTATTAAACTTAGATTTGAACCATCTCATATTTTCAAAACATGTGAAAATTATTTTCAAGGAGCAACCTCTAATTGTGGTTTCTTTCTATTTTGTGAGCGCCTGTTTCGCAATGATGAAGTGCCAATCAAATGGTGAACTGAAAATATCTGACCATAGCATCCTTCGCATACTGAAAAATGATCTCAAAGTCAAGCCTCACAAAAAAATCCAAAGGCGCATGATGTCACACCAAAGCAGCAACAAGTCAGACTTGAGAGAGCGAAGGAGTTGCTTCGCTTGCCGAAAGCGGTCAATTTCCGAACATTGTGTTTTTTTCAAATTGAGCAATTCCTAAACTCCCAAAACGATAGGTTTTATTTGACCAACCGTTCATACGAGACTCTGAGTCATCGATTGGCCACCAGGAGCCAGCACCCGCCACAGGTAATGGTCGGGCCGCTGTAACCGCAGTTGGGCGCTCTCCAATCATTTTCATCTAGCCTGGCGTCAAGGTAAATGCGAAATATAATATTATCGGGAAAGTATTCATAACGTCCACACAATGGCTCTCAAATTCACCAGACACGAATCCAATGGGTTATCCTCTTTGGGCCATTTTGGAGAGCAGGGTCCGAAAAAAAACCATTGTCCACGAGTGGGCCAAAATACCTGCAAGTAACATTCGGGCAGCTTGTGATTCGTTTCTGGATCGTCTCAAGGCCACAATCGAGGCAAAAGGTGGTCATATCGAGCAAAAATAAATTGATTTTTAATTTTGTATTATTTTCACACATTTTTCACTTTGAATTGAATAAAAGTAATTTTCCAAACTAAATGTATGGCCTTTTTAATTGATTACACTTCGAGTGCCGGACCCTGTTTTAAAAGAAAAAATCTCAATATGTTTTCACTGCTTCTATTTTACATCATGATTCAAATACGTATTAAGTATTATTGAATATGGCTAAATTCTTTGATTCCACTTTGCTTTCACGAATTATCTAATCGTTATGACAGCATCAAAGCATCTATTTGACCAGATAAGTTTTCAAAGCCAAGCAAACCCAGCATGCATTGGGCCAGCACCTTCAGGCTGGATTAAAACGTTGCTGAATGAGCGTGCGTCGCTGTGCGATATCTCTCATCTGACCTTTTTTACGAAATCTATATATTGATCCTTTAATTGATAGGAACACGGCACAGACAGTCATTGTCTAGCTTTCATTATAAAGTTTGAAGGCATTTTGTGTATTTGGGTTAAATACGTGATACGGAATACAAAACATCTTCTTGATCACGATTTCGCTTTATTTATGTACTGCCCGAATATTTTATGGGGTTAGGGGTAGTCAGTCCACATTATGGTATCAAAACGGGACGTAAGTGCTACTTGAAGTGTACCTGGGGTACTCTTGCCACCTACCTACCTAGGGGTAGTCAGAGCCCCGAAAAAATGACGATTTTCAATCATATTTTTTTAATAGTCAATTGCTTTATTTAAAAAATAATAATAATTGTAAAAGTTCTCGCCTGTTAATTTGTGTGTAACCCGTTTCTCCAGAAGTCCCTTGCAGGGATCATCAGAAGTTCTTGGAGATTCGTCTAAAATCAATCGGACAAGAGAAAATAGTTTTATTAATAGATAATTTTGTGCCTGATCGAAGCTTTCGTTTTTTTTTTCAGAATTAATAATATGGCGGCCTTAGGAAATATTTTTCAGATATTCGAGAAAAAACCGACAATTAATTGTTTAAGGAAAGTCGAAATTTTTCAAAAAAAAATCCTTTGATTAGGCACGAGTTTTTATGTTTTTCAAAAGCAGTATAAATTTTATTGCAATCTACTAGGCGGTTTTTATGTTACAGTGACCACCAGCCCAAAAAACATAGTTTTGCGAAAAACGCATTTTTTGCTATCGATTCTAGAGCGCCGGAGCACCCTTTGTTAATTGTTGAATAACTCGAAAAGTATTTGTCGGATTCACTTCAAGTTTTCACACAATATATCTATTTAAGATATAATACTTTAAGAAAATGCAAAAAAAAATCCAATTTTTTTTTTATTCTGACTACCCCTAACCCCATACGGGTTGAATGGAACAGCTTAAAGGAATTGAGATACGGGCATACTATACATATACGAAAATGCACAGAACGATGAGAGAGTCGATTTAGCCATGCCTGTCTCTAGCAAAAATTAAATCATTTGCACGAGCATTAATATACAAAGTAGTTTGGTGTTGAAGCTGCACGAAATCGGCCTATAAACATACCTAACTGCCATACAACGGTAATTTCCAAAAACAAAAAAAACCTGATATTATTGTTATAAACCAAGCAAAATTGGTAAATGTGATAAACTGATGCGTACGTCTCGATAATAACTTATTAAAACTCGCCCAAAGTATAGAACACGTGAAGCTCCCAACTAATTTAGATGCCACATAAATATATCGCACCCTAAATACAAAAGGGTCACAACTCAAAATTTTCCACACACGAGCTTGACTTGTTTACAGTAGCACAGAAAACAAACTATGTGACATATCACGCTGAAATTTGCTATGTAAGCTTATAACAGTCCTACCAAAAAAGAAAAAAATTATTTTTGCCATATGTCATCCGCGGACCGTTTTATTGATAACGTCTCGTTCATATTTGAGCAGAAGTACATTTTGAGTTGTGACCCTTTTGTATTTAGGGTGCGATATATATTTTTCCTTATTCACTCCACTCGAGAGTATAGGGACTCGACATGACTCAGTCTTGCGTTGGTTTCGTTAATAAAATATAATATTACCGAAATATTATTATTTCGATCGGTGTTAAACTACGCACACTTTTCTAACACTAATTTTTCAATAACTCTCATCGCCTGTTTGAAAGTTTGTTATATTCCGCAAATTAACAGACAACCCAAATTAGCGTGCCTGCCGCCGATTTAACTTTTTTCTAGCGTTTTAGCTGAATTCGAGCTTTTCTCTATTTTAAGTCTTATAGTAAAATGTTTTAATACTTTTGTGGTACATTTTAACCCACCATGACCCTTTGTAATGAGTACTTTTGGCCCTTCCCGCAAAAAATATAACAACAACTAAGAAGCCCATCCATTGAGTAGCTCAAGGGTTAAACTGTTCTACAAAAATATTTACCGTTACATTTTCCAATGAACAACTGAGCACACCATATATCTAAAATAGTCACATAGTTTCCTATGCCGATCTAACATAAAAATGTGCAAAAAGGTGAACACTTTGAGCCCCTTAAACATATATGTAATGTATTTTTTACATATATGTGTATTTTTAAGTCGTGGGTACACGCATGTTTTTGTTTTTTGCTCTCTTCTGCCAGTGCGTTGTCCGATCACATGGTTTCCTATGCTGATTTATTATAAGAATGTGAAGAAAAGTGGGAGCTTTGACTCCCCTAAAATTCATACGTAAACTTTCAAATCGCCGACAAGCCTAAATTTTTCTTTGTCTTCCAAAATCCATTGGCAGAACTTAGTTGTTTTTATTTGTGTTAATATATTATTATAGCAAATTTTACATAATTAAAGAAAAATGTATTTCAGCAAATTTTATAAATTCTTTAGTAACAAAGTTGTAGTAGAAAAATTTATAAACGTTAAAGTAAATTTTGTTGCAAAAATTTTCAAGAAAACCGATTTTTAGTGTTCCTCAAATTTTTTCAGCGAAAAATTCGAAAATATGGTTTCCTATGGATATCAAGTAAAAGAAGAAACCCGTGATAATTAAATATATTTAAGTCCTACTTAAAGATTACAGAAAATCAATTTTAAAATTTATCCTTGATTTAAAAAAAATTTCATTTTAATAACTAATTTAATGTGATTATTAGTTCGGGGAAGTTTCGCAAAGGGCAGTAATGTGCAACTGGAATACTGATCTTGAGATATGATATATATCACCTCTTACTGTCAATCTCCCAACTTGAATCCTTCGAGCGGTGAAACTGTTAACCCTAACCAGAGACTGGGTACTTCACAAAGTGGGAAACCCCAGTGGAAGGAAAGGGAACAAAAGAAGTGGGTGATCTGGCTCTCCTAGAGGGGACTGGTCCTAAGGCTGACAACCTTATACCAGTATTTATTGTCGCGAATCCACAACAACAGCCTCGGATAACTGATACAATCAAAAGATACCGACCCAAGCAACGAATTAAGGACTATGATTTACGTTTTGCTACTTGGAATATACGAACAATGCTACAAGCCGGCAAGATGTCCGAAATAGCGGATGAGTGTATGAAATATAATATTGACTTAGCAGCTCTACAAGAGATACGCTTTGCGGATCATGGTGAGATAAGAAAGAAAGCCTATTCAATTTTCTTCAGTGGTCCAAACAAACGAGGACAGCTAGGTGTGGGCTTTTACATTGACAAAAAACGTAGAGAAAGTATAATGGCTTTCGAGCCAATTAGTGAAAGACTCTGCCTCATGAGACTCAAAGGAAGATTTCAGAATATAATAGTTGTAGCCGCGTATGCGCCTACCGATGTCTCAGACGATTTTGCAAAAGACTCCTTCTATGCAGAACTGGAATATGTGATGTCAAAATCATGTAAATATGACATAAAAATGCTCCTCGGAGATTTAAATGCAAAGGTGGGAAACACCAATATTAGCAAAGACGTTGGGGGAAAGCACTCTCTACACGACGAATCGAACGATAATGGTGCACGACTAATAAATTTTTGTCTAAGCAGCGGGCTGTGGATAAGCAGCGTTTCTTTTCCACACAAGAAAATCCATAAGCAAATCTGGGAAATGCCCGGAAGGAGAGGATCGAACCAGATAGATCATGTATTGATGGATAAAAGACACGCAACCTCGGTCATTGACGTCAGATCGTTTAGAGGCGCAAACTGTGACTCTGACCACTACATGGTGATTGCCAGGATAAGGCAAAAAATTTCAAATATAGGCAACGATCGCAGGTTCAAGAAAGTAAAATGGAGTACTGAGCGAATT
Source organism: Anastrepha obliqua (assembly GCF_027943255.1). Lineage (NCBI taxonomy): Eukaryota > Metazoa > Arthropoda > Insecta > Diptera > Tephritidae > Anastrepha > Anastrepha obliqua. The sequence goes on along the minus strand of NC_072894.1, from coordinate 25,964,746 downwards.
TCAGCGGATGAGAAAGAGCGTCGTGCATACCAAGAAATCATAAAGAGTAATCTAATCGTAACAAAGGAAGACTCAGCAGAAACAATCTGGGCTAAAGTAAAAAATGCGGTTATTGGAGCAGCTAAAGAGAAAATAGGCACAAAAAGATGCACCACAAATGAGTGGTTCGATGCAGAGTGTAAAGCAGCTATTGAAACAAAAAACGAAGCGCGAAGAAAATATTTAAACAAACGAACAAGACAAAACCTACTTGAATATAACGAAAAAAGGCAAGCCGCAAAGAAAATTATAAAACAAAGGAAAAAACAGGACATCAACAGCAAAGTTCAGCGTATCGAGAATGATTTCAGTCAAGGAAATGTAAGAAATATGTACAGCGCATTTAGAAGCTAAACAAAGACATATCAGCCACGAACAAAATTGTGCAAAAACAGGGAAGGTGAAATAATAACAGAAAGAGAAAAAATTTTGAATAGATGGCAAGAATACTTTAGTGATCTTCTGAATATAGAACATGCAACAGACTACGGTCCACACTGTATAGATGAGACATACTTTACAGCAGAAAACTTCATAGAAGCACCGGGTCGTAACGAAGTGGTAGAAAGTCTGAAAAAGTTAAAAAATAATAAAAGCAGCGGAAGTGACCAAATAAATGCAGAACTTCTAAAATACGGCGGTGAAGTACTCAATAACATGATAACAGAACTGATACGCAAAATTTGGGAAACCGAACATCTACCGGAAGAATGGAACAATAGCCTTATAGTACCATTACATAAAAAAGGCGACAAAACAAATTGTAATAATTATCGATGCATATCTCTCCTCAACACTGGTTATAAAGTCTTTACAAATATACTCAAGAAAAGGTTGAGCGTATATGCTGAGAAAATTTTGGATGACTACCAGTGCGGTTTTCGCCAGGGTAGATCCACAACAGACCAATGTTTCACACTAATGCAAATTCTTGAGAAACACAGAGAGTTCGAACTAAATCTGCACTGTCTGTTCATTGATTTTAAGCAAGCTTTCGACAGCATCAATAGAAACTGTCTGAACGACATAATGCTTAAACAAGGTATACCGGTAAAAATTATAAAACTAATTCAGATGACACTATCAAACACTAATGCCAAGGTTATGATAAATGGAGATGTTACCAACGAATTCAGCATTTCATCAGGTGTAAAACAAGGCGATTCACTATCAGCGACAATTTTTAATTTATTACTACATGAGGTAGTATGCAAACTGAAATGTGGCAATTCGATTTTTAATTGCAGCTCGCAAGTGTTAGCTTATGCCGATGACATTGTCGTGATTGCACAGAATGAACATGAGCTTAAGAAAATTTATATGCGATTGAAAAACACAGCTTTAGAAGTGGGTCTACGGGTAAACATAGATAAAACGAAATATATGCACTTCGCAAAGAAACCGAGTGAAGATGCACACATTGAAATAGATGGTGAATGCATACAGAAGGTCGACAAATTTAAATACTTAGGTTTTTTCATCAGCAGTAATTCTGACACTTCCGTGGCAATAAATGACCGAGTAAGTGCGGCAAATAAAGCATTCTTTGCTCACATAAAATTATTCAAGTCCCGATTGCTATCAAGAGATCAAAAGATGGCAATGTATAAAGCGCTTATAAGACCCATACTAACATACAGCAGTGAGGTATGGGTACTTAAAACAAAAGACATGGACCAAATACTAAGGTTTGAAAGAAAGATACTGCGAACAATATATGGTCCTTCCCGGCGAGATGACGGAACGTATCGGATAAGATACAATCATGAGCTAGACACATTGATACGTAATGGAAACGCAATACGCTTTATAAAAAGTCAACGAATCAGATGGCTGGGGCACATGTACCGAATGCCCAAATGGAGAGCTGCCAATATAGCGTTCCATAGACAACCAATTGGACGGAGATGTCGAGGGAGACCAAACAAACGCTGGGTAGATGAGGTCACAGCCGACCTGCAGAAAATGGGTATCACAAACTGGAAAGGAGTAGTAGAGAATCGATCGGAGTGGAGAACCGTAGTTGTGGAAGCAATGGTCTGCACAAGACTGTAATGCTAATGATGATGATGATTAGTTCGGGGTAAATCAAAACTTTAAGATAACTACAGATTAAAAATACGATTTCTATAAATATTTCGATTGCAGCCAATTTCATCAAAAATATTTCTTTTTACAGGGTTCGTTTGTGGCTACCATTCAACGTTTCCTATTGGTTACATGAAACTTTGCATTATAGAAAAAGTGAATTACAATTGATTGGCCGGCAATCTGTTGGCAATGATAAACCCCAGATAAAAGCTTCTCATAAAACCCACAAATTGCAGTAGAAGCTCGTCCATACTACTAATAAAGTTTGGGTTGATATGTCGATCGGTTGAGAATTGTCAAAGTAATTCAATAATTCCATTGATTAGATTGGGATAAGTAAAACTCACCACAAGCGCATTTTTTTTAATATATCGATCCCAACACCATCTTAATGAGAAAGTATTTTAGTTCGTTATTATGTTTCAAATATGAATCGGACCATAAATAGAAATTTTATAACTAAAGAGTCTTTCAAAATTGACGCCCAGATGTCAGTAGTGATTAATTCTCAGACAGTACCTTTATTTATGTCCTTGGCATTCGAGGCCAGCATGCAAATAGGCGACACGTTCTTAGTGACTCAAAAAGTAGTGAAATACTTAGGTATATACTTACTACCAAAGCCGAAAAGGTCACGGGTATGCTAAGGAGATTAATGGCAAATATCGGAGGGCAACACAGGGCAACAGAAAAGCCACAAACTCAATTCTCCTGTACGGCAGCGAAGTATGGGGAATTGTGCTAAACTGCAAGTGCAAAGCACTGGAGGCTGTGCAACGAACAGCGGCTCTCAGAGTTGCCTCAACCTACCGCATTGTCTCAGGTGCAGCAGTTCTCGTGACCAGCGTGCAAATACCCGCCGACCTCATGGTCCGGGAACGAATGAACAATATAACCAGCAAAATACTAGAACGCGAGAACGGCTGGAACGCGGTAAAGAAATACATCGAGACCTTACTACGGAAAAACAAGATTGACCTAGACACAGTGCAACAAAACGAAGCCGCACAGAGAGAGACACAAGAAGACGAGCCTATAGCACGAAATCTGGCTACAAATATGGTGGACTCAAACGTGGGTGAATAGAATTGGATGCTGTTCTGCGAAGCAGTTCCGGGAAGCGTGTCTCCCCAGAAGAAGATGATGGATCGTTTTAGTGGTCAGTGCAAAGTGCGAAGGCATTTTGAACCCTACCTCACCCACAAAAAAAAAAAAAATGTCTTTGGCATTTGTCACGTATAGGCGAAAGTGCAATTTTCCACGATAGGACAGTGCGGTCAAATTGAAATGAATATGAAAAATGGTCGATCTTTAAAAACAACATATAGCAAAATTCGTGCTTTTTGGGTGGAAATAATCCTCGGAATGAGTCGACAATTGAAAGATTGATGACAAAATTTAAAAAAACCAGTTCTGTGGAGGAAAGAAAAAGGGCTGGCCAGGATAGAAAAGGACGTTCTGTTAAGAATATTACTGCTGTAACGCAAAGTGTTGCAGAACAACCTCCAACATTATGCCAATGCCAATTAGGCATTCATGAATCCACTGTTCAATTGTGTGGCGGTTTTTGCTTGTAGACGTGCTCATAGTGGACATTTAAATGACATAATTTTTCGATTATAATTGTTAAGAGACGGACATACGAATAGGGTAGCCTGAAAAAGAATCTAAATTCATGCATATTTTATGGTAAAACAGCATCTAGGTGCGTCTTCTGTTTGTCTCTTTGGTACTATTTTGTATCTCTTTGGAACTTGAATTATTATTTTGCAGAACTATCGTAGGTATACTGACAGGCCACAATTTGTTAGTGGCACACGCATACAAGATGTGAATTGCAAGCAATGATGGCTGCAGAACTTTGCAATGAACTAGAGGAGAGGGAAACTCTTGGAAACCTTCTATGGTCTTGTCCTGCATTAGCTAGAACCCGAGTGAAATGTTTAGGAACTCAACAATATGAGAGGTTAGAATATCCCTCGGGGTTAGAGCTTCAGAGCCTACTTGGATTCGCAAAAGACGCAGGCTTATTACAAGAAGCCTACTACAAGGAAACGTAAGGGTCAAACTCCATCTGGTATCACTAAGGACCTTAGGCTTTCAGCCAGCCAGGACAACCTAACCTAACCTATTATTTTGCAGTCTTGAGACATCTGCGTTAGTTACAGCATGATGTGTTTCACAGGGTAATGAAGAGAACGTGACAACCAAAAAACAAAAACTAAATTATTTAGATAGGTGTGCAGAAACGACCACCAGCTCTTCCTTTGTGCTGTGCAATATTGTGCCGATATTTATTATGAGTTTCTGAATATATGAAAATATGTCTTTACTCTTATTTAGGGAGCCATAGTAAGTTAAAAACTTTGAAGCGATTTTTCCGATTTTTTTATTCCTTGATTTATGATTTTCTTTCAGCAACCCAGCGATTTATTTTATAATTATTCTCAGTTTAGATTTTCGTCAAAAACATTCTATTATACTCGTTGAAGTTGAGTACTTACTACTCACCTACTACTACTACCATAGATGTCCTCATCCAATATATCGGAATGAAAAGTATGTTCCACTGGAGCATTTGATTTTAAATAAAAATGGAAAAGTATTGGCAAAAAAAAAAACATTGGCATCACGTCGGTACTAAAATAAGCATCAAAAAAGCTAAGTAATTTTAAAATTTTTTAAACTTAGGTTAACTTTTGCCAACACGTTTTAATTAACTAACAAAGTTTATGGTTTTATTTATTTATTTGCTTATATATATTTATTTATTCAATGAAATCAATGAACTTACCTACTTAACTTAAAGCTAGAATTTACAGTCAAAGTAAATTATGAAAAAAGTATCTATAATAAATTAACAGACAAAAAATTACTGTATCTAATGTATCAAAATGCTGAATATAACAGATAGTGAGAAAAGAATCTTTAAATAGTCAGAAAACAAGCCAGACAGAATTTGAGATCTCGTGGAATCCGCAGAGTGCGCGCAATTGGGGAGCATTCCTTGCATAATTAGTCGTGACTTTATTGGGATAGAAGGTATTGAAATTACGTATAAGTAGAGTTCTCGGTGGTACAAGAAATTCGATGACGGGCAGTACCAGTGGCGTAACTAGGGTATGGCAAGCAGGGCACGTGCCATGGGCGCCACTCTAGGGAGGGCACAAAGTGACACCTGAACTTTGTATATTCAATCGCGATTTTGAACTTCAGTTTTGAATAAAGATACAAGAAGTCAGGATAGTCGACTCTGTAATCTGTATACTCGCCAGCGAGAAAAACCGAAGACAAGAATCAAACAAGTGGAACAAGAAGTGTGCCTAGCAAGTAAACAACCGAACGTTGAAGTATGATATCTTGATTTTGCTGGGATTTTGGAATAAAGTACTAATCCGCATTGACCGCGTTCAAAAGAGGCTGCAAGATCCCACGATGAATTTTCACGATGCTGCTGAAGATTTGAAGGCTCTTAAAAATTTTTCGAAAATGAAAGAGAGGTCATCGTTGATAGTTCACTCGAAGAAGAGATAATTTTATGTCGAAAATGGGACGTTGCAACTGAAAGACGCCGAAGAAGAATTAAAAATATGGATATTTCGGTGATATTATCAATGAATTTGCGTCAACAACAGCAAGAAAAGTACAACTGTAATTTGTACAAAGCTTCGAGAGCAGTAACAAGTTAGTTGAAGAAATATATTATTATTGTACTGATGTGAGTTTTTTCATTTTTTCACTGCCATGGGCGCTACGTCCTCCAGGTATGCCTCTGGGTAGTACCATTGATTATATTAAAAACGAAAGAAAGCGAAAGAGTATTTCTGCTCGTTTCAAGAATTTGGAGACTCATAAGAAGCAAACGCGAATTGTGGGAAGGTATAAGATTTTTAGATTTTGTATTATGTAGCAGCATAATAGCATCGCATATCGATCAAAATCGACCAATAAAATGCTCGCCCCCTGCCTTTATAATCATGTAACTACTCGTATATCGGCAGCCGTAGTCGAATGAGTTGGTGTGTGACTACCGTTCGGAAGGGTAGGTAGGTTCAAATCTCCATGCATGAAACACCAAAATAATATAAAGAGTTTTTTCTAAAAGCGGTCATCACTCGGCAAGCAATGTCAAAATTCAGAATGTATTTCTGCCATGAGAAAGCTCCTCGTGGAAAACCATTTGGCGTTCTGATTCAGTTCAAAACATCAACATTTGTGGAAATGCACTTACAAATAAGCGGAACACCCAAACACCCAAAAGGGGTGTCAGAGCCAATTATATTATATATATGCATATATATCGAGCATGAAATAATGACTATTTTCTGCCCCTGTTCCCCACAAGTTGACTGCGCGATCACATTGATAGACACTTGGGACCGATTTTATGACCACAACACGTGTTACTTGCCAACTACTCCCATTTTTTATCTTCTCGGTAAAAAGCACTTGCCGTTGAAAGGAAAGCGTTTTCTGGGTATAACGATATTCCAAAATTGTCGATGCTCTGAACATTGAATTGACGTCACCAATAAATCTTTTTGATGCTCGAAAAAAAATACAATTTAGCTTTCGATGTAAATACGCAAGTAAATTTTTTTTTAACTTTTGTTCATTGAACCCAATGGACAGATATGAAGAAGCAATTTTATATAAAGGGTTTTCCGATAAGAGGTGTTTGGTGTTAAACAGGAGAGATGATTAACGATTTTTCATGGCCGGAATTGGATGGTATTGATCTAGACAACGTCAAATAGGCGGCGCTACGTGCCACACAAGCAACGAAACCATTGATCTTTTACGGGAAAAGTTTCCGGGCCATGTTACCTCTCAAAGAGGTGATCACAATTGCCCACCGAGATCTTGTGATTTAACACCTTGTGACTTTTTTCTTTGGGGCCACGTAAAAGAGATGGTCTACAGCCCAGGGTCGATTCAAGACCTCAAAGATGGAATTCGTGAGGCTATCGAGGACATAGAGCAGCCACTTTGCACTTCGGAATGGAATGGAAAATTTCATGAAAAAAAAGTTCCTGTTAGCGTAGTGGTGGTGGTCATTTGCCTGATGTTATTTTCCACTATTAGCCGCAAGAAAAATGCTATTTTTTAATATAAATGATCGGATTTTTATTTCATTATAAAGAGACCTTCCTCTAGCATTTTTCTTTGAATATTAAAATAACACCTCTTATTGGAAAACCCTTTAGAATATCACCAAAAGCACAAAATGAGTAAGCATTTTTTAAATTGTACTTCGCTTATTTACATATGCGCTATGCGTTCTTGATTTGTTATCCTTCGAACTCGTCTTAATTGGCGTAGCGTTTCAGTTTTCGCAGATTTGGTTACTTAGATTAGTTACTGGTTAGCTGAGAAATTTCGAATTGAGACTTACTATTGTTGCTCCATTTGTAGCTGCAATCAACAGCGCAATGCCGACGAAAGCCCAACGAATGGGCAACATAATTATCCTTGGCGTAGGTACGCGCACAGTTGCCAAATTCTTTAAGGTTATGTATTCACTCCACTATTCTTTCAAAGAAAATACGATTTCTCGAGCTGTAACGATTTTTTATTTGTAATTGGTTAACTCAATATATCACATATAACTATTATGTAATCATATTTTTATATAAGCTCGCTTTCACTACTCAAGGATATGTGTCACATGAATATACATATATTTTTTTAGATGTAAATATATCACTTTCTCATATTCTGCACTCTTATTTGTACACTACAGCATACATTCACATCCTTTAAACGAAACACACTCTATATATTTGATTTGTTAAATTTTTTAATATTTTTTTTCCTTACGAGGATTAATTCCGAATTGAGGGCTTCCGATCGCGACAACCACTGGATTGCGAATAACAGCAATGCCAACCGTTCGGCCCACAATTGGAGAGCTTCAATTGAAACGAGTAAATTCATTTTATAACTGTCGATGTGTAAGTGCGTGTAGGAACAAGAACAAGCAACAAGTAATAAAAAATATATATTGAAGAATTTCATAGATTTACATTAATTTTAATACGATTGCAAAGACACGCCACACACACGCGTACTAGGGACGCTTGTGTACGCAATGGCTGCTTGTCTCCAAACCATAGTCACAATTTACACTTGCCCAGGCATAACAATACATGCTTTCACATATGTGTATATATATATGTGTGTTTGTATGTGCTCAGTATGCTGGTGTTGCTGGTAGAAAATTTCTGAAACACCCTATCAACACTGCTGATCGCGCCAATCGATCATTTTACTTCCATTCACTGCTGCTGCTCCATTTCAGCAATGAAACGTAGCTCTTCCCTCGATTAGTTTCCTGCAGAGCTGTCTAGTGGGCATTTGTGGCGTGTCACGGCAGCGACAGCTAGTCTTTTTTGTTTTTTTTTTTTGTTTTGGTTAATTGTTCATCTTTCAATGTCTCTTCTTCATTCAACTAAGCCGTATTCGGAACGATAATTACTTATTTGCTTCGCAGCATGCGAGTATTGCGTCAAGTGGTCTGGGATTTTGCTTAAGACAACAACTATGACTTCATTACAAGATATTGTCATAGACTTTTGACCCATTTCAAGAACTCCCGCATGTGGGATTGCTTTGACAGTAACATTACCATAAAATTATGCTTGCCTATGTACTGGTATATAGCAACAATTGTATATTAGGTATGTACATACATTTCGCCAAATATAGCTCAGTACTTATTTCAAAAGTACAGTTTGAAAAACACATCCGAATTGAGAAAGCATGTTAGTGGACCCAGCATTTTTGTCAACATACAGCCCGATTCGTTCCAAAAATCCTAAATTTATTGAAATGGACAGCCAGTTGCTGTTGTAGCAGTTCGCTAGGCCCTGCCAGTGCTGTGTAGTCACCGATCATCATTGCCTAACGGTAGGCTCAGAAAACGTGCTGTTAGTACATGTTAGGTCCAGAAGAAGAGCGTGCTCGGTAAGTAGGTATGTGAATAGGTAGTGCGGTGTACCTACATATGACGGATATGTAGTGAGTATGTCGGCGTCGCTTCTGGATAAGTAGGAGTTTAACTTGCTACAATTCCCAGACCGTAATGGAGCCGATGTTACGCAGGTCTCACGCGGTAACTGAAGTTCTTCACCTGGAATAGGTACTGGTTGGACTCCGACTCTGGTGAAGCTTCCCGGTGAATGCCGTTTAATGTCTGTCAAGTAGTAGTAATTGTGTTTCATCCTGAATCTCTCGTCGGTGTAGACGAAGAGGTGTGTCCTGACTTGCCTGAGAAATTGCTCAGACGCTTGCAAATGTCTGCTGGAGTGATTCCTATGGTCACTCCCAAGCAGAAATTGCTTGCTGAACAAATTTGATGTGCTCCTTGACCGGCAGTATGGAAGACACGTTGTGAACGTTGGACCGTGGCGGTCCTAATAGCAGTATTTTGACAGATCTGAAGCTTTATCTACTAAGAATCACTAGTATCAACTAGCTTAAAATGTCGCCAGCAACTTTTCTTTGTCTTTGCCCTAAGTGCTGCCGACTAGCGATTTGAAGAGCTTCTTTTGATTTTGGATCTTAGTGGTATGCGCTGACTAGAAAAGAAAACTATCGAAAGTGACACCTAAAATTTTGGTGTTGTTATCAGTCGGTATTGAGGTGTCATCGACTTGCACCTTTAGCCGCAGTTTGACCTGCATCATCCAGATTGTGAAGAGGATAGACGCGAATTTAGTGCGGGGACAGCTGGAGATTTCTCGCAGTAAAAGAGCAATAAAGGCTGGCGAGATAAACGTTCACTTTGGAGCACAAGTCATCGATGTCATTGCTGGACCCCATCATTGAACAATCGTCAGCATAGGAGACCAACGAGACTCCCTCTGGCGGTTAAGCAGATAGGTGGTTGGATAAATGGCAGATATTTCTTGGACCACCTATTCAGCCCCGGCAGGAGGGTCAACTGTCGGATATCATCTAGTGGCTTAGAGTGGCTGACTATATCGAAATCCCTCGACAGGTCCAATGGTGATTGTGTTTGCAAGATGCAAGTTCTTCAGAGTTGATATCAGAGTAAAGCCCTCAGCAATTTTGTAGTTACACGGCGAGAAGCTCACACATGCCATTGAGTTGGTCTTCTCATAGCCCAAAATGGGGTAATACATAATTCAAAATCTTTATCACCCCGAAAACAGATTGTTAATCTTCGCGGAACCGATTAAATTACAAAGAGTCACTCGAAGTTTACATTGAATACGAAATCAACTCTGAACTAGGCACCACTTTGAGTTCTTATGGGATAGTAAGTTTTGGACTCGCTAATATATGCGATATCTACTTGTATGCCGCTGACTTCCAAAGGCGTGCGTACTTTGGAAGTTATTTTTCCCATATTTCCCTATTTTCCAAGGCGCTATAGTGCTTTTCAACTGGACAAACTGCTACCAACTTAATAGAATACGACTCTGATCTGGTATCGCTATGGGTATGTCCGTGGCTTCGGCCAGCCAGTATAACCTAACCCAACATTATAGACTTAGTAGCAGAACTTATTTGACAGAATGTGTTGCAAATGCTTTGACCTAAGTGCATATAAACAAACATCTACTTACAGACACAATACGAACGAACATATGGGTGTGTATTCGACTTACTTAAGTAAATTCTTTGGACTCTTTTAAGTCCAGACGCGCAGCACAATTGGTTTTGAGTGTATCTGTTTCCACTTGACGTTTGTCATTTGCCGCCTGCTGGGCAATGTTGTGCCTTTACTCATGTAGCGATCGCTGATCAGCGCAGCAGTGTCCCTATGCTGATAGTCCATTAAAAGCTTTTGCAATCAATCGATCGCCGTGAGATCGTGGCGATAAGTTCTCTTCCATTACAAGTATATACATTTTGTCATTGCCCATAGTAATGCGCCGACTGTGGGATGCTCGTCTATTTGGAAAATGAGCACATAAAGACCTACTTACTTATACACACGGGCAGATGCACGCTACCATTGAATATGGGCAAGATTTTCAATTTATGAACGCATGTGGGCGAGTATATTCTTAATTTGCGCCCGCGTACTACTCCCAAGTAGTTTCAATAAAGTCAATATGTGTGTAAGTTAAATTGAATCAATGTACATAAATATTTACAAACATTACATATCTAAGCGCTTATGTATTTTTACAAGATGTTACTAAGTGATCCTATCAAAAAAAACAACTTTTTTCCATTCATTGATATTTAAATTTACTAATTACTTACTTTTTCTCTTTGCTCAAGCCTTGGGCTTGCTTATCTTGGAATTGAAAAATTCTTAAGTATTTTAATGAATGGTGGCATTGCTGTGCTACATAATTCCATGTTATGTTACAGACAAACAAAATTTATTGCTGGTAATTACAATTTATGTGGCATTGATGAGAAGCATATGTTGCAATTGCGGAACATCTTTATTAATTTTAGTCGAAAAAAGTTTTTTAATTGACACTTGAATGGTAGACACAGAGAGAACACCCCATACGGGAGTTTAAATCGTTACCTCTGAATAAATATTGAGCCTTTACACCTTTATAAATAATAAAAGTTTTTAATATTTCCATTGGTTATGAAATGCCAAATACTAACTGTTATTGCAGCTACTGAATGAAGCAAGCATGAAATACAGTGTCCAGCACTCGAAGTGTAACCAATTGAAAAGGCCATAAATTTAGTTTGGAAAATTACTTTTATTCAATTCAAAGTAAAAAATGTTGTTTTTTTTTAGCCATTCTTGGTTCACTCGAGCTCTGTGAGACGGTGCCGAGTTCTGTTGAAACGTTCATGGTCTGCCACAGAAATTTTTGTTTGCCCACGGCTTCAAAGCAACCTCCAGAATACCTTCCCGATAATATTTACCAATATTTACCTTGACGGCAGGCTCGATGAAAACGATTGCGCCCATCTGCGGTTACAGTTACAGCGGCCCAAGCCATTACCTGTGGCGGGTGCTGGCTCCTGGTAGCCAATCGATGACTCAGATTCTCGTATGAATGGCCAATCAAATAAACCCTATCGTTTTGGGAGTTAACGAATTACTCAATTTAAAAAATTTTCTCGCCAGAAAACACAATGTTCGGAAATTGACCGCTTTCGGCCAAGCGAAGCAACTCCTTCGCTCTCTCAAATCTGACTTGTTGCTGCTTTGGTGTGAGATCATGCGCCTTTTGTACCTTGTAAGGCTTGACTTTGAGATAATTTTTCGGTATGCGGCGGATGCTACGCTCAGATATTTTCAGTTCTTTCACCATTTGATTGACACTTTGTCGGGGATTTCACTCAAGTCGCTTCTTCACTTTTTGAACCCTTTCACGTGACGTTGCAGTCTTTTGATGACCATCTCCATGACGGTTCGCGATGTTATCAGAATCATTGTAACGAGTAATGGTGCGATAAACAAAAAATGTATTTACTTTAAGGTGCTCGAGCTCACGAACAATTGCTACACTGTCATTTAGCCAACTGCACTGTACTATACCATATATCGCAGAAACCTGCGCACATTCAAGAGAAGATTTTAGGGATCAATTTTTATTTAAAAGAACTTTCGTATCTAAGAAATAATGCCATAGTTGAATTTAAAAAAAGATTAAAAAGCTAAAATTAATGGTTTTGTTTAATAAAACCCCAGACTTATGATTTCTGAAACTTGACTATGTTTGCATTATACTTATTTGTATATTAGGCCGGGTCGATTTGTGGGGAGGCAAAAAAATCGCCCATTGCTCTGTGAAAATCATATTCTAAGGATCAAAATAAGAAACTTTGCCGAAGGAACCATACCTCTAAAACGAATTCTAATGTCCCCCAATTTGGGTCGAACTTTTTAGTTTCTTTTCTACTTATAACTCACTTAAATTAGTTTTTTCATTTACATATGTTCTGACTAAATAAATTTTTTAAGAGAGAAAATAGATATTATTTTAAATAAATAATAAATATTATTATAAATAAATAAAAATAAAGAAAAAACATAGCCATTTAGCTGATTTTTTCATGTAAAGGCCAAAAATGGTGATATTTTTAAATTGGGGGACATCAGAATTCGTTTTAGAGGTATGGTTCCTTCGGCAAAGTTTCTTATTTTGGTCCCTAGAATACGATTTTCACTCGGCTTCAGTGTCGCCCCGAGAACTTTGTGTCGCTGATGCTGAGGAACCACTCATATACAGCGGGCAGTCAAGATGGAAAGTGCATAAACTAAGAAACCTATACAGTGATGAAAATAGAAGTAAATTGATGATAGTGTAGTTTGGAACTAACTTTTCTAGAGTATGGACAGGGACATGTCGGGTGGGAGCGTACAGATCCGACAGGGATGACTCTCTATTGAAATGGGCAGCAACTTCTGACGTATCAGGACGGCATCAGGTCAGTAGTGCTCCAACCACAGGGTCGGTACTCAGACGGTATGAAGTTTAGTTCGGAGTAAAGTCCCATACTGACGAGGTAAGAATTTCGAAGCTTCCTATTCATACAAAAAAACTGAATATATATGTCTGTATGTTTTTTTTAACTTTTTATAAATAAAGTACTGTAAGAAAATCTAAACAAATTTACTTATTGCATATACTTATATTTAAGAGAGGGTATTTTTTTTTGCTTATTCCGTTTCGGAGTTCAGAAAGAACATAAATGGTAAAGTAATAAAACTGACCAACAGTTTAGAGACTGCTGTAGCTGTATGGTTTCATAGTCGGGTAGCATTTGGTAGTGCCCCGGGCATGAAACATTAAATAACAGAAAAGGTTTTTAAGATTAAATGGGTAAGTGTTGGGTAGAGGTCTAGTAGAAGCGTCAAAGGGAAAGCTCCTTAATATAAATGATCAATTAATTTCTCCTTTAATTAGACTAAAACAATATACGGTGAGAGTATAGACTTTCTACTCTCTAGAGACTTCAAGTTATATTAATAAAAATCAATCGAGAATTATAGGAAGCTATTATATTATTACAGAATGACACGACCTATGAGCATATTTAAGAAACAGCTTCTGTATACGTTCAATTCTCGCAATTGTAAATTGAAGGTAAGGCGTCCAGATAAATGTTGAATATTATAATCTAGAGCGAACAAATGAAGTAAAAAGTAATTTGAGAGTGTAGGGGTCCGAGAATTTCGAGCTATTACGCGGCATAAAACCTAATATTGGGTAAGAAGTGTATACAACAAAGTTAATGAGACTATTGTATGAAAAATGCGAGTCAAATATGTCACCTAGATCTTTGAATTCATGAACAGATTAAAGTATTAGCAATACTATAAGATGATTTACAAAAAATTTAAGTTTTGACGAAAGTAACACGAAAACATTTCTTCATGTTTAGAGAGATGCCAGAGTTACTGCACCAGCGAACGAGCGTATTAATTTCCGACTGCAAGTTAGAAACATCTTCAGTATTTCTAGCCGCAGAAGAAAATTGGCAAACGAAAAAAAAGGTACTAATATCATTACCTAAAATACTGATTTGTGACACCCCATGAAGATGCAGTGAAAGGTTGCGAACATTCACTCTCAATCATAGCCACACATCGTCTAACGGATAAATAATATTTCAATCATTGAAAGAAAGTATTAATGACCACACATCGTAAATTGAATTAATGTGAATTAGTTTAGTGTTAAAAGGATGAGTAGACGCTATCCGACGTTTTCAGCGTTTCTGGTGTTTCGATTGTGAAATTAGTAATAGTAAATAGTAGTTATTCCGATAGCCTTACATATAAAGAAGACGGAAACCATGAGTGCATTTAGGTTAAATGAAGCGGGTCGCTGGAAAGGAAAAACTTATGGTCACGCTAGTCTATTATTGCGACAAACTCAGTTAACCTCGGTGAGGACTGACTACATCGTCCCGATGGTAACGTTCAATAGAAATTTTGCCACACTCTTTCCATCTAAAAAAGAATGGAATAAGGGATTCTCTCTAAACAACTTCGATACCACAGTCTATACAGATGGCAGTAAAATGGATTGTGGTGTTGGAGCTGGTATATATTCTCATAGATTTGGAAATGAAAAATCTGTGCGTCTCCCTAATACCAGCAGCGTTTTCCAAGCGGAAGTACTAGCAATTGGGGAAGCCTGTAGGTTACTAATCGCAGATTTCTCTTTTAAGGGCAATATCGCTATTCTTTCGGATAGCCAAGCCGCAATCCAGGAGCTGGACGCGACTATAACAACCTCTAAAGTGGTGGAGCAAAGTAGGAATAGCCTCACCAACTTGAGTGAAAACCATAGAGTAACCATAATTTGGGTCCCGGGACACCGGAACATAGAAGGTAAAGAAAAAGCTGATGAACTGGCAAGAGGGAGATCTGCCATGAATAGCGCTCTTGCAGTACCAGGTGCGGTCAAGAATGCAATTTCCCTAAAATACCTTCGAATTGCAGATTGTAGATGGAGAGACCAGACGAAATGTAAAATCAGCAGAACGTTATGGTCCACCTACAACCTCAAGCAATCGTCGACATTAATAAACATGAGACGACGGGACACCTGTAGACTTACGGCAGTCATAACTGGCTTCTGGTCTATCGGAGAACAAGCCGCCAAAATGGGCATCCCTCACAACACATACTGTCATAATTGTAAACAACCGGAGAAAAAAGATACAATCTTCCCTGGGCAAACCGCTGTTTGAGAGTCTCGAACAATTGTCTGGCTTAGACGTCAACAACCTAATAAGGTTCCTAAACCGCACAATTTGGTAACGAGGATGTGGCAACAAAATGGTGCGGAAGCGCTAGTTGGATTCTGGATGAATCACCACTCTAACCAACCAACCAACCAACCAAATAGTAGAAAGGGCGGCCACCGTGGACGAATGGGTTGGTGCGTGACTACCATTCGGAATTCAGAGAGAACGTAGGTTCGAATCTCGGTGAAAGACCAAAAATGAAGAAAAATATAATAGCGGCCGCACCTCTGCAGTCAATGGCATACCTCTGAGTGTATTTCACCCATGAAAGAGCTTCTCATAAAAAAATATCTTCCGTTCGAACTCGGCTTAAAACTAAAGGTCCCGCCATTTGTGAAAAAAACATCAAAACGCACACCACAAATAGGAAGAGGAGGTCGGCCGAACAGCCAAAAAGGCTCCAATTATATATAAGTATATAAATAGTAGAAGTAGAAAAATCCATTTCATTTATATTTTACTCCATTTTACTTGAATGTTTTCTCAATTTATGCCTCACTGACTTCCCAACTATATTAGTAAGTTGAGGATACGAGGAAGTCTCTTTGACGACAAACTAGGAGATAGCTGATTAAATAGCATATGGAAACGTATAAAGATGTTTGTGTGTGCCAATGAAATTATTATATTTATTACTGATAGTATTTCATAACAAATATTCGATTATGTCATCACTTCGACCTAAATTCCATTTGCCAAACACTTTGTTTTTTCATTTTATTGTTCTTTTTAGTAAAATTCAATTTATTTTCTTGATGTTTGAAATAGATTTGCATACGAGTCCACACATTTTAATTAATTTTCATTCAATGGAAGATTGTACTGATATAATCAATCTGGGTTTCAACATTCGTCTTTTATCAATGCTTACACACAAACGAAGGCATGCGTACTTTAAAATTTCTAGAGTACATCATTTACAAGCCGCACTCTAATTAATATGCATATTAGGGTGGTCCAAAAATGCATGGGAAATAATTTATATTAAAATTTTTATGCTGCCGCCCCCCATAATGGTAAAGAATGAAAAATAAAAAGACCCGTATTTTTTTTTTTTTTAATCAGACTATATTTAATGGTGCCGCCGGGGCTTTGAAATATCCCATGTATTTTGCATGGGAAAAAAATACTTTTTCGTAGATTTCATGTAAAAACCTGGAAAATGAATATATTTTAACCGGATAACTCAGTTTCTCTTCATAATTGGTCAGGGAATAACAACCAATTATGAAATAATTAATTTTTTTGTATTAACTATTTTTTATAGAACCCCAAAAAGCCCCCATAAAACGAAAATCTAAGAAAAAATCGAAAAACAATATTTTATATTACTTTTATGAAAAAAATTAAAATTAATTATTTCATAATTGGTTGTTATTCCCTGACCAATTATGAAGAGAAACTGAGTTATCCGGTTAAAATATATTCATTTTCCAGGTTTTTACATGAAATCTACGAAAAAGTATTTTTTTCCCATGCAAAATACATGGGATATTTCAAAGCCCCGGCGGCACCATTAAATATGGTCTGATTAAAAAAAAAAAAAATACGGGTCTTTTTATTTTTCATTCTTTACTATTTTGGGGGGCGGCAGTATACAAATTTTTTTTGGACCACCCTAATGCATAT
Organism: Anastrepha obliqua; assembly: GCF_027943255.1. Lineage (NCBI taxonomy): Eukaryota > Metazoa > Arthropoda > Insecta > Diptera > Tephritidae > Anastrepha > Anastrepha obliqua. The sequence continues at coordinate 25,947,271 of NC_072894.1, read as the reverse complement.
GTATACATATTTTTGTACATAGGGGTTGTGTATGTTCAAAACGTGAAGATTACAAATTAAAGTGATGATAGCCTTGAATCAAATTGCTTGAATGATTTTTTAGAACAATTTATTTATTGGCGCCAATGGAGCGCACATCGCGCGTATAACTATAGAAATACGCACCCATGCGCACTTGTTTGTAAATATGTGCGTGCAAACATATGTGCATAAGTACGGAAAATGTGTATGTATGTACATATGTATATACACTTATACCAACAAAGATGTTGGAGGTTAGCTTTCCGATAAGCTTAGTTTTGTTCTAAATTCAAGGGTTAAAGTGCTCTGAATACTTCTTTGTTTTTAAATAATAGAACAAGTAAATAATTTCAATTGGAACAACTACTAAACTAACTAAAGCTTATATTTTATATAAATTTGGCAAATAGCACACGCATATGCACATTTGTAAGTGTGTATATAAAGTTTTGAAGTGAAATGAATGAAGCCACGCTTTATAAATAGAATTTGCAACTAAATTTTCATAGCCTAAGGTTATCGGAAAGAGTATTAAATACGAAGAGAATTATTATAGTGCTGATCAAACTATCAGCTCCGGAAATACACGCCCGTAACGCAGACAATTTTAGAGCATTGGAAAGAATCAAATTTTAAATAAACAGCAGCATAGGCAAAGGTAAAAGGATGTAGCATTTGAGCCCCGTTAAGAATAGACTAGCAAATAGGCACTCACAAGGTCGTATGACGTCTGCTCAGATTTAGCAGTCTTTCTAAATTTACCCACCAGATTTTATTGGATTTAAACAAGACGATTTTTGACTATCGTAAAACAACTTCGCTGCAACCCCAACAATTATCATATGTAATGCGATACTGAAGTTGGTGCGGTGAAAGTTGCGAAAGCTTCTTAGGGGAAGTGGTTAGTTGGTTAAAGCGGCGATGCTTCCAGAATCCAACTAGCGCTTCCGCACTATTTTGTTGCCACATCCTCGTTACCAACTTGTTTACCAGTTATTTACAGCATGTCTATATCCAGTCTGTGCGGTTTAAGAACCTTATTAGGTTGCTAACGTCTAAGCCAGACAGTTGTTCGACACTTTCGAACAGCGGTTGGCCCAGGGTTAGCATTCGGTCCTTCCATAGGGCATGACATTCATAGAGAAAATGGAAGATTATTTCCTTTACAACTTGTGAGAGTATGTATTGTGAGGGATACCCATTTTGGCTGCTTGTCCTCCGATAGACCAAAAGCCAGTTGTGACTGCCGTTAGTCTCCAGGCATCCCGTCGTTTCATGTTTATTTGTTAGAATGGTGCTTTACAGAGCACCCTTTTGCAATACTTATTTGTATGGTATTAGCAATAAGATGTTGAAAATTCTATTTGGCTGTTTGTCGGTAAAGTATGGAATATTTTCCCCTTAAAAAGCATAACCGGATGCAGCTGTGAGACTAATTAGCCTTATCATAGAACCCATCGTATAAATCCTTCGAATACGAACGTCTATTAGAAATGCGAAAAAATTGTAAACATGGGTTCCATGTGAACTCAAATGTAAAATTTTGATATTTCTAATACAACAGCTGATTCAAAGTAAACAAGAAAATTCAGCAAAGAATCTTTAAGTTTTTTGCAAGGTCAGCTGAATTTCTGAGCTATTAGAAAATACTATAAATTTTGCGATTGGCCCCTTATGTCAGTTCTGTTTTGACATTTGTGCAGTTAACACATGCGAAATACACGTTAATAAACAATGTTTCTCTACACTGCTCCAGAACGCGGAATATTGCTGACTATTTATTTGACCAAAAATCGGTCGGTGATTTTGGCACAACGTGAATTTCGTCGCAGATTTCCTCGCCGTCCAACGCCTACTGGTGGAACACTGCGACGTTTAGCCGCTCGCCTCGAAGAGACTGGCACAACACGAGATGCTGCCAGGCGTGGCAGACCCCGGAGTAGCCGTTCTGCAGAGAATATTGCTGCTGTAGCCGAGGATGTCATGGAAGCGCCGTCGACATCGACCAGACGACGTGCCACGCAAATGGGTATCAGTCGACGGTCTTTACAGCGAATTTTGGTACAAGATTTGAACATGTTTCCGTACAAAGTCCAGGCGGTGCATCAGCTGTTAGCTGCTGACCGCCAATCACGTCTAACATTCGCTCAAGCCATCCTTAATCACCACCAAAAGTAAGATGATTTTTCATCAAAAATAATCATGAGTGATGAGGCCCATTTCCATCTTAGCGGGTACGTAAATAAGCAAAATTTACGCTTCTGGGGCACTGAAAATCCGCGTGTAACCCACGAAGAGCCATTACACTTGCTCAAAGTCACTGTATGGTGTGCTGTTTTCGCTGAAGGAATCATCGGACCTTTTTTCTTCGAAGACGTCGCGGGCTAAACGGTTACTGTGAATGGTGAACGCTACAGAGCAATGATCAACGAGTTCTTTTTGCCGCAACTTGATGAATTGGGATTGGAAAACATGTGGTTCCAACAGGACGGTGCAACGGCACACACTGCACGTGCCACAACCGATATGCTGAAGGATGCATTTCCCGGACGCCTAATCTCCGGTTTTGGCGATTTGCACTGGCCAGCAAGATCGCCTGATTTGACCGCTCCAGAATTCTTTTTGTGGGGCTTTTTGAAGTCGCGGGTTTATGTCAACAAGCCTCAGACTCTTGCAGCTCTTAAAGGCAATATCCGTCAAGAATGTGAGGACCTAGCGCCGGAAGTTTTGGCCAAAGTGATGGAAAATGCCATAAAAAGGGCTCAAATGGCAATCAACTGTGGCGGCGGCCATTCACATGACATCATATTCTCGACTTGATGTAAAAAAAATTAAAAAACCAAATAAAAATAGTCCACAAGAAGAATCAAAGTTTTTCATTTTTTTTTAAATTACAGCCAAAAAACATCGCAAGGTTACTTTTGCGCCACCTTGTATTTATTAATCAATAATATATTTTCCTTCATAATTTACAATGGCTTCCCAATGTTTAGGCAAATTTTTTATTCCCCGCTAAAAAAAATTTTTTGTATCCCTTTCTATAGCTTCAGGAGTAGGAGGAGTAGTTACTCATATCGGATGGAAGTCCACGGAAAAGGTGATAATCACAAGGTGCAATATCCGGAGAGTATGGTGTATGCGGCATTAGCTCCCATCCGAGCTCGTTCAGCTTGCCTATTGGTTGCCTTGCGGTATGAGGTCTTGCGTTGTCGTAGTGAAACAAAACTTTGCGTATATTCACTAAAGGCAGTCGATTTTTGTTAAGTGCCTCATTCAGGTTTGATAGCTTGTGAGAATAATAATTAGCAGTTATCGTCTGGTTTAGTTCCAGAAGTTCATAATAAACAATACCGGCCACATCCCACCAAATAGACAGGAGAATCTTCTTGGGGTGAAGGCCATCTCTAGGGGTCGGTTCTGGTGTTTCATCTTTATCTAACCATTGGCGTTTGCGAACAAGATTTTTTTAAAGGACTCATTTTTCATCACCAGTGACGATACGGTTCAAAAAACTTTCATTTTCAAGTCGTTGCAGCAGCTGAGAACACACATTCACTCTCTGCTGAAGGTTGGCGATGGAAAGTCTATGCGGAACCCATTTTCCCAGCTTTGAAACTTTTCCCAACTGAACCAGGTGCCTGTGAACTGTTCCATGCAATGAATTTAACCTCTGAGCTCTCATATCGATTGTCAAATTTGGCTCAGCTTCCACGCGTCGGAGTTAAAGACTTCAGGGCGACCAGCGCGCGGAGCATCCTCCACATCGCAGTTACCACTTCGGAATTTTGAAAACCACTTTTGCGCAGCCCTTACACTCACGGTATCCTCTCCGTGAACAGTGTTTATTTCTACAGCAGCAGTTGTTGCATTTTTAACACTTTTATGAAAAAAATAGAAAAAATATGCCTCTTATACGCGTTCGAAGATTCCATTCTATTTATTAACAACACGTACTTCTATCCGCGATTAAAATCACTTGTTGAATGCACAATATATCAAAGAAAATATAAATAGTTCCGTTATATTCCGCGAATAATTTTTTGTATGCAAAAATCGTACAAAAGTGAGATTATGTGTAAAATGCGCACGTTTTATAGACTGACCTGATACTTGCCATTTCGTTAAACCCTTGCCGTGCTTTAACGAGTTTGACTCGTGATGAACATTTTGATCCAAACATGAATAAGAATATGACGAGTCAGACTCGTGAATAGATCGTCGGGACAAACATAAACATCACGAGCCTGGCTTCTATCTGTACGCCACCAAAGTAAGTCACGAGTCTCCTACGATCCTGTCAGTAGATCTCCTGCGATCAATCAGTAGTCGTATCAGCCCATGTATTTACCCTTTGTTGGGTGTTTAGCTGAATTCCTCCTATTTGTGGTATGCGTCTTGATGTTTTTCCACAAATGAAGAGACCTGTAGTTTTATGCCATCTCTGAGTAGCATATAGTTTTTTATGAGGAGCTGTTTCGTAGTAGAAATACTGTACAACCGGTGGTTTGCCATTTCTTACCGCGGGACGATCGCTTTTAGAAACCACTTTTCCTGTCATTTGGTGTTTCTCTCATTTTGAATACGACGCCCCTGGTACTACCGAAATAGCAATTATACAGATACACAAATGACGAAATGCTTGAACACTAATTTTTCGACCACACAAAATTACTTTTAAAATTGTGGGAAAACAGATCAACTATTTCAATATGAATATCAAAAATGTCGTCGGATATCATTTTGTTCTCAAAAAATCATTTTGCTACATCCATCATTCTTGCTTTCATAGGTAATCTTGCACCAACTCATTTCCCGTAGGACGTATATTTTTATAGCAGTTTTAGAAATATGCTAATGACCCACCCTTTATATGTACTATTTTTCTTTCAAAACGAGGATTTTCAATGCAAATTCTATGACATTAAATTACCTTGAACTCCTTAACTCATAGATAGTTCCAGATTAGTTGATCCTGCTTAATTATGCATTCGAGCAATTCAAAATAATACATTTTATTTTATTTTTTGTTTTCTTTTTATTTAGCATTTGCTCTTTAATTTCACGAGCACTTAATGCAACTCTAAACATAATCTTTGGCATAATTAGCTTTTGTATATTTGTTGCTATGTACAATCCATAAAAAACGAAATGTGTGTATAATACATACAAATGTTTCTAATACTACAAGTATAAGCATAATTAGGAAATTAAAAAAAGGTTATAAAAATGCGCTGTTTCTACATTAATAATGCCTAAAATTAAATATTTAAAAACTACCTTAATTTGAGTAAAATGAGTATTTCTTGCTAGAGGTACCTACATGCACGTTTAAATACATACATACGCATATGTCAATGCCTGTATCAAACATTGTATGCAAGCTATCGCATATGCGGTAATGAAGATTTTGAAATGGATTCTTACAACTTCTTTTACAATAATTGACATATTCCACTAATGCTTTTTTCTTTCAAATATTGCACAATATACGGCCTAAAAGCTAGAAATTACAAATACATATTTTTATTACTAAGTGCACATATTTAAATAACGAGTATTTTAGATGTGGTTTACAAATATAGTTGAAGCTTATCAAAGTTCAATTTTTAAAATTAAAGACTAGACCATCTCGTCCGTTTTTTGAGTGATTTTTAATATACAAATTATGTGTGTAATTGTATGGTGTCTTCTTTTCTCGCTATAATGTCGCATTCATTCTGCCCTGCATTAGATCTATACAATTTTCGTTTTACTTTCCCAAACAATTATACTCTGACCAGGCGAATGTGTGGCATTTTCTAACCTCTGCAAATAATGAGGGTGAGAGTTGTTCAATTGACTTTTGTTTATCTGTGTACACAAGTTCGCCTAAATAGTAGTACGAAAACTTTAATTATTTTCGAGAAGAGGAAGTAAATCGTTCTATTTCATTATGTCCGGTATATATATATTTTATCACATTAAATATGCAAGATGGCGCAAAATTAATCACAATTATAATTTTTGCAAATGGCACCGTGCCTCAATCATATTTAATTTATTTACTTGTGTGCTAGACAGCTGCAGTATACAAGCAGACAAGCAATGGAGCGCGTAAAGGCCAAACTAAAGATTTTTATCACTCGAAATAGTTTTTTTTATGGGTTGGGTACATAATGCTGTATGATGAAATATTCTGTTTACAAAATGCTGTATACAAAATTCTGTATTTCAAAATTCTGTAAAAAATATTCTGTATTGCCGAAATGCTGTATTGACGAAATGCTATAAGTAAATGATAAGAAATTCAAAGAATTTTATAAAAAAAGTGCGCACTTTTTTTCTTCAGTTTCGATAGAATCCACCGTATTTTTGGGTAGAACTCCTTTTTGCGTGGGCGGCCTTCGGCCGCGCTTCAAAAAATAACCCTCATCAGTCCAACTCCGGCTACGCAATCCACCGTATTTTTTCGTTGACTTTTGTCAACACAACATTTTTTCAATACAGAATTTTGTTAATACAGAATTTCGTCAGTACAGAATTTCGTCAATACAGAATTTTTTAAGACAGTACAGAATTTTGTTTTTACAGAATTTTGTAAATACAGAATTCTGTAAATACAGAATTTTGTCACTGCAGAATTTTGTTACGTTAATTTACAGTATTTCGTACGAAAAGAATTTTGATATACAGCATTTTGTAGGGATCCCTTTTTTATTTATTAAAAATTGGACGATTAATTTTGCGCCACATTTTATAAATTAAATAAAAAAAGTAAAGTTTTCATCACTCAAAATTATTTTTTTTAGTAAAAATTGGATGATTAATTTTGCACCATCTTGCATAAACTAAAAAATATATTGTAATAAAATTTTATTCACTCCAAATAATTTTTTTTACTTAGTAAAAATTGGATGATTAATTTTGTGCCACCTTGTAAAAATTAAATAAAATAAAATTTTGACCACTCGTGATAATTTTTTTTTATTAAGTAAAAATTGGATGATTAATTTTGCGCCACCTTTTATAAATTAAATGAATGAAATAAAATTTTCACCACTTATATTCATTTTATTATTTAGTAAAAGTTGGATGATTAATTTTGCGCCATCTTGCATAAATTAAATAAGTAAAATAAAATTTTCATCACTCGAAACCATTTTTTTATTAAAAATTGGGTAATTAAGTTTGCACCACCTTGTATAAATTAAATAAAAAAAGTAAAATTTTCGTCACTCAAAATTATTTTTTTAGTAAATATTGGATGATTAATTTTGTGCCATCTTGCATAAATTAAATAAGAAAAATGAAATTTTATTCACTCCAAATAATTTTTTTCATTTAGTAAAAATTGGATGATTAATTTTGTACCACCTTGTATAAATGAAAAAATAAAAATAAAATTTTCATCACTCAAAATTACTTTTTTCCATTTAGTAAAAAATGAATGATTAATTTTGCGCCACATTTTATAAATTAAATAAAAAAATAAAATTTCCATCACTTAAAATTATTATTTTTTATTTAGTAAAAATTGGATGATTAATTTTGCGCCAGCTCGTATAATTTATAGGAGTGTCAAATTTTTCTTGTTCTATTCTCAGATGAAATACCACGTAAAATTTTCACAGGGCATATGGCAATATTTTCATAATGTCGACATATAATGAAATGGCATTTTTTTCCGAGAAAAGACAGCACTATTAGAGAGTACAAATATCTTACGTACATAAAAGTATATAAAATTAATATGCATGCAAAAACACCTGCTGCAGCTGCAATAAGATAAATATTATTTTTCGTTCTTTATTTAAGCGCTAAATATTCACTTTTCGATTATCTATTCAATACGAATAACTGGTGAGTACCAAACTAAAATCACTAATATAAAATTGAATTGGTGCAAAAAGCTGTCTAAAATACAAAGGTACCTAAATATTATATAAGTATACTTTATATATTTATGCATAATTAAGATCATTGTGTGTAAGTGTATTTCTAATATCTATTAATATATTTGTGCATGCGTATGTGCAGATTTGCCTAAGTATTACCATTACAAATATTATGGAAAGCTAACTCAATGTGTACGTTGCATAAAATACTGTACTGTTGCTTTTACTTCTTTTATTTTAATATATTTAGACCATTTTCAATTCATATATATAATAGGCTCAAAAAACATTAAAAGCAGCCAGCTTTTTGCTTAGAATGTACATAATATCTTAAAATATAAATATGTATATGCATGCATATAGTATGTCCAAGCTTGTGTGCGGGAATATACGAGTGCAAAGAGGAGAGACGTCAACATTTTCGAATATATTGAAAAAATAATAATTTCACCAAAATGAACTGTCAAGAAAATTTCAGAAATCACTTCATTTTATTTTAGATGGCTGTCAAAAATTCCCTAGTAAAGGTGGTGGTGTTTTTAATAGGAACACAACATAACTTTTGCAAAGTCCAATCGAATACTCAAATGCTTCATTTCTTGAATTTGAAGCTTCTTTTTTGCGTGGCAGATTCAATAAGTCCTTAGAATATACAACAGATGGCCCTCATTGCAACGAGAACGTTTAGATGGTTAGCTGTCGAAGTTTGAGTTTTGGCGATCATATGGTTTTATTTTTATTGTCGATTGAGTTAAAAAACCTATGATTATTTAAAAGAATAAAAAAATTGAATCTCGAGCAATGATTAAACACACCTCTGCTGTCTCAAAGGAATTATTACAGCATCCATCGTATTCACGGGATTTGGCCTCTAGTGATTTATTTTCAAAGTTGAAAAAAAATGGCACATGTCGAACGAGAAAGTTATATCTATTTTGAGGACTTTCCAAAATCTTAAATTTTATATAACTTAAATGGATTGAAAAAACGCTTGAAGAAGTGTTGAAATTGGAAAAACGTTAAAAAATAATTAAACAAAAAAATCTAAAATAATTGATTTTTCTATCTTTTTCTGAGGACAAATTGAGTGATTCTCTTATAAGGAGAGTTTCCAAATTTCTGAGTAGCAGCAGACTGAGGACCTTCCAAAATCTTAATTTTTGGATAACTTAAATGAGTTGGAAAAACGCTTGGAGAAGTGTTGAAGTTGGAGAATACATTGGAAAATATTTCTAAAAATCTTTAAATAATTCAATTTTACATATTTTTCTATGATTCTCATATAGTGAGAGACTCCAAATTCCTGAATTGCAGCAGATTGAGGGCCTTCCAAAATCTTAATTTTTACATGACTTAAATGAGTTGGGAAAAAGCTTGGGGAAGTGTTGAAATTGGAGAATACACTGGAAAATAATTTAACAAATTTTTAAATAATTAAATTTTTCATATTTTTCTGATTCTCATACAGTGAGAGACTCCAAATTCCTGAATTGCAACAGATTGAGGACCTTCCAAAGTCTTAGTTTTAGGATAACTTAAATGAGTTGGAAAAACGCTTGGAAAAGCGTTGAAATTGAAGATTCTGTTGGAAAATAATTTAAAAAAATTTAGAAGAACTAAGTTTTCCATCTTTTACTAAGAACATATTGAATGATTCTCATATAATGAGAGATTCCCATTTCCTGAATTGCAGCATTTACGCCTGCGTTATTTTTTTTGTTAATAGCAAGAATTCCCACTCTAAATATTTGCTAAATCCTTTTAAGCAATAATTTCATATACATTTCAGTACATCCCTGGTAACTGGTGCTTAAATATTTTTTTGTAATTTTAATCATAAATACAATAAAAATAATAATAATAATATATATTTCAGTAAAAAATTTCTGTTGAAGTGCTCGAAAGAGAGAAAACGGGCTTTCAGCACAAGCTACAATTTTTATCAGCTTAATTGAATTTCTAGTCCTTCTTTTATTGTATATTTTTTATAATGTATTAATATTAATGGTAAATAATATTGAAAATATGGTTTAATCGGTAAGATAGTTAAAAAACAATACATAGATAAATATCTTTGCTCCTTTTCCTTTCCACATTATTATAAAATTTAGTCGCCACAAATTATTACGTTTTAAAGTAACTCAATTTTTTGTTATTGAATGAAGTACTAATTTTTGTTTTTAATATTTATGCTTAATATTATATATGTATACATTTATATGCATTTTTTATAAATACATAGGCATGTAACATGTATTATATAATATATATATACATATGCATATATATATGTGTGTTTATGTGTATGCATATATGTATTTACTTATATCTCATGTAGTTCATTGTGAGAAACACGAAAGTATCTACTTATTACACAATTTGTAATCTTCTACTACTAATCTTTTTCAGAATTATCACAATCAGTTTTCTATTAAACTACAAGTGCAAATGTTTCTTTGGTAAACTATTTTTTATTGCATTTATTTGTTTTTCGTTTATTCTAATATCTGAATTTATTTCACTACTTCAAACGTTTGCGAAGTTCTGAGCCAGACCTATTGAATTATTTTATTGCAATTAAAATATTAACAAAATCTTTCGGGTCAATAAGTATTTTATAAAAGTCTTCACAAGCATCCTTTTAAAAAAGAATTGTCTATGCCTAAGAAAAGTGTAAAATTGTGTAAGCAAAACAGTTGTGCACCAAATTTTGCAAGACAAGTCAAACGTTACAGGCGATATAGCTCTCAGCCACATATTAAAAAAACAGGTTTAAAAAAAATCAGCTTAAGTAGGCCAAATGCTCCCTATGTTCAAATAACTTGGTTGCGATTTTCGTACCAACGACTATTTCATGTGTACATCTCTTAAGGACTGGCAAGAGCCCTGGAAGCATGAGTGCTCACCTGTGGAAGATTATGTTGTAATTGGTTTGTCTTTCCTGTTGGTTCGGACTAAGCATTTTCAATTTTGAAATGAGGCACACTCAATCGTTTGACGAACACAATTTCCAAAAAGGATGTCTTGTTGCGAAATACTTACAGAATATCCCAGAAAAGGCCGACTAAGTCTTTGTTAATTTCGGTTTTTTTTTTTTTGCTTAAAACTATCAAACTTTTTAGCTGGATATTTGTTAAAAATCGTATAAAAATCAGTTATCAATTCAAACTTAATCCGGTCATTTACGCATTTTCCATATGCATATGCACTTTTTACAGAATTCACCATTTTTATAGCATATCGTCTCATTCTTCCAAACATACTAACAGTCTAACTTTTTCAAATGTTTCATTGTCTTTTTGAACTATATTTTGAGTGCTCCATGCTTTAGGCCAATATTGCATAATTACTGGTCAATTCAAAAGGGCTCGTCTTTGTTGAATGTGTAAAATTATTTTTGGGCGAAAAGTCCATCGGCTGTTCTTGCACCTGATCTTCATGTATCTCATTTCTTAGATTACACAATTGTATGGGCATATGTGTGGCTGTGTCGGCGAAGCCTTGAACGCTAATGATTTGCTCACGATAAATGAGATCACTAGGCGTGGCCGATTGTATGACACTGATACGTTCGAAGCGTTCATACTCCTCCTGAGACATGGGACTCGTAAGCATTGTGTAGGATTTCTCTTGCATCACATTCGTTTTGTTTACGCCATTGCTGTCCGTTAGCGTCAGAACGGTATGGATTTCGAAGGGTTTTTCTACAGATTCCGGTGTAATTTCGGTATAGGTCATCGTAGCTTGTCGACGTTCTTTTTCCTTCTGCAAGAGTTTTGTCGCCAAAGTGGACTTGGCTGAATCTGAAGTCGATTGAGTGCTCATAGCTTTAGCACAGGATGTGTTTGCGGAATTTGTAGAGTTACGGTTTGAGCGCGACTCACCGACACGATGGTTGTTCTTCATGCACGATGACTCTTCGTGTTTGTACAGATAAGATTTGAGCGCAAAAGCTTTGCCGCAGCGTCCACACGTATGTGGCTTGGTGTTCGAATGGGTTTGTATGTGTGCGCGTAGATTGGATTTATCAGCAAAGGCTTTGTTGCAAACGCTGCATTTGAAGGGTTTCTCGCCTAAATCAAGAGAAGTAAAATTTAACATACAAATACAAGCATACAAATTGGCAAAGGTACTGCGGATTACACTTTTTTACACCTACCGGTATGTGTGCGTATGTGGCCCTGCAGCAACCATGGCCGAGAGAAGCATTTACCGCAGTACTGGCATTCACAGCCCTGATTATGGGTACGCACGTGCATGCTGAAGGCGGGCATTGAGACGTAGACTTTTTCACAGTAGGGGCATCGTCGCGCTTTTTTGTCCATTATTGACCTGTGAAATTAATTATTGTGAATTAGATATACGCGCTTGTAAATTTTATTATTATTTATTGTATGTAAAAATGTGGCACAAAACTAATCATCCTATTCTCTTTTTAAAGAACTTTTTTACTAAATAAAAACAAAAGGTCATGATTGCAGTTTTCTAGTTCGCAAACACGAAATATGTTTGACGTTTTGTATTTAAAAAATTTTAAACTTTTCGATAATGCGATTCATTTACCTGTGAGTTTGTCGATGTCGCGCTAGATTGGACGATGTAGAATACTTCTTGCCACACTCCGGACAAACGTGTTCATCTTCGGCCAAATGGTTGCTATTGGCGCTTCCCTCAGAACCATTGCCCAACTTAATGCTCTCTGAGTTGCTCGAGTTACTTGAGGAGCCCGTAAATGGCTCCTCACTACTGCAGCTCGGCAAACTGCTACACGAATGCTCATCATAGCGGGAGTGGTCGGAAATTGTGGAGCGCCGTAATTTCTTACGATCAAACACCTTGTGACTGTAGTAGTTTGAGTCATCATCGGAGGATGAATAGAATGCTGTACGCGTCATTGCTATGGCAGGAATGCGAATATGGTGTTCTATTTGGGCGTTATGAAATTCTCTTGACTCATAAGGTGGAGTTTGACTAATCGACTGCTGGTTGTTGCGCCACAAAGTAGTCGAAAACTCATTGCTCTCGTTCGCGGTAGGTGCTGCCGGTACGTGGCTTTGTGGTTCTGTCATTGGGGCATCAGATGTAGTCATTGGGGATGGTGTCTCATCTGAGAGGTACTCCAAAGTCTTGTGCCGTTTGATGTAGTCCTTAATTTCTGTTATGTTGGTTGTGCTGAGTCGTCCAGCAGCTAATGTAACCTCAGCCAATTGTGTGAGGTTGTACAGTTCTTCCGGTATTGCGGTTGCTTGTTCCTTTGTCATCTTGGCACAACACTTTTACTGCTGACTTGGTAACTGTTTATGGGAAGAAAAACAGAAAAATATGAAGATTTCATACAAAGTGATTTATTTTTCTTATTATGTAGTGCAGTGTAGCCGATAGCATAAAGTATCACATGAATTCTATAAATCTAATACAAAAATTATGTTAAGGTGAAATCAGGAAAGCCAGCAAAAAAACCAATTTCAAAATCAAACGCAATTTTTGGGTAATTTGAAGCGTGCGCTTTATTATACCAAAATTCAATGGGCTATAAAACTTCAAGCGGAAATTTTGCTAAAAACTCTAATTAAAAAGTGTGAAATTTAATGGAAATTTGATCATTTTTTTTCAAATTTGCACAATGTTTGAAACTTAGATTTGCAGGGGTTTTACAGTAGAAAACTATATTAAAAAAATGATGAAACTTAAATTAACACATAAATTGTGAAAACTTGTCCATAAGTCCTCGTCATCACAAATTCCACAACCACATAAATTCCATTGCCACAACGAATTTCTTCCGTTCTCTTAACTTCATTCCAGCTAAACTGCATTGTGCGGACTTCTGACTCCAACAGTCGTCTCCAGATATTTGCTGGTCTACCACGTCTTCGGCTGACTTGGGGGTTTCACTTAATGGCGGCTCTGTTTAAATCACGTTTTCCTCTGCGTAGAACATTTCTCTTTCGAATCTCTAATAGTATTTGTTTCCGCTGGGTTCTGGCCCACATGTCAGCATTCGTGATAATATTTGGTCAGAATATTTCGAAGGTATCTGTTTACAAAAACTTGTAATGCGCTTGTGTCAGCAGGCGTCGCGCTTCACGTTTCACAACCATAAAGTAAAGTCGTCTTTGCATTGGAGTTAAAAATGCGCAGTTTGATGCTTTCCAAATTGCCTGCAAAGAGCCAAATGCCTCCACAGCTTTCTTTTTTCGGCTTTTGATATCATCGCTTGAAGCTCCAGAGACCGATATTATGCTGCCTAAATAGCGGAAAGATTGTACATCTTCGAGATCGATACCATCAATTGATAAATTTTGCGTATTTCCTGTGTTTATACGACTGACTTCAGTTTTCTGAATATTGATCTTCACGCCGGCTTTCTCAGCTGTTTCTCGTACTTATTGAAACTTCGCTGCCATGTCAAGATTGTTGTGGGACAGAAGACAGATGTCGTTTTGCATAGTCAAGATCTGTCAGGCGTCCTTGCACTCCCCAGGTAATACCGGCTCCAGATGACGAGGCGTATTTCAAGGCAACGTCCAAAACGATGTTAAAGAGAAATGGCGGGAGAACACATCCTTGACGTACACCTATTTTGATTTTGTCACCCAGAAGTTTCTTGTGTATTATCCGATACCTTGCGTCCGACGAGTTGAATCAATTTCGTTGAGACCCCTTTGCATTCGAGGGCGTTACAAATAGCGGCGTTATGTAAAGTATCGAACGCTTTTTGGAAGTCTATAAGGACGATATAGAGCATGGCCCTCCACTCAACTGATTGTTTAACGATAATTCGGAGACTGTTGATATGGTCGATGCATGAATGATTCGCTCTGAAGCTCGCCTGTTTCTGTCGATAAGAGCTAGTGCTAACAGTATTTAACGCAGTGTATCTGTCCATCTGTCTTTATTCGTTTATGCTGATACATCCAACCGGCATGTGAACAAAATAATAATACCCTTGTGAACAAGTGTGTGTTTGGATCTATTCTACCCTAATAAAGACAAAAAACGCCATCAGGCATTATAATTTCTTTTTATGTTACACAAACAGAGCTTATTTCAATCACATTTGCCCATTTAACGTCTGCGGAAGTGCTTATGAGCGAACATAAATTAAATTTACAAATCACTTGAAAATTCGAATTTGCCCCGAATATTTCTTTCATCAACAATATTGCATATTATTTTTAAGGAAATCATGCACGCCACATGGGGCGCAAAATGATGGCGTTCAAAATTACTGGCCACAAGCAAAGCAAAATAAATTTCACAACGTTCTCGCACATGCACACATCCATATGTATGTATGCTTGTATCTCGCGTTGATCCCGAACCACTTGCATAGATGGACCACCTTAAGGTTAGCGCGATTTCAACTACAAACAAATGTTTTTTCTCACGGGCTCTAAACCCCGACCACAGTCAAATGACAACCCGCTAAGTATGTGTGTGTATGTATGTATGTCTGCTGTACGTGCGTCTGACCAATAGTAATCACCACTTGCCACTTTGCCACATTGCCACTTGGCCCCTTGGCTAAACCCACTCGGCTTAATACTCTTTAACTCTCGCATATGTATAATACGTCTACAAATTGTTTTTGTGCAAAATGTAAAATTTAAATCGAAATTCACATGCGCCTGACGCAGCCAATCTGCTAGCCAGTTCAGCTGTTCTTTTGATGCTTAACTTGTTGCTGCTCGAAGGAGAGGTGAAACAACCTGCTAAATACGAAATGTGCGTCATTTTCCTTTAGACGCTCATAATTTAATGAGTTGAATTGAGGCCAAATCGCCGATAATACAACAACAACAACAAAATCAACTACGCGTGCGACAATACGGCAATAGACAAACATTTGCGGGGAAAGCTGACAAGTAATTTTGGCGAGCTCGGCAAAAAACCAAAACAAAATCCTCATGAACAACAATATTTACATATATAAGTACATACACACATGCACATACGCATACTTATGTATGCACACTCACTTAAGTCAATTTAGTGATTATAAACAAATTGCAAATATTAAGATTTGTGGTCAAATAGTTAGCGATTCGGAGGAAATTTTACTTCCGATCCGTTGGTTGTATAAAAATAGTGTTTAATAGAAATATTTTGGTCTTAATGGTAATAAAAATACATATAAATAAGTGTTTTTGAAAAATATTCCTTCAATTTTTAATACATACATACGTACGTCTATTAATCATTAGTCAGCGTTTTGGTGAAACGTTTTTAGCATCCATCAATCTGTTCAGTAATGGCCCGATTTGTGTGTTTGTCCTTATGGGATCCATATTATCGTATGTGATAAGTTTCTCAAAAGTCAGTTATCATCCACCTCAACAAAGAATGGAAGGCATCAATTCGATATAAAAAGTTCTTTTTTTGGCTGATCGTCAGTTCTAGCGCAATGGAATAAGTGCTCATATATCGGTCCGATTTTAGGTTCATCAGATAATACATAGGCTTCAAAAACCATGCAAAAATAGGAAGCTTTTCACAAAACATATCTAAAGGGTGATCAGATTGGAGGTACTTTTTCCAGTAGACTTTTTTCACAGATCACGTGTGACATGGTCAAGCTAAATACGTAATTTTTTTTAGTATTTATTCACATTTCATCAAGGTAAGACTTCCCCTCAACAACGTTTATAAATCGTAAAATTGTATTACGAAAATCTACGCTCTGTAAACTTGCGATGTTCAGCGATAAGGCCCATTTTTGGCTTAATGAATCAAATTGCCGTATTTGGGCTGAAGAGCAAGCAACCCGAAACCATTCAAGAACAGCCCTTACATCCATTGAAAACAACCGTTTGGTGCGGTCTTTGGGCTGGGGGAATCATTAGCCCATATTCCTTCAAAGACAAGTCTGGCGCTAATGTAACATTGAAATGGCAAACGCTATCGTCCTATGATAACCGACTTTTTGATGCCAGAAATTTAAGCCCGTAATCTCTACAAGATTTGATTACAACAAGACGCAAACGGCGCTACTTGCCATACAGCCCGTGAAACAATGGATTTACTGCGTCGTCGTTTCGGTGGGCAATTTATCTCTAGTGTCGGACCCGTAGATTGGCCACAAAGATCGTGTGATAGCACACCCGTGAACTTTTATTTATGGGGGTATGCAAAGTCTAATAGGCAGGATTTGATCGAGGGGAAAATCTGCTCCGAAGCTTGCACCTTTCTCTTCACTGACGGTTCCAAGATGGAATCGGCATGCAAAATGCTTAGGGAACGCGGGAGATATTAATATTTCTTCCGATAGTCAAGTCGCGATCAAGGCTCTGATGACGCCATGGGGCAGAACGAAAGTAGTAAACTGCTGTAAGGAGGAGATCAAATCTCTTAGGTGTGCAGGTAACATTTCTCTGATAGGGGTCCAGGACATAGGAACATAGAGGGAAATGAAATTGCTGATGAGCTTGCCAGGAAGAGGACTGAATTGGCCTCAGAGACCTCCTACACAGTCATCGGCATCCCCCTGACAGTTGTTAAAGGGGAACTGCACAAATTATTTCTCAGGAAAGCGCAGCCATTTCTTCATGTGCTATTTCGAAAACCCTTTGACCCCAGTACAATATACGAAGGACTCAGAAAGACCTGGGGTTCCACGCCAATCTATTTCCAAATGCGTAGCTGTGTTTACCGGTCACTGGACGATCCGCACACATGCGGAAAAGCTGGAGTTACCATATAACCTACATTGTAGAAGCAGTGGAGGCCTTTAAGGGAAGGAGACTGTTAAACACTTTCTCTGTAAATGTTCGGGCTTGGCAGCTTGGAGCTAGACGATTAAGGTCACTGAGTGCTCTTTTCTTCGTGGGGCAATGCGCTAATCTAAATCCCATCAATCTTCTCCATTTTATTAAAAGCTCTGGCTGGCTGTAGATATCTGCCTGTTGGAGGTCTCATAATGGTATCAAAACGGCGCTTTAGTGCTACTTGAGGGGTAGCATTGCACTTCAACCATTTCACCTACCTATGTATCTGCCCTATGTAAAGTCTAAATGCTTTGTGGATAAACTATTGTAGCTTCGATTGAGGCATTGGATGCTTACTAAAGATATTCACGAGATACCGACCGAAGCCCTCCAACGAGTCATTCAAAATTGGTGATTACGGATGGCCGAATTACGACACAGTTGCGGTCAACATTTGAAAGTGATTATCTTTGAAAAATAAATGACATAAATTCTTCTACACAAAACTAATAAATATTGTCCAATCAATTTAAATTTTCGTTTTTTTATTTAAAATCCGATACCTCTAAATTGATCACACTTTGAATGATTATTGTAAGGCTTTTAATGTGTTTCACTATGATATTCTATTTCACTGTCCCTATCCAAAGAATATATTCGTATCTAAATCAGGATTTTACTCTTGTTTTTTTTTTTAATTTAACTGCAGATAAATTTCTTTAGGCAGAACCTTTCGTCACTTCACCTCACACACATACATATGCGCCCATAGACATTTTATGTATGCACATACTATATAAACATATATACGAGTATGTATATAACGGTGAGACCTTACTTGAGGTCAATGTCGGAAAATCATTCAAAGGATAATTACTTGCAAGCAGAAAAACTCCTTCAGAAGCCATTGCTTCTGTTTACAATGGAAATTGTGTAAACAAATCGTTCAGGGTTCGACTTCGAAATTGAGGCGTTCAATGTATGTCTGCACTAGAATAATATTTAAAACACTTTCTTATATTTGCATGAGTGCGCATTGAACGCTCCAGGCGGCAGCAGCCCAAGGTGGTCACATTGGCTGTGGTGGCAATGTTGCTTATGTCGGCTGTCTCTTCACTTGTGTGATTTCGATGCATTCCATATGTATGTTTACGTGTGAATGCTTGAATGAGTGAGAAGAACATACCCTGCAGAGAAACTTTGTATTATGCCATTTTCACGGCATTTTTAAACACCATCAAATATATTTCACATTGACGATTGATTGTAGTTCAGTAAGTAGTAAACACAATGTAATGGCCTTAGGTTAGGAAAGCCAGGTTGCTTGTCTAACACAACACACTAGGTGGCTCTCAGGTATATTGCGATACCTGCATTTGATTACCATCCCCTAGCTAACAACTAAGTTGCTTAAACCACATGGATCTTTTTAAGAAGGTAACTAGTCCCTCCAGTGAGACAATTTCCAAATTTGCCAAGATATTTGGTACGGGTTCTTTCGAGTGCAGGATTTTCGCAGAGGAGGTGTTGTAACCACTTAATTTCTTCTTTATCTCTATAACTCCTGCAGAAGTCAATGTAAGGTATACCCAATTCTACTGGCTAGTGTACAAATAGTGCAGTGACCCCTTATAACACATGTGAGGACGCGGGTGGTTGATCTGTTGAATCCAATCAAACATTTTGTCCTTTTCGCCAGAGCGCTTTGGAGATCTTACAGTTAGTAGTTAGAGACCACTTTCTATTGGTTTCCGCGATTACGCTCCAGTCAATCGCAGTATAGTTCCACTCGCTGAAGGTCAAGCTCAGAGCCTTTCCTTGCTTACTCATCGGCTCCTTCATTTCCCTCCACTCCAGAGTGGTCGGGACAACCGAAAGCGACCTCCTGCATTCTTTAACACATCTTGAATTGACGCGTGTTGCGGTCAGTGCCTTGCTCGCTGCTTGACTATCAACAAAAGTGGTAAAGTTTGCTAGAGGTGGTCCATTAGTCTTATCGTTGTTGCTGGTTTGTCTATAGCGTAGATTTCGGCTTGGAATATGCTGTAAAGGAGCAATTTAAGGATCCCTGGTGCACTCTCGATGCAGTGCCATTGTCTATTTATTATAAAAGTGTTAAATGTAATTCAAATCAGTTACGTGTAACTCAAAAAGTGTTACATACTTTTTTATATATAGGTTTGTTCATGGAGACTTTAGAAAAAGAGATGTGTATTATTATTTTCTATGGTTGGAGAGAGGAACAAAGGGCCGCAACAAATTTTTTTCATTCAGATCCGTTCTGCGCCAGCCCCTCAGCTTCATTACGGATTAAGTTCATGGCGCGTGTTTTCGAATCCAACAATCGTCTTCAAGGGTTTGATGGCCTTTTTCGTATACGGCTGCCTTAGAGATCCCAATCAATAGCAGCTCTTGTTAGGTCATCCCACTGTCTACGTGACCAATTCAACCTCATTTTCTTCTGCAAATCTCAAAGAGTATTTGGGTTTGCTGAGTTATTCTCCACACATCAGCATCCGGAATTGTGGTGGGTCAGTAGATTTTCAGGGTTTTACGAAGGCATCGATTAGTGAAAACTTGCAGTGCGTTTATATCAACCGTTGTTGCATTCCATATTTCAAAGGTATAGAGCAATGTTGATTTAGCATTAGAATTAACCCTTTGCAGTCTTATTAAATTTGGACATGGGGCCGCAGTGGTCGGAATTAATTTCCGATGAAAGAGCAGTAATATATAACATGCAAGATTATTAACACGTTCCCTGTCCCAATACAAAAATGCAAAATTGACCGACAAGTCCAACAGGGTTTTTTGAATAATTGGTTTTTTTGTAGTCATAGGATAGCTTTAGTAATAATAATAATTAAAAAAAAAAAAACGGATGTGGGGTATTTCTCCCTTCAACACATATGGTCCATGAGCGTAGAGGGACATTTTTGCTTCTGCACGTTCATGAAACACATTTGGTTCATATAGCCCCTGACGCACATATGGCTCAGGAACGTATCAGTGCATATCAGGCGAACGTTTACTGAACCATATGTGGCTCAGCGGACAGGGAACGTGTTAAGGATAAACCAGATTTATTAATGCTATAATTAAATACAGTATATAATCTGTAGGGTTCCTTGCTGTGGTGGCTGAGGATAGACATACAACTGCAAAGGGGTCATGCTCTCGGAATTGTGTGATACTATCCAGATTGGACTTAGGGAACCAAATGTTGCTAGAGTTTTCCTAATGCGGTTTTTTGTGTCTTTACTCGAGCCACCTGACATCGAGATGATACTACCCAGATAGAGAAAGGATTGCATTTTCTCCAGCTGGTAAAAACCCTCAGGAGCCGACGCGTTTTTTGAGTTTTAGTAACTCAAACCAACTAACTGAAAACCAGTCCAGCTTTAGATGCGATAATAGGCAAATGACGTCCGTCCGCTTAGTAGAGGTCATTAAGCTGGCCCTACATACTCCCAATTCCAAATTTTGCGGCGTTCTTCTTAACAGTGTCCAAGACGATGTTACAGAGCAATGGTGATAGTATGCACTTTTGACACACGCCTGCTAAGACGCTAAGAGATGTAAAGCAAGCTAAATCTCGTATGAAGAATTAGGTACTAGTTTCGAACTGTCAACAACGAAAAGAAACGTTGGTCACGAAAGGTGCGGATTCAACTCTATAGCATCGCCGTGTAAAATTCACCACTTGCTTATAATGAAAAGCAACAGAAACGCGTTAAATTTAGTAAAACTACACCAAGAGTACAGTAGATTTCTCTGCAGGGTACGCGTGGCAGGAACATACAAATACATTCATACATACTAAACATATGTTTACATAATCGTATATGGATGTGTACAAATGCATGCTTCAAAGCGCATACATTGAGGAGGTAGTGTCTTTTTAAATGGATTTCTATGTTTTTCAAGTTTGAACTAAATGTCCTAAAAATAGACTAAAACAGAGCCACCGATCGGCCAATACCAACAGCAACGCCACCACGGTGCACACACAGACACACACATTGAAGTTATAATCACGTTTCTCGGTGTCTTAGGCGTTGGTGGCCTGCAAGTCGTTTGCATTTTGTTTATATTCATAAAAAGGATTTTGAACTTCTGTCGCTCTACAAATTTTCTTTATGTTGTTATATCTGCGCCGTAGTAAACATACCAACGATTAGTTGCATGTATGGTAAAGGTGTTTCAAGGCGAAATGTAAACAAAACATGGCAGTCGAGTGAAATCTTTGTTGTTCACTTTGCAAGAAGTACCAAGATAATGTAAATAGAATAAAACGGGATCTTGCTGAATGCAAGCCAAACAAAGAACAAATTTCCCAGAAAAGAAAATTATTAATACTTTAATATTTATGTGTATATGTATGTACATATGTGTGTTACTTATGAATATTAATTTTTTGCTGCAGATTTTCAAATGGCACTTCCTACATTTGACGAGCTAAGCATTCAACTAAGTAATAATTCATGTATACATTTATGTATGTATAAGTGCTTCTGTTTTCTGTTTGGATCGGCATGTACATACGTACATATGCATGCATTGTTTCTACTTAATAATTCGTCTTCATGACAAATCTAATTAATAATTTTGCTGTCAGAGAAACATGCGAGTCTCTAGCAGACATCAAATAGATTACCAAACTCCAACAAAAAACCAAACAAGATACAACAACAAAGCTCGCGTCATAACCTTAAATTATGGTAGACGCATGCATACATACATACATGCATATTTATATTAAGGTTGTCCAAATGTTCATAGGCATACGAACCGCAAAATTTTTGTTTGCCTTAACCGCTCAAGGCGTATTATAAAAAATTTGATCCTATTCGATTTAGGTTTAGTGTGCCTTGCATAAGGTTGAAAATTGAGTTACGCTGAATTGGGATGAAAACCAAAAAAATGAATATAGTTTAGGGAAAAAAATCCAATATTTTCGCGATCGGCACCATAAACACCATTCACAATTTCAGCGACTTGGCTTACATTTTCGCCTTTGTCAAAAAAAACTGGTAATAATAAAATATAGTTTTCCGGATTCGGAATCCTCAGAATACCCAAGTAACAATTGCAGCCGATTGGGTTTCTGGGTCGCTGTCGACTGATTTCAAGTAAAAAAAAAAAAGAAAAATTTTCTACAGTTAATTTGGTTAAAAGGAAATAAAAAACATCGATTTTTGGCGTACCAAGTAAATTTTTCTTTTTTTAAACTCACGTGGGGTTCTTAATATTGAAATTGATCGAACTTAAATTTTATACTCTAAGCCTTAATCCAAAATATGAACAACTTTAAAATTTTCCCCATAAAGCTTGACACCTCTAATGTATTGTATATATATACATAAAAACATGTGTTCCTCATATATGTAATATATTTAAATGAACATATCTCAGAAATTTCCCAGATGTCAGCTGTTGCCACCAGTCGTTGCGGTTGAAATACGCGTGTATGTGCCGTTCAAGAAGGGGGTGGTGGCGAAAAATCTAAGCAGATATACCGCGTGCGTTTCCCTGTTCGCATATTAAGAGCAAAATAAAAATAAAAATAAAAACAAATACCATATAATAATACCTGGACTGAAAAGTCCCGGGCCTAACATATGGACGGCACTAGTCTTATTGCATTCTCCTCTGCTTCAGTTAGTACTAACCTTAGGCAGACAGCTATTAAAATCTCATGATATTCGATTCAATAGTTCGTGAGTTACTGCGCTAAGAGTGACGCTACTTTTGTTATTTTCAAAATAAGGGATAAAAAGAATTTCGTGTTTTAATTTTACACTGCTTTTTGATGGGGGAAAAATACCGTTTAAGCGAAGCAATGACTTGAAAAACGTTATAGGGGCTGCTCTCTATCAGAAGCAACAATAAAACGATGGTTTGCTGACCTCAAATGTAGGCGTAGAGACACCGATGATGCACAACGCAGTGGACGTCCAAATGACACCAAAGGCGGTAACACCAGAAAACTTAACAAAAGCCCACAAAATCGTTTTGAATGATCAACAAGTGAAGTTGTGTGAGTTAGTTGACATCGTAAAGAATCAAAAGAACGAATTGGCTTCATATTCCATGAGAATTTGACTATCAGAAAGCTTTGTTCAAAGTGGGTGCCGCGTTTGCTCACTGTCGACCAAAAACAAGAAGTCACAAGTCAACCAAAACAATGGAAGAACTAATATACATGAATTGAACTTCGAATTGCTCTGACTACTGACTGGTCGCAGACCCAAAAAAATGCTCGCCGATAAGAAATTTCGCTCGAATGAAGAGATTATCGCTGAAACTGAGACCTATTTTGAGGCAAAGATAAATCGTTCTACAAAAGTGGTATTGAAATGTTAGAGCGGTGATTTCGTTGTTCTTGATGGAAATTACGTTGCTGAATAAAGCTAATTTTTAGCAAAAACAAACGTGTTTTTTTTGTTAGGACCGGGACTTTTTAGCCCATATGTAAAAATAAGAACTAGAGAGAAAAAAAATTCCGAAATGCGTAGCCAACAAAAACGAACACATATGGGAAGCTGTGCAAAAATTTTCAATATTGTGCACATACATACATATTTACAAGTATTATGTACAGGTACAACAAATACAAAAGGCAAATTCAAAACAAACAGTTTCTATGGAAATATCCACTAATGCTTGTGGACTGTATTTTTGCTTTTAAAGCAATATTTTTATTATTATATTTAATATGTATAATATTTTATGTTAACATTTATTTCTATAGATTCTTAACTTGCAAATGTTAATGGTTTATAGTTTAAATTTTATATTATAAGCCATTAGAATTTCTTGATTGAGTGTCTTCGTTTATGTAATTATTTTTTTATTGTTTAAATATCAAAATATGGGATGCGATTATGTACACGCACAAGCACATGTACACATACACCTGCGCGCACAATAAAAGCAGCGCAACACATATTGGAAAGTTTTACCATTTATTTACGTTTTATTTATTTATTTATTTTAATTTTTTATAAAAATATAGTTCATCTATATATATAAAAAGAAGTTACATTTCCTTGGTAATCTTATAACTCAAGAACCGCCGAACCGATTAACACAAAAATTTCAGAGTTCCTTTCTATCTTTGAGGAGGTGGTTTGTGTGAAGTTTGATTGAAATCGGTGCAGCCGTTCCTGACATTTTATGTGAGTAATGGTTTCCTCTCATACGAAATGCCTGTATGGGAAAAACAACAACAAATACACAGCCGCTTATGAGCGTTTCTGTTGTACTGTTGTGGTTGTAAGTGTATTATGTTAATATTAATTTTGGACGAAAATATAATAAAAACTGGAGCATTCAAGGAACTGGAAAAACATTTTTAACTTTATTTATTTTAGCATAATTTATTTAGCGTAAAAAATTGAAATGGAAATTAAAGAATCAAAGTTTAATTACAAGTTTTTATCGGCTCTTTCACCTTACCTGTATATAGGTGACCACCACAATCAAATTTTAAAAAAGTACAGAAAAGGCTATTGTGACATCTTTAGAAAGTATGTTGAAAAAAATCAACTAATTCAACTGTTTAAACATTTTACGAGTTCTATAAAGAAAACTTAATATGAAAAATTTCTTGCGATATAAAAAAAAACATTTTATGTATGGTGGTGCGAAGCCCACTGGGAAATGCTAGTACTACAATAAAAACCAAGTAACTTATAGTTTAAATTTCCGTACAAAATTAAAATAAAATGTAACAAATTTTCAAAATTTTCAAACTTTTTCATCAGAATTCTTAGAATTTAAATTTATATCACATTTTGATGTGATAAAGTGCAAGTTCGACATTTTTTTTTTGACGGCGGTTTTGTGCCTTTTCGTCATATAAAAATATGTGGAGCATGGCAGAAAATGATAGCACCATCAAAAAACAAAGGATTATCAAACGCGAATTTTGAGCCACTTTAAGCTGGCCCAATAAATACTAGAATTGAATGAGCTACAAAAGTACATAACCAGAATTCTAAAAACTTCATTTTTTTTTAATTTTTCGCAAAGTTTGAAACTTTACGTTATATGGTTTTTGTTGAAGAAAGAAGTATACATTATACATAAATAAAAAAAACTAGACAAAACTTCACAATATGTCGCACTGCTGTTGGATTTGGATTTTTTTTTTTTTTTTTGTATCCTTAGAGGAATCTGAGCTTTGCCCCCTTTGCGACAGCCTTAACCGTCACCAATCGAAACTAAAATTTGTTTGTGTAGTGTCGATATTTTGTTTAGACTAAAAACAAAACAAAGCTTTTATTGTTTGTGTCTTAGTAGGGTAAACTGAACTCTCTACCCCTATCCAATAGACCTTAACTGCGCCCAATCCAAAGATTGAAATTTAGAAAATCTGATGCATCAATGTTCTTCCAACTTTGTAGTGAGTTCTACGTGTGTGAACTCATAAGACAGTCCTATTGATAAAATACAAAGACAGGAGAGGTTCTTGGTCTACAGTCGCGTCATTCTCAGTCAGCTCAAAAGCCATTTCATTACCAATTATAATGGTAACTCTGCACCAATGAACTAGGACGTATTACATGCACTGCTTTATAGGCCTCGATGACTCTTTTGCAAAAGTCGATATCTCTTTTTTATGACCTGTTGGCTGTTCGAGAAGATACTAGTTCCGAGACTGGGACTATTTTAAAAGTCTCATTGGTGACAAATACAAAAAAATAAATGAAAATAAATAATTAGCGCTTTCTGTTAGGTTAGGTTTGACCGAGCTCTTTCTATTTATGGTGTGCGTCGTGATGTTGCTTCCACAAATGGAAGGACCAACAGTTTTGAACCAATTCTGAACGCCAGATATTTTTTATGAGGAGCTTTTTTCGTGGCAGAAATACACTCGGAGGTTCGCCATTGCCTACCGAGGGGCAACCACTATTAGAAAACACATTTTCTATCAATTGGTGTTTCGTGCACGCAGATTCGAAACCGTGCACTTCCAAATGGTGGTTACACACCAATCCATTCAGCTACGGCAACCGCCCAGGGGACAACTATATACTTCTGAATAAAAGAAGCTTGTTGATTTTGGTGATAGCATACGCCAATCACTACGAATATCCGGGGAATAGATAAACGCATCTAATTCACAGCTCGTTTTAGAACTGCACTATATTCTTCTACCCCTCTCTATTGGAAAACAATATCTTTCGAGGAATCGAACCTACGCATTCCAACCTATTCGGCTACAGTGGCGCTCCTACGACAATCGGTTCTACGTAACCGGGACGACCTGGATTTACTTCCGGCTAGGGACTATCGCTTCAGCAATCAACAACAGCAATCTACGCTGGCCGAATGCAACACTATCAATCAGATGGCATATAAAGGGTTCTTTAATAAGAGATGTTGTTTTGATATTCAAAGAAATATGCAATTTTTTAATATAAATTACCGGATGTTTATTTCATTATAAAGAGGAAGATATGCGGTTAATAATGGAAAATAACATCAGGCAAATGACCACCATGACCACGCTTACAGGACAATATCATTTTCATGTAATTTTCCATAACCGAATTGCAAAGTGGCTGCCCTATGTCCTCGATAGCCTGGCGAATTCCATCTTTGAGGTCTTGAATTGACCCTGGGCTGTAGACCTTCTCTTTTACGTGGCCCCAAAGAAAAAAGTCACGAGGTGTTAAATCACAAGATCTCGGTGGCCAATTGTGATCACCTCTTCGAGAGGTAATACGGTTCGGAAACTTTTCCCGTAAAAGATCAATGGTTTCGTTGCTTGTGTGGCACGTAGCGCCATCTTGTTGACGTTGTCCAGATCAATACCATCCAATTCCGGCCTGTAACACCGGTTATTGAAAAACCGTTTAGTTAAGCGCTTTTTACTCAAACCGATCATATCAATTCAAGTAGAATATTTTGCGTTGCTGCTTTCCACGCAATTCACTAAATTTCCTAGTATTATTTTGCAAACCAGATGCAGGGTAATACAACTATAATCAAACGTTTTCTGCGCCTCGAAGTATACATTTTAATGTAATTCGTAGATATCGAACTGTAAACAAGAAATTATTTTGGCAGTATGGGCTTTATCGCTGTCAACAAATGTTTCAACAATGCGCTATTTAGAAATTATAAAATATAATGCAAAAATCCTTGTTATCGAGCAAAACGTATTTCGAATGCCTAATTGTCTAATTGCTTCACCATTAGGAAGCGTTGGCCATTACCCTACACATGCATACATATACATTTGTATGCGCAAAACCATTAAGTTTTGATACATAATTGTATACTCTATATACATATTCATATATAGACACACACATATATTGGTATTTCTTTTGCAGAAATGTGCTTCCAACGCATTTGGTTTGTTTGGTCATTATGAGTAGTATAATTTACAGACGCAATCACATTTATTACACTTGACATTGATTGTAAAAACGTAATTGAAATTGGCTCGTAAATGCAGATAATACATTCACACATTCACATACTAATTCACTAAGATTTAGAATGTATGCCCTGTAGAGAAGGCATGAACTAGTGCAGAAAATTTCTAGTTCAGCACCATGGTGAAAAGATTTTAAAAGGTGTGCTCTTTAATAGACCGTTGTTCGGCTCTCAGCGAATTTAACAGAATCAACTGTGTGAGATTGTGTTAGTGATAAACGAAAAAAATCAACACAATGTCACTTCGTTGTCGTCTGAACAACGACTGATTGGACGAGTGTGTGAATACATGTGAAATGATAGTGTAGATTTCGGCTGCCGAAACTACAAAGTGACGTAGCAGCCGAAATTCCCCTCAAAATTTTCTTTTTCACCATAGTTAAAGAGCAAACCTAGCAAATCTATCATCCTAGGTTCAGCAAAACTTAGTACTACTTTACCAATTGCGAACCACTTCAGTTGTCATGTCGCGAACAACCACGTCAGTTACCAAAGAGGGATAGCAAATAACGTACAAAGGTAGGAAGCTGCAATGCCGATCTCTCCCTCTAACAATACTCGAATAGGAAGTTTCTCCGCACAAAACACTAATTGGATCTCAATTGATTCTAGTTAATATCCCCAAAAAGGATGGGTGTTTGGCCGAGCTCCTCCTTCTATTATTTGTGGCGTGCGTCTTAATATTATTCCACAAATGGAGGGACCTTCAATTTCAAGCCACCTCCGAACGCCAGACATTTTTTTATGAGGCGTTTTTTCATGTCAGAAATACATTCGGAGGCTTGCCATTGTCTGCCGAGGTGCGACCGCTCTCAGAAAAAACTTTTTCTTTATTTTGGTGTTGCACCAAGATTTCAACCTACATTCTCTCTGAATTCCGAATGGTAGTCACGCATTCGGCTACGGCGGCCGATTAATATCCTTTGGTTTTTTTGTTTGGTGAAATTGACTATCAATGCGAGGCATTTCGCGGAGGAAGTGCTGAATGAATAGACACGACCTCTTACTCATCTCTACGGCTCCTACAGAAACGTTAGTACTTAGCTGCCCAAGGCCTACTTCTACATGCAACAGCGGGAAAGTCAGCATGAATTGGATGCTTGAACTGGAACCCACTCTCAGATCACTTCCTCTTACACCTATCTACTTCCTCATTTCCTCATTACTGGATGTCCCAGCACCCAGTAAAGAGATGATAATTAGTTTGTTAGATCTCATCTGTTGAATATGTAACCATTTCCTATCGATTCCAAAAGAAATTAGTAGAGGATAATTGTCATTTTTTATGACACCGATGAGTAAAATCGATGAGTTACAGTAAAAAGAGCCTGATACTCATGGCTTCTACTTCAAATATGCTGGAAAAGCACCTTCTTGGTTGTTCGCTATTAATTTTCCGGCAGGGTGTGTTATGCACCAATTTACAAAAGGAAATATTTACAAAGTCTGCTGCGAAATCATTTCATGCGGTTCTATTATATGTAGTTAGCATGTAAAACCTTGACAAGCTTATCATTTTTTTCGATCAGATTTTCCCAGCAAGACTTGTGCAGAGTGTTGTGTAAGGATATACGAGTACATATAGAATTAACGAGATGAATAGTAAAGGCGAATACGATTTAATAACTGATACGTCACATCGATCTTTCTTGGGAAATATACCAAAAATATGAAAAGCGAGACTGCAGCAAAACCACGTCTCAACCGAGTGAACCGCGAAACAGGGTTTGCAAAATTTTAGGTAAATTGCCATCGCATGCGCGGTTAAGAGAATATAGAAAGTTACGCATATTACGGCACTACTGCTCGGTTCTCGAACAGAATCAGTTGTTGAGCTGACGTCAATTTACACTTTTTCTTACTTTCTATTCCCTTTCCACTTTCCTTTCAGTTAACTCCTCTAAAATTACAGCATGGCAAAATCACTCTCGAAATTCAGTTTCAATGTGGATAAACTTGTATTTTATTATTCTTGGCTCATATGAGCTTTTTCTATCTTTTAGTTGAGAAAAACTCCTTAGGGTATCGTAGTTTCGTTGGCAGGTACATTAACATTTCCCTATTCTCATCACAAAAAAATCTCCACTAGCCCTTCCGATGAAGCGGCCTTTGGAGTGCTCGGGAGAAACATTCCATTGAAAGATTGAAAGATTTTTAAACCTTTGCACTATGAGCTGTACATTGTGCAGACCCAGCGGATCCAAAGTAGAGAAAGAGGAAAGCCACTTGTAGGCTGGAAAGATCAAGTGGCGAAGGACTTGTTTTCACGTGGTGTGTCCAACTGGCGCCATTTAGCAAGGGGAAGAAATGCCTGACGCGTTTGGTTAAATTCGGCCAAAATAGCTTAAACGGTTATCGCCCCAATCAAGGCGACAAAGTCAAAACTAAACGGTGATTTCATGCATTACCGCCTACCTAAAGTGGCATCAATTTATTAAAAGTCCTACAAAGAACTACTATCATTCCCTTAGCCAAGTGCATATGTGAGTATTCACATAAATTTGTATATTAATTCTTCTTTAAAATTCTAAATTGTGAAAAAATTGAAGACAACTGAAATATGCAAGCAAACCAAGTATTATTACGTGCGCATATACATACATACATATGTATACATATAAAAGTTAAATATTCAAAATTTTCTAAACAAATGATCGCTTTGAAATTGAAAATTGTTTCCCGTGGTGTGTTGCTGGCAGCAATTAGGACACCGTTGTACCTCAATATTTTTATGAGAACGTATATTATAAAAGCACTCATATATATAAATATGTAAACTAGGGTGGGTCAATTTGTTCTTCAAAAATTGAACCGACCTCGTTTCAACGACTGAAATATTCCACTGTGCATAAGAGCATAGCTCTAAAATGAATTTCGAACCTCCTTATATTTAATTTAAGTCATTAACCCGCAATCATGTTCTTTTTTTGGGTAATTGTTTTGGAAGAAGATCTATGTTTGCGATTTTTGGGTATAATAAATTTAATTTTTTATGTTTACTTTTCTCAAAACCCGCCGCTAAAGTGCATATAATTGCACAGTTTACTCAATTTGACAATTTTCAAAGGAAAATACCGATTCTCCTCACTTTCATATAACACAAAAAAAACGATCTATTGCCATTATCTAATTTCAAATTATTAAAAATATGTAAGTGTAAAAAACATAAGAGGAAACCATCCTCAGAGCTTTTGCAAATGACACCGCTTTACTCGCAATTGACTACCTCCCTGATATGGCTTCACTTAAACTTCAAAAAGAGCTTGTTGAAATAACTCAATGGTTCAAAGACTGGAAAATAAAATCAAATGAGACAAAATCTGTTCAAGTTACTTTTCCACTCAAACGAAATACTTGCCCACCCGTTAGCTCAATAAAACAATCTTACGCCGAAGTAAAGTGACAAAATGGATCGTAATGCATCTTGACTGCAAGCTTACATAAAAAACCCATATTTACCCACCAAAAGCAACGCACTAGGAATCAAACTCCGAAGCCTTCATGGGCTGTTGAATCGCAACTCCCACGTTTCCCTCGAAAATAAGCTCTCATTGTATTCAGCTATCCTAAAACTAGTATGGACATATAGCAAACAACTTTGGGGCAACGCAGTTAACTCAAACACCGAAATACTCCAAAGATTCCAATCGAAAACTATATCACAAAATTCACCATGATCTCAAGGTACCCTTAATAGCTGAAGAAATAAAAAAACATGCCTCGTTACACAACTTCAATTGTACCCAAAACCCCTTAATCATAGAAATAATTCTCAATCCCTTCTCATTTAACAGACTGAAGAGGAAGTCAACAATGGAGTTATTATGCGTAAATGCAAAAATTGAGGAATGGCTGCACCACTAGGACCTTTACCTGCATATCTCGTAGAGTACCTTTGTTTTAAACGGTATTAAACAGATCACAATAAATAAATAGAACAATGGAAAAGCATTTGCGATAAAAAAAAACTATCCATTTTACGGCGGCTGCCATAGCCCAATGGGTTGGTGCGTGACTACTATTCGGAATTCAGAGAGAACATGGGTTCGAATCTCAGTGAAAGACTAAAATGAAGAAAAAAGTTTTTTCTAATAGCGGTCGCCCCTCGGCAGGCATTGGCGTACCTTCTGACATGAAAAGTGCCTCATAAAAAATATCTGCCATTCGGAGTCGGCTTGAAACTGTAGGTCTCTCCATTTGTGGAACAACATCAAGACGCACACCACAAATAGGAGGAGGAGCTCGGCCAAACACCCAAAAAGGGTGTACGCGTAAGTTATACATATATATATATTCCAGAAAAAATTCTATTCATTATAATTCACTAAATTTTTCGCTACAATATTGCACTGAATTTTGAATTGACCCTCAAAATTTAGGCTCAGAACGAAAAAAATTTGCATAAGTTGGATCATATACCAACCCTTTGGTTACGGCTTTTTTCGTCCTGTTCGAGAATCCTTTTTAAAAGGTTATATTCGTAAACCGATGGAAAATTAAATTTTAGGAAGCCAGAAAAGTCTGGCCAGATTTGAGTGCCCAATGGATGGTTAAAAAAACCATTACATTCGTTGGTTTTCATTTTATTGAACTGTCATTCGCCATCTTTATGACGCATTGGAAAAATCGAAAACGGGTGAGCCACGGGCCTCAACAGGGGCGTTGGTACCGCAGTTGGATTAATGAGAAAAACTGCAGGCCGCAACTGATGCTATGCGCTCTAGCGGAGGGTTTGAGCAATTAAATGCCAAAAATCAGTTTTTAGCACGCTTATAAACATATGTTTTCCTCTAAAAAAATTTACTAAAATATGCCAAAAAATTGATTGTGGTTTAATAAATAAAATATAAAATTTAAATAAAATAAAATTTAATATGTATGTAGATATGTATGTATGTAGATTCCATTATTTCCTATTTGGAGCATAGGACAAGGAGGTTCACAATCCAGTTTAGAGCTATGCTTCCATGGACTTTTTTGTTCAGAATACGCAGCAAAACATTTTAGTGTTCGAAACAAAGTAGAGAAAAAAATGCACCCGCCCTAATGTAATGTATTCGTGCATGTGTATATGGTGCACATTATAAATAATCGTTTGGGTAATGAGTTCAATTAGTAAGTAAGTGTGTTTTTGGAAGACCAATCAAACTATGCCTGAGCAAACGCAACTTCATTGACGGGAACAAAAAAAAGAAATATATCGTGGTATTCGTCAATTGGAATGCGTTATAGGTAAGTTATAGGCAAGTTATAGGCAGAAAAAGAGGCACTAATCCAAGGATGACACATACTATTTTAGCGAAATCGAATTGCAGTCCCTGGATCCACCACTACGTATGTCAGCCTGAATTTCAGCAAAAATACACTTAGAAAAATTACTACTTTCGATACGGATCGGACTTTGTATACCCGCGCACATTGTAGTAAAATTTAATTATAAATAATACCATCCTTCAATTTGTCCTATAGTACAAACATTGGTAAATTCATATTAATTTTATTTTATGACTGCACTTTAAAAATAGTAGGTTTTATAGCCGCTTAGTGGTCACTAATTTCACAAGAATTTTTTAAATTGCCAAAGTGATTCTTTCCATTTCTGAGAAATCAGCACGCAAAAAAAAATATCGGCTAATATATGCATATACGTATGTATGTGTTCTAAAGGTGCGCACTGGCATACAAATTCTGTGATAAATATTTACGTACTACCTCAATTATAATTTTATACAAAAAAAAAAAACATTTTTGTTTTGCGATTAAATCGCCGTGATAAACAATGTATTTATATGTATGTAAATGTAAATAAAATTTTAACAAAAAAAAAACAACATTCAATTATATTCTTAATAACGCCATAAGGACTTACCTCAGAAAAGTAGAATTGTATAGATTTCCTCCACCAATCGTCAATCACAATGCGATTTTCAAATAACAATTTGCGACTTTTGTTAAATTTTTGCGAAATGAGAAAAGTTAATGCATAGACAATAATTAGATGGATGATTCAGCGGCGTAAGAAGGAGGTGGCCAACGCAGCGACTGAGTGAAGCCACGTGTCCACTTGCCGAAACTGTGCGATTCTGTCAGTTCAAGTCTCCGAAATTCGCACTTAAAGTTCGTTAACAGTGAGTGGTGTTTTAAGTTCAAATATAATAAAATATATAGTCCAATAGGCTTTTATTACTATAAGTTTTTACACGATTACATTCGCTATAAAATCGCCTCAATTGCTGTAGGTCGAGTAGTTCCACTGAATTATGAAAATCTAGAATCACCACACACACGCATTGCCAAAATTTGCAATACTCGCATATTGACTTTTCCGTCGTACTCTTCTGTGGAAATAATTTTCAATTTTCACTGATTCTGCACAAAAAAAATGATTTTTGTTTTCGGTTTTCTTTTTCTCCTCTATGGCTCGTTGCTTGCCTTTGGACGTTGTTAGTTGTGCACACGTTTAATCACTTGGAAATCTCGAAAAGTACTGAAATGGTTTTCAAAATACCACTTACATTTTTACATCTCGAAAATGTTTCCGCCGCGTTCGTCCACCGCTATGGCGCAGGCTGTAAGGCGGCGCACCGTGATCAGTGATCGGCGAGCGGTGAACAATTGAGAGGGGGAAGCTGATGATGGCGTTGGTGTTGACGCTTAACTATGCCACGAATGACGGTGGTCGTGGTCGTTGCCGTGCTGGTGGCAATTGTCGGCGATGGCTGTGAGGATGACGGCAACGCCAACCATAACGAACAGCAATACGGTAACAGCTGCGCAGCACACTTAGGATACAAAAAGGCCTCCCTCGTTCAACTAACGGGAGACAGCTGAGAGGATCGTGCGCTGCCAAACAAGTGTGATATGTTAAAAATAAATCCGAGTCAATTTTTCTCGGGAGCAAAATATTCTCAAACACACACACACACAAACAAATATATGTATGTATAAGTGTGTATATGTGAATGTGCATGAGTACGTACGTTGTGTATGAGCACTGCAGGAAGCGCTAAATAAAAGGTGGTATTAGCGAGGAAAATTTCAAAGAAGTGGAAGCAAAACAAAGAATTATCTTGGAAAATGAGAGCCCATTCACTAAAGTACATATATACGCATATGTATGTGCATATATCTAGCGATCTTTCAGGAAACCTGCAATTTCACCACTAAGCGTGGCACCCTTATGACCAGCCCAATGTGCCGCACGTAATGGCATAGGCGTTCTTGTGTGGACGAGTGAGCAGCACTTCCCCCTTCCTACAACGCGCTTATATGCTCAGCTGGCGGTGGGACGATCGCCTCTTAGCTGTCACTCAGTCTATCTGTGGTACGTGCCATGCTTTTAAGAGTTGGGAGAGCTCGCAAAGGAGCAATGCGCAGAATCTACACGAGCGAAAAGATGGCGAGACGAGCTACAGATGTCTTAGCGATCCAATGGAGAGTTTCTGTTAGAGGGCAACGCGTCTATGAGCGTCAACAATCAGTGTCAAAAAACTCACAAAAGCACTCCAAACATGTTGCTGAAAGGTGAAAATTTGCCGGTCTCTGGCGTCCAAACCACATTTGTGTTTTTTTGGCATTTGCTTTTCTTCATCTCTTGCGCTTTCGGGGGAAAGTTGTTTTGTTTCGCTTTGTTTTCATTTTCAATTGACTTCTTTTGTAGTTGCTGCCTAAAGCTGTTTTCCATTTCACCAATAGTTTGGTATTCTGTATATTTGTTTATTTTTTTTTTTCGTAGCTAGGTGTTTGGCAAACCGAGTGGAATGCCTCAGTATCGCATTGGTCGCTGCGGGGTTGTTTCGCCACAAATATGCGCAGCACACTTCTCTGGCTATTTCCAAATTAACAAGTAGTGCAAATATTGCGAGTCAAAATAAATTTTAAGCTCTTTCGAAATTATATACATATGTACCTGGTACATGCACGCTAAACATTTTCATCACAGGTGTGTGCCACCACACACTACGAAACGCAGCGCTTGTTATACGTTGAGCTTTTTGTAGTATAATGAACTTTATGTCACTTTTTGTCAGGTGAGAAAAAATTCATACGAATGAATCTCTTTTCACACTTTATTCTATAAATAAATAAATATTGTGTTCAGCGGCTTAGTTTGGTTAATCAATAAGGTGATCTATGCGCGTTTCATGGGCTCATTTGAAATTTTCCTATACTTCGCAATATGGTAGACATTGACGCACATACGTACATATATTCGTATCCATTTGTATTTGCGTGCATAGTGAACAAAGAATCTAAAGAAAGGCAAAATAGAACACCGTTTTGGCACTGGCTAAGGCAAAAATAAATGCTTACCTACATATTTTTAATGGGGTTTGAAAAATTTGACAAGAAATTTCATTATATTCAAGCAAATTATGTAATATTCGCAAATATGTATTTGAAAATATAAATTGAGTTCTTTCAAGGGGGACACCTGTTGCCAATGGTAATTTACATGTTTTACAATTTATAAATTTCACCAAAGCCAAGGCTTTCAAATCCTCAAGAAAAAGCTCTTAACTCCATGTCACCAAGAAAAAGCCTGGATCCGGGGTTGAAAATGTGCATACCGAAATTATTCTAATATTTTATAGGTACAGCCTACGTAAAAAAATCGCACCTCAACATTTTGACATTGTACAGGGTATATACGCAGCTAAGGTCTATTTGTGATTTTTCATTTAATTATATTTATTTTTTTGGGTTGGTGGTGAACGAGGACAAAACGAAGTACCTCCTGTCTTCAAACAAACAGTCGGCGCACTCGCGTATCGGCACCCACGTCACTGTAGACAGTTATAATTTTGAGGTTGTAAAAGACTTCGTATATTTAGGAACCAGCATTAACACCGATAACAATGTCAGCCTTGAAATCCAACGTAGAATCTATCTTGCCAACAAGTGCTACTTTGGACTAAGTAGGCAACTGAGCAGTAAAGTCCTCTCTCGACGAACAAAACTACCACTCTACAAGACTCTCATCATGCCCGTCCTAACGTATGGCGCAGAAGCTTGGACGATGACAACATCCGATGAAGCGACGCTTGGAGTGTTCGCGAGAAAGATTTTGCGTAAGATTTTCGGACCTTTGCACGTTGGCAACGGCGAATATCGCAGGCAATGGAACGATGAGCTGTATGAGCTTTACGGCGACATCGACATAGCGCAGCGAATAAAGATCCAGCGGCTTCGTTGGCTGGGTCATGTCGTCCGAATGGATACAAACGCTCCGGCTTTGAAAGTATTCGATGCGGTACCAGCTGGTGGTAGCAGAGGAAGAGGAAGGCCTCCTCTGCGTTGGAAAGATCAGGTGGAGAAGGACTTGGCTTCACTTGGTGTGTCCAACTGGCGCCGGTTAGCACGAGAAAGAAACGACTGGCACGCTTTGTTAAGCTCGGCCAAAATCGCGTAAGCGGTTGTCGCGCCAATTAAGAAGAAGAAGAAGATATTTATTTTTTAATTTAAATTATTTTTTTATAAAAAATTAATCTTAATTTTTATTTAATTTAGATTCTATTGGGCTGGAGAATAAGTTCCTAGCGTTTTATATTTTTCTTTTATTTTACTACGATTTGTTTGCTGTTTGTCAAAGGGTAAGCATTCATTCGATAGAACTCTTTCTGCTCTACAAAACTATATTAGGTGTATTTTTGAGTTATTTAATTTTTTATTTGTTTTGAGGCTTAGAAATGGAATACCCAGGATCCCAAATCAACATTCTCGACACCTACTCTTCTTTGCTTTTCATCGAGGTGAAAAAGTTGCCGAAGCAGCCTGGGACATTTGCGGCTTGTATGGAGAAAGTGTCATAGGCGTGTATACAGCACGGAAATGGTTTGCAAAGTTCAAAAATGGCGACCTTGACATCGAAAGACTATGAAGAACGTCTCAAATCAATTTCGAAGAAGAACGGTGGCCAAACCAGTCGTGAATTGGCGGAGAAAAGGAACTGTGATCATAAAATGATTCCCAATCACCTTCATTCAACGGTATTTACCGAAACATTGAGAGCCTGTGTGCCTCACGAGCTCAACGAAAAGAAAAACAGAGAAAATTGCTTTAACTTCTTCAAATTGCTTCAACTTCTTTGACTCCAGATCAGGCGATTTTTGGCGGAATGGTATCAACAAATTGGTCGAAAGGTGCGAATAGGTTGTAAACAGCAACGGCGAATATGTAATTGATTAACTTATTGATATAATTTTTATTTTTTGTTTAAATAAAAGTCCTCGGTAAAACGCTACGAACTTATTCCTCACCCGAATATAATAAAGACCCTTTTAATCCAAAAATTATAAAAAGTCAACGGGATCTTCTAGCACTTCCAACATTTTATTAATGTAAAATTTAATGGGCTATAAAACTGCCTACCCAGTTTTTTTATTCTGATTCGCATTTTTCAAATTTCGATGAAATGAATGATGAATTTTGAAGAAATGGCTCCTCACTATCTCTGCGAGACATCAGATAAAAGGCTGCTTCTTAAAGCAAAAGGAGATCGGCAACTGCTCCTTGGCTAATAGATATACCTACATACATGCATGCATCCATAAGTAGATTAATCCAAAGGGTTTGAAGATAACAATGAATCGTATCAATTGGCGATATAAGAGACGGTGCCAAGAGAAAGAGGTGTGATAACGCACCGGCGCACAGTGTCATCATTATACAAGAATTTTTCGTGTCGAAGAACGAAACGAATACCATCCAACAGCTATAGAATTCACCTGATATGATACCCTGCGATTTTTCTGTTTGATCGAGTCAAGAAAGTGATGGAAAAACGAAGACGGCTCTGATGGTAATACCGAAAATAGAGTTCCAGAAATGTTTCGAGTACTGGATCAAAAGCTGGCATAACTGCGTTGCAGTTGATATTATGTACTTTGAAGGCGATAATATCACTTTTGAGGAATAAACTTGTATTTTTAATTTTCTAAACATATTCCGGGCATTCTTGGTCAAGGTGGTATATATGAAGAAGCTACATCGCAATGCCAAGTTAAGAAGAGCAGAGCTAAGAAATTCATATATTGTTTAATTTTTATCTTCTAGAAATCCAGACATATTTCCGTCGGACACTGTGAATAATGTGAAAAGTAAATGATTAAATTTTTTAACTTCTACTTAAATGAGCATCATAGTACAACAACAACAACAACATATTAGTACGATCTTAGTCTTAGAATTGATTTGAAGGGAGGTTTTTTGTCATTTACCATCTGGTAGGACACTGATTACGATGGATATAATGTAATGTATAGTGTCTGAAATAGAATTACACAAGCCCTTTGGAATCCTTCCTCCTACGAAATATGTCTTGATCAGGGTTTTCGCAGAACCACCACTTACACAATGACGGCTCCAAGAAAGCACCAACTTAGGACAAAGAACTTTCCATCTCTCTGATTTTGTCCTGTCAGAAATCAAAATAGATTAATGAAACCAACGCACGACTGAGTCTTGTCGAGGCCCTATGCTCCCGAGAGGAGTGAACAAGGAACAAAAAATGCTATTACAAAGGCTTCCGCCTTTTGGATAGTAGTTCATGCCACGTCTTGCAGTATTACACCGAGACTGATTGAGTAATGCTGAACTTCATTGAAAAACGTCTCCAATCAAATCAAGTTATACTTTGGGTCATGGGTATCGAAAGGACTGTGGAAAAAACGCTGCCAATGACTTAGCCATGCAGAGTAATTTAATTACTTCAAGTCAGGATTGGATGCAAGTCAATCAATCAACTCAATAAGAGTGATCGGGATATGAATTTGCGCGAATATTCAATCATTTGGCCAAATCCTGGGCAGATTGTGCGGTGTTCGGCCCATATTGTACCGGGTTTTGATTTTTGGCACTGCAAAATAATAGAAAACGTTTTTTTAATAGAGGTCACCCGTCTGGTGACTCTCTCTACCCAGTCATGGTAGAGTTCATTAAAAACAGAATTTATTGCATTAATACCTCAGAAAGAGTTATTCGCAACTATTTTACCGGGTCCTAGCCCATCATGTTACTTACTGCTGGCCGAATTGTCTCTTGACGGTACTAATTAAATATATTTGGTCACTTAAAAAATGGACTGACCACACACGTCAATGTGATCCTGAAATATTTTAACCCACCTATCCTTAAAGAGACGGGTGTCTGTTTTTAAAACATTTGCGCAAAAATTTTACTTTTCTTCATGATGTGAGTACCACTAGTGATCCAATAGTTGTGTTTGTATGTAAAGGGTGATCAATTTAGAGGTATCGGATTTAAAATTGAAACGAAAAATTGAAAAAAGGAAACGAAAATTCAAATAAATTTGGCAATTTTTATGTAGAACCATTCATGACATTTATAATTTTAAAAATAATCCCTTTGAAATGTTAGCCGCAAATGCGCCGTAATGCGGTCATCCGTAAACAGCAATTTTGAATGACTCGCTGGAGGACTTCGGTCGGTATCTCGTGAATAACTTCAGTAATGTTGTCTTCCAATGCCTCAATCGAATTTACATATCCCCACAAATAAAAGTCCAAAGGTGTGACATCACACGGTCACCAATCCACTGGTCCTCACGAAACGACGTTACATTAGCGCCACCGAACGACGTTACATTAGCGCCAGAATCGTCTTTGAAGAAAGATGGGCCGTTGATTCCTCCAGCCCATAGGCCGCACCAACTGATGTTTTCAATGGATGTAATGGCTGTTCTTGAAAGGCTTTGCACTGCTCTTCAGTCGAAGTACGGCAATTTGCTTATTGATGTAGCCTTTAAGCAAAAAATGGGCCTCATCCATGTACACCATAAGTTGCCCTCAGCGCGCAATGAACAGTTTTCACAGAGAGTTGATTTTCGCGCAGCAATGGTTTTCTACACGTGTTTTTTGGTCGACCGCTCCTTTGCGGGTTCTAGTCCAGTGCCATTCTCATGATGCTACCTGGTGATTTTCTCAATGTGTGACCTATTCACCGCCACTTTCTGCGTTTGATTTGGCTAAGGATAGGTTCCTCGTTCGTTAATCTCCACAGTGCGTCGTTGCTGATGTTTGAAGTTACGTATTTAGTTTGACAGTAGTCACGCGTGGTCTGTCGAAAAAGCTGTATTGGCAAAAGTACATCCAATCTGATCACCCTTTATATGCTTATACAAGTATGTGTGTAAGTATACACAATAATGATCGCTGACACCGGACCTGATATCCTTTCTTTGTTTCGCAAAAAAAAGAGAACATTTTAAATAAATAGCACTTTAAATGCCAACTACGCAAAATACAAGAAAATGCAATTTAAAAGAAAGGTCAAAACATTTCACAGCCTCGCAAGACACATCATTGGAACCATACAATGTGCACAATGGGCAAAAACTGCAAGCCGTACGTCGAACAAAGAAAGTATCACGCTAAACCGTGATGTGGAACAAAGTGACTTCCATGCTGATGGTAAAATTTATTGCGTTGTGGTTGGTGGCGGATGGTTGATGGGTGATCTTGGTGATGGTTAAATGGCTGGTGGACGCAGGCAATTGTTAACTGCCAACTGGTGTCTGACGAAGAGGCATGCGTGACATATGTGCCAAAAGTATTTAGATGGCGTATTTGCAATACCAACACGCCAACACCAACAACCACTTCCGTTTCCGCACAGAGTTCATCTTCAACTCAACTCAGCTTTTAATGAATTGCGATATTCGGTTCGTATACTCGCAAAGTTAAGGAACATTTTTTTAATCGCAAATAATTAATTTTACAGCGAAAGAGAACGAAAAAAGAGCAAAACCTGCGAAAATAGTGTCGAACGTGATGTCAGGGGCGGTCATTGAGCACGCGTAATAGTTGACGGCAGGGTTGGCGGGAGGGCTGCATTGCTGCTGGAGTGTTGGCATGCTGGTGTGTATAGCGCAACAACAAACACTGTTGCTCTGTATTTGTAATTGTAAGTGTATGCAGTTGTGTGAGTTCGTCTGCATTTGATTTAAAAATAGTCATTGGCATCTGTTGAGCTGCAGCACTGGCCAAAGTGCAGACATTTACTGCAACGAACGACGTTGCTGACGAGCCGAGCGACGCAGGGGCTAATGGTGCAAGATATGTACATACCCACACATATACATACATACATGCATACAAATAGAGTAGATATACTGTGCTGGAATGCAGCTCCAGCAACAGCGGATAGTAAACGCGGAACGACCAAAAATGAGTGCTCTCTTTGATTGGGGTTGATGCTGTTTGGTTTGTTGGCGCGCCATGATAGGAGCATTCACTGCCACAGAATCTGCCGGTAATAAATCTATTTTCGTCCTGGATCCCTGCATTACAACAAGC
This sequence comes from Anastrepha obliqua, assembly GCF_027943255.1. Classification (NCBI taxonomy): domain Eukaryota; kingdom Metazoa; phylum Arthropoda; class Insecta; order Diptera; family Tephritidae; genus Anastrepha; species Anastrepha obliqua. The sequence goes on along the minus strand of NC_072894.1, from coordinate 25,904,899 downwards.
AAAGCAACACATGCTGAGGGCAATAAGACGCACTGCGCCACCTCGGCTTTGATGCAACCTTCGTTTTTGTTGCATACACATTAATCGCTGGCAGCAACCACACTGGCTGCTGCTGGCATTGTCAACGCCGAGCAATGCTGTTGTTGTGTTCGGATTGTTATTGTTGTTGTACTTTTTGGCTACCACTGCAATGCCACTGCACCCCAACAAGCGTGCAGTGACACGTCGCATTCGAGGCGGCAGCAACTAGTGGTGGTGATGGTGGCAGCGGTGATGGTGTTGGTATTGTTATTGGTGCGAGTGGCGTTCATGTTTCCTTTTTTCTTGACGGTGGTGGGGGGTGAGAAGCATTTTTATTTTAAGATTCATAATTTCATGAACAACTTTGCATAGAGGTGTTTACATACGTTCACGTACCTACTTATAGCTGCTGTAAAATATTTACAAGCGCACGTGAATACATACATACATATGCACATATGTATGAGTAGAGATTTATTCGTTTCTTTAGGTGTAGGCATGTGCATACATACAAGTACAGTTTATATTATTTTTCAATTTATTTACAATATTTGGTTCAATGATCAAAATATTCTCGCCCTGCTGCGATTCGTGCCTTCACATATGAGTGTGCGTGTGTATCGATCTTCGCACCATGGCATTGGGTAGCTGTGTGCGTGAGCTCACTTATTGGCGCTATGTGTATGTGGGCTGTGTTCATGAGTGCAACGACACAAATTTTTAGCAGCCAATTCGGTGAAACGTATACAGGTCATAAGCAAATTGCACCAAAATTAATGATGAACCATTAAAATCACCGCACTTGCCCAGAGATAATCACATCGTAAACATATTTAATTTTTGATTCATTAAAAAGCTTACTTCATATTTATAAACACACAAATGTAGTACTTACTTACATATACATACATATGCACATATTATTGCATGTGGCAATGCTTACTAAGAATGCTTGACCCAGTGATTCTACCGCCAGATCCGGGATCCAATACCGAGAAAGCACATTCGATTGAAAAGTATAAATTCAAAGCTTTACTGTATGACATCTAACCCCTTCAGTGCAGCTTTTCCCCTATTTGGATGCTGGATTACTATTCATGGAGACTAAATGGCTGATGAACTGATCCAAAATAATTCGGCTCTTGATATCACGTAGCCAAAAAAGGTTTTTATGCTAGCGAACATTATTAGACGTCGGATGTTCCAAAGTTAACTAATTGCATGGTTTACCTAATTGCAGATGGAAGTATCTATCCAGCAAAGTGCGCAGTAGTAAATGAAACTATTATTAAAATGGGCAGGTAAGATATACCCCTGCTAACCGCCATCTCCAAAAGGCACTGGCCGCTAGATGTCCGCGTTGCCAGATTGGAACTGAAGTAAAGGCTGATCAGATTGGGGGTACTTTCTCCAATGGGGTTTTTCGACAGATCACGCAAGACTACTGTCAAACTAAATACTTACTTTTTTTCAGTATTCATTGACATTACGTCGTGGAAAGACTTACGCCCCAACAACAACGTTTACAAATCGTACAATTGTATTACGAAAATTGACCCTCTGTGAAAAGTGTTTATCGCGCTCAGGCCAACTTATGGTGTTCAACGATAAGGCCCATTTTTGGCTTAATGGCTACGTCAATAAGCAAATTTGCTGTATTTGGGCTGAAGAGCAATCCGAAGAAATTAAAGAACAGCCATTACATCCATTGAAGCAACCGTTTGGTGCGACCTATGAACTAAAGGAATCATCGGCCCAAATTTCTACAAAGACAAAGCTGGCGCCAATGTAACTGTGAATGGCGAACGCTATCGCGTCATGATAAACAAATTTCTGTTGGGGCAAGTTAGTGATGTGAAGAATAAAACACGTGCACGTCGCTCAAGAACAGCCGAAAATATTGCTGTGGTAGCCGTAAGTGTTAAAGGAAAGCCAGGCTTGTTCATTCCTCGTCGTTCTTTCGAATTAGGCATTCCACAAGCGTCATTACACCGTATTTTGCATAAAGATTTGGGTCTTAAGGCTTATAGAGTCCAGTTAACACAAGAACTCAGACCGGCCGATCATCAACAATGTCGTGTCTTTGCTGATTGGGTCGTTGAAATGCATGAAAATGATCCGGAATTCCATCGAAAAAGCGTCTTGAGTGATGAGGCCCATTTACACTTCGGTGGCTTCGTCAACAAGCAAAATTGTCGGATCTAGGACTCAGAAAATCCAAAAATTATTGTTGAAAAGCCTCTCTATCCTCAACTTGTGACTGTTTGGTGCGGTTTATGGTCCCGCGGAGTCATTGTACCTTACTTTTTCGAAAATAAAGCTGGAGCAACAGTTACGGTGAATGGATTGCGCTATCGAGAGATGATTAACGATTTTTTATGGCCGGAATTGGATAGTATTGATCTGGACAACGTTTTTTTTTTTCAACAATACGGCGCTACAAGCCACACAAGCAACGAAACCATTGATCTTTTACCTCAATAACACCACTTATTGGAAAACACTTTACCTCCCTTTGCGTATTATTGCATGTCAATAGCTAGAACAGAGACCTTAGTTACACTGTTCTTTCGCCGGCTTGAAAAAAGTCAGTCAAAAGTCCACATATGGCCAATAATTGGAAACTCAGTTTACTCTACGTTATCCCTAAGAAAAGCGTTCTAATCATAGACCATTACAGGCATTACTCGTCATCAACCAACTGATTCAGCCTTATCAGTGTGGTCATCCGCTATACTCGTAGATAAGATTGCCAAAGAACGCTACAAGTCTGCCTGATATCACATTTTCGCCATTGTGAACACCGCTCTTAATATATTAAACGGAGCTACAAATACGAGGTCGAACATAATATTAGAATAACTGCATAATTCGTACTACAATCCTATGCAGAACGACGTTGATTACGACTATCACGTCTATTCGAATTAGATCAATCCTTTCCAAATTTTATTAATTATTTTTATTTCTAGAGAAATTTTCTTTGGTAGGGAATTCGAAGTTAAAAACGTGAGTTAGAAGTTTGGATAAAAGGATTATCTATATTACATTTACATTCCAAATATCTACACAGACGGGTCTTTGGTAGATGAAAAAAGAGCAGCCGGTATTTGTGAACGTCCAACATTGCCGTCATTTAAGCTGGCTATTTCTGACTTTTTTAGAGTAAGTATTTTTTCTAGCAGCGGTCGTCCCTCGGTAGGCAATGGCAAACCTCTAAGCCTATTTCTGCCATGAAAAAGCGTCTCATAAAACCATTTGCCGTTCGGAGTCGGCTTAAAACTGTAGGTCCCTCTATTTTTAAAACAACGCAAAAAGACGCACACCACAAATAGGAAGAGGAGCTCGGCCAAACACCCGAAAATGGTGTAAGCGCCAATTATATATATACATATACGAGTATAAGTATTGGGAAACAATAGGCGATCTCAGATAGACGAAACTTTTTGTGAATTTTAGGAACTCGTCTACCGTGGACTATTTAGCATTTATTAGGGACGCTGAACGCGGCAAAGAAAACCTTTTAGGTCGCAAAATCTTCTATTCATTTATCCACTCTCTAGAAGCACTCTCCCGCAACCACCACCAGGTGACCATCTAGGTTAACTCATTTAAGTTCTGTTTTTTTTTTCGTTATGCTGCCATATCGGGGATTAACATTCCTACTAAAATTTTATCGCTTGGTTGACATTTGTAAACGTTACGCCTTCTTGAGTAAATATACTCTGGACGTATTTTCAATTTTTTACAGTTTTAAAAATGGATTTGAATTTGCAACAGTGTCTTTGTATTAAATTTCGCGTTAAAAATGGATTCAATGGTGCGGAAACCATAGAAATGTTAACACCTGAATTGCATGCAAAAAAAGGGGCCGCGTTTATATCGCCAAAGACATGATTTTCAGAGCTGAATTCGACCCAACATTCATAAAACGCATCCTTACTGTAGGCGACGTATGAGAACGACACACAATCCAGGCATCTGGATTGCAAGAAGCAAAAAAGGAGGAATTTGTGAGAAAAAACTCGTGGATTTTGGTCCATGATAACGCACCGACGCCCATAGCCATCGTTATTTGTGGAATGGAAAAATCGGCTCTGAGCAATACCGGAAATAAAGTACCAGAAATGTTTCGAAAGCTGGATCAACCGCTCGTATAAATGCGCTTCGGTTGATGGGGCGTATAATAATGAATAAACTTGTATTTTGAATTTTCTGAATATATCCCGGGAACTTTTTGATCAGTGTGGTATATCGGGCGCTAGCTATGTAGGCAGCTAGATATAAAAAAACCCACTAAAACCAAAAAGTGTTTAATTAAAGAATGAATTTAAGAAAAAAAAAATCTAAATAAAAATAGATTTGTAAACATTTGAAACAACCGAAAAGTTTACGAAAATTGTAGGATAGAAATGCATTTGAAAAAATTTACATCTATATAAACCCATAAATCCGTTTGCTTAAAATAACTTCAGTTTTTAATATTTTCACACTTCGCACTTGAAAGTATTCATCGGTTGTTTGTTTGGGCTGCAGTGTCGTTGCACCTCTTTTAATATTAACAAACGAGTTCAACACCTTTTTCTTAACGGGCAGATGAAAAAGAAAGCCAGCTTATAGTCGCTAACAAATAGCTCAAAATATTTTAAAGAAATGCACATAAATATTGTTTACGAGGGTTGCTACTTAAGTTTTGAGATAAGCAAGTAAAAAAAAATTGCATATAATCGAAAATGGTTTTATTGTTTTTCCAAATAGTATCCATTTCCATGAGCTTGCACAAATTTTCGAAGCACTTTCCATTCCGATTGAAAAAATTCCGAAACATATGCCTAAAACGCATCCACATCTTCTTTAGGCATCGAAAAACCTTAACCTACCATTTTATTTTTAATCTGTTGGAATAAAAAAAAATAATTTGGGCTCAACCTGGACTGCAATGACGTTTGGCGGATCAATTTGATGTTTTGATTGCTCAAAAATTCACTTGTTTGAGACGGTCGTGGTGGAGAATGATTTGTCTTCTGTGATTGGTTTTCTCTATTTTTCCTTACATTATTAATATTAATATTAATATATATGTATCCAATTATTCAAAAAAAAAAAAAAAAACAAGCAACCATCTGCTTCGGAGTAATTCGTGCGCGAATAACTTTTGCTGTTTTTGGCTCGTCTTGGAAGATCCACGATTAGTTTTAGTTTAGATTTTAGTTTACTCAGTTTCAGGTTCATATGCAATATCCATGATTGGCGACTGTCCCAATCCTGTAAACATTTTTCGATGCACGCAATTGCATTTTGTCAAAATTTCTTTGCAGCAATCGACACAAATATTTTTTTACTGAACGATTTTTCACATTATGCGGTACCCAAGGCGAGAAAATCTTTTTGACAGCCAAATATTCGTGCAATGTTGAATATACGCAAGTGAAGCTAATGCCAAAGCATGCCTCAATCCCTCGGTGTGCCACATGATGGTCTTGCAATATCAATCATCAACGATTTTTTCAGACACAACAACCGATTTTATACAAGAAGCGTCCTACAGCGAAGATCGACTACGAACAGCTCGAGATGATATTTCATCACTAAAAAGCGAAGCGATTTTATCGAGAAACAGTCGTTATGTCGAAGTGATAGAAGTTTTCGTATGAAAATATTAAAGATTTACTTACATTTTTTACCAAGATTAAGGCTTGAAGTAACCCATCACGTTGGACTCCTTGCCGTGGCGACAAGACCAAAATTGTGGTTTAATCCCCCTCGGTAACTCAATGCATTACGAACTGAGAACGCTGACCAGGCGTGCGTGAAACAGTTTATATGGTGCCCATTCAATTATCCATGCGGATAGCACCGTACCAACCATAGCTGCCTACCTTGGTATCCCGCCACATCCAAATAGGGAAGACCATAATTATTAGCGGTGGCGTGGATATTGGTAAAGCAATATATTAATGTGTATCTATAAAATGTAAATGTTATCTTAGTCGTGGAGTCCTGTGGTATATCCTCTTATATCATGCACAATGCGGAGGAGCCACTACCATTACAACTCATGAGAAGTGCAGTAGAAGTAACCTCGGGCGCTGTGTTATCCTAGCAGCTGGCAGCTGCTACTAACGCACATCATCACGTCTGAGCAATTCATTTACAAACGAATACGGATTTTTGAATACATTATGTGTAAAAGTTTTTGGATTAGGAATTTAGGTAATAGACCTCCTATTCGTAACAACAGAAAGCATAACACGCGCCAACAACTTCCAACCTTACAAATTGCCGAGGTCAGATGTGTCTATCTTTGAGGTGGCGATTCGGTGTTATTATATTCCCATGAACTGGGCTTAGATAAAAGTGGCTTTCATTTTCAAAGGACGGAAAACCACACCTACAAGACCGGAGGACTCTAGGCCGGAATTTAGCAAGACTCTATCAACCGTCTTGCTAAATTCCATAGAGCGATTGCTGGACGCCCACATCTCGCTTCATTCGCTAATTTTCACAATTGAAAAATCAATTCACTATAAGGAATACAGCCGCCTTTTTCGACTGATAAAAGGGTGCGCTAGTCTCGCTTATAGAGCGAATGTTAATCTAGTGGACAATAAGCGCAATATTTGGTGAAGCATGAGTTAAGAAATTTCCAGTCAAGGTGGTCAGGTTCACAACTGCTGTAGAATCTGGCTGCTAACAGTCTCCTCCAAGAACTAGAAGGTATTCTTCTACAAGATTATTCATTTGGGTTAAGAGTCGAGGACAGGGAGTGAATTCGGAGAAAATAGATATGCTACTTTTTAACAGGAGACATAAAACACATGTTCTTAAACTGATATCCCTAGGGGTAAAGCCCTTTAGAATAACGTAAATGTCTACGCCTTTCGCTGAATAGAAAGCTAAGTTGAGGACTCACAGCTGCTGATATGGTGCGCAAAGTACAGGGTGGGCCACATAGCGTTTGCTTTTTGAACCACCTATTTTTTCAAGAATGGTAACACAAATGACATGTCAAATATGTTCATAATTTACTTAAAGGTTTGACATTTACGAAATGGGACGCTATACGCTTGAACAAAATTGGGAAATATTGAAAACCTATTTCCAAAGTGGTGAGTCTTTTCTTCTTTTCTGATAAAGCTCATTTTCACATCGGTGGCTACGTCAATAAGCAAAATTGTCGGATTTGGGGCTCAGAAAATCCACACGTTACTGTAGAGAAGCAAATGGATAAACAACAAGCCACTGTTTGGTGCGGTTTTTGGTCTGGCGGCATCATCGGGCCATTTTTTTTTTTTTCAAAAATGAGCGAGGAGCCGCGGTTACAGTAAATGGCGATCGTTACCGTGACATGCTCAATGAGTAGTTTCCAAAAATTGAAGAGGATGACATGGTCGGCATTTGGTTTCAACAGGACGGTGCAACTTGTCACACTGCCAAAGTTACACTCGAACTTTTGGCTACCGTTTTTGAGAACCGAATAATCAGCCGAAATTCCGATATCAATTGGCCGCCTCGGAGCTGTGATTTAAGCCCGTTGGACTATTTTTTGTGGGGAGCCGTTAAGGACAAATGTTTTGCGATCCATCCAGAGACGATTGATGCTTAAGAACACGAAATCGAAGTTGCCATTCATGAAATTGGAGCCCAAACAATCGAAAATGTGCTTAAAAATAGGGTTGTTCGAATGGCCTACTGTAACGCCAGTCGTGGTAGTCATTTGAACGATATTATTTTTCATTCATAAATGACAATGTTCAATCTTCAAAATAAAAAAAAAGTTTGAAAAAATATTTATTAGTTCTTTTTTTATAGCCGATTCAAAAAGCAAATTTTACATGGCCCACCCTATATTAACAACGTTCTACACCTGGAATAGGTCAATTGTGGAAAAATTGGGAATGGAACTCGTAATAATGCATAGGCTGTTGTTAGGCCAATTATTTGTTAATTGAACTGTGGCATTGAACTGTAGCAGAACACCTTTGAGAAGGGTGTGAACATTAAGCGGACTGACAAGGTTTATATCTGTTCTCATAACTGGTGTCACCTCTTACCCTCAAGGGAAGTTTGGAAAGAGGACTTTGTCAGACAAGACGAATACATCCATGTAAACATGAGTATATGGGTTCGACCTATGACCAAGGTGAGCGAAGGGCAAGGTGAGTGAAGGTGTATATTCCAAACATCTGGGAATCTCCTTTAATTTTCAGCTCCCCGACTATGGCAGGGTTTTCCAGAATGGACTGATGAGAATAATTAAGGGCGTGTACAGCATGAGTTAGTACTGACTGATTCGATACCGGAAAATAATATCTATTCTTAGACTGACATACACGCAAAGCAGTCCACAACCTCCGAGATAATGTCTAGTGATTACGCTCAAGTTTAATATGGCAGATCAACTAGCAAGACTCGGTACCAAACTGCTTAACGAGTACATAGAAAATGAATGGTGCCTTTAATGACTAGCAAGTTACCTATTTTTTGGACATTTTCTAACATTAGCAAACGAAAGATCGCTTAACGAACTCACCTACGTAATCGCGCGACAATTGTGGGCGACTCTCAATGCTAAATGCACAGAATCTTCTAAGCCAAGGCAAGCGTAGTCTTAACGAACTTATTTCTGTTACCTTTCACATACCTTTTGCAAAAGCTGTCTAGATGAAGAACACAAAAAAACAACTCAGCACTTTCTCTGACACAGTCCTGCTCTACCCAGATGACGATACACCACCTTAGGTAGACTGTTCTTTAATGAGGTAGAACAATATTGCACCGTTGAAATCAGGTATCTTCTAAAATTTTTGATCAGTTCACATTGGTCTTAGAAGAGCTGAGGACAAGTTCCTCATGCGGCATCACAATGGGTTCATGTTTGAAGTACTTGTAAGCAACACAATTTGCACTCCTATGACAAAACTTTTCGAGTGCCATCACCATTAGAAATGTTAAACTTTACAATTACAGTAGTGAAATTTTACACATTCACAGTGATGTTGCCATATCTCATAATTTAAGTAGCAACCCTCGTACGTGCTCAAAGAAGTACAAATTAATCGTCGTTTGTTTTCCTTTCCAATATCCTTTGACTTGTGGCAAACATAAAGATATGTATAAGCCAATATGTATACATAAGCACATATGTACATAAGTATGTATGCACCAGTGAAATTTTTTTAGTTGAATCACTTGTGAGCTTGAGCGGATATGGTGGTGATTTTTCTCAGATAATTTCAAAGAAAATACCACCATAAATGTCTATTTTAAACAAGATGCTTTGTCGAATAGTTATAACGCGGTGAAATGCAACTTGTAAAAGAAGGCGCTGCATCGGATGTGCATGTCTGTCTGTTCGCCTCTATGATGAATGGCGAGAGTGACTAATAGAGAGCACACAATAGAAACTTCAAGCGAACTTCAAATGGCGCGTGAATGCATCCACCTCAGCCGCTCAGTAATCCACGGTACAGATATACTTTGTAGTACTACATACATATGCACTTACATACAATAGGATGGCCTAAAACAGAATTTTTATTCTTGATGCTACCTCTTAGATTTGTTCTATGGCCAAAAAAATTAATCAAATACCTATAATATTTCTTTATTTACTTTACGCATACCGGTAGCGATTTGAAAATTAGCATTGAATTTGCACAAGAAAAAACCTACTTTTCTGAAAATTTTGGTACAGAATGTTTACAGTTTCACAAACGTCCAAAAATTAATGCCCTACACTTTATTAAAAAAAAAAATTAATATTTTATATAGTGTCCCTAAAAAATCCCTAAATTCTAAAACCAAAAAAATGTTAAGTTAAAGAAACTATCATCTATTCTTGGTATTATTTTCCATCGCATTCTAACAAACTCTATTTTTATATTTATTTATTTATTTTTATAATCTGCTGTAAAAATTAGCTTACAGACTAACAAAAATTTAAAGAAAAGCCAGCCAAATTTGGTATCAATAATATTATCAATCCATATAATTACAATAATAAGTAACTAAATTTCAATTTTTTACGAAATTGGTTCAAGATAAAGCGAAATCAAGCAGGCTGGTATGGGATGAATTATAACCTCGAAGTACCCTATAAAAAGGGTAAAAATTGAGAAAACTTCTTTGTGTAACATTAAAGCTCATACTCTCAAGTAAATCTAGACAGTCGGCCATGCCATTATTAATACTGAAAATAATTGAAAGTGAAAGAATTATCGTATTTTTTAAAGATTCTAAATTATTTGGTATGGGAATAAGTTTCCGCCCTCGTAAAGAGGTGTCGCTGCTGATACTATTTTTGTGTTCGCTTTAGTAATATACTGGTGATTTTAAAGTGTATATGTGAGGCCTCGATCGGAGTAGTTGTCATTCGTTTGAAGCGTCAAGATCCTTTTTTATCTGACGTTAAAAATGTCTACGTTCGTCCCTAAAGAAACATCATTTACGGGAAACCCTTCCTTCATTATTACCTTTCAAAGAAAAGTGCATCTGAAACGTATCGTATATTGATCAATATTTACGGTAATCACGCTCCATCAATTACAACTTGCAAAGAGTGGTTTCGACGCTTCCAAAATGGCAATTTCGACGTGAGTGATAAAGATTGCAAAGGGGCACCGAAAAAATTCGAAGATAGTTATCTACAACAATTATTGGATGAAGACGCATGTCGAACTATTAATGATATGTGTAAAGATTTGGATGTTGACAGATCTTTCGTCGTTACCACGCAATGGGAATGGTCCAGAAAGCAGGTAACTGGGTGCCACATCAATTGAAGGAGAGGGATATCAAGAGACATTTGGTGATATGTGAGATACTTCTTGAACGACAGAAAAGAAAAGGTTTTCCGCATCGCATCGACACTGGGGATGATCTATTATGATAGTCCTAAGCGTCGAAAATATTTGAGCCTGCCAGGTGAACCAGTTCCATCAAAAGCGAAAAAAAATATTCATGCTTCAAAGGTTATGTTGTTCATCTGGTGGGATCAGAAGGGTGTCATCAATTATGAACTCCTTAAACCATCTTAAAACATCACTGGCGATCGTTACCGACTACAGCTAATGCGTTTGAATAGAGCTCTCAAAGAAAAGCGGCCGGAATGGGACGGTAGACATGACAAACTGAATTGGCTGCATGACAACGTCAGTCCAGCTAAATCAGTCCAGAAGTATTTAGAGGAACTGAATTGGGAAATCTTGCTCCACGCGCCGTATTCCCGAGACATTGCATATTCGGATTACCATCTCTTTCGCTCAAATGCAGTCAGCCCTTATTGGAGAGCTGTTCTTACGAGATAACAAGAGCATCGCAAACTGGTTCAATGAATGGATTAAGGCAAAAGAACTCGAAATTTTCGTCAGAGGTATGCTGCCTGGAAGATGGAGTTTTAGCTTCCAAGCTAATTCGTTTAAATAATTCGTAATTTTGGCTAAGAAGAGACTGAAACTTATTCCCATAACCAATAATTCACTTTAACCGAGAATTATACGATGGAATAGGGGCTGAAATCGTAGGGAACGCAATGCCTGCTTAAATAATATTTTTCCAGTTTTTGACTAACGAAAGTTGGTCGTAAGGTCTCCAAATTATAACAGCGTACTTGAAGTAAGAACGAACAAGAGCCGTAAACAGCAGTTCATAGGTTTACGGATCAGTAAATTCAGATGCAATGCCAATGAAGCCTAGAACACCGTAAGATTTTGAAAGAATAAAATTATTTACGTGTAACTGGCACCTTCTTAGCAATTTTTTTAAAAGGTTGTTAATACAAACGTATTGGCTTTCGTATAAATATAGACAAAGAAACTGCTGTTTCGAAGATATTTTATTATACTTATAGAAGAGAACTTTGATTAGAAAATGAAATAATAAAAAAATTTCTTCTTAAATTCAAATTTCTACTTTTAATTTTTTTTTTTTGTTTTTGTTTTTTCTTTGTTGAAATTTCGTTTCTGCAATTGGATGAACAAGTGCTGCTTAAGGCACACCTATTTCCAAGTACACTACGAATTACCAGATTTCGACCACCGATCAACTAGCTGTCCATCAATTTGGTTGCCATACATCTTCTACATCTCCAACTAAACTAGTCAGATGTGGCACAGCAGCCAATTCTCAATACGTTGTCAATGGAAAAACTCGAAAATAAATAGCACAAAAATCAAGAAGATGTATGTATGTGTGTGAATATGTATGAGAACAGGGTGCTTGAAGTATAAGATTGTTTACAAGAGAACAAAGAGGATCTAACTACGCTTGAATGTTGAAAGTAATCCTCACCGTAATTAACACACAGTCCAACGCTTCTTCCAATCGGCAAAGCACAAATCGATTCAGTCCCAATATCTAAATATTTGGCACATCAACCTAAAAGCAAAGATTTTGGATATTTCTCAATTTGAAGAGAATAATGTTTTTTTTTTTGCATATTTACGTCGAAATTGCCTCAGCTGGGGTCAGAAAAGTCACGCGGGATTATGGAGCGGCGCCGAGTCCCAGTTTGGTAGCATTTTTAGAGTAATGATTTTGTCGGGTAGTGATCGGTCAAGCCAAAACTCCTATCGTCGGTGAAATACGATGACTACTGGCATGAACTCAAGATTTGCTCGTAGTCCAAAATTTTTACTTACGTTGGTTTATTTGCAGGCTATTGTTGGCCTAATCACGAGACTCATTCTCTTGGATGAGTTCCACAATATATTTGAGGTAAAAAAATCGGCTCGATGTGAAATGTGTCTAGAAGATGATTTGACTGCATTTCATTACTTATTTGCAAATAACCGACATATGGTTCATAGGTCAATCTGGAGTGCTTTCTGGACAAGAGGGAGACACTTTACCGTGGTAGAATCGACAAGCGTTTAAATTGAAAAAAAAAGTTTAATTCTTTTTGGTCATTGTTTTGTGAGGCACAATTGAAAAAATGTGTTTAAACAATCTTTGGTCCGTTTTACGGCGTACACCAAAAGCTCGATTATATTCGCAGAATCCTAAAACGATGCTCCAAAGCGGGCTCTTAAAAATCAAAAATCATCAAAAAGGAACTATCCACAATGGCATAAAAATTGGAATGAGTAGCCGAGGTATTCACATGTTTGAAATCGTATTCCAGAAATAGTGGCAATGTTTTATGTCTGTAATTAAGCTGTAAGATGGTTTATAGTCACCGTAGCAGAGTAGGGAGTTTTGCTTCGTTGGTCAAAGTGGTAACTCATTCAGAATCCAACTAGCACTTCCGCACCATTTTGTTGCTACATTCTCGCTACCAACTTTTTTAACGGTTAATTACAGTATGACTGGGATCAGTATATAGCTTGTGCGTCTTAAGAAACTTATAAGGTTTTGACGTATAGGCCAGATAGATGTTCGAGACTCTCGAACAGTGGTTTGTCCAAGTTTAGTTTGACATTCTCTCCTTCCATAAGACAGGGCATTCGTAGAGGAAATTCAAAATCGTTTCCTTTTTCTTTGATTGTGTACTGGTTGTTTACTGTGGCAGTGTGTGTTGGGAGGGCTGCACATTTTGGGTGCTTGTTCCTCGACAAATCAAAAGCCAGTAATGACTGCCGCGCGTCTGTAGGGAGTTTTGGGGATTTAAAAAAATTTGTTTAGCAGTCGCCCCTCAGTAGGTTATGGCAAACCGCTGAGTGTATTCCTGCTATGTAAAGCCTCACACAAAAAAGAGGTTGTCTGTAAAGTAGCTTTACTGACGATAGTTTAACGTGATAACGTCATAAGAAAATACTAATTGAATGGTTGCATGTTTCAAAAGAAAATTTTAATTTTATTTGTTTGATAGATATTTTGTATGGATATAGAGAATGAGTTAACATTAACATAACATAATATACTTTAACATAACATAGCATAACATAACATAACATAACATAACATAACATAACATAACATAACATAACATAACATAACATAACATAACATAACATAACATAACATAACATAACATAACATAACATAACATAACATAACATAACATAACATAACATAACATAACATAACATAACATAACATAACATAACATAACATAACATAACATAACATAACATAACATAACATAACATAACATAACATAACATAACATAACATAAAATAACATAACATATCATAACATAACATGCTGTTCAAGCAAGGTAACGACGCATGAGCAAGATAACGACGCATTTCTTGGTGCGTACAGCCGGCTACATAGAATTATAAGACGTTATCACGTCAAAAAATAATAATAACATTAAAACAACAGGTATTATTAACAAACTTGGTTTTATTTTAAATTCTTCAAGTAAATCAAATTAATAATAATCAATAAGAAGGCATATGCAAATACAAATACGTGAATTTATATTATATATGTACATATGCGCATATACATACACATATACGCTCACTTAAGTAGGAGAGAGCAAGATGTCGAACGTTGCCGTTCGTTTGCTTTGTTTGCTTTGTCGTTCGTTCCGCGCTTTCGCTCAGTTCATTCAAGGTAACGGCAATGAGCAAGGTAACGACACATGAGCAAGGTAACGGCAATGAGCAAGGTAACACCAATGAGCAAGGTAACGACACATTTTTTCGTGCGTGCAGCCTGTTAAATCGAATTATAAGACGTTATCACGTCAAAAAATCACTTACTATTCTGTAGCGAGCAAAAATTTTCGATCCATTCATTTGTGTGGCAACACTAAGGCGCCAATCACAAAAAACCTAAGTCACCTATAAAAATATTTATCTTTTTCAAAAAAACTAAAACTAAATTTATATTTGGATCACCCTTTATGCGCAGAAGAAAAAGCATATCCATATATATCCCGCAGAGGCATTTGAACGGGAAAAAGCAACAACGCAAAAAGCACAAGCAATCGCATCAAAGACCGCACACTTCTTGAAAAAGCGGAAACGCGAAGAGATGTATGATACAGACGGTGGGGGTGGCAGGTAGGTGTGTAGGAAAATATTTCTGCGTTTCATTCGAATGTGGCCATTGAACTTTTCACGCACACACTTTGCGTCCAATTTTTTTATTTTTATTTTGATTTCTTGCTTTCAGCGAGCCGCCCTCTCCCACTGCCTTCACAACACTTCACCTAATCTGAATCGTTTAAATTATGCGGTCTATGGCTATGTGGCGGTTAGCGCGGCGGTGGAAGCAGCAACAGAAATGATAACAAGTGGAAAATCAGGAAAAGGCGTCGCGTGTTTGAAAAGAGGCAGTTAGTACTGAAATTTTGCGCATCGAGTAAAAAAGGTAAAGTAAAGACATTTGTTTTAATCAAAAAGATATGGAATGTTTATTTATCAATATTCTTTGTTTTGAATTTTCACGTTTTTTCCCCCTGATATGTTTTAGGTACCGTTTGGCAGCGATTTAACACACTTTATAAATAAAATGATTTTCATTTTAAAATATTTAAATGATACTAGAGTAGGTAAAATTGTTCGGGAAATGGAGGAGGGGGATTTGTTTAGCTCTTAGCGCTACTTGGTTACCCAATGTAACTTTAAATACTAAATTGCAGACAAATAACATAACATTGCAGACAAATAATGATAACCTGTAAAAATTTAACAAGTCTAATAGGAAGAGAACATCAAAATTTAACTCCGCACCATAGTTAGAGTCCTCACCGAGCATCTGTTATGCGACAAGAGTCTCGCAAAAACAATGTATTATACACTTTTTAAGTGGCATAGGCTACTCAAGCAATGTTGAGAAATGGTTAGCGTATATTTCATATTCTACCAATTATTGTATTGTATTGAATATCATGTAATAATGCACAACACTACCTCAGAAGAAACACCCGTGGAAGTTTTTAAATCTGTGTAGTAAGATTCACTATCTTTTCGCCAACTTTTAACGATTCGATAATTGTTAATTTTGTCTACAGCATTTGTAGTTTGCTCAAACGATTATGCATATATTGCTTTAGAATATCAAAAAATCCGCTTCACAGCTGAGCAACTCAATCAAAAATTTCTTTTGCAGCTTGCCGCTTCACTCGGGTCACAAGAAACCTCACCCTGCCGACGTTTAATCTGTGACGCGTCTGTTACGCTATGTATTTTTCAGCTAACGAACGACTGGCTCATGGATATTCCCCATCGCTCACCCACGGGTCGTTGATAACATCAAGTTGCAAAAAATCGCAGTGCAGTTAAAACCTTGTAATATAAAGATAGAGTTTAGAATTAAATTAGTTCGAAGAATACAGGATTTAACTGTTCAGTCGACATCAGAATTATTTTAGAACATCTGAGTTGACTGCCAACCTGAGAAATTAGGTCCTCAGCCAAGTCTGGAGTTAAATGGAATAGTTGTTGAAACTCTCCTGCAGCCAAATGCATCCCGGAGCAAATGTCGATCGAGTGTTTGAGGGTTCACTATCACATCTCCATGCGATAAGCCATAAGCCAAATACTTAAAGGACATATTCCCGTCTTCCTGTTTTTGTTAATGGAATTCCAAAATTTTAATTCAAACTACTAATTCTTCTTTTCTGGTTTAATTTAACCACAACAAAATTGTGGTCGTTCAGTTTGCGAGAATCGACATGGTAACCAATCAGCTGATTTTGTCTTATCGATTTCCTTTATACCTTCTACTCAAATATGAACGAGGCGGTATCAATAAAACAGTCCGCGGATGACATATGGCAAAAATAAATTTTTTGTTTTTTGGTAGGACTGTTATAAGCTTACATGGCAAATTTCAGCGTGATATGTCACATAGTTTGTTTTCTGTGCTACTGTAAACAAGTCAAGCTCGAGTGCCTTCTTCGAATTTAACGATGGAAATTCAAGTTGAACAAAGATTTTGTTTGAAATTTTGTTATTCCAACAAAATTTCGGCTTCAGACGCTTTAAAAATGTTGCAGACAACCTATATGGACTCTGCTCTATAGCGTGCACGTGTTTTCCAGTGGTACAAATCGTTCAAAGTGGGCGTACATCGGTTGAAAACTTGCCTCATGAACGTCGTCCAGCAACATCAGTAAACGACGAAAACATCGGAAAAGTAAAGGAAATTGTGCTTGAAAATCGCACAAATCGCAAAATCGGTTAACGCTAAATATTATTTAGACGTTTTAAAGCATTTCGCGAAAACATTCGTCTTAAAAGGAAGGAATTGTGGGACAACAAGTCATGGTTCTTGCATCACGATAATGCACCAGCTCACACATCACGTCTTGTTCGCGATTATTTGAACAAAAATAATGTTAATATCGTTCCGCAAGCACCGTATTCGCCTGATATGGCTCCATGTGACTTTTTCCTGTTTCCCAAGCTCAAGTTGCCGCTCCGTGGAAAACATTTTGAGACAATTGAAGTCATAAAAGAGAATTCGAAGAACCCACTCGAGCTTGACTTGTTTACAGTAGCACAGAAAACAAACTATGTGACATATCACGCTGAAATTTGCCATGTAAGCTTATAACAGTCCTACCAAAAAATAGAAATTTTATTTTTGTTATATGTCATCCGCGGACCGTTTTATTTATACCGTCTCGTTCATATTTGAGTAGAAGATAAAATAGGTTACCGAATAGTAAAATCGTTAAAATCGTTAAGGAGAGATAACAAGCTGAGTCGGAATAGAAGTGGATGCAGCGGCAAAAAAAAAGGTACAGCACCGCATATGATTCTTCAAATTGTTACTATCGACTGAAAAGATGATGACGGCTGATATGCCACATTTTGATTGTTTAGATCTAAAAAGTTAGGACCTCTTTGAAGTCTAAGATTATGGCCAAAGCATGTCGACTTGATATTTAATATTTCTGGATCTATCATATTACGGGTGACACAAATTAAAACCGCACCATTATGCCGATCGTAGCGGCTCTAACTGAGTTGAAGTTCCGGAACGGTTCTTTCTTTCCCAGCAATTCGTTGCAATTTATGGCATTATTGCGGTCAAATTGGATATGGAAAGCATAGGCGACAAAAGAGCAGACCAAAATACGTTTTACAAAAACATATGAAATTTTTGCGGTATTTCTTAGAGCATATTTTGCAATAATTCCTAATTTAAACATACTTTGAAACTTGTTAAATTTAGAATTAAACATAAAATTTTCTTAAGATGGCTAAGTGGAATCTTGCAGGAGGAATTTTCATTGGTAAATCACCACACCGAAAGTATTTTATCAAAACCAGCTTTACCAATGACGAGAGCCTTCGACGAAATGGCAAACAACAGGTTTAAGCGAAATATTTAATTTTAATTTAAATAAAAAACAATCAGTTTCTAAACCATATTTTAAATTATTTGTTAAATTGAATGTGCAAAACTCGTTTTTGTGTCTTCTATTACATATATTTAACAGCTCGCCTGCTACAATACAAAATAAAATCAAATAAACTCTTTTCAAAAATAATTTATACATACATTTACTTTTAACAATTATTTTAAGGTTATGGGGGGAACATAGGGCCCTCAATTTACGGAAGGCCGAAACTAGTCCTAGAAACTAGGAAGGCCGATTTAACTAACCGCTAACACAGCTTTCCATACAAAGCGAAGCGCGAATCAAACGTACAGCCAAAAACAAATAAAATATTAAGTTATATATATTATGCACATTAGGCCTAGACTCAGTGAGGTCTTAATAGTTGACGCAACGTTAAGGGGTTATATACAGTTAGAATTTTTAAGAAATCGATTTTGTTTTTATATTATTTTCTTAATACTAATATATTTAAGAATGCACACAGAAAATTTAATATCGTTCCGGTGAATATTTTCGAAATTACACGCAAATTTGAAAAGGCTTTCGTTCCGCAA
Source organism: Anastrepha obliqua (assembly GCF_027943255.1). Classification (NCBI taxonomy): domain Eukaryota; kingdom Metazoa; phylum Arthropoda; class Insecta; order Diptera; family Tephritidae; genus Anastrepha; species Anastrepha obliqua. The sequence goes on along the minus strand of NC_072894.1, from coordinate 25,886,070 downwards.
GCACTACGGATATGGCTCCATGTGACTTTTTCCTGTTTCCCAAGCTCAAGTTGCCGCTTCGTGGAAAACATTTTGAGACAATTGAAGTCATAAAGAGAATTCGAAGAACACACTCGAGCTTGACTTGTTTACAGTAGCACAGAAAACAAACTATGTGACATATCACGCTGAAATTTGCCATGTAAGCTTATAACAGTCCTACCAAAAAACAAAAAATTTATTTTTGCCATATGTCATCTGCGGACCGTTTTATTGATAACGTCTCGTTCATATTTGAGTAGAAGGTATATAACCCCTTAAAAGCGTAATGAGAAAAAGTAAGGCAGCCAAGGCACATTAAATAGGTAGCGGCTGTAAGGTTCCTATTTTCATTTTTTTTTTTTTTATTTATTCGGTCTTTAAATTTTCAATTTTTTTTTTTCAAGCTGTCTAGCTTCGTTTACAGATTGTGTTATTCAAAAAAAAAAAATACGTTGCTCTTGTTGTTTTTGCTTTACTGTTACTACCTGTTTAATGGGCCTTGAATGAAGCAGACAACAAGTCGAAACTACAAGTAAACCACTTTTAACAGCTGGCTCGTCTAAACTCCTAGTTATTATCGGGTATGGCGCAGCTGTTTGCTAGTGTGGCCCAGTTTACTCAAAATCGTACTGCTGTTTTGCAAAAAAGCAGGATTGGAAGCACCTACAAAAATATGTGACGCGTAAACATGGAAAAGAAAGTAGTGTGGGAACACAGCTGAAAGTGTCGTACGGGAACACACCTATACCTATCAGTGTGGCCACACTGATTTCATTATTCATTATTCATTTTTATTCACTATTCAACTGAATTTAACGTCGTTATTGATTCGAAGAATTAGATGATTCGAGAAGCGTCCTTTCAACTACAAGACACATAAAAATTAGAGTTCTGTTACAAATTAATATATTCATTTTAATCTTGAGTTTTATTGGAAATAAAGCGTGTTAATTTTTATATAAAAGTATATGTGGAGTTTTATTCCCCCACATAATTGGTGACCCCTACAATTTACCAACACGCATCATGGAAACAGGGCAAACGGAAATTGAAAAAACTGGCGATACTGACCCCGTCGTACACAGCGGAGCGTCCAACGAAGAATTTTTCGAAGCAGTTAATATCTCCCAGCTACACACACCCTTGGCCGCACACATCGACCGGTTCGAACGATTGGAGCTGCCACCGTTTTGGAGCCAACAAGTCCAATTATGGTTTGCCGCAATCGAGGCGCAGTTTCAGCTCAGGAAGATCACAGCGGACGCAACGAAATACTATGCAGTGGTCGCCCGTCTTGACCAAGACGCGCTTATGGTTGTGGAGAACATCGTTGCGAACCCACCATTATCAGATAAGTATATCGCGCTAAAGGAGGCTCTGGTCAACCATTTTGTAATTCCGCAGGAGCGCAGGTTCAAAATGCTGCTGGCTGGAATTGAGTTGCGGGAACGACGCCCTACTGAACTGTTGGCAGAAATTAATCGGCTTGGAGGAAACAGTCTGGACCCAGCATTCGTCCGCTCGATGTGGCTAGATCGACTTCCTCTACAGATTCAATTAGCACTCACCGCTACTGGTGAACAGGACAATGCCAAACTCGCACAGACAGCGAACAGGCTTATGGCAATTCAGCGTGACTCCGAACACCACAGCGTAATGCCAATCGCCCGAGAGACTGCCGCCAGCAGTGTTATACAGAAGCAACTGGACGAGCTAGCTAAACAAATCGAGAAACTTTCACAGAAACTTAGCAGATCGACAGTGGGCGAAGACAGCCAGAAACGCTTCAACAACTCGACAAACGTATCTCGCAGCACCACCGACAACACCTCAACATCCACGTGCTATTATCATCGGAGATTCGGCGAACGTGCCAAAAAGTGCACGCAGCCTTGTGCTTTTCAGGGAAACGCCAGTCGCCCCCAGTAGACACGGCGGATACTGGTGGCAAGTCAATTCTTCGTCGACTATTTGTATACGACCGTACAACAGGTACGAAATTCCTCGTCGATACCGGCGCGGATATTTCGGTCACCCCACCTTCGCGCCAAGACCAAACAACACCAACACAGTTTCGACTTCAAGCTGCAAATGGCAGCAAAATAGAAACGTATGGTGAGAAGGTCATCGTGCTCAACATCGGCTTACAGCGACCGATCCGTTGGATTTTCCGCATCGCTAAGGTGCCTTATCCGATCATAGGTGCAGATCTCATTCACGCTCTCGGGCTAATAGTGGACCTCAAGCGCGGTCACTTAATAGACCCCAACTCAGACTCGCACAGCATAGGATCGTACGCTACGGCTCCGGTCACGGCCATCACAGCACTTACTCAAACCAACAAATTTACAGCCATCCTCAAGGCTTTTCCGGAATTGCTGGGTAATCCTTCCAACCTCACGGCATCCAAGCATTCCGTCAAACACTTTATACCAACCACTGGGCCACCGTGCGTACAACGCGTTCGACAGTTATGCCCGGAGCGCCTCAAAGTGGCCAAGAGGGAATTTGAACTAATGGTCGAGTTGGGACATGCCAGACCGTCAAACAGCCCTTGGGCTAGCCCACTGCACATGGCTAAGAAGAAGAACGGGGACTGGAGACCATGCGGCGACTACCGTAGGCTTAACGAGAAAACCATTCCCGATCGGTACCCGATAGCGCTCCTCAATGACTATTCAACAATTTTAGCAGGGAAAGTCATATTCTCCACCATCGACCTTCGGCGGGCATTCCATCATATCCCGGTGGCAGAGGAAGATATACCAAAAACCGCGGTAATAACCCCGTTTGGTTTATTCGAATTCGTTAGCATGCCTTTCGGACTACGCAACGCAGCACAATCGTTTCAACGTTTCATTAACGAAGCGCTCACTGGACTCGACTTCGTCTATGCATACATCGACGACTTGCTCGTAGCATCGAGTGATGAACAGCAACACATACAACACCTCCGATTGGTATTTCAACGGCTCAGCAAATACGGCCTTTGCATTAATGCGGAAAAGTGTGTGTTGGGAGCTGCTGAAGTAGATTTTTTGGGTTATCGGGTAACAGCGCTCGGGTCAGCACCACTTCCTACCCGAGTCCAAGCACTACGTGACTTTCCCAAGCCTAAAACGATTATTGAACTAAGGAGATTCATCGGAGCAATAAACTTCTACAGGCGACACATTAGAAATGCCGCTACGACACAGGCGCCTCTCAACGAATTTCTGAAAGATTCAAAGAAGAATGATCGGAGGCCAGTACCATGGACAGCAGAGGCAGACAAAGCGTTCGCATCTATCAAGGATCAACTCGCAACCGCAACTTTACTGGCACACCCTTCACCATCCGCTGAACTTCGTATCACTTGCGACGCATCCAGCACCGCTTTAGGGGCGGTATTAGAGCAAAATAACAATAACGTTTGGCAGCCGCTTGGATTTTTCTCTAAGAAGTTATCACCCGCGCAGATTAACTACAGCACGTATGATAGGGAGTTGACGGCTGTGTACGAGGCCATCAAAAATTTTCGCCATTGGGTCGAAGGCCGCGAGTTCGTTGTGAGAACAGATCACAAACCCCTCATTTTCGCCTTCCGACAGCAATCAGACAAATCATCTCCTCGCCAAATCAGACAGCTGGGATTCATAAGCCAATTCACCACCAACTTCGAGTACATTTCCGGTTCAGACAACAATGTAGCAGACACGTTTTCTCGCGTGGAGACTATGCACATGCCAGCAGTGATCGACTACGATGAACTATCGCACGCCCAGGCTGCGGACGAAGAGTTACAGTACCTGTTGTCTCACAATGAAACATCGCTTAAACTGCAATCACTGATTTTTGGTCCTAATAGTCAGACTGTGTTCTGTGACGTCTCAACCAACAACATCAGACCATTCGTGCCAACATCGCTACGCCGAAAGATATTTGAAGCCTTACACAACCTCGCACACCCCAGCGGCAGGGTAACAGTCAAAATCATAGCTCAACGGTATGTGTGGCCATGCATGAATAAGGATGTAACCCAATGGGCTCGCGAGTGTGTTCCATGCCAGCGCTCCAAAGTAGGCCGCCACGTACATCCGACTCCTGCCGAATTTCCTAGCCCAGACGAGAGATTCGACCACGTCCATCTGGATTTGGTTGGACCTTTGCCGGAATCTCAGGGGTACAGATACTGCATGACTATGGTCGACCGATTCACGAAATGGCCCGAAGCAGTACCCATTAGAGACATCACGGCAAACACGGTTGCCAATACATTCTACGGTAGCTGGATTGCTCGATACGGATGCCCCAAGCTGCTCACCACTGATCAGGGCACACAATTTGAAAGTGCGCTCTTTACGGCCCTATCTCGCGTAGTGGGTGGAAAGCGCATTCGTACCACGGCATACCACCCTGCAGCAAACGGGTTGGTAGAAAGATGGCACCGCACTCTTAAGGCGTCAATCATGTGCCACCAGATTCCACAGTGGACTCAGGTTCTACCATCGGTACTTTTAGGCCTAAGGACCTGCTATAAAGAAGACCTTAAAGCTTCACCCGCGGAGTACCTCTACGGAACAACCCTCCGAGTGCCAGGTGAGTTTTTTTCAGACGGAGACCCACCAGTGGATTCCCAGTTTTTCCTCGAAGATTTCCGCACACATATGAGAAGAATCAGGCCAGCTCCAACAACACACCACGGTCGACAGAAAACGTTCTATTTCAAAGAGTTGTCCGCGTGCACGCACGTATTTTTGAGAGTCGATGCAAACAAACGACCTCTCGAGCCACCGTACTCAGGTCCGCATAAAGTTATCAAGAGATTGGATGAACGGGTCTTCACCATAGAAGTGAATGGCAGAGAAATAAACGTAAACATCGAACGCCTCAAGCCAGCCCATCTAGCCAGCAGCGAAGTTTTCGACTCTACATCCCACCGACGAGTTCTCATCAGACCAGGGAGTTTGCAGCCTTGCACCTCAACGAGCCTACCCGTACAACACTAGGTGGAAACCCGCCCCACGGGTTAATCATGAGCATTAAACTCAACCTTATCGGTTCCCAGATAAGGCTTTCATTTGGGGGGAGTCGTGTGGGAACACAGCTGAAAGTGTCGTACGGGAACACACCTATACCTATCAGTGTGGCCACACTGATTTCATTATTCATTATTCATTTTTATTCACTATTCAACTGAATTTAACGTCGTTATTGATTCGAAGAATTAGATGATTCGAGAAGCGTCCTTTCAACTACAAGACACATAAAAATTAGAGTTCTGTTACAAATTAATATATTCATTTTAATCTTGAGTTTTATTGGAAATAAAGCGTGTTAATTTTTATATAAAAGTATATGTGGAGTTTTATTCCCCCACAGTAGCAAAGGATCTGCGAAAACATAATTAAATAAACAAATTTTTTAAATGATGAAGTTAGAGACAGATTAACTACAAATGGAGCAGTCAGACGTAAAAATGGACAGCTCACTTGAGCGTCAAGAAGACCTCATGAATGATAATGAATCGACTAGCGATAATTGCAATGCACGGGATGAATTGGGAGAAAATTGCAAATGTGAGATCATAAAAGACATGGCTGAATCAAAGGTCGATTCGCCAGGTCAGGACTTAGTTGAAGCTGTTTTGCAGCAGAAATCAATACAATCGCAGCAGGCATTGCAAACAGCTGTTTCAAATGACCACCTGATTTCTGAGCCACAGATGGTTCCTGTGGAGGCTGAAACGGCTGTGGAAGCAACTGCAATCGAATCCCATGTTTTGCAAGGAAATGATGTTCCTACTCCACCACCGTCCACTGGAGGCACTCCCAGCTCGCCGAGCACCCCAAGGTCGCAAATTGGAGATACTTTAGCACATATTGAGTGCATGGCGCAAATCGAACGGCAGCGGCAGTGTTATGAACAACAGTTAGAACAACTACATGCGGCACTAGCACAAAAGGAAAATATGATAACATTGTACCAACGAGAGAATGCAATACTTGACAAGGAGAAAAATGCGGTAATTTGCTTACACTACTTTAAAACAAATATGAAGTATTTTAATTTCCATCTACTTATAGTTTCGAAAAGAAAAGGAACTGGCAAATAAGGAAAAGGAGACGACGGTTATTAAGTTTGCAATGAAAGAAAAGTTATTATTGGATGCCAAGAAAGAAAAGGATGTTGTGGAAAAGAAACTTGCTGATGCCAAAAAAGAAGTTAAAAATGTAACTATACGCTTTCAGGCACTCTACGAAGAAAAGTCTCGCATGTCTTACATTATAGATGAAAAGGTTTGACATACACTTGTAAATAAAGGCCAGATTTTAGTTAAATGTCTATTTTTAGTGCAACGAAGTTCGCAAATATCAACGTGAATGTGAGAAATTAAAAACTGACTATGGTCACTTGGAGTCGAAACTGAAGTATCATGCAAATAAATTGAATATGGAAATAGAAACACGAATGGTACGCGCAAAAACGCTATATTGTTTTTTTTTCTCTTATACAAGTATTTTTATTTTTAGGCATTGGAGAAGAAACTCGAAGAAGAACGAAATGCACCTAACAAACTGGAGGAAAAGGCAAATGGTGAGTACATAATTAGCCTGAAATTTATTTTACAAACAACACTAAATTTTTAAACATTTAATAAAAAGTGTAAGTGTAAAAATTTCGTAACATTTCAGAAAATTTAAAAATGGAGTATGAGGCTAACACCATTTTACTAAAACATGAGATTAAAAGCAAAACTGATCAAATGGAAAGCTTAAGCAGAGAACTGAATAAATCAAAAGAGGAAGTCAAACTGCTACAAGATCAGTTAAGCAAGGAAGATTTGGAAGTAAAGCTTAAGCGATTACACTATGAAATTAATGTGCTACTAGTAATTTCCCTGTCTTTTAGAAAATGGACCTCTCTACTGCTCTATGCCAATTGCAAGAAGCACATAATTCGCTACAAAACGCCTACAGCGAAGAGATGTTGAACTCTGCCAAATTACGTGGTCAATTGGATGAACTTCAGGTGCTAAAAACCCAACACACTCTGTAAGTTGTTGACAATAATTAAATATGAAATCTATGTTATGTTACAACCGTTGTCTTAAAAAAAACACAAACTTTATTAATTTTTTAGAAATGAAGAAAAAATCTGCACGCTTACGGAAACTATGGAAGAAATGAAGGAAAAGTTACATGATAACGAACAAGATTTATATCAGCTACATAAAAGGGAAAAAGAACTGTTGAGTATTAACAAAGAGATGAGTGAATCCATTGTGGGTTTACAAAATGAGATTTGTCTGCTAAAGTCTAAGGTGGGTAAAGTTGGAATATATTTTGAGCATATTTTTTCGTCAATTGCACAATCAGTGGGGCTAATGAATGCAATGTAGGAAGAAATCTAAGGCGAACATGTATACTTGCATTATTTAAATAACCGTAAATACATATGTACATATTTTATTCATATGCTGAAAAATTGCAGATAGTTCTTATGAACAGACTGTCGCAATGGCCGGACGAATTTCGCACAAACAGTTTTTCAATACAAATATTGGGTTGTTCGGAAAGTAATTTCGTTTTTTCCCGAGAGAGGATTTAATTGTATTTTTTCACACTTCAGTCGCATTGTCATTATATGTTTTAATAGCTGATATAGCAAAGCTTGTGTGTGAATAAGTTCAATTGATTACACGCAGTAGTTTTTGGTCCGTGCCCTTGCAATATGGAGAGCAATAAGCAGTATTTTCGTCATATTTTACTTTTTTACTATAAAAAAGGTAAAAATGCTGTTCAAGCCAGAAAGAAATTAGCCAATGTGTATGGAGAAGATGTGTTGACAATACGCCAGTGCCAGAACTGGTTTGCAAAATTTCGATCCGACACTTTTGATGTCGAAGATGCACCACGTTTTGAAAGGCCGGCTGAAGCTGATAAAGACGCGTTAAAGGCATTAGTTGGTGCAAACCGGCGAATAACAACACGTGAGATCAGTGAGAGGGTAAATTTATCGAATTCAACTGTTTATGATCACATGAAAGGCCTGGGTTTAAACTCGAAGCTTGATATATCTACACAAAAAAACGAAATTACTTTTCGAACAACCCAATAGCATGCCAATAAATGAACGCAGATACTGTTTTGATCATTTTAAATCTTTTTTAATTTATCACAAACGGAAAAATTTAAAAAAAATCTTCCCCATTTATATTCCGGGGATAACATTCACTGACAATGTATGCTATATTACATAAATATGACGGCTCACTAGACAGGGCTGGCGTACGGTACACTAGGCTAGGCTAGTTAACTGGAGTGTCTTTCCGTTAACGTAAAACCGGCCGCCATGGGAATGTTGGACATGTTTCCTGGGCCTACCTTTAGTTGAGTTAGGCGAAGACGACCGGTGATATACACTGTACTGGAAGGACTCGTATTGCTGCTACAACAACAACAACATAAAGATGACTGTAACTTTTAAACGCATCAAAAATATCGAGGCATTTCACGATGTAAAGAATGCATTTTTGGATTAATTTGTAAAATGCACTTTTAAAATTAAAGCAATCGACAAAGTGGAATAAGCATTTGGCGTACGTTTATTTGACAACATGAAAGTAAATGCTTTGTATGTGTGTGTAAATTAACCCATTGTGTCCTTTTTTACCGGAGATACCAAAAGCCACTTGATTTGCATTCACGCTGAATGTTATAATTTTATCAACAAGTGTTCGGCATTATTTTAATTTTTTTTTTTTTTCAAATACTTGCTTTTTTCATTTAAAATTTAACTATTTTTCAATTTCAAAATTGAATTTTTTGATTAAGTAAAAATTAATTAATTAAAAAAATGGGTTAAGTCAATGGCAACATTTGCCCCAAAATACGTATTCAGACAAATTAAATGCTTATAAAACTTGCAATGCTTAAAATTGAACGCTCGAACTAATGATTAGATATGTTTACCGGGGTTATACTGTGTTTTCTTTTATATTTTGCAGGTGCAAGGTATCGGCGCAGAAAATGTTATTTTAAGGAAAGAAAAAGTGGAGTACGACAACAAGTATGAAAAGTTGTTGGAAGAATTGAAAACTGAGATGGAGAAAAAAATTGAGGAAAGGCAATTGTTTACCAAGCATCTTTCAGAAAAAACTAAGCTTTATGAAGTCACTAAAACTAAGCTGGAAAATATTGAAGGCGATTTTGAGGCGTCTAAGCATAAACATGCCACAGTAATAAAGGTAAAGCTCCATTAAATCCCTTTTATCCGCAGTTTAAATGCAAACATATTTGATACTCTAAAGGAACTACAACGTGAGTTGCAAAAGTACAAAAGGTCTATGGAGCACGCAGCGCCACCATCCGTGGGAGCTCCTGCACTTCAAAACTGGTCACATTCTAATAATGGTTTCAAAAGTGTTGCGGAGCCTAACGAAGCACTCCTACCATCTACTAATGGTTTTAGTGAAAATGGCACAGCTTTAGTAGTAAAACAGCATCGCACGCACAGCCGTACAAGCAGCCAAAGTAGTCAGCCGAGTACAAGTCGACGGCCAAGCGAGACATCAGAGTCGGAAACCATGGCCAGCAGTGTCACCGCAGTACAGCAGGATTTACAGGTATCACTTTGTCTTTTGAAGTGTGCGTCAATAAAATTAATATTTTATATTTGTTGTAGGGTCCTTCGAAGAAACACTTGGTTGAACGTATATTGCGTCTGCAGCAGGCTTCAGCACGGCAAACGGAAAAAATTGACTTCCTTGAAAATCACACGCTTTCGCTTGTGGCCGAGTTGCAGAAAAAGTCCAAAGTTGTCCAGTATTACATGCTGCGCGATCAAGCAGGCGCACTTACCTCCACGCGAAGTGATCAAAATAAATCTGAATTGGCCAAATATGGCAACGGTGTTATGTCGGCTATATACAATGGCATAAAGGGTGATACAAGGAGTATGACATTAGAATTGTCTCTGGAAATAAATAAGAAATTGCAGGCAGTTTTAGAGGATACATTGCTCAAAAATATAACATTAAAGGTGAGTTGAAATAATAAGTGTAATATATAATTTTTGTATACAACTTGCTTTATTCTGTAGGAAAATCTTGATGTGTTAGGGCTGGAAGTAGATAACCTGACTAGAAAATTAAGGATCATGGAGTCTAAAGAATGACACAGACCCATGTTTTAAACAATACTGCGACTTTTATGAGCCGCAAATACTATAACAAAATTTAATTAGTATTAATTTAACAAAACAATGTGGACAGTCAGTTTTGTAAAACGGTTTAAATAATTCCATAAATATTAAAAATAAATCCATTTTGTAAGGTAGTTTTATATACACACATACATATGTACTTGTCCAACATAAATATTTTAGCCATATGTATGAACAAAGCTGTAATAAACAAATTTATGAAAAGCGTGTGAAAAGATAGTATATACATATGTATGTACACATAATTTACGTATACTTATAAAAAATAAAACTATGTAAAGAAAAGTGTATGTTTGTAATTGCAGTTGTGCTGTGGCAGCATAAAAATTCCCCATACATGTACGGGGAATGCTGCTGAAGGGACAGTTGCTGTTGTTGTTGTAACATCAATACTAAGCCCTGTCAGTGTAGTGTATATTACCGGTCGTCTTCATCTAACTTATCTGAAGGTAGGCCCAGAAAACTTGCTGTTTCGACAGATTGGTTCCAAAGGGAGAGAGGTGTTAGATGAGTGGGGCATGTGAAAAGGTGGTCAGTGTCGTGCGGGGTGCCTTCACATGCATCTGGGTTGTTCTGGTTACGTAGAACCGACTTTCGTAGGAACGGTGTTATTGCAGTATTGTAATCTGACTTCTTGGCATTCGATGTACCTCGAATTAGGCATCTCGACACTAAATATGTGATTCATTTCAATGAAATTGCCAATAGAGGTAGCAAATGGAATGAATTTAGCACTTCATGAAATATTTTTGTAGTTATATATTGCCATCATCTGTGCAGCAAAGGGCTGTTATTTGCATGTTTGGCAGTCAATTGATATTTTTTTATGACGCTCGCACTGGCAGTTTTCCACGCGAAGTTTTCCAGACTGTGGGACTTGCACAAAAAAGGATTAATTCTTTCCTTTTCATCGTATAATTCAAAAAGTCAAGAGTGCGGGCACAAAGCACTACACTCCTTGACGACATTTTCAAAATGATCATCATAGAGGATCGCAGCGCTTATAAACTTTTGCAACCCTATTACAATTGCTTTTGCAACTTTTCTGATGTTTGGCTCTTATGTTGCATATGGAGATAGATGAAGTTGAATAAGTAAGTAAAAACAATGCATTTTTCATAATATATTATCCTTCATAATTTCGATATTGATCAATTTATTTATGTTGTGCTTTAAATGCGCATTTAGCACTTTCGAACATTGCTTTTCCGAAATGCAGTCATGGGATGATAGATTACAAGATTTATCCATCTGAAACGAAATTGTGAGAGAGATTTCGCCTTCCATGTCATAAGAGACTCGTCAGCGGAATTGTGCCCGTTCATTTTACACGTAATTTCACGTTCTTCCAATCAGCTATGAGCAATGCTTGCGTTAAGGGGGGGGGTAAGGGATAAAAATCGATTTTTTTTTGCATGTTGTTGTAGTAAAACATTTCAAAAATACCGTGTTAAAATTTTAAGTCAATCCGAGCAAAACTTTTTAAGTTATAGAGCATAAAGCCGAGCCGCCTCAAGCATCTGCCGAGATAACTTAAAACTTTAAACGCGGTTTTCTCGAACCTTTTTTTTTAAAGTGCGTAGTCATTGGCATTTGAAAACTACTCAACCGATCCTTTTGAAATTTTGCACACATATTTTACATATAAAAAACCTCCCGCCAACGTTTTTTTTTTGCCATTTTTTTTATATTAAGGTGGTTTTACACCTACAAAATGGCGGCATTTTTTTGTCAAAAATCACTTTTTACTTCAAACGACTACCAAATGGCTGAAAATGAAAATAAATCCTCAAAATAAACGTTGGGGGGAAGTTTAACTCATACTTTAACTAAATTATTCGATTTTTTTGATTTCAGATGATTCTACGCTGAGATATGCTGACTACTGCAAAATGTATTTTTGAAAAGACGTCTACGTAAATGTGCTCTCATTCGCTCATTTTGCAATATTTTTACATGAAAATTTTATCAAATATTCTTGAAATGTTACTTTATAATATGCAACAACCTTTAATAAACTGACTTGAACCGTTTCGCTACAATAAATTCATGAAAAAAGTGTTTTTTTTAGCGTTTATCCCTTACGCCCCCCTTAAATATTTCTTATATCAACAACACAGTTTCAGTTTTGTCGTAAACAAACCATTGTCACGTCTCCTGTTACGTCAGCAAATCAGCTGATTACTTCAAAATTGCTGAGAGCCGGTTCATTTAGACGTTGTCTGTGAGCCATGGTACCCACTACTATTTAAGGTAAAGTTATATGTGTCTATAGTTCTCTATTTTCATTATGACTGAGGAAATAAACATCTAGATTTGTAAAAATAGCAAAATTTGTGAGAATATTTTGTAAATCGTGGGTTGCTACAACAATGTTCAAAAAGTTCGAATTTACAAATTTTTCGAAGATAACAGAGTTGCTTTCAGCATTTAAATTCTAAATGAAGAAAATATAATATTTAGGTACAGTTTAGCATTCAGCATGAATAATAGGATATGTATTGTTTATTTACAATCTATTCTTGTTTATTTACAATTTTTTTTAAAGTTTTGTTAATCCACCCAGCTAATTGCAAAAACAGAATATATATGAAAGTTTGTTGCTTTAGTGAAGTCACCTTGTACGAACTCGTCTAGTGTGTTGCTACATTAGTAAAACAGCTGACTGCTTCACATTTTCTATTTAATATTTCAGTTTATATTCATAGTTTCTGCCAAGAGAGATAATTTCAGAAATTTAAATAAAAACAATGAGTGTCATCAAATATATTGGCCGTACAACCGATTTTCGCGGCAAGACGCTGTGGGAGATAGTAGGAAATCTACGTGACTTCGGTGTTGGCCGGTTGGTAATACGTAACAAATTCCAACGATATGAAGAGCCCTGCTATATGCGTATACTTAAAGTAGAGGTTACACCACATGACGTGAGTACGAGGCATTCTTAGTTGTGTCAAACTAACTAATCTTTTACATGAACAGCCATCAAAGGATCCTATACGTAAAGTAGCTGTAACGGTAGAAAAAACTTGGCGTGGCGTAGTGAGTCCAAATCCAGTTACCATATACAGAACTAGTTACAAGCCAGACTACGAACTTATTCCCAAAGAAGATGAACCAAAATATATTAACAACACGAAAAAAGTGACGGAAAAATTATTAGCAGACAAAATCGAATTTCCCCCACTGTTTCGTGAATATATTCGACAGGAGACTGGTATTCAGGAGCCTACAATGAAAGTCCATCACAAAAAAACACATAATAAAATAGTACGCTTAGTTAGCGAAGGAGAAAAACCGACTATTGAATGCACAATGGGCTTAGGTACACCAGCGAGTCCGAAGCTATATGAAGGCTTATTATAAACGTATACACATATATGCATGTATTTTAAGTTACCGCTTACTTAAATACAATAAGTTGAAAAAGCAAATGTTGTTATTGTTGTACCAGACCAAAATTGAGACCTTGGCAGCAAATAAATCCGAATCGTTCCAGTAAAGTGTAATAGGCTCTCTGAGAAACAAAGTTAATGTTTCTTCATTTGCTTAACGCCTAGTAAATTCTTTTATTTATATATTTCATGCCTGCCGATACTAAATTTGACAATTGCACATACTTGATTAATTCATGTAAAGCATTCGGATCTAATATATTTTCAATTTTATTTTCAAAATCAAGCATATTTCATACTTCAACACAATTTTACAGTCCTATAATAATAATACTTGCATACGGGGACTTCTGCTGGAGTGACAGTCCTTGGCCAGATATGAATCCGGGTCGTTTCGGTAACGTAGAACCGACTGTCGTGGAAACGGTCGGTGAGTAATAAGTCCTGCCTCTTTACTTCAGCATTTACCTCTTCATTGCGAATTACTGGGAGATGTCTTAACATATTATTTGCTTGATCTATTAGAGTTGGTTCATATTTCGAACTTAAAATTTTCCACAGCGATTTTGATTGTTGCTGAATATATCACTAAAAATAAATTCTGTCTGTGTGCAGAGAACTTTGCCAAAACCAATTTGTATTAACTGGCTCATAGGGCTCTTACGAATTATGAAAATTATAACATAATATTCCTACAGTTTAAGAAAAAAATTATTATTTGTATATATTTGGGATATATACAATATAACCCAAACTTAATTAGCGCACTCGTTACAAGAGAAAATAATCACAATTTTTGGCTACAAATTTTTAATTCCAATCCAATATAAATTTGTTCAGTCAATTTTTGTTAATTTTGCACTCGGCGCATTTGTAGTAAGAGACGAGGACCTTTTTGACCCTGTACTCGGACCAGCATTTGATTCATTACATCCATTGGAAGCTGCGGCTTCAAGAGCTACTTGTCTCTCCCATTCTAATTGTTTTGCTGTATCGGCATCCATGCCATTTTCTATCATTTTTTCTATTCTGAGTTTTTGTTCAGGAGAAAAATTTTCAAAATTCTGTTGATTTATAAATTCTTCACTGATGTCATTCATATTTTGTCCTTTATTTTTCTTTTTCTGCACCTTCTCCTCAGGTATGTCATCTGAATCAAATGACCCCTCACTTTCTCCTTCGTCCTCAACGTCGTCGAAATTATCAGCGAAATTACTTGGATCAATTTTAGGAACTGGTTCTTTACTTGGTTCAACACCAGCGCGTTGTGCAGCTTCAGCTTTCTCTAGGGCGATCCTTTCTAATTCCCTCTGCTTAGCTTCATATGGAGTCAAGCCCTGCGCTATCAACGCTTTTATTCGTTTCTTTTGGCCCGCTGTCCAATAGTGATAACCCACTTCACTTGCTGTCTTCGTATGTTTTAAATATTTTTCTTCTTCGTCTTTGGGTACCAATTTGAAATCATGCAAATGGCTTGTACTGCAGATATTAACCGATCGAGGAAAAATGACACCGCGCCAGATTCTTTGCACTTCGACTGCAATTTTTATTTTGTTCTGCTTTTTCCTATGCGGCTATTGACACATACATGTATATATTATTATTTGGTATCTTATTTTAGGATCATTTAAATGAACTTACACCTTTTGACGACATATCCACATTCAGAATACGCATATAGCTCGGGCAATCTTCCATCTGTTTACAGGATCCTCGAATTATTAGCCGGCCGACACCATGATCTGGTAAATCATCTAAAAGCTCCCAAAGGGGTTTTCCACGATAATGCGGCCTTAGTCTCCCTCTTCGGTTATTTTTATTTTTCTTTCCCATTTCCACTGGCTTCTTTCTATATTTATATTATTTTATTAAGTAGCGACAGAGAACCCTTATTTCATTGAAGAGAATTTTACAAAATGCGTATACATACATTTTCAACAACTTGTATATCGAATTTGCAACGAGTTTGGGAAATATCGAAAGCAATAGAAGTGATTCTTCACGAATATTTAATTAAATATTCACAATAGTTCATAACAATGATACAAATTTGTTACGTCAAAACAAGCTGAGATGAGAGAGTAATAAGACGTTCACATATAAGTGGATGATCTACTTTAAAGGCGAGATTTCCCATACAATATTTCGCTTCCAAAATCTGAGATTATAAAATATTCCTAGATAATAACCATACTTTTTGACAGGCAACCTTGTGTTTTTTGTGTAATCATTATTTTTACGAGTGAAAAGAAAAACGTCAAAGTAAAAACTACATAAAATGGATGCCGGCAAATAAAACAGGTTTGTAGGCATAATTCTAATAAAATGTTTGTTAAATATTCTTAACTATGCATTCATTTAACAGAAAAAAGCATGTGTCCATAAACGTGTGTCCTCTTATTACTTATTATAAAATATAATTACGAACTTCGTATGCCCATTGCTGCCATAATTTTTTGAAACCTCAGTAAATGTCGTTTAGGGTATATTCAATAACGCATTATAATGCGCAACGTACTTTTGCAGTGTTGGCAATGCGTTCAGAAATGCAAATATGGCAGTACTGCAAATGCATCGCGTTCCAAAACGCCATTTTTGTATCAAACGTCGCGCATTATTTGCAGGAAAAATTTTAATACTGCCAATCTGTCAATTGCAACACTTGTCACATTGGCAGTGCTGCCAGCGCTGCAATTACTGCGCATTTATAATGCGTTTCTGAATATACCCTTACTGATATCCTCCAAATGATTATTACTAACAGCCAATTTCGGCATTAAATTAACTATTCCTTCTCCTTGTCTGTTCTTCATATCGTTAATAATGAAACAAACCATAAACTGCAAAGTATTCCACCAAAGCAATTTATATGAAGAAAAACTTTTCAAAGCAGTATTGACACTTGATTGTCATTTTGGCAGGTAATCTGCCATAGATTAATTTTGTGGATTTATTGGTAATTAATGCATATGTTAACGTGCGTATTGATGTTCTACAAATGGCAGGACTTACAGTTTCAAACCGACTCCGAACGGCGAATATTTTTTATGAGGATCTTTTTCATGGCAGAAATACAACAATATTTGAATATTCTGCAATGCCATTTGTCAAATAACAAAAGTTTGCTGCATTTTTGATAACAAACTTAAGTTAAAATTTTACGAGGACAATGGACCATAACATTAAGCTCAAATGATCAGAATGAGTATTCTTTTTAATTGCAGTAAAGTATTGAATACATCAGCACAAAATCATAATAATTATCCAACAGAAAAAATGTTGACATATTTAAGGAAAAAGTTCCAAAAAAAAAAAAAAAACGCACACTCTAAAGACCGAGCAGAACTCAAAACCGTCTCTACATTTTTTGAAGACAGCAATGGTTTCATGCGTCCAAATCTCGATGAATATTTGTGGTGCAGTATGACTTCATAAGAGACAACAATACCACACTTATAGGTAGTTTTCTTAAGGAAATTCTTGAGTTTGGATCCAATTTTCGGATCATTAACCATTCTGCACGTCCATTAATTTTAGTTTAAGGCCCACCTGCACGCTTTTGCTGCAATCTACCCCCTTTTTCCCCGCTCGGTTTATAACATTATAAACTGTCTGACGTGTTACCGAAATTTGATGATCATTGCAAAGCAGAGATAACGGTAAATCGAAGTTAATCCCGCAACACATTCTAAAGAAATTGAAAAAGCAAAATGTAAACACAGTTTATTGACTGTCGAAATAGTGTGTTATTAGTTTTTGTTGCTTTTCCAAAGAATTTAAGTTTTTTTATTATATAATTGGCGTGTACACCCTTTTTGTGGGGTGCGTCTTGATGTTATTCCACAAATGGAGGGACCTACAGTTTCACGCCTATTCCGAATGGCAGATATTTTCCTTTGCCTGCCGAGGGCGACCGCTATTAGAAAAAACTTTTTCGTGTTAGTTTCCTCTATTGAAACGAAAAATTTAATTTATTTTCTATGTCAAAGTTCATTCTTGATAATACTGTATATAGTTAATAACCAAGAAGTACAAGCCTAAAATACAAAAGAAACAATCAATGCTGTCGATTTGTATTTCAGAACGTATGCAGCAACGGTGACTGGATTCTGTATTTCAGAAGTACATACATACACACATTCATTGGCCGATTCCTATTTAATATACAACCTC
This sequence comes from Anastrepha obliqua, assembly GCF_027943255.1. Taxonomy (NCBI): domain Eukaryota; kingdom Metazoa; phylum Arthropoda; class Insecta; order Diptera; family Tephritidae; genus Anastrepha; species Anastrepha obliqua. The sequence goes on along the minus strand of NC_072894.1, from coordinate 25,868,275 downwards.
AAATAAACTTTATTAATTTTATCTAAAATATATTTACTTTCTTCTCCATTTTTATTTAAATTTACAACTTTGACTCAATTCGTTTATTTTTACTTTGCGATCAGCTATTTTTCTTGCTTGCAAATTCCGGTAAAAACTTGCAACTTCCTTTCAAAATGAAATATAATTTTGCTCTCCCACCTCACCTACTTTACAAGTTTTCATAACGTGTTCCTAATTCCAATACTTGAGCATTTGTTACAAATTATTTGTTTCATGAACGGAGCTATTATTTGTTTGATCTAAAGGGGTTTTCAATTGGCGCGGGTCGATTTTGGCGCCCTGTGGCATCCATTTTGTTTTGGTGACATCTGTCAAATCTTTTATTTATTATTTAGTTGCTTATGCCAAATCATCATGGCAAGTTACACGATTGAACAGCACGTTCAAATGATACAACTTTATTATCAAAATGAGTGTTCATAAACGCAAACGTCGCGCGCATTGCGCCCATTTTTCGGTAGACGTGGTGGCCCTTCCAATTTCTTATGGCCCATATTGAACCATATGGACCTAGACGACATGTGGTTCCAGCAGGACGGCGCCACGTGCCACACAGTAATCGCCATTTTATTCCATTTCAACATCTACCCGCCTTTATTGAAAAACCCTTTATTAGCGTCGGCTTATATTTCGAAGTTTGATTGTTGCTGGATATATCACTAAAATAAATTCTGTCATCTGTATATGGTGTAGAGAACTTCACTAAAACCAAATTGTATTAGTTGGTTAATAGGGTTCTTACGAATTATGAAAATTATAACATAATATCCAAAATTAATATTAGTATTTGTAGGAGATATAGGTATACAATATAACCCAAACTTAATTAGCGCACTCACTACAAGAAAAAATAATCACAATTTTTGGCTACAAATTTTTAATTCAAATCCAATATAAATTTTTTCAGCCAATTTTTGTTAATTTTGCACTCGGCGCATTTGTAGTAAGATACGAGGACCTTTTCGAGCCTCTACTCGGACCAGCATCTGATTCATTACATCCATTGCCAGCTGCGGCTTCAAAAGCTATTTGTCTCTCCCATTCTAATTGTTTTGCTGTATCGCCATCCATGCCATTTTGTATCATTTTATCTATCCTGAGTTTTTGTTCTGGTGAAAAATTTTCAAAATTCTGTTGATTTAGAAATTCTTCACTGCAGTCATTCCTATTTTGTCCTTTATTTTTCTTTTTCTGCACCTTCTCCTCAGGTATAGAATCCGAATCAAATGAATCTTCAGTTCCTCCTTCGTCCTCAACATCGTCGAAATTACTTTGATCAACTTTAGGTACCGGTTCTTTACTTGGTTCAGCACCAGCGCGTTCTGCAGCTTCAGCTTCTTGTCGGGCCTGCCTTTCTAATTCCATCTGCTTAGCTTCATATGGAGTAAAGCCCTGCTCTACCAACGCTCTTATTCGTTTCTTTTCGCCCGTACTACGATAATGATAATAATAACCACTTTCATTTGTTGTCTTCGTACGGCTTATATATTTTTCTTCTTCGTCTTTAGGTACCAATTTGAAGTCATACAAGTAGCTTGTACTGCAGATATTAACCGGTCGAGGATACTTGATACCGCGAAATATTCTTTGCACCTTGACTGGAACCCTTATTTTATTTTTCTTTCTCTTATCCGGCTATTGACACATACATACATATATTAATATTTAGTCTCTTATTTTTAGATTATTTAAATCAACTTACTGCTTTGGCCGCCATATCCACCTCCAAAATACGCATATAGCTCGGTTCATCTTCCTTCTGCTGAAAGGATCCTCGGATTATTAGCCGGCCAACGCCATAATCTGGCAAATTTTCTAAAAGCTCCCAAAGGGGTTTTCCTTTATGATGCACCCCTGGCCTCCCTTTTCGGCTTTTTTTCTTTTTCTTTGCCATTTCCACTAGCTTCTTTCTATATTTATATTATTTTATTAATTAGCGACAGGAAACTTTAATCCATGTAAAGACAATTTTACAAATTTCTTATACATACAACTTCTATATCGACTTTGGAAGTGAATTTATCAAATATCGAAATCATTAGAAGTGTTTCTTTACGAATAATATTTTTAGAGTAAATGTTCACAATAGTTCATAACAATGATACAAATTTGTTATGGGAAGGCAAGGTGAATTAAAAGAAAAAATGTAGCCTTATGCCCGAATTCTGTAAGCGAATCTCATCTCAAGTCACTAAAATTGAGATTAAATATTAGTGACTCTTTTTATGACTTGAGATGTTTTTGCTATTCAGTAAGGGAAAGTCACAAAAATTTCACCAAATTTCATGCTGATGGCACATATCGACTAGAAATAGTCAAAAAGTTGAGCAAAAATTTACTTATCGATTCCATATGTAATGGAATTTTTTAAACTCATTTATCAAGCGAAATTTTTCATCAAAAACATAAAGAATAAGAATATTACTAAGCTCATACAAAATAACGTTTTTAATTTCTAATTTAAGCCATCCGGAGATCAAGCTCCACAAAAACGATCCAACGTGCCCAAAAAGAATTGAGGAGCTGTGGAAGGAGATCGCAGAGCAGCTTAACGTTCTTAAAGACCCGAAACGATCAGCGGCTAAATGGAAAGATGTATGTTTTTAATATACCATACAAATTGCTTAATAAAATATTTATTTTACAGTCGCTAAGCCATTGGAAAAACCAAGTTCGAAGCAGAGCTAGGAAGTCAAAGGCTGATCGACTATTTTATTTTGTTTTATGATATGTTTTATGAAGAGATTTTTTTCATGGCAGAAATACACTCGGTGTTTTGCCATAGCCTGCTGATGGGCGACCGCTATTAGAAAAATGTTTTTATTAATTTTGCTTTCACCGAGATTCGTACTGCCGTTCTCTCTGTGAATTCTGAATAGTAGTCGCGCACCAACCCATTCGGCTACGGCGTTTGTTTACTTTGACTGATGCAAAAATGAGGAAAAATATATGAATGAAGTTTGCTTACTGCTTACACATTTGCCAAAGGTTGACAATTTGATTCTCGGCCTACTTTGATATCAAAAAGAGAGAAAATATATCTTTTTGACTTATTGCTTTGACAGCCACTTGCCGTTTTTTTTTGTTTTTTTTTCTATTGATGCAAAAATGAGAAAAAATATATGAATGAAGTTTGCTTACTGCTTACACATTCACAGAATCAAATCGGTCACGCAGGTTTTGCTGGGTATATATATACAGTGAAACCTCCCACAAGCAGACACTCACGGTTCCACAATTTTCGTCCGCTTATGGGGGTTGAAAAAAAACTCTAAGTTAAAATTACTATCCCACCTCTTTAAACAATTTTTTTTATGTTTTTTTATGGTACGTTCATTTTTTTCATATTTATTGAATAATATATATGTATGTATGTACATTTTTATATTGGGAGCAATGAATATATTTACACATTTGAATATACATATTTGATTGAACATATTTATATTTTAGGCTTAAAAAATTCATATACCGTAGTCTGTCGTAGATTTTCCTGTTTATGTTTCAGAAAAAGGTTTTCAAGATGACATTCTAAAGTCTTGGCGTATTGGAATCCAGTAACATCGTCTCTTAGAAATTGTTTAATGCGACGCAGTTGTTCTAATGCTTCAGGATATGACTTGATCTGACATTCATCCTGAACACATACATGATTTGAGTCTTCGCTTTCTCCGTCAGATAAATCCTCAGTATTAATTTCGTCAATGACAACGTCAATATTATTGTCTTCTGTATGAACAAATTCGTCGATTAACAAAAACTCTTCTGTATACTGATCTTGCTGATTTTCATTTAAAATCTTTATCAAAGCCGCTAGTGTCGATATGGGAATATCATCCTCTGCTTCGAAGTCAGAACATTCAAGCGGAGCTTTTTGAAACCCGGCTTTTGAAAAACAATTCTTAATTGTTTCTGCCGTTACGTTGTCCCATGAAGATTTAATAAAAAAAACAGCCTCCAAAATGTCAAAAGTTTTTGAAAGTCTGTCCATTGGAATGTCTCCCAATTTTGTCAAAATATGTTTGATTATATGGCATCTGTAATGACACTTAAAATTTTGTATTATACCCTGATCGAGGGGCTGACACACGGATGTTGTATTAGCAGGTAAAAAGATCAACTTTATGTTATCTAGTTTAATATCTCGAGGGTGAGTTGTAGCATTGTCCAAAAATAATAAAATTTTTCTCTTCTGGCAGCCCATTTTTTTATCAAGCATTTTTAGCCACTCACACAAAATTTCACGAGACATCAAGCTTTCCGGTTTGACTTCCATTCCACTGGCAAACTTCCTATACTCGTATTGCCTCTTTTAAAGGCGCGTGGGCATGCTGCTTTTCCGATAACCAATGGCTTTTCTTTATCTCCAACCATATTGGCACACAATAGCACAGTTAATCTTTCTTTTGATAACTTACCGCCCTTAATGGTAAGCATTTTCTTTTTCTGTGACATTTTCACTATTGAAACAATTAACACAATGTAAAAGTTTTGCAAAATCCAAATCAAATTATTCAAAATTTTCTGTTCTTTTCATGCTAAAAGCTACACATTGTTACACATAGATCCCGTTACACGTTCACATGTTTCAGCATGTAGATTCGTGTGTTTAGTTTAGTTATGTATCCTTTTTTTATTTCAACTATTGTCTATCTACTATCTTTGTCGTCCGCGGATGAGAGGTTTTTATTGTTTTCTTTACACATTTGTTCAGTGATATATTTTGCTTGTCCGTTACCGAGAGGTCCGCGTCCGCTTTCGAGAGGTGATTAGAACAAAAAAAATGAGAAAAAGTGTCCGCGTCCGGTTATTAGAGTGTCCGGTTATTAGAGTGGAATTCGTTCTAAAAACACAACATAAAGCTTGGTTCCTCAGTTTTTGTCCGGTTATGGGGAGTGTCCGCTTATTGGCGGTGTCCGCAAGGGGAGGTTTCACTGTATATATATATATATATGTGTTCATTTCAGGTCATAAAATGAAAATTTTGCATTGAAAATTTGCACATTCATAACTTAACTACTTTTTTATTTTCCAGTCCACGACCTTCATGTCGCCGAAAAACAGCTTCGGAGGAGTTATTCAAAAACATGATTAAATCTATGAACGAAAGGAATGAGTCTTAACTGCATGGAACAGTTTTGTGACTCCATGAACAACATGGCCACTGCAATCTTAGCTTTATCGCAAGCCGTTGTCAATAAAGATTGATGAAGTTTACATATGTATGTTATGTTATATTTCATTGAATTTTATTTTTTACAAAAGTTTTAAAGTGTAAGTGCGTTCATGCAATTTTGCTGCGCCCATCTGCCTTCAGAATAATATTCTGTTGATTTTATTGGTTCACTGTTTTCATCATTCGATGGGTCTTCTGATGGCATGGCCTCATCAGTGAATATGCCACGTTTTTGCAGCATATTGTGGAATATTACGCATGTATAGATGATAGCTGCCGCATTTTTGTGCCAATATCTGAGAACGCGCTCTTTGGATAGACACCGAAATCGTGATTTCAGGACTCCGAAGGCACGCTCAATTGTGTTCCTTGCTTTTATATGTGTTTTATTGAAAATCTCTTCGCTAGGGGAAGAAGGTGTTGCTATTGGTGTTAGTAGCCATGGCTCCAAAGGATAACCTGAATCGCCTAAAAGCCATTTAAATGCTCCAAAATGTGTTCCCTGATGAGTTTGATTCTCACCGGCGAAGTTGTCCATATACCGGCGTCATGACATGATCTTGGGAATCGTGCAAAATGTTGATAAACCAGTATTTATTTTTTATAAACTCACGACTTCAACATTAATGCTGTAGTATCCCTTGCGATTCATATACTCGTGAGGTACTACTTCAGCGATTAAAGATGGCGGGGAAAGTATGTATTGCAATATATGTGCAGTCAATAGCACCTATGACGCCTTTTATTCCGCATTTGTTATGGAAGCTGCGAATTTTAAGCCGTTGAAATGGTGCAAATGCATACTTTGTACCATGTGCAAAACTTACACCCTCTTTATGCTGTTGTAATGCCGCCGCATTGGGTAAACTAATTTCAAAGTGTTTGTGTTCCACTACCATTTTGCAAATTTGCTCAATACATCTCGACACGCTTGGTTGACTCATTGTCGAGAAGTGGCAGTTTCCTATAACGCTTTGGTAGGAGCCATTTGGCAGAAAATATAGTACTGAATCAAACTGAAAGTTTGTAATGCATACCTATATATTTTTATTAATTACCAAGCCCACACGAAGCTCAAATGGAATTCTGAAACTCCGCTCAAACTTGTCAATTGGTTTGAGATCTTGAATAAGTTCCCAGCAGAAGGATTGCGGGAATCTAAAAAACCTGCTGAAAACGTCTTCTTCCAGAAGGAATGGGTCTTCCGTGCTGCGTAAACTTGCCAGAATCCGTCTACGCATGTTTCTAAAACGTCAATATATACACAATTATTCGTGTTCCTAAGAAATTTTTACCCAAAACATTTTACTTCGCTTCATTTTCGCGCTTTTTTTTGCAATATACATATGTATGTATATAAAATAATTAATTCCTCTTCCATATTTTTCGTTTTGTGAGCTGCTCAGAAATAGATCACTAATTAGTGACTTTTTTTTTTAGCCTAATGACGTGAGATTGCTTACTGAATTGCAACTAGTCTCAAAATCAAATTTCACCACGAAAAGTCTCAATAAGTGACTTGAGACTGCTTACAGAATTCGGGCATTAATCTGATGTGAAATAAAATTTGAGGGGAATTTGAGATTACACGTCAGTTGGGATGTGCTTCACAAAATTTAGCTTGTGGTATTGATATACGATAAGAATCAATACAGTCAATGCTCATACCATTAATTTGTTTACGAAATCAAATGTGCAAAGCTTCAAAATGGTGCGTGAATGTTGCTGCGTAGTTAGTCAATTGTGACAAGTTGTGTGTTTTAATTTAAATTTAGGTGTATTTGAAAATCAATTAAAATTAAACAAAGCAATTAACAGATTTGCATATTTGTAATCACTGATTTCGTAAACAAACCAATGGTATGAGCATTGACTGTGTTGATTCTTAGCAGTACTCGGGGAGTCGAATAACGGTCTGCCATGTAGTACACCTTTAAAACCCCTCGGTTTCATGTGTCTATGCATCAGTTTGATGTTTAGCAGGAATTTACAAAGTATTTTCTGATATAGATGTCAAGATGCAAAACTTTAAAACTATCTCCTCTTATGTGAGAGTGCATTCAGGAACTCGTTTGAGTAGTTAGCAACACTGCCAATCTCTAGGTTCGTGCACAGTTGATAGACAAAATGGCAGGCTGCAGGAAAAAAGGTACCAAAATTAACTGAAAAAAAACTGTTTCGAAGTTAATGGAAAAGTTTCGCTATATACATATTTATAATTATTTGTTTTAAAATAAATCCAGTTAAAACAAAATTATGTAAATTAAATATTGTCTTTAAATTTTTTTCAAAACCCCTTATTTCTTACGCAGATAGATTTGTCAAATCGCGAAATATAAAATAACTGCTTTGGAAAGACGCCATCTTCAGTACTCAATTCGCCTTAGTATTCGCTTATGTTGCTTCGTTGCTATGACCCGATTTACACGAGGAGACATCTGGAAGGGAAACATTTTGTTCGGTGGCGAAGGACGGTCGGGGAAGAGAGAAGGACCCGATTTACACGAGGAGACATCTGGAAGGGAAACATTTTGTTCGGGGGCGAAGGACGGTCGGGGAAGAGAGAAGGGATTTTGTCTCCCGTACTCGGCGACACGCTTTGCTCTTCTTATTCGTATTTCCAATCTTTCCAATTTTTGACAGTTGCTTCATTCGTTTTCTTCTTTTGTGGGAGAAGGTTCTGAGTTATGTGTTGGTTTGGAAGATAACAAAGATGACAAACATCCGAACACTGCTTGGGAAATGCACGATTATTTTTGCTAGTAAAGTAGGAATAATTTAAAATATATTATGGGGCATGTTTATGTTGAATTCTAATTTTCCTCGCATTTCTAGTTACTCAAGTTCATTTTAAGTTAATTATTTACATATGAAGTATTTTTAATTTAATTTTTTTTATTCAAGTATAAGAATTTATAAATATATTTCAATAAAAAAACAACAAATTATTTATTATTTAACCAGTTTGCATTTTTCATTCATATATTTAAGAAACTGTTGTCGAACGCTCTCTGCTTTACATGTAAGCGCGTGCTAGAATACATCCGAACCAGACGATGCTAAAGTGTTAAATGTCAAAATGTCGCGGAAACATTCTTGCCCGTGTGAACGAATGAAACTTCAAAAGAGAATTTCCAGTGTCTCCCTTCCAGATGTCTCCTCGTGTAAATCGGGTCTATCCAGATGTAGTAAATACTCGCTTATGTGAGCTACATTTAATTCGTCCGAATATTTCAACCAGTGATTCCAAGGTAAAAGCTCCGCTGTGCCATTCCCTATATTTAAGTTCCAGTACGAAACAAAAGCAAGAACAAATCACTGGAATACTGAAGGCAAAGTTGTTGCATTGGCTACCTCGCTCAAGGGTTCTGCCGCCACAATACTGCAGGCAGTTCCAAAAACCCGAGCGGTATAATTATGACAGTCTCATGGCAGCAAATCGAATCTCAGTGAAACACCAAAATAAAGAAAAAGTTTTTGATAATAGCGGTCGCCCCTCGGCAGGCAATGGCAAACCTCCGTGTGCATTTCTGCCATGAAAAAGTGCCTGTGGGTGCCACGATTGCTCCCAGTGTACAACAAGCTGGTGCGGCTGTTACCTTCGAAGCAGTGTTTGGAGCAATTTAAGCGAGATCCGGAGGAATTTTTGCGTCGAGTTGTGACCGTTATGTCCACCGCACCTCCCATATTCACCCGATCTGGCTCCCTGCGACTATTTTTTGTTCCCTAACATGAGGAAATGGCTCGCGGGAAAAAAATTTAGTCCAAATGAGGAAGTCATCGCCGAGAAAGTGACGTATTTTGGAGAGATCGACAAAGGGAAAACTTTAGTATAATGTATAATGCTTTGAAAAAAAAACGGTTAAAAGGGCGTGATAGAGGGGTGTATCCCCATCTTAAAACTGAAAACAGAACCTGCCGGAGGCTTATAGTTTTTAAGTAATTTAATGTGAAAGTTCTCTAATTTAGCGAAAAGTTGGCGTTGCCATACACCTGAAATGAAAACGAAGTTCGCACGTAAGGATGTTCAGTGGAAGGTTCATTGTAAAACTGCAGTATTTTTTGCTGTAATTTAAAGTTGAGAAATAATTTCGCAAATAAAAACATACAACTCATTTAAACTTAAAAACAATGATATTAAGCGTATCTCAAAAAATAATAAAGTAATTAAAATTAAATTAATTAAAACAGTATTTTTGCGTAGAACTCCTTATCGCGTGGGCGGCCTTTAGCCGCGCTTCAAAAAAATAACCCTCATCAGTCCAACTCCGGCTACGCAATCCCCAGTATTTTTGCGTAAAACTCCTTTCCGTGTTAAAACCATTGAACCCAAATTAAAACGTCATATGCGTGTATGTAGTAAGGAGGCACAATAACCCCCATCCCCATCATTATTACTAAACTCAAGTACTTAATTTTTGTTTTCATTTGCAGGCATCCGGCAACACCATACTGTTGTCATTCCAATCTTCTTCTTATTCACGCTTAAAATTGGAAAGTGATTGCATGGGCAAATGAATTTGCATTTAATTTTAATAGAAATAATTAGAATATTAGCATAAAAATCAGTAAAAACACGCGTGTGAGTGTATATTTGGTGAATTTTAGTGAAATGTTAAAAAATATAGAGTGTAATGTGGGAAATTATAGTGAAGTTCCCGAGGGCATTTTGAATGCAAATAATTAAAAAAATATTATTTCCCGAATAATTTAAAGTTATAAAGAGTGTTCCTTAACACCTCACTAACATCTCCACCAAGTTTCATTAAAAACAACATTATAGTTTGCCAAAAATTCACAAATATGCATTGTTCTAAAAAAAAAATGGCCGGAGCGTTGGGAGAAGTGTATCTTTCTAAAAGGGGATTATGTTGAAAAATAAAAAAACAAAACATTAAAAAAAAAAAATGATGTCTTCATTTCTAACACGGGTAATTATTGAACCCCCCTCGCAAGGCACTACAGTTTCCCACGTTCCGTCAAAGCGAAGCGATGGTCAACGCGATGCTAAAGTTATATGGAGAGGGGTCTTGAGCCGCTGCTGATGTTTGATTTCACGTGTTATTCAAGAGGAGAAAATTCTTCGTCTGGCTCTTTTATTTAATGTAGTCCGTCCTGTTCTCTAATCGGTATCGCCTCAGTACGTCTTCGTGTTTAAAATTTCCGCTAATTGTTTCTAAGTTTTCCTTTCCACGTAGTATTTTATAACTGGTCTTTTAATTTCAGTTAACGAACTTTTGCTCTTGCGTCCCATGCCCTATTAAAACTTTCACGCTATGTGAACACATCAAATGGCGAATAACGCTGCTTCCATATAACGGTAAATTTTAGAAAGATAAAAAGTGATGTTATTGCTCAAAAAATAACGTGTAAGCAAATGCCTGTATCGCGATGAGGACTTAATAAAACTCCACCTCCTCATTTTGATCCAACATAAATATCATTAGGATGGAGCTAAATTTCAGGTAAATTTATTTTATCTCCTTCAAAATATGACCCGTCTGAAGCAAACCACATGAGCCAACGTTTAACACAATCCTCCATGCACCCCTGGTAGGCTGACGAAGGGATGGTCTCCAGCTCCTTCGTCGCATTCTCTTTCACCTGCTCTGTCGACTGAAGTCGAGTGAAGTGGTAACTTCAACTTGGGAAACAAAAAGAAGTCGCACGGGGCCATATCAGGTGAATACGGTGCTTGCGCGGTGGTATTTGCTTGGTCTTTGGTTAAATATTAAATTTATTTTGTCGCCTTCAAAATAGGCTCCATTCGAAGCAATACATAGGTACATGCCAACGATTAGTCCAGCCATCAAAGCACCTTTTAAACGCGTTCGAAGAGATCTTCTTCATCAAATTCTCCTTAATGGCCTCTATCGACTAAAAGCGGCGTCCGCGAACCAGTAGAACCATTTGAAACGAATTCCGAGTGCACAACACCATGATAATCAAAGAAAACCAGTAGCATGACTTTCATTTTTGACCGACGTGGGTTTTTGGTTTTCGTCTCATGTGGATAGCGGCATTCAGCCGCCTGTTGACTGATTTGCATGTCAAACTCCTATACCCACGTCGCATCACCTGTTATGATGAGCTGGATAAATGTTAGGTCCGTATTCACTTGCTCAAGCATATCTTCAGCCACCTTCTTCCGATGAATTTTGACGTGATAACGTCTTATAATTCGATTTAGCCGGCTGCACGCACGAAAAAATGTGTCGTTACCTTGCTCATTGGTGTTATCTTGCTCATTTGTCGTTACCTTGCTCATTTGTCGTTACCTTGCTCATTGCCGTTACCTTGAATGAACTGCAAGCGAAAGCGCGGAACGAACGACAAAGCAAACAAAGCAACCGAACGGCAACGTTCGACATCTTGCTCTCTCCTACTTAAGTGAGCGTATATACATATGTATGTATATGCGCATATGTACATATATAAATTCACGTATGTATTTGTATTTGCATATGTCTTCTTATTGATTATTATTAATTTGATTTACTTGAAGAATTTAAAATAAAACCAAGTTTGTTAATAATACCTGTTGTTTTAATGTTATTATTATTTTTTGACGTGATAACGTCTAATAATTCTATGTTGCCGGCTGCACGCATGTTATGTTATGATATGTTATGTTCTGTTATGTTATGTTATGTTATGTTATGTTATGTTATGTTATGTTATGTTATGTTATGTTATGTTATGTTATGTTATGTTATGTTATGTTATGTTATGTTATGTTATGTTATGTTATGTTATGTTATGATATGTTATGTTCTGTTATGTTATGTTATGATATGTTATGTTATGTTATGATATGTTATGTTCTGTTATGTTATGTTATGTTATGTTATATTATGTTATGTTATGTTATGTTATGTTATGTTATGCTATGTTATGTTATGTTATGTTATGTTATGTTATGTTATGTTATGTTATGTTATGTTATGTTATGTTATGTTATGTTATGTTATATTATGTTATGTTATGTTATGTTATGTTATGCTATGTTATGTTATGTTATGTTATGTTATGTTATGTTATGTTATGTTATGTTATGTTATGTTATGTTATGTTATGTTATGTTATGTTATGTTATGTTATGTTATGTTATGTTATGTTATGTTATGTTATGTTATGTTAAAGTATATTATGTTATGTTAATGTTACCTCATTCTCTATATCCATACAAAATATCTATCAAACAAATAAAATTAAAATTTTCTTTTGAAAAATGCAACCATTCAATCAGTATTTTCTTATGACGTTATCACGTTAAACTATCGTCAGTAAACAGACTTTACAGACAACCTCTTTTTTTTATAGAAATTCAACTCTCACGTGTTTCGTGCCCAATTGATGGTGTAAAATGTTTCGAATTGATTAGTGAGACACGCTAAAGTCACGAGCTACCTCCCTCAAACTTAAATGATGGTTTTCCAGAACCCATTTCCTTGACTTTATCCGTTGATCGGGCGACCAGATGGGGGAAAATCTTCCACGACTTCTCGGCGCTCTGCAAAAGCCTTATACCACTCGTAGACCGGTGTTTTTAATAAAGCACACTCGCCATAGGCTTTCTGTAATATTTTCAACAATTCGGTACACGAAATCCCTTTCAGAAAATTTAAGACAAATTCTTTGTTCGATATTTTTATCCATAGTGAAAATTGCAGAGCACACCTGCGGTTCACTGATATAATTAAATGCAAAAAACAAGCTAATTTACAGATCTCGCTCAATCTCTGTGACACCAGAGAGAACAATGGTACCAACATTCCAACAAAAAAAAATTTAGACAAATGTGTAAGGCGCGCTTTTTAAATGAACAATTACTGATATAGTTTTGACAGAATGTATATAAGTACAGTTCGGCCCGAATCGAATTAAGGACTTCCTTACTGTTTTTTTTTTATTAATTTATATCTTGTTCCTTTAGAAATTGTTAGATATGCGCAATGTTAGAAACTTTCTTGCGATAAAAAACCTGTTTCCAATTTTTCGATGTCTACTACTGTTTTAGTATTGCAAGAGTCAACTTGCAATCACCCATTGAAAGTTTCTTTTGCTTTTTCAACTTAACAGTAAATAATTTAAATGCTCAACAAAAAAATACAGTTTGTGTAAATATTTTTTTATTCACAATAAACTTACAGTCTTAGCCAATTCTGCGCCACCTTGTATTTTTACTAAATACTACGACCAGCCAACCAACCATCATTGCCGATGGACGTCATGCGCATCATATTGTATTTCGTGACCCATGCCAGTGGTCTCAATATCGTACGACGAGTCATCCGCTTCCGCGCTGGGAGGATTGTGATTGGTGGTATCATGCAAGCCGATGGTGGCATGTGCGGCCGCCTTCGATGCATTCACTTGTGCCTCGGCGGCGGAAGAAGCGGCTTTTAGCGCCGCTTCCTTCGTAGCCTCGAAATCGACACGCGCCTGTTTCAGTTGTTCCTCCACCTGCTCGGCACGACTTTTTGCCTGACCGACCATTGACGATTGAGAAGCCAATTGATTCGCCACCTCGTTCGAAGCCTGCTCAGCCTGGTCAGCTACCGATTTTGCATTGTTTACGGCTGCTGTTAACACTGAAATATGATGATTAGCAGCTTGAGCCGTTTGCTGCGCTAACTGAGAAGCAACTTTAGCTGACTTCAATTGCTCCAATTCACGCGAGAGCGAACGCTGAGCTTCGGCTGCCTGTTGTTCTAATTCTTGAAGAATCACCTGTTTGCCGGCCAGTGCTGCCTGTGCGGTGGCCGCCGCTTGCGAGGCAGCCTGCGCCAATGTATTTTTAGCAATAAAAGCTGCCTGTTTGGCGGCGGCATGTTGATTGGCAACAGCGGTGTATGCCTGATTCGCTGAACCTTGCGCGATGGAACGCAAACCACTGCCAATGCTGTAACCTGACTTGCCACCACTACCACCACCACCACCACCACCGCCGCTACCATGCGCGTGAGCACTTTGGGAGGAGGGTTTGTAATCGTAATAGGAGCTGCTCGGTACCTCATGTGATGGACCTGAAGGCAACTCGTGTGGGTGCAGGGTATTGCTACTCTCGTAATATCCATGTACAGGTCCGTGTGGTGGTCCAACTGGCGTTTTGTAGTGATAACCGCTGCGTTTATTGAGACGACCAATTGTTGCAGAACAACAGAGCGCTGCAAGGACGATAAGAGTGATTTTTTCGATATACTCGTAAATAAATTTGTGTACATTTCATATACGAACCCAATAGAAGTAGCGGTAATGCGGTGTTGCACTTGATCATGTTTGCTGCAAATTCAGTAATGAGCATTGGCATATCCTGAATATTGGTTTTATACACCGAAAATCGCATGTAAATCCATTAAGGTGAGCACAAACAACAAAAATGCGTACATGAATGCATGCACATGTATGGTTTACATACAAACTTACATACATACACACAATATCTAAAATTCCCTATAACAAATTTCGTTCGGTGGGCTTTAATAAACGGCGGCTGCGTTCAGCCGTTTGTAACGGCCACAAAATGCGGTATGATTGCGATTTTGTTTAACAGCGGCTACTTAGTTTGTTACCAAGTTTATTAGTTGGCCGGTTGGCAGGTGGGCAGGTGTAATACTGTAATATGCGGCACTGGCCAATCAGTGTACCCATTACATTGGACGCTTACTTTTTATAAATGTACTTAGACGCGAATATTCTTTTTATACACTCTTTCGTTTTAATTTGGTTCGTCCATTTTAGACCACACATCATACTCGTATGTACGTATGTTAGTGTAAACTACTTTTGAGGAAGTGAAATTTCCAACTGGCTGTTATCACGCTTGCTGCAGCCTAGGTATTAAAAGCACTCAGGTAGTTAAATGTAGTAAAAAGTAAAAGAAACTTAATGAGCTATTGTTGCATATGGCAACAAGGCAAGACATTTTGTAGTGAACTTCATCAACAGCAATAAAACTCATTCAAAGATGCAGTCATCTATGACAGAGGAGTGTACATTTATTGACGAGATTATTACGTATGAATATTAGCATAATCTTTCCTATACTGGCATCAAAAAGACTGAAGCAGATTAGAGGATTTTCATTCACCATTAATATTGTTGTCGTAATAACTACAGAAATATGGATAATTAAGTCACTGCTCGTGGTAGACACTGTGCTCAGTCCTATGCAAAGCAATTGATATCTTTCACAAACACTGTTAACTTATCAATGAGCAATCCTCAAGGAATAATTGGAAGCATAGTTAAACGATTTTAGTTTTAATCACACGTATAAATTCGAGTCCAATTGGTTTTCGTCGACCAAAAACATGCTCCGATTTTAATAAAACTTTCACTTGCAAAGACAGAATATGAAATGTAGGTAAACTGGTTCAAATCTCGGTGAAACACCAACATTAAGAAACATTTTTTTCTATGAACGGTCGCTCATCGGCAGGCAATGGCAAACCTCCGAGTGTATTTCTGTCATCAAAAAGCTCCTGATAAAAAAATATCTGCCGTTCGTAGTCGGTTTGAAACTGTAGGCCCCTCCATTTGTGGAACAACATCAAGATGCTCGCCACAAATAGGTGGAGGAGCTCGGCCAAACACCCAATTATATATATATAAAGTGCCACGCCCACCTCACACATGTGGCGAATATGATACATTTTATTTGATTTTAAGGAAATTTGGATTGAACATTTGTCTTACCCTTAAAAACTTAAATATAAAATATGCTGCTGATTCGCTTCCTAATATGCCTTCCATCCACAAAAGATTCCGTCTTCAGGACTAAAAACGATCTGATTGCAATATTTTTTGAAACATAAATAACTTAATTCTAATTTTATTTTCTTCGGGGGTTCTTGATGGTTTCTGATATCTTTATTTCGACTTTCCAAAGCAATCCAATCGGAAAAATCGCAGACATGAAATATCAGGTGTATATTCACGGCAGAAATGCACGCGGAGGCATTTGTTCTACCATGGTTGTCACGCAGCAACGCATTTGGATACTGTGGCCGTAACCGAAATACTAGGTTTAGTTATAAAGGGTGATCAGATTGGAGGTACTTTTTAAAATAGGGTTTTGTTAACAGATGACGCTTGACTACGGTCAAACTAAATACATAATTTTTTCAGTATTCATTGGCATTTCATCATGGAAAGACTTACGACTCAAAAACGTTTACAAATCGCGCAATTGTATTGTAAAAATCGACGTTCTGTGAAATGTGTCCATCGCGCGCTCAGGCCCACTTATGGTGCACATGACTGTACAGCGATGATACCTATTTTGGCTCAATGGCTACGTCAATAAGCAAAACTGCCGTATTTGGGCTGAAGAGCAACCCGAAACCATTAAAGAGCAGCCATTCTTCTTCTTCTTAATTGGCGCGATAACCGCTTACGCGACTTTGGCCGAGTTGAACAAAGCGCGCCAGTCGTTTCTTTCTCGTACTAACCGGCGCCAATTGGACCCACCAAGTGAAGGCAAGTCTTTCTTCACCTGATCTTTCCAACTCAGAGGAGGCCTTCCTCTTCCTCTGCTACCACCAGCTGGTACCGCATCGAATATTTTCATAGCTGGAGCGTTTATATCCATTCGGACGACATGACCCATCCAACGTAGCCGCTGGATCTTCATTCGCTGCGCTATGTCTATGTCGTCGTAAAGCTCATACAGCTCATCGTTCCATCGCCTGCGATATTCGCCGTTGCCAACGTGCAAAGGTCCGAAAATCTTACGCAGAATCTTTCTCTAAAACACTCCAAGCGTCGCTTCATCGGATGTACACCCATTAAAAATAACCGTTTGGTGCAGACTATGGGCTGGAAAAATTATCGGCCATACTTCTTCAAAAACGAGGTTGGCGCCATTGAATGGCGAATGCCGTGGATTGGCCACTAAGATCGTGTGATATCACACACGGACTTTTATTTGAGGGGGTATGTAAATTCTGAACACTTTGTGGATAAATCAGCTTCGATTGAGGCATTGAAAGTCAAAGTCCTCCAGGGAGTCATTTAAAATTGGTATTTACGGATGGTCGAATTACGACGCAGTTGCGGCCGACATTTGAAAGGGATTATCATTAAAAAATTAATGCTATTAATGGTTCTACACAAAAATAATAAAGATTACCAAACCAATAGGAATTTTCGTTGTTCTAAAGGGTGATTTTTTAAGAGCTACAGAAAAGTTTTTCAAGAGCACACGTAAAATTCAGAAAAATGCATGTAATTTTTATTTAAATCAATAGTACAGTCCATATAATTTAATGTTTGAAGATTATTTCATGCAAATGTTGACAGCGACTGCGCTTCAAATGGTCCATCCGCTTAGTCCAATTTTGGCACACTCTTTCCAATGTTTCGGCCGGTATCTCACATATAAATGCTTTAATGTGGTCTTCCAATGCGTTAATTGATGCAGGCTTGTCTGAATAGACATGAGCTTTAACATAGCCCCACAAAAAATAATCTAAAGGCGTTATATCGCACGATCTGGGTGGCCAATAGACAGGCCCCAAACGTGAAATAAAATGTTCATCGAACTCGCCTCTCAACAAGTCCACTGTTACGCGTGCTGTGTGGCATGTGGCACCGTCTTTGACAGTGAAACAAAACACGAAACGTGCGTCAGCTGTTTAAAAAGATAACAGCTAAAAAATCACCCGTTATTTCAATTTAAAATCCGATACCTCTAAATTGATCCGCCTTTACAAATAAAACTCTCTCGTTTCTTCTCACAAATGACGAAATGCGTCAACATTTATTTTCCGACCACATAAAATTACTTTTAAAATAAGTACCAATAATGTTGGGAGACATCATTTTGTTCTTAAAAAATCTTTTTGTCGAATTATCATCATTCTTGTTCCCATAGCCTGTTTTCAATTTGTCTACTTCAAGCCCAATCGATCTTAAAATTCCATTTGAATTTTACTTTTCGCTGTTTCAAACACTTGTTTGTTTTCTTCTGTGACTCTCCAACATTTAAATGGAGTTCTATACCCGAATAACTTTTTTTTGTGCTAGGGATTCGAATGTAGACACATTGAATTTGTGTTAGCTTGTTCTTGTTCTTGCATTTTTCGCCTCTTGCTGGATTGAGAATTCACCAAACGCTGATTTTAGGCCTCTTACTAACAATTGTCAGTGCAAATCATATATACACAATCTCTGCTGGTGGCGAAGAAATTGGATTCAACCCAATCAGAGAGCTCTGCAGTAAATCGGCCCAACGTCTTTTAAATATTAGTTCCAAATAGTCCAAATCTTTTATGATTCCACTTTCGATTTCATTGTTACCATTGTTTTTTCAAAAACATATCATTGTTTAATTCAAAACATATCAATTGCGCCAATTTGGCTTCATCCGCGCTTTTTGGCTTCATACCTTCGCCATGCGTCGAAAAATTCACGCACTTTAACTGAACTAAGTCTAGGTGTGTGACTGGGAATTTAAAAATGGATAGACTGCGACAATCTTAGATTATGCTCTGTACTTTCTGGGGTCAAATCGTTGCCATTTACCGACTGTAATTGATGGATTGGGCCGAGCAATTAAAGAAAACTGAAATGAAGCTGAGACCAGAGACGGTCGAGTAATACATATTTCAGCATTATAACGCTCGGTAACATGTTGCAAATTTTGTCGAAAAATATTATATTTGAAAGTTTTGAAATGTGAGCTCCTACTCCACGCGTCGTATTGTATTTGTCAGTAAATACATTACGATTTCTGTTAACTTTGATCCATTCAGAAATATTTGACTTGAGAATCCATTTCATGGATTACCTAAAAAACCACTGCATTTTTCGAGAAGGAATTAAAACTTTACCTGAGAGATAGACGTAGGTAGTGGCCAGTGATGGGCTAGTCTACTTTCACAGACTTGCTTAAAGTTAAAAAAAAAAATAAAGTTTTTAATGAGCGCACTCAATATTTTCCTATATATTCTTACCTAACCCTTAAAAACACTGCAAGTTGACAGAGAAGTTGCTCAACTTGTTTCAGCATACCCTTGTATTCTACTTCCATAGCTTTCGTCGTCCTGAGATAGCTCTGCAATTACAAACGTGCCCGCTTTTATTAGACATTGAGGCGTTCTAGTCTTAAATAAATGCCAAATCGAGATTTGCATGCTCGTAAGTTTTGCAGTTCTTTTAATTGGAACCAAAATAAGGTTGATTTCAAGAAGGTTGTCAGCTGTTAACCTGACGTCATTGTAGATTTTTGTTTAAATTTTTTTGTTTATCAACAACTTTTTTCTTTATTTCAGCACTTTTCTTTGTTTATATTCACCTAAGCAAACTTTTCATTTATGTGTACAAATCTGCGCTACAGTATTTGCAGAGTACTCTGAAAGTCACGCGTTTTTCAACTACGATCTGTATACCATCATTCTTTAGGGGAAGGGTGACAGCAAATATCCCTTAAGCAGGCCTACTTCTGGTCTATGTCTAGACGAAATGATTCATTGGATGTATACCATGGTGATTAGATCAATCATCACCTATGCCTTCCTTGTTTGGTGGCGGAAAGCCATACAAGTAACCGCTAAACAACTACTTCGAAGTTTTCAAAGGCAAGCCTGTCTAGCAATAACTAGTGCCATTAACAGCTGCCCCACTGTTGTTATATATAGAAGCGGTAGTAGGACTATTCTCATTGCATATTTTCCTCAAAAAATTAAAACCTCACTTGGGAAAGATCTTCTTGACTTTGGCCATACAAGTATCGTAACACTGGATACTGGATCAGAATATAATCTGTTCATTAATAGACTATATGATCCCAAAATGTGTTCTTAACCGTAGGTTTGGAATCATAATCTCAAACAACGATGAATGAGAACTTGGAGGATCTTGCGTCGATCCCAGAAGTTCAGAACGGTTCACAGACGGTTCGAAAACAAATACTGGAGTCAGAGTCTGTACATATGGTCCAAACACAAAAATCTCCGAACCGATGGGCAAAGGGCCTAGCATATTTCAGGCTGAAATTGAAGCAATTTCAATCTGTGCGAAAGTAAATCTTATGAGGAGCAACAAGGGTGCATACGTAGCTACATACTCGTATATACTGGATCATTTAAGCTGCATTAAAAGCACTAGCTTCACATTCTGCGGAATCGAAAATATTATACGAATGCCTTAACAACATAAACGTACTTAGTGCAATAAATAAAATTGTGCTTTGCTGGGTTCCGGGTCACTCTAATGAACTCGCGAGGGCCGTGTCGACAGCACATATTTGAGGTCCAGCATAAACTAATGCAGGGTACATAGTGCGGAGTATACTCAAAGAGTTACCCATTTTGAAGCCATACGAGAACTCAAGCCAAAATACGTAAAGTAGATATCAGGAAAATAGCAGATTTTCTGACAGGTCACTATTATTTAACCCTCCGTTGGATACTTTTTTTAAAACCTTCGGTTGGGTACCCGCGTTCTGCCTTTTTTTCGTCCTGCTCGAGGATCCTTTTTAAAAGATTATATTCATAAGCCGATAGAAAATTAAATTTTAGGAAACTCAAGTCGTTAGCTATAAAAGAAAAATGTTAAATTCACGTCCAAAGTTGAAAAACCCAGTCTGGCCAGGTCCGGGTGCCCTACTGAGTGTGAAATTTTTTTTTCTTTTTTGCCTCCTGTATTAAATTATCATCTCTCAAAAATTCCCATTTGAAATGAGATAGAGTGTAGACTCTGTCTGGAAGATGATGAAACCACCGAGCATATCTTCTGCAACTGTATTGCCTTGGCAAAGACAAGACTGCAAATCTTTCATCGAGATCAAATGGATCTGAATGAAACTTCAGCAAGGCGAAAAATTTACTAAAATAATTTTGCTTTCAACCATTTCCTAGCCTGAGGCAGGGAACATATAGGTTAATAGATAAATGTTATACATTTAATGCTAGTAGTGCCAGTCTAGAGGACTAGTATTTATTAATTTTAAAACGAAATAAGTATCAGCCATTGGGCTTACTACAGATACAAAATTATTATTATTATTATTATAGGCAAGATCCATTCTCTTTAGCTACATATTTCAACCTAACCCTATCAGGTGGTTTGAGACGTTGTTTGATCTGTGCCAAAAGATAGGTGATGGTTGAAGTGCCGGCCTGGTACTCCTCTACTAGTACTTAAGCGCTGTTTTGATACCATTATGAGACCTCCAACAGGCAGATATCAACAGCCAGCCAGAGCTGTTGGTATAATGGAGGAGATTGATTGGAATTAGGTTGGTGTACTGCCCCAGGCTGTCGAAGAAAGGAGCGCCCAGTGACCTTAATCGTCTAGCTGCTAAACCCAGACATTTACAGAGAAATTATTCTACACTCTCCTTCTCTGAAAGGTCCCCACAGCTTCTGCAATGGGGGTTAAATGGTAAACCTAGATTTTCCGCGTGTGTGCCGATCTTCCGGTAAACACAGCTACGTTGGAAATTGAATGGCGTGGAGACCTCAGGTCTTTCTGAGTCCTTCGTCTATTGTACTGGAGTCACAGGGTTTTCGAAATAGCACATGAAGAAATGGATCTTCATCTTTTCTGCGTTTTCCTGAGAAGTAATTTGTGCAGTTCCCCTTTAACAACTGCCAGGGGATGCCGATGAGCGGGTGGGAGGTCTCTCGGGCCAACTCAGTCCCCTTCCTGGCAAGCTCATCAGCAATTTCATTTCCCTCTATGGTCCTATGACTTGGAACCCAGATCAGAGAAATGTTACCTGCACACCCAAAAGATTTGATCTCTTTACAGGAGTTTACTAATTTCGTCCTGCACCATGGCGTCGTCAAAAACTGAGAATAAATACATTTTCTGTCGGTCTCTCGGGCCTCACCTCCTTCATAATGGTATCACAAAGGACGACTCCGTTTATCTTCGTCCAAGTATGCTCATTCCAACCTAACCTAACCTAACTTCGGACAGTGGCTTTTATTCTTAAAGCGGATATAAGTTTGTATTGCTCTCCCATACTTGCTCTCTCCGAAATTTCTGTAGCCGGTGACAGGTAAAGAGACGCTTAATATTACTAATTCGATCTTAGCACAGAGTGATCCATTTCTACATATTTTCCATTAAAAATATTAAAAGACTCAATTCTTACTTTTTTATTACACATAAAAACATTTTATTTACGTTTTACAAAATGTAGGACAATTAAGTGTCGTATAAATAATTTAGTAATTATAATAATTTAATGGTGTAGCCAAGTTTTCGCAGCAGCCGCTTTCGCAAATAGCGCCAGGCGATCAATAAAATAATTTAACAGACGTGCGAGAAGACAATAAATATTTACAAAAACAAAAAGATATATAAAAAAAACAGGATAAGCAGTCGCACTGAACAGCACTTACATACATACCTATGCACTTACACTTACAACACTAACAAAAATAAATAATATCATTAACATATACTCGAACACGTAACAAAAATGGCTTATCGAAAGTGAAAGTGGAACACATCTCGGTCTTGCGACTGACAGCTGTGATAGGCTGTTGTGGCCGCCACTATATGCGTCGTCATCACCTGTGCCGTTACTCATTTATAGTATTGCGTAATCTGACGAATCCAGTCCAAATAATGCGAAACACGTACATACACACCGGGTACATTGGCTTGACCGCAACCAATACCCCAGGATACAACGCCGACCACATTCCAGATGCCGTTACGTTCGCACACCAATGGACCGCCACCATCACCCTTGCAGGCATCCTTGCCTTCTTCACCGCCTGCACAAACGAAGCCGGGATTGAGTTTGTAACTGTAGCCAAGACGCGTTTGACGCAATTGCGATTCGCATTGATGGTGCGACAAGATCGGCACGTCGACCTCCTTGAGAATATTCTGGTATTTGCCATGTTCGCCGAAAGCATCCTTGCCCCAACCAGTGGTCCAGCAGCGAGAGCCAGTAAAGTCGGAGAATTTGTCTGGCAAGCAAGCGGGACTGATGTGTGGATTCTTGGTAAAGTCCACGGGATGATCAAGTTTCAGTACAGCTAAATCATTATCCAAAGTACCAGCATAGTATTCGGGATGAATGTGTACCGAGACGACGTCACGTTCAATGTAGGGGAAGAATTCCACATCGTGATTGACATCCCATTCACCGAGGCGGGCGCGTAAGTCAAAGCCGTTTTGACTACATTTTTTGAAATAGCAGAAGGATCGAATGATTACATAAAAACATGTGTAGATATGGAGATAGGTGAACTTACGATTTAATGCAGTGAGCGGCGGTGATAACGTGTTGTGCATCAATTAGTGTGGCACCACAAGCGTAAACCGACTCTTTGGGATCCTTTTTCAGGATGGCTACGTGCCATGGATATTCGCCGAATTCACTGTCACCATCAATATACGATGGGTTCTTGATGCGACCAGTAATGCCAGCAGCGTTGCGTGTGCCACAACGTCCAAGTTGTTGTGGTGGTGGGCGCAGAGGACGACGGCAACAGACCTCATTGACGCGGCAGGTTTTCTCAACTGGGCGGTTACCGTAGTAAGCGCGCTTTAAAAGAAAAATAAAACAATTTCTTAATATTTAGTTTAAAGCAAGCAATAAAAAAAGTTCGTTTTTTTTGTTGTTTATCACGCAATTTGCTAAATTGTCATCATTCCCCGTTTTACCTGTTCCGCCTTTACCGTTCGTGCCAAAACACTCTCTTTACGTTCCGCAGCTTCCTCATGCTCAACCACATCGCGTCGACGACGATCGCGTGGAAATGTCACATAGTCGCTACCTTCAGCAGCACCAGGCGCTTGTGTTGGTATGGGGCGCAAATTATGCTCATAGCGCAATCCTTTACCTCGGCGAGTATGCAATTCGTTAATATTTTGATGTTTCGGACCATGCTCACTTGGCCCCTTAAAGGTGACGCTTGTGTTAGAACTGCGCTCTTCATACGCATTATAATGCTCGCCAGTGAAAATCTCACCAGCATGACCGCTCGAGCCAAAGCCAGTTGAGTATCCTGATTGTGCTAAGCTCCCACTATAAATGCCAGCACCATGACCGCTCGCGCCATACCCACTTGAAATCGAACCGCTGAAATGATCGGGGCTTGTATTGGCCAAGTTATAGCTAGGATATGAAGAATGTTCGCCGACCGCAGCATAAGGGCCTGGGTAATAATTCCCCGTGGATGTTGTACCGAAAGAGGTATGTTGGAATTGTTGACTCGCATGATGTTGATGCTGCGGGAGAAACCCGGTATCAATTATTGTATTTGCCGGTGCCGTTATAGTGGTATGATGTTCATATATCGGCTTGCTTGGCACCACATCGATGATCGTGGCGCTGGGGCCTGTGCCACCGTAAATGGGACCAGGTGCGGTAAAAGTATGCGAATGGTGATCATGCTCAAAACTACTGTAATGATCGTGATGATGGTAATGTGTATTGTGAGTGTACTCGGGTTTCGATTTGAATAACTCGCCGACTTTTTGAAAGATATTGGCATTCGGTGTAACATGAAGATTGACCAGTGGTTTTACCACTTTGTCACCGAACTCAGTTTTGCTGACCTGTACGGAGACCAATGGGTTTACATTTAAAAGACCTAGATTCAAGCCATTCGGTCCTATTGAACCAAAATTCGGATTCGGTGCAGGATGAAAATCGCCTTGTGGATTTGCAGGATAACCACCTCCACCATTGGGGTATGGCAAGCCAAATGATACGCCGTAAGTGGGAAGAATTTTACGCTTTAATAGCTCGATGGCTGCGAGCTCTGGTATGCCAGTGCGCTATAGATGGTTTATGTTTTGGGGAGGGACAAGTGAGAAAGAGGAAATGAGTAACATGATTAGATGTTTATAGTGGAGGGATCATGTGAGATTTGAATTGGCATGCTAGTAGGCGTGCGACTGGGACCAGAATGAAATGAATGATTTGGGTGTGCAATTAGAAATGGAAGGTTTTAGTGAGATTAGTTACATTGTAGGCGCACCACGGAACTACGCGACATATTGTAGAAGACTTTCTGAAACATAAATACGTATTCCATTTGGTTTCTTTAGTTCACTTGAGGTCCACTGAACTGTAACCGAAGTTTTACTATGTCTATTGTAACTGGTGTTGCTGGGAGAGTACGACATGTGACGTGGACATTGGTTTCGTGAGTGTGCACTTGGAACGTAGTAGAGTGTTTGATACCTGTACTGCCGATTAGTTTGCATTAATATTAATTTCTTTGTTACGGGTAATCAGGCACGAAATTAATTTGGTTACGGTTATCAGAACATGAATTAAAAAATAAAATATTTCAAAATGTCACTTACCCCTTCGGCATCTAGTGGCAGATCAGCTGCACCCTCGTCGGATTGTTTATCTTCGGCTTGAGCCTCTCGCTTACTGCGTTTAATTTCGTCCGCCTTCTTTTCCTCTTTCTTTTCTTCTTTCTTATCTTCTGTCTCACTGACAGTGGCGTTTGTAGCTGTCTCATCACCCAAAGCTTCAATGTCTTTGCCCAAATTACGTGGATCAATAGCCAAGATAAGGTCTTCCTTGCGTCCAATACGATCGGCTGCCGGACACTGGTTGAATGGTACACATTGACAATCGACGATTTGTTGACGTGAGGTGTCATATCCAGCTGGGTATTGTGCGCCTAAATTGTTTCCGAGACCATTGTAGCCAGCCGAGGTACCAATACCGCCAAAGTTTTGTAACTCCTTCTTGTAATAGTCGGGATTTTGGCTGTGATAACTGCCGCTGGCTTGTCCGAAGTTGTTGTTGGACTGGCCAAAGTTGGTCGATTGTCCGAAGCCACTCTGGCCAAAGCTATTTGCGCCCGCTGTTTGTCCGTAAATACCTGTAGTGCCAACACCATTAACGCTAGATGGGTCATAAATTCCTTGAGTAGCAGCATTGCCAAAACTACCTAAACCGCCTGAAGGCTTGTAGAGTTCTGTGCTGGGTTTCTCATATGTGCCGAAACTATTGGCTGCCGCCTGCGAAAGTAGTCCTCCTTGTGAAGCACCATTATAACCGGCTGTAAAGGCATTGGATTCCGTGAAACCACCTTGAGTTTGTGGTGTGAAGGCTGTCGATGATTGCGCAAGTGATGAGAAGTCAGTGTTAATCGATTGTCCACCACCAATTGGTATTGGCACAGTTGGCACCTGAGCACCAGCGACGCCGTCAGCGCCCTCAACGTGATGGAAGTGGTGGTGCACGTGCTGTTGTAAGCCGCCTTGTGGAGCTGGCACCGGAATGGCATTCAAATTGCCAACAACTACTTTCGAAGACGAGGATGCCGAAGCGGAGGATGACTGATGTGCATAAAAATTGGTTTGTGAAGAGCCAGATGCTTGAATTTTCTCAGCGCCAGGGTTTTCAAAGGCATAAGGAGGAGGTACGTCAGAGTTGCCGTTGAAGACTGGACCTGGTGGTTTGCTGCCGTAAATTATAGCACCGGGTGGAGGTTTATTAAATGAGGGTCCTGTGGCGCCAATTGCAGAGGGTGGTGGATTTTCCAAATAAGGACCATTATACACTGGTCCTGGGCCAGATGGACGATAAGGTGGCTTGTAAGCGCCTTCGTAACCAACTTTACGTGGCGGACCGAAAGAGTTCAATGACGAGGATGGTAGCGGACGACTGTTGAAATGGCCAGGTGGTGGCATTGGCTTGGCCGGTCCATATGGACCACCACCAAACGAGGGCGGTGGCGGACCTTGCGCGTAAATTGTTGAATAGTAAGGACGCTTCTCTTCAACATCACAACTCATCAGCCCCAATCCACAAAGTTTGTCACGTATAAGATTGCGTGCTTGCATGTGGTCGCCCTGTTGCAGCGCCTGATCGATATTACCATCGGCATAAACTTGATCATATTCGCCTAAAATACGGCCTTCGCGGCGGGAGTTTATAATTTGATCGATGACGGCATTGATGTCGACGCTAGTATCATTGCTATAGATAGCTTCATTTACACCATAATTACGGCCCTGTACCTCTGCAGGTTGGACTGCGGCGGGATCTGCTTTGTCGGATTCTGCGGCGCGTCTGCTGAGCATTGACTCCTTTGCGGGTTCCCAGCCGCCGCCCCACGCCGATTCCTGTGCATAACTGATTGAGCAGCCAGCCAAGAGTATGGCGGCCATAATAGCCAGACGATGTGTTAATCTCATTATGCAGGCGTACGAGCTGTTGAAAAGGGAAACAAAAGATGCGAGGTTAGTGATTGAAACAGACTGCGATGAAGTAACCAAATTTAAAGGTTTCACAAGTTCAATGGTGGTTTTTTTCACTTTTTTCTCTCGCCTTTTTTTAAGGTAGTGTTAATTAACCCAAATATTAATGATGGCGCCAGATACATTTGTGGTCATTGTGCCACTTCTGTCGCTGCGCTTGCGCAAAGATCAACAGTAAATATTGTACTGTACATACAAACATACAAGTTCGAGTATTTCGGCAATTGTTAATAACCGGTTTGTTCGGCTCTTTTGTTTACAATAGTCAGAGCACTGCAGAGTTGGCTGCGCACAAAGCGCAGAGCTTGAAATATGAGTCACGCCTGAAGTCACAGATGGATAAATGGCTGATCGAGCTGGAGCAATGCGCGAAAGACTTTTACTTTCGTTTTAAGGTCGTTAGCTCGAAATGAAGAAAAATCAAAAATAAAAACAACAATGAACAATCGCCATCAGCTGAACGGTTTGGTGTTGTAAGTTGCGCAAAAGTGGAGTGCGGATGTACTCGAGGTGTGAAGGTGCTGCTTTTCATTTCATTTACCTTGCTTCAGAGGAAGTGCTTTATACTTTTTACCTGATGTAAGCGCTTATGCTTGGTGCGGGAATTTTCATGCAAATTAAGTTTTTCAAATACTTTTTTAACGAAATGAAAATTTGCAATGCATACATATGTATCGCAAGACGAAGAATACATGCATACATAAATATGATACTTACAAGCAAAAATGGTTACGTGCGATTTGTTGACTAACTCCTTAAACTGCAACACAGTGTGAACGTTACATATGTATGTATGCATGTCAGAGCAAATGTCTGACAGCCTGACTCTTAAAGCAGAGGAAATGACATACGGTGTTGTTGTTGTTGTTGCTTATTTAAGAGATCTTTCTTTACGCTTTACTTGAACGCATTGGGGGACTTGGATGCCTGTTGTTGCTTTACAGTTTTATTTTTGGTTTTGTTTTTTACTTTTGGAGCCGTTATGCAACTGGCCTCAACTTGTGTGTGGGTTCAAGGTATTGCTTGTATGTGTTTGTGTATGTATGCTTGTACACATTTTAGGCAGCTGACAGTTTTTTGTCTGATTTTTGTTTTCAGAGTTTTGTGAAGTTGTTATGCGCGGGTTTAAGATTTAATTGTGTTTTCTGGAGCGCAAATTTTTATGGATGCATAAAAAAAAAACGAACTTAAATAATAGCTGCGTGGTAAAAAGGAGTGTATGCTTGCCTTATAATTGTGATTGTGAGATTGGATTTTTAGGAATATCTGTCGTAGTTCATTGTCTAGTTATATGAATATTTTTACTTAATTGTTTTTATTTTTATTACGCAACTGCATCTGATTTATTTCTACATGTTGCGTTTATTTTGGGGAAACAACGAAGGAGAAATATTGCAATGATCGTTGTACCTGGTGAGTGAGTGGCCTGTTATTGTCGGAAGTTTTCGCTTGTTTGAGTGCGTGTGAGTGCGCGTGAGTGTGCAATGTTGTATTTATATTGCATGATGAGAGCAAATTTCTGTTTAGCTGAATTATTTATGATCTATGTGTGTACATGCGAGTATAGTTTATGGCTTTGTATATTTAAAGTAAAATGGTGCTATGCTACAAGTTTTGCAATCGCATTGCTTTAGGAAAAGGGAAGAGATGTACACACATACATAAGTATCCGTGTGGTACTTTTACTTACATACGTCTACTATACACATAAATCTTAGATCTCAAAAATGTAAAAACACAGTACAAAAAAAAAAACAACAACAACAAATTATGAGCTTTTCTCAATAAATTTGACTTGCTTGGCAGCACTTGGTAGACAAGAAACTTTACTTATTACACTTTCTACTAAAATTTTTCAAAATGTTTATGCCAATTATAAGTATATTTGTAGTAATATAGTATTACAGTTTTGGGAAAGAGGTAAATGTGCTCTTCTGGAACAGTTCAGTGAAGCGGCGAGCTGTTATGCATTGTACATTGTATGGTATTTTTTAGGAAGAATTAACTTTTAAAGTTTTTTTTGCGCTTAGGAAAAGCGTTGAAATTTTCTTTATTGCCAAGTGCAATGCCTCATAAAACTGATGTCTGCTATAGGTTTACTACTTTTTGTGAAACCACTTATTGCAATAAAGCATATTTTAAAGTTTTAAATAGCAAAGCACTAAGTACTAGGAAATACCCGGCGTATCTACCTCGCTACACTTCAAATGGTAAATTGTTGGAAATTGGTTGTTTAAAGCTTATGCCAAATATAGTTTTTAACTGCCTACATTTACGTCTTATTATACCTATATATATATATATATATATATATACATATATGTATATACATATATGTATATGTGTACATAATTGGCGCTTACACCCTTTTGGGGTATTTGGCCGAGCTCCTCCTCGTATTTGTGGCGCGCGCTTTGATGTTAGTCCGCAATTGGAGGTAGCTATAGTTTTAAGCCGGCTCTGAACGGCAGATATTATTTTATGAGGAACCTTTTCTTGGCAGAAATACACTTGGAGGTTTGCCTGCCGCGAGGCGACCGCTATTAGAAAAAACTATTTCTATCATTTGATGTTTTATGTACGGATACTCGAACTTGCGCACTTCTGAATAGTAGTGACAAACGATCGGCGTCCCCGTCTTATTACATCTTATAAAATTTCACTTGCACGGCACTTCTTCAAACTTAAACATAAACTCATCTAAAATAATAGTGCATTAACATTTGTGTGTATGTACCTATGTACTTGTGCATATATCGTAAAAATTTCTACAATGAACCTCGCATTAGAATCATCAAGGCGCAACTCTAATTTGATATAGAACTTTGTATTTATGTATACAATTTTTTGATGGAAAGAATATTTATCAGAAATACTTAGATATCAGTGAGTTACCGAATACCGATTTTTAATTTCTCTGAACTGGTGCTGAATACACCTAATCATTTACTTATATAAGTGGCGTATTCTATACAGGAGAGTCAATTGACGACGGACGATTAAAAAAAGTAAAATATGCCAGTATAACAGAAGTATACTACATAAAATACACTGCATTAAGCAAAAAATTTACTCGAGCTGTGCTTGTTTTGAACGACAAGCTGCCCAAATGTGACTTCGAAAACTTTAACCAGGCTCCATATGACCCAACAAAAAAAAAAAAAAAAACACGGGAGATGACGCTGGTTATTTTGGCCTATTTCATGGTACATACATTTGTTTTATAGTATTAATAAACTTTATGAGTTCCCCTATTGTTGGTCTCCTTGCCGCGTTTTTGGTCTTCCCTTTCATGTTGTCCTTTTTTCCGCGGGGATGGGACTTAAATGGAGGTTAGATATTTGGGAATTTAACCCACCATGAACTAAGAGGGAAGCTCCGTATAGGGATTGGCGACCAACTCATTCGCGAAACGGCACGTGTGCTGTTCGTTCAATCATCTATACGGAGAGTACCGTACCAACACATACCCAAGCCAAGGTGTTCTTGGAATCGTGCCGAGGGCTGAATGGTGCAGGGAATTGAAACATGTGCATCGCGAACGGAGTTTCCCTCTCGAATACCTGGCCGCCTTCGAGAGTAACTGTGGCCATACCGCGGTAAGAGGCGCTGCCGCGGGGGACCCCATTACTTCCCCTCGAAACTCGTAGGTTGTGGAGCTTGACGTAGTCAGGTGAAGCAACCGTAAGAAACAGAATGGATAAAAACTCCCCTATTGTAGATACGTATTAGACTTAAAGGAAAATAAATTAATATTTAATTGCACACCGCTTTTACTTCTTTAGCCGAATTTTTTGCCCATCTCCTAGGCTGAATCTCTTAGTATTTTATGCTGTGGTATGGAGGTGTGCCGTCGAGACCGTGGCGGCCATTTGGCCGATATTTTGTTTCATAGGTAATTGAGTCATATCAATATTATTCTAATAAAGAGAAATGACAATAATTTCCTAAAAAAATTGTATTTTATTCAAAATCAACACCGGCCCTTAAAACTTAGCCACCCTTTATATAGATACAAATGTCCCCCTTTCGAATGAATGCAGTTAATTCAACTGGGAATCAAAAGCTCTGTAATACTAATAATTGCAAAGTAATATTTATTTTTCACATACTATCAAAATGAGCAGTCGAAATAAAAGAAATTAAAAAAAAAAATGGTAAATTTCAATTTTTTTCTTTCCCAAAAATAGACAGCATGCCTTTGTCCAAAGTAGTGGAAAAACTTAAAATTTATTAGAAAATAACTGAATAAAATTTATTTCCTGCAAGAAGATATTCGAGAGTATTTTTCTTGGTATAAGATAATAAATTGATAGTGTTAAAAGTTATTTAACACAGTTTTGTAATTTAATCGACACGCTCTATTATCTATATTAGGTTATTTAAAAAAATCGAGAAATTTTTGCTTATTTAATTAGACAATTTTTTGCCAGAAAATATAAGAAAAAAAGTATTTTAAACTTACAAGTAATTTTTGCACCACATACGTTATACAAGGAGGCACAAAATTAATTACCCTATCGGAAGATTTATAATTTTTGCAAATGACTACGCCGTACATTAGTCATATTCAACACTTGTGTACTAAAAAGCTTTAATATATAAAAAGAAAAGGCAATGCAGCGCATGAAGGTGAATATAAAGATTTCCATTACTCAAAATCTTTTATTTTATTTAGTAAAAAAGTTATTCAAAAACAAAATTGGGGGACTGATTTTGCGCCATCTCGCACAAGTAGATAATTGCCGTTTGATTTGTTCAGTTTGCCTTTCATTAGCTATCTTTCTCCTGAATGCTGGTCATAATACATAACCAATAAATTTATGCACATCGATTTGGAATTTCGTACGAATTTGGCGATTAAACGAATTTCGTTGCCATTCATTTTTTTTCAATGCTCGTTCGGTGCCATCCTTCATTCAACAAGTGCGCTTGTTAATCAATTCAAAAACAACAACAACAACAAATCGCATGCAACTTCACTTGCGCTCACTCATCTCAAACGGTGGAAAAATAGTTTGTTATTTGCGCTTTTTAAATAATTTATATCTTTAATGTCTTCATTAGCCAACACTTTTCAAAAATTAATGAGTTCCGTGGCATTTGTTTTTTTTTACGAAATGTAAAACTGCATGAGTCCAGTGCTAAACGGCACGCATTCACTTATTTTGTACTTTTGTTTTTTCCCCATCACTTTTACCTTCACTGTCGCACAATTAGTTTTAATAACGTTTTTACATATTTTTTATATTTTTATGCTTTTATTGCATTACTTTTTGGATTTCGAAATTCCCCAAAAACAAAACTCACCTTTTTGCTTGTTTCGCCTTAATTGGGTTTGAGAAATAAATAAGTAAAACGCACTTAACACTGGCACAACTTCAATTCGCACTCAATAGCTTTGTTTCGTTATCCTTATATAATAATCCACAAAAAAGTTAATCCTTTGCTCCTTTTTATTGCTGATCGCGCTATGCGCTTTACTGATGTTGGCTGCTTGACTGATTTTGTTTTGGACCTCACACAACATTTTATACCACTACCGCCAGATGTTGATAGTTTGTAGCAGCGGCTAAGCCGGTAAACTCACTGAGTAAAACTACGAAGAGACAAAATTAAAGGCAAAAACAGCAAAAAAGTAAAATATGCCCAGAGAAGAGTCGGACCAAAAAAGCGGCTGTGAGCAGTAAGCGAAATGTATAGCAATGACAATGGTTGTAGAAAAATTTCCGTTTGTCTGTGCGAAGCGGTGCATTTGCGCAGTCGCAAAAGTTACTTCAAAACTCAGCCAAAGTCCTCGGTACCTGTATATGTGCGTATGCGCGTGCCCCTCAAAGACATGATTTTGAAGTTGAAATGTTTATCAATTCCATTTCATGAAATGTGACGTCATAAAGAGCCTTAAAGTGAACTTGGCAATTTTGTACTGAGGGCTACAGTTGACATCCGCTGGCAGTTTGTGTGTATGATTTCTGAGAATTGCTGAAAAACCGTTCATGACTTGATAATGTATTTAGCGTTCACGTACATGAGTGAGATTTGTAGTGTTTTCACATTTTCCAACTTTATCTACTATTTAAATAATTTTTGTTGATTGCTTGAGTTTAGTGTATGACAGAAAATACTTTTTAAGTAAATTGATACATTTCCTATAACAGAGAAGTGATTACATTCTAACTGGAGCCGTAAGCCTTGGTAGCTAGGTTCCAATTTTTTGTGCTTTTTTATTTCATTGTAAAATATACCCAAATTCTAATTTATGCTCAATTTTTTTTTTTTCAATTCTTTTAAATTGCGCCACAAGAAAAGGTTTTTCTATAATAATAGCGGGCGCTCCTTAGTAGGCAATAGCAAATCTCCGAGTGTATTTCTGCCATGAAAAAGCTACTGATAAAAATTATCTGCCGTTCAGAGGCGGCATAAAATTGTAGGACTCTCCATTTATGGAACAACATCAGGACGCACACCACAAATAGGAGAAGCAGCTCGGCCAAAATACTCCACAATGATTGTTTTAATTTAAAGGCACCTTTCTGGTCGTAGAAGGCGTTGAAAATTGACCACTACCTGTGAAAAGATTTAGGGAAGCGAAAACCGTCTACGGCCATCCAGTGCTGTTGATGTAGCGGAGGAAAAAAAGGGGATCTAAGCTGGAGAATTTCTTCAAGTCATCCCCAAGGGGCACGCTAAGGAATCTCAAGTGCCTAGCCGCCACAGCCGGACATTTGCAGAGAAAGTGTTCCACAGTCTCTTTCTCTGCACAGCTTCTGCAATAGGGGTTGTACGGAATTCCAAGCTTCTCCGAATGAGTACCGATCACCGTAACCAGTGAACCCCTCAATGAGTTTGGAAATTGAATGGCGGGGGATTCCCATCACCTCAAGCGTTCTGTTTCTATCGTATTGAGGCCATAGTGTTTCTGAAATAGCACACCATGAGACAGACCGCCATCTGTCTTGCGCTGTTTTTTAGAAAGAAATTGTATAGTTTCCCTTTAACGACGGCCAAGGGAATACCGATGTCTGAGAAGGGGACAGCTGGAACCGGTTCTGCCGACCCCTTCCTGGCAAGCTCATCGGAAATTTCATTTCCCTCTAAATTCCTGTGCCCAGGAACGAGATAAGGGAAATGCTTCCTGCACGTTCGAGACGTTTGAGTTCCCCCTTATAGGAGTTCACGAGAAGAGAGCTGCAATACGGCGACGACAGGGCCTTGATTGCTGTTTGACTATCGGAAAAAATATTAATGTCTCCCTCCCAACAGCAATCCCAAAGCATTTTGCATGCCTGCAGGATCGCGAAGACCTCTGCTTGTTTCCGGCAGTTTAAAGGAGTCCGAAATGTTGGCTGATTTAGAGTAAGCCCCCGCTCCCACTCCAGACTCCATTCAGTGAAAACAGAGGTATTTATAATATATCCGTACCGACTCTCCCCTCTTTCCAATCTTGCCTGCTCGGAAAGATAGTCCTAGCACAACCCTCAAAGCACAGTTTGCTGACGGTGAAAGACCAAAATGAAGAAAAAGTTTTTTCTTATAGCGGTCGCCCCTCGGCAGACAATGGCAAACCTCCGAATGTATTTCTGCCATGAAAAAGCTACTCATAAAAATATTGCCGTTCGGAGTCGCCTTGAAACTGTAGGCCGCTCTATTTGTGGAATAAGATCAAGACGCACACTACAAATAGGAGGAGGAGCTCGGCCACACACCCAAACAGGGTGTACGCCACAATTAAGAATTAAAACATATCCGGGCCAGCCAGGCCACCCGATATTACCTCCATGGACTTATTTGCGGTATCTCAACGATCGCAGCACTAAAGAAAAATATCATTCGCGAGGTTATTGGCATCCCGACATCATTTCTCCAGAGAGTCGCACGGAGTACGAATGCCAAATTCTAAGACTGTATCCGACATAACGGTCAACATTTAATAAACGAGAATTTTTCGTTTCTGGTAAACAATTTTTTTTTTACTTGCTTGGAATTTCATTGAATTTTCCCGTTTATGAGAGACTGCTTAATCTAAATGGTTTTAAAATATGCGCGTGCTCCTTTATTCGAGTCGGTTATTGGGATGATATTTCCGTGGAAATATTAATGAAAAATTTGTGTGCACGATATTTATCCGGCTATTGACGCTGCCCGGTTATAACTGTCCGCATAGAGGAATTTTGCTGTAGATGTAAAAATTATACTCCATTAATTATGCTAAATGTCAAAATTTGTGTGTTTCTTCCCATGCATGTAACTTTTCCCCATTCAAATTTGCTTTAACTTGAACTTGGCTCGTTTGCGCCTGCCTTGCCACACATGTATGTATGTGTGTACGCACACATGTAAGACGTAATAAAAATGAGTTCATCGTTTCCGCAAGAAGTGCAACTACATAATATCAGCAATAAAAATGGAAAAATTAAATTAAAAAAAAAAAACCACATCTAAATATATAATTTACAAATATTTAGTTGCAATAAACTTATTTTTGTTGGTTTTAGCCCGGTGTTTAAAACCTGCATGAAGTTTCTCGTCAGTCATCACAGTTTGCAACCGGGTTAAATGGTCCGAAAGCGAGTGTATGGGGGAAGATATAAATCAAAACATGGCTAGCGTATATTAAATGTTTTACTTTTCTCTACTCGTACGCGATGAATGAAAGGAAATGCGGCCGCAAAGAAAAAAATTTAAATTAAAACAGCGACGAATTGTTGTAATCGACAAGCGAGAGAAATGATCACTATGTGAACCAAATAAGGAATAAAGAAAATTTGAATGCTCAAAAAGTTTGGTAGACATGCTGCTTTTAATAAGGATTAAAATATTGTACTAAGTGCCCTTATCAAAATGTCACATCAATAGAGCAAGGCAAAAAATGCAAATGCAATTTTTCCTTTTTTAATCCTACCAACCAGTTGCTTAATAGTGGACGTAGCAGGGTAGATGGGGAGGTAGATACCCGACGATGGCTGGAAAAAATCGTCCGCGCTGCCTAGCTGTACCGGACTGGTACTAAGATTACTTTTATAAGAGTATCATGCTACTAGCATATGCCGATGACGTCGACATTATCGGTGAAACCAAACGCGCTGTATGCTCTTGTGTTCAGTAGGTAACTGAGAAGTACGAGGGGTGCCTTTTATATGTCGGGATTAGAGAACAAAAACAAATTTTAATCATCGAAAA
The DNA here is from genome assembly GCF_027943255.1 of Anastrepha obliqua. NCBI lineage: Eukaryota > Metazoa > Arthropoda > Insecta > Diptera > Tephritidae > Anastrepha > Anastrepha obliqua. The sequence goes on along the minus strand of NC_072894.1, from coordinate 25,831,668 downwards.
TCATTTTATTGTTTTTCAAAATATTCTCGATGAAGATCTATAAACTTTTGCATGCGTTTCAACCAATTGTCGAAGCACTTTTGCCACTTTGAATGAGGTATCTCCAAAACATGCATTCTGAATGCCGCAGCCGCTTCTTCAGGTGTCGAAAAACGTTGACCTCTCAGTTTGTTTTTTACGTACGGGAATAAAAAGAAGTCATTCGGTGCCAAGTCAGGACTATACGGCGGATGACCCATTAATTCGATGTTTTGGGTGCTCAAACATGCAGTTGTTTGAGCCGATGTGTGAGAGCTCGCATTGTCCTGGTGAAGAGTGATCCGTCTTTGGCGATTGGTTTTCCTAATTTCTTGGAAGACAACTGGCAAACAAATGGTTGTGTACCACTCAGAATTTACTGTTCTGCGTTGTTCTAATATAGTTGTACGGTTGCGACATGTCCAGTCTTTCCGAAAAAACAGCCGACCATTTGCTTGGAAGTGCTGCGTGCGCGAATAACTTTTGTTGGATTTGGCTCATCTTAAAACACCCATACAGTCGACTGCTGTTTACTTTTGGGCTCATACGCGTAAATCCATGATTCATCACCTGTCACGATGTCATAGACGTGTTTCGAAGGCCCGCGATCGTATTTTTTGAGCATTTCCTTCGACCAATCGACACGAGCCTTTTTTTTTTGAGCGATTGGCAAATTGTGTGGGATCCAACGCGAACAAATTTTTTTGACAGTCAAATGTTTATGCAATATTGAATGTATGCTGGTCCCACTAATGCCTAAGATTGTCTCAATCTCACGATAGGTCACATGACGATCTTGCAATATCAGTTCGCGCACAGCATCAATGGTTTTCGGAACAACAACTGGTTTTGGACGACCTTCACGAAATTCGTCTTGGAGTGAACTACGACCACGATTGAATTCACCATACCATCGATAAACACTGGTCCTTGATAGAGCTTCATCGCCAAAACATGAATTAAGTTCATCCATGCAATGTTGCTGAGTTAATCCTCGTCGGAAGTTGTAAATAATGTAAATAATCGCTCGAAAATGTTCACGATTTAATTCCATTTTTGGACCGAGATGAATCTTTTAAGTTACTGTAAACAACACAAATAGCGCTGGTATTTCAAAACGTTCTGAGTACGTAAAAGCCAAAAAATGTCAAACTTACAGCTGTCAGTTGCAAGATTGCAACACCAGGGTTGCCAAATCCCGAAATAAAAAAGGCACCCCTCGTAAAGCTCTCTCTTGAAGGACTAAACAGGCACTCTACAAAACGCTCATCATTCCCGTCCTAATACATATATGGCGCAGAAGCATGGACGATGTCAATAGCGGATGAAAAAGTTTTGGCGGCCTTCGAGCGAGATATTCTATGTACGATCTTGGCCGACATTCGGAAGGACATTCCGGTCAATTACCTGAAACTCTCTTTCAGAGGGGACTATTTTGAATAAATAAACTCAAAGTTATCAAAGCAAAGCTCCTGCCGTTTCTATTTTAGTTCAGTCTTGTTTATTTTGGACTTTACCTTGTACAAGCAATTTAGTTGGTATTCCAATTTACCATGTCTTGTGCATTGCCTTAAAAATCCTCAATTACATACTCTTTGAGAACCAGCATGGAATCCGAGGGTTCACTATTTGTGTTAAGAAATACCAAAGACAAAGGTAACTAAAATTTTTGTTTAGGCCAGGAAGCCTACTTTTAAACTGTGATTTGTATGCAGTTTTTTATAATTCATGCTGTGCCGGCTGAAATGCCACAAGTTCATACTTACGATTAACGCCATGCATCATAAAATGAGTTAAATATTGAAAACAAAGCTGACATAGTGACTATATCTTTTCATGTGGAAATTAATATATGTATGTATGTATTGTATATTTTTATGATAATGCTTAAGAAGTTACAATACTAACACATTTGTTGGTAGCGCGCACACCGAGTCAAATGCAAAAATTGGTAAATATTTACTTCCAAAAACGGGAATGAAACAATACGGGCTCATACACACACATATATACATATATATAAATATATGACTGCACCGTCTTAAGCATTACATAATTGCCAAAGTATGGAAGGAAACCAACACAAAACTAAAAGTTGAACAGCATAAAAAAATAGGTCAACACACTGAAAGTGGAAAGATGATTGTCTAAATTTTTTTCAATTCAATTATGTGCCGACGAATAGCGATCATTTATTATTGAAACGAAAAAGGCAAAAAAAAAAAAACTTAACCGAAAAAGAGGCTAACTGCAATGAGCTACAATTAGCAAAGTTAAACTATTGACGTCATGAAGGTACGAAAATTAAAATTGGGCACAAAATCATGACTCACGATCAATGCAATTGGCGCTGTGTTGCAATCCCCCTTTTGACGAACGGCCAACATTATAAATCCGAAATAAAAATAAGCCACTAAAGGTAAGCCAAAAAGCATGTGAAAAAGCTAAACTCATGAATGAAAAAAATAATTAAGCAATATAAATAAATGATGATTGAAACAGTTGCAAACAAAAAAATACGGACAGCGTGCATAGCATTTAAAAACATGTGCGGTCTAGCAGGAATTAAATTAAACGGGTAGGCTAAGTTTTTTTTATAAAAAATTTATGCGGGCAATGTAGGGGAGTGAGTTTTGGTGTGAACACCAGTCGGTTCGTGTCATAGATTCGATGCCCACCGTGAACATTACCATAAATATCAAATATTTATTATGTATATATGTATGTATATATTTCCATTATTTCTACAAAGAATATGGGGCCATTATAAAAATACTACAATTTTCTCTATCATTCTCCAGCTCTCGGTCTGCCTTCTCCAGGTATGTGAAATACTAAATGGTAGAAGAATTTCTTACAAATAAATTAAGCTGAAATTTGAGAGAACAGTTCATCGAAGACTTTAAGATGATAGTTTCATTTTTGAGCCAAACTGATTTTCTTAGACGAGTCCAAATTCAAACTCTTTCATTCCGAAAGTTGGCCGAATATGAGGAGACTAAAAGAAGGTGATAGTCGAATGGACTAACGACTGTTTTTTCTGCTATGGTATTGCACAGCTGACCTTAACAGATGGAACAGCAAACACCCTTAAGTACCATAGAACACTTAAGGAATAGTTTGCCCCCAGATTGAATAAACAAGACAAATGACTGAGCCGATTTTGAGTATTGGCATCGAACCAAAATGGATACAAGTTTTTGGCTATAGAAAAACTATTTTAAAAAATTCATTAATAAGAAACAATCTTGGACCCTCAAATAGATAACCTTTGACGTTTTCTCCAGACGTACATAGGTAACAAAGGCGAGTATCGCAGGCGATGGAACGATGAGCTGTATGAGCTTTACGACGACATGGACATAGCGTAGTGAATAAAGACCCAACGGTTTCGTTGGCTGGGTCATGTCGTACGAATGGATACAAATGTTTCAACTCTGAAAGTATTCGATGCGGAACTAGCTGATGTTAGCAGAGGAAGAGGAAGACCTCCTTTGCGTTGGAAAGATGAGGTGGAGAAGGACTTGGTTTCACTTGGTGTGCCCAACTGGCGCTGGTTAGCATGAGAAAGAAACGACTGGTGCGCTTTGTTGAGATCGGCTTAAATCGCGTAGGCGGTAATCGCACCAATCATTAGCGTCAGCATCAACTACAAGTTTTTTTCATTATTCATAGAATTTTTTTCTCTCGAACATTAACCTATTTTTCTTTGTAATCTATCGATAAAATGGCTCCTGCGTAGAAGCCTATTTCAGCTCTGGTTCATAATGATGCGCCTAGCTTTCGTCTTTCGTGAAAACTCGTTGCATAAATTCATCTGAGTTCTCACTACAGATAGTCAAAAACTCGCATTAACATTCGAAGTACTAACGCGCATTCTCGGTATCCATCTTACGGAAATCTTAGTCATATAAGTATGTAATAATACTGTGATAATACTAATACTAATCATATAAGTCTGCCATAATACTCTTTAAAAATTTCTGAGATTTGTATTTTTTTCAAAAGTGTATCTTCATCTTTCAACAATGCCGGAGAACGTCACGCAAACCGGTGGGTCAGAGCGCTGATCATTTTCAACTGTCGCTCCACCTTGTTTGAATAGACTATAGACTCATAAATAATACATTTTCGTAGCCCACAGTTCATGTAAATAGATGGCATCTTTTCCATGTTAATTTGTGTCTTTTATTACTTAGTGGGGACTCTAATCAGGGCATGAAACTTAATTTTCTTCATGGTTGATGCTGTGATGTTCACGGATTTACCTGCTCATTTTGAGAAACCTCAAAGGTTTATGCACCGATTTGGCTGAAACTTAGTATCTACAGTTGTGTTAAGTCACCAAGAAATCCTAATTAAAAAAATCTTCCCTATTCACAAACTTTTCGACCATCTCTCGCATAAAGGAACCCTGTAAAAATCCATTAGTCTACAGGTAAGGGTTTTTTGACAAAACCTTAATAAAATATTTTAATGTACTCACTTATTCGTTTGGTTGGTTGGTTTAAGTGGTGATTCTTCCAGAATCCAACTAGCACTTCCGCACCATTTTGTTGCCACATCCTCGTTACCAACTTGTTTATCAGTTACTTACACACTGACTATATCCAGTCTGTGCGGCTCAGGAGTATTATCAGCACTTATTCGTAGTTCTACATATTTTTTCTTATGATAATAGAGGCAAGGCGGCCGCCGTAGCCGAATGGGTTGGTGCGTGATTACCATTCGGAATTCACAGAGAGAACGTTGATTCGAATCTCGGTGTAACCAAAATTAATAAAAACATTTTTCTAATAGCGGTCGCCCCTCGGCAGGCAATCCCAAGCCTCCGAGTGTATTTCTGCTATGAAAAAGCTCCTCATAAAAATATCTGCCGTTCGGAGTCGGCTTAAAACTGTAGGTCCCTTCTTTTGTCGAACAACATTAAGACGCACACCACAAATAGGAGGAGGAGCTCGGCCAAACACCCAAAAAGGCTGTACGCGCCAATTACATAAATAATAAATAAATAATTGGCGCGTACACTTCTGTTTTTTTTGAAATTTTTTCACCATCTTTTGAATTGTCGACTCATTCGGAAGGTTATTTCCACCAAAAAATCATGAGTTATGCGATATGTTGTTCTTAAGGGGACTCGGTTGTCCAAAATTTCAAGAAATCGATTTTTAGTTTTTTCGATATTTCGAAAGTATACTATCTTAAGAATATACTGTGATATTTTCATCGGAAATTCCCAATATTAAAGCTTCTACAGCCCATTAACTAGGTAGAGAGCGGTCCGCGCGCTCCTGCACCTCAAACTTTAAACTCATTGATCTCGAAACGCTTTTTTCGGCCTCAGCGCATTTTTTTGAACTATTAAAATAAAAAAATAAAAATTGTTCATGTTTGTATGTAAAAGAAGTTAAATAAAAAGCCTAAAATATTTAAATATCGCCTTTCATTTTTTTATTGTAAAAAAATCCTGAAAATACCCTAAATTTTCGAGTTCAAGACCACCGGAACGTCTTAAGGATCGACCATTTTCATAATAAGTTTGTAAAATTGTACATCTCTCTACTTGACATATGTCAAAGATGACATACAAAAAAAGTACCGTCAAGGAATAATTCACTACGACATCTAGGCGCCACTTTTAAAACCCCCTTTATTTCTATTCCCAACTAAGAATATATCAAAATTTACTTAAAATTATCATTTTATACAACTTTCATACAGCTTTTAACCAAAATCTTTTAAAGAAAATCTACATTTTTTTCTTGCGTCCTTATTTTTAGATCTACAACTGTCTCGTATGTATATTTACATTTATTCATTAGTGTAGCAGCTGAGTTGGTGGGAAAACTCAGCATTTACCCCAATGACAGTCGCCGTGAGCATGTGAATAAATGTCGGCTGTGATTTAAATACGTCAGGCATACAATTTTCGGAATAACCGAAACTCAGAAATTTTACGGCTAATAGCAGAATTAATAAAAAACACACCCATGAAAAGTGTATAGTAAATTTTTCAAAGTTAAAAGTCTTTAACACCACAGCTAAAGGCTTGGAGCTGACTAACATTTTCGTTGGATTTTTGGGTACGCGTGCCAAATTATTAATTTTTCAATGGGCAACAAAAAAAAGTAACAGACAGTCAGTATGTACTTATTGAATATTCCACGTGAAGCTCGTCTGTTCGGTTTCTTGTTGTTTGTATTTGTTTTTTTTTTTTTTTTTTAGTTTTCGCGTTTGTTGAGTATGGTCAGTGTGACCTTCACTGTGTCGGTTTTTTCACAACAAATTTTGTCAATTTAATTTTAATCACTTCTTGCGTACAGTAACAACAATAAAGTGTACACATTTCTTTTTAACTTTTGTATATTTATAACATTTTATTTATTTTTGTGGCTTTATGTATTTAGGTTTTCATAAACACCGAGTTGAATGCTAGTGCATAGTGATCGGAAGCGATTAGCGGCGATGCTCATACTTAAGCTTGATTTCTATGTAATTCATTGAAGTGCTAGAGCTGACCGTCGGGTTTTTTTGACAAACTTTACCTCGCCGGCTTGTTGACTTTTGTTTCATTGAACTCTTCTTGAAATTTGAAGAATGACTGATGCGACATGATTCACAGAAGCATTATAAAGATCTCGTATAGCTAACATACTTATATATGTATCCATATGTCCATACATACATATTTAGGCTTGAATAAAAAATGAATGTTATTCGCGTGTTCTAATTGAATATAATTTACATTATAAAATTAGGAACTTAGCCTATCTACAAAACATTTCCAGCCCTCTCTATTACGATCCATGTATCGTAAGTCGCTAAACGATTTGGATGTTTCGTTACTAACTTTACGCCTCCATGTAGTTTTTGGACGCTCCCTGCTCCTTGTACCGGTCGGCTTCCATTCCAAGGCCAAATGTGCAATGTTGTTTGCGTCCATTCTAAGTGTATGTCCGATGCACCCGTATTTCTTGCGCCTAATGTCGTTATCTATGCCTTTTTGCTTTCTGAATCCCCATAGCCTTTGATTTGAAATCGTTCGTGGCAAGAAAATTCTCATTATTCTCCGTAGGTAGCGATTGACAAAACATTGTATCTTGTACCACGTCTCGCTAAAATTTCAATTTTTATAGCTCGATTAATTGTTGGGGATTTCCATACTCTCGAAATAGAAGCGTAAGCCCACTTAATCTTGCTTAGGCGATTATTTACATCCGTCGAGGTATCGCCTTCAGGTGTAACAACGCTACCTAGGTACTCAAATTCTTTCACATCATCAAGAATGTCTTCATCGATATAGAAAGGTTGCACATTTTGAGTCTTAGAGCGCATAGTTTTCGATTTTTGTATATTGAGTTTGGGGCCAACAGTCGAAATGATTGCGGCTAGCGGACAACAATTTAGTTTCCATTGTATACCAAGTTTGGCGAAATCACAGCATTCGAAGATCATGTCGAGAGTGACTATAAATATGAGCGGGGAGAGAGCGCAGCCCTGCTTAACACCGAAAACTGTCTGAAAGGGTTGGCTCAGCTGTCCGGCGTGGAGTACCCTGCTGGTGGCTCCGTTGTATGAGCTTTTTATTATGTTGATTAGTTTGGTGGGATACCGCGAGCTTCCAGGGCGGCACATATTGCGTCCCTCCTAAGCGCATCAAAGTATTTAACATACTCAATAAAGCACAAGGAATCAAATGAAGTTTCATAAATGTAGCCTTAAGACTTAACTCAGATAATTAGTTCCAATTAATTTGTTTTCTGTTGTTTGAACGCATCACGTATTTTGTTGTTGTTTTTTCTGATCGTCCTACATCATATGCGTCAACAATTTAGGGTTTGGCTGAGCATATCGATCAATCTGCCTGCTTCCGTCGCAAAAATTGGCTGAACCGATACTGATGGTTCCTTCCAATATATCGCTGCTGTAGTGAATGTCGTCCGAAGTTGTTCACAAAGCTCGGCTTTCAACTGACGTTCATTGCGTGGAACTTTATTGAAAGAGTTGAAAACATTCCCTTAAGGTTAAATTAGAGGTGCTGTACCATAGCGCCATAACCATAACCGAGGCCTTAACCGTAACGATACTTACTGCCTTCAATTATTTATATATATATATATACATATATATATTTTCCCATAGTTCCTAGATGAAACATAGGTCCTCAATAAACAAGTTATAATTTCGTTTGTTTAGAACTAGATGTGTTGGCTGGTCTCCAGTCTACCGCTGTCATCCCGTGGCTTGCGTACTGTGTGTCCGATCCATTTCCCCTCGCGACGCATAATTTCTATGTAAACTGGTGTTTGCCCGGTAGCCGCCGAAAGCTCATCGTTGCTTATAATATTAGACCAGAATATTCGGAATATCTTCCGTAGGCAATGGTTTAGGAAGGATTGCAACGATTGTGATATGTTTGTTGTTAAGTTCCATGTTTCACATCCATACAAAACTACCGACTTCACGTTGGTATCAAATATTTTCAGTTTTGTGTGCCCGGAGATGTGGGTTGATCTCCATACCTTGTCTAGCATGCCAAATGCAACTCGTCCCTTGGAAATTATGTATGCCAGGTTTTTGTTCCGCCGTTTTTTGAAATTCATCTACATCTTCAAGCGGCGTGTCGGCAATTTGAAGAGGGCTTGCGTTTCGGTGGTGTTAATCCGCATTACTTTGGTATTTGCTATGTTAGTTTTTAGACCTGTTTGTGCTACTGCATGGCGTACAGCTTGTAGTTTCGCTGATGCGTTTGAGTATTTGTGCGATAGTAAACAAATGTCGTCCGCATAGTCTAGGTCTTCAAGTCGGCCGCATAAGCCCCAGGAAATGCCCCTGCAGACCGCACACGCTTGTCGCATTGCTAGATCCAGGACTAGGTTCAACAAGAGTGGATATAATACATATCCTTGCCTAGTACCGGTTTGACCTTCCATACTACCACTTAGAGCATGAAGCGCCCATGTACAATTCTTTTATGATGATGACAATTTTCTCAGGCTCTCCTTTGCATTCAAGAGCTCTCCAGATTGCTTCATGACTGAGAGTGTCGAACGCTTTCTCGAAGTCGATGAAGCAGGGGTAAAGAGGCGAGAGCCACTCAACCGACTGCTCTACGATCACTCTCAAGGAGTTTACATGACCGACGCAAGAGCAGTGGGGACGAAAGCCTGCTGTCTTCAATTAATGGTGTCATAACCATAAAGAGCTGATTTTTATTGCCTAGTCATTTGATCGTTCATTTCGAAAGTTCAGTAACTAAACAAAATAAATCCTAATCAGGCAGCGTTACAGCTCGGGGCAGCTTTAGCTTCATCAACTAGCCTTCTGCAAGTTGCACGATCTTCCAGCCCATCTTCCTCCTTGGAAATCTGCAACAGCTTCTCGTTGTATCTGATTCTAAACAACCATCCACAACCCGGATTGGACCATACTCACGATTCTTCTTTCGAAAGTTCGGAGATTCTGTTCATCCGTGAATTACATTACCCATGGCTTACAGCCACATGTCGTAAATGGTCTTATTATTGTTTTGTAATTATTGTTTGTTACAGTTGCGCGAGACTACTTTTGGCGTAGAAGCCTCTGTTTGCTGCAACAAGTCGATCTGGGATGGATAGTTATATTTTCAGGCTTCCGCCTTTTAACATCGCGTGACATTTTCATGTATTTGGTCTTGTGGGCGCCGATATGGAGCCCGACAGTCTTTGCTTTTGCTGTGATGTTAGAGAAAAGTTCATCCGTCTACCTTCAATATCGAGCGAGGATAGCTATGTCTTCAGCATAAGCGATGGTTATGCCGGAGTGGCTGAATAGATGACCGGATTTTAAAACGTCCTTGATTCCGTAGTGCAAAAGCAAATTGAGCACCGTTGTTGATAAAGTTTCGTCTTGTTTGACTCCACTTTCGACGGCAAAGTGTTCCGAGGTTGACTTTTGCACAAAGACTTTTTCTTTGGCGTTGTTAAGGCTGACCTTAGTTAAGGGTCATATTTTTTTGTTTATTGCGTGACTGCTTGAAGGATTTCGATTTTAAGAACGCTCTCAAAAGCTTGTTTCGATGAAGAGCACATGTAAAGAAAATATATCAACGTGAGCATTACTTGATAAAAGAAAGAAATTGAAGAGTAGAAGACCTTGGCGTGCCCATCACCTTATTATAGATTGGATCGTCATAGAAACCCGGTCGCCTTCGAGACAAGTCATATTTACAGGGTCCGGCACAAGTAGTGTAACCAATTAAAAAGGCTATAAATTTAGTTAGAAAAATTACTTTTATTCAATTCAAAGTAAAAAATGTGTGAAAGTAATATCAAATTAACAACAAATTTACTTTGCTCGATATGACCACCTTTTACCTTGACTATGGCCTTGAGACTGTCCAGAAACGAGTCGCAAGCTGCCCGAAGGTGTCTTGCAGGCATTTTGGTCCACTCGCGGACAATGGCTTTTTTCTGTGCCTCGAGACTAGTAAATCGTTTAGTTCTGACCCTGCTCACCAAAATGGCCCAACGAGAATAATCCATCGGGTTCGCGTCTGGTGAATTTGAAAGCCATTGTGTTATGATATTATGAAGTTCCGAAAGTTGTTTTTTAGCCATTCTTGGTTCACTCGAGCTTTGTGAGACAGTGCAGGGTCTTATTGAAACGTCCCTGGTCTGCCACCGAAATGTTTGTCTGCCCATTGCTTCAAAGCAATCTCCAGAATACTTTCCCGATAATATACGCCAGGCTTGATGAAAACGATTGGAGAGTGCCTATCTGCGGTTATAGCGGCCCAAACCATTACCTGTGGTGGGTGCTGCCTCCTGGTGGCCAATCGATGACTCAGATTCTCGTTTGAATGGTAGGTCAAATAAACCCTAACGTTTTGAGAGGTTACGAATTGCCCAATTTGAAAAATTTTCTTGTCAGAAAACACTATGTTCGGAAATTGACCGATTCAGCCAAGCGAGGGAATTCCTTCGCTTTCAAGTCTGACTTGTTGCTGCTTTGGTGGGAGATCATGCGCCTTTTGGATCTTGTAAGACTTGACTTTGAGATAATTTTTCAGTATTTGGTGGATGCTACGGTCAGATAGTTTCAGTTCCTCCGCCATTTGATTGTCACTTCATTTAGGGGTTTTCGCTCAAGTCACTTCTGCACTTTTTGAACCATTTCACATGGCATTATGGTGTCGAATCACTTAATGAATGTAGTGTATATGCCAGGTTAACTTTCTTGTATGGATGGTTTAAAAACCAAATACATCTGTCATATATGGGTAAGAAAAATGACGTTCAGAAAAGCCATCTCAGAATCAGAAACAGGAATACTTTCTTTGACATAAAAGTTCCTGCCAACCGAATGCTATGGACACACCCACTCGACTGTGATAGAAGTCACATTGAAAAAATCAATTTCAGACATTAAGTATTGACAAATGGTATTACTCTGTTTTAGAAAAATTTTAGGTTTAAACTTTTTTAACTTTAAGTTTTTTAGATTATACACATTTTTCTAACATCTTCAATTGGGGTTTTGTCGGCTGTAAACGAGTGTAGTTAGCGTCACAAAAAATATCTGCATTCATAACACGCTCAAATCCAGCTATTCAAACGACCTTCACTCCAATAAAATGGAAGTGTAAACAGACAATAACTACGATATTTATGTATGTATGTAGATAGTGGGTTACACGAGACACGCTCCCCGCGCATTTAAATGCAAAGCACAATAAAGTGAGGTGCTCAGCCCAAAATTAATCAAATTTCAATAAATAACCCAAAATGAGTCACTGCGTGCAAAAAATCAAATGCACAAAATTTTCATGTTTGCTTACCTATGTATGTACATACATTCATACAATATCAAGCACTCGTATGGGTATAAGCATGCACAGTATTCATTCGATAATGGAAACATTAACGGGTTACATACGTTCAGCAGCGCCAAAAATGCTCTAAATGAAAAACAATTTTTAGAAAGGATAAGAATAGAAATAAATATAAAAATATATATTAAGAAAATTTATTTTCATTTTTCTTTACAAAAATTAGTAGATATATAAAAAATCACGTCACCCAAAGTACAATAAGAAAGTTGCCCCACGGTCTGCATTATTTCTCCTTGAAATGTTGATGGATCTGTAAAAAGTAAAAGAATTCTTGTAAAATTTAGTTGTAGTTATTGTTGTCGAGCCGGATTTTTGAATTTCGAAAAATTTTGTTTGCGTTTTACGTAATAAATGTCACACTTTAATTATGTTTATAAAAATTTTTAATATAAATATCAAAAATCAAATCTATAGAGAAAATACTTTCGAATATATAAAAAAAAAATGCATCAAAAAATATTAAAAACTGTATGAGTTATCATGCAGACCGTGCCGGAAAAAGTAGTTTCGAGAAGAACGAGTTCAAAGTTTGGTACAGGAGCGCGCGGACCGCTCTCCACCTAGTTAATGGGCTGTGTAGAAGCTATAATATTGGGAATTTCCGGATGAAAATTTCACAGTGTATTCCTAATATACTATACTTTCCAAATATGGAAAAAATCGACCTTCTGAAAATTTTGGACGTATGTAACCTCTTAATCAAACTAGTACTAAGATATATCATAAGTAGACACCATTTTTGAGAAAATCGATTTAGTTGATTAGGGTTACTAGGAAGGAAATTATAATCGTTTGCACATTTACCAACAATGTAAAAATAATATCACGGTTTAAGGTGTTTTTTATTATAAAAGTCATAAAAAAATATTAGGAAGTCATAAAAAGGCCATGCCCAAAAACAAACCACGTCATTTTCAGTCAAATATTAAAGTGATACTCACATTTTTCATGGATTATAGCGGTATTGTACACCACGAATTTTTGCCTGAAGTTCACACAGCTAACAAAAACTATTATTTAGGCGTTATGAGATATATCGTACGTGAAACAATACGCCAAAAAGAAAGGATGTGTGCGATAACAGCTCGAGGATTTTGCACCACGATAACGTACCATCGCTCAGGGTCATCATTATTCATGAATTTTTGACCAAACACAAAAGGAATACTATCAAACAGCAATCGAAATCACATGATATGGTTTCCTCCGAATTTTTTCTGTTTGAAGGAGTCAAAAAACCAATACGCGGAACGTATTTTAACAAGCGAAAGGAAGACGATTCTGATGGCTATACCGAAAATAGAGTTCTAGAAATGTTTCGAGAGCTGGCGCAATCGCTGATCTGACATTCAGCACTTGATTGCACAAGAAATATTTTTACCTCGCTGCATGAAGGAGGTAGTTATACTAGGTTGTTCAATAAGTTTTGCGGTTCGATAAGAGAAGGCGTTGCTAATAGTCTCATTTTTTTTTTTGTTATGTTGGTACACTCTTCATATGAACTCATGTGAAGCTTCATTTCCATCTGTCAATTTATTCTTTGATTACAAACCATTTAGTATCGACGTGTCACAGTAATTGCTACAATGGAATAAATCGAGAATCGTGCAGTGATTGAACTTTTACTTTTGGAAGCTTTAAAAGCAAAGGAAATTTATCTGATTGTGTAAGCATCTATTTAAACAATATTTTGCTTGAACTATTGGATTTCAGAAAGCTCAAAAGAATCTACAGAGAGCACAATGGGTGCCGCATTTGTTAAGAATGGAACAAAAACACATCCGAATGCGAGTTTCTCAGCAACATTTAGAGCGTTTTTGAAAGGATAAGGTGGATTTTGTGCATCGATTCATCACAATCAATAAGATTTGAATATTACCACGATCTAAATCAAAACAAGAGATAATCGAGTTGTGTGAACCTGGTTCCTTGGCTCCGAGACGAGTTTGTGTCCAGAATCTTGGCCGATTTCTGGTTCTTGTTAGCATCAGTTTATTGGAATGCGAAAGCAATTTTTCTTGTGTGCTACTTGAAAACTGGTAAAACAATAAATCCTGAATATTGTTTTAACCTATTAAGCCAGCTTAAGAAAACAATTCGTGAAAAAAAGTTTGCAAAAGAAAAAAAATGTTTTTAATCACGGCAATGCATCGCGTCACAGAAGCATTTTGACAATGGCTAAAATCTATGAATTATAGTTCAAATTGTTAGAGCATCCATTGTATTCACCAGATTTGGCCTCGAGCCACTTACATCAGTTTCTAGACCCAAAAAAATGCATGCGTGGAAATCGTTTTTCATTAAATGATGAGGTCATAACAGTTGAGGAAGCATATTTTGCAGCCCTTCCATATTCTCACTCCAGGGATGGAATTCATAAATTGGAATCTCTTTCGACCAAGCATATTGACCATAAAATTGTGTTTTTCTTATCGAATTGCAAAACGTATTCAACAACCTAGTATATTTTACTTGATTACAGGTTACGTAAATCAATAGGCATACAAAATATTTAGACTGAACTTACATTTTTATATAAGTACTTATAAGTATAGGGTTTTTAATAAGAGGTGTTATTTTGATATTAAAAAAAATGCTATATTTGAATATATATCATCGGATGTTTATTTCATTATAAAGAGGAAGGTATGCCCCGTTATTAGTGGAAAATAACATCAGGCAAATGACCACCACGACCACGCTTACAGGACAATATCCGTTTCATGAAATTTTCCACAACCGAATTGCAAAGTGGCTGCCCTATCACCTCTTTCAGAAATAACACGTTTGGGAAATTTTTCCCTTAAAAGATCAATAGTTTCGTTGTTTGTGTGGCACGTAGCGTCGTCATGTTGAAAATGAACGTTGACCAGATCAATACCATCCAATTCCGGCCATAAAAAATTCTTAATCATCTCTGGATAGCGCAATCCATTCACCTGTAACACCTGTTATTGGAAAACCCTCTATATATATATATAGAACGTATTTACTAAAAACGAAATTGGCTCTTTTCTTAATCTTCAAGATGCCACTCATTTAAGGTATCACTGTAAAATGTCACGCATGCGCATATTTAGTTTTGTGTATGCGCATACACTTATGCAGTAGTTGGGATTTGTATGAGGGCATTATACTGCAGGGGCAAATCATTGGTGAGACAAACAGTCCATGGAAATAGAGAGATCCTATACACTGATTCATATGCATGTTGCTTACACGCAGTTGCTAACACTGCCGGCTGATTTAAGTGTATTTATGTACGTAAACATGTGTGTATACATGCTTTCCCTACAGTCAAACCTACTGGTCTTGAATTACTTCACTATACTGCATTTTGATTTGCAGCTGAAGCAGTTCTTTTTCTCTACCTTTTTGCAACTGGTATTTTTAAAACATGGCGATATTGCACGAAATGTCAATTATGAGACTGTGCATTAACTTCTGCAGTAGCTATTGAACTTGTTCATTGTAGAACCACGAAATTCTAGTACTATTTGTGACGGAAATAACTGCAAATAAAACAAAAAAATTACAGTTTCAGAAAGTCGTTCTAAAAATAAAACATATGGTAGTTTAATAATGCAAATGCAATGCAGGTAATGCGTTTACCGCTTCAAGCTACTGATGAAATTCGTCAGGTGAGTGATTTCAAATCTGCTATATCCGTATTTGTAGCAAAAAAGTGAGAGCCAAGATATCTGAATCTTAGGCTGAAGAAAACAATCGGACAATGACCGGCATATAGCATATTCCCAAAATTCGAGGGCTACGGCTTTTTTTGGCTTAGAAGTTCTCTCGAGTGCCTGCGATCTACCCGCGGTGAGAAGAATCTTGAGACTTCGCACGTTTGTGCACTAACCGAGCGGTAGCTAAGTTGACGTGAAGCCTATCTTTCCATGAGAAGATCTCAGATTTTCAAGGGAACCACAATCCTCTCATTTCGCGGCGAAATCCTCTGAAGATCCATCCTCTTGCTCTTTATCTCAGCAGGTTCCCGATATGCCACTATGATCAGGAACCCAAATGAGTCTAATATCGAGCCAAAGATCTGCCCTCACTGAAAACAGTGCGGCGATTCGGACCACTTTTACTCTGGCGCTTAACTCAATGTTAAATGTGGCACCCGGGGCAGGCAAAACTCTTACTACGGACATTCTAATATCTTTGGAAACTTTCCGCACATCTCCATGGTGAGTGCACATCCTAGCTAATCACAGAACGTCTATTCTGTCCCGTCTGCATCCGGATACTCCCCGGCTTCTTAATCGACGTCCTCCTCTCCAGCGAGTTCCACCAGACAAGAAGTTCATACAACAAAATTGGCTTTATAATTGTGTTATATAGTTAAAATGTGGCTTTAGGCGGGAGTGCATATCTTTCAACGATAGCGCTCTGCTTCCATACATGGCGACTTTTTATTTTCTAATCCTCTCTTCAACGTTGAGCTTTCCCGTTAGTCCTCTGCCCAGGATCAGTCTCAGGTACTTCAACCTTATCAGAGAGCACCAACGGAGCACTCGCTATTGAGGACAGTTGAGCCCCAGGTATTTTCTTCTTCTACATTGGCGCGCTAACCGCTTACGCAATTTTGGCCGAGTTTAACAAAGCGTGCCAGTCGTTCCATATTTTTCTTTCTCGTGCTAATCGGCGCCAATTGGACACACCAAGTGAAGCCAAGTCCTTCTTCACCTGATCTTTCCAACGCAGGGGAGGCCTTCTTCTTCCTCTGCTACCACTAGCTGGTACCGCATCGAATATTTTCAGAGCTGGAGCGTTTGTATCCATTCGGACGACATGACCCGGTCAGCGTAGCCGCTGCATCTTTATTCGCTGTGCTATGTCTATGTCATCGTGAAGCTCATACAGATCATCGTTCCATCGCCTGCGATATTCGCCGTTACCAACGTGCAAAGGTCCAAAAATCTTGCGCAGAATCTTTCTCTCAACCACTCTAAGCGTCGCTTCATCGGATGTTGCCATTGTCCACGCTTCTGCGCTATGCGGTAGGGCGGGCATGATGAGAGCCTTGTAGAGTGTTAATTTTGTTTGTCGAGAGAAGATTTTACTACTCAGTTGCTGGTTCCTAAACAAACGAAGTCTTTTACAACCTCGAAATCATAACTGTCAACAGCGACGTGGGTGCCGATACGAAAGTGCGTCGACTGTTTGTTTGAAGACAGGAGGTACTTCGTTTGGTCCTCGTTCACCACCGCTTTGTTTCTTTATCTAGTTTGGAAATGGCAGAACTAACAGCGCGGTTGTTAAGGCCGATGATGTCAATATTATCGGAATACACCAACAATTGTACGCTCTTGTATTGTGCCTGCGCGATTAAGTTCTGCGGCTCGTACGTTAGAAGGCCGAAAAAAGCGAATTCTCCAGAAATTTTTCTGAGAAAACTTTTAAATTTATCGACCTTAAAATTTGTACACATATTATGTTATCTTTTACCAGTATTTTAAGACTTAGTATTAATAAAAATATTTATTTGGAAAGGAAACTAAAAAAAAACTAAACAGACCTCGTTAAATGAATGTTAAATCTAGTAATTAATAGAAGGAATACACAAAATTATTTTTTTTTGACAAAATTTTGGCCTTAAATTGTTTATGAAAAAAAAAAAATTATAGCTGAGAAAAAATCTTTCCCGGAGCGATATTAAATTTTCTGTGTGTATTCTTAAATATATGTACATTAAGAAAAAAATAAATAAAAATCAAAATCGAATTATTGAAATTTCTAACTGTATATAACCCCATAATGTTTGAAGCATTCTCATTTAAGAATCATTAAGAATATTTATTTTGCGTATAGCTCTAATTGGTAGTTTTGCAACTGGTACAATTCTAGTCACTTCCGTACTGGTGTGACTTTGTTCATCAAATCCCAGTTCATGAACTAAAAAGTTCGCTGAGTTGTTTGGCTTCTCACTGCATTTTATGAATGTATGCGTTCACATACATATACATAAATACGTTTATGTGAGAGGTGAGTAGGTAATGGCAAAAATCGCTCAAAATTGTTGCATTGACGCTGAGTCAATAGTTTGCTTTCCGACTCTTGCACAAAGCAATTGTTGTTGGGGATATCCCCATGTTTCAAAAGCGAGCATGAAAGTCAACTGCCTCTTTGTTGGTTTTATGTTTCAGTTGGCCAACATTGAGTTGAAGCATGAAACTTGTGTGTCTTAGACAAAAAAAAAAAAAACAAAACAAAAACTGAAAAGCTGAAAAGCAAAAAGTGCAGACAACGCAAGCGAACGACTAAAAATTAGTTCCAATACTTTTTTTTTTGCTTTTATAGCCAATGCATTCACATACATACATTTTACATTTCAGTTTTTTTCACAGCATTTATTGCATCTCACTTATTGCATCGCCTGGCCTCAGAATTCGGGATTTTCCCCAATTTGCGCGATTGCATATTCGTTGCAGTGGCTTTTGCATCGGCATCGGCATCGGTTCGTTTCCGGCTGTTGGTCGGCATTTTTTTATTTTACTTTTTAATGGTGTGGCTGTGTCTTTATGCAATGATTGGGTATTTTTTGCATTGCTATTTTTGATGTTGCAATCGACTGCTACTACTTTAGCAAAATCTGTTTACAAATAACTCGTTTTCCATAAAGCTTTGTTACACCGTTTCCAGTTTGGGGAGCATCTCAGTGAATATTACAAAATTATTGTTTATTTGTATGTTTTAAGTTTTGGCTTAGCTTCCTTATTTAGATGAGGATCTATTGGGGTCAACAGTCGTATTAGGGCATACTTGCGATGCTCAGTTACTTTCTTGGTCAAAAGTTATGGCCAACCTTACGACATTTGCCCCAGTCGTCGCTGCCTCTTAACTAAATAGTGTGTGGGCGTTTGGCATAAATATCAGTTTTGTTAAGTGGTTTGTGCTACACAAACAACAAAGTGTACAACGCAAGAAACCTTGGTGTGAGACAAATTGTTGAAGTTATTTGTCAATATTTACATGTCGCTGACACATTTCAATGCAATACAAATGACAGCAGGAAATCAGATAAATTGACTGAATTCCGTTGAAGATATAAAACGTTGAGGTGACCTGCCCGTCAAGATGTGTTCCCATGACTTTCAATTAGTACTGTAGGCGTTTAATCAGTTCTTAATATTACGTACATCTACCATTAAATGTATTAAATATGTATCGGTATACATATCGGTAAAAATTCACTTTTACAATGCAGATTTTTGAACTCAGCATGTGGGTCAAGGTGGCCTCCGGTCGTTGAGGTGAAGCCGTTTCACTTGGAAGCTCAGAAAACCATAAATGCTTGGCCTGAATTGCATGGCTTCCATTATGCATACACCCGCATGTCTTTGTAACCTTTTAGTAGATTTATTACTGATTGATTCGTCGTCTACTTCTTCCAGACTACTGCCCCGTAAGAAATCAAAGATCGACCCATAGCCGTTTAGATTAATGGCAGTATTTTCGTCGAATTTAGTGACAAGGGTGAACTGGGCACGTTAAGGCTAACTTTTTACTTTAATATCGGAGTTTTGGTGAGTTGAAGTGGGTAGGAGTTAAGGACACATGCTACCACTATCTGGCCAGCTTGAGTGGTTTTTTTACGGAAGGGCTGACTGCTGCATACCTTTTCGAGGAGTATTGGGATACTTGGGCACTAGAATTGTGCAACTACTACTCTTGAAGCAGCAAAAGGGCTACATAGTTGGAGACCGGTAAACATTTACATATACAGATTTGCGCGGCCTTGACGCGAAATGTTTAATTTTTTTGCGACTATTCCAATAAGGGATGCGAGTAATTCACTTAAGTAGTACTTATTACAATATTATAATCAAATAATATCATTTGCATTGTGTGCTACGTACTATAAGCTCATACTTTGTATATAAATATAATTTCTCTTTCAGCGTAAATTTTCTGCCGCCAAAACAAGTGAACCATTAGTACCAGAACAAGTTAAATGATGCACCCGCTGGGTCATTAAAGTTCATTTCCAGATGAGCTTTACTTGCTAAAGGGCAATGGTTATACTGCATACGGGAGTGTATTGCGCATTGGTAAATATAGATACACCAACAAAGAAGCAAACGGAAAAGAACAACTCTTACATTAAGAAATTTTATTATATTAATAATTCAGATAATTTTTTTATTCTAAGTGGATAATTTTTACATAGTTTTTAGAGCTGATTATAAAATTTCAAGGAGTTACAATTTTCTTTCATTATTGGTTTTCTCTATTCCTCCAATACTTCTCGATAGGTTAGGTTTGGTTTTTGTGGCAGTCGGCTAGAATAGCCAACTCACTTAGACCATGCAGGTCCGTTGTCGTACTTCTGTGTAATACAGGAACCTCAGTAATTTTTCATCATCATTTAGACTCTCTTATGAAGTGTATGATAGGTTTTATCGCAACACCGGATAGTCCAGTAAGAGAGTCAAAAGAGTATTTTCCATGCTCTACTCTTTGCTAAGGCGGCCGCCGTGGCCGAATGGGTTGGTGTGTGAGTACCATTCGGAATTTAGAGAGTGAACGTCGGTTCGAATCTCGGTGAAATATCAAAAAATTAAGAAAAAGTTTTTTCTAATAGCGGTCGCCCCGAGGCAGGCAAACCTCCGAGAGTATTTCTGCCATGAAAAAGCTCCTCATAAAAAATATCTGCCGTTCGGAGAAACTGTAGGTCCCTCCATTTGTGGAACAACATCAAGACGCACACCACAAATAGGAAGAGGAGCTCGGCGAAACACCCAAAAAGGGTGTACGCGCCAATTATATATATATATATTAGGGCGGGTCGATTTAAAAATCGCTCATTGCTCTGTGAAAATCGTATTCTAGGGATCAAAATAAGAAACTTTGCCGAAGGAACCATACCTCTAAAACGAATTCTGATGTCCCCCAAGAACTAGAAGGGGTTTCCGATCTCTCTAACAGTCTGCGCAAAATTTGGATGTATAGATCCGGATCTGGATCCGTTCGGTGACCAGTGGGCTCACTGCCTGTTATATCATCAGAGGGTTCGCTTACTTGACCCCCAAAGTATAGTGAAACCATTTGCGTTGAGATTAAGTCTCAACTTACATTCCTGGTCAACTTTTCAATAGGTTAGAACATTTTTCTGTACCTTTGGTATAGACTAACTGTCACTGCAGATTTTGACATGCCGTGCTCGTCATCTCCTTTCAATTTTCCATTCTGCTAATTAAGGTATTGTAAATGCGGTTGAAAAACCGTCGGCGTAACAACAGAGGCTCCAGATGCTGATCTTAATAGACTGTTTCGCTTGTTTTAATAAAACTATAATATGTAATATGGCGGGCTGGGGTGGGTCTGCATATAAACTCGTCCAAAATAGGCATCACTCCCAGGGCCGTAGAGAGCATATCCGGGCCCCGGGGGAAAATTGCAAATGCGGGCCCTTTCCAATAATGTCTAATTCATATAAATACGTATAATCTCGAGTCCGGGCCCCTCTGAGAACTCCGGGCCCGGAGGAAAAGTACCCGATCCCTCCCCCCCTCCCCCTCTCGTCGGGCCTGATCACTCCTCTCACCAGGAAAAGAGTTTTAGCAGGGATGGAAGAGATCAGCATAGACGGGGTTGCTATTGGTTTGGTCAGCGAAATTAAATGATCTGCAATCAGCCCAGCATATCCTGCTGAATATTACCGGGGACGGCTTCGGGAGAGGAAAATTGATGTCATCTAAAAACATGGAGATAACATGACTAGAGTATTTAAATTCGAAAAGAAGTTCAGAGTTGAACTGAACAATAACACAGTGCAACACATAAAATGTGCACTCCATTTTGACTTCAGTTTCTGAAAGTACTTATCGAAACTAGCAAAATCTCATTTGGGTTTTTCTAGATTAGCTCGGGTTCTAATTTTATTGCGTCATGAATATTTCCTCTGAAACTTGATTTTGAGCAAACAAATGCATCAAATTTTCAAGACCCCGATTGGTTACCAAATTTAGAAGATGATCAACCAAAACCTTTATCGCAAGACGAAATGGATTATATTGTGGCAAAGCTTGATTTATCACAACGGAATTCTGAAATGTTGACCTCATTTTTGAAAAGTAGGAAACTCACAAAGCAGGATGTTAGTGCCACGGCTTATCGGAAACGTCAAGTTGAATTTCAGGATTTGTATACCATTGATGACAAAAATACATTTACTTACTGCAATGATATTGTAGGTCTAGTGAATAAACTGGGAATGCAGTATGTCGCTGGCGACTGGTGATTATTCATAGACGGCTCAGTTTCAAGTTTAAAGGTTGTGTTGTCGCACAAAACTAACAAAAAACCGTCCATTCCATTAGCATTGGGTACAAATATGCACGAAACGTATGAAACGCTAAAAGATATATTAGAGAAAATTAAATATAATGAACACAAATGGAAAATATGCTGTGACTTAAAAGTAGTAAACATTTTGCAAGGTGTTATTTCTAAGGGTGGTTTCCCAAAATATTTTTGCTTCCTTTGTAATTGGGATTCGCGAAGCAAAATCGATCAATATCAATGTAAACACTGGATAAAAAGAACTTCTGAAAACGAAAAACGGCTAAATTTATTCAATAAACCTTTAATAACAAATATTGATGATATACTATTGCCACCACTCCATATAAAATTGGGAATTGCTAAGAAATTCGTCGAAGTGGCCGTCAAACATAGTGATGAAGTCTTTGAATGCCTAAAAAAAATCTTTCCAAAACTAAGCAAGGAAAAAATTAAAAACGGTATGATTGCTCTTTTGAATCCCTACTAATATTATAAATGTGAATGTAAGTTTGTTTGTTACGCTTTCACGCCAAAACTACTTACTCGATTATTACGAAACTTTGTCCACATGTTTTTGGAGGTGATAGAAGTAACATAAGGTACCTATTGGTGGATAGGGTTTGAGATATATGTAGGTCAAAACGTGGACCCAGGTAACCTTCGGATGTGTATGTACAATATGGGTATCAAATGGAAGCTGTTGGTGAATGCTTTAGTTCACAGTATTCTTCATGCCGCTCCGTGACCAGGGTATCGAGATAGAGACCAAAACGTGGGCCCTAGAATGTGTTTGTACAATATGGATATCAAATTGAAGCTGTTGGTGAATGCTTTCGTACAGAGTATTTTTCATGCCGATCCGTGACTGGGGTCTCGAGATATAGGTCAAAACGTGGACCGGGGTAACCTTTGGTTGTGTATGTACAATATGGGTATCAAATGAAAGCTGTTGATAAGTGCTTTAATACGGGGTAATTTTAATACCTATCGATGACTAGGGTCAATAGTAATAGTAATAGTAAAACCGAATGAAAAATTTGATAACATCTATCGTCAAAAATGTTTAATTTGACTAAATTCCTTAAATATTGTTTTTAATTCGAAATTCTTTAAAAGTATTCACACTAAAATAGTAGTCTGGATACACATTAACACTATTTAAATACACTAATTTTTGTTGATACAAATCATTTTTACAATATTTAAAAGAAAAAATAAAATTTTGATTGCTTAGACTATTATATAGACATTAACTTCTCTCTACTTTTTCATTTTTAAGGCATTTGATGTAGTTTTTTTAACAGATTTTTTTGTAGTCTCTACCTACATTTATGTTGAAGAAAGGAAAATAAAATTGCAATCGGCTTAAGCGATATAGAAGTGAGAAAAATTACATTTTCATTGAAGAAAGTGCTCAAAATAAAGTTTTAGATAAAATATATTCAAAACACTATAAAATTGGAATCCGAGCTAATACAAAAAAACCCAAGTGCAATTTTGTTAGTTGTGACAAGTACTCTCAGAAACTGAAGTCAAAACGGAGTGCACATTCGATGACTTCAAAAATGTTGTACAGTGTAAGTTAACCTGGAGTAGACATGTATTTGAAAAGAAACTCCAGGAGTGTACCCTGCGCTGGTACACAGATGACTCGAAGACTCCAGAACGTACAGGCTCTGGATTTTACGGTTTCAGAGTCAAGCGCTCTGTGCCAATGGCAAGCATCTTCGAAGCGGAAATGTGTGCCATCTGCCTATATGCCGAGATAAACTTAGACAGAAATTTCCGGAATGAGCGAATTGCCGTTCTGAGTGACAGTCAGGCGGCACGCATGGCCCTATCGTCATGGGAGATCAAATCCCAACTGGTTCTTGGGTGTATCGTACCACAATTGCGTCCGACTTATTTGTTTTCCAGGACACAGGGGCATAACTGGGAACGAAGTAGCGGACGCAATGGCGAGAGAGGCTGCGGCTTCGTCTTTAATAGGATCTGAGCCCTTCCTTTCTATGGGACAACACACCATCAAGAAGAAGCTTTCTTGGCTGGCACCCCACTATGGAGCTACGCCAGGCGAGGTCCCTACTGGCAGGGTACAACTAAAAGTGGTTGTAAAACTCATTACTCCCCCCAAGGAGAATGCTCACGGGTATTCTCATAGGCCACTGCAGACTGCGAAGTCCTCTGCACATGACCGGGATTTGGTCTACGGATCTTGCCCTTTCTGTGACCATTTCCAGGAGCCTCCAATGCACCTTCTCCTTGAATGTAACGCTATAGCGCGGAAAAGGTTGAGACATCTTGGTCAACTGCAGCCAGAAGAAAATCACACACGCTCAATCCAACCCAGCTCCATCGTGAGTTGACTAAGGGAACTGGGTCTGGATGAGGTACTGTTATAAGAAGAGGGCACAAAAGACCATGAGATCGAAATGCAAACCTCATAAAGAATGCAATCTAAACTAATGTAATATATTTCTATTTTTCTTCTACCCGTATTCATCTGTAATTACAACTTGTAACGCCTTTTCAATTTTTATTGGTTAGAAAATTAAAAGTTTGAGCAAAATACTTAACAAAAAAGGCCTGAGAAAATGGCTACATAGCTCAATTGAAATCATTTCAATTTTCCACACAGAATAATGTAGGTAGTTTTAATGCCAGTGACTTAATTGGGCGACCGAAAAGCTACAATGGAACTAAATTCTTCCGCTCTCAAGCGCTCAACTTGATAGCCATTTGCATTGCGCGTTACGCAAGTTTCTTCAATTTTACTTTGAAAATACTTAAGTTCCCTATAAAATTCTTCCGAATTAATTTTGTTTTTCTCGAATTTAGGATACTTTAAGTGGCTTACCAGGAAACACTTTAGTCCCTTAAGCTCATTTTTGTGGTCCGAGAAGTCAGCGATATTGTAACAATTTAATGCAATCATAGTAATTTCTTCGCCTTTTGTACAAACATCAATTTGGATAATTTGGCTAACAAGCGTAAAGTGGATAAGATTCCCACTGCTTGGCGCTTTGATTGGCAATATTCAAGAGTGGCGGGCTAGAGATGAATTGGCACTGTATACAAAATATGTTTGTTTGCATTTGCAATTGTATTAGGGTAGCAATCTCTCTCAGCTTCAATGCCCTTATTCCAATGAGTCAGGCTGTACTGAAGGCCCAGGAGAACGCGAAGCAAACCTCAAAGATTGTTCAAGAATGTAAGAAGAAGCTCAATTCTGTCGCAAGACAAAACAGGCTTGTACTTATATGGGTTCCGGGACACTCCGGTGTTCAAGGAAACGAAATCGCCTACGAATTGGCCAACCATGGATCAGCGGTGCCCCCACAGGGGCCAGATCCAATAATCGGAATCAGTTCCGCAGGAATCATGAATTGGATCAGCGATTATGTAGGCAATCTGCATAAAGAGCGATGGTCCGGTCTGGAACGCTGAACTGCAAAGTGTTTTGTGACAAGTCCGAACAGAAAACTGTCAAACTTTCTACTAAAACTTAGAAAGAAAGACATTCGGTTGATGGTCGGTATCATTACAGGACTCAACCCATGGGGTTAGCATATGACCACCATTGGAATTATTGAGGACCCAATGTGGTTGTCGTGCTTGGAGGAGGTATATAGCACTGACACTTTCTCTTTGAGTGTCTTGCCTTTGCTAGAGCACGGCTACGAGTTTTGGGTTACGATGTCATAAGAATGAGTAATATTCGTTCTCTAAAACTGGAGGATATTTACAGATTTGCCAAAGAATCTGGAAAGTTCTTACAGGACTAACTATCTCTATCTCTGTCTCTATTCTTTCCTATCTCTTTCTCTGACACTTTTTTCCTTCCCTCCTTGACTATCCACCCCCTTTCCACAGCTTTAAATACAATGCGCTTTTTAGCCTGAGTGTTTTAGGAGCCACCAAATCTCCTGGTGCTCCTTGGCTCGATCTTTTCAAATTTTAATTTCATTTTTCATCTTAAGAATATACTGTGAAATTTTCATGCGGAAATTCCCAATATTATAGCTTCTGCAGCCCATTTACTAAGTAGAGAGCAGTCCGCGCGCTCCTTTCCCCCAAATTTTAACCTCATTTATCTCGAAACGACTTTTTTCGGCATGGAGTTGTCAAAAAAAAAAAACAATTTAATCGCATCGTCTGAAATTTGTTGTTCACAACATCAATGGATATCGCCCATACTAGAATAATATAATTATTTCAATTATTTCGTTTCTTTTTATCAAAAAACCCGATTTTTAGAGTGTCAAATTCAAAACCGCGCCATTTTATCAATTTTGTTTTGGTTCTAGTAGCGGGACATAGCTACAGTCATACGGATAAATCACTTTTTTGGTTTTTCTGTTTCCGATAAATAGAAGATCCAAAATGGATAACACCGTCCAGGTCTAATTTTTCGGCAGGGTCAACTTCAGCGCCATTTTTAAAATTATTAATATTAAAAAATTTTTGTTTTTTTGTATGTAAGTTGTATTGTAAGTTAAATAAAAAGCATAAAAAATTAGAATATCCTTTTCTCATTTTTTTTGTTTGGGTAAAAAATTCCTGAAAATACTCTAAATTTTCGAACTCTAGACCACTATGACCCCTTAAGTTAAGCTTGGATCTTCACAAACAGTGTCATGCACTCATCGAACGATTTTCGCAGTTGTACTTTTCAAACGTCCACTAATGCTTCAATTTCAACGCTTTGCGACCACTTTTATATTCTAAAACCCATCGATGAAGGACCAGATTGCTTTAACACTTTCAGATATGAAACACTAACAGATATGAAATTATAATACATACTTTTTTGAACGAAGTTACTTTTATTTAATTATGTAAATATTAAAAAAAAAAATCATTCGAAATGGTCACCATTTGCTTTTACATAAGCCTTCAAACGATTAGGCCATTCAGTTATTGCAGCATGCACGGCTTTCATGGATTTTGACGACGCTGCTTGAACCAAAGATTGTTTGATTCTCTCAAAATTTCTGTGAAGTCTTCGACAGGCCATGTCAGGCCACAAACTGTATTCCAATGGATTCAGATCTGGACTTCCAGACGGCCAATCTTCTGCGGCTATGGACCTAGCAATATCGTTTTTTAGCCACTACTGGGTGGTTTTTGCCTTGATGGCAGATATAACGCTCTCCATTGAAGAGAGTGCTGCTCAACCGCTTCACCACGCCTTCTAAGACATCTTCCCGGTACAGTTTCGCTCCGGGTTTAACCTCTTTTTCGCGGAAATGAGGAGATGTAACACCTTTACAAGACACTCCCACCCCGCTGAACCCTAGGTAGAACATTTTTAGCGTCTTTAGAAGTTAAAGCATATATTTTGTTCTTTTGCTTATTAAAAACTTCTTCAACAGTTAAAATTTATGGCAACACTAAGTAAGTATGTTGCTGATAAACCTTCCAAAGTAAAGAATTTTATCAGTGCACCATCATATGAAATGGCTGCCACGTCATAGGAGATTTGAGAGCTGAATAGTGCACGCCTATTTCACACGTATTCTCACAATCCTCCAATCAGCCGTTGTTCAAAGTAACATCGGTAAACATAATCTAATTTTTTTCGTAAACAAACCGCTCTCATGAGCCGAGATACATCAGCCAATCAGCTGATTCCTTCAAATTTGCTGAAAGCCGGTTAACGTCCCAAAGTTGGCCACAACTCTGAGCTCTTTTCACAATGATGCTAGACTACAATCGTGAAAACAAATGAGCATCGACTTAATTTTTGACTTCTCCCAACGCGATTTTTTGGGTGGTGGCTCGTCTGAGGCCTTCCATTCGGTTCTTTGACGCTTAGTTTCAGGTTCATGTTGAAAGGATGTTCTCGTCTTTTCTCGCCTCTTATATGAGGTCCTTCGAACGCTGAATTCTGAGCAATTTTTGGTCCTCAGTTAGCTTGTGGGCAATGGGACGTGCACAGACCTTTCGTAAGCCCAAATGATCTGTTAAAATGCGATAAATCGATGCTTTGGAGATATTCAACTCCGATTTCATGAATTTCAATGATGATCACGGTTAATTTTTGATAAATTTACGAACAATTTCGATTGAGTTTTCGGTGATTACTGATTTTGAGCGGCCCGTATGTTCATTGTCATTTATGCCCCCACAACCATCTCTGAAACGTGTAAACCCCTCATGAACCACGAGATAAGACAATCATCGCCATAAACTTTTTTCATATTTGTTCGAAACTCATTGTTGTCCCGAAACTTATGTCCTATAACATATTGACACTTTAGACGTAGTAACTTTGCATCCTCTGAACGGAATGCCACCAAACTTTCACAAGTCAGCTAGGAATGTAATTTCCAATGCTTAGTGCTCATAAAAAATTTGGTAAAAATCAAAAAACATGTTTAAGACGCCAGTCCTGTTTATTTTGGACTTCACCTTGTATAATAGGTATAGTATAGTATTTCTGACCTTTAGTTTTTGGTTTTAAGCCTACGTTCTATTGTAATAGAATTCAATTTTTGAATTTAGAACTTTCATTCCATAGAGATAGGCAGATATTTTATGAGGAGCCTTTTCATGGCAGAAATACACTCGGAGGTTTGCCATTGCCTGCCGAGGGGCTAACGCTATTGGAAAACACTTGTTCTTTATTTTGGTGTTTTACCGAGTTTCGAACCAAATGGCAATCACGCACCAACCCATTCGGCTACGGCGGCCGCCATCCACATATCTTAGATAAATAAAATAAAAAAAATACCAGTCTAACGGTTAGACGGGATAGAAGTGAAACCTTCCGTAAGACAAACTGAGAGAGAATGAGACGAAAGCAGCATTAGGGGCGGGATAATTATAGGTTCATTATAATATTGCTATAAAGTTCATATTTTATTTTCTTCATTTTATTATTATTCATCCTCAATGTTTTCAATGTCAACAAATGATACGAGTGGCTTATGATAGCTAAAATATGATACAAATGCTTTGGTTTCGATGTTGTCAACATATCTTTGAAATACCGCGTCAATTGTTGTTTTTGATCGTGTTGTCGGTTCAGTGCGATTGTTACACATTTTTAAATTGAATGTTGTATTGAGAAAGTCAATTGAAGGAACCGCTGTGTCTAATGCAAAATTTACGTTAAAATCGCTACTTAAAATCATTGGAACTTTATCGTAATCTTTTCTAAGTATCCGCGATACTTCTGGTGTATACTTTATTAAATTTTCGTGAATGAATTCCGTGATGCTATTTATTGATTTTTTTTTCTGTCGATATTCACGACACTTTTCTGCATTGTTTTTCGGGATAATTGCGGTAAATATTTAAAAATGAAAATATTTACGAATATAAAAATACACACGCGGTTGCTATTATGAGCGTCCCCAGCAAAACCTGCGTGACCGAAACTCTAACACAATTACACATATGCACTCGTATTTGTTTGAAAATCGACTTTTTTTTTTGTTCTCCGTCACCTTTGGAAAATGTGTAAACAGTAAGCAAACTTTATTCAAATATTTTCCCTCATTTTTGCAGCAGTAAAATTAAACAAGCGCCGTAGCCGAATGGGTTGGTGCGTGACTACTATTCAGAATTCACAGAGAGAACGTCAGTTCGAATCTCGGTGAAAACACCAAAATTAAGGAAAACTATTTTTCTAATAGCGCTCACCCCTCAGCAGGCAATGGCAAAACACCGAGTGTATTTCTGCCATGAAAAAAAGTTCCTCATAAACATATCATAAAATAAAATAAAATATCTGTTTAAAAAAAAATTTTTTCTTGTGATTCGAACCAAGGATTTTGGATCGGAAGCTCACATTGCTAGCCGCTCGGCTACCGCGCCATGCTGTCGTCGCTGGCCCAAAAGTTATTTAGTTCGTCGCTACGTTTATATCAACATATAATATAACGCTTCGTAACTAAATAACTTTTAGGCCAGCACCTACAGCATGACGCAGTAGCCGAGCGACTAGCAATGTGAGCTTCCGATCTAAAATCCTTGGTTCGAATCACAAGAAAAAATAAAAGTTATTTTTATTTAGTTCGTCGCTACGTTTATATCAACATATAATATAACGCTTCGTAGCCAAGTTGGTCGCTTTTTTCGTTTCACTTTTTCCCAAATCACTCCCAACGATTCTAAAGAAGTTTTCACTTCAAAAAAAATAAGTAAAAAAGGATCACCCTATACATATGCCCATATATACATACATATGCGTGTAATACATATAAACATTTTAATGGCGAAATGATTAAAGTAACTTGGCGGCACAGCATGAAATGTTTCAGCAACAACAACAGACATTACTGAATACAACAAAAGTTTGAGAATAATACAAGTTAAGGTACAGTTAAATAAATTTAATTTTTGTAATTTTTGATATAATACAAAGTTTTTAAAGCATTTTGTCCTCATTTGTATAAACTTAGAAACCGTTAAGCTCATTTGAATGAATTTAAAAAAAATCGAGAAGCTGTTAAAATCTTTGGCCAGAGCTAGTCAGAGCCATGAAAAAATAAGTGATTTTGCAAATTTTTGAAGTGAAGCTTCTTTTGTCTCGAAGGATGAAACGCTGTGAGGAGTAAAACCATAGCGTTTCATCGATATGTGACGCTACGCCAGCGCCATCTGTTAAAAGCGTGGCGTGGATGAAACGCTGTGAGGAGTAAAACTACGCTAAACTACGTAAAACTCACGCTATGCCAGCGCCATCTGTTAAAAGACTGGCGTGGCGTGTCGTCGTGAATGTAATGCGGTCGTTTATTATTGCATTCTTATCGAATGTAATTTGTAAATATGACATTTGATTGACGGCCGCCGTAGCCGAGTGGGTTGGTGCGTGATCACCATTCGGAATTCACAGAGAGGTCGTTGGTTCGAATCTCGGTGAAAGCAAAATTAATGAAAACATTTTTCTAATAGCGGTCGCCCCTCGGCAGGCAATGGCAAACCTCCGAGTGTATTTCTGCCATGAAAAAAATCTGCTCATAAACATATCATAAAACAAAATGAAATAAATGCATAAAAAAAAAAAAAAAAAAAATTTTCTTGTGATTCGAACCAAGGATTTCGGATCGGAAGCCCACATTGCTAGCCGCTGGGCTATCGCGCTGTGCTGTCGCCGCAAAATAATGTATCATAAATCTGTTTACCATACCAAAGACCATACACTTTGCGAACGCATTTCGGTGGAAACAGTTGACAGTTATCCCAAACACAATATTATATTAGTAACGCGAGACGCGTCATAGAGTGTGTGTGTAGTTTTGAGCAAATCTTACAAACATATTTTGTTTTGTTGATTGATTTCTGTTAAATATGGCATCAAATCAACAAAAACGGAAACCGAAAACAGGTGCTGAACGGCAACGTGAGTATTTGGAGCGTAAAAAATTAAGAGCTACTGTTGAACACCGTGACAGTGAATCCTCCGGTTGTACGATAAGTGATAATTTGTAGTACCAACAACAAGATGCGGAACTACCATTGATGCAGTATTTCATCGATACCTTGATAGATTAGAATGTAGATCATTTTTTACGTATTTCAGTTACCATAAAGCCCTTGTTTCATTTTTGGAAAACGAATCCAATAATGATAATGACAATGCCGAGAACCAAATGTAATTGAGTACAATAAATTCATTTCTTTTTATATTAAAATAAATAAATAATTCTGTTTAATAAAATTCCATTCCATGCTTTCCATGACTTCTGCATGCATTATATTGAAATAATAGTTAAATTATTGATTTGTTGATAAAAGAAGTTTCACTTCAATCGTGCGGGTTCCGTGAACTACCACACACTTTCTTTTTTTTTTACTAAGCTAACAATACCGAGTTGCTAGATAATATTAACAAAAATATAACTTTAGGAGAAGTTATAGCCATCCTTGTGCTCTGCGAGAACCAACATAACTAACTTTGCACTGGTTCATCTAAAATTAATGCAATGAAGAAAATTCGATTTAGTTTTCATATTCTTTGAAAAGAATCAAAATGGCATATGGAATATGAACATTGAACATTTAACGTTTGGTAAATTTAAATGTTTAGATAGAAACTTCTATTATTGTTATTTATTATCCATTTTTGTTTATACATAGTAAGCCAAACCTTATGAAATTCGACTCAGTCAACAAGCCGTGACTGTTTGTAAACACTTCGTTGCCAACTTTTAGGCGTTATTTTCGCACTTCAAGCGGCTTTCATAACAAAAGCTCCGAAATCAACAAGTATTAGTTGGTAAACAAGAAAAAATAAAAATAAATTGGGGCAAACCAAATAGGTAGTCTACTTTTGCCGAATTCGTTGCATTGCAATTTTGAAAGAAGGTGCGCGTAAATTCGTTTATGTATAAATTCATACATACATATGTAGTTACATACATACCTTGTGGCTTCTCATTCGAAAGCCTTTATTTTTCTGTGTAGCCAATAGATACGTACATACATACATATTCATTTGTACATCTATAAATAAAATGTGGGCCAAAAGAATTTCGTTCGCTTTTCGGCAATTCCCTCTCGACAAAACTTTACCCCATTTTTTCAATCAACATAATACGTATGTATATATGTATGTACATATGTATGTTACAAAAATTTTCCAGTAAATAATATATGTACATATACATATGTAGGTTAAATTGGCGCTAACACCCTTTATTGGATATTTCGCCGCCCTCCTCCTCCTATTTGTTTACACAGATAGAGGGACCTATAGTTTTAAGCCGCCCTCGAACGGCTGATGGTCCTTTAGAAATTTCCAATTTAAGTTAAATTCTTAACTTTAAAAGGAAATTCTGAATATGCATTGCAACTTTCTGAACTAAAACTGAGAAAAGTGGAAAAGTAGATCATAGTTCGGTTAAGGAATATTGGGCCTTTGCAGAAAAGAAAAAGATACTTTTGAAATAAATTTCTTAAATAATGTACATAAGATAAAAATTATATTTTTAAAAACATGAAATAAAAGGAACTTCCTTTTAGTTGAATTTTTTTGATATGCAAAAAAAATTTGTTTTTCGGTTGAGAAATGGTGCAATTCGAAATCAATTTGTCATACCTCAGTTGCCAACTGTACGTAGGGATACTGAATCGACCTTAATAAAATTTCCAAGTACTACTGCAACTCAACAAAAGATCGCGGATGGTTTTTCACAAAGTCGTTACAACATATTTCCGTTTGTGTTGTATCGATGGGACACACATCCCTATATCACAGCCAAAACACGATGCCTTTAGTTTCTATAACAGAAAATGAATGTTTGCCATCATTGCACAGGTAACTTTGTAGATATACAGATATTTTATCAAACTATGCATATATATAAGTACATAATAAACAATTTGTATAGGCCGTTGTTGACAGCGAGATGAAATTTTTGGACGCCTTTGTCGGTTGTCCCGGACGATGTCATGACGCTTCAGTATGGCAAAGAAGCCCACTTCGAACAGCTATAATTAACGGCGAAATAAGTATTCCCCCAAGTCATCATTTCTTAGGCGACGCAGCCTATCTATGTTCCAAAAACAATCGTTTTGGCGTGTATGATTCTACACAATGTGATTATCTTTAATGAAAAACAGCATAACACTCATTTCATCGAACTGGAGGAAGAGGAGTCATAAGTTGGCGTTAGCGTTCCATCGCTGGCAAGAGATGAAGCACAAGAGAAACGAAATGGCTTGCAGCGTTGTTTTCAGGCTGAAATGGTAAATTATATTTCTTAAATGAGACAAAATTTGTTAAACACAAAAAAAAAAAAAAAATTTTATTAACTTCAGGTAGCTTAGCGTTTATAATAAAAAAATTTTATAATTAAAACAGTCTGATTTTTTATTGATTTAGAGATAATTCACGGTTTTTCTCTCCTATCGCTTCGAATAAGGCACGAAGTTGTTTCAGTTCAGCAAGTTTTTCTTTTTCGACTTCTAGCTTTTCGTTTTCAAGTTTAAGCAACTTATCCAGAACCTCACCATCCTTTTCCGATTATTTTTCCAAAAATTAAATCACGTCATTTCTCTTTCTTTTCCTTGATGTTGTGGGCGTTAAGTCTTCTTCAGTTGTTAAAGAAACCGGAGAAGAAATCATTGGGTTTATAGTTATTTCTTCGAAAGAATAATCAGTCATTTCTAATGGCACATTAATGCTGCTACGGCTCCCAAAAACTTCATCTATTTCGTCAAAGTATTCCCGGTTTGATGGAGCTTCACCAGATGTATTGTTTCTTTTTTTGATGCGTTTATAGGTTTAAGAAACATCTAGTTATATCGCCTCTGGAAAAGGGAAAAGAGCTTTCCACATCTTTAATTTCTCGCAATATATTTTCCCAAATGGTATTTCGTTTCTTTTGTTTGCCGCTAAAATCAGCTTCATGGCGAAGTCTTGTCGTAATTAATAACTTTTTGCGTTCATGTGTCCACTTCTTTTCTCTGTAACATAGATATAAATATACGTTTTCAATTAATTGTAAAGATTCAAATAATATATAAATAAACAAATTAATAGCATATTTATAATAAATAAAGCGACTTACTCTGCCATTGTAGTTTCTTTGAACACGCTTTTCATACCAAACAAAACTGATGCACGATTTTGACATTTTATGCGCATCTAAATGAGTTGCCAACCGATTAGGAACATGAGGCGTTGCCATAAAATTCACGAATGCATTTGGGAACTATGTATATGAGTTGTAAATATGCATCGCAACTTGCATTTAGGAAATGGGCCGTCCCCTCTGGCCTTGATATACTGTTTTTGGCGAGCTAAAAGCTTGTCGAAGGAGTGTTTCAGGTCATTGACCGAATTGTCCTTCAGGATGTCGATACAAGCCTTTTGAATGGCCTCTATGTACATACGCAAAGCGTTTTCCTTTCATGGCCAAATCCAATTTTCCCAATAGGTAGAAGACACAGGGAGCCATATCAGGTGAAAGCGGTGAGTGATTGATGGTTACGAAGCGATTTCTAGTCAAAAAATTAGTCACAAGAGTGGATCGATGAGATGGTGTATTATCATGCAATGAGCGCCAGCTTCCTCCTTCGCAATATTCAGGGCGAATTCGACGAATGCGATGCAACAAACGCTTAAAAACGCCAAGATAGAAAATTGCATTGACGGTTTGGCTCGTTGCCACGAACTCCTTGTGGACAATTCCCTTGGAATCGTTCAAACAAATGAGCATCGACTTAATTTTTGACTTATCCAAACAGGATTTTCTGGGTGGTGGCTCGTCTGGGACCTTTTATTCGACACTTTCACGCTTAGTTTCAGGTTCATGTTGTAAAGGACGTTCTCGTCTTTTCTCGCCTCTTTAATGAGGTCTTTCGAATGTTGAATTCTGAGCAATTTTGGTCCTCAGTTAACTTGTGTGGAAAGAAACGTGCAAAGGCCTTCCATAAGCACAAATGATCAGTTAAAATGCGGCAAATCGATGTTTTGGAGATATTCAACTAAGATTCCATGAATTTCAATGATGATTCGGTGCATTTTTGATAAATTTACGAACAATTTTGATGGAGTTTCCGGTGATTACTGATTTCGGGCGGCCCGTATGTTCATTGTCATTTATGTATGCAGACATCTCATTTACTTTGCTTTATTACATTTCTTACCTTAAAATACAAAAAGTGTTCAATTTGCGACAATTTATAGAGTGGATTTGAAATGAAGCAATATTAGGTTTTTTGAACTATACCTAAGACCGCGTACTTCGATACAAAAGCATGAGTTTTATTTTTTTGGCGGTGAGGTTAGGTTAAAAATGTCTTCGCACCATATAGTAACCGGCGCTACTACGTGTGTGGTGATTCCACCAAAAATATCCCTCCTCTTCTCTTGGATTTTTACCCTCACCCCGGAACTGCTTCCTCATTGCTTCGAGGTAGAGGACCAAGATGGCGTCCTAAGAAGGACACTTACTTACTCACCCTGCGTCCAGGGTCGCCTGCTTTGAGAAACCTATGCACAATGCTCTTTAGCATAACTTTCTATTTCTCGCTTCTTTTTTCGGATAATATCCTCCACAAAATTTGCGACGGCATTCCATTTTCCTTCGTCTATCATCATTTTCTCGACAATTTTTTCAGATGTAAATACACCAATAGCTCGTTGCAGACCTGTTCTCTCTACGTTCCACCTCTCGCATTTAAAGAAGGTGTGTTCCGCATCATCATACTCAGTATCTCCATATAGTTTGCAGTTTAGTTGGCTCACTTTTTCCATTCGCCACAAATACTTGCGAAAGGACCCATGTTCGGACAAAGACTGTGTGAGGTAATAGTTAACCTCACCGTGCTTGTTTTCTACCCACTTTTTTAGGCCGGGTATTAGTCTCGCTGTCCATCTACCATGCCGTTCAGAGTTCCATCTTGCCTGCAAAAGTGTGAGCGTTTGAACTCTAATATCGGAGAAGCGTGATACTGGGATTCCTGTGTTTTTTTGCCTCCTATCTCTATGTGCGCTCCTGCGCTAGAATATCTATATGGATGGTCCCGCTAATAACTAACATCGCTGATATTGTTCAGATATTGTTCTGTATGACGAAGCCACTCTGAGAGCTCAGGTATGTTGCACAGACTGCAGAGTTTTCCGCCGGCATTGTGCCCTAAGCGAATCTGCCCATATTTCGCATCCGTATAAGAGAATCGAGTTCGTCGTGTCCATTAAAAGTTTTCGCTTGTTCTGCGTTGGACCCCTAAAGTTTGCCATGAGCTTACTTAACCTGCCTCTTACTTTGGCAGCTCTTGTGGTAGCATGGTTTATATGCACCCAGTAAGTTAGCGTTGTGTCTAATTGCACTCCTAGGTATTTAACCACTCTTTTTGTCGATAAAGTGGCATCGAGTACTTGTATGTCTACTTCTAATGGGATACGTCTGTTGGTTAGAAGGATTAGCTCTGTTTTCTCTGTGGCCTGCTTTAATCCAGGTCTTCTAGCCATGTCTGAACTCGGATCATCACATGATTTAACTTCCTTTTGGCTTCGTCAGTGTTTCGGGCGTTTATTACAGCTGCAATGTCATCTGCGTATCCCACTAAATGCACATCCTCAGGAATCTCTATTCGAAGGATTTCATCGTAGTTTATATTCCAAAGTTCAGGTTCGAGTATTGATCCTTGGGCCGCACCTGCTGTTATTTGTTTAGTCTTACACCCTTCTCGAGATTCATATAAGAGCACGCGATTGCTTAGATAGCTACGAATAATCTTCAATTGATTATTCGGGATCTTGACTTTTACCTTTAAGACTTCAATTACGTCGTCCCAACTTAAACTGTTAAAAGCATTTCTAATATCCAGTGTGGCTAGTAATACTAAGCGTTTGGAGTATCGATTACCTGCCTGGGCATGTTCTACGCTAGCTATTACATCTTGGATGGCTCCTAAGGTAGATCTGCCACTTCTGAAACCATGTTGCCTGTCGGAGAGGCCGCCACTGTTCTCTACGGCTTCGCTAAGCCTATGCTTTATCAGTTTCTCAAAGAGTTTTCCTGCGCTATCCGGCATACATAACGGTCTATAAGCGGACGCTAATGTTGGATCTCCCGTTCCCTTACTTATTAATACTAGTTTTTGTTTTTTTCCAAATTTCTGTAAAACATCCTTCTTTTAAGCATGCGTTGTACATGTTTAGCAGCAAAAGAGGGCGTTCGATTGCCAATAGTTTCAATATTTCTGCAAATATGCCATAAAGTCCTGGCGCTTTATTGCATTTCACTGCTTTTGCAGCATCCATAAGTTCTTCTTCTGTGAATGGGACAGGTTCCGTTGCTTCATACTCGAGTCAAAAGCATGAGTTAGTTTTGGAGTATTTCAAAAAAGGAATGCCGCATCGTAACATAAAATAGCACTCATTTTGTACATTTCAGTTCGGCAACGGTTCAGCGCACCAAAGTTAACTCAAATGGCCAACAAGGATTTAGGTAAGACTTGTCATCCAGAAACTGTTCGAAGAGTACTGAGAAAAGCAAATTTAAATGACAGAATAGTCCGTAATAAACCTCTCGTAAGTACAAGGAACATCTGTAAGAGATAGCAGTTTGCGCATGACCATCTAAATAAGACCCTAATATTTTGTAGGTCATGGAAAATTTGTGTCGGTTTTGAAGACAAATATAAGAAAATATGGCATCCATAAAAAAACTGATCTAAACAGGCGATATTTGAAGAATTAGTCCAGAATACACAAAACAACAAACAAAAATGGTTGACTGCATACCACGTAGACTTAAAGCAATAATTAATAATACAAAATACCCAACAAAGTACTGAATACCTCAAAAGCTTCAAAAATTAGAAATATATTCTGTCCAAAAAGTACCGGGAATTGTTCAATAAAACGCAAAATAGTTGTTTAATCAGCAAAATTTATTTTGTCGCCTTCAAAATGGGCTCCATTCGAAGCAATACACATATGCCAACGATTAATCCAGTCATCGAAGCACCTTATAAATGCGTTTGAGGAGATCTTCTTCAGCTCCTTCAGCCTCTATCGAAACAAAGCGGCTTCCGCGGAGTGTCAGTTTAAGTTTTGCGAAAAGGAAAAAGTCACCAGTGAATATGGATACGGTGGTTGTTCGATGATTAAAAAAGTATCCACAATATGAGCCTTGTGAGACGGTGCGTTACCATGGTGCAAGCACCATAAGTTTTCTTTCCACAAATTGGGCCGTTTCCTACTCACATTCTCTCCATTCTCTCTCAAACTTCTCATAACTTCCAAATAATATTCTATATTTACCGTGGAACCATTTAGAACGAATTCCGACTTTGTCCGACCGACGAACCGACTTTGTCGTGGTTTTTTGTGTTTCGGCTCATGTGGATAGCGCCATTCAGCCGCCTGTTGTCTGGTTTGTATGTCAAATTCATATATACACGTCTCATCACCTGTTATGATGCGCTGGATAAATGTTGGGTCCGAATCCACTTGTCACTTGCTCAAGCATGGCTTCAGCCACCTTCTTCCGATGAATTTTTTGAAAGAAATTCCATTCTCTTGGAACGAGTCGAGCAGCCACGCATCTCATTCTCAATTGATGGTGTAAAATGTTACTAATTCATTCGTGAGACGCGCTAAGGTCATGAGATACCTCCCTCAAACTTAAATGATTGTTTTCCAACACCATTTCCTTGACTTTGTCGTCGACTTTGTTTTCATCCGTTGAAGACGTTGATGTGCGATCAGGTCGGCGCAAATCTTCCACGATCTCTCGGCCCTCTGCAAAAGCCTTATACCACTCCCAGACCCGTGTTTTTGAAAAAAGCACACACGCCATAGGCTTTCTGTAACATTTTCAACAATTCGGTTCATTTGAAATCTGGTTCAAAACAGAAAATTTAAGACAAATCCTTTGTTCGATATTGTTATCCATAGTGAAAATCGCAGATCACACCTGCGGTTGACTGATGTAATTAAATGCCAAAAACAAGCTAATTGACAAATCGTGCTCAAATTCTGCGACACTATAGAAGACAGTTGTACCAACATTCTAGCAAAACAAATTAGACATATGTGTCACGCAAGCTTTTTAAATGCACGATTCCCGAATATTCTTTTGACAGAATGTATATATCGACCATTACGTGTCCTTCGACATATGTAAGTGCGCTCGTGTATGAAAATGTAAAATATATAAAAATATATATGTATTAATAACCCCATAAATGTATTCATTTGCACATTTAAACTGCCAAACGGTTTGAGGACCAAAGCACGCAATGCAATGTTCCGTTCCATTAAACTGCTGCATCTGCTGGGCTATCGCATCCCCATTATCTGGCACCATTGCATTGAATTGGCATGCATTCTGCAGCGAATATTGTCGCATTGAATTGACAGTAAAGCCAAGAAATATTATGAAATTGAGAATGCAGCTTCAATTTCAATGCATTTAAGAAAAGTCTGTCAAATGCATGCGTAAATACAATGTGTTGATTATTCTGCTTGTTGTCATGTCTACGTGAAAGCATTTGGTTGTGCAATAAAGAATGAAGTAGCAGAAATATTGAGCAAGGATGTGGCATGCATACATTGATGCACAAATATTAAGGTTATGAAGACGTTATAATTTTGAAACAGTAAAAGAAAAGGAAAATATTTATTTATATTAGAATGAAGATACATCCACGCTCACTTACCAACTGCAGCTAATGCGTTTGAATCGAGCTCTCAACGAAAAGCGCCCGGAATGGGACAATAGAAATGGCAAACTGATTCTGCTGCATGACAACGCCAGGCCAGAAAAATTTAGAGGAACTGAATTCGGAAATCTTGCCCCACCCACCGTATTCCCCAGACATTGCACCTTCGGATTGCCATCAGTTCCGATCAATGCAGTTAGCCCTTATTGGAGAGCGATTCACTTCTTACGAGGGCATCGCAAACTGGCGCAATGAATGGATCAAGTCAAAAGAAGTCGAATTTTTCGCCAGAGGAATCCGTATGCTGCTTGGAAGATGGAGTCAAGTTGTAGCTTCCAATCGCAAATATTTCACGTAATATCATAAACTCTATACGTACCTCCAGCCTTTATGCAGATACATAGAATCGTTATACTTAAAAATTATATATTATTTTGGGGCATGCGAGCGCGCAGAAATAGAAAAATACATACACATTATTTCGACATCAGTAAAACCAAATGTTTCTTTCAATTCGAAAATCTCAACATTTTCAATTTGTAAGTTAACAGGTATTTTATGAATTTATTTATTGTTTAATTTCAGTTTCTCTTCCATTGATAACCATTGATAGAGACAAACAAACAAAGCGCTATGCGCAACTTTAGATTTACGTCACTGTGCAGTACACTGGGGTTACCATGATCAAAAGTAATATAAAAAAATTTGGGCTTCGAATAAATTTTTTACAAAATAAAAAAAGGGATGTTGAGTGATGGAAATCTTTATTTTGACCTTTACGCGCTCCATTGCTTGTCTGCTTGTATACTGGAGCTCGTCTAGTTCACAAGTGTCCAATATGATTGGCATACGATGCCATTTCTAAAAATTATAAATCTTACGATAGTCCGATCAAAGTTGAGGGATGGCCGCTTTCTTTATAACTTTCCATGATCAATGACCGACGATTTTGCATCGATATTGGTGGCACGATTAAGATTTTATTATTAGATGCAGAACTAAGTTCTCGCTGTTTGTCAATAGATGCCGCCAGCAGTGTGTGCTAGTCGATTCTAACATAATCTAAAGCTCATAAACCAAGCATAAACATATGGTAAACTAACTGCTTCGACACATTAGAGATTTTGTTTGGTATCATATACTTTTGGTTTTGTGAGAATGTCTAATTTTGAGCGGAATAATCGTCATTTGCGGGAAGTATTAATTTTCCACTTTCATTCGAAGAAAACGTCGACTGAAGCGCATCGAGAGCTACAAAAAGTTTATGGAGAGGCTGCTTTAAGTGAAACAACGTGCGGTTAAGACGGTGATTTTAATGTTGACGACCGTCCGCGTGAAGGAAGGCCAAAGACTCTCGAAGACGCTGAATTGGAGACATTGGTCAATGAGGATCCATGCCAAACGCAAAAAGAGCTTGCTTCAGTATTAGAAGTTACCCGCCAAGCGATTGCATGCCATTTCCAAGCGATTGCATGCTTTGGGAATGATTCAGAAAGAGGGAACTTGGGTTCTTTATGTGTTAAAACCAAGGGATGTTGAACGTCGTTTTTTCACCTGTTGTTGAACAGTTGTTCGTTCCAGCGGCAAAACAGGAAGGGTTTTCTTCATCGCATAGTGACGGGGGATGAAAAATGGATTTATTACAGCAACACAAAGAAAAGAAAGTCATGGGGACTGCCCGGTCATGCTTCTACGTCGTCGTCTCGGCCGAATATTCACGCTGCGAAGGTTATGCTATATATTTGGTGGGACCAAGTTGGTGTTATTTATTATGAACTGTTAAAATCAAGCGAAACCATAACTGGGGATCGTTATCGACTTCAGTTGATGCGATTGAGCCGAGCACTGCGAGAGAAGCGGTCGCAATACGCGGAGAGGCATGAAAAAGTGCTTCTACAGCATGACAACGCTCAGCCTCACGTTGCCAAACCCGTTAAAACCTACCTGGAAATACTAAAATGGGAAATCCTACCCCACTCGCCATATTCTCCAGATATTGCGCCGTCCGATTATAATCTGTTCCGATCTATGGCACATGGTCTAGCTGACCAGCAGTTCCATTCATATGAAGACATAAAAAAATGGCTTGATCCGTGGATAGCCTCAAAAGATGAACAGTTTTACCGCGACGATATACGAGATCTACCAGAAAGATGAGAAAAAGCTAGTCAGCGATGCGCAATACTTTCAATGATTCACTTGTAACCATTTTTTGAGAATAAAGTTGTATTTTCATCAAAAAGAGAGAACTTAGCTGCGCACCTAATACTTGGGTTACGGGCATGCTTGCGTGGGGTTCACGTCACCCATATGTGGGTTACGCTTTCCTTGTTCAAGTTAAATACGATTTTTAGTTGCATTTTAATAAAAAATTTGAATGGAACAAGTTCTGAGGCATAAATATAGAATATACAACATAAAAATATAAAACATACACAAATAGCACTCCACTTTTTGTTAATTTATATAGGATAAGATATTACAATACATTATACTATGTCGGATGATATACGTTGAAACAGTCCAAGCACATATGAGGCGATGTTTGGCTATTCAAACAAAACGTTATCGTATTTTTAAGGTTTTTTTGCTTGTTGTCGTGCGCCATTTTTCGCCTTCTTTTGGTAACACAGTACGCATATCCTTCTTACAGCCTTGTACTGGTGATTCTTGCGATTCTCCAAATGGTGAGACAGATTTTCTTATCTCTGTGTTTTGTGTAGTTTTCTGATACACTAAATGAGTATTTACGATCGTTGTCCCTAAAAATAAATATATTGATAATTTGCGTTACCATTTGATGCTTTTTTGTATGTTAGTTACATATGATTCCATCTGGTCATTTCTGTCGATGCACTGTTACCAAGATCGTACTCTATTATCGCCAAAGACTTCATTTTCGAAGGACGACCGAGATGTGTAGAATCCAAGCTTCGAATCATAATGGGAGAGTATTTTGTACATAAGATTCTGACATCGCGAAATTCTCTCCATTTTAGTACTGCAACATCATTATGATCTTCTCGTGCCACCATTTCACCTCTTTTCAATGGATACGACATTACAAAACTTGGAATATTTTTGTTAATGCACTGGGCCATTCCCGCCACATGCGTCTTAGAATTTAAAAATTTGAGTGCTAATTCATAACTACATAGTACAGTATAGATCCTCCTTCATTCAATAATTTGCCTGCAAGTTCAGTGCAGACACTTTCTGCGATACCAAATTTTCCTTTTCCGTTTGTAACTCGTCCAGAACATATTTTTGAAAACCACCTTTTGCCTTGATTATAGTCTGGAGACGGTCCAGCAACGAATCGTAAGCTGCCCGAATGTGTCTCGCAGGTATTTTGGGTTCACTTGCGGACAATGGCTTTTTTCAGCGCCTCGTGACTGGTGAATCTTTTAGTTCGCACCTTGCTCTCCAAATGACCCAAAGAGAATAATCCATCGGATTCGCGTCTGGTGAATTTGAGGGCCATTATGAGGAGGTTATGGAATTCGAAACGAAATTTACCTAGACGCCATCCTCGATGAAAACAATTGGAAAGTGCCCATCTGCGGTGACAGCGGCTCAAACCATGACCTGTGGCGGGTGCTGCCTCCTGGTGGCTAATCTATGACTCAGACTCGCGTATGAACTGTCGTGCGCTTATAAACAATACTCTGGCCATTTAGCCAATTAACAGACAACCGATGCCCGTGCATCACCTGCGCGAGCGGTCAAAAGTTGGTTACACTTCGAGTGCCGGCCCCTGTTTATAGGTTCCGTTGACTAACATTTCTGTAGCGGTGTTTGCACTAGAACAATCCAAATCATCAATCGAATAGATTTTTTAACGTCTTGGGAAGTTCTGTTAGAAATTCTTCAATATCTTCACTTCGTCATTCATCAGTAACCAAGCCTGAACTCGACGAAATTCTATGTATAATTTTTTTTCTAAAACTCACTACTCTCACTATCAATTGTACTTTCACGCCATCCAATGAACATTTTTAGGATAAATTACAGATGTGCGTTTCAGAAAAAGTATGCTTCTGAACTGAATGATTTGGGTGAGTGTGGGATACCTTGCAGATTTCTAGCCGAAAATCCAAAATAAGCTATTTACCAA
The DNA here is from genome assembly GCF_027943255.1 of Anastrepha obliqua. NCBI lineage: Eukaryota > Metazoa > Arthropoda > Insecta > Diptera > Tephritidae > Anastrepha > Anastrepha obliqua. The sequence continues at coordinate 25,787,233 of NC_072894.1, read as the reverse complement.
TAAGATTATTTCGGAACAACAACAATTTTTGCCAATTCCATAGGTCGATACCGCTGTAAATGCAGATAATCGACAATGCACGGACCTACTAGTGTTACATTGTTGATATTCTCGTATATCTCTCCGCTCTCGTTCTAGTGCGCCCACGGTAAAACTTGGGCTGGCATGAAACTCTACGGAATCACGCTTTGTACGGAAAGTGTTAATAACAGGAAGCACTAGAGGCCCTGATACAAGGTTCTTTGAGTAATATGCCTATATTATAAGTTTGTCAAAAAGATACATATATTTCATGGCCTACGGCCTTACGAACCGTTTTTCCGCACTGTGGAAAAAAATCGTTTGAAGAAGTGCATACGTTTCGATAACGTCGCCAACACCACAGAGCGCATTTTTCGTCGTGCATCGATAGTGACTGAGTTACAATGCCACTTATTCACGAAACCATTGAACCAGATCGACAAAGCGCGTTGAGAACATTTTTTACTCAGCATTGATAGTAAAATTTATTTCCCACAATTTATTGCTGGCAACTCTTCCTTCAAGTTCATCATATTCAAATGCAATTGATGGAAAAAATATTAATATTTATAACGGTAAGCTGGTATACAAACTGATGGATTCCAAAGGATTCTTACTGATACGCTATTGTCATGAGCAGCCCTGAATCTCAATGGTGGGGGTGTCACTCACACGCAATTGAAAGTAAACTTTTGTATTGCAAAATGAATAAATATTACCGTACGGCTTTATTTGATATTGCAAAATAGTTGTAATGTTGACTACTACAGTAGCAATAAAATCATACCGTAAAATAAGTGCAACAAAAAGGAATTTACTGTGAAAGGTATTCCTTCAATACACATTTTATGTATGTATGTATCTACGTCCATATATAATATACGGTGACCGCCATAGCCAAATGGGTTGGTGCGTGGCTACCCCTCGATAGTGCCATCTGCCATGCAGAGGCGGCATACTCGTAAAATTGTAGGTTCCTCCATTTGTGGAAAAGCATTAAGACGTACATAACAAAAGGGAGGAGAAGCTCGACCAAATACCCAACAAAGGGTGTAAGTGCCACTTATATTTTTTTTCTGTTCCTTGTTCACTCCTTTCGAGAGCATAGGGCCTCGACAAGACTCAGTCTAGCGTTCGTTTCCTTAATCTATTTTGATTTCTGACAGGCTAGATGATTAGCCTGCCGCTGCGAGCGCCACTTATCTACCTATACAATATACATAAAGTATACATACATATGTACAGGTTGCTGTAGCTGAGTGGTGGATTTGTGCATGACTACTATTCGGTTAATTTAAAGAAAAAGTTTTTTCTAAATGCGGTGCACCTGCAGCTGGCAACAACAAAAATCTGAGTGTATTAGTGTTATGAAGAGAATTTTCCAAAAAATATCTACCATTCGTAGAAAGTCTCTCCATGTGTGCGACAACAGTAAGACGCTGACGCAGCGATTGAGGAGCAGCTTGGCCTAAACTACTTTCAACAATGTTTGAGTTAGGCGATTATTATTATCATCTACCTCAGTAGCTCACTTCGTTGTAAGCAACAATTTTGCGAATGGCCTTGTTGAAGCCACATATAACAATAGTTGATTTCCATTCTTCAACCGCATTATTTTGTTTACATTCCGTTACTTGTTTACATTTTGCTGGTTGTTTTGCCATTAGATAGTGATTTTGAAACGAATGTAGGATTTTGCAGCATTTGTGTATCAAAACGCATATAGGTAGAGCAATCAGTTGGCATAATAATTGGCATAATCATTTTTCTGCTGAAGGAATCATTTCCTAAGCTGGCAGCAAACCCATATCAGTGTACTAGTGATCATTCGATTTCACCTTGATATGGATACTTTTTTTCTTTTTTCTGGTATCGGAAGAAAATATCGAGCACATAAATATTAGTAAAAAACATGTCGTTTAAAACTTAAATTATTATATAAGAATCTAAAATTTCTTAAATTTTTCCTATTGAACGGAAATTTATTTTCTAGATTTTGTTGGAATTTTATAAAGGTCCACTCACAAACATTTTTTATTTTTACTTTATTATTTATTTATTCAATTTATAGTCTTAAATTACAATATTTATTACAGAAGGTGAAAACGGATTAGTGCTAAATAATTTAATTAAAGTAAAATTAAAATTGTAATTTACTATAATAGTTTCAATTATATTGAATGAAAGAAAAGGTAACATCTCCTATAATTTACAGAGGACGATGATTAGATAATACTAAGAATTTTGTTCAACAATTCATTTAGTACCAATTTGAAGTGGTTCTTTGTTGCAGGAAAATCTAGGCCAGTATGATTTAAAAGCTAATTAAATTCTCCCAGAGTTCTAGAATTCGGAGCAATGGAAGCAAAATTAGGTACTTCTTTGATTATTGAGAAATTGATTTTCCCGAATAGCAATGGGGAGTCAATGATTTTCATTATGGGTAGAAATATCGAATAAAGAAGTTGTCTTAAATTTTGTGTATTAAACGGGATTTAGATTAAACGGTATAAGACTTTTGCAGGGGACCGCGAAGTCGAGGAAGATTTGCCCCGATCTGGTCGCCCATCAAAGTCTTCAATGGATGAAAACTTCGTCAAAGTCAAGGAAATGGTGCTGGAAAACAATCATTTAAGTTTGAGGGAGGCAGCTCGTGACTTTAGCGTGTCGCACGAATCAATTCGCAACATTTTACACCATCAATTGGGCATTAAAGGCGTGAGAGTTGAATTTCTTTAAAAAAATTCATCGGAAGAAGGTGGCTGATAACATGCTTGAGCAAGTGTCAAGTGAATTCGGACCCAACGTTTATCCAGCGCATCATAACAAGTGATGAGACATGGGTATATGATTTTGACATGCAAACCAGTCAACCAGTCAACAGGCGGCTGAATGGCGCTATCCACATGAGCCGAATCCCAAAAAACCACGTCAAAGTCGGTCAAAAGTGGAAGTCATGCTACTAGTTTTCTTTAATCTTTTTTTCTTTATCATGGTGTGGTGCACTCGCAATTCGTTTCAAGTGGTTCTGCGTTAAATAAAGAATATTATTTGGAAGTTATGCGACGTTTGAGAGAGAATGTGAAAAGAAAACTCACGGATGATCATATTGTGAACCCTTTTTTGACCAAAAACTCGACAAATACCATTAAACAGCCACCGTATCCATATTCACTGGTGACTCTTTCCTTTTCGCAAAACTTAAATTGTCACTCCGTGGACGCCGATGATAGAGGCCATTAAGGAGAATTGGCTGAAGTAGCTGAAGAAGATCTCTTCAAGCGCGTTTAAAAGGTGCTTTGATGACTGGACTAATCGTTGGCATATGTGTATTGCTTCGAATGGAGCCTATTTTGAAGGCGGCAAAATAAATTTTGATGATTAAACAATTATTTTGCGTTTTATTGAACAATTCCCGGTACTGTTTTGACGGAATGTAAGTAGATACATATAAGTTTATACCAAATTCCTCGGAATGATGAGGCTAGCCGAATTAGCTACGTCTGTCAACTCGCTCAGACGTGTTACACCCTGTTGAGCATTTGTGGTATTTACTGGAGCGTCCGTCAGCACAGCATAACCTCAAAGGAAATGCTTGAAAACATAATAATTAATGAAAGGAGGAAAATTACCATAGAGGATACTTCTAAATTGGTGCTTTCCATGCCACATCAACTTGCGGAGGTCCTCAAGCGGAAAGGTTATTCCACAAGTTACTAAAAACATCTTTTTTTTGTTAAATATGAATACTTTAACTGTATATTGCAATGTACGAATACTTTTTCTGCTTCATTGAAGTGAATTTTTTTGTTTTTGTTTTGTGAAATTAATTAAATTTTTAAAGACGTACTTAGTAAGAAATGTATAGAAATTGTAGAAAAACTGCTGACTAAACATTTCTCATAAAAGTTTAAAATGTTTTAGTTTTTTTACAGTGAATTTCTTAATATGTTGCTTTAATTTTTTTGTGTACGGATACTTTTTCTGGCAAGTGTATGTAGACTTTTGTCATACCGCTTTTTTGTCGTTAGTTAAATTTTTAGTCATAAAGCAAGTGAAATTATTTAATTTTTGTAAATTTGTGCATAAATATGAATTCTGAAAAAATATTTTCCCTGATTTTCATTAAAATTATTTAAAAGTTTATTTATACATTAAAATAATATAATTTTTTTTTATTTGAATCATTTAAAATGGCGGATGTACAATCAATTCTTCCAGGATGGTAGCAGCGGGGCTTCTCAATCGGCGGGCATTGTAGCATCGGCGTCAGTGACCTGAATACAAAAAATCAACATTTCTTTTTGTTTATTAATGTCATAATTTCTATATGAATTAAAAACAAATGGGAAAAAAATTCGAGGAATAAAATGCTTAAAAAAAATTAGTTTGTGGCGAATTGTCCTACTATTTTTGCTTCTAAAAAATTATTTTTTCGAAAACTTGTAAATTCACATAGAAAGTAATACCATAAAAAAGATGTGGGCAAAATTTCAGGAAGATCGGTCAATAACTTTTCGAGTTATCGTGTACGCCAATTTGAAAAATATAGTTTTGAGAAAAACGCGTCTAAAGTTTGAATACATGAAAATTGTCGACAATGTCGACAACGTAACTATACCTTTCGCGTTTAGGAATATTAACATCAGATTTGTAATCAAAGATCCCAAAAACCCCCGAGTTACAAGTTTTAAGTAAATTCGAATAAATTTTAAAAAATTTCTCCGCCATTTTGAATTTTGCAAATATGATATCAGATTCGTAATCAGCTACCCTGAAAACCCCCGTATGTCAAGTTTCATAAAAAATAATTAAGTTTTAGAAATTTCGACCGCCACATTGGATCCGCCATTTTGAATTTTAAAAATCTGACATTATATTCGTAATCAACGACCCCAAAAACCCTCAGGTAACAAGTTTCAAGCGAATTCGATTGGATTTAAAAAAGTTTGTCCGCCATATTGGATCCGCCATTTTGAATTTTGTAAATATGATATCAGATTCGTCATCAGCGACCCCGAAAACTCCCGGATACCAAGTTTCATAAACAATAATTAACTATAAGAAAATTTTGACCGCCATATTGGATCCGCCATTTTGAATTTTGACAATCTGACATCATATTTGCAATCAGCGACCCAGAAAACCCCCGGATACCAAGTTTCATAAAAATAATTAATTTTTAAAAGATTTTGTAAGTTTTGTAAGTTTGTAAGTTTTGTTTTTTAAATGTATTTGTTTAAATATTTCAATATTAGCAAAATATTTTAAAAATCCGCAACGACAGAGTTGTTAGCAATTTTATCCTGAGCAATTAAAAAAAAATAAATTGCAAATCGGTCAAGAAATGTGTGCTGTAGACTGTTTTGAATAGTAAATTCCAGTTTTCCACCACTGTGCAGCGCCCGAATGCAAAGAATAGAGTCGTCACGGTTGACGATCTATAATATAAGAAATACTTAAATTTACGTTCTAAAATGTTTTTGGCATATTCTTAAAAGTTTATATTAACATTTTATGAAAAAAGAGGTTGTCTGTAAAGTCGGTTTACTGACGATAGTTTAACGTGATAACGTCATAAGAAAATACTGATTGAATGGTTGCATTTTTCAAAAGAAAATTTTAATTTTCTTTGTTTGATAGATATTTTGTATGGATATAGAGAATGAGTTAACATTAACATAATATACTTTAACATAACATAACATAACATAACATAACATAACATAACATTACATAACATAACATAACATAACATAACATAACATAACATAACATAACATAACATAACATAACATAACATAACATAACATAACATAACATAACATAACATAACGTAACATAACATAACATAACATAACATAACATAACATAACATAACATAACATAACATAACATAACATAACATAACATAACATAACATAACATAACATAACATAACATAACATAACATAACATAACATAACATAACATAACATAACATAACATAACATAACATAACATAACATAACATAACATAACATAACATAACATAACATAACATAACATAACATAACATAACATAACATAACATAACATAACATAACATAACATAACATAACATAACATAACATAACATAACATAACATAACATAACATAACATAACATAACATAACATAACATAACATAACATAACATAACATAACATAACATTCTGTTCAAGCAAGGTAACGACGCATGAGCAAGATAACGACGCATTTTTTGGTGCGTGCAGCCGGCTACATAGAATTATAAGACGTTATCATGTCAAAAAATAATAATAACATTAAAAGAACAGGTATTATTAACAAACTTGGTTCTATTTTAAATCCTTCAAGTATATCAAATTAATAATAATCAATAAGAAGGCATATGCAAATACAAATACGTGAATTTATATTATATATGTATGTACATATGCGCATATACATACACATATACGCTCACTTAAGTAGGAGAGAGCAAGATGTCGAACGTTGCCGTTCGTTTGCTTTGTTTGCTTTGTCGTTCGTTTCGCGCTTTCGCTTGCAGTTCATTCAATGCAATGAGCAAGGTAACGGCAATGAGCAAGGTAACGACACATGAGCAAGGTAGCGGCAATGAGCAAGGTAACACTAATGAGCAAGGTAACGGCAATGAGCAAGGTAACACTAATGAGCAAGGTAACAACACATTTTTTCGTGCGTGCAGCCTGTTAAATCGAATTATAAGACGTTATCACGTCAAAAATTTTTTTTTTTGAAATTTTACAGGTATCTGCCCCCTTAAAGTTTACCGAAGTGATCTAATTGTACTACACTTAATCTCAGAATATATCTCTTGAGCTCATACTTACAGAATTTGACAATTGGCCGGCCTTTTCTTAAGCTTGTACTTACAAAATTTCACAACTGTTTATTTGGCTCTGTTTAGCACAAAAATTGAACCACCGCCCACTTTAAGGGCCGTCTGCTTCACCAAAGGACAGGCGACTTCTCCACCATACCCTGGTTGATACGTGTGTAACAGTAAGACCTATTTATCATGCTTCTTCTGATCATGCTATATGTGAAGGTTTTTAGTGAATTGAAACACTTTATCCAGCATTTTTTCATATTATTGAGAGACAAAGGTCACAAAGTACCCTTAAGCACAGTGATTTTGCACAGACTGCGGCTTAACAAGGACGTCTTTCCCTTTTTCATAGATACTCCATCCTATGACGTCTAAAATGTTTAACTTCCTAACTATTAATGGTGTGTCTCATGACGGCTTTGGCAAGCCTACAGTGGTACTGTAGGAGGTTATATTAATCTTCGGAAAATATATTCACTTGCTTTGCAAAGTTTCTTGGCCAGATGCTGTTTAGGTCGTACGCTACCAGGTACGGAGAGTCCAGGTAGTGAGGACTTCACTATCACTTAGTAAGGACTTCACTATCACAGGTGATGTGCTCTTTTGTACATATTCTCTTCTTCGTTAAGAAACCTGCGTTGGACAAAATTTACTAATTCATTTATCTGGAATAACCAGTAAAGCCTGTTACTTTTCTATTGCCATTTCGGGTAAAATTAGAGAAATTTGCAGATAAATTTTTTCAACCAAATATATAAATTTTCGGGACTTAAAAAAACCAGGATCCCTAATTGGAGAATCTTTAAGCAAATTTATTTCATTTACCTAATATTACAATAGCTTATTATTTATCGGTTCATGGCTTTAGTGATCGATATCTCGCAAAGTATCGATGAAACAATTTAAAGTTTATGCTCATTCTCAAGGCGACACTACACAGTGAAGAATTTCTTTTTGCGGTTTTTATTTTGTTCCATTCAATTGTGAGTTATAGGGTGTTAACAATGGAAGTGAACAAAGAGAAAATTCGGTAAATTTTACAGTTTTTAGGGCGTAATTCGAAAATTCAAGCCACGCCGCTGAAATTGTGAATGGTGTTCATGGTGCCGATACTATAAAACTAATTACGTACAATTTTGGCTTCGTCGATTCCATACAGGCATTTTTGATGTTAAAGAAAATGATGGTAATGTCGAAAATGTCAATAAAATCGCAGAAATAATAGAAGTTGATCGACATGTTAGTAGTCGTAGCATCGCCCAGGAGCTAAAGATCGACCATAAAATAGTTTTAAACCATTTGCAAAAACCATTAAACCATTTCCCAAACTAATATTTATTTATTTATTATTTTTTATTTATTTAATATCCAACACAACAATCATTGGCTACTTACATACATATATATGTATTTCAGCATTAGAGGGACAGGCATATAGTAAGAAAAAAATGAAAAAATAAAATTTAAGAGACATTAAAAATCTGCCAGAGAGACGTTCTTAAATGTACACTTTCCGATTTCTATCCACTATCTCTTTGGGAAAAATGCTTCCTAATTTTCCTGAGAAATCATAGCAATCCCCTTCTCATTAAAAACCATTTTGCTGTTAATCTCCTTTCTCTTTCAATAGATGCACTTCCTTCACGGTGCGAGTGTGATTGAACGACATCGAGAAGTTCATTAGCATGCGCTTGTTTATTGTAAATACAAAATTGTATTCTTTATTGTCTGATTTCTAAAGTCGGTGGTGGCAAATGATGTTCAAATGAGTGTTCGTTTAACAGTGGGGTTCCAGATTACACACGTCATGTTTACCTACCATAATCACACTGTCTGACCCCTTGCTGACCAGCCGAGTTCAAGTTATTGGCTTTACATTTTGTTTTGTTTTCGAATTTCATGCCAAAAGGCCATTCTATTCATATGTTCATTAAGTTTTTCATTTGAAATGCAGAAAATGCTGCAGGTGAAAGAACAAAAGCCATTCGAACAACTGAACATTCGATATGCGTATATGGAAAATCGAGCTTCTGTGAAATTTGTCATTCACCTCTATGGAAATTAAAATGAAGGGCCTTTCAAAAGTGACCCCTAGATGTTAGTAGTGAATAATTCCTACACGGTACCACAGTGAGCCAGCCATTAACAATGTGCTTATTTGACAATTTGTATGTGAAGTGATTTGTATGTGGTTGCGTCCATTATCCCATAGGAAGCAAATGGGGTAAAAGTATTTAAGAATATCATAAAATATTTCAATTAAAATTTATAAAATAAAGGGGAAAAATAAGTTGGGAATGTTGTTGTAGCAGTAACTTTGCCCTGTCAGTGTAGTGAAATCACCGGTTGTCTTTGGTTAGCTCATCTAACGGTAGGTCGCTTCTGAATAAGTAAGAATTTAACCTGCTACAGTATCCTGAAGGTAGTTGTGCCAAGGTTACGCAAGACTCTCAGGGAAGTTGGAGCTCTTCGACTGGGATGGGTGGTGGTTGGATTCCGATGACGGCGTTCGGGGGTCGGGAGCTTAAGAAGGTGTTAAGGGTCTCCCGATGAATGTCGTTGATTGTCTGTACACTGTCCGATCCAGTAGCTGTCGGTCTGGATCTCGTCCGCGTAATTGAGAAAGTGCCTTCTGTCATGCCAGGGAGGTGGCTGAGGCTCAAGCAAGTGCCTGCAAGGGTGAAACCTGCGGTAGCAACATCCTGTCGCGGTCCTTATGGCAGTGTTTTGGCAGATCTGTAGCTTTGTCCACTGCGTATCACTAGTTCCAGGCGACCAGACAGGCGCAGCATAATTTAGAACCGGTCGGCCTATTGCCTTGAAAGTCGACAGTACATATCTTTGTCTTTGGAGAAAGTTGTAAGTTCCTCGTAGTGAAGAAGCGAGAAAGGCAGGCGAGGTAGTCGTTTGAAATAAAACTCACTAGCTTACGTAGCTATTTTATAAAGCTTTTTATTTATAGTTTTTATGTTTTTTTTTGCTTTTGCTTCCAAACTTTCATCAAATCAAGGTGCATTTATTGAAGGTGGTGGGGCTAGACCAACAACAATGTTTTGTACGTTTGATTGCCACGGTAAGTTATTGGCGAAGTAGAAAGCAAAAAAATTAATTCGCCTTGTTTTATTCTGTGCTGATAGCTACACGGACACAGCGAAAAAAACCCATCAGTTGATTTACCAACATCTCCTTTAATATATTCGCCTTGGTTCAAATGCTTGATTCGAAAATGAATATTGCTTTTAAAAAATAACCTTTTTACATCTATGTCAGTTTTTACTTCTAATCGTGTTTGCGTTAATTTCTAAAAATACATTTTCCAAAGTCATATATCATTTCAAAATTGTGTCTATGGTTTGATCATCGTTCGAAATTTGCGTTATCAAATTAAGGTTCTAATATAACTTGAGATGAACTCCAAGCTGATACTTCCGCAAACGGAATGTAAAGTGGACTGGGGTGGTCATTGAGATCCCCTGAAATATTCCAAGCCATTTTAGTTCAAAATTGCCCGTTGAAATTTCTTGAACTCCGATTTTTTTCTGAACGTAGTGAAGTACTCGTGACAATTATTCCTCTCTGAAATGGTGCTAAACCGTTTTTCATTGGGATAATGTTGCAAGACTTAACAAAAAGTCATTTCGTATAATATTTATATAAATCTGCTTTTTAAATTTCGGAGCCAAATGCTTTCTTGAATATGGTGCAAGTAATATTTTCGAATTTCGGTTTTAGGCTATCGAACCAATTGTTTACTAGTTGTAAGAAATCGGCAGAGCTGTATGCGTTGTGGAAATTATTGCCACTGCAATAATATTTTTCACGATCAGTAACGGTCCAATGTTCTTCCGACAGCTTAAACACAATCGATAAGTCCGATTTTCACGTATCGTTCAAAATCTCTTTTAGCGTTCGTGCCGTAACTATTTCATTTTTAAATACTACACCAAAGTCTATGAAGTGATTTCTTAAAAAAAATTTAATAAAATATTGGGTTGGGGAATGCGTTTTTATTTCTTCTTTTATTTTACAACGACTTGTTTGGAGTTTGGCAAAGGGTAAGCAATTATTCAATAGGACTCTTTCTGCTCTACAAAACTATGCTAATTGTATTTTTTTTTATTGGTTTTTTATTTAATTTTTTATTCATTTTGAGGCTTAGAAATGGAATACCCAGAAGGCAGAAATCAACATTTTCGACACCTGCTTTTCTTTGCTTTCCACCGAGGGCAAGAAGCTGCCGACGCAGCCCGGAACACTTGTGGCGTATATGGAGAAGGCGAACTGGCGACTTTGACGTCGATGACACGTGCCGCAGCGAAAGGCCTTCTGAATTTGGTGAAGAACGTCTCAAATCAGGATAACGGTCGTCAAAGCACTAGTAAATTGGCGGAAAAAATGAACTGCGATTATAAAACGATTCAAAATCACGTTCCTTCAATGGGATTCACCGAAAAATGGGAGCCTAGGTGCTTCGCGAGTTCAACGAAAACAGCAAAAATCAAAGAAAGTGGCCTTCAAATTGCGTATCAGCATCTCGCCCGCCATAAAACAACACGCGGTCATAAACAGCGCTTTTTGTACCGAATCATCAAAGAAAAGATTGGGTGGCTCTTGAAGATTCGTCAAAGCCGAGAGTCAAGCCAGGTTTCCATCCAAAGAAGATCTTGATATGTGTTCAGCGCGATTGGGAGAATATCGTGCTCTAGGAAGTGCTTGAAAAGGATGCCACGGGCAACAAATAGTTCTACATTGCCCAACTACACCGCGTTAATGAGGCTATTCGATTGAAAATACCTAATCGCCATGGTCAAACCATACTGTTTCACGTCAACGCCAGCCCCATGTTGCACAAGTCGTCAAAGCCGCACTCCAAGAGCTCGAGTGGGAGGTCCTTCAGCATCCTTCTTATCCTTCGGACCTTGCTCTGACCGATTACCATCTTTTCCGCTCCCTGTCAAACCGTGTAAAGAGCGTGTAATTCGATAACAAAGAGGTCCTAAAAAACTGACTCAACAACTGTTTTGACGCCAGACGAGGTGATTTTTGACGGAACGGCATCAACAAATTGGTCGAGAGGTGGGAAGACTTTGTAAACAGCAACGGTGAATATATAATTAATTAACTTTTTTTTTTTTAAAAAAGTCTTCGGTAAAAACGCTACGAACTTATTTCCCAACCCAGTATTTACTTTACCAATTTCCGTAACTGAAAATGTAATGCTGCTGTAGTGTTCGACGTTATCTGCAATTAAGCATTCATGGACCGACTGTTTGGGAGACGGAGACAAGGTCATAATGGACATTTAAATAATGCAATTTTTCAAATACTTGTATGATTGTTAAGAGCGGTATTTTGTATGAAAATAGTCAAACCTGAAAGAGTCAAAATATTTGCATGTTTTATTTTAAAACAACATCTAGGCGTATCTTTCGAAATACCCTTTGCAAACACATAAGAATACTTTTATGCACACACCTGTGTATGTTTGTATTATAAGTTAACTAAAAGATGGCGTAGAAGTTGTTTCTTTTCTGCTGCACTCTCTGGACTGGGCAGCAATTGTTACTTATTGTTTTCAGAAATCCTTACTGCTTGTAAGTGCATCGACTCTGTGATGTGAGAAAGATTGATGAGGTGGCTGCACTGTTTTTTCCGTTTAATTGTTATTCTAGTTTTTTGTTTACAATTCGATACTAGACTCTGAACTTCAAGGCATGAACTCCTCTTTAAGGCTATCAAGTGAATACATACATATATTTTGTTCTCGCCGCTAGGCACATACAAGTAAAATGTTTTTCATTGGAACGTTTATTGACTTAATACAGCCACATATATTATTTTTCGTATTCCAAATATAGCTTACATTATTTACAAACCTAATTAATAGGAATAATCAAAATGCAAAATAGCGTTTTTATGCCGCTAACTTTCTAGGAAAGAGCCAGAACAAAAGTTTGATCTTGATGAACTTTTAATCGCCATTTCAGTATTCCCTTTGTTTTCTGACTTGTTGCCTACAAAATTTTTAAATCCATACACATGTATTGTATTTCATTTTGTATATGTGTATGTAAGTGTTTGCTTGACGAAGTCCTGCATCGATGTCCAGTGCATTGACATTGCATTGTTTTAAAGCATTTTGATCTGAACGGATTGTTGTCACGACGGCCAGCTACTGGGGTATCAATAGGTCAATATTCGTTACCACAATTATACAGTATAATTTTACAAAGCCCTTAGTGACTCACAGTTAACTCTACTCAAATTGCACTTCTGATTGTATGAAAAAAGTGGTAGCAATTCTTTGTCATATCTCTGTGGTGCAGAATATGTATGTAGATCGCTTTGCGCTTGAAGAGCTTTTCGAAATATTGAACTTCTTTACATATAACCAAAGTGGATGCTGAAGAATGATGGTTTGTGAGAAGGTGTGAATTTTAAAAAGAGAACCACACTTTAGATTGATAAAATTTTAAGAAAATTCGAAAAAGTGGCATATTAATTGGAAACACAAGATCGAGTTTCTATTGCTGAGAGAAACTCAACATTTATCGCACTACTTAGTAATGAAGAGAAGAAATTGGCTTTTTCTTACATTAGGTTTACTTAACTGAGAAAGTAAAAGCCAAAGAGCAATCGCAGACCAATCGCTTCTCTGTATATGCATTGAAAATAATATATTCGGAGAGCGCACAATTTCATCTCATTAGTTGCATTAAGAAAGAAATATTTGTATTTGGTATTTGGAAATTTCACACGTAGTCTTATAGCCTAGACAGACGGCGGCCGGGATTACCGGGCTAGTTAGGTTAGGTTAAATGGCTGCCATTACAAGAGGCCCACTTAGACAAAAATTAAAAAAAAAAAAAATGCTCGTTGTGATACCATACTCGGGGGAGGTGAGGGGAACAGGAGTGGGGAAGAAACCAGACAGAATCCAGGGCTTTTATTAGAGGATGACGATCAGTGGCGGATTACGTACATATGTGTTACCCGCTTCAAGCTGCTGATGAATTTCACCAGATGTGTGCAGATTAAACTCGCAATACCTGCTGGTGTTGCGAACAAGTGAGAGCCCAAATGTTTAAACCTTAGCCCGACGAGAGCAGTGCAGCTAAGAAGACGGTGCTGAAATGATTCTATCTCATCCTCCAGATAGCTTTTGGAGAAAGGGCGTGAAGCAATGCCAAGCCTCATCGCATGTACACCTAACGGATAGTGTCCAGTGAGGATTTCTACCAAATTCGACAGCTGTGGCTTTGTTAGCCTTAGAGGTTTCCCCGAGGTCAGGTATGCATTCGCATTTGTGCACCGGTCCAGCGCCCGCGGAGTTTACGCGACGCCCATCTTTCCGGGTGCAGGCCATAGGTTCTGAAGTGAACTGCAATCCTCTCGTATTGCGATGAAGGCGGCTCAAGGGTGCCCTGTCTAGCCAACTCTTCAGCCCAGCAATTTCCCTGAATGCCGCTGTGACCGGGAACCCAAATGACCCTAATATAAGATTTGTGCTATTTTCTCGAAATTGGACTAGGGTAAGAAGCTCTGGTTGGGGATGTTTTAAAATGGTGTAAACTAAGCCCCGCTCGAAGTTCGATTCATCAGACCACAGAACATTCGACCAATATTTCTCCGTAAAATATTGGTATTGGACAGCTCATTCTAAGTGCTTTTTCCGAAAGTCACGGTTTCTTTCGGGCTTTGCATCCTTTTAAACCTCCCTCTGCCTGTCATGCTTGGAGGAGGCGGATAGTACTGAGCACTTTCTCTGTGAGTGTCCTGCCTTTGCTAGAGCACGACTACGAGTATTGGGTTCCGATGTCATGAGAATGAGTAATATTCGTTCTCTAAAACTGGAGGATATTTATAGATTTGCGAAAGAATCTGGAAAATTCTCACAGGACTAACTATCTCTATCTCTGTCTCTATTCTTCTCTATCTCTTTCTCTGATACTTTTCTCCCTCCCTTCTTGACTATCTACCCCCTTTCCAGAGCTTTAAATACAATGGGCTCTTTAGCCTGAGTGTTTTAGGAGCCACCAAATCTCCTAGTGCTCCTTGGCTCGACCTTTTCAAATTCATTCAATTCAAACCTCTCTCTCTAGTAGCTGTTTGAGCACTAGGGCAGAAGAGTTGCAAGGGCAGAAGAAGATTTCTTATGATCCTTCAGAGTTTCTCAAAAGTGCTTTTATCGCCTTTAACGTACTCCCCACCCTGCTCCCCATCTGCAACTTATGTCAGCGTTTGATTCAGAAAAATGCAAAATCCACGAGCTGTTTTCCCACAAATGCTTTCTTTCATCTGGCAAAAATTGGTGGGGGACAATATTGTTGAAATCAGAAAAATTGTGAGCATCGTCTTTTTTTCCGACTGTAAGCGACGAGGTTTTTTTGGTCTTGATTCATTCGGAGCTCTCCACTCACTCGTCTGATGTTTGGATTGCGTGTCGCACTCATAAACCCACGTATCGTCTCCAGTAATGATGCAGATTCAGCTTTGGAAATCATGTCTTTGGCGGTGTCAACGCTATCCCTTTTTTGCATGAAACCCAGGCCACACTTTGAAGCAATACGGCGCAAATTATTAAGTATAAAGTCCTGAGCGGACTCATAATCAATGTTCAAGGCCTCTGCCAACTATCGACGGTTAGTTTGAGGTTATTGATCAACTTTTATTTCACTTTATTGAAGTTTTCATAAGTTTTTGGAGTCAATGGCCTACCACTACGTCCGTCATCCTCGATGAACTTACGATCTCATCTGTAGCGTTCATGTCCAACAGTTTCCTAAGATTCCTAAGTAAAAAATAGAAAACAGGTGCAGAGGTATATTTATTCAATATGGCGTAACTTTTACAAATGTTAATGGCGGTAAAGTTTTTGTAGGAATGTTAACGAAAGAAGCTGACTTAGAGCGTCACCTGGCTCGGGAAACTTTTTGACCAAGGTGGTATTTCAAATTTAATTCCTCCAGAATATACACTCTTTAGGCTCTTTTGTAAAAGGTTTTGCTAGGTTTTGATTAATTCGTTATTTTGACATTTCGGCATTTTTTTGTTATTCAGAAATACAATCGAAAATGCAGTGAAACTTAAAAGCCGTCGTGAATTGAAAATATGTGTTTGCATTCGTATGTCATCATCCCATTCAGATAATACGATCAACTTAGGGTTTGCTTAGGGTTTTTAAGTTTAACAAATTTAGCGATCATAGTTTCAGCACTAAAAGAAAATATCCATCTCTAGGTTAATGGTATCCCGAGATCACTTCTCCGCGAGTACGGAGCACGGAGATCAGATTCCGGGAGTCCATTCGACGGTCAATAATAAAAAGGCTATAGTGAAAAAAAAAAAATAAATTCGCCTTTGTCTTCTTTGCAATAGTTATAGAAGTAAACTTTTATCATTAGAAATTCTTTTTTAATTTAGCTTTTAATTCCTAATTCTGCCACCTGGCATCCATATATATATATGTACATACATTTTCATTACTTTTTTTTAAGCGTGTGACAACCGCCAGGGTTTGTAATGAAGTTGCAATGAATTGAATAGTCTCAACCTGGGGAATTTAGTGAAAAACTAGCAACTAATATATTTCTACAAGTAATTAAGTACTTCCAAAATTTCTCTAAGTGTTGCCACAGCTGTCAATGCCCTTCTATAATCAGCTTAACAGATTCAATGAGATATTCGCTCTAATCTCATTGGATTGTTAAGTTGATCTTAAAAATAAAAAGTGAACATCACATAAAAATATGTACGTATGCAAACAATAAAAATGTATACAACACTCACAGCCTGTCTACGCCTGTGACTATGAATATTAGAGGCGTAGGCGTTTTATTGACTGTTAGGGATGCAAAGGATGCATCGATGTTTTTGAACCAAGCGATTTTTTTTGTTCAAAAACAGCGATGTATCGATGTTACTCGAAGTGATCTCTTACACAGACGTTTTACAACGATTTAACTCAAAGTTTACACTTCTTCTCTTATCTGGATTTAAAACATCGCATTTGGAAGGGACAACACTAACTTCAACGTCATTTACAAATAATTTTCGTGCCAACGTACCAAGGCGCATTCATTAAAGGTGGTGGCGCTAGATCGACAACAATGTTTTTTAAATAGAAATATGACTTCAAAAGAAAGTAGAAAAAAAAAGAAAATAACGAACTATGTTGCGCAGCCGTCATGAAGTTGTCGCTAGAAGCATACGCCGATAGTGCGAATGGAACGGTTTTTCGTCATTTCATTTCATGCTGTCATCCGGATGCACACGGCGAATGAAAAAAACAAATCAGCTTGGTTGCAGATAGCACCTTTAAGGGGTCCCGGTGGTCTAGAGCTCGAAAATTTAGGGTATTTTGAGGAATTTCTTTTACAATAAAAAAAATTTAAAATGATGTTTAAATTTTTGGTCTTTTTTTTAACTTCTTTTACATAGAAAAAGGATTTTTTTTTAATTTTAAGAGTTTTAAAAATGTCGCTGAAGTTGATCCTCCCGAAAAATTGGACCTGGACGGTGTTGCCCATTTTGGCTCTTCTATTTATCTGAAACACAAATACCAAAAAAATTATTAATCAGTATGACTGTAGCTATGTCCCGCAACTAGAATAAAAAAATTGACAAAATGGCACGGGTTTTGAATTTGACATCACGCCGACCCATTCGGCTACGGTGGCCGCCCCTTAAGATGCTATACTTTCGAAATATCGAAAAAACAAATAAACAAACTGCAAAAAACAAAAATACCTCACCTTTTCCAGAAATGCACTATGGAATGAGCATGTCAACACAATTTGAGGAAAATTGGGGAAGGTTAATAACCAACTAAAAATCTTCTGCACCAGAAAAAAAGGACCACATATACATAGATGTTGCCATTTCAATATGTCGAACTATCATATATCGGAAGGAATAATTCAACACAGACTTACGAATGAACATCCGAAAAAAAAAAACAAAATCAACACGGCAGTGAATAGATGTTTTCGAACGGCCGCAGGACTGCTCATGGCAACCCCTGTTGATGCCCTCTGACTTGAGGCGTGGTATCATGATATCAATTGGCAATTACATAGGAGGTCAGTTAGTCTCGCAGCGAAAGCCGTGACACTTCGAGATGACCCCTTACACCGTTATATAGTATGTGGGAGCAACAATCTATGAATAAAAGAATGATAACCGGTAGAAAGGTAAGCGCTTTGGAAAACATAACACGCTATACTATATTAACAATATAAAAACACCTATACCGGCACAACCACCAAAAAGTTGGGTCCCATCTATGTGACGTTAAGTTTTATATGGATATGACACTCTGTTAATTCAAAAAACAAAACACAAATGCTGAAATCTTCAAAACTCTCTATGAAAATATAAAAAATGAATTTAACCCGGGGCCTGTATTGTTCACTGACGGGTCCAAACAAGATGACACCTCAACTTACGCTTAAATAGAACAAACTTCAGGTGACTCCTTTAATATTCTGAAGCAGGCTGAATTACAGAACTTGCAGCTGTAGAACAGGCAATTATATACGCAGCTGAATCAAAAGTAAAAACGTTAATTTGTTGCGACAGCCAGAGTGTTATTAAATACATTGGGTCGACTGATTATAATGGACCAAATATCCCAACACCTGATGAAGACCAAATAATTAGAATTATTTGGATTCCAGGCCACGTAGGAATCAAAGGAAACGAACAAGTCGATCTTGAAGCCAAAGAAGAACTCCAGCTACCATTAACTGTAGAAGCTCCTTGCTATAGCAGCATAATAACAAATTACTGTTATAAATCTCAAGAAGAGGAGGTATTAGAAAAATGGAGAACTTCAAATTCATTTTGCCACTTAGTAGGGGATTTCGCTCAAGTCACTTCTTCGCTTTTTGAACCATTTCACTTAATGTTGCAGTCTTTTGATGACCACCTCCATGACGTTTTCGCGATGCGATAAACAAAAAATGTATTTCCTTCAAGATGTTCGAGCTCACGAACAATCACTGGTTGTTATTTTCCAGCCAAATATAATGCAATCAAACTATTTATTACCTTTGAAATCCATTACTTATTTTCTTTTTTCGCATTTACTCTCAACAAAATTCTTCCGTGCACTTATAAACAATACTGTGGGGTGTGATTTAGCCAACTAACAGACGAGTGGTCTGAAGTTGGTTACACTTCGAGTACCGGACCCTGTACAAAAATAAAGTAAGTATGAATATATAAACTATAAGATATGATTTTAGTAAAAAATGGATTTTGTGGTTGTGCTTTCTGTTAGGTGAAATCATCTTGGGAGCTCAATGTCTAAGATTTCGTTCCATCGTCTCTGGTCGTCCTTGTGACCTTATGAAATTTAGTTTAGCCTTCATAGCTACTTTGGCTATTCTGTCAGAGTGCATCCTTTCAACATGATTGCGCCATTCTTGTCTTCTTTTTCTCGTGCATTTGTTGTTGTCACTGATCTCGGCATTCGTTTTTCTATCGTACAGACTGTGCCCGGCGAAAGCTCTAAGTGTATAGAGTTCAACAGTTGTTGCAAGCACCTGTTCATTTGGCCTGTTATAAATGGCGAGTTTACATCGGACAGGTTCTCTGGATATTGCCATAGATTTGGTTTTTTTCAGCTAAGATTTTCATGTTAAGTTTGCTAGCCGCTTTTTTAAACTCGAACAGAAGTCGCTGAAGGTTATCCTCGGTTTCTGATAAAATTACCGTATCGTCAGCATAGCATAATATTTTAATATTTTTGCTGCCCAATCTATATCCACAAGCTGCTTCTCGTACGTTCTCGATAATTGCATCCATAGTAACATTGAACAGTATTAGGCTTAGGCTGTCGCCTTGTCTGGCTGCATGCTATTTACCCGAATAATTGTTTCCTTTAGGATTTAAATCTTGTATTAGCGCTACTATATTTTCAGGAATTTTTTTTTTCCATAATAACTTGATTACGCCATTTCCTAAAATGATGAACCTTCCAATAGGGTGGTCAATTTTGCGCCACCTAGCATATTCATTTTTGCTCGAGACAGATATAGCTAAATGGACTGCTTTCATCATTCTGAGCATTTTGCGATGTACGTACATATACGCCTACATTTAATTATTTTCTTTCATACTGTTACATGCGACTGTTTCTTGGACACAATTAGAGAACCCTTGGACGCAAGTGAGTTCTGGGCCTTCTTATTTTTTTACGTTTTTTTTCAGTTTAATCCAATATCGCTATTTTTTCTCTTTAACTTCGATACACCGAACCATCGATTTTTCACTTTATGATGTTGCATCCCTAGGTCTTCCCGCTGCCACTACCGCTGACATAATAACAAACGACTTTAGCCAGCGCAAATTGAAGTGTGACATACAATTGCTCTTGCCAATCAGTGTTAACGATCAACACTTGAATATAGAATGCCAGTATACACCCACCAACAACAACCAAGTGTTTGTGGCAACTCGTAGTTAGTACAAGTCAATGGAGGTGTTGGGCAGAGCGCATTCCTTTTTTGTTCCAATTGTTACGGCCCCTATTTTTGTGCAGAATTGGCTTTGATGCGGCTAAAATGCGAACGGAGTTCTTCAGCGAAAGTGAAATCTCACCTCATGGCCAAAAGGATGGAGTGCAACGGGTATGTGCGTATGTACCAAGCACGGATGCTAGCTGTGTAGTTGAGTATTTAATAGGATTTCTTTGCTTTTTTTAGCCTTGTCTTTTATGGTTTTTAGTGTTTGTAAGTTTATTGGTGCGGTTGAAATATGATCGTTTGGATTTCTTTGCTATCTTGATGGCGCGTGTGTTTGAGGCTTAAAAGCTAGTCTTCCGCTGGAGTTTTTTCCACGTTTTTGATTCTTATGCCACTTAAGTTTCATTCTTAATATCATTAAAGGAGTTTCTGATTTTGCTGAGGCGGATCAAAGAATTGTATAAAAAGCGGTACGAATTAGAGGCAAGCAGTCAGTACGAGTGCTCGTGTCCAGTAAGGAACATTAACAAACTAAATAGATTTTGAGAATTGTAAATTTTCTGAATTAACAAAAAAAAAAAAAAATGTTTAAAGTGGTGAGTGCGCAAAAACAAATTGCAATTATGTATTAATATAATATAATATGATAATTTCAGTTTCAATTGTTTACATACATACATCAGGGTGACATACTAGGGAATTGTAAGGCAGACAAATTAGCGAATGAGGGCACTAACCACTCGCCTCCCTCTTGGTATGGGGATTGTAGGTATACCCCTGTCAACCTACAAACTTCGTGATACAAGTAGCATTGCTACTTCAGCCAACACGAAATGGTTGATAGTCTGACATGTCACGCGCTCAGAAGGGCTACTTAAGCGGTCGATAAAAAAAGTCTCTATGTTACTGGGTCCGCCATTCAAAGTCTAACCAATTAAAAAGGCCATAAATTTAGTTTGGAAAATTACTTCAATTTACTTTTTGCTCGATTTGACCACCTTTTGCCTTGACTATGGCCTTGAGACCATCCAGAAACGAATAGCAAGTTACCCGAATGTGAATTGCCGGTACTTTGGCCCCCTCGCGGACAATGACTTTTTTTCGGCGCCTCGAGACTGGTGAATCTTTTAGTTAGAACCTTGCTCTCCAAAATGGTCCAAAGAGAATAATCGATCGGATTCGCGTCTGCTGAATTTATCTGAAACGAAATGTTTGCCTGCTCACGGCTTCAAAGCAACCTCTAGAATTCTTTCCGATAATATTACGAATTTACCTTAACGCCAGGCTCGATGAAAACGACTGGAGAGCAACCATTCGCGGTTACAATGGCCCAAACCATTATCTGTGGCGGGTGCTGGGTTTCAATGGGTTTCCACTTAAAACAAAATGTTTTAACGAGGGATAGTAGATAAACTGCTACTGTGGTATCACAATGGATCGGCAACGGTCTAAGTAAGCTGGTTTAGACACCGACTGCCACATCTACCTACCTATCTATATACATATTTTAAGGGGGGAGCCTGGCTTATGAGGTCTAAGAATTGCATCTCTTTGCGATTTTTTTTAAGGAAAAAATTAATTTAGCCCTGCAAAGTTTTTTCTATCTTTTAATGAACATTTAAAAAGTATAAAAAATTTTTGTACTGGTTAAAATAAGTTGAAAAAAATGTTTAACATAGAAATTAGTAGAGCGCTGCAACGCTGGAGTTTCCAACTGGCGTACAAGATACAGCTCGTAATTATTATCTAAAGCAAAAAATTCAAATGGATTTCTAATTATCATGATTTTTTATTTTAGATGAACTAAGAAAACTGAGAGAAATTCCAAAATTTCAACTTTTTGGAGGTTTTAAAGAAAAAAATGCCTTTCTATAAAAAAAAAATTCACTTCAACTTGGTAAAAAAATCTTGAAAAATTTTTTTTATCTATTTTGTTAGTTCAAATAGGAGAGAATTTAATACTATGATTCATTTCAAAAGGTTCATTCGTTTTTTTTTTCATTCATGTACGCCAATTCAAAGAAATCATAAAAATGAAAAGTCGAGAAAAGAAGATAAAGTTTGTACTATAGCTGTCCGGTCACAGCGTAATTACCTAACGCTCGCCTACCTTTGGCTTTGTATCTACGGATATATTGAGAACTAGGCTCTGTAACTTTGTGTGAATATTCTGAAATATATTAGGAATCGCTTAAAATGAAAAAAAAAAATTTGATTTTTTTGACCTTATAAACCAGGCTCCCTCCTTAAATTGAAAAAGTAAAAAATTAAAAAAGTAAAATATTAAAAAAAAATTTCGATTCAACAGCGATATGCTTTTTTTTCTCATTATTCATTTCAAAAATACTAGCGAAAAAATTAATAACATTTTTTTTTGTAAATGTGCGGCATTTCAGTATTTTTTCACTCCATCAGTTGATTAAAAAAAAATTGGGTAAACTGGTTGAAACCTATATTATGAAGCACGAATTTCAAAACAAGAAAATTTGTGCCACCTTCGAAACTCAGCCATTTAAAAAACAAAAATACATATGCCTAATTTAATTTTAATTTCAGTTCATTCTCTTTGCTGTTTGCGCTTTGGCCATCGCCACTCCTGATGGCCTCGCCGTCTTGCCAGCTGCTCCATTGTCAGCCGCATTGCCGATCTACAAGTCTACACTGGTGGCATCCCAGCCTACCCACGTTGAAGTGCATGAACCAGCACTGGCTAAAGTAGGCGATGTCGTGGAGAGTGTGCCCACTGCTGTCTCGCATCAGAGCTCAACCATCGTGCATAGCAAAGCTCAACGCGTTGCACCGCTAGTGGCGCCTGCTGTGCGCTCGTACGCCGCACCGGCCCTTCACACTTTTTCGGCACCACTCTCAGTCGCACCTTTGCTGCGCACGCTGCCATTTGGACTAGGACCCGCTGCCGATTTTGTTCACGCCAACGCTCCAATACAATTGCGCTCTTTCGCTTCAGCTGCTCCTGCTATTCCGGCATCACTCTACCGCCCATATGGATTCACCTATGGGGGGCAACCATTGGTCTATACTACTGCGCATTTTAGGAAGTAAGCAAATGTATGCCTTTCAAATATTTTCGAATTTGTTACGTATTCCATATAACTGCCGAAAAAAAATGAATGAATAAATAGAACAACATATTCTGTGAATGTACATATGTTTCATGTTTCCTTGTAAATTATTTTACTCGTGCATTTTGCATATTCTCCGCAACTTTATTTACCTATTTTTGGATTTCGGTATAATTTAGCGCTAGCCCGTATGTACCCTATGATCAGAAAGTACTGGGAATTTTTAAATAACACAAAACAAAGTTAAATTTCAGGAAAATGTATTTTATTTCCTTCAAAATATATCTGGCTGAAGCAACACACATGTGCCAACGTTTAACTCAGTCCTCCATGCACCCTTGGTAGGCCGACGAAGGGATGGCCTTCAGCTCCTTCGTCGCATTCTCTTTGAGCTCCTCTATCGATTGAAAGCTCCTTCCACGAAGTGGTAACTTCAACTTGGGAAACAAAAGGAAGTCGCACGGGGCCATATCAGGTGAATACGGTGCTTGCACGATGGTATTTACTTGGTGTTTGGTCAAACAATCCAGCACAATTTGGGCTCGGTGCGATTGCGCGCTATCATCATACAAAATCCAAAAATTGCTTACCCACATTTCCGGCCGTTTACAACGTACAGCATCTCTCAAACGCTTCAAAACGGATAAATAATATTCTTTATTGACTGTCTGGTTCGATGGAAGGTACTCATGGTGCCTCACTTTCCCGGTAGTTTTGATCATAGAATATTTCGCTAGATTACACCAGTTATTGAAAAACATGGCATTGAGGTTTTTCGTTTAAGAGAACAGGTTTTAGGAAATCTGCCATCGTTTTTGGTGCATTTTGATAAGTACAGAAAGCATTAAACGTATATATTCTTGCTGTTATCAGCGGAATATTTCTGCCACACCTCGCACAGCAGTTCAAACATACAAGTACTTGTAGATTATTTAAATGAAAAAATAAGTAAAATAAGAAATGGGAATATTAGCCTGTCGCATGCAGCAAGCCCTTACAATAATAAACAAATGGTGCACGGAAAAAGGGCTCTCCATTAACCCATACAAAACAACACTTGTATCGTTTACTAGGAGAAGGAACACAAATCTCAAATGTCCGACCCTTAATGGAACAACATTTCAACTCTCGACAGAAGCGAACTATCTTGGCGTCAGTCTTGACAAAACGCTTACGGGGAATTCCCATATTCAGAGAGTTACTTCAAAAGCCACAAGGGAATTCTTTGCCTGCACAAGGCTTTTTGGTAAGACATGGGGACTAAACCCTAGAATGACCTTCTGGACATTCACCACAGTTGTGAAACCCATAGTCACTTATGCATCCTTAGCATGGTAGCCCAAGGTCAAGCAAAGAAAGGCAGCAAACGAATTAAACAAACTGCATCGCCTAATATGTGTTGGTATTACAGGGGCTATGAAAACATGTCGCACGGATGCATTGGGTGTGCTCCTGAACATACCACCGCTTCCAATTCTAATTGAAAGGGAAGCTCGCTCGAGTGCCTTAAGATTAAAATGTATATCTGAACTTAAAAGTGGGGATATGAAAGGACATTTAAAGATCTTAGAAGACTTCCTACATAGTCCCATTCTTCATAGGGATGATATACTATCACCCAAACCAATACTCTTCAGGAACTTCCAAGTTATAATTAATGAATGAACAGACTGGAGAACTAACTCTGTCACTTTCAAACCTCCCAGCTATGGTTTACTGATGGGTCCAAATTGGAAAATGGTAGAACAGGGGCAGGAATCAATGGGCCTAAATTCAAAAAATCGATTCCGATGGGATTCTACCCAACAATATTCCAGGCAGAAATACATGCCATCGAAAAATGTGTGAGAGAATGCCACATCTGCATACTTTCAGATAGCCAAGCGGCTCTACAAGCCCTTCTATCAATAACCATCACCTCCAAATTGGTAAATGATTGCCTACACCTTCTCAACATGTTAGGAAACCTCAACATAGTAACACTATGCTGGATTCCGGGACATGAGGGAAATGAAATGGCTGATGACCTTGTAAAACATGGAGCAAATATGCACCTTACTGGTCCTGAGCCTTTCTGTGGACTGACAAAAGGCCACATTAATGAATTCCTTAGGAAATGGGAAGAAAGAAAACTTGCCGCACACTGGCTAAACTGTGCCGGTCAGCGTCAAGCCAAACTATTCGTAAGTCCCAACAAAGGAATATCTGACAAACTTCTCTCACTAAACAGAGCAGATCTGCGTCTTTTAACAGGATATCTTACAGGTCACTGCAGCCTGAGGTATTATCTAAATAATATTGGCCTATCCGAGACCAATGTCTGCCGCTTTTGCGAAATGGCCATAGAAAGCTCAGAACATGTGCTTTCTGAATGTCCTGCGTTGGGCAGACAGAGACTTCATCATCTTGGTGGTATCGTAGTATCTCCATGCAATCTTTGGAACAACAAACCCAAAATTGTGATACAATTTTTAAAAAGCCTAAAACTCTAGGGTTACAAAACAGGCCTTTCACAATAGATCAGCTCTGGTCGCAGTGCGTAATGGCCTTCTAATAATAATAATAGCCTGTCTAATAAGTTTACTGATTTATGCAGACCAAGCTTCTGTGATCCACGTTTGTTTTTTGTTTGATTTTTGGCTCATAGTCCGAGAGCCAAGGGTTATTTTGACCTCATCATTTCATGCCGACTGATTTTAATATTGAAGGCAGACGCCATCCATTGGATGACGAAACCAACCGTCACCTGGTCCAGTAGCGGTGGGTACGTGCATGGGATGCTGCGAAACGTGTCGAAAAAAAATTTTTAACAACTCATTTAATACCGGCTGAAATTTTTTTTGTGTATTGTTGACATTTAGCTTAGTGACAATTCAAGAAACTGGTTCTGTCGTGGATAGATATAGGACTGTTTGACCAAAAATTGCTTATTCTGTTGAGAATATTACTGCAGCAAGCAACCGTCCACATCGATATCTCGACGTTCTCAACAATAAGGCATTCATGAATCGATTCTTCCACTGTTTGGCGAATTTTACCTGTAGACGTGCTTATTCATTCGTTTCAATCATTTTTCACATATAATTGTTAAGAGCAGTATTTTGAATAAAATTTATGGACAAAAAGTGCAAGTACACCAGCATAAGACGTATATATAGGGCTCAAATTGGATATTAAGGAATTAACAAAAACTTAACTTGAAATTGCATGCAATTTAAATTTCCTTTAGTTTGGCGAAGTTGTTGTGAGTAATACATTGTGAAAAGAGAGAGAAGGTGGTAAAGTTAAAAATTAAGCGAGCACACGAATATCTGTCACTGATTACAACAATAGTTATAAAGCAAAACTGTTAGTTAGCTCACATTGATATCGCTGTTGTATAAGTCAAAGGATTAGAGCACTGACGTACCTTCCAGTAGGATTTAAATTCAATTCTTGGGACGCATAAAAAGAAATCTATTTTTTCATACTTTTTTTAAATAATTATTCTTTAATTAAATAATAACCTTCCTTTAATTTAAAATTAATTTAAATCCGTTCCGTAAGCGCTCGCATTGGCTTGGTGAAAGATGATTCGTCTTCAGCGGTTGGTTTACCTTGCGTAGCCCTCAGAATAGACAGTTTTAAGTTTATCTAGCGGTACAGTTACGCCATGACCAGATTTTTCGAAAAAAAAACAGGCGACTATTTGTTTTGAGCTGCTTCTTCCGCGAACCACTTTTTTTGGATGCCCATATGCATAAATCCAAGATTCGTTATCTCTTACGGTATTCTAGACGTGCTTTGAACCACCGCCGCTGAATTTCTTAAATAGTTCTTTGCAACTTCCTCTTTTTGGACAGTTGTCAAATTATGCAGTATCCAACGAAAACAAATCTTATTGACGACCTAATATTCATACAATGTTGAATGTATGCCAGTCTCACTAATGCCCAAGGATGTCTCTATCTCGCGATATGTCACATGACGATTTTGCGTTATCAATTGACGCTCAGCATCGATTGTCTCTTTCACAACAATCATTTTTGCAAGGCCTTCATGAAATGCATCGTGCACGAACTCGCTTTACCAGTGTTTCACAGTGGGTAAGTGTCGTGCTTCAACGCCAAATGTGGAAGTAAGTTGGTCAATGCACTCCTGTCAGGAGAATCCATCTTGAAAATCGTAATAAATCTTCACGAACTACTTTCATCTTTTTGGTGACATGAATTTTTCAACTCACTGATAAAAAATAATTAATAAAGCTTTTAAGTGCAAAGTAAGTTTATGATGAAAATACCAAACTTTTCGATACAACACGTAGTGTTGCAAAGGCGCAAAATATAAAGGCAACCCACGTAAAGGCTCAAATCATAATACGTCGTTACGCCCGTTATGTATGAAAAGGGTAATCGCTTTCATCTGGTGTAATTGTACTGGGCCTGAATCTGACTTTCACACCAGTTTACGTTTTCTCTGCAAGATATGTTCATCATTCAATAATCGCAATGGAACTTTTCCACTTTTCATCATCCTCTAAAAATCAAGACAAATATTTTGTAATAAATATTCTTTTATGCCTATGAGACATGTACACACATACATGTATATATGCACATTAGGGTGACCGCTTTTACTGAAATTGTTGATACTGCTCGGGACGCCCACTACAAATATGAGATTATTCAAACAACTACTAAATATGAAGAACTAAGCCGAACCGGTATGATTTAGCGGTTCCGACTTTATTCTGAAGTTCGAAATATTTATATTTTTTTAAAGTAAGACCACATAATTAAAAAATAATAATCAGTTACTTTCCGTAATTTTCTTTATTTTCCGAATAACATTGCAGTCAATGAGTCAGATATTAACGTTTTTAAAACACATCATCCATCGTGAAATAAATAATGGGGAACAGTGTAAGGTATTATATATATTTTAGCATCGGAACAAGCATAAGTACATACAGTTGCATGCTACATAGTGCTTCAAGCGGAATCTTTCACTGATTTGCTGTACGAATTTGAATAAAGTTATGGGAATCGGCGGTCGCCGTAGCTGAATGGTTTGGTACGTGACTACCATTCGGAATTCAGAGAGAACGTAGGAGCAAATCTCGGTGAAACACCAGAATAAAGAAATACATTTTTCTAATAGCGGTCGCCATGAAAAAGCTCCTCATAAAAAATATCAGCCGCTCGGAGTCGGCTTGAAACTGTAGGTCTCTCCATTTGTGGAACAACATCAAGATGCACGCCACAAATAGGAGGAGAAGCTCGGCCAAACACCCAAAAAGGGAATCCTATTATTGAAAAAGGAAAAAAAAAATCTGCTTCCAAAAAGCATTTTTCAAACTTGATGCTCTAGTAGGAATCTCTAAACCTTCTTCGATCGGTTTAAAATTCCATATTTAGTAGTTTCTTGTTTTATAGTCTTACAAAAACAACAAAAAAAAATAATACGTTTTTCTTCCTCACAAAAATTGTGACCACCCGAATGTACATATACACACATACTTTGTAAATATGGCAAGTAAAAACATCAGAAATGATAATAAAGCCGTATGTATTATTCGAGTAGCTCATACGCCTAAGCGGCCTAGCTGCCATATTGGAGCTGCGCTGTCTGTTGCTGCCTTCGCTAATGGTGCTACAAGTAAGAATACTCGTCTAATGCAGACGGCTGTGGCCATAGCGTTGAATGAATACAATACCAGCGTCTAATATGAGTGCAATAAAGCAGGTAATAACTATTTGTTTGGGTTTTATGCGTGTGCATGTAAGTATATAAGAATATTTGGATTGTGTTAATACATACCCTGTAAGAACATAATTCGGAAGAGTTTAACTATTGCAGAAAAATAAAAGTAACCTCTTTGTTACTTTTGTGTTAGCTCTATTCTAAGTAGACTAAATTCATGGCCACCGTAAACGAATGAGTTGGTGCGTGACAACTACTATTCGGAAGGATACGAAACGCCAAATGATAGGAAAAGTTTTTTCTAATAGCAATTGCTCTATGGCAAGCAATGGCAAACCTTCGAATGTATTTCTGCTGTGAAAAAGCGGATTTAAAAAATATGTGTTAGATACTTCACTCTTTGTAGCTGCTAGCTCCGTAGTTAATAACATTTGTGCTCGCTCAAAAACTGTAAGAGGAATTCATTATTTCCTGAGGCATCAAAACCGCATTTTATTTATTTATTCATCATCAGAAGAATGAAATAAGCCTTCAACTGAAGCCCATTTTAGTAAAAAGTTAAACTTGAGTATTAACTGGGACAGAGTGTAACTAGGTAACTAGGTAATAAATTCACGCTAACTACTTCAAGAAAGAAAATTTTAGAATTTTTTTGAATATCTCTTCGTTGTTACATAAAAATTCCAACTTATACGCAGTTTACCTCAATTAGTACACCTGAATCACGACCCAGCTCGCTATTGGCAGTTATAGTTGAGTTCTCGCTAAGGTTTAGCATCTCACAAAGCTAAGCGATAGATGAGAATAATAAATGAAGGAAATAATTGTTTGTAATCTAGAAAGTTGATTTTTTTGTTTTATTTAATTTTATTTTATGCTATGCAATCTTGCATTTTGCTAAGTTACCTTATGTTATGGTATATTGTGTTGTGTTATGCTATTGCGTGTGATATGTTGTACCATGTTATGTTATGTAATGTTATGACGTACATCAGAAATATGAGGAGAAGCTCGACCAACCCCCAAAAAGGGTGTAAGCGTCAATTATATATTATACATACACGAATTCGCATATACGGAAATTACATTAATGTTCTAGTATCAAGTATGTATTGCTACAAGAAAGGAAAGCTAATGGACGTAAAGGCCAAAGAAAGACCGGAGAACCGATAGATAGAGGCAGTGGAAAAAGAGTGTGGAAGTCTTTGGGAATACGTAACTATGAAGCAAAAACTAAAGTCCGACCGTTTTGGAGGAGCATTGCGAAGGACGCACCCTGCGTTGTAATGCTGGGAAAGAAGAAAGAAGAAGATTAAGTGTGTATTTACGTACAGGCCATACGTACAAGTATTTCTTCATTTTGCCGTAAGAAAATATATATTGTGTCTGAGAAAATAAAATTAAAATTCTCAAAAATTATGAGTTTAAAACGTGCATTTCCCTACAGGCCCTGCAGTATTTGTTTATCTTGAGTAAGGAAAAATATATTGCGTTTGAAAATTTCAGACTTTTGTTAACGACTTTAACAAAAATATCAGTCATAACATGAAAATGAATTGCATTTATGTATTTAGCACTAATTATTTGAATTTTATGACGCGCCCATGAAATATAAGCCAAAATAACTTTGAAGTATTTTATAAGGAAGAAAATGAATACCAAAAAAAGATTGTCACAAGTCAACGCGATTTTTGAGTAACTTCAAACTTCCATTTAGTGATACTAAAATTGAATGGGCCATAAAACTGTATACACAAAGGTTTCTTAAAAATTCTGATCCAAAAGTTGAATATTTGAATGAAAGTTTTTTGAAATTTGCCAAATTTTTGTGAATTTCTTAGAAAGTTTGGAATTTTGAATTGGAAGGTTTTTGTTAGACAATGAACTGTAAAATGAAATACTTTTTTTATTATTTTTGGAAATCTCGAAGAGCTTGTCGGTATGGACGTATATAAATTTAAATGCTTTCTCAGTCGCACAGACCGGATATAGTCGTGACGGAATAATCGTATAATTTGTTGGTAGCTAGGATGTGACAACAAAATGGTGCGGAAGTGCTAATTGGATTCTTGATGAATCTTTACTCCAACCAACCGGATGTTTCACGCATGGAGATTCAAACCTATGTACTCCCGAATGGTAGTCATGCACCAACATATTCAGCTACGGCGGCCGCTGTTTGGTAACTGCTCTAAATATCTATTTGAAAATGTTGGCATTTGACCTCAACATCAATGCATAAGTGCATTGTCATTTCCAGGATATTGAATGAACATTTAGACTTTTTTGTATATCTGAGGGTGATACAATAAGTTAAAGCTTTATTTTACTCGAGTTGACTTTAAGACTACTTCTGGCAGGTCACCTTCACTCAGAGGCGTCCTCTGCATCATATGGAATGTGTCTGTGGTAAGAAAAATTTTAAACTAAAATGCGTGCTCGGACCCTTACTACTAGATTCAAGGGTTAGGTTACGCCCGCTTTTTGTGTAGTAGTTCAAGTTTGCTTCGGTCGTTGAATGCAGTGAGATTTTTTATGCATAACTCTACCAAGATTTCTGATTTATTTAAAATCAAGTTATGTGATGTGGTAAAGTTGAACTCTAAATTTTTTTTTGAAATTCATGTGAAAGAAATCACAATAGCAAATATTTTAATCTGATTACCCAAACTGGAACTTAATTAATTAATTTGTTTAATTAATTTTATTTGCCCTTATTTGTATATGACACTAGACAGACTTACAAACTATTTACAAAGTATCTATAAAGAGAAGTTATTATTTTTCTTCTAAGAACTCATAGGCATTTCAAAGTTAGCAAATCAAAATGCAGCGCTTAGTTATTTTCCTTGGCTGAGAAATAAAAGGCGTGGGCAGCTAGAAGCAGTTAAGGACCGCAAACTATTTTCAAATATAGTTCAAAATTTGTAAGAATTTTTTTTTTTTAATAAAATACAGAGGCCGCCGTAGCCGAATGGGTTGGTGCGTGACTACCATTCGCAATTCACAGAGAGAAAGCTGGTTCGAGTCTCGGTGAAACACCGAAATTAAGAAAAATATTTTTCTAATAGCGGTCGCCCCTCGGCAGGCAATGGCAAACCTCCGAGTGTATTTCTGCCATGAAAAAGCTCCTTATAAAAATATCTGCCGTTCGGAGTCGGCTTAAAACTGTAGGTCCCTCCATTTGTGGAACAACATCAAGACGCACACCAGAAATAGGAGGAGGAGCTCGGCCAAACACCCAAAAGGGTGTACGCGCCAATTATATATATATTATACTTTTAAATTGTGTAATCGTTTACATTCAAATGCGTTCATCATCGATATTATCATAGCATCAGAGTTCGGGATGAACCATTGCTTCCGTTATAATTAGGCTCCACGTCACTTGGTCATCAGCTTTTCGTTTGATATCAGATATGCCCATAGCATCAAAGTCACCTTCGATGTTATCTCTCCATAGTTTTTAGGCCGGCCTCTTATTCTGTCGCCTTGTGGACTTGTTTCGAATATCTTTTTTAGAGTTTTATCGTTGCTCATTTGTAAAATGCGATCGAATTCTTTGCGCGCCGACGTACATGATTACACTTGAACCCCTGATAAATGTGTCTAACTCGTTGTTATACCGGATGCGGAAGTACCGTCTTCAAGTCCTATAGGTCCATATATTTTTCTAAGAATCTCCTTTCAAAACAATTTAACTGATCGATTTCAGAGCCCACCCTTCGCACCCGTGTGTGAGTGTAGGTCTTATGAGAGTTTTGCAAATTCGTAGTTTCTGGTTTCTAGAAAGTAATCTCGACTTCATCAACTTTTTATGCGTGAAGTAAGACTTATTTGCAGCTTGTATGCTGTCTTGTATGGCAATAGAGGTAGCTTTCTGTGCACTCAACATAACTCCAAGATACTTAAGGGGAACCCCTAGTCTAGAGCTCGAAAATTTAGGGTATTCTGAGGAATTTTTTTTTGCAATAAAAAAATGAAAAAAGATATTTGAATTTTTTAAGCTTTTTATTTAACTTCTTTTACATACAAAAATTAAAAAAAAAATTTTTAATGAAAAGTGAAAACTATTATTTTTAATGAAAAATAAATTTTTTTTTTAATGAAATAATTTTTTTTTTTTTAATTTTAATAATTTAAAAAATGGCGCTGAAGTTGACTCTCCCGAAAAATTGGACCTGGACGGTGTTGTCTTTTTTGGCTCTTCTATTTATCTGAAACACAAAAGTCAAAAAAATTATTAATCAGTATGACTGTAGCTATGCCCCGTACTAGAATAAAAAAAAAATTTTACAAAATAGCGCGGTTTTGAATTTGATTTTTTCGGTTTTTTAATAAAAAAATACGAAATAATCTAAATAATAATGTGATTCAGGTACGGGCGATAGCCATTGATGTTGTGAACAACATATTAAAATTTTAGACGATTCGGTTGAATATTTTTTTCTTTGACAACACCAGGCCGAAAAAAGTAGTTTTGAGATAATTGAGTTTAAAGTTTTGAGAGTGGATATTTTCCATTGATGCTGCTGTGTGACGAATCTGACTCTACCTGCTAAAACGGCTGTAGAATGTAATTGCGGATATCCTTCCAAAAATTTGACAGTATATATATTCTTAAAAGCCTATATTTTTGAAATATGAAAAAAAAATCAGTTCTTTAAAAGTTCTAGACCACCGGGACCGCTTAAATTCATTATATACTTAGTTTTTTCTTAGTTGATGTTAAGTCCTACCATCCTAGAAAAAGATTCTAGATGCATATCAGAGTATAGTACCAGGTTGAAAAGCTGGGTGAATGCTCATCTCCCTGTTTTACACCTGCGATCAATTCGAAACGGTCGGTGACATTAAATTGGATTCTCACTTTTGCCCAAGTGTTTGTTAAAGTTATGCCAATTAGGCGTGCTAGTATACAAGGTATGCCTAACATCTTTAAATGATGTTCAATATGTTTTCGACTAAGTTTGTCAAACGCTTGCTTGAAGTCTATTACATTTAATTCATAACATTGGAATACAAAGAGTACATAAAGAAGAAATTATTATTCAACAAATTAGTAAATGCAAATCGGAAATAATCACAAATAGCTCACAAATTCTCACATGTGATTAAAAGTGTCCTATTACAATATAAAAATTATATCACTGTTGGTAAAACAATTTTGTAATACACAAACAAGCAACTCATAACCACTCACTCGATGAAACTTGAATCACCTGATTACTGAGGCGATGAAATACTTGATGTTGGTTCGAGTTTATTTGAAATCTAAGATGTTCTATGCCAATGATTGACGTGAAACCAATCATCTGCAACGACATTTAATGAGTATAAAAGCTTCCAGAAAGTAAAGTCCGGGCATCAGTAAGAAACTGGTATTTTCTAAAGCAAACATTTTGAAAGATTGTGCGAAATAACAATGTTCAAATTGGTGAGCCTTAAATGAAATTATTGAGTGCTCTTGCTTATTCATATTTCAACTCATAAATCTCCATCCGCAGTTGCCACTACTACTCGCTTGCATTGTGTGCAGTATAGCCTCACCGGAGCCGGACGGTCTTTACAACATCATCAGCGGCAGCTCGATCCTTAAGCCATACCAAACAATCTCCTTGACAGCTAAGACTCAAAATCAACAACAGCTGCAATCGAATGCCGTCACATCGGGAGAGCAGGAGGACAACAACGACACGACGGGCATAACAGATGACCAGGAATCAGGTGCGCCAGCATCGGTAACATCAATTGCCACTCCTGCACCTATTTCAAACTCTCAAGCGGTCGCGCCAGCATCCATAGCACGTCTTACAGCTGTGGCCTCTGCTGGTTCTGCATTGGCTTCAGCATCAGCATCGCGCTCCGCATTACGTGTATCTTCTTCGATTAACGTCCCATCAGGCAGCAGCTCCTCTACAACCATCCAACATCACATCTTACCGCCTGAGACTATACCACTGCCCATTACCATTTCTACGCGTCCTGGCCTACGGACTGTTATCGCACCAGAGACCATCACTATTCGAGAGTCGACTGTAGCTAAGGTGGGTGAAGTGGTGCAGAAAATACCGACTGCTGTGTCACATCAGAGTCAAACGGTGGTGCATAAGCATGCGCGTGTGGTCACGCCCATTGTGGCACCCGCAGTGCGTACAATCAAGTCACAAGTGTTGCGTGCCTACCATACCCCGATCATCTTCTCACCACAAACATCCGTGGTACGTAGAGGCAACACAAACGCAAATGCAAATGCAAAAGCAAGTGCCAATGCAAAAACAAGTGCAAGTGCAAGCGCAAGTGCAAGCATCATCTCGAATGCAAGCAATGCCCAGAGTAGTGCCAACAACAAATACAAACTCTGAGGCAAAGGATGCTCTTATTGCTGATCTAGCTGTTATTTACTTTAAAATCTTTTGAAACTGCTTACTGTGTTCCAGGTTGATGTTCGTTATAAGAAATTTATTTAAAATTTTAATTATCCAAATTTTAGTCAAAGTGTGTTTTCTGTTTTACAGTCATCACTCGTGTTGTTTAGGTTTCATATTTACTTTAACTCAAACTTTTTTGGAATAAAAAATTCAAACTCTACAATGGTTGATAAACATGTCTAGTGATACTTTGGAAGAAAAGCAAAAGGACAACACCTTGAGCGTTTTGCTTCGTTTCCAGAAGGGACTGATTCATGTGAAACTCGAGTCGCCACTTTTCTGACTACCAATTACCGAATGTTGTGGAGACTTAGTCGGGTAACAAGCGAGGCAAAAAAGTTTCAGTGCTCTGTCGAACACCTCTAATAACAACTTAGATGTAAGGCTAGTCTTGAGAATCCAAGGGGCTTGAGAGTCCACTGAATGGTAAATGTTAAAGTAGAAATGGTAAGAAAAGGGAGAAATGGTAAAAAGGGAGGGAGCGTCACTAAAACCAGGTATGAACGCCATCCTCTACATTTTCCCGCTTTTGTGAGGTCTACACTGTGCGAAACTAAGGGCAGCAGTTTTGAAAGGCAAGAGTGAAAATGGAGGGTGCTCAAAGTGCACAAGACCAATAAGGCCGGTTGTGCTGCTTAAAGAGTATTTGTTAAGGATTTGGGGGGTTTGCGCCATGTTGCTGCAAAATTGATCACAAAAGCGCGGAATTTCAAGCAAAAATGGACATCGTTGATATCGCCGAATAGATGATTTTGAAGGCTGAATCTGATGAAATATTTGCGTTTGATAAACTGGAGACGAGATGAATATGAGTGCGTCATTTTCATTCGACAATGAAAGCGATGCTCACGGTTTCTACGAATCACAACGGAATTTTCACCAGAAGCCCAGACTGTTAAAAAAGACTATTATTTGGGCATTATGAGTCATTTACGTGAAGAAATTCGCTAAAAAAGAAAGGATTTGTGGGATAACAACTTGTGGATTCTGCACCATTATAATTCGAGGATTTTTGTCCAAGAACGAAAAGAATACTATCCAACAGCCATCGCTTGATATGGCTCTCTGCGATTTTTTTCTGTTTGATTTAGTCAAAAAACGATCGCAAACGAATGATGGCTATAGCCTTATATAGAAAATGAACGCCCAGAAATGCTTAGCTGGCATAAATGCGTTGCAGTTTATGGGGAGTACTTTGAAGAGGATATTGCCCCTTATGAGAAATAAAATTGTGTTTTGAATTTTCTGAATACTTAACATTCCATAACATTTTGATCAAGCTGCTATACAGATAGATATTTCTTCAAGTTGCTAGAATGCCTAGGAATTTGCAGCTAATTTTATTACTGTTATGTATATGTCATCCAAGATCCTTTTAACCTTCATTAGGGAGTGTTGTATAGAGAGTGTGTAAGTAGGCAATTGAGCAGTATAACCCTACCTTGATGAACAAAACTAAAACTCTACAAGGTTCTCATCATGCTCTAACGTATGGTGTAGAAACCTGGACGATGACAACATCCGATAAGGCGTTCTTTGGAGTGTTTTACAGAGAGATTTTGATTTAAAGAGAGATTTTTGGACCTTTGCACGTTGACGACGGCGATTATGGCAGACGATGGAAAAATGAGCTGTATGAGCGTTATGATAACATAGACATAGCGCAGCGAATAAAGATCCAGCGGCTACGTCGGTTGATTCATGTCGTCCGAATGGATACAAACGCTCCGGCTCTGAAAGTATTCGATGCGGCACCAGCTGGTGGTCTTGCGGCCTCGGTAGTCAAGCGTAAGTGCATTGGCCTGCCATCCTAGAGGTTGTGTATTCGAATCCCACATAAGGCACGGTCCTCACACTTTTTCAAATTTACCTACTTTCTCTATTTCTACAAAAAAAAAACTCATTCCTTAAACCCAAAAACTTATCCTCTGCAATTTTACTCCCGCACAATAATCAGCGCATTATTTGCATTGTGGCTGCTAAAACAAGCAAAAACAAAGAAAAACACACAGTCACACATTGCATCAGTGGCATCAGTAAGAGGAAGCAGGCAGCCGCGGTAATAGCGCAGACACACCACTTTAGGTCCTCAACCATCTGTGCGATCCTTCTGGTAGAAAAATCTGACACACAGATAGCGCTCCAAGCAGTAAGAAGGCGTTGTTTCTAAGCAACGACAGTGGGCATTCCCACTACTTAGGACTGATAGCGGAAATTAAATAGATTAACGAAACCAACGCAAAACAAGTCTTGTCAAGGCCGAGTGGAGGGGAGGAAAAAAAAAACCAGTTGGTGATAGCTGAGGAAGAACAAGACCTCAGGTGACCTCACGACCTGATCAGGTGAAGAAGAATTTGGTTTCGCTTGATGTGTTCAACTGGCGCCGGTTTTCAGAATTGACTGGCACTCTTTGCTAAACCCGGCCAAAATCGTGTTGCACCAATCAAGAAGAAGAAGAAGCTACAGAATTATGCATTTTATCCTATCTGAATAAGTTTATACGAGTATCTACATAGTAAGATCGGCAACCATAAAATGCCTTGCAATTTCAATAAGCGCCGGCAAACAAGTCAATGTGATGATCCTTCAAGAGGCGGGTGTCTGTGTCTACTGATCTATTTCTACTAATTCAACACTTACGTTTGTACGTATCCTGTCTTTGTTTCGCTGAAGCGGTTATCGCGCCAATGAAGAAGAAGAAGGGTGTCCTAGTTACTGAGGGTTAGAGAAATAAAAGATAATGCAGGCCTCTGGAACCAGAATATGAGGAACAGTGGCACAATAACTTAGAACAAAGCTTCAAAATAAAAATGTTTATATTTTATGCAGGTTTAATAGTGTCTTTTATAGTCTCAATTTATTCTCCACTCCACTTGCTGCACATACATACTCGTACACTAATGAATATATGGCCCATGCCTTGGACTAGGCACAACTTCATCATAATTGATTTTACGCACTGGTTTTATTTCAGGTAACATCTGATAAACCACTGGCCGAGCGGCGAAAGTCAAATGTGCTGGCGTATGCGTCAATGACTCAACAATTGGAGTCTCGCCTTTGACTGCTGTCGCTGTGGTCGCCACACTGTTCACCACTTGTCCCGCTGGTGATTCATGCTTCACAATCGGCGCTGGAATGGCATGCAATTGCTGTGTAGTGTAGACCGGTTGCACCGCGACCGTTGGTATGTGATGAAGTACTGCCGGTTGTGTGGTAGTACTGGCAATGTTCGGCTGTGTGGACTGTATGTGTTGGCTAGGGTTGGCGTGATGATTGTGAATGCGCGTGAAAGTTGAATGCGAAACGGCAGATGGTGCATTATGTACGATTGTGGCGATTTTTATATCGCCGGATTGCTTAAAATCATCTGGAGACAGGGAGAGTAGGCCGGCATGGCACGTGGCAATAAAGGCGGTGAAGATGAGAAGAATCTGTTGCGAATGGAGTTTAATTAGTAATGTTTAATTAGTTCACTTAATGGTGTTCTCTTTTCTCGAAATAATGTCGCATTCATTCCGCCCCACGTTAGAGCTCTTCTTTTCTCTAACTGTTATACTTTGACGAGGCTAATGTGTGGCATTTTCTACCCTCTACAAAAACTGAGCGCGTTGTCCTGCTGATTTTTGTTTAGCTGTGCTCACAAGTTTTTCACATAGTGGTACGAAAACTTATATTTTCACAAAAATTCCATTTCATTATATCCAGTATTAATATATTTGATTATATGAAATATATAATTCAATTTTTCTTGGTCTATTTTCGTATGAAATATACAACATTTTCACAGGGTGTGTGTGGCAATATTTTCGTAATGTCGAATTATAATGAGGTGATTTTTTTCGAGAAAAGAAAACACTACAATTGTGGAAGCTGATTTAATTAATTACCATTTTTTTATTGATGCACATAAACAACTTATTATTTGTTATTTATTTATTTATTTTTTCTGCGTAACGTTTTTCTTCTTACTACGTGTTTAACGCGCTTCACAAATCGAGATTAACACCGATGATTTGCGTAAATTGAATTTATACGTTACATTGCAGCTGTAGACGCATTTATTGTGCGACGGTGGCACGCCTTGAATTGGAGTAAATCGCGTGCAGCAACCACACAATTTTTATGTGGTTGCGAATTTCACAAAATGTTAGTATGTAGACATACATATATGTACATAGATATACCATAAATCTATGTTCAAATCCGTACAATAATTTCGGTGTTTTTGCTGTTTACTCCAACAGCAATACAATTCTTCTCCATGTTTTTGTCATTTGCTAAGGTCAGTTGCACTCACAAATTCCCATCAAGGAAATTAAGATACCCATAAATCAAATCTCTAACAAATTTATTTAAGATAGCATAATTTAGCAGCAATGGTAAGTATGCACAAGTATACATATAAATTCGTTAAAATACCTTGTAGGGAAAATGCGTAATGCTGGCCGCTCTGGTGTCTTTATAGTCTGACATATTTTGAAGCATGAACTGATTGGCGCAATAACCGCTTACGCGATTTTGGACGAGTTTAACAAAACGCGGGTGTCATTTCTTTTTCGTGCTAACCGGCACCAGTTAAACACATCAAGTGAAGCCAAGCCCTTCTCCACCTGATCTTTTCAACAACACAAGGAGGCACTCCTCTTCCTCTGCTACCACCAGCTGGTACCACGTCGATTACTTTCAGAGTTGAAACATTTGTATCCATTCGGACGACAAGAGCAAGCGAAGCCACTGGATCTTTATTCGCTGCACCATGTCTATGCCGCCATAAAGCCCACACAGCTCAGTGTTCCATCGCCTACGATACTCAATGTGCAAAGATCCAAAAAACTTCCCCAGAATCTTTCTCTCAAATACTCCACGGAACGCCTTATCGGATATTCTCATCGTTCAATCTTCTGCGCCATACGTTAAGATGGGCATGATGAGAGCCTTGCAGAGCGTCAGTTTTGTTCTCGAGAGAGGACTTTATTACTCAATTACCTACTTAGTCACAGCTGTCAACAGCCACGTGGATGCCGATACGCGAATGCGCCGACTCTTTGTTTGATGACAGGAGGTACTTTATTTCGTCCTCGTTCACTACCAGACCCATTCGCTTTGCTTCTTTATCCAGTTTGGGAAAGGCAGAACCTATGCTTGAGTAAATATTTATATCTAGGAGACTTTATAAATTCTATCCTACTTGGCACTAACTTTGAATTTACTTTAAGCAATGATGAATGAAAAAGTAGACCTTTGAAGAACTTTACTTTGAAAAAAATAAATCTGTTCGTGGAGTTCATAGAGCACTGGCGGCATCATCAGCCTTATTTCTTTCGAAAATAAGCCAAAAGTTAATCAGCTAAACGTCGGCAACATTTGGTTCCAATAAGACGGCGTAACTTCCCATATAACGCGCTTAATAATTGGTTTTTTGCAATACTCAAGCCACCATTGACGCCATATGGTCAGATTTATTGGAAGAAGTGGTACAAAACTGGATTGATCGAAGGGACTATATAAATCGCAGCCACAGCGGACATATGACGGATATCATATTCGAAAAATAAGAACCAGATTATAATAAATATATAATATAAAAAAAATCATTTCAATAACGATTCTGTTTTATATTATCATTTGAAGTTCCCAAGCTCTTAAAAAAAAACTCGATATATATAGAAAAGCTTGCCGAAGTTACACTAGTTGTGAACCAGTTACTTACTCCGTTAGCTTTTCCCCCTAGGGTGTGCTCAGGTGCGTATTGCTACCTCTGCGTAGCGATTGCAATTACCAACACCTCACCTCGTCTGCACTAATTTGATCGCAATTACTTTTCAGTGTCTCTGTAAAATCGTACATATAAGGGTACACCGAAAGAAAAAAAACAGTTGAAACAATTTAGGAATGAAGCCCTCAACGCTGCGCGGTAATGACTTTTTCATAATAATAGCGGCACCTCTTCTTTGATTTCTGTAGTAAATTTTCATACCATCTGGAACTGAACTCGCCACTATCCGGACATCATATTTCGCTAACACTTAGCATGTCCATTTTCAATCTGTTCATTTATATTATCGCATCTTTGAGCTAGCCAGCTTCGTATGAACTGCGAATAGTCCAAGTTCCAATATTGAGTGTTTGACGAGTTTTTTCTCCGGGCATTATTGGCAGCCTCATATTGCCGGAGACTGAGGACCGTTTTTGCAATTGTACTTCCATTAATCACTATTGTATGATTTTCGTGGGAGTTTATTTTAGTGATTTCCTGTCGGCTTCTAAAAGGCGTAGAGCTTTCCTTCTTCTATGTACAGCCGATCATTCTGAGTCAGGCGTCGTTTATTTGTAAGACAGACACTGAATGAATTTCGGTGTTTTTTTCAACTCGATGACAAAAAGACTGTAATCGAGTTGATATAAGCCTACTTTGGTCCGCGGATGGTATTTGATTTCCCATCTACCCTACATATCTGTGAAGCATTCATCTATTCGCCATCTGGAGACGCGTCCGATGGGAGACTGGCAAATCCACACTGAATTACTTCTGCGTTTTTGTAAAGTTGTAAGGCTGAGACATAATACAGTCAGATTGGATCTTGATGGAGTCTAAAAAGTTTGAAATTGTTGAAAATATCTTCAAGTCATCCGTATATAAAAGAAATTTAGAGTTGGTGAAACAAAAAGATGTATTATTGATAAAAATAACGAATAGCTGCCTTGTGGAACTACGGGCGCCGCTGTGAAATCATCGGAGTACATGCTGCCGGCAACGATTGCACAGTATTATGAAAAATGCAATCAAAAGTTAATAGAACGATTTATTTCCAACGATTAAAGTTTTCGTACAACTATTCGGTCCATGCGGAGTTGTCTGTCTCCCATCAGACGTTTCCCTTGCG
This sequence comes from Anastrepha obliqua, assembly GCF_027943255.1. Taxonomy (NCBI): domain Eukaryota; kingdom Metazoa; phylum Arthropoda; class Insecta; order Diptera; family Tephritidae; genus Anastrepha; species Anastrepha obliqua. The sequence goes on along the minus strand of NC_072894.1, from coordinate 25,744,810 downwards.
GCGGATCGGGAAGGCTCGATAGATGTAGAGGGTAGGAGGGAAATAAAATACCACTCGCGGACCAAAACAGAAAAACACCTGATAGTTAATGGTGCGGCTAGTTAAACTATCACCAAAGAAGGGTAGGAAGGCTAGGAACCTACTTATCTAAGTCTAGAAAAATACTACATAACGAATCGTCTGGATGGCCTCCTTACTAGAAGTTAGAGCATCTTATATATACATATATTCGGACGACTTTGTGTACACAACTTAACAAAATTCAGCTGAACAACTCTCCCCCTCACTTTTTGTAGAGGGTAGAAAATGCCAATCATTCGTCTGGTTAGAGTATCACAGTTTGAGAAAAATAAAATTAAAATGTGACAGCTCTGGTGGAGGACGGAATAAATGCGACATTATTCGGACAAAAGAAAACCTTATGAATGCGTGTGTCATTCAAGAAAAGACAAAAACTGTGATGCAAAACTTTTTTTGTTGGAGTTCAGTCTAAAATTTATCAGAGCTCTATGCATACTTGGATGACCTTACTTCGTGCCCTGGTTTGTTCATATAAAATCCAACTAGCGCTTCCGCATCATTTTGTTGCCAACGGTTATTTGCAACAGTCTGCGCGGTTAAGAACCTTATTAGGTTGTTGTTCGAGATTCTCCAACAGTGGTCTTTCCAGGGTTGATATTCTCTCCTTCCATAGGGTAGGACATTGACAGAAGAAATACAATAGAAAATCATTTCCTTTTTCTCCGGTTTTTTACAAGTATGACAGCGTGTGTTGTGATGGATGACCATTTTGGCTGCTTGTTCCACGTCAGAACTAGGTAATAAAAATATGATTCATATTTAATTTCGAATATTCAGCAATCACCAAATATGTGTAGATGTTTTTACGCGAATTTATTGTTGAAATCTTTTCTAAGCGGCAGGCTAATCACCTACACTGTCAGAAATCAAAATTGATTAACGAAGCCAATGCAAAACTGAGTCTTGTCGAGGCCCTATCATCGTGAGTGGAGTGATAACTTAACTTATGCCCAATTATTTCAATTGTCTAGCGATCCGGCGTCTGTGAAGGCCAATCCAACATTTCAAATCCAATTTGCTGTTTTCACTCTACAAATCTTCGACTTCGATGCTTCGGACTGGATGCTTAACAACTATTCGCCCGAAAGGAGGTTTCATCCATTAATATTACGTTTGCCTAATTCCGTTCTGATGGCGGCCGCCATTGCCGAATGGATTGGGGCTTGACTGCCATTCAGAATTCAGAGAGAACGTAGGTTTGAATCTTGGTGAAAGACCAAAAAGAAGAAAAAGTTTTTACTAATAGCGGTCGCCCCTCGGCAGGCAATGGCAAATCTCCGAGTGTATTTCTGCCATGAAAAAGCTCCTCATAAAAATATCTGCCGTTCGGAGTCGGATTGAAACTGTAGTTTTCCTGCATTTATGGAACAACGTCAGGACGCACCCCACAAATGGAAAGAGGAGCGCGGCCAAACACCAAAAAATAGTGTACCCGCCAATTATGTATTTAATTCCGTTCTGAATTTGCCCAAGCCCATGCAAGTATTTTTTCAATGCGTGATAATGAGAGCAGCAGTTTCTTCAATGTGCTCCGGAATTCGAGGTCTTATGCACGTAAACGTCCTCGAATCGAGTCTTTGGACACATTAACACCACTTTTCCTTAAAACTGCTTTAGCTTCACGCAACGATAAGTTCGGGTTTGTCCCAAACAAATAAATAATCTTCTTTGTAGAAGTATTTTTTTTATGGGCCTCTTTCGGGGAAGTCGTCAACGTTTTTAACTTCGGTGTACCTTTCTATCCATTTATTTATGTACGTCTTCGACTTCTTCAAATATTTTGCTACAGTTGCACGTGACATTTTTGGGCGTTTAGGATGTGTACATAGGAAAACTGCTACAAATCCTTTTTCATACGCGAAACTCATTTTGTAAATTGCACAAGGTGGAAAAGGGTACACCTATTACGTAGCATTTAAATTTTTCATAACCGAACTCTAAGTTTGAATTTTGCCGGTCACACTTCCATTAGACAGACTGTCAGATCAATGAATTATTGTAATTTTTTTTCATTTCCAAATATGTGCAAAACAATTGAATATTTTTAGTTTATTATATATACAAGGTGGCGCGAAATTAATCATCCAATTTTGTCTTTTTAGATAATTTTTTTACTAAATAAAAAATGATTTCGAGTGAAATCTTTATTTCGACATTTACGCGGCCCGTTGCTTGTCTGCCGCAGGCTAGTCACCTACACTGTCAGAAATCAAAATAGATGAACGAGTCCAACGCAAAATTGAGTCTTGTCGAGGACCTATGCACCCGAGAAGAGTGATCAAGGAAAAAAAAACAAAAAATTTCTTGTCTGTGTATATAGTGCAGCTCGTTCGATCGCAAGTGTGAAATAAGATTGACGTACGTCGCCATTTGCAAAAATGATAAATCTTACGATGAGGTGATTAATTTTGCGCCATATGTACAAAACATTTAATAAAATTTATTTTACTTTATTTTATTTTAACCAATCAATTGAGTTTACGTTAAACATTTTTCTCAGTGTAAGCCAGTAGAATTGCACATTTTTTCCAACAATTTCAAGATTTTGTCCTAAAAAATTAGTATTTGAAATAAAATCTAAATCAACAACTCTTAAACTAAATGCGAAAGTTGTTGTACTAAGTGCTAGTTTTTAATAAAAATTAACAGTCTTTGCGCTCTCGCTTCAAACCCAAAAATTTTTGGTTACAATTTAACCCATAAAAGTTGTCGCAAATGTCTATATACAAAATTCTTGTATTTACAGTTTTTTTTTGAGTGTGCGCTTGAATGCATAATATCGCTTAGCCACTTTGTTCACTTGCTGGGGGCAATTTACACTTTTATTGTATTGTACGAGTATGTGGCTACGACTATTCAATGTATTTCGAAGGAATGTATCATAGTTACTTACTCATGTTTGGCTTCACTTAGGGCCGCACTCATGCGCACAAAACAAAAAGTGTGTTCAATCAACCTTCACTTGTTTATTTTATTTATTTATTTTCTTTGATTTATTATTTCTACTCCTAGTAAATGCTATTATTATTTGTTTCATTTTGTTTGGTTTTCTTCTCGAGAGCCTCTTACGTAATGTATAAGTTGTAGAAAAGTCAGCAGTGCAATCGTTTGGGTGCCACCTACTATAGCAACAATTTAAATCCGCATGTTTTTGTTGTTTGAAGTGTTTTTTTTTGTTGATTGCTGTTTTGTAGTTTATGCTTTAGTAAACTGAGCTTTGGTTCTCTTATGGAGTCACAATGATTTTATGCCCTTTGTAGCGCGTAATGGCAGGCAATGATAAAAGGCACTATTTAAAATTTTATATAAGCCTATTCAGAGCTTCTGTGAGTAGTCAAAGAAGGCTAAATTATAGGGGTTTTTTGGACAGAGACGCTTGCATTTGATAAAGGGAAAGTTTTTTACTGCGAGTTTCAAGAAAAGCCCGTTGCTTCCTTTCCAATTTTCGCCCCTTTTATACAGATATCAGTCGGAACATTTTTTGTTTTAGTCCATAAGTATTATTTTGTTTTTTGTTGAAAAGCAGAAATATTTAAACCTCGTAATTTTTTATTTTTTTTTTACATCTTTAAAGAATAAAATTGACTGTTGTAATTAAGACCATTTATACCAGTGAGGTTTGTCGAGCTCTTTCTCCGATTTGTGGTGTGCGTCTTGTTGCTTTTTCGCAAGTGGAGGGATCTACAGTTTTTATGCCATGAGGTGCTTTTTCATGACAGAAATAGGTACACTCAGAGGTTTGCCATTGCCTGCCGAGCGTCGACCGCTATTGGAAAAACCTTTTCCTATCATTTGGAGTTTCATGCCCGATGTTTCGAACCAACCAGTTCGGCTACGGTGGTCGCTTAAGAATATTTAATTATAAAAAAAATAATTGTCTGAAAAAATTGTGTTGGTTATATACATACCTTGCAGTTCTTGGAAGCAGTTAATATTTACATCGGAAGAAATGTGTCTAAGAATAAAAATACAAAAATTTTGGCTTCTTTATAAAATTCAAATCATAATAATAAAAATTCTTGTACGTTAATCATCGAAAACAGGAATTAAATATACGCCTGTAATTTAATAAGTCTGTGGATGATATTCTCTAACTTAACTTTTTATTTTAGGTATAACGATTTGTTTGCTGTTTGGCAAGGGTAAGTATTCATTCGATAGAACTCTTTCTGGTCTATGCTAATTGTATTTTTGAGTTATTTAATTTATTATTAGTTTTGAAGCTTAGAAATGGAATACCTAGGATCCCAAATCAACATTCTCGACACCTGCTCATCTTTGCTTTTCACCGAGGTTAAAAAGCTGCCGAAACAGCCCGGGACGTTTGCGACGTATATGGAGAAGGCGAACTGCCGACTTTGACGTCGATGAGACGTCCCGCGGCGGAAGGTCTCCTTAATTCGGTGAAGAATGTCTGAAATCCGGATAACGGTCGTCAAACCAGTCGTAAATTGGTGGAAAATTTTGACTGCGATCAGAAAATAACTCTCAATCACCTTCATTCAATAGGATTTACTGAAAAATTGGGAGCCTGGGTGCCCCACGAGCTCAACGAAGAAAAACAAAGAAAGTCGCCGGATCTTCATATAAAGGAGAACATGATATGTGTTTGGTGCGATTGGGAGGGCATGATGCACTGGAAAATGCTCGAAGAGACTGCCATGGCCAACAAGGAGCTTTACATTGCCCAGCTTCACCACGTGAATGAGACTATTCGACTGAAAAGCACTGATCGACGTGGTCAAACCATACTCCTTCACGACAACGCCAGGCCCAATGTTACACAAGTCATCAAAGCCGCACTCCAAGAGCTCGAATGAGAGGTTCTTCAGCATTCGCCGTATTCTCCGGACCTTGCACATTGGTCGGTGCACATCTATTCTGCTTCCTGTCAAACCTTTACCTTCGATAACAAAGAGGTCCTAAAAAACTGACTCAACAACTGCTTTAACGCAAGACCAGGCGATTTTTGATGGAACGGCATCAACAAATTGGACTAGAGGTGGGAAGAGGTTGTAAACAGCAAGGACGAATATATAATTGATTGACTTATTGATATAATTATTGTTTTTTGTTAAAATAAAAGTCTTCGGTAGAAACGCTACGAACTTATTTCCCAACCCAATATTTACTGATTGCTGGTTTTAAAATGTATGTATTCGTTAATATAAACCACAAATTCTCACAGGTGACTGATTCGAGAGGTATACTATAGGGCGGATATATACAATTACTTTAACTTAGGCAGAATAAAATCTTGGAGGACTGGGCCAATGCTGTAGCGTTAGGTTTGGTGTGCCTTGGTGGATATTTACAATTTGATGACTTGTTTGGAAGGAAATGTCCTCCTTCAAAACGGCATCACATCACCATAAAGGTGAACTCATCCATGAAGAGTGCAGAGCATGAATAATGGGTAACATTGTAAAACTTATGGAAATCTTTAAAAACGGCATCTAAAATCTAATGTGGGAACAGCGTACAGTATGTGCACTCACTTGTGAGCCTGGTGGCCTAGGAAAAATATACTCCGCTAAAATCGTGACCTCCAAATAAAGGGGAGCATAATGCGGGGTAATAGTTGATAGATTTTCAGTATTGACGAAAAAGTACGTACGAAAAATTATAACGTATTTCCTTGCAATGAGTTTGATTGCAGTAGGGGCTTAAAACACAAAACTCGGTCTATATAAACATGGAATTTTTACCCGTAACGTGAACGTAGCTTAAGGCAATATATCGCCGGGTATGGCTACCATATATATACGAGACGATTAATAATCTAACCATGAGGTTCTAGTATTTTTAGATAAAAGTTCTAAAAATCGAAATTACTTATGATTCTTTTAACATTTCCATTGGTGAACTGGGAATGAATCACATATAACAAGATTAGGTTTAAGAATTCAGGAATTAATATAGTATTTTGAATAAAAGTATTTTTCATTTGAAAGACATTCTTATATTCCCTTCCTATACCAAACAAAATGAAATGGTTGCGCATATGAAGGGTATCAAAGCTCAGGTTTTGTTCAGTTTAAAATATTATATTTTTACCCTCTGCTTGCCTTCATTCCGCCACTCCTTATCTGGCGCGCAAATTGCGCTAGTGTACATCATTGACGATCACTCATTTCTCGCTTAATTTGCTGTACTTCTATTGTGTTGTTATTATTTCTACATACATTTTTGTTATTGACTATTCCAATAAAAGGCAAAGGTAAATACAAACACCTTAAAACACTTATCTATTTACAGACTTATATATGTACAGTTGCGGTTAAAAAAAAAGTTGTCATGAATTCTACCATAAACTGGTTAAGGCGATTTGAAAGAAATTTAATTTCAATAGAAGCTAAAATTAATAATTACGACTGTTAAACATCGAGGCTTCTGTGCGTGATTTTCCGTTTGTGGACCCGCGCCAATGTAATATGGTTCAAGGATGCATTATGTCGTTATTTTTTATATATTCTACGAAAAAAAGTTGCACTACTTTGGCTCTTCCAAAAAAAAAAATTGTCACAGTGTTATTGGGGCAGGTGTAAGGCTAATATTTGTAGAAACATCTTAAACTGGTGAAATTTGGACGCCATTTTATTAGCCAATCAATATTACTATATTGTGCGTATTTTTCTTATATGGCCACATTACTAAATATATCATTTATATAGATATGTGCATATCAGTCATGTACTATTAATCGTTCATCAGGGTGTCCGATGGCAGAATTAAGAATTAAAAGTTTAATTAAAAAAATATTACTAATAAAAGTTGATTTCAAAAACGGTCACAAGGAAGACAAGAGCGGATTTTATTAAAAAAAGTGCGTGTAGTACACATATCAGAAGTGAAACTTTTAAGCCAGGCAAAGAAAGAGGGAGAGACCCGAGAGAGAATGAGAGAGAGAAAGAACATATATCCAAACAAATTCACAACATTTGCAGAGAATACAAATCGACAAAATTTACAAAAAACGGAGAAGGGTCGACCGGTATAGGTAAATGCCGGACACAAACCGTGGCAACAAAGCGCTCTACTCCGAGTGTTTGTTACCCGCACCAACGCGGCGATTCCAAGACCGCAGCAACGGCACAAATTACCGCAAGGCAATACCAATAAATCCAAGTCGGAATGGATAGCACTTTATAGTACGCACAAGCACTAGCCAGTAAACGGAAATAAGCTCCAAAAAGGAGACACCAAAAAAACGCCAACAAAAATTGGGACCAAAAAACGCCCCAAACAGTAGGCACCAAAAATATATTTCCTACAAGTTTGCACCAACAAACAACAGAAATTAGCAACCACAATGAAAAACTCAGGAAAAATAGCCTAAAGTGTATCTAAGATATATATCAGGTATAACTCTTTCTCTCCTTTTCCTCTACGTTATATCTTTTTTCTCTCTCGCGGAACGGAAATGCCCAAAACGTTGCATGGCCTTGAAATATTACTCTCCATTCTCGCTCGCCCATCGACGCCTAAGTTTCAAAATATATTTTCTCTACATGCGGACCGTTACGTCGTATAAGTAAAGTCTAAGATTCTTCTTTAATTTTAAATCTAATTCTGCTACCGGACACTCTATATGAGTTACTGAACGAAAGCCCTAGTTAGACAGATATATGTACATATGTAGTAAAGTTTAGTGATGAGTATTTTTGTTCAACATTTTAACCCATATAAGGGCTGATTTGAAGGCTTTGTTTTTGTAAAAGGCTTAGTTTGGCAGATCACATGCGAGTTAAGACAGTCTGAGAATTAGTTGCTGGAAAATCTCACTAAGGGCTTTTTCAGAAAAATTTTGTACGTGAAGAACTTAAAAGTATATTGAGTGAGATAATGAACAATTCAATCTAATAAAGTACATCAGCCTTTTTTCCTTTCACATGCTAATAAACTCATCATCATCATCATAAAGTAGCGATTACAGCTTAGCTCAGCTTCAGCTTCGTCCACAATCCTCTTCCAATTAGCAATAGGCTTCGAGCTCCTAACTCGCTGCTTTTTCAGGTCGGCTATGATTTGGTCAAGTTAGGTTAACCTTGGTCGTCCTCGAGCTCGTGTCGTTAGAGAGCTTGTTGTAAAAATAATTTTTGAGCGTGGCTGTCCTCCATGTACACAGTAAGTCCTAATCATCGAAGCTTTTGGGACTTAATGTGTTTAACGACATCTTCTACCCGGAAGTTGCAGCGCTTAAGGCCAAACACTCTTCGGAGCACTCTTCGCTCGAACGCTCTTAAGGTTTTTTCGTCTTATCATTGTCCAATACTCACAGCCGTACGACAGCACTCTCAGTATTATTGACTGGTAGAGTTGGAGTTTATATATGCTTTATTTGCTGCCAATCGTCTGTGTTTGCGCCGAGACTACTGTTGCAATTTTTTATTAACACTCCCAAATATTTCAGGTATTGAACTCCCGATTACGAAGTTTTCAGGATTTCGTCTCTCTTCACTGCGAGAAATCTTCAGCTATTTAATTTTGCATTCACTTATTCTAAGGCCTATCGCTTTGGCAGGACTTTCAATGTTGCAAAAGGTTTCAAATAGATACCTTTTTTCTTTGCCACTATGGCGATATTGTCCGCATACGAGATTGTTTTTCCTGAACGACTCAGAAGTTTTCCAAACTTGACTTCGTTTCTTATCGCATAGTGAACACATAGTGAAGAAGGACAGATGGGCTAACTAGATCTATTTACATAACGGACATGCTAATTAAAATTGATTATAAATATCGCATGAAGCCAAGTCTTAGCGCCAAGCCAGACCTTACTTCCTTCTGCCAACATTTGCCATCGTGTTCTGGACAAGAGTATTTACGCCCGTAAGCAAATCATGATGCCGCTATGTCTGAATTTGGTATCCCCGCAAAACTAATACGGCTATGTAAGATGACGTTGCTCAACACCAGTAGCGCCATCAGAATTGGGAAGGACCTCTCCGAGCCGTTTGATACCAAACGAGGTTTCAGACAGGGTGACTCGCTGTCGTGTGACTTCTTTAACCTGATGTTGGAGAGCATCGTACGAGCCGCAGAACTTAATCGCTCAGGCACAATTTTTTATAAGAGCGTACAATTGTTGGCGTATGCCGATGATATTGACATCATCGGCCTTAACAACCGCGCTGTTAGTTCTGCCTTCTCCAAACTGGATAAAGAGGCAAAGCGAATGGGTTTGGTGGTGAACGAGGACAAAACGAAGTACCTCCTGTCTTCAAACAAACAGTCGGCGCACTCGCGTATCGGCACCCACGTCACTGTAGACAGTTATAATTTCGAGGTTGTAAAAGACTTCGTGTATTTAGGAACCAGCATTAACACCGATAACAATGTCAGCCTTGAAATCCAACGTAGAATCTCTCTTGCCAACAAGTGCTACTTTGGACTAAGTAGGCAATTGAGCAGTAAAGTCCTCTCTCGACGAACAAAATTAACACTCTACAAGACTCTCATCATGCCCGTCCTAACGTATGGCGCAGAAGCTTGGACGATGACAACATCCGATGGAGCGACGCTTGGAGTGTTCGAGAGAAAGATTCTGCGTAAGATTTTTGGACCTTTGCACGTTGGCAACGGCGAATATCGCAGACGATGGAACGATGAGCTGTATGAGCTTTACGACGACATAGACATAGCGCAGCGAATAAAGATCCAGCGGCTACGTTGGCTGGGTCATGTCGTCCGAATGGATACAAACGCTCCGGCTTTGAAAGTATTCGATGCGGTACCAGCTGGTGGTAGCAGAGGAAGAGGGCGGCCTCCACTGCGTTGGAAAGATCAGGTGGAGAAGGACTTGGCTTCACTTGGTGTGTCCAACTGGCGCCGGTTAGCACGAGAAAGAAACGACTGGCGCGCTTTGTTAAACTCGGCCAAAATCGCGTAAGCGGTTATAGCGCCAATTAAGAAGAAGAAGCAAATCATGATGAGAGCCTCATTAAGCGTTTCTTTTGATTGTCAAGAGCAGATTTTATTGCTTAAATTAGCAAATCTGTTGGTTTCAAAGTAAAATAAGTTTTCTACTATTTCAAAACTATAACTGTTATGTGCCAATATATATATATATATATATATATATATATCTATCACCATACATATATTATATGTATATACATATAAGTATCTGTGTTCCTCTAACTCCTCTTTGGAGCATAGGGCGTCAATCACTTCTCTACACCAACGGGAACGGTTTTCTGCTAAGGATCTTAGTTCGTTCTACGATAATCCAAGACGCTTCTTTTCAGCATCTGCTGAACGCCGCCAGGTGATACGTGGTCTGCCAATTCCTCTACCAGTTCGTTGATTCTAGCGTAACGCTTGTTAAGCGACATCTTCGTGATTTTTCTTTAGCGTGTGGCCAATCCAATGCCATTTGTGCCAAGAATATTTGCATTCTTCACCCATTTGCTTCCCTTTTGAGTTTGTCTGCTTTTGAGAAAAGTTGTGTACAATTTAGATTTTGTTGCTTATGTGCTCGTATATTCTATTTTGGTTTTCCTCGTGTGTACTACTATTATTTTGACCGTAGCTGTACGCATATTGTTTGCGGTTATATGAAATCAAGTTTTTACCGCAACTCTGATATTTACATGCTCGCCGTACTCATTCCAATAATGCCTACCAACAATGCATGGCAGCGATCGCAACAATCGTGCCGGCTGGCTAAGTACCCACTCACACATTCACTTGGCTAGGTAAGTCAGTTAGTAAGGCAGACAACCAAGCCATCAGCTAACCAATCAGTCAGTCATTCAGTCTGTCTGCGGCATTGCGCTTTCCTAGTCTGCACATTTTTTCGCTGTGCGCGTAAAGTGTCGAGCGTATTGAGCGCATTGAAGTTGTTCGAGCTCGTAATCATGAAATTTGTAAGTATATTTGTAAATGGATTGAGTCAATCTGTCACTTTTGCAATTTCATGCACATTTTCATACTCGCACTTCATTTGCAGTTTTCCACATTTGTCGCGTTTTTCCTCACCTGCATTGTTTTCCATTACAATTGCAATGCACAGCCAATCGATCGATTGGCGGCTGCCACAGCGGCGGGTATAATTATCGATGCGGCACCTTCGGTGGTCTCCTATCAGGGCTCTTCGCAGGCGCATGCGCATCTCGTACTAGCGCCCATGGGTCGGTCTTTGGGCTATGTGGAACCGTTGGATGTGAATCGTACATTGGCGCGAAATGAACGCTTAGACGAACGACACGAAGTGCTGGATATCAGTCCGGTGTATGTGCCAGAGTGAAGGGCGCCTGTGCACTGAGTGGGGTGCACAAGCATTAAACGAACAAAGTGAACCGTTGTTCATACATACCTATGTAAATATGTTTATATGTAGGCCTGTGCAAAAAGCAGCTATTAATGCGTGCTTGCTATTTTTTCCTATTCGATGATAGATTGATAATATTTGTGTTGATATTTTTATGTACGAGTATAAGTGAATTTTAGTGAATGTTGGTGTTTCTAATGAACTTAGAAAGCTTTAAATTTTTGTATTAATATTGTAAGTAAAAAGTATTTAACAATACTTGAAATATAGTTTTTTATACACTAATAAGGCTAGTTTGTTTTGGTTTGTTATTGGTAGGAAATAATTATTTGTATGTTTGAAAAACTGCATATAAAAGACAATTCTTGATGATATTGAGATGGCTGGAGAAGGTATTACTATTATTATTATTATTATTACTATTAGGCTACTGCATACTGCGATCAAAACAGATATATCATGCAAAGCCCGCTGAGGCACCCTATATTTTAAGGCGTTTTAAAAGTTGTGGCACATTCCGAGGTTTACGGTTCCATAATTTATATGAATGCACGATACTGTCATTTCGGTCGTCCTGCCTAGTGCAGCAGGTAGGTAGGTAGGTGAAATGCCTTCAATTCCACTCTGGCACTCCCCAAGTAGCACTAAAGCGCCGTTTTGATATCATTATGAGACATACAACAGTCAAATATCTACAGCCAGCCAAAGCTGTTGATGTAATTGAGAAGATTTATTGGATTAAGGTTGACGCACTGCCCCAAGCTGTCGAAGAAAGGAGCACCCAGTGACCTGGCTTAGCTGCCAATCGCGGGCAATTAGAAGAGAAAGTGCTCAACAGTCTCCTTCTCTGAAAGGTCCCCACAGCTTCTGAATGGTAAACCTAGCTTTCCTGCGTGTGTGCCGATCGCCCGCTAACCGGTAAACACAGCTACGAGTTTGGAAATAAAATGGCGTGGAAGCGCCAGGGCTTACTGAGTCCTTCGTCTATTGCACTGGGATCACAGGGTTTTTGAAATATCACATGAAGAAATGGAGCTCCATCTTTTCTGCGCTTGCCTGAAAAATAAGTAAGAGGGATGTTGATGACGGGATAGGAGATCTCTGAGACCAATTCCCTTCTTTCCAAGCTCATCAGCAATTTCATTTCCCTCTATGTTACTACGTCCTGGAACCCATATTAGAGATATGTTACATGCACACCGAAGAGATTTGATCTCCTCCTTACAGGTGCAGGACATTCATAAAAAATGTGTTCTGAATTTTCAGTGCCCAGAATCGAGAGATGATGGTCTCAGGGAGTCCAATTTTGTTTAAGTGGTAACTCAGGCTACAGTGGCCTGTAAAGTAACCAGTTAAAAGTCTTAAGTTTGTTCTGCTCAGCGAAAGTACAATAGCTTATCAGAAATTCTTCTGTTCGGTGTTGGGAATTATTTTGCCTGTCGTTGATCCACAGAATTTCGCCAGTGTTCAACGAATTTCTTCTCTTGCTACTTTCTGAGAAATTAATGTGACCTTTTGTAAGTCCACAGAGAGGCTCAGGACCAATTAGAAGCATGTTTGCGCCATTTTTAGCTAAACTATTAGGGAAGGTATAGTTAAGAATATTTAACTTTTATTCAACCTTCAGTTAAAATATGTTACATACGGATTTAGATTTCGTTGTTTATTTTATCATGATTTTGTTTATTCGCATAAAGATAACTTTAACTCAGTACTCGCATAGACCAACGTTAAACTAACTACCAATATATTAGATTTCTAAGGCCTTCTCTACTTCTAAAGGCTAAATGGTGAGCAAGTCAGGTAAGCTATTAAGACATACTAAATCGGGCTTCATCATACTACATTTTATGAAGGTTATACTTCTAAAGTACGTAACAGACATTCACGTCACAGTCTCTTGGGACTACATGCATATGTCCCACCAGCCATTTAGTTTCCACAATCCTGTGCTGAATTTTGTTAAGTTATTGGAATAAAGCTCGAATTCATATCGAACTTCTCAATGAATGATGTCCCACATATGACTGTAGACTTCCCTCCTGTCCTGTCTTTCACAAGAAGGACTTTTGTTATCACGAGAGCAAAATATCAGCAACAGACGAAACATCCGAAGTCATTGCAAATCGAATAAATATAGACTGCAGTGCTCTTGCACAATTAAAAAATTGTCTTCAAAACTATATTATTATCAGTCAGCACTAAGCTTCGGTTCTTCAGTTCCAATGTTCCTGCTATATGATTGCGAGGCTATATGATTGCGCTAGCAGCAGTGCTGATCTAGAAACTACAGCATTTTATCAACTTTTGCCTGCCCAAAATTTAAAAATCTGGTGACCGCATTTCATTTCTATTACAGACTCCTTGGAATCGATCAATGAATTCCCCATCGTGCTAACCATCAAATGCGGATGGTTTGGTTGAATAGGCTATACTTTGCGCAAAGATGCTGGCGAAGGCTGCAGCGAAATCCTTTCCTGAAATCTGCAAGGCGTTAGAAGTTGAGGTATATCAAAGACCTCCTAGCGATGTATGATAGCTGCCGACCGCCATACTAACTGTAATAGTCTCAAAGAACTTGTTAATAATCGTAATGACTTCAGTAACTTTATTTTGGCCCTACGATGAAGCCAACAATGAAACTGTACAGAAACTTCATTTTCGTCTAGGGCATCAAGAGCATTATAGACTCATGGCGTGATCCGAGGTTGTGCCAGTAAATGATACGTTTCTGATATCCATACGACTGTCAAAAATATATGCACCACATATAAAATATAATAATTGTTAAACTGTTAGTGCAAAAGAAATGTTTACTTGTGAGAAATGTTAAAACTTTCCATGTGCATTAATTCCAGCCTAAGATTACGAGGTGTGATTATTCAAGAACGAGATTGATTGAGAAAGGGAAAATTGTTTGAATGAATCAGCTTTATTTTTAAAATTTGATTTTCAAATTTGAAGTTCTCCAAATTTTATTTAAAATCTTTGATTAGTATACAATTCAGGCAACGATAACAGTGACTCCAGCTTTACGTTAGGTTAGGCCTGGTTACGGTGCTTGCGACTCTCTATAAGGGTGTAGAGCGATCCCACTTATACTTAGAGGCTGATTGTGATACCACTAGTCTTCAAGTTCCCTCTTTAATTCCCAATGTGGTGAAACGATGGATGGAACTGTGGATGGCTGCCGATTCCTAGTTTGGTAGTCATCCAGTGAAGTATGAGCTTTGACATCGATATCGCGTTCTGACAAAAGTGAATCAGAGGCAGAGAAAGTGTCTCTAACACTCTCCACATCTTTCTCATTTCTGCAGCTGCGGCAAAAGTAATTTAAGGGAAACTTCATACGTTTCCCATGTGTTTCCATTAGGCAGTGTCCGGTGATTTTATCAACCACCGTACTAATGAAAAGCCGGTCTCGATTGATGACCCAAACCAGTCTTGTTATCTCGAAAGTGAGCTCTGTGGTCCGTTTTCTATTGTCCTACGCAATGTAGACCAACCTGATCCAGAATTTGCTTGAGGAAAAAGGATGCCCATATATTGGACAGAAATGATAGATTTAAGATTAGTTCCTAGCCAGCTCATAAGCGATGCAATTTCCAAAGGTGTCCCTGTGTCCAGCAACTCAGACAATCTTCGTGGTACACTGCTTAGCTAGCTCATCACTATACAGGTCTTATGACAGCCTGGCCCATAACGCAGCCTCCTTTATACCTATAAACTCTGCTTGAAAAACACTGCAGTAGTCAGGTCGCCGCAGACTTATGTAAGTTCATCTGCGGTACTTCTGAGTGGATGCCTTATTATTTAGTCTTGAGCTGTCAGTGAAGTTAGCCACGGACGCTGGTTCAAGGTCCTTAACGTAATTCCATTCACATTTTTCTGGGATTCGTGTGGAGAATTTTTGTTTTCAAAATAAAATAGTGGAGCAGT
The DNA here is from genome assembly GCF_027943255.1 of Anastrepha obliqua. Lineage (NCBI taxonomy): Eukaryota > Metazoa > Arthropoda > Insecta > Diptera > Tephritidae > Anastrepha > Anastrepha obliqua. Next base: position 25,729,515 of record NC_072894.1, on the reverse strand, counting down.
GTAATCCAGCTCCCTATGTTCTCCGGAGGGGTTCAAAAAATTTCCGAGTGCCCAAATCTGAAATATTTCTAGAATATGAATCCATACATGATTTCAGTCGTTGCAATTAGTCCGGAATTCGCCATAGATATCTATGGAAAGATATTTATAGAGTCTAAAGACCCTTGATTGGGATAGATGGCAGCGGCCCTATGGATGATGCCCTTTGTATCCTTTTCAATTTGCTATTGGAAACCATATTTCCCACTGTTGGCCACGAATCAGTCCCACCATGGATGAGGATAGACCTCACTACATGCAGTGTACTATGCGCGTTTTTAAGACCCATCTTTTACCTAAAGCCGTTTTGCATGCGCAAAGAGCAGTGGCCAATTTTTTTGACCTGTCTTCGATATTACGGTTCCAGTTGAGTTTACCAGTAACAATTGTAAGTCCCACCCCTTTTAGTGAGAGAACTTTGAAATATTTTATATTTGTTTGTGAATATCAGCATTGCGATTTTTAGGGCGTTGACATTCAGCCCACCCTACCTGGTTCAGCTGTCCACAATTTAGAGACCGTTTCGTAACAGTTCGCTCAGAGTCTGGGGATGCGGATAACTTCACACTGGGTAGTTTGTAATGACGAAGATTTAACTGCTGTTATTTGTTTTGGTTGAAACATTGTATTGAAATTGTTAAAAAAAAAATTAAAAACTAAACTGCATTAAACTTGGGCGCTTTTGGTGAATTTAGTAAGTCATATGATTAACTTTGTACGGCGAAGTCATAGATCTAATACACTTTGCCTCGATTTTTGATCATTCCGAACCAGAATTAACGATCGAACAGCGTTGTGCATGGCTAGCGTCCAGTTGGCTCGGGGTTCGATGACCCCTGTGAACATGAAATATCGAATTAAAGAATGCGTATTTTCCAACGGTAGACAATTCTCGGCAGGCAATGATAAATCTCTTTGCGGGTTTCTACCACGAAAAGGAAAAAATATAGGTCTACGTGTATGACAACATCAAAACGCACATCAGACAGCCGAAGAGAAGATCGGCTGAAAGAGGCGTGCCAAAATACAATATTAGTTATGTATGTAAATATCACTTAAATTTCGTTATAAAGAAGTAGAAATGAGAGTTTATTACCTACTAGACTACTAGGACTAGGTTAGGCTGTAGTGGTTGCCCAGAAAGTGGGCCCACTTGAAAGAAGAATTTTAGTTCATCCTTCGTGATAGCCAAAGCGGGCTAATTTTTTTCCATGAGGGTCAATACTCCTTTGCATGTGTTTGAGCTAAGTTTCGAAGCAATCGACATGCACTTTTTTGAGCGATTGCCACATTTTATTATATGCTAATGCAATACTGAATGTATGGAGTATAGCTTAATTTCATTTCTTGATCTATATCAATGCTGCAGGTACGTGTAACAACGCAAATAGTTAGCGAATATATAAGGTTGGCCAACAAGTCTTGCGGTATTTCCGCAAGCTTGTCTTTGCAAGCGCGTAGTTCTAGTTGTGTTCGTCGCATCGGTTCACGCTAGAGCTTTTTGGAAAGCTCTTTTCACGTGATAACACGTGTTTGATTAATTGTTGTTTGCTTTTAGTCGTTCGTGAGTTATAGCGTCGCAAACATGGAGCAAAATAAAGAGAAAATACGGCATATTTTACAGTACTACTACGATAAAGGCAAAAATCCATCTCATGCCTCCAATAAAATTTGTGCAGTTTATGGACCCGATACAGTTTCCATTTCCACCGCACAACGATGGTTTCAACGTTTTCGTTCTGGTGCAGAGGTGACCGAAGATGCGCCACGGTCCGGAAGGCCTGTCGTCGAAAATTGCGATAAAATCACTGAATTGATCGAAAGAGACCGGCATAGTAGCAGCCGTAACATCGGCCAAGAGCTGGACATGAGTCATCAAACCGTTATAAACCATTTGAAGAAGCTTGGATTCAAAAAGAAGCTCGATGTATGGGTGCCACACGACTTGACGCAAAAAAACATTTTTGCCCATATGGATGCATGCGAATCGCTTCTGAATCGCAACAAAATCGACCCGTTTTTGAAGCGGATGGTGACTGGCGATGAAAAGTGTGCCACTTACGACAACGTGAAGCGCAAACGGTCGTGGTCGAAAAGCGGTGAAGCTGCCCAGACGGTGGCCAAGCCTGGATTGACGGCCAGTAGGTTCTTCTGTGTGTTTGGTGGGATTGGCAGGGAACCATCCACTATAAGCTGCTCCCCTATGGCCAAACGCTCAATTCGGACCTATACTGCCAACAACTGGACCACTTGAATGCAGCACTCATGCAGAAGAGGCCATCTTTGATCAACAGAGGCCTAATTGTCTTCCATCAGGACAACGCCAGGCCACACACATCTTTGGGGACGCGCCAGAAGTCCCGGGAGCTCGGATGGGAGGTTCTTTTGCATCCACCGTATAGTCCGGATCTCGCACCAAGTGATTACCACCTATTTCTGTCCATGGCGAACGAGCTTGGTAGTTGGAAGTTGTCCACAAGAGAGTCCTGTGAAAATTGGCTCTCCGAGTTTTTTGACAATAGGGAAGCGAGCTTCTATAAGAGGGGCATTATGAAGTTGACATCTCGTTGGGAACTCGTCATCGAACAAAACGGCGCATATTTGACTTAAATCGCATTATTATAACCAATTTTATGAACAATTGAAAATTCAATAAAAATACCGCAAGACTTTTTTGACAACCTTATATGTATGACAAATTGTTTTGTATACGTTTATCACTAAAAATGTCACACCTTACGTTAACAGACACTGCTGTTGGCATTGCTCAACCTACGTACATAAGAGGGTCGTTTGAAAAGTTCGTGCAAAGTCAATGATATGGCGCAACTGGCGCATATCGAGGATGTGTTTAGTTAGTAGCATCTCTTGGAAGAATACACATCAAGTGTCAAAGGGTCTATTTCTTTGTGTTCAGCATTCGTTCGAATTGAGGAAGTTTCCATCACGACAACAGACCTGCTTACGCCTCAGTAGTTGTGGGCGCGAAGTTAAGCAAAAAAGGTTTCAACTCGCTTCACATCCCGCCTATTCTCCAGACTTTGCTCCCTCGGATTACTATTTGTTTTCGAAGAAATGGCTGGCGGGAAAATTATTTTATTCCAACGAGGAGGTGATTACAGAAACGTATGGCTGTTTGTCAGACTTGGACAAATTCAATTTTTCGGAAGGAGTCAACTACCTAGAAGCGTTGGATGAAGTGTATAAACTACATATGTCGAAAAATAAAAAAAAGGTGTACCCCAAAGAAAGAAAGAAGTTGTTTTTATTTTTGCACGGACGTTTCAAACGATGATCGCGATCCATATATATATACATATATATAATTGGCGTATATTGGTCGAGCTCCTTCTCCTATTTGTGGTGCGCGTCTTGCAGTTGTTCCATAAATGGAGGGATCTACTGTTTTAAGTCCACTTCGAACGGCAGATTCATAAAAAAAACATTTTTCATGGCAGATATACACTCGGAAGCTTACCATTGCCTGCCGGGGGGCAAACGCTTTTAGAAAAAACCTTTTCCTTAATTTTGATGTTTCATGCACGGAGATTTGAACTTACTCGCATTCGAATGGTAGTCACGTAACAACTCATTCGGCTACGGCGTCTCGTATGTATTTATTGAATTCGATAAGATCGCATCACTAGCGAAGAAGTTCGCAATCAGCTGAATCGTACCAGAAATTTATTTCACTAATTCAAGTTTTCCCGGCAATCAATATATTCACATTGAACTTGAACAGCGAATGTTGCAAGTTCGCCAGCAACATTGTATCGCAGCTATTTCGGCTGGTAATTGGAAAGTTGTAGAGGTAACTGGTTAGTTTTGAGTTTGCCAAATTTAGCAAAACCACGTAGTAAACGTGCCAAACAAAGCGAGAAAGAGGAATTTCAGCAACAAAATTTACGAGTAAACACATTTATGTATGCTCACGTAAGCTATGGGAGGCGTGTTTAGCTGCTTGTGTTGATTATCGCTGTGTTGGTGACCAAAAACATACGCAAAAACACTTTGCGACAGAAAAATAGCGCAAAAAGTGATTAAAATATAAAAATGAAAATTAAGTACAGAAAGGCTTAAGGTATTTGTATATCTTTAAATTATGACCTGGTTAATTGAGTATACAGAAAGTTGTGAAGAGCAGATAGAGTATAGATCCAAGGATACTTTCTTGGGGAACACCGGCATTTATTGGCGTAACGCTTGCATAAGTTCTATCGCGCTTGATCCTGAAGTATCTATTGTTTAGATACGAGGTTAAAACGCCAAAAAATTCCTTTGGAAACAAGATCTTTAGCTTATGGATCCATAGCTTACCGAAGGCCTGAGCAGCATAGAGCAATATGAAAAATCATACTTTTTTCTCATGAATTGCGTTTTCTATTACGCTTCGATTGCGGCTTCTATTACGGTATAACTTTTCTAACAAAAAAAACTTATGTAAACAAGGTTTTTTACATTTTATGTCAGAGCACCTTCATTGCCGTAAAGCACCTTTTTATTTAAGGGGACAGATACCTGTAAAATTTCGAAAAAAAAACAATTTTTTTTCATAAAATGTTAATATATTCCTTTAAGAATATCTCAAAACATTTTTAGGTATTTCTTATATTATAGATCGTCAACCGTGACGACTCTATTCTTTGCGTTCGAGCGCTGGGAGAGGTATAGTTACGTTGCCGACATTGAATTTTCATGTATTCAAACTTCAGACGCGTTTTTCTGAAAACTATACTTTTCGAATTGGCCCACACGGTAACTCGAAAAGTTACTGACCGATCTCCCTGAAATTTTGCACACATCTTTTCTATGATATTACTTTCTATGTATTTCAAGCTTTCAAAAAATTTTCGAAAACAAATTTAAAAATAGTAGGGAAATTCGCCCCAAAATTCATTTTATTTCTCGAATTTTTTTTCCATTTGTTTTTAATTCATATAGAAATTATGACATTAATAAACAAAACAATTTTTGGTTTTTTGTATTCAGGTCACTGACGCCGATGCTAAAATGCCCGCCGATTGAGAAGTCCCTGGAAGATCCTGGTCCAATAAATAATAATAATACTCTGACTAGCAACTAAACACCTATTTAGGGTAGGCCAAAATGAGAAGGCAAGCCTCGGTGGGCTCACGATCGAGGTTTTACAGCTAAATATGTTAGAGTGTTTTTAAATAAAATATCTTAGAACCTGGGTAATTTAAATAAAGATAGAACATTTTTTTTTTCTTTTTTCACTTGTAATCGTATTGCCACGCCCAGTAGTTAGGGCGCTATAGAAAGTAAATGTGAGCGAATTTCAGGAACGTTGGTGTAAAAGTTGTTCGACACAGTATTTCTTTGAATGAATATTTAATTCAACGTTTGCTGAAAATTATTTTATTGATAATTTTAAAATTTTTATTGTATATAATTTTTGGAAAAAGTTTCGCACTTAAAAGCCTTTTACTAAATAAAAAAATTGCCCGCCAAATGAATTCTTATTTGATCACACTTTGATTGACTACCGTTATTATTGCGGTTTATCAAATAAAAACAAAAAAAAGCTACTCGAAGGCCTACAAACAAACGAAGCCTGGTTCCATGAAAGGAAGCGCAGCAGAGCGAAGAAATTGGGCATCGGATTTATGGTGGCATACGCTTCGTTGCCAAGTACTTTTGTTAACTCCGATTAACTTATGACTCGACGTGATCTGCATCATACTAAGATTTTATAAAAAAAAAAATATAAAATAAATAATTGACGTCTGTTAGGTGTTTGGGGCCGAGCACTTCCTCCTATTCGTGGTGAGCGTCTTGATGTTGTTCCACAAATGGAGGGATCTACAGATTTACGCCATCTCCGAACCGCAAATGGTTTTTACGATAAGCAGAAATACACTCGGAGGTTCGCCGTTGAATGCGACCACTATTAGAAAAACTTTTATTTTTTTATTTTTTTATACATTTTTTTTTTAGTTTTATAAAGTCTTTATTATTTCAAGGATGACGCGACCATAGACTACTTCTTTGAGTGTTTGGAGGGCACTTCAATGTCAGACGGACATGTCAGCGGGAAAATTAGTTCCCTGCCAAAGCTTCTACTAACAGACTGAATCAGCTGGAGCTCGCACTCAATCGCCCTAATACGCTTAGTTAGACAATCAAGAATAATAATAAAATTAATGTAAGTTCTAATTTAAACTATTTACAAGGGCGAACAGGTCACTTTTTCATTCCTTCCTTCACTAAAAATATTTCCGTAATTTTTAATATTTTATTTTATTTAATAAAAAGTTAATATTTGGTTTGATCCAGTTCCAGTCATGATCAGTGTCATGTCTCGCTTGAGCGAGAGTCTTGGACTTGGAATGGCATGGATGATATTGTGGATACTCTATTAGACTACTCCTTATACAGTACACGGTGCCACTTTATCGACAAAAAGAGTGATTAAATGCCTAGAAGTACAACTAGACTCAAGATAAAATTACGGGACGCACATAAGTCATGCTTCCACAAGTAAAGTAAGTTCATGGCAAATCCAAATTCATGGAGGTCAAACTCAGAGCACGCGAAAACTTTTAATGGACATAACGAACTCGATTCTTTAATACGGATGCGAAATATGGGCAAAGTCGCTAAGGGTGAAATGTCGGTGAAAAACTTTATAATCTGTGCAACGCAACTGCGCTCTCAGAGTGGCTTCTTCATACAGAACAGTATCAGAAGCTGCGGTTTTAGTTATCAGAGGAACCATCCCTATAGACATTTTGGCCCAAGATCGCAAACGGTTGGCAAATAAGGTAGAATCTGAACAGTGCGGTAAATGGATAGCAAAAATAATACCCGATTTAAAAAAGTTAGTAGATAGAAAGCACGGTGAAGTTAATTATCGCAACGTTTTTGTCCGGAAACGGGTCCTTTCGCAAGTATTTGTGGCGAATGGGAAAGGTGAACGTACCAAATTACATTTATGAAGATACTGAATGCGATGATGCGGACCACACATTTTTCACCTAAAGAAATGATCGATAAATTGATGATAGGCGAGGAAAAATGGAATACTGTCGCAAATTTCATTGAGAATATTATCCGAAAAAAGGTGTGGAATGAAAACTTGTGCTCAAGAGCAATATGCATATGTTTTTTAAAACAGGCAACCCTGCACGCAAGGTGATTAAGTGAACGTGTCCTTCATGGACCAATGCGGGAGCAGTCCACGGGTTGAGGGAAAAATCCAAGAGAACAGGTGGGATGCTTTAAGTGGAATCACCACACACGTAGTGCCGATGGTCGCACAGTAGCGAAGGCACTTTTAACCCAACCTCACAACCAAGCAAGAAAAAAATTAATACACACTTATACGTAATTAGATACAACTAAGATTAGTAAAGAATGAAAAACCAAAATTACATTGAAACAATATCTTATTTATTTAATTTAACAATATCACAGGTCACAGTGAACAAGTTTAATGATGAACAACGTGGGCAACTGGGGCAGCAAAAACTGATTTTACAACAGGTGCAGCATGGACGACTGGCACCACGGGAGCAACAACAGACTTCACCACTGGAACATGATGAACGACTGGAGCGGAGTAGGACTTCACAACAGGTACAACAGGAGCAACAGTCTTCACCACTGGAACATGATGAACTACTGGAGCCGAGTACGTTTTCACCACAGGAACCGAATAGGTCTTCACTACGGGAACAACGGGCGCAACAGTCTTAACAACTGGAACCACTGGAGCAGCATGTACGACTGGAGCCACAGTCTTTACAACGGGTGTTACAATATGGCCATTGTTATGCACTTGAGTGATGCTCTGGTGGGAGACGGCAGTTGGAACGCTGTGCACTACAGAACCCACTTTGGCAACAACGGGTTGTGCGATGAAACCAGGAGCGGCAGTGGCGATGGCGAAGAAAGCGATGAAAGTGATCTTTGAGGATATTGAATTATTAATGAAATTTTAGAATATATCCTAAGTCTAGAGATGTAAAAGACTTACGTATTTGAACATGTTGCTTTTGTTGACGGAGTTGTGGTTGTTCACTGTTTAAAGGGTGGAAGCTGATTGATGGCTTTCAGATGAATTTGTGCGAAATTTATAGTGCCAAAAAATATACGCTGAATGCAACTGAACTGAGCATAAAAACATAGCGCATTGAACTTGAACCTTAAAATTTTGCGACACCAACTGCCCATAATTAACATTATTCGCGAGCTTTGAGTACGCACACATTCACATATGCGCATGTAAATAGATACTCAACAATAAACATTACTGAAGTAGTGAGTTTAGGAGGCGCGCTTGATTGAATTTGTTTCGCTTTTGAATATTTTGCCTTGGAAAGCAGAAAATAAGTATCTTATTTAGCGCCACCAAAGTATCTGCTAGAAAACTGACAGCGAGAGCTACTCTTCAGGAGCTTTATTGAAATGTTTGGGCAATTAAACGCACATTAATTAGCTTAAGTTCAACTCTAAAGCCCAATTACAATGATTTGGCAAATATTTTTAAGTTTCAGCTCAAGTGATTGCCGGGGACGACTACTAACTCTGTGCATACTTCATAGACCCAATACTAACGGCTTTTAAAAAATATTTTCTTAAAAATAAGTAAGTAACAAAAGACAGGGTCCACAAATACATATATAATACATATGCACAATGCATACATATTTATTTTAAATAGTTCATTTGCGTATTCGATTTCGAATGATCGTCCATTAATTTGTTGTTTGTATGTACTCGTTTGTATTTTGTGGTCAAATTTTTACGCGTAAGTCATTGCCAATAATCCATTGACTTGGTGTGTAACCGTTGAACTTAAAAATATCGATGTATACTTTAACTGAATATATAAATTCCTCGCATATCTCTCAGCTTATCATCAGTTAACCAACAAATTTCAAAGAGCTAACACTAGCAGCAAAAATATAACAGCAAAATGTTCAAATACGTATGTTTCCTTTATTGAAATTAATTAAAAATTCAATATTTGCAATAACTACGAAAACTATTTTTTCTTCCGAGCAGGTCACCTTCATCGCTTTCTTCGCCATCGCCACCGCCGCTCCTGGTTTCATCGCACAACCCGTGGTTGCCAAAGTGGGTTCTGTAGTGCACAGCGTTCCAACTGCCGTCTCCCACCAGAGCATCACTCAAGTGCATAACAATGGCCAGATTGTAACACCCGTTGTTAAGGCTGTGGCTCCAGTCGTACATGCTGCTCCAGTAGTTCCAGTTGTTAAGGCTGTTGCACCCGTTGTTCCCGTAGTAAAGACCTATTCGGTTCCTGTAGTGAAAACGTACTCGGCTCCAGTAGTTCATCATGTTCCCGTTGTGAAGACTGTTGCTCCCGTTGTACCTGATGTGAAGTCCTACTCCACTCCAGTCGTTCATCATGTTCCAGTGGTGAAGTCTGTTGTTGCTCCGGTGGTGCCAGTCGTCCATGCTGCACCTGTTGTAAAATCAGTTTTTGCTGCCCCAGTTGCCCATGTTGTTCATCATTAAACTTGTTCACTGTGACCTGTGATATTGTTAAATTAAATAAATAAGATATTATTTCAATGTAATTTCGTTTCGTTTCGTTTCGTTTTTCATCCTTACTAATATTAGTTGTATACAATTACGTATAAGTGTGTATTGATTTTTTTTCCTTTTGTTTGGTTGTGAGGCTGAGTTAAAAGTGCCTTCGCACGATATAGCAACCATCAGTACTACGTGTGTGGTGATTCCACTTAAAGCCTCCCACCTGATCTCTTGGATTTTTCCCTCAACCCGGGGACTGCTCTCGCATAGCTCCAAGAAGGACACATTCACTTAATCACCTTGCGTGCAGGGTCGCCTGTTTTGAAGAACATATGCATATTGCTTTTCAACGTAAGCTTCCATTTCACGCCTCTTTTGTCGGATAATATTCTCAATGAAATTTGCGACGGTATTCCATTTTTCCTCGCCTATTGTCATTTGATCGATTATTTCTTTAGGAGAAAAAGGCTTGGTCCGCCTTATTCCATTCAGTATCTCCATAAATGTAATTTATAAATACTTGCAAAAGGATCCGTGTCCGGACAAAAACTGTGTGATAATTAACTTTACCGTTCTTTCTTTCTATCCACTTTTTTAAATCGGGCATTAGTCTCGCTGTCCATTTACCGTACTGTTCAGATTCCATCTTGTTTGCCAACCGATAACTAAACCGCTGTTTCTGATACTGTTCTGTATGAAGAAGCCACTCCGAGAGCTCAGTTACGTTGCACAGATTGTAAAGTGTTTCACCGACATTTCACCCTTAGCTAATTTGCCCATATTTCGCATTCGTATTGAAGGATCGAGTTCGTCGTGTCCATTAAAAATTTTCGCGTGCTCTGAGTTCGATTTGGATTTCCATGGATTTGGATTTGCCATGAACTTACTTTACTTGTGGAAGCATGATTTATGTGCGCCCAGTAAGTTTATCTTGAGTCTAGTTGTACTTCTAGGCATTTGATCACTCTTTTTGTCGATAAAGTGGCACCGAGTGCTGCATAAAGATTTGTCTAATAGAGCATTCACACTAGCGACCAAGCCGTTCCAAATCTGGTCTCGCTCAAGCAAACTTTTTTTTGACACTGATCGTGACTGGAATGGGATCGAACCGAAACTTTACTGTTTCCGATAGTGGTAATACGGACGTTACGAAACAATGTATTACTAATATTTAACCAGAGGTTAACGAAGTCAATGAAGTGAAAATTATCTTTCATTCGTGCAAGTTGCTCTGGGAAGAGTTGCTAGAATAGTTAATAAATTATATAAAGTTAATAGGAAAACCGTTGCCGTGCTCACAAGCTGAGATCAAAATCTCACTCACACGCCAATTTATAAAGTCAATAGGAAAAGCAGTCCAAAAATCCAACCGAATTACTTTTTTATTGATATTTTCCAAGAGCACCGTGTCGCACATCCACCACGGAAGAATCGCATAAGTAGGCTAAGGAAAAATAAAAGAACGGTCCAAAATAGTGAGGTAAGCACACATAGATGATCTCCTGACCGCAAAAAAATGTTCATCCGACCTTTTGGTTGAATACGGCAGGCACTAAACAGGCAGCAAAGCACATACGAGCCATGGAGTGCAAAAGTTTAGCAAGAGAATCCTAGGGTTGTAGTTCAAGAATCCTGACATGGATGTACATCATGATAATTAGAAAATGGCAACATACGAACTGCCTTTTTGGACAGTATAACACATGGGATGAAATGTCCTGAGCCTAACACACTAGTATTAGTTTTATTGCATTCGCTTTTTTTCAGTTAGTACATAACATTAAAAATACAGATGTTAAAATTTTATGATATTCTATTTCTTAGTTCGTGAGTTATTGTGCTGAGGGTGTCGCTACTATTGGCGGTAACACAGAAAACATAAAAAGTACGTAAAATCCTTTTGATTGATGCCTGAGTTAGCTGACATCGTAAAGATATCAAAATAACGAGATGGCTTGATATTGCATGGGCATTTGACTATGAGAAAGCTCTGTTCAAAGTGGGTGCCGCATTTGCTCACTGTTGACCAAAAACACACAAGCCACAAGTCAATAAAAAAAATGCTCACCGGTAAGAAATTTCGCTCTAATGAAGAGATTATCGCTGAAACTGAGGTATATTTTTAGGCGAAATATATATCGTTCTTCAAAAGTGGTATTGAAATGTTAGAGCGGCGCTTGAATGATTGCGTTGTTCTTGATGGAAATTACGTTGATGAATTAAGCTAATTTTGAACAAAAAAACATCACATGTTTTCTTTGTTAGGCCCGGGACTTTTCAGCCCATGTGTTAGGTAACAGAGACTAGCGCTTAGCATTACGTGCGCCATAGTTGCGATACCGTTTCAGATCCATAGTTAGTCAGAAAACAAACAAGCGTACCGTGTTTAATATAACTAGGGAGGGTTTTATTAAAGAAAAAGTAATTTCTTCCAAGAACACAACTGCGATGAGACCGCAGCTCCCACTTGCGCAACTACACAGAGATGATATCACTAAGGTCAGTAGATTAGAGAATAATTTCCAGATCGAACTGAAGAATGAAGTCAACTGGAGTATACCTGCTTTCGAAAGAAAACTCCAAGAGTATACAAATAGCTCGAGGGCATCTGAAGGTATATGTACTGGAAAATGTATATGACCCCAAAACAAAGCGGTCTTTTCCGAAGGATAGTTTTCTCAGAATCTTCCACGTAGAAGAGTATGCCACCTGTCTATTTGAAGGAATGGGCGTTTGACCTCTTTTATACGAGAAAATGCACTCCATCTTTGAAAATTTCACATAATGACCTTTCAGCTTTGGATCTTTGTTCTTTGAAGCTACACAAAGCTCGCTGAATAAAAATCAGTACCCGTACCAGGAGGGATTTTTTGGTGCTTTATTTGTAATGATTTTCTTTCAAAAAATTATACAACAGCGGATTGGTCCAGCCGACGTGTAAATCTACTTTAAACTGATTGTAAAAAATCAAAATTGATTTGTTCCTAAAGATAAACATACCAACAAAAGATAACAGTAGTCAAGAATATACGCCCATTCACAGCGCTGCTTCCCAAAGCTAGGTCAGTTAGACTTCCGTCCATTGGCACTCAACTGAAATCTGGGTGCAAAGCATAGAGAGTAAAGTACCAAACAGGTTACTCTTTATTTCGCATCAACTTCATACTTAGATAACCTCCGCGCAAGTGTGTAAGTATGTGTGTGTTTAGGTTTTTATTTCTACCAACCTTTATCAATTTTATCTATGTACTTATGTTTCCTTCTGTACCAACAACAAATAACCTATGCTAAGTGAATTAATTAATGCGGTGGCGCTGAGCATGACGGATTTCGTATAAAAACGCCAAGCAAGTCTGACAATACCATCAGTTCCAATTTACTTACAATCAAAGCAACAAATTTGCACAAGCGAAAAAAATCAAAATGTTCAAATACGTAAGTGGGCTGTGCCTTAATTCTGTAGTAACATTTTCTAATGACAATTTTCTTTTCCTTTTCGTAGTTCGCATTCTTCGCCCTCCTCGCTGTCGCCGCCGCCAAACCTGGTCTGCTCGCCGAGACACATACCGTTGTGCAACCAGCTGTAGTTGCTAAAACTGCCTACGTCGACACGAGCGCCTCCTCGGCCATCACCCACCAGAGTCACGTGAACTTGGTCAGGAAGGTGCCAGTTGTACCAGTAGTCCATGCTGCTCCGGTCGTCCATGCTGCTCCGGTCGTCCATGCTGCTCCGGTCATCCATGCTGCTCCAGTCGTCCACGCTGCTCCAGTTGTCCATGCTGCCCCCGTTCTGAAGACCATTGCCACACCAGTGGTGCACGCCGCTCCAGTCGTTCATGCTGCACCCGTTTTGAAGACTGTCGTCACTCCAGTGGTTCATGCCGCCCCGGTGGTGCATGCCGCCCCTGTTTTGCCAGTCGTGCACTCAGCACCTCTTATTAAGACTGTTGTCTCTTCTCCTGTTGCTTACAGCATCCACCACTAATTATCTGATTAACTTGATTGTAATTTCAAAATAAGATTAAAAAACAAACAAAAAATAGAAAAATTAAAATCTATAATTAGAACTAACTGTTTATATGGTATTTATCGCATCGAAGATAAGGCAAACTTTCAAGTCCTTACAGTTGTCTTAATGATAGACTATACAACTTTGACCCTTACGAATTTTATTACATCCACATTGCTTACGTAAGTTAGGACAGATGGCAATTGTCGAATAATGGACAAAGTTAGTGATACAAAATTAAAAAGGTGCCATTCATTTTTATAAAACTAAAAACAAAAACGGAAAGACAAAAAATAAGGGTAATGGAAATATCCGATTAGTGACTATTAGGAATTGCGGGTGAAGAAACGCTGCATGATAATATGGAAATTTTGCAGGCAGATACATTATAAGTCTGCCAGTCTATTAAAACTGAGTACCAGGATGTCTTCGCAATGAATCTTAGATGACGACCAGCCTCACGACGAAATTACATATTTTCAAATAACCAGAATTTCAATAACATTCTTCACCAACTAAGACACTTCGGAAAAGTGACACGATGCATAATCCAAAGACAAACTTCTCTGAATATTTTGCCAGCTATGAATATGTCATTGAAAGTGTTATATACTCTGACAGCTCCTAAAATATAACCATTAGAAAAACTATCATCGCCATCTCATGGCGCTTTACTTAATCAATGAAAACTGACCGGATGATGGGAAATTCTGTGTTGCTAAAGCGTCCATTGAGTTTTACGTGGGTATCTCGCAGCATCGGCTTTACACTACGTTGCTCAAAAGCACATCGGATTAAAATAATGTGTCGATCAGCTGAAATAATTTATGGTACTAGTTGTTAGTTGTAGAAAGGACTCACTAGTAACCTTGGTGAGGTTCGAGGCTTATCTAAGCCTCTACCCTGCCTTGGCTCCGACACCCATCTGCTATGCAACTCAACATTGAGCCTGAACCTCTACACTCATTTGGCTGTAAAATCACAACCACGGAGATACTCCTGCTCGCTTTGATACTAGATTTAAATCTCGGACGGACCTTGTTTTTATTAATACTCCTTCCCTCACAAAAACTGTCAATTCGTTACGTAGAGCTTCCACATCAATCACTACTCGATCTTTCACACTGACAATAGAAACTTTTCTGTCCGCGAAATACCTGCGCCAGAGACACTGCGTTCCTTCAGAAAACTAAGATGGGGTAACATGTGATCGGACGTAATCATATTCAAAGTGGAGAAAGAAAGGTGGCGTTCTTACAAAATATATTCTTAAAGTGTACTTCGAAATTTTTACAAGGGCGATTTCGCAATCTGTGGCCTCTGCTATACTTACAGTACCCGTAAGATTCCTTTTACGGTGCGTAGAAAGAAATATTGAATGGTATTTAGGCTTACCTTTAATATGAAACAAAGCATTAGGTTTAGGATTCTGGTTGCATCTACTTGATTATTACAATATCATAGAAATGCTAAAGAAAGGTGACAACTTCGAACACGATTTTTTTGCTATAGGATTTTGTAGTCTTTGATAATAAAGACTACGTCAAATAATAAGATTGGTGATTAGGTGGTCTATGAAACCCACCCAATGTTCTAAAAAATTAATAATAAAACAAAAAAAAAATTTTTTTACTGAAAACATATTAAGTCTAAAGCACTTGTTTTATTGTGGCATTTAGTCGCATGAAAATTAAACAATATTTAATATATATTTTATATTTTCATTTCGACTCGTCGCTTGTCTTTCAAAAGATTTTTCTAAAACTCTCTCCACCGTGGGAACTTGAGTCTCTATAAATATAAGTTCGTACTGCTCCATTCAACCGCTCTTGTGACTTCGTACTTCTTAACTAAGGGAGATTACTCCTCTCACTGAGGGAGATTAAGACGAAATATGTTCTTTTTATTTTTGTATAAAAATTTTTTTCAGAGTCGTCAAAAAATTGTTTTTGCCAAGTATTTAATTAAATTCTAAGTAAAATGATTACTAAAATTTCCTCTTCTATGGATGGCAGTAGTAAATTAAAACCTATTCTGCCTTTGACAACTGATAATTTTTGATTCGATTGATTAAAGCGGCATAGGAAAATGTAAAGAAAAAAGACGTTTTGATTGTAAACTGTTATTCTTTTTAACCAGTAATGGGTATAATCACCATTCCTTACAATTATTTAATTATTTTAGTTGGAATAGCCCCATAAAGTAATCCAGGTTGCTTAAAAAATTGTGGATCAATCTGCTTTAATCGCATGAATTAATGAAATTATCTTCAATCTGTTTCTCATACAGCTTTTCCTTTATTCCCATAAGTTATAGTGGGCGGAGTAGCTGGATAGTTAATAAATTACATAACTATTGGTATTATCCTTCTCAGCACTCCCAACTCAAAAAGACTGCTTATTAGACTTAACACTTAGCATTAAAGGAAACCGCTATCAAAACGGATATTGGCTTGAATCACTTATAAATTATGTACGATTGGAGAAACAGCCTTCGCAACGAGTATTACAATAGGCCACAAAAAAGTCTCACGGTGTCGAACCGCAGCTCCGAGGTGGCCAACTGACATCGCCGGGACGACTGATGAGACGACTACTGACTTTGCGTGCCAGAGATCAATTTTAGCATGGGCTGTGTGCGTGGCGCGCCATATTGCTGAAACCAAAGATCGTCCAAGTCCATGTCTTCAATTACCGGCCACAAAAAGTTGCTTAACATATCTTTGTAGTGCTCACAGTTTTCCGAAATGGAGTTTCCACCATTCACCGCTCTAAAATAAGCATCAAACTGCCACTCTTTGAGGATGCATTGGCTACTCGAGGGTCACGTGCGGTTTTTCCGATCACCAGACATGGCAGTTTGCTTATCGAAATGTGCTTCACCAGAAAGATGATTTTGACCACCATGTAAAGGGTGTTTTTTTAGAGGTTAGGTTTTCAAGTTGGCACTACTTTTTTCGTAGATGGTCTTTTTGACAGCTGTCACTTGATTTATGCTCAGTTTGGTTTGCCATTTCATAATGAATAGACTTACACCTGAACAACGTTTGCAAATCGTGCAAATTTATTACGAAAATAATGGTTCGGTTCGCGCGACGCATCGAAGAAAATTTTGTTCAGCGATGAAGCTCACTTTTGGTTGAATGGGTATGTCAATAAGCAAAATTGTCGCATTTGGAGTGAACATAATCCACAAGCCATTGCTGAGACGCCGTTACATCCTCAAAAAGTCACTGTTTGGTGTGCTCTATGGGCAGAGGGAATCATTGGTCCATATTTCTTTAAAAATGAAGCCGGCCATAATGTTACAGTCAATGGAGAGCGCTATAGAGCCATGATTAATGACTTTTTCGTGCCTGAATTGGACGATGTTGATGTGGACGACCTTTGGTTCCAACAAGACGGCGCTACATGCCATACAGCCAACGCAACAATCGATTTATTGAAGGAAACTTTTGGTGAGCGCATTATCTCGCGCCGTGGACCTGTGGCGTGGCCTCCAAGATCGTGCGATATAACACCGCTGGACTATTTCTTGTGGGGCTATGTGAAGTCGCTTGTCTACGCAGATAAGCCCGAGACGATTGACGTCTTGGAAGAGAATATTCGGCGCGTTATTGCTGACATACGGCCCCAATTGCTGCAAAAAGTGGTCGAAAATTGGGCCTCTCGGCTGGAATTTATTCGAGCCAGCCGCGGCGGCCACTTGCCCGAAATCATTTTTAAGACATAATGGCAAACCCTTATCTTTATAATAAAGCTAAATTCTTGGCCATAACATTAAATTATATACGTTTTATTTCATCTTGAAAACCTAACCTCTAAAAAAAACACCCTTTATATACAATGTACCTACTCGTATGCCCATAATTAGCGCAATCGTTCTTTATTGGTGCGATTCTTGATGTAGTACCCTAAAGAGGTTTTATGCTGCCTCTGAAACTCAGATAGTTTTTTAAGAGCACATTTTCATGGCAGACATGAACTTAGAGGTTTGTCATCAACTGCAAAGGGGCGATTAATATTTGAAAAACATCTCGTATCACTCGATGTTCCATTGTACACAGTGGCCATTGAACCCAAAACCCGCCGAATGGCAGTCACGCTCAAACCCATTCGGATACGGCCGAATATAAAATTGATTAACTGATTCTCAGCGATAACCGCAATTGACTGGCAACGTACTCGCATTAGACATTCCACGCCTTTTGAAAAGCCTCTCAACGAAATGGCGCCAGCTGTATAAGTATAAGTAAAACAAAAAACAAAAATACAAAAAAATTAGAGGCATAACGAGAAACATCAATCATTGATTGCCTGTGCGCAGGGCATGCCAAGATGAGCTTTGGAGGCCTATTCTCGTGAGCCCGTAATAAACCCACGCAAGATTAGAAAAATTTTCGTGCCAAGCTTTGTATTTGTATTTATTTGTAGAATAATCATGCAAGGTTCAATTTAATCGCTTAATTAGTAAGAAAAACGAGGTATACACTAGCAACAGAGGTAAGCAAAATCAATAAAGTTCATTCAGTTTGAAGTATGAATTCCTTTTAATGTCGCTTTTAAGGTCTTCGTGTACTTGTGTGCATTCACATGATTGCATTTGAATCAGCACTTTTTGAAGTTGGGGTGAAAAGGAGCTAGAAATATCAACTCATTGCAAAGCAAACATAAATTTTATGTAGATTTGGATGTATGTTTTTGTTGTATGTAGTAAAAAATTACTTTGCAAATTGAAATTTTGTATACATATACATATTTAATACACAATTAACATTTTAACGAGACTATTCAAATAGATTTTTTAACAGTAGTTTTAGTTCAACATTTTCTCTTTAATTGCGACATTCGCTGTACTCTACGAAGGAGGAAAATAGTAAAGCTTTATGTAGGTATAGTATTTCCTTTATTTATGTACGCATATATTTGGCTAACCTTTGCGGTTATTATAAGTATAATAATAACAAAAACCTGCTTGTTGCGCGCACTTTCTTAGTTTGAAGTTCAATAGAAATATACACCATTGAGCTAGCGGGTTTTGAACTTTTAATTTTCGTACTATAAATTTGGCTAAAATCCATAGGAAGCTATCAAACGCCTTCTACACTTCTAACAGTAAACAACCACAACTCCAACAAAAACAACAACACCATGTTCAAATACGTAAGAATCTGAGCTATTTTAGTATATTTTGGCGAAACGAAATTAATTATCATCATTTTATTTTAATTCAGATCGCCTTCGCTGCTCTCTTCGCCATCGCCACCGCCGCTCCTGGTTTCATCGCACAACCCGTTGTGGCCAAAGTGGGTTCGGTAGTGCACAGCGTTCCAACTGCCGTCTCCCATCAGAGCATCACTCAAGTGCATAACAATGGCCATATTGTAACACCCGTTGTGAAGACTGTGGCTCCAGTCGTACATGCTGCTCCAGTAGTTCCAGTTGTTAAGGCTGTTGCGCCCGTTGTTCCCGTAGTGAAAACGTACTCGGCTCCAGTAGTTCATCATGTTCCAGTTGTGAAGTCTGTTGCCCCCGTTGTACCTGTTGTGAAGTCCTACTCCGCTCCAGTCGTTCATCATGTTCCAGTGGTGAAGTCTGTTGTTGCTCCCGTGGTGCCAGTCGTCCATGCTGCACCTGTTGTAAAATCAGTTTTTGCTGCCCCAGTTGCCCATGTTGTTCATCATTAAAACTCTTCTTTATGATACCGGCTGTCTTATGTTTGTTAAAATAAATTTGAATGATGTTATTTAATTTTAAATGTGATGTGTTTTGCTAAAGAAATTTTGCTAGAAGATTTTAGTCAACACATTAAATTATAAGTGGTATTTGCATAGGTCAAGATAATGTCAAAGGGATTAAAGCCAACCTCCATTTTGTTAAGTCCAGCAGCGCTCTTGTTGAGTTTCGAGTGCTGTGAAGGATAATACTAATTTTTATGTAATTTATTAACTATTCCGGCTACTCTGCCCCATATAACATGCGTGAATGAAGGAAAGTGTGTATGAGAATGAGAGTGTATGAGAGTGTATGAGAATGGAAAACAGATACAAATTAAAATTTTATATTATTAATTCATGCGATTAAAGTAGATTGATCCACAATTTCTTTAAGCAGCCTTGACTTACTTAAAGGGGCTATTCCAACTCGAATAATTAAGTAATTGTAAGGAATGGTGGTTATACCCATTACTGATTACAGTTTACAATCAAAACTTATTTTTTCTTCACATTTTTCTCTAGGGCTTTAATAAAATCAATAAAAAATTATTACTTCTTCCGGCGAAGGAGTTTAAATTTGCTATAACCATCCATAGAAGAAGAAATTTTAGTAATCATATTACTTAGAATATATATAAATACTTGTCAAAATCAATTTCTTGACGACTCTGAAAAAATTTTGTACACAAAAATGAAAAGAAAATATTTGGTCTTAATCTCCCTTAGTGATAGGAAGATTATTTAAGAAGTACGATGTCACAAGAGCGGTTGAATGGAGCAGTACAAACTTATATTTATAGAGGCCTAAGTTTCCACGGTCAAGCTTCCACGGTAGACTTAGCCGAATGGTTTGGTGCGTGACTATCATTCGGAATTCAGAGAGAACTTAGGTTTGAATCTCGGTGAAAGACCACAATGAAGAAAACGTTTTTTCTAATAGCGGTCGCCCCTCGGCAGGCAATGGCAAACCTCCGAGCGTATTTCTGCCATGAAAAAGCTCCTCATAAAAAATATTAAAAAAAGTCACAGGGGGCTATATCTGGGGAATACGTTGGCTCTGGCATCATTAGTGTGTTGTTTTTGGCCAAAGAGTCACGCACAAGCAACGATGGGTGAGCAGGGGCGTTATCGTGATGCAAGAGTCAATTTTTGTTCTTCCACAAATCCGGGCGTTTCGGGCGGATTGCTTCACGCAAATTGCGCATAACTTGCAGGTAATATTCTTTATTGACCGTTTAACCCTGTGGCAAGAACTCATTATGCACAACGCCCCTGTAATCGAAGAAAACGGTTAGGAAAACTTTTACATTCGACCAAACTTGGCGCGCTTTTTTTGGTTTCGTTCGTGAGGAAGCTTCCATTGAGATGATTGAGCTTTGGTGCCCATGTCATAACCATAAACCCACATTTGTCACCAGCTATGACCCTCTGGAGCAAATTTGGGTCGTCGCGGACAGAGTCCAGCATCTCATTAGCAATGCTCATGTGTTGCTGCTTTTGGTCGAAATTGGGCAGTTTTGGTACGAATTTTGCGGCGACCCGTCTCATGCCAAATCATTGAAAAAAAAATCGAATGACACGAACCAATCGATATGTCTAGGTCTTCAGCAACATCTCTAACGGCGATTCGACGATTGGCCAATACCCTTTTCTTAACTTTATACATTTTTTCGTCTGTTGTTGAAGTGCTCGGGCGTCCGGCACGTTTTTCTTCGTTCACATCTTCTCCGCCTTCTGAGAACATTTTGTACCACCGATAAAGTAGCTTCTCTGTATGACACAGTCAACATTTGGAATGCATCCGCGCACTTAATATCGTTTTTCACACAAAATTTTATACAGGTTCTTTGATCCATCTTTTGAATAGTTAAAAATCGAAGACGAGCCGAAACACTTGCAAGCAAAGCAGCTGTCAACAAGTAACTGAACATTCAAATGACGAGTTCGGGTCGGCGTGAGTGAGAGACATGAGTACCAAGATATCGCCACAAAAAATCCAAATTCGAATATACGTCACCTGCGAAAATTCAAAATTCCCAATAATTTTGAACACACCTTGTACATAAGCTTCCACGGTGGAAAGAGTTTTAGAAATAAAAATTTAAAAAACAAGAGACGAGTCGAAATTAATTAAAGTTATTAATTTTTTTTAATTTTCATGCGACTAAATTGGATTTAATTCGTTTTCAGTAAAATGTTCGTTTTTTTGTCTTATTTTTTTGTAGGAACGCTATGTCTCAGGCGCAGGTATTTCGCGGACAGAAAAGCTTCTCTTGGCGGTGTGAATGATCGAGTAGTGGTTGATGTGGCTGGAAGCTTTACGTAATGAATTGACAATTTTTGTGTGGGGAAGTGTATTAATGAAAACAAAATCCGGCCGGAGATTTAAATCTACATAGTATCAAAGCGAGCAGGAGTATCTCCGTGGTTGTGATTTTACAGCCAAATGAGTGTAGAGCTTTTGGATCAATGTTGAGTTGCATAGCAGATGGATGTCGGAGCCAAGGCATGGTAGAGGCTTAGATAAGCCTCGAACCTCAACAAGGTTACTAGTGACTCCTTTCCACACTAACAACTGGTACCACAAATTATTTCAGCTGATCGACGCATTATTTTGATCCGATGTGCTTTTGAGCAACGTAGTGTAAAGCCGATGCTGCGAGATACCCACGTAAAACTCATGTGTTGCTAAAGACACAGAATTTCCCATCATCCGGTCAGCTTTCATTGATTAAGTAAAGCGCCATGAGATGGCGATGATAGTTTTTCTAATGGTTATATTTTAGGAGCTGTCAGAGTATATAACACTTTCAATGACATATTCATAGCTGGCAAAATATTCAGAGAAGTTTGTCTTTGTATTATGCATCGTGTCACGCTTTCCGAAGTGTCTTAGTTCGTGAAAAATGTTATTGAAATTCTGGTTATTTGAAAATACGTAATTTCGTCGTGAGGCTGGTCGTCATCAAAGATTCATTGCGAAGGTAATTCAGACATCCTGCCACTCAGTTCTAATAGACTGGCAGACTTATAATGTATCTGCCTGCAAAATTTCCATATTATCATGCAGCGTTTCTTCACCCACAATTCCTAATAGTCACTAATCGGATATTTCCATTACCCTTATTTTTTGTCTTTCCGTTTTCGTTTTTAGTTTTATAAAAATGAATGGCGCCGTTTTAACTTTGTATCATTAACTTTGTCCATTATTCGACAATTGCCATCTGTCCTAACTTACGTAAGCAATGTGGATGTAATAAAATTCGTAAGGGTCAAAGTTGTATAGTCTATCATTAAGACAACTGTAAGGACTTGAAAGTTTGCCTTATCTTCGATGCGATAAATACCATATAAACAGTTAGTTCTAATTATAGATTTTAATTTTTCTATTTTTTGTTTGTTTTTTAATCTTATTTTGAAATTACAATCAAGTTAATCAGATAATTAGTGGTGGATGCTGTAAGCAACAGGAGAAGAGACAACAGTCTTAATAAGAGGTGCTGAGTGCACGACTGGCAAAACAGGGGCGGCATGCACCACCGGGGCGGCATGAACTACTGGAGTGACGACAGTCTTCAAAACGGGTGCAGCATGAACGACTGGAGCGGCGTGTACCACTGGTGTGGCAATGGTCTTCAGAACGGGGGCAGCATGGACTACTGGAGCAGCGTGGACGACTGGAGCAGCATGGACGACCGGAGCAGCATGGACGACCGGAGCAGCATGGACTACTGGTACAACTGGCACCTTCCTGACCAAGTTCACGTGACTCTGGTGGGTGATGGCCGAGGAGGCGCTCGTGTCGACGTAGGCAGTTTTAGCAACTACAGCTGGTTGCACAACGGTATGTGTCTCGGCGAGCAGACCAGGTTTGGCGGCGGCGACAGCGAGGAGGGCGAAGAATGCGAACTACGAAAAGGGTAAGAAAATTGTCATTAGAAAATGATACTACAAAATTAAACCACATCCCACTTACGTATTTGAACATTTTAATTTTTTTTTTTGCGAGTGCAAATTTGTTACTTTGATTGTAAGTAAATTGGAACTGATGGCATTCTCAGATTTGCTTGGCGTTTTTATACGAAATCCGTCATGCTCAGCGCCACCGCATTAATTAATTCACTTACCATAGGTAATTTGTTGTTGGTACAGAAGAAAATATAAGTACATAGATAAAATTGATAAAGGTTGGTAGAAATAAAAACCTAAATACACACATACGTACACGCTTGCGCTGAGGTAAGCTAAGTATGCAGTTGATGCGAAATAAAGAGTAACCAGTTTGGTACTTTACTCTCTATGCTTTGCACCCAGATTTCAGTTGAGTGCCAATGGACGGAAGTCTAACTGACCTAGGTTTGGGAAGCAGCTGTTTGAATGGGCGTTGCTTTTGTGTATGAAGAATAATATATTTTGATTCTTGTGTTATTAATCAAATGCATTTTATTTATTTATAATTTGAGTATTGCTATTTATCATATTTATTTTTCATGCATCGCCTAATGGTACTGCAATAGTTAATTACTGCGCAACAAACTATTTAATGTAACTAAAGGGTTTTTTAATAAGAGGTGTTATTTTGATATTCAATGAAAAAGGTTATTTTTTAATATAAATGATCTGATGTTTATTTCATTATAAAGAGGAAGGCACGCCGTTAATAGTGGAAAATAACATCAGGCAAATGACCACCACGACCAAGCTTACAGGACAATATCCTTTTCATGAAATTGTCCATAACCGTATTGCAAAGTGATTGCCCTATGTCCCCGATAGCCTCACGAATTCCATCTTTGAGATCTTGAACCGACCCTGGGCAGTTGGCGTTGACTTTCTCCTTCACGTGGCCCCGAAGAAAAAAATCACAAGGAGGTAAATCACAAGATCTCGGTGGCCAATTGTGATCACCTCTTTGAGAGATAACAAGGTCCGGAAACTTTTCCCTCAAAAGATCAATCGCTTCGTTGCTTGTGTGGCACGTAGCGTCGTCTTATTGAAAATAAACGTGGTCCAGATCAATACCACCCAATCCCGGCCATAAAAAATCGTTAGTCGATAGCGCAATCCATTTATCTGTAACACCTGCTATTGGAAAACCCTTTATTATTAGAGAATTTAAAGTAGTTTATACATACATACGCACACTAGGATGGCATAAGCAAATACTTTTTCAAATTAATTAATAAATTTTTTTCTAAGAACAAAAAAATTTAAGGCCTATCGCTTATTGGCTTCTTTGTTTTTTGTTTCATCTTTACCCGCGCCACCTACGTTTTAAAAATTTCTGTTGAATTCGAATGGGACAACAGGATTTTTTGGTATAAAATGAGTTCAGATTAATTACACTCCCTTTTAAGTACTTTTCACAAGTATCCAAAAGCTGATAACCTAAGCTTTATTAAAGAAAATAATAATTTAAACTATTTGAATAGGAACCCTTAAAACACCGTGGAATAAAAGAAAATGTTAAATAAATATGTATCTTTTTTTGTTTAATTTTTGGAGAGATAAAGTTTTAAAATTGAGGGTGAAATCGGAAACAGTTTATCAAAACTATTTTATACATAATTCTTCAAATATAATTTCTGTCCTCAAACGTCTATAAAAGAAATTAATGAGTAATTCTTTTTTTTAGTACATTTTAACAGTCTACCTCCTACCTAAATGAGCATATTTGAGCCTTTCTTAAGGCATGTAAAATGAAAATTCGTTGAGAAAGGTAGATAGAGGGTTAAAGTGTTTCAGAACAATTTGAAGCTGATAAGTTTTTTGGGTGTCACCGAAGACGAAAAGCTCGCAGAGTTTCAGGAAAGTACGTGAAAAAGGTTTGACTAAACTAATGTGTCTTTCCACTGAGAGCTGAATGGAGGAAAGGGAAGGTGATTGGGAGATTCGCCTTTGAAATCTACACTGACGGTTCTAAGATAAGCTGTGGTGTGCGAGCTGGTCTGAATTTGGAGCCCCTCAAATTATTCAAATCCGTTAGACTTCCTGAGCAATCAGAAAAGCCTGCAAATCACTAAAAGACTACAAAGAAATTTGTGCAAGAGTTGCCGTCTTTCAAGACCTTAAATTCCAGCTCCATTTCATCCAAATCTGTCTTACAGTGTAGCGAGAAACTAGAACTGTTTGATCATCGGCTTCAAATTACTCTGATATGGTTTCCCGCGCACATAGGAATATGCATGGTAATGAGAAAGCAGATGAGCTAGCAAGAAAAGGTACTGCACTAAACATAACAGAGGTGGTGGAATTCGCTACACCATTCAACACAGTAGAAACATCTACATATTGCTTCACACAACTAGGCTTTGCAGAAAGAAGGTGGAAGCAATTAACGACGTTTACTACAACAAAAAAACATGGCTGTCGTGCAACATACAGAGGACGAAGTACCTGTTAGGATGCTCTCGCATAAGCACAAGTCGTTTGTAAGCACAAGTCGTAACGTTTGGATCCTACGAAATGGATCTGACTAAAAAAACAGACATCACACGAGAACACTGATGGTAAAACGGCGCTAGTCGCTAATTGAGATTATTTCAATAGAAATACTCAACCACTTCAACAACAACAACAATATAATGAGACTCAAGCAGAATTGTCTGGTTAAAATTTCAGTGAAATTCTTTAGCCCTCTAGCTGTGTGTTTTAATGAACTTTAATCCCCTTAATCAAAGCGTTTAAAAATACCCTTTTAGGTAGTAAGTAGAGCCTTAAAATTTTAATTAAAAAAATAATCATCGTTAAGTTCTGTTAAAAAAGTTTGGGAACAGAAATTTGAAGACGTCTTATACATAATATTTATGATAAACTGTTCGCCCTTTCCGCCATAATTTTAAAAGTTTAGCCCTCCTTAGACATTCTGGGGCAGTATTGTTTGCATCAAAATTGATCCTGGATACATTCTCATTAATACTTAGTAGCGTTTGTTCATTTTCACTAACAGTTTTGCAAAATTGTTGGACTGTGTGATTGTTGATGGTTTTTACTATGGCTACTGACTGTATCACTGAAAATATGCGGTGGGTATCTAAAGTTCGATTTCTTCGAATTTAGAAACAGACGCTAATTATAGTACCCTAAACATAATTTTCGCAACTTTATATGCTCACATATATATAGACATACATCACACATTTAACCATACCTATAACTCAACTCAACGAAGTTCACTGTTGAACGAAATTTGATTACTGCACCGAATTGAGCAAATCATTTAATTAATTAAATTTTAATGCCACTGAAATAAATGTTGATGAGCGTGCGCGCTGTGTTTCTCTTTTACATTCATGCCATTTTTGTTAATTTTCGTAAAATACTGGATTGCCTACTTGTAACTGTTGCTATTTGGAACTTAATAGGCGCGAAGAAATTTAATCACAAGACCTGATTAGTATCGCTAATTTGGCTTAAGTCTGCGGACGAATGCTTTAATTGTAGTATTAACAAAGATTAAATATTAATTAAGATTATTAACAAAGCCAGTCACATTTAGGGGGCACAGCGCTATAATGGCATAGTTCATTTGTCTAACTAAAGGTTGATTTTTTAAGAGCTATAGAAAAGTTTTTCAAAAAAACACAAGTAAAATTCAGAAAAATGCATGACATTTTTAATTAAATCGATAACACAGTCCATATAATTTAATGTTTGAAGATTATTTCATGCAAATGTTTACCGCGACTACGCTTCAAATGGTCCATCCGCTTAGTTCAATTTTGGCATACTCTTTCCAATATTTCGGCCGGTAGCTCACATATAAATGCTTTAATGTTGTCTTCCAATGCGTTAATTGAAGCAGGCTTGTCTGAATAGACATGAGCTTTAACATAGCCCCACAAAAAATCTGGGTGGCCAATTGACAGGTCCCGAACGTGAAATAAAATGTTCATCGAACTCGCCCCTCAACAAGTCCATTGTTACGCGTGCTGATATGGCACCGTCTTGCTAAAACCACATGTCATGCAAGTCAAGCTCTTGCATTTTGGGCAAAAAAAAGTTGGATATCATTTCACGGTGCGCTCACCGTTCACAGTTACGTTACGATTCGCAGCATCTTTGAAGAAGTACGGTCCAATGATACCTCCAGCCCATAAACCGCACCAAATTGTGACCTTCTCTGGATACATTGGTAACTCTTGCAATTTTTCTGGCTGATCTTCACTCCAAAACCGACAATTCTGCTTATTTACGTACCCATTGATCCAAAAATGAGCTTCGTCGCTGAACACAATTTTTCGGCTTTAAACTTTTTATATAGAACACGCAGTTTTATAATAAAATTAAGTGATTTGCAAGCGTTGTTCGTTTGTAAGACGATTGATGGTTAAATTATAGACCAAACTGAAGATGTTTGACAGTGAAACAAAACACGAAACGTGCGTCAGCTGTTTAAACCAACTGTTTAAAAAGATAATAGCTAAAAATTAGATCCGGCTGACTTTGAGTTTTGACCCAGGTTAGAGTACTGTGAGCAACCCATGAGAGATTTGTGGAAAATAAGAGGTCTGTCTGACCAAGAAGTAGATCACCGGCTGTCTACTGCCATTTAATGTTTAGAACCTCTGGTCAAAGAAGACTTCTGCTATAAACGATGTTCAATGGAATTTGTGAAAATGTATATGTAGATAAAATGCGATAACGCGAGGTTTGATTAATAAAGAATTTGGTGTGAAGGTGTGCAATTGAAATGTTCGTTCAGCCAATGATGAGATGAAAAATGAGGTTCACTGATCGTAATGGAGGTTTCGCGATCAAACGTCTAAGCAAAAACGAATTAAATAGCGAGTTGTGTGCTTAGTTAACTTATATTGCAGCTTATCAAAGACATGATTGGCTCCCACATATATGAAAGTAAACTGTCCGCATATTAACTCACTGATTTACCTGCTATTGACCTACTTGCTAAGACTGAGTAGAAAATACAATAATAAGCCCATAGGTCTATTTAGTGATTTCTCGATAACTGTACTTGCAAGTTAATATTTCATACTTTTTCCCGAAGCAAGTAATTTTTCTAATCGCTTTTTTTCGATTTTGGTACTGAGTGTCGATACTTTTTGCCAGTATTTGCTATATGGCAACGATGAACCTAGAGGATTCATCACAAACAGTTGCATTTCTTCATGAATTTTGGCATATCTGATTTGAAAGAAAATCCTTTAGAGAAATGAAACACATCTTTCTTTTCTGCTCTCGGAACAACCGCCAGATGACGCTCTAAGTCAACTGATTTGAGTTCTGGATCGAGGATGACGAACGTAGTGGCAGGCCTTCGACTCCGAAAACTGATGAAAACATCAATAAAGTCAAAGGAAAATTGATCAGTAACTGCAAATTAATCATCAGAGAGCTCTCAGAGGACTTGTACATTGGATCCATAGTAAATGATTTGGATTTGCACCGTTTTGCTGCAAAGTTGGTCCCAAAGGATCTAAATTTCATGCAAAAAATGAACCGCGTTGATATCACCAAAGACATGATTTTCAAGGCTGAATGCGACCCAATATTTATCAAACGCATCATTACTGGAGATGAAATGTGGGCTTATTAGCACGATCCGCAAAACATCAAGCGAGTGAGTGGAGAGTTCTGAATGAACAAAGACCAAACAAACCACGTAATTTTCGGTGGAAAACAAAAAGCGATGCTATACCGAAAATAGAGTTCCAGGAATATTTTGAGAGCTGGATGAAACGCTGGCATAATTGTGTTTCATTTCATGGTGAGTACTTTGACAGTGGAAATGTCACTTTTGAGGAATAAACTTTTTTTTTTTTGAATTTTCTGAAAAATGAAATTTTATATCTCAGATAGTGAAGGCGATTGTTTTGATTAATATGAATGCTAAAAGAAAAATGTCTATTTTTTTTGTTGAAAAAATGAGTTTTTGTTCAATAGCAAAAATTAAAAAAAGTAAATTTTCTCACTTTAAAATAGAAATTTTCTTTATTCAGTACCCAATGCTTTGTTCCGATACTAAAAACAAGTTAAGAAAAGTAAAAAAAACAAGGACTAATTAATGGGAGCATCATTTTCAGCATATTCTGTCACACCGCGCGATACCTCACTCACAAGCACAATCACTGTAACTGAAAGGGTTATATACAGTTAGAAGGCCGAAAAAAAAGCGAATTATCTAGAATTTTTTCTGAAAAAACTTTTCAATTTATTGATCTAGAAATTTGTACACATATTATGATGTCTTTTAACTGTATTTTAAGACTTCGTATTAGTAAAAATATTTATTTGGAAAGGAGCTACAGCTGATCTCCGGAAGCTCCTCTCAAAAAAGACGTTTTGCGGTGACCACTATAACTCTGAACTGACCCGCTGAAATTAAAAAACCAAACAGATTTCGTCAAAGTAATGTTAAATCTAGTAGTCAAACCTAGTTGTTAATTATTTACTAAAAAATATATTTAAGAAGCTCGTGTTAAAATTTGAGATAAATTGGTTATCCGTTTTCGAGTAATGTTGTTAAATATATGAACATTAAGAGAAAACAAAAAAAAAAATCTAATTTTTGAAAATTCTAATTGTATATAACCCCCTGGCCGCCGCCGTAGCCGAATGGATTGGTACGTGACTACCATTCGGAATTCACAGAGAGGACGTGGGTTCGAATCTCGGTGAAACACCAAAATTAAAAAAAAACATTTTTCTAATAGCGGTTGCCCCTCGGCCGTTAATGGCAAACCTCCGAGTGTATTTCTGCCATGAAAAAGCTCCTCATAAAAATATCTGCCGTTCGGAGTCGGCTTGAAACTGTAGGTCCCTCCGTTTGTGGAACAACGTCAAGACGCACACCACAAATATGAGGAGGAGCTTGGCCAAACACCGAAAAAGGGTGTACGCGCCAATAATATATATATATAATATATAGCCCCTGAAGTCAAACTTTCTATATAAAAAATAACTTCGAATTTTAATAAAATAATTTGGTCATTCAGCCGAGGCGTTTTCTTATTTTTCATCTTCTTACCAACAAAAATTGCACAAGACAAGAAAAGTAATGCAAGTGAATGGAAGCTTCAAAGTAGTTCCTTCGAGTGTATGAAAGGAATAAGCAAAAATTACAACAATAATAAAGATGCATTAAAATGCTTAATGAGCGAACAACGGCAGAGGCAGCAAAGCAAGATTAATATCATTATGGTTACAATTTGATGTTGCACTCAATGGAGGCGACTGTGGCATCAGTTGCAGTTGTCAAAATTATAGGTTAAGTGCTTTAGGCAGCCTTGACATAGGGACACAAAAAAATATATGCGCAGATACAAAACCACAACTCACAGTCGTCAACTTAAATTGGTTTTAGTTTTGGATGCTGCTGTAAGTTCGTGGGTTGGTCCAACTTCAATTTGAAGCTCAGACGGCTTAACTTTATTTTCATTTAAATGTGTTTTTTATTTGCTGCATTAATGCTGACCGTGAATAATTCAATTGGATTAGCTATAAATGTACGCAGTGCAGCATTAAAGGTTTATTATGATTTTTTTTCATATTTACATATATAAATGTTGTTTACAGTTTGTAAGTGTAGCCAGATTGGGATTGAAGGGCATGCACATAAGCGATCTACACAACTGCAGCGCTAAACTGAAAATGTGTATACATATATACATATCTCTTATTTACTTCAATAGTATCGTATTAAAAAAAAAACTAAAATGTCGAGAAAAATTACTTCAAAATTTTCAATTTACCCTGAGTAAAAGTAACTATGGGACATACAGTGGTCCACAGTCAAATTATCCAGCTAACTTTTTTTTATCCAATAATGGGATTGACGAAAAATAAAATATATTTTTGATTTTAAATTATATTTGGAGCTGAATATCTCCAAAATATCGACTTATCGCAATTAACTGATCATTTGGACTTACGAAAGGTCTGTTTCACGTTTCATTCCGAACAAGTTAACTGAGGACCAAAAATTACTCAGAATTCAACATTCGAAAGACCTCATTAAACAAGCGAGAAAAGACAAGAACTTCCTTTACAACATCGTAAGTGGTGATGAAACGTCGTGTTTCCTACATGAATCTGAAACTAAGCGTCCACCACCGAAAAATTCGCGTTTGGAGAAGTCAAAAATCAAGTCGATGATCATTTGTTTTTTCGATTCCAAGGGAATTGGCCACAAGGAGCCAAAGGTACCAAAGGGCTAAGCCGTCAATGCAAAATTCTATCTTGGCATTGTGAAGCATTAGATTCGTCGAATTCGCCCTGAATACCGCGAAGGAGGAAGCTGGCGCTTATTGCATGATAATGCACCATCTCATCGATTCACTCTTGTGACTAATTTTTTCACTATAAATTGCATTTTAACCATCAACACTCACAGTATTCGCCTAATATGGCTCTCTGTGACCTCTACCTATTCGTAAAATTGCATTTGGCCATGAAAAGAAAACGTTTTGCGTCCGTAGAGGCCATTCAAAAGGAATGCACCTACATCCTGAAGAAGATTCCTGTCAATGACCTGAAACACTCTTTCAAAAAGTTTTTAGATCGCGCAAAACAGTGTACCGAGGCCAGAGGGGACCATTTTGAATAAATAAACTCCAATTTATTAGAACAAAGCTACTGTCGTTTCACCTGGTAACTTATTTATCTAGAAGCGGCCACAGCTTCTTAATGACTGTTCAATTTAACATTAACGGTGGTGCAGTGGGCCATCCCAAACTAGCCAATTCTGTAAAATTGTCGATTTATGCTTTGGGTCGTAATTATAATAGAAGCGAAAATTGTCCCGATTGCTTAGGTTAGGTTAGGTTAGCCTGGTTACCAGATGGAGACCGACCTCCATGAATACTGAAAGCAGACATCAGGAAGGATGTGAGCGCTTTTGGCGAATGTAAGCAGAGCTGGGAGATCTGTCCTCCAGATCCTCAAACAATGGGGCTCCCGGGCATTTTAAACGCGTTTTTAATAATGCCAGACAGACGCACAGAAGGTGTTCTAAAGTTTCCTCAACATCCTCTCTGTACTTCCTGCATTTGTTCGTGTTAGCAATATCCCTATCTTGTACGCATGTGCAGCCAATAGATTATGACCTGTTAGCATACCTATAATAGTTCTGCAGTCCTTTCGCGAGAGCGGAGGTACGAATTGAGTCAGTTTTTTGTCGTTAGTTCTACACATGACTTTTGCTGTTTTCTATGGCCTCCCTGCTCCGCCGAACATTTTTGGACTTAATACAATATGAGCTTATTGCTTTTATTGCTGCTTGACTGCCCACGTATATATTAATTGTTGAGTTCTTTCTTGCTCTTGTGTAGGCTAGCTCCGCGGCTTTCCCCACAGCAAAAACTTCCGCTTGGAAAATACTGCTGTGGTTTGGCAGCTTGATAGGCTGCCTTATCACTAGTTTTGAGCAGTAAATGCTTGCTCCCACTCCGTCTAAAATTTTAGAGCCGTCTGTGTAGATGTGAAAAGTCCTATGGCCAGGCTTTATCCCTTTGTGCCATCCCCCTTCTTCAATTGTAGTTCGAAATCTTCTCTCCCAATTAAAGTACGGAGTCGTGTAGTCTGTGCAACCTGAATGCTTAAGTTTGTGGCAATTTGTAGCAAGTCTTTTTCTAAGATATCTAATTATTTATGCCTGTCCATATTACTTTCAATAAAAGCTAAGTCCCTTCAGATGCATGCATCCTATTACACGTCCTCCATCGTATTTTGATTGCCCTGTACAGATTTCGTGGTTGTAGCTCTGCATTTGGTTGTACCTCTGTCTTCAATGACGGCTCAAAGATGGACTCGAGAGTCGGGCAGTGGTTTTCTCTAAATCAGCGAGAGAGATATAAATATTTTTTTCGATAGTCAAACCACGATTAAGGCTCTGACGATGCCATGTTGCAGATCCAAACTAGTCTACTCCTGTAAGGAGAATATCAAATCTCTTGGGTGTGCAGGTAACAGGTTCCAGGACATAGGAAGATGAGTGAAATGAAATTGCTGACGAGCTTATCAGGAAGGGGACTGAATTGGTCTGAGAGGCCACTTCCTTGGTCATCGGCATCCCCCTGACAGTTGTTAAAGGGCAATTTCACAACTTATTTCTCAAGAAAGTGCAGTAAAGATGGAGCGCCATTTGTTCATGTGCTATTTCGAAAACCTTTTGGGCCCAATACAATAGACGGAGAACTTAGAATGTCCCGGGTACTCCACGCCATTCAATTTCCAAACTCGCAGTTCTATACCCGGTCATTGGGCGATTGCCACACACGCGGAAAAGGTAGGTTTACCATTTCACGCCCATTGCAGAAGCTGTGTGTACCTTTGAGAGAGGGACTCTGTTGAGCACTTTCTCTATAAATGTCCGGGTTTGACAGCTAGACGATTAGGATTACTGGGTGCTCCTTTCTGCTACAGCTCAGGGCAGTCCGCCAACTTAAATCCCATCAACCTTTTTCATAACAGCAACAGCTCTGGTTTTCTCTCTGTTGGAGGTCTCGAAATGGTATCAAAACGACGCTTTAATGCTACTTGGTAATTGCCAGCCTGGTACTTCAACCATTTCACCTACCTACCTACCTCTGCATTTGGTTTTCTTTAAACAAAACGTTTGCCATCTGATCTGAAAAGGTTAAACTGGCTTAGGCAGCATAAAATATAGCGTTACAGAAGTGCTCATTCTCAGTTACAAAAATCATCAGTTCGGTTTTTGGCTGGTTGCGGACTGTGCGTCCATGGAAATGAGCTTCGCTTAGGATTATGCGGATGACACTTTTTCCCAAGATATTTTTGAACTTCATTTGTAATTGCTCTTATGAGCGCTCTTATGCGGATTTTCACGTACTCTTCGCATTATTTATCTAGAACCACTGTCAACGAAAATGTTGTTATGCGCAGTTTTCATCTTATTTTGCACACAGTTTTCACGCACTTTAAGCTCAGTTATTTTATTTCATTGATTCAATACTATTTCACGCACTTCAACACATGACGATCCATTTTACGGATGATTTTTTTATTGTGACTCACTTCGCATTTCCGAACTTGTTGGTATGTAGAATTTAAGTCTTCAACAAAGTGCAATTATGTCATGTATATATACCTGCAACTGTGTACTATGTAAGTACATTTTTTATTTTCTATGATTATTGGAGACAATTTGTCTTTTGAAGGGCTAACCACTTGCATGCCTACACCCGTATGCAGGCATGAACTTAATCAGATTATGTCCATGGTTGATGGGCGTGCGTTTAAGGCTCTTATCTTAAGTGTTTGATAAATTGTTTATTCGTTTTTTGGGCACTATTACATGCCATTTGCACTAGTATTTACTATAAAGTACAATTTCATGTTCATATTATATTAGAAAAATCTAAGATATGGTATTTACCCAATACTTCTACTTTATTCTCTTCAATTGCGCCAAACATTATTTTATCTAAGACCTTCACAGGTGAACAAATAAAACCTGTTGGTTTTTTTGTTCGATTTGCGCTTTGACCATTTATCGTTTACTCATTAAGTTTTCAGTTTGTCATTTGTTAGAAAAATATTAAATTGATTAACTGAGTGTTTGATTTCCGTTCATTTATTTCCGCTTTCAGTACATTCAGGCATTAAGTTGCCTTATGTCGTTGTGACAGGTTTGATTTGTTTTGGCCATTGTCTTCATTTGTGAGAATGCAACTCATTGACTTGATGGACTGTTTACAATTTGATATAATGGTCATGGTTTGAGAATAATGATTACTGGCGGCGGTGGTCATCATCATCATCGCTTCCTGTTTCTCCCAACGCAGAATAGGGCCCCACCTCAATTTGTTACTGTTTGCAAGAAGCTTAATTTCGTTCCATGTCTTTTCTGATGCTATTTTTTTCTGAACCGTCCTCCGTCACGATATTTTTGGACGACCCACTTTGCTAGCATCTTGCGGATTTCAATACAGGGTTAAACGACAGATTTCATTTGCCTTCTAGCGAAGCGTGTGACCTATCCACCTCCACTTTCTTTATATATATATAATTGGCGCGCACACCCTTTTTGGGTGTTTGACCGAGCTCCTCTTCCCATTTGTGGTGTGTGTCTTGATGTTGTTCCACAAGAGGAGGGACCTACAGTTTTTATTTTTTATGAGGAGTTTTTTCATGGCAGAAATGCACTTAGAGGTTTGCCATTGCCTGCCGAGCGGCGACCGCTTTTAGAAAAAAGCTTTTTCTTTACTTTGGTCTTTCACCGAGATTCGAGTCTACGTTCTCTCTCTGAATTCCGAATGGAAGTCACGCACCAACCCATTCGGCTACGGCGTCCAATTTCTTTACTTTAACAAATTTACTATTCGTTGAAATTTGCATTTATCATACAGATCGTCACAGATCTTGAATGGCCTGCGCAACCAGCTTTGAATTTTTGTTACTATCCAATTATTTGTGAGCCAGTTTTCTCAAAGTAAGACCACCGATAGATTAGATTAGATTAGATTAGAATAGATTTGTGGGGGGTTGGACAAGTCCAAGCACTCAGTGAGAATACCATTGAACTACACCCGGACAGAGTTCAGTAGATAAAGTGTGGGTGATAAGTCGGAAAAATTAGTTTGAGGTCACTCTTCCTCAAATCTCTAGGATTCATTGATGAATCTTAAGAGATTCGGAGGAGGAAGAGTATCAACCTTATCCATACTCAGTATATCGCGACCCAATATCCTAAGTCTGATTCTGGAAAAAACCGGACAGCTACAGAGAAAATGCTCTGCAGCGTCGTCATCCTCAAGAGCAGATAGGTTTATCGGGCTGTCGACGACCCCCATGGAAAGGTCTCTGTTTTCCTATTTGGTTCTTCCACAATGCACTTGGCTACTCTGCACGAGTTCAACCCAGACCAACGACCTCTGTGGGTAGACCTCATGAAGTCGTCAATCCGTAGTTGAATCGATGCCGAATTGACACCTAGAAAGGGTTCAGGGCCTAGTGGCATACTTGCAGAGCCTTCATTAGTCAGTTTATCAGCTAACCCGTTCTCTGTAGTCCCACAATGTCCAGGCACCCAAATAAGACTAACTTTTTTGTGTTTTGCAACACCGAAAGAACATTAGATTTGAAGGTTCGGAGTTTTGTATGCACGCTGAAAATATTCGATGACCCTACAGGCCGAAGTTGGGCCGTCTACCTTGTTTATTCTGGTGATATCGTCTAATTTCGCACTGTCTTCAGCGGCAGTGATACGACTCCGGTAAACAAGATTATCTACGTTTTCAATTTGATCACCATTTAAAAGGAACGGGCAGCTGCCTTCAGAGTTATTATGATATAGAAATAACTAAATTCAGGAATATTTTTTTTTATTATAATATATTTTTAATTTAATTTAGTTTTTGAAGTGAAACTTCTTTAGGCGCGTCGGGGGCCCCAAGGCAGATTGAAAATAGGCGAGTGAAACGGTAAGTTCGGAGCGTTATCGAAATCCGTCAAATGGGCGGGGCCAAGGAGCAGCTGCTCCTTCCCACTCTCGCCTATTCGCTCTCTCTGTCGCTCTCTCGCATCGCAAGCGCTGAACGATGTGAGGGAGCCACCGAGACACGCCGTCTCTCCCCTTTTCTCTCGAATGCATTTCTTTCTCTCCCGTTTGCTCTATAGGAAACTACCCACGCCGTGCATCAGCCGTTCAGTAAGTGTGAAGCGAGGTTAGGATATTGCGTTGACCTGTGATTCGCACTGAACGAAGCGATATTCTTAATAGTTTTTAACAATATCGCTAAATCGAAGGAATATACGTATTACGGCTATTGATTTTTCTTTATTGCGTAACTATTTAGAGGAAATTCAGTGGGTGTTGGTGAACAATTAAGTTACGGGCAAAATGAGTCAGAGTGAGACTGATGTGACGCAAACTTGCGCATTAAATGCGACTCATCAACAGATAGTTGTCTCCAATATGCCTGATGAAATACATGGCAATCCAAGGTAAATATATATTAAGTAAATATATCAAATAAATATATCAAATGAAAACCTGAATTTAACATGAGAGAGGGGGGAGAGATCTAAACCGGGGCTCCCATGCATGGAACAACCAACTTAGAAGTTTCACTTCTACCGTGCGTGAGTCTGACAGACCCTAGATTTTTTATATCTTATCTTTCGTTTCCTACACAATTTTGTAATAAAATATGCGAGTCGGACACATTTTTCAGTCGTGCAATTCCTACCAAAATTTCTGATATAACTTCTCGTTTCCTTCAAAGACTTAAAAATTTTAAATATGGTACTAGATATATAGCATAAACACCGTTTTTTGGTTACTCGGCCGAGCTCTTTCTCCTGTTTGCGGCATGCGCCTTGATGCTGTTCCATAAATGGAGGCACTCACTGTTTTAAACCGACTCTGAAAGGCAAATGGTTTTTTATGAGGAGTTCTTTCATGTCTGGTTTGCTGTTATCTGCCGAGGATGTTCAATTAAGACCCCTCATTCTGTCAATTATTCTCATTATTATTTTTATCAGCTAATGGCATTGATGTATAGTAGAGTCACCATTTCAAAAGGTGGAGTGAATCAATGGTTGATTGGGAAAAAAGTGTAGTGAATATATGGAGTAAACTTTGAGCTAAATTTATGCAAAAAATGTAGACATAAAACATCACTTGAAGTAATATCAATATACCGATGTTTTTAGATTCCAAATATCAGTGGCAAACCTCGATTTTCTTGACCAATAAATCGATGATTGATTGTTTGCATTCCTTGTTTCAAGCAAACCACAACATTCTATGGTCAGATCATCCATGTTATTCGCCTGGTCTTAAGGCTTGTGGTTTATATATATTTTTTAAAATAAAATGTTCTGTGAAAGGAATAAGATTTGAGTCCGTTGAAGCTGTGAAAGAGAAAGCGATACGCTTGGTGAGAGAACTGACCGCAGAAGGCGGATGGAACGTGGTAATGCTAGCAAGTAATTTTTCATGAGCTCGAAATTAAATCTTTTACAATGTCATTATCGTTATTCAATAGCCTCACAGTGTAGAGCCTCTGCGAGACAGGCTATTTGGTTGAATTAATATAAATCTCCCCCCTAGAAAGCTAGTGATTGGCCTTAAGATAATCATATCATCACATACATAATAAAGTCGGGTTGAGCTAAAAGTTTCATTTCAACTTATTTAAAACGAATTTTATTTTTCACACAGCGTGAAAACTATCTGCCTGTTTCAAAAAAGGACTAAATGGTGGTGACTTTCTTAGCCTTAGACAATAGTGCGCAGAAGTGGTTGGAAAATTTTACTTTTTTTTGCGGTTTATTATGATTACCAATTAAATGTTAGTGGAAGTGCATTCCGAGAATTAGACCACATCTAGGTTAGGGTAGGTGAGGCTATACTGGTTGTCCATTCTAGGACACACTCAGGCTCATAGCCCATTGTGATGTTGCGGAGGAACTTGTCCTTATCTCTTCTAAAATCACTGTGAACTTTTCAAAAATTTTGAAGATACCTTATTTGCACAGTACTGAGCTCTTCTCATTAAATTAACTAAACAAATCTAAATCATTAAAAATTGTCTACCTAAAATGGTGAATCTACGTCTGGATAGAGGAGGATATGGGCACAGAAGGTGCGAGTTCGTTTCTTACACTTCTTCATTTATTACAACTTCTTCTGCAGC
Organism: Anastrepha obliqua; assembly: GCF_027943255.1. Taxonomy (NCBI): domain Eukaryota; kingdom Metazoa; phylum Arthropoda; class Insecta; order Diptera; family Tephritidae; genus Anastrepha; species Anastrepha obliqua. The sequence goes on along the minus strand of NC_072894.1, from coordinate 25,690,604 downwards.
AGATTCAGAAGTCCTGCGCCCGCACGCCCATCCTCTGGGCATGTTTGCCTGTTAGACAGTGTCCCGCTGTAACCAAAATCAGGTGGGTTCGTTACGCTATCTTTAATTTCCTGCTCTTACAATTTTCTCAAAAATAAGTAGCTTACATGCCATTTTCTGTGTACTCATCAATCAACTTGGTCTCAAGTCTTGCTAGTTCATCCGTCCTGCATTTCCACTCAATGTCACAATGGTATGGAACGCATGTTACTTTTCGATGAATTGACTCAATCAATTCGTGAGATGTGCTGCGTTTCATGGTTACCTTAGATGTTGTCGACTGCTTTGTGAGGAATTTTATCGTGGCCTGATTATTACGTGTGAAATGTAGATATCATCTCCAGGTATCGCATCACACTGCACCAGTGACATGGCTTTTCTTATTGCCATTAGTTTAGTCTGAAAGACACTGCAGCAGTCGAGAAGCCAGTAAATCTGAAGGGCATTCGCAGATATTCCGCCGTTATGCTTTGAGACATTTGTGTATAAATGGATGGATACGTTCTGTCTCACATCGTCCGGTTCCCATTTATGGGTGAACGTTTGAATAAAAATTGTGAGCGGAAATACATAGTTTAGCAGTCCGCGAAGCTCCAAAATACCAGTTAGGATCGTACCATGGAAATAGTCCATGTTTGACCACTTACTTAAGGTATTCAACTTTATTACCACACTCCTAGCAATATATTTTGCCTGTAGATCTAAAAGAAGGAAGTTTAGTGTCTCATGTAATGGTACCGATGGCGGGACTGACATTGCTCCAGTTATGAGAACAGATGCGAGTAGTAAAAATTGCAAATATCTTCATAACTCAAACAGCTTAATTTTTTTAGAGTATAATGGGTTATTAATATTTACTCATAAAAAAAAAATTTTGCGAAAAAATTTCAATTTTTTTTTAATTTTATATCACAAATATTTATTTTTTATTTCTGTTTCGCATTAATAAAGACAATTCGTTACTCTGTCAAACTTTTTATCCTAATGATGATGCAGCGTATAGGCCAACGGGGCAGAAACAATACTCTTCACAATAGGAGCAGCATGCACCACAGGCACAGAGTGCACCAATGGAACGCTGTGTACGACCGGAGCGGCATGCACCACGGGAGCAGCATGGATTGTGGTCTTGACGGCATGAGCGAGGACGGGGTGAACTACGGATTTGCTGTGCACCTGAGTGATACTCTGATGAGAAACGGCCGAAGGAGCGCTGTGCACCACCGAACCAACTTTGGCCAATACAGGTTCATGGACCACATGTTGGGTTTCGATGAGACCAGCGCTGACGGTTGTGGCGGCAGCGAATAGGCAGACGGCAGCGAGGATGGCGTTCTAAGCGTAAATTCAAAATCAAAAATTGAAGAAACATAATTAATTGAGTAAAATATCAACTTACGAATTTGAACATTTTTGTTATTTTTTGTTTACGTTGTTGATGTGTAAAACAGTGAACTGCGACTGATACTAAAAGTGCATATCGACGACGCTTTTATAGGATGTAACCCAGTGAAATAGCCAACAACATTGGCGCTACGTTTTGAAAATCTGCTACTGCCAGGGAATCGTTGAAATAAGCAAGCAAACTAAGAGCAAAACAAAAACTGCTAGTATTTCGTTTATTTATTTTTAATGGAGGTGTTTTCGAGATGTTCATGAAAGTGCACGCACAAAGTAAACGCCTAAACACACGCACACATATGCACGTATTAAATATCTAGTTTAATTACGGAAGACGCAAGCACAACAGCAACAACAGCTGGCTAAAAAATATTCCGCTTCGGCTTGGGCACCTCGTTTGCGTTCAACTTCTTATGTTGACATGGGTTTACGTTTTTGATGAATGAGTTATTGAGTCAATATCAGCTGCTTACGATGCCGCTACTGCGCTGAGAACTTCACACACACGCACACACACGCCTACATTGGTGTGCCAACTTTAATGCTGTGTTGATATGAAGTTAATGAAGAAGTTTTCAGTTATTTCATATCCCCCTCAAATGGTACAATTTTCGTATAAAAGCCAACTGAAAATCAGCTTTCAACATCAGTTGCAAACCATCAATTCAAAGTTAAACAAAGCTGCCACGAAACTTAAACAATCTCAAAATGATGAAATACGTAAGAGTTTATATTTATAATTCTGGAATTTATATAAATATATATATAAAATTTATTTTCAATATTCGGTATACATAAATACTTATTTAATAATCCTTTTGATTGCAAACCTTTTGCAGGTCGCTCTCTTTTGTGCATTCACCTTCGCCGCCGTCAGTGCTGGTCTCATCGAAACCCACCATGTGGTCCATGAACCTGTATTGGCCAAAGTTGGTTCGGTGGTGCACAGCGCTCCTTCGGCCGTTTCTCATCAGAGTATCACTCAGGTGCACAGCAAATCCGTAGTTCAGCCCGTCCTCGCTCATGCCGTCAAGACCACCATCCACGCTGCTCCCGTTGTTCCCGTGGTGCATGCCGCTCCGGTCGTACACAGCGTTCCATTGGTGCACTCTGTGCCTGTGGTGCATGCTGCTCCTGTTGTGAAGAGTATTGTTTCTGCCCCATTAGCCTATACGCTGCATCATCATTAGAATATTGAGTGACTCATGACAAGTTTTGAATAAAATTTTATAAATTTGGAATTGGAAGTTGCGTTTTTTTATTTTCCAAGGGTTTTTGCAGAGTTTGGAGTACTTTTTTTATGAAGGCTCTTGTAGATATACATTAGGGCGGGTCGATTTAAAAATCGCTCATTGCTCTGTGAAAATCGTATTCTAGGGATCAAAATAAGAAACTTTGCCGAAGGAACCATACCTCTGAAACGAATTCTGATGTCCCCCAATTTGGGTCGAACGAAAAATCCCACTTTGACCCATTTAGAGTGCTCCAATCGAGTCCAAATGTATGACCAACCCCCACTAACTTTGGACGGTCGATCCACCCATGCCAGTGGCACACCCCCCAGGGGAGTTCCCCATACAATCATTTCAAAATATCACCATTTTTGGCCTTTACATGAGAAAAGAAACTAAAAAGTTCCACCCAAATTGGGGGAGATCAGAATTCGCTTTAGAGGTATGGTTACTTCGGCAAAGTTTCTTATTTTGATCCCTAGAATACGATTTTCATAGAGCAATGGGCGATTTTTTTGCCTCCCCACAAATCGACCCGGCCTAATATACATATGTACATTTTTTGTTCATTTACATTTATGCTATGCTTCTATCCATGCGGTGAGACTTGGTGTAGCTTCAAGACCTTTCTGCAGAAGCTGTCTGGAGGACGAGGTGTAATCCTCTCAGAACATTCTCTTCAGCTGATATGGTCTCGTCGGCCAATAGATTGGCGTAATTCATGAGTAGCTTGAAGCGGTTTAAACCAACGCAAATCGCCACTGTTGGTCGTCATCCTCTAATCCAAAGCCCGTTCTTCCTTTTTCCACCTGTCTGGTCCCTTAACTTCTCCTTTTCCCTTCCCCTCTCCCTGTATGGTATCATTATGTACAAATTTTGCCTATCCTATACTTGTGCTCACATAATTAAGTAAATTCAGCTTTTTCTAATTTCACCAATATTTTTATTTTTTTTTATATTTTGCATGCTATATTTTTTTCTCTAATTTTTATAAAAACATAGTTCGTTGTATAACAAAAACTTTATAAATCCGAGTTGCAATTTGCAAATTTCGAATTACAATAATTCTCTTCAAAGTTTTTAAATTTCTAATCAGAATGCTTAGAAAACTTCTGAGTGCGCAATTTGATTTCAATTTTAGTATAAGAAAATGTACATATGTTTGAAGTCGCTCAAAAATCACGTTTATTTTTTAGAATTTATAAGAATTTTGACCACCATGTTGAGCATTTTCTTCCATATAATATTCCATCTTCCTTACGAATATGTGCCGTGAGCTCAAGTGCATGGATGTATAATTTAATTTTTCCTAATTCCTAATTTAATTTTTGCTTCGTAACGGTTTTCTGCAAACAAATAGTCCATATTTTTGTCCATTACATCTTTTTACTCGCACAGCGCTATTACATATTTATTTAAAAATGCGATTGCTTAGCTGATTGACGGCACAGCGAAAACTTTATTGAGAAGATCGTTTCAAGGAAAATAATGTGCATACTTTTAGGCAGTGCCAATGATGATCATTACCATAATTAAATCAATGCGTATGAAAATGTGCATACAAATACATATGAATATGAGTATTGCTATTACATTTTGTTGCATCGCCTTATGTACGAGTTTATGGTTAAGTAAATAATGGATTTGTGGACCAACATCAAGACACACGCCACAAATAGGAAGGGGAGCTCGGCCAAACACCCCAAAAGGGTGCACGGGCCAATTGCATATACCATATATATATATATATATATACATATATATAAATAATGTATTGCTCTTAATAGCAGAGAATTTTCAGTAGATTCAATAAAACTATATATTCCAAAAGTTATTTATCATGACGTTCAAATGAAAATTTGAAAAAACGCATGAAGGAATTCAAAAAGCGGCTGACTCTAATGGCAAAAAAAAGAGTTTAACATTGAAAATGTATATTAGTCGTATGGAAAACCATCTAGGATTTCTTTTTAGATGTCATATTATTGATAGGAAATAGGATTTTTTTTATATTCCTTCGAATAAAAATAATGGGTTTTCCAATAACAGGTGTTATTTTGAATAGCCCGCTATTTCGGTAGATGTCACTTTTGAAGTTGTCACTTTTTGATATTTGACAAGTAGAAACTACGCAATTAACAAAAATGATAAAAAAAACGATACACGCTTAAACAACGCATTAAAATTATTAAAATTCACTATAAAAATGGTGAAAATTTGGCAGAGACGGTTCGTAAAGCTCGAACATTTTTTGGATCATCGTGAAGCACCTTGTCGGACCGCAATACAGAAATTGATGAGAAAATTCGAGCTGTTGGGACAAGTTAGTGATGTGAAGTATAAAACCCGTGCACGTCGCTCAAGAACAGTCGAAAATATTACTGTTGTAGCCAAACGAGTTGGAGAAAACCCAGGTTTGTCCATTCCTCGTCGTTCTTTGGGATTAGGCATTCCACAAACGTCATACCGTATTTTGCATAAGAATTTGGGTCTTAAGGCTTATAAAGTCCAGTTAACACAAGAACTCAAACCGGCCGATCACCAGCAACGTCGTGTCTTTACTGATTGGGTCGTTGAAATGCATGAAAATGATCCGGAATTTCATCGAAAATCATCTTGAGTGATGAGGCCCATTTCCACCTCGGTGGCTTCGTCAACAAGTAAAATTGTCGTATCTGAGGCTCAGAAAATCCAAGAGTTATTGTTGGAAAGCTTCTCTATCCTCAACGTGTGACTGTTTGGTGCGGTTTATGGTCCAGCGGAGTCATTGTACCTTACTTTTTCGAAAATAAAGCTGTAGCAACAGTTACGGTGAATTGATTGCGCTATCGAGAGATGATTAACGATTTTTTATGCCTGGAATTGGATGGTATTAATCTGAACAAGGTTTATTTTCAACAAGACGGCGCGCCGTGTCGCACAAGCAACGAAACCGTTGCTCTTTTACAGGAATAACACCTCTTTTTGGAAAACCCTTTAATAGCGCCAAGGGCAATCTTGGACATTTACTCTTTTTTGAAACTATTTCATGGGCAGAGAGATTTCTGGTTTCATGGGCGGAGAGAAGGTCTGGAACAATAAAGAAAGTTGTTATAATCTAAGAAGTATATACAAATTTGTTTGTAAATAAAATTTTTTAGAAAAAAACGACAAGATTTTTGACCAAACAAATCAGGAGCCAATTACTTATGAAGAAGAAGTTTACATTAGGCCAAAAAAGTATAGGGGATTAATGAATAAAGCGCAAAATATTAGTTTGTGGAACTAGAAATCCAATGTTTTTGTGTAAAATTTTTTCGCAAATGTGCTAAAACTGTTTTATGGGCGATTACTACCAGGCTTGTCCGATTATTTCTGTGATTCTACCGGAATTTTTGACATATTTTTTAACATAAAAAATGCTTGAACGGAATCGACGAAACCAAAATTGCACGTAATTTGCTGTTACAGTATCGTCACCATAAACACCAGCGGACTGGCTTGCATTTTCGCCTTTATCAAAGGAAAACTGTAATACGTACCGAATTTTCTCTTTGTTGACTTCCATTGCTAACACCCTGTAATTCACAACAGAATGAATAATCCAATTATAACAACAAAGTTTCCTGCGCATTTTTCGGAATCGACCGAAAAACGTGTGATTCGACAGCTTTAAGAGTTGATGCCTTATCGCGGTGCAAATTTATGGTACCAGACCTGCCTGTGTTGTGAATATGAATCGTTTGGGTTTAGAAGTCAAGAAGGCGTCCATAACTGGAAAACCATTTTCAATGCTTCCAATTCCTCCGAGTGCAAATAATAAGTTGGACAAAAAATCGAAAAAATTGACATCTCTATTTCTTAATCACTATAGAGAATTTCCTAGTAAATATGGAAACCATATCCTTTCTGCGCAAAAGTGAGTTTTCGGCACTTCACAAAGTTTTAGAGAAGTAGACTTAAGGGGTAACACCACTGTAGAAATTTCAAAAAATTGTTTTTTTTTTATAAGCTTAAAAAATTCTTTGAACCTTTTAAAATACAGAACAAAAAGTTTTATACGTTACCGAAGTTTATTTCATAAATATTTTAAGCTTTTAACCAAGCGTTAGTGACTGCTACCTAACGACTTCTCCAAATTTCCAAACTTTAAACGCGTTTTTCTCAAAACACGTTTTCTGAAATTGGCACGCAGCATAACTCAAACAATTTTAAATATTTTTAATCAGGCTTTTCACTACGTCTGTATAATAACCTTCTTAAGAGAAGAGCGTAGGGGATTTTCGATAGATTAATTTAAACGATTGTTATAATTATTTAAGTGCCGTTTTTTTAGTCCAAAATAGAGTTTTTTCCTTCAAATGCTTGCTAATTCCACAAAAATAAATATTTTTTAAATCCCCTACGTGTTTCTCTAGCTATTCTTATCTAGATAAAAAAAAAATGTTTCTTTGTTCCAGATTAAAATTTGCACCCTCTGTGCTGCGTGCCGCGGAGCTCCTTCAAGAGAAACCACATTACAAAAATGTCTCCAATGCCGCCATTTTGTAAATTTTTCGATCAAACTTTGTAGTTTTGTATTTTAGTATATAAGTAATAACTTCCCAAATCAGAGTGATTGTTTTCCCTTTCCTTCTATACAAAAAAATTCTTTAAAAATCGTGTTTATTTTACGCGTGTACAGTGGTGTTACCCCTTAATTTGTTGGCGGCCGCTATAGTCGAAGGGGCTGCTGGGTGACTACCATTCGAAAGTGCCTAAGTTCGAGGCTCCGGACATGAACAAATGAGAAAAACAATTTTTTCTAGCAACGGTCGCCTCTCGGCAGGCATTGGCAAGCCTCCGAGCTATTTCTGCTACGAAAAATATAAATATTTAAAAATCTGGATTTTCATTTCATATTTGCTGTGCATTTTATTGCAATTGTTTAAATTAGATTGGATAACAAACAAAAAATCAAAGTAAAATAAAAACCATAGAACAAAAAAAAAATAAAAATAAAAATTAAATGCACTGCAACGCAACGAGCGCTTAGTCAAAGAGAAACATATTGCAGGGCTCTTCATACAAATACCAAACATAAATACGTAGATTTATGAATATGTAAGCGATGATAGTGCAACTATGCGCGTGTATGTGTGTATATGTGTATATGTGTAGGCGGTGGTGTAATATTGTGACAGGTGCTGAGTATTCACTTTATAGAAAAGTCCAGTCGCAGGTTTATCATGGCTGTCATTATAGGTAGTTCTTGTTGTTAACAACAACAACACTCTAACCAATAACAATGTGCTCCGGGTGATGAATGATGGGATGTGTAACAATGGGATGTATTGCAGTCACAATAGGCGTAGCTACGAGCACTGGATGATGTGCATGTATCTGGGTGACGCTCTGATGAGAGACTGCAGCTGGAACGATAACAGGCGCCAAGATGCTGGGGCGTGCGGCAGTAAGGCTGAGCAGCGCAGCGAGCACCACGAACTGCAAAAAAAAACATCTATGAAAATCTGTTGTACTACATTTTTTTTTTAAATATATCCTTACCAATTTGTATATGTTTAACATTTTTGCGCTAATACCGTTGCGTTGTACTTGCAGTGAACACGAAAAGAAAGAGTTTGATGATGCTGCTCGAACGAGCTGGCACTTTTATAGTAAGATACTGCCGATGCTGTCGTCACCTCAGCTAACATAGTAGCATTGATGCAGCGCTCCGGTCCGTTTGTATGCTTGTCATTTGTATTTTTTTCACGCAAACTGCTTTCTAACACCTCAATGAGTCTAAGTGCACCGCGGCTAATTGCCTGCAGCTACGTTTTAGCATAACAACTGCAGTGAACGCGGAAGGTAAAGCAGAATTGAGCGGCAGCGAGGTGCAACGGCATGCCTTTAGCATATTGGATTGCAATTGAAGTTCAATGCTGACAACAATGCAGCTCGGTTGGTTGGTTTTGAACAGTGGGATTCATTCGCAAATGCGTGGGATGCGAATATGCTGCGTAAGATTTTATTTATTTATATTTTATATTTTCAAAAGCTTACATGATAATAAAATTTATTAGTAAACTCAAAAACAAAAAAAAAAAAAAACGCAGCGCTAGCAGCAGAGGCTTTCAGTTGGGGCGTAAGATTTAAATAAATAAATTTTGAGGTGGCGCAAAATTAATCATCTAATTTTGTTTTTGAATAACTTTTTTGCTAAATAAAAAAGAAAAATAATTTTGAGTAATGGGAATCTTTTTTTTTGACGCTTACCAAATATTTATTTCGATATTTACTAAATAAAACAATTATTTTGGGTAATGCAAATATTTACTTTACATTTACGCACTCCATTGCTTGTCTGTTTGTATATTGAAACTGTCTAGTTCACAAGTATCAAATATGACTGACATACGACGCCATTTGGAAAAATGACAAATCTTCCGATAGAGTGATTAATTTTGCTTGTGCTATGTGTTATGGAGATTGGATTAAATAAATTTCGAGGCTTTGCGATTTATTGATTTGCAGGAAATAACGTAATATCACTTCCTGACTCCTCTGTTCTCGGTTCTTGAGAACAATACAAACAGAACAGTTCCAAGAACGAAGGAAGGCCCGTGACAGTCATAACACTCTACTAATTCACGTGGATGGCTCTTAGCTTGGCTGTATTTCAGACTCAATCAAGGCTTAATCAATTTTAATTTCATTCTTTTCGCTGAACTGACACCAATCTCTTTAGACTTCATGGCAAATGAGCTTGCAAGACAGGATACGAGAAAGAACTCATTTTTATGCCTCATGCCAGCTGCGGTACTACTACTTAGTGCATTTATTATTTAGCAAGCAAAGCAAACAAGATCAAAATAGGACCGAAAGGAAACGAAGAAACGCCCTCTAGAAGCGTGTCTTCCATCTATCGCAACATGATCGATCTGGTTTCGCGAGGCGGGTCCCACACCTAACGCACAACCAGCTATTCTGGGATGCTTCGCCTTCTCACGCTGGCTCGCTCTCGAACGGGTGTTCGGAAGCTACCCAGAGGATGCTTGGGCTAATCTCTGAAGTAGTGAGCTGCTTGGACCGTATGCAGAAGAATCGTCGTGTCTACTCCCAAGTGAATGGGCGATCAGTAACTTTCTCCACTTGCGTAGACTTCTACATATGGACCCATCCTCTATGTATACTTACTAGGGATGTAAATTTTTTCGATTTTAACGATCCCAGGATTAGTCTCGAACTTTATATATATTTAACTTTTAATCTTTTTTTCTGCATCCAATTCAAATATATAAATATTTTATTCCCACTAGGAACATAGGGCCGTTATAAAAATATTCCACTTTTCTCTACCTAAAGACAGAGATTTTATACTACAATATATCTCTCCTGCTCTTGTTTTGGGCTGCAATTTCGAGTTCGGTCTGCCTTATTCAGATATGGGCTGGGCGTCCTGGCCTACGTCCCGTTGGTCTACGCAGGACGTGGCCAATCCATTGCCATTCCCTTCTCCTGACTTCAACGTTAATATCATCTTGTTGCATTATCTCCCATAGTCTGTTATTCGTAGCTACTTCTGGCCAGAAAACGCACAATAGGTATACGTCGCAAACGCTTGCTGTCAAACACTTGCACTTTTTTATATCGCTGGCAGCCATGTTCTAAGACTCACAGCCATACAGGAGTACTGACTTTACGTTGGAGTTGAACATTTTTATTTTGATGTGTGTTGACAAAAAAGAGGACCTCCAAATTGGTTATAGTTGCCTAAAGGCCGTCTTGCTTTCTGAAATCTGTGATTAACATCAGCTCCAGATCAGCCATCGGTGGTAATAATGCTACCCAGGTAGCAATAGGAGTAGATCTCTTCTATCAGCTGGTTATTTAATGCGAAACAGTTGTCATTCATTGCGTTGATTCGTAGTGTTTTGGTCTTATTAATATTGATTTTGAGGCCATAGCAGACTGCCACTTCTGCAAGGCGTTGACTTTTTGTGGCTATACCAGTAAAGCTATGCAGATATCGTCTGCACAGTCAAGGTCGCTAAGGCTTCGTATGCAATTCTAATTCTCGAGAATACATGGCAACAATTCGGGGATTTCCGGGACTTAAAAAATACTAAAATTTCATAATCCCGCGATTGCCGTCCTTAATGCTTACTGAAAATGGGAGATACGTACTTATATCTTCTGATTTCAGAGTCCTTATAGAGCAGTTTCTAATATAGAAATATGCAGCGAGGCTGTCAGTAGTATTATTTTGAAGACCCAGCAAAATCTAGCGAATTGTCGAGAAGAAATAGATAATTTCGCAGCTTCCCTGTTTTTGTCTGCCGTCCCACACTACGTAGAAGCAGGCTTCATTCGAAAAAACTTTTCTTAGATACTCTAAGCCAGGTATAAGATATTGATTTAAAGGGATGGAAGTCATAACGATGAACCAACTGGTATACCAAGGGCGGTATTAAGTGAAACTGTTAGTCCAAGCCTTAGACGGCAGCCGCTACAACCGCAGCCGACAGTAATCCAGAGCTCTATTCCGGAACCGAAAAATAAAATGATAATGATATAAAAACTGGTTTGTTAATAGTAGACACCCTTGGTCATCATTTGGGGGTATTTCTGGTTTGATGAAAAAAAACAATCGTAAACTCATTTACGATTTACACAATTTTAAAAAGTATAAAAACTTAGTTCATACTCTTGCCAAGGATATCTGCACAGCAATGGTAGTTAGTGTATTATTATTTCTAAGAAAAGTTAGAGATCGACGGATCGATGATATTCCCACTCGGAGACATAATGATTCACTGTGTAATCCCATACATATAAACTTATGAGGGTAGTGAGACTTTACATCACCGGAGTTCCTCAATCATTAAATCTAATTTCCTGCTTACCCATTGACCATCCCAGACTAAATCGAAGAGCAGCTATTCTTCATCTTTACTTATGTCTGTCACGCTAGTGAAGAAGCATATCCAAATCCATAACCGTGAAACTGTGAGTTGGGTCTAATGAGTCAAAACTTGTAGTGATTGGAAGAGTAAGATAATGTTTGGTATTTCTCGACTAAGCACTTCCGATCAAAGCTTCATATGCTAAAATCACTCACACATACTGTGACGGAATCAAGTTGCAGGGGTAGTGAGTTGCTAGACTTTTCTCTCCTCTCTTCTGGCCGTTCCTTCCCTGACTCAACTTGTAACCAAGAAATTTAAGGAAATTCAAGCAAACATTTTTTGTTCAATTATTCGCAATTATCAAACCACTGTGCACAATGCATAGTTATGTTATGCTTTTGATTAAGTAAATCATAGTTACTATGCTGTTCTACGTATATTTGATATCTAAGAAGAATATTAATTTTAAACTGGTATTACAGCAGTTTAAAGAAAAAACGAAGAAAGAAGCTTATTCGAATATTTATTGAATACGGAATAAGTTGCAAGGAATTTCACAAAAAGACAAAATTTGCACCTTTTTTTGATTTCTACAAAATGCAGTTAAATATGAAATATTAAAATATTGAATGGACAATATGAATTTACTTATTATTAATGGACAGTTTGAAAGAAATTATTCTTATAGTAGCTTGGCCTTCTTTTCCGGTGTGCGGCCGACATCATTTATAGTGAAGGTCTTAAGTCTGCTTACAACAGCAAAATTTGTTATTTCCCAGAAAGTATTCATTAATTGAAAAAAAAACTGTTGCTGTATTTTTTAGGTATAGAATTCATATTTATTTATAAATTTATAAAAATTAAATTATTTAACTTGTTTGATAACGAAAAAATTAATAAAATTACAAAAATGTGTATATTTCATTAATGAAAAATGTAGTAGGAATTTTTTTTTGCATGGGTTGTTTAGAGCACCAATTTTTGAAGTTTTTGCATCCGCCAGTTACTTAAAAAACAGTCTGAACACACTATTGGCGTCCATTTCTGAAAATAAACTTATTATCGAAGACTTTTAAAGAAATCCAAGGACTTAAAAGCTTTCAAAACTATGTTCTCAGAAACATGCCTCTCTATCGTCCCCGATATTATTGATAGTAAAATCCCAGTTTGTTTCGTAGGAGCACCGCTGCACCCCTATGCAATGTATTACCTTTAAAAGGTGTAGCGTTTATGAGAAAAGAACAGGCTGAATATCTAAACAGAAAGTTCGATTGTGGACCCAACGTTGGTGGAAGGGTACGCACAGTCACAATAGCCCTAATTAAGCATAGATTTCATAGATTTACACGACCTTGATAAGACACATCTTCTGGATGAGAGCGCTCAAGAAAAAAAAGGTAGCGTAAAGAAAATTGACAAGGCCTAATGACTGGCTTCCATGCTAATAACAGCGTGAAATCGATTCCCAAAATTGAATGCAACAAAAAATATTAACTTCTTTGTATTACGACTGCGCTGTGTCGGAACTCATTGATATGCCTTTGGAAACTGACCACCGTGCAAAATTCGCAGGCATATTAGATCCATCCATCGCAGTTAGGCATATTAGATCCATCCATACGTATATACAATAGATGGGTCCAAGATCGCTGGCAGGGTTGGGTATATTTAGGTTTTCGCCTGCTCATTGGCTTTTATCTACATTGTGAAGTATTCTGTTCAAGAAATCTAAATTTTTGCTGACAATCTTGGAAAAAACTTTGTGAAAAGGCCGCCAATCTCTCAAGATAGGTGAGATATTTTCTACATAAATACATACATTGACTGGGTATCATTTATTGCGAAATAGAGTGTAACTACAAAGTTGACAAGCTAGATCGCAGGGACCCCACCAAATCCGCAACCTGTCTTTTGAAAAGATTGCCAAGATGTGAAGAAGGATGAAACTATGAAACTAACATTTGTTGTGCCATTTTACATCTCCCTATCTAGGAGAAGGGAACAAGCACAGGATGCCTCTATAGGAAACTTGAAATTTTCAGTTCTCTGCACATTAGGAATGTAAGGAAATTTGTTTGGAGTAGCAGCTGGATTTAGGAAGCAAGAGTAATTTGTAATCCTTCTGTGGGATCGTATAGTGCCTGACACCTAAGTGCGTCTTTGCAGGTCCGATAGCCGAAGCTAAATTAACTTACATATATTTCGCCAGTTTTCTTAGTAATTAATTACGATCTCCAGGGCGCCTACCGGAGCCAAGTGGGTTCGTACGTCACTACCATTCGGAAGCGCTTAGGTTTGAGCATCCGTGCATAAAGTACCAAAATTATAGAAAAAGTTTTTTTTTTCAGTAGCGGTCGCCCCTCGGCAGGCAATGGCAAACCTGCGAGTGTATTTCTGCTAATGAAAAATCTCCTCATAAAAAATATCTGTCATTCGGAGTTGACTTAAAATGGTGGGTCCTTCCATTTGCGGAACAATATCAAGACGCATGCCACAAATAGGAGGACCTTGGGCAAACATCCAAAGGGGTGTAAACTACTAATCGAGATCTGCAAAATTCGTTGGAAACCATGGAGCCTTCTCATGTAACTCAAAAGCTTTGACCCTATAATGTCAAAAAAAAAAAAAAATGTGAAAATGTTATTTACAGAACCAAAAAAGAGAGCTGAAGTTTTAAATTTTTCGAGAATCAGTCCGAGAGTTTATAAATTCCATTACAGTAGCGAGTAAAAGCATATTTTAAAATTTGATCAAACATTTTTAATACAATTAGTTTAGTTGTTATTGTTATTGTAAAGGGCCTTTCGCTCAGATGTTTTTTATTTAGTTTTCTTCAGGTTTCACTATTTTTTATTCAGAATACAGCTCTCAACATTTATATGTGAAAAATTATTGAAATGAATGAATGAATGAGATGATCGAATGAAAGGAATGAAAAATGGATGAATGAATGAATGAAAGGAAATGAAGTGAATGAAATGAAGTGAATGAAATGAATGAATGAAATGAAGTGAATGAAATGAATGAATGAAATGGAGTGAATGAAATGAATGAATGGAATGAATGAAATGAAGTGAATGAAATGAATGAAATGAATGAATGAAATGAAGTGAATGAATGAAATGAAGTGAATGAAATGAATGAATGAAATGAATGGATTGAGACCTCTATAGGTAAAATTCACCTAATTGAGCCTTATTGTTGAAAACGTCGAGATATCGATGTTGAAGGTTGTTCAGCAACTCTTTGCTCTACAGCAGTAATATTCTGAACAGGACGTCCAGTTTTTGGACCGCTAGTCTTTAATCTACAATCGACAGAACCAGTTTCTCGATATTTTTTTTACCAACCAATTGTCGGCTCAGTCGTATCCATCAAAAAATCAAGATTTTTTTGCTATTTTGACCTTCGAGATCGAGCATTTTCATCATAAGTTTCAATAGTTTGAAGGCATTCGTCTGCCTTGTAAAATTGTACATTTGTCTACTTGACAAATGTTTAAAACAAAAAAGCAAAAAAATAAATAATTTGTGCTTACACTTCTATCAGGTATTTGCCATAGCAACTTCTCCCATTTGTGGCGTGCGTCTTGATTTTCTTCCCCAAATGCGGGACCTTACAGGTTAAGCCGACTCCGAACGGCAAATGGTTTTTCATGAAGAGCTTTTTCTTGGCAGAAACATTACAAGTGTTAAAACTGACCATTTAGGAATTATTCACTACTGGCATCCTGGCGTGACCTTTCAAATACGCTTTCTAACAATTTATGGAAATACAAGCCTTCATTTAGGAATTTAATCCTTTAATTTTTCCTGTAGTTTCGGCCTAGTAAAGCTGCTTGAAAACAATTAGGATATATTTTTTGATAAAAATATGTTTTAATCTCAACTGATTATTGATCCTTTACTGACATTCATTAGTACTGCGATTTGCTTTTATTTTATTGCATATTTATTCAAATTAAATGGTTTCCAAACAAGGTTTCGATAAGTAAGAAAAATAAGAAAATTAATATTTACAATAAAATTGTTCATAACTGCAAAAGGAAGACGCAACAATACAACGAGCGCAATACAAAATTATAGCAGGGTCGTAAAAATTCCAAACATTCGTGTTGTTCTATGTGACAGGATGAAGGCGAATAATGATGAAGTAGGTGAGCATAGATTGATCGCTTGGGGTCCAGTGGGGAATTTGGGCAGTGCAGCTTTTGTAACTCCGAATCTATGATCTAACCAACAATCACACCTGGATGGCCAAGGATCGGGCCATGAGCCAATGGCGACACTACAAGTGGATGCGCCACAGGTCCAACAACCACTCTTGGGCCAAGAGCTGGGATAATGGCAGGTCCCACAATGCTGGGATAGGCAGCAGCGATGCACAAGAGGGCGGCGAACACCACGAGCTGAGTTAAAGATAAAGTTAGTAAAAGGAAAATAAAATTTATGAAATATCCTTTATTTGCCAACTTAAAGAAAATCGAAATATTCAATCCTTACCACTTTGTAGAGGTTGAACATTTTTGCGTTTAGTTTTGTTGTTAAAACGAACACTTGTAATGAGCACGAAGAGAAACTGTTTGATAATTTCCTAAAGTTCGCTGCAGTTTTTATAGTAAATCGTTGTCGCCCAAATGCAGTGCCACAACTTATAATTGAATAAATGTATGCACTTTGAATTATTACCTCTCAGTTGCAATCAGCTGCATTATCCCACCGGGTGTCTCTTGAAAGCATTTAGTTATGGCCTGTGTGTGAGTGTGCGCAGCTTATACGGCCCGCTGCAACAGAGCAAATGGGGCCAACCTCTGTTTGTACGGTTAGAGTTGAAGTTCAATGTTGTCCACTCGCTGCAATAGGTGTCGGTTGCTGTTATGTCATTTGCAAAAATTTGCACATTTGTCGCAAACTGCTTGCACACTTGCACTTGTAGATTGTGGGCAGACCTTTTGTTGTTTATAGCTGTTTGATCGACATATTTCACGCTACATTGCATTTTTCGGCATAAGCTGGCGTTGTAATGCGATACGAGCTATGATACGCCCTATAATAATAACTCGTTGGCGTAAGACCTGTAAGATATGTCAGTTCAAACTGACGTAATGGGAAATTTTAAATTGGAAAAATAGAAAAAATTGATCTGATGTAGGATTAAGAGTAGCGGGGATACATAACTTATACTTGTTAACAAAAAACTTGGAACTGAGAAATTGGATCAAGAAAGATTCTGTATATTTCAGTATATAATTCAGTTATTTTTGAATTCAATATATTTGCGACATTCTGTATATTCATATAAGTAAGTAACTCCATGGCCGCCGTAATCGAATGGGTTGGTACGTGACTACCATTCGGTAGTGCACAGAGGCATAAAGCATGAAATGATCGAAAAGGTTTTTTTCTAATAGCGCTGACTCTTCAGACAGGGAATGGCAAATCTCGTCACTAAAAAGCTCCTCATAGAGGTAAAACTGCAGGTCCCACTATTTGTGGGAAAATATCAAGACTCACAACAAAAGGCACACTAAACACCCAATAAAAGTTGTAAGCGCCAAAGAAGTTGAAATGATTCCACTAAAATTTATTATTCTCTAAAACTTAGATATCTTTCCATCACAGGAGCATTGTGAATTTGTTGAACTGCGGTGTTGCAATGCCTGGACGAGTGCACCCTCTACGAAATTTTTCTGCAAGCAGCAACAGTTTTGAAAGAACTGAAGCTGCGAATTATCAGTGTGAGTTATATTTTAATAAAAACTTAAGCTTTATATATTGCATAGTTAACTGTAAATACAATTATCAATATAAAAATCTCGCAGGTGCATTTGGGGGAAGACTCATGGCCTAGGAACGCTCCGAATTTCTTACTATATAACTTGGAAAATCTGCTGCGGTAGGAAGTTCGAAGTCAGCATCCGCGATACAAAAGTCAACTCTTCGACTTCGTTTAATTTGATCCCAGATACTCGTATGTACATGCACTGGTACATACAGACGATTCGAAGATAGCTAAGGGCACGGCAGTACGTATAAATAAACCTGGCACCGAACTCTGCATGGCAATTTCCTCCTGCATCATCCTAAATCTTTATAAGGCTTTGAAAGGTACATAATATTCATCTTTTCAGAGCATCAAAGTCCGAATAGATGTTTACTTTCAGACTTTTGAGGAAGTACTATGACACCCATCAGCTTCCGGGCAGTAAAAACTACAATTACTCGTTTCTTTTGCTGGGTGCCTGGTTACTGCGGTATCGAAAACCATGAGAGTGCCGATACACTGGTAAGAGCGGCATGGGAAAACGTCCTCTGCAGCCTCAGCTGATTATCTTCGATATCTATAATTAGTGGTTCTACAGGAAGCTTAAAGTAAGCACTGGGGATCAGTAGAGGGTTTCAGACTAGCGAAGCTTGTTGGATACCCATTCGGTGGAAAGCACAGTAAAACATTAGAGCTGCATTGAACTGGGGTTTTTACATGCAACGATTTATTATTATTTATTAGATTTATCTATTAAGATAGATTGCTGGCGCTATATTGAAAATATTTCATCCAAATCCACGGCCTTAATTAGGCGAATATTGAAACATTTTATTGTAAGCGTAAGAAATCCGTCTACTAAGGATTTAAGAGGCAGGTGGAGGTGAAAGCGATTGGATCATTATTATTAGAGGCGTGTTATGCTGCAATTTTATACATCTCTGTTAATATTGACATTTCAACTGTTGCTATAACCAAAAACTGTAGGCCATACAATTAAACAACACAGTGTATGGTTTTGGAAAATCTTTGGGTGTATCTAAGGCGCACAAGGAGAGCTACCAAAGCTGACTTGGTCTTAGCCTAATGCTTTGAGGCCCAGAAAAACCTAAATTTCTTCTGCAATATATATCTGGAAAATGTTTGCGTAGAATTATATGAGCATGTACCCCTTAACTTTCCTAGAGAAGAAACTATGGTTTTGAATTTGTATGATACATCCAACATAATAATGTAAAGTATATTCAAGTATACGGCGGCCGCCGTAGCCGAATGGGTTGGTACGTGACTACCATTCGCAATTCATAGAGAGAACGTCGATTCGAATCTCGGTGAAACACCAAAAATAAGGAAAACATTTTTCTAATAGCAGTCGCCCCTCGGCAGGCAATGGCAAACCTCCGAGTGTATTTCTACCATGAAAAAGCTCCTCATATAAATATCTGCCGTTCGGAGTCGGGAACAACATCAAGACGCACACCACAAATAGGAGGAGGAGCTCAGCCAAACACCCAAAAAAGTGTGTACGCGCCAATTATATATATATGTATGTATATGTATATTCAAACATGCGCAAACGACCGCCACGTTCAGTGGAATTTATACTATTTTCTACACAAATTGCGCATGTTTTCTAAAAGCCTTTATTTTATTCGTCATGGATAAAAAATTTTGCTCGACATACGAGTATAAGTAACATTTTACAAGGTGGCGCAAAATTAATCATCCCTTAGGCATTTGAATAACTTTTTTACTAAATAAAACCAAATGATTTCGAGTGGTGGAAATCTTTTCTTTGACCTTTACCCGCTTTATTTGGGGTAACGAGTTGTTGTGTTCTAAAATATATATTCGGCTGACAAAAGCTATATGCGAGAATGCTGCATGCAACAGCTGACCAGAATGAATAGAAATTTCCTGTTTACATATATAAATTGACATTGAAATTTGAAATGTCGAGCTAAAAAGCAATCATTGAATTATAATTATATATAAGATCTCATATTTTTTTAATTCCTTACCTTTATGGAGTATTGGTAGCATGGCGTATACTTAACTTATAAACTCTCCACATATTTTGGTGTAAACGATCCGTCAAAAAATTACCGAAACTGAAACCTCTTCAGTTCATCTTAGGCTTCAAACATTTTTTTTTTAATTAATTTTTTATCTGTTATATAGATAAATATTTAATACCGTGTCGCTTCTATAAAAACGTGCTAAATTTGGTGGGCACAGCTGAGTAATTTTCAAGACAGGCTGCTAAGATAAAGTTGCTGTGATATAAATTCATTGCGAAAAGTGAAAATATTTATATATTTTTGAGACGAGTGATGAATTGTTTTCACAGACGTGAATTTTTGTTCTTCCCAATTTAATTCGTGGCAAGTAAAGGGTAGAAAAAAAAAATATTGTACTTCGTGCGTGTAGCGTAGTACAAATAACAGAAGTGAAACTTTCAAGACAGACAATGAAAGAGGGAGAGACCCGAGAGAGAATGAGAGAGAGAGAGAGAGAGAAAGAATATATATCTAAATAAATTTACAACATTTGCAGAGAATACAAATAGACAAAATTTACAACAAACGGAGAAGGGTCGACCGGTGTTGGTAAGCGCCCGAAACAAATCATGGCATCAACGCGCACTACTCCGAGCGCTTATCACCCGCACAAACGCAGCGATTCCAAGACCGCAGCAACGGCACAAATTGCCACAAGGCAATACCAATAAATCCGTCGCCGGAATGGAATGGAATGGAAAAAGTAGGCAGTGTTATTTCTCGCTAGAAATTAGCAACCACAAGGAAAAACTCAGGAAAAATAGCCTAAAGTGTACCTAAGATATATATAAGATATAGCTCTCTCTCTCTTTTTCCTCTACGTTTGATCTTTTTTCTCTCTCGCGTAACGAAAATGCCTAAAACGTTGCATGGCCTTGAAATTTTACTCTCCATTCTCGCTCGTCTATCCCTGCCGAAGAAGTTTCACTTCAAAAACTAATTATTGCAATAAAGGCTGCCTCATTAATGCCTGCTAATGTTTTGCACTGCTTATTTCAGGGGAACAAAAACAATTGAATTTATTACTCTGTTATTTTACCCAATTCATTAGCGAAATAGAGACATTTTCCACGATACCCATCTCAATTCTTCAGATCTACCCTTTTCTATTTGAAACTGTTGTCAGTTGGAAAAGCGTGAAATTAGAAATTAGAGTTTAAAAAATTCTCACCATATATTTTTTTAACGAAAATAAAATTTACACATTTTTAATTGTATGAGTTACTGCATTTGTTTGAATAAAACAAAAAACAAATAATTTTCAAATAATTGTTAGCATAGAAATTCGTAGCCATAAATATTAGTGAGAGAGGTGTGTTTATAAATATTTTTTAAACCTGCAGTTTTTTGCTAAATATGTAACAATTAAGTTATTATCTTTGGCCGTAATAAAGTGATTTATTAAAAATACAGTAATTCTTAAAATATTCGCCATAACCCTGCTGCTACCGTGTGCTCTAAGCAGACAAATCCGAAACTTCTACTCGTCCTTATAATAATCCGAGGACTCATCTATTTTGATCATCTTCTATACTCTGGTTCCGGGCTCTTCTATTTCACTGAAGCTTCTATAAAAGTCATCGTTAGCCATACTGAGGCTTAATTCTGCTGATAAAATTCATCAGGAGTGTAATGTCTAAAACTGCAGGTATCTTGATTCTCCATTTTTGCTGCACCTGCGGATATAAATCAGCGAACTAAGCTGTCTCAATCTCAGCCCAGCGGGAGCAGGACAGCTGAGCTCAAGGTTCTGAGATGATTCCTCAACTGCTGCAGTAGAAAACAATACAAAATCTCATTGTGTGAATACCTAAGAGATAATGTTCGGAAGGAATACCTACAAAAAACGAGGGCTGCATCTTTGTTAAGCTTAAATATATGTCGATATATTTATTATTGGCGGCCGCCGTAGCCGAATGGGTTGGTGCGTGACTACCATTCGGAATTCACAGAGAGAATGTAGGTTCGAATCTCGGTGAAACACCAAATTAAGAAAAACATTTTTCTAATAGCGGTCGCCCCTCAGCAGGCAATGACAAAACCTCCGAGTGTATTTCTGCCATGAAAAAGCTCCTCATAAAAATATCTGCCGTTCGGAGTCGGCTTGAAACTGTAGGTCCCCCTATTTGTGGAACAACATAAAGACGCACACCATAAATAGGAGGAGGAGCTCGGCCAAACACCCAAAAAGGTGTACGTGCCAATTATACATATATATATTTATTCATTTCATTTTTTTATGCCATTAGTTAAAAGGCCGAGTTCCCGTTCTTCGCTATAGCTTACAACTTCGAAAGATTCTCCATTTAAATAAATTTTTTAATCTAAATTCATTTATATTTTAAATGCCAATCCACGCTTTGAATCTACTCATAATTTGTCTCATATCGTTTCGGCACTTCTTATTTCATTTCCATTAATAATAATTTTTTTTAAGTCATATCCGTTTTTTCGGCATCAATTAATTTCATTCTTCTTCAATTTAAATTGTTTTAAAATGTTATTAAAATTACGGAAAAAAAACGGACCGAAAACCTTTTCAGAATACATACACACATACATATGCAGGACTCCTAAAATTTTGAATATTTACGACGAATGTCTCATCTCTTAAATCTGCACCTGGCCTACTAATGAATGAATTTCTGGAAATCATATTTTATACTTCATAAAGCTATAAGTAGTTGTTGCAATTGCCGATTATACCGCCAGCAAATGCTTTGCTATTTAGCTTAATTATAAAGTGCTTTGGAAGATAAGCAAACATAAAATTCTTATTGAGGCCTTACTGCTTTCATAAATCGTGCGCAAATGCAGTCAAACCATTGATGCTTACAGCAAGCGAAAAAGGAAAAAAAAATGAAAATAAGAACAATAAAAAGAGTTAAAAATGCAAGTGTGAACAAGTTGACATGTTAGAAATTCAGATAAAACAAAATTTTGTAAACTACCTGTACATATGAATGTTGTTATATGTATTTATAAAGGGTGGGCCAACTTAACACGACTGGCTACGTGCATATTTGAAATAATAAATTGTATTGCTTTAAAACGGGAATAAGTATTTTTAGCGCAATCTTTGTGAAAACATTTTTCTATTGTGCAATAGCGCTTATTTGAGTTGAAATACCGCAATTTCACTATTTTTTTCAACCACAACATTTTTCGCATTGTATCGAAAATGTTTGCGATGACGCATGGAACTGCATTTGCGGTAACACTGTTTCGGAAAGTTAAACTTCGAATTGAACGGTACTTGCAATGGAAATCACTAATACGCTTTAACGATTTTTCTATTTGATAACCCATTAGGACAGAATCAGCTGTTTTGGTTAACAAGCCGATTATCACAAACTGAACGACAACAATTTTAGTGTGGTTTAATCGAACGGTAAAATAAGAATTAGTGATTTTAAGGCACTCCTCCCTCCTCTGCGTTGGATCAGGTGGAGAAGGACTTGGTTTCAGTTGGTGTTTCCAATTGGCGACGGTTAGTCCTTTGCCAAACTCAGTCAAAAGCGTGTAAGCGATTATCGCGCCAATCACGGAGAAGAAAATTTTAATTAAAATGGTGAAATTACATTACCAAAAGGTTATTAATTATTTGGCTTACCATTTATCGCTTGGAAGGAAGATAGTAAGTGCTCGAACAATCAATCGACGTTCCTTCTGAGATGTAGACAATGCACTCCAATTTGGGGCAGGGGAGTTTCAAAAACTATTCTGGTTTACTCTAGACTTGACTAAGGACCTAATTTCTCAGCTTGACTGACAGTCATCTTAGAGGTCCCAGAATAACACCCATTTCGACTGAAAAGAAGTAAATTTTGTAACCTTCAAGTTAGTTCAAATCTAAATTCTGCCTTTACACTACTAGGTTCTAGCTACACTGCGATTTTTCGCTACTGGATATTATCAATGGCCTGTGGGTGAGCAATGGAGGATATCCAGGAACCGGATATTCATTAGCCGTAGCATAAATAGTGTAACAGATGAAATCAACTGCTCCATGTTTTGCGCAAAAGTGAGGTTTCTTATGAACTAGGTGGAGCGGCAAGCTGTTCAAAAAGTATTAAGTAAACATTAATTTGAAATAAATTTCTATATTTTTTTTTACCTACTTTTCGCAAATAGAATTGAAAAACAAATAAAAATTTAATTTAATGAAATGTTAAATGATAATTCAATTTAACAGCTTGACTTGCATGTCTTTTTGAGCTATTCTTCTTCGCGCTATTCGCTAATTTTGATATTTAATTTGCCAGAGATGCCACTCTTTATTAGTTTGAATAATTAGAAGAAGACAACTGCACAATCGTTAGTGCAAACGACAAATACTCCTAAGAGAAATATCAACTGTCGAATCGTTTAAAGTTAGTGAACTGCGTTGCGTTGAGCATAACGAAAGCGATTGTATAGCAAATATTCAGAAACGGATAACTACCTATATAAGTTTGCAAAAAAACCAGGCTCATTAGTGCCAAAGCCCCCTCTTTTCGATCACGGTAGGACTGAGAGTTATATGTTAGCCGAGACAGAAGATGGCGTTTATTGGGATAAACGGCCTAATTCGGAATTATCTCAGCAATTAAGTTCAACCAATTAATTTTAATAATTCAAATGGATTAGGGGAATTTTCGATGGCAGTATTGCCGAAAAATGACAGTTAATAGCCATTCTGTGTCAAAAGTAATGAAACTTTTAAAGCGAAGAACAAGAAAGACTGACATTGCAGCATTGAAATTCTGGAACAATATGATGAGCACAACAGAAGTAAGTATTTTATTGCATTTTCGTTTTATTTTAAAGTATAAAAAAGGGTTTTTCCAATTTCAGATGTACGGAGATGGAGAAAATGGGAAGAATGCGCGAATGATTTTTTTTTTTGATAAATAATTATTTTTTAGTATCAGTGTAGCAAATACCCGTATTTGTTGCCTGCAGTCCATCTTTTACTGACGAAGCCATTCAATAAACAAATCAGCTGTTCACTCATCCGCGTCACAACCGTCCGTGACACTACAATTTTAATCAGAATTAACTGCGCCGCTAATCTCGATTAACGCCTGTCTAGGTTATTAGAGCTCTGTTTGAAAGGTGCTATGAAATCGTAGGCTACTAAAAATGTTTGTGGGAGAGGTAGGTTGATGTTTCGACAAGGCTGTATGCAGTCTTATAAATCAGCGTTCCCCCTCCTCATTTGAAATGTTTATAAATATTGAATACAAAAAAAAAAGGTATTTAAAAAATTTGCAGTTTCATGTGTTTAGCTTTGCACGAAAGTGGACAAAATCGATGACTGGTGAATGAGACAAGGTCTTTCCGTTAATCCGAACAAAACAACCATAGTCTTGTTTACGAGAAAACGGAAATTATATGGACTCAGTCTTCCAGCTTTGAAAGATGTGACACTTGGTCTTTCCGATGAAGTTAAATATCTATCTTTGATAAGAAGCTGACTTGGGAGACACACGTTTCACTGAAGGTGAATCGCGCATTGAGGAATTTTCAGCAATGCCGCACAGCTTTTGGTAAAACCTGAGGTCTGAAACCTACTGTGGCCCTATGGATATACACAGCACTTATTCGACCAATCATCACTTACGCTTCTGTGGTCTGGTGGCGACGGAGCATGGTTAAGTCCACAATCCGGGGACTATACAGGCTGCAAAGAAGTGTATGTTTATGCATCACGGGTGCCATGAGTACAACCTCTGGTGCTTCCTCGAACTCTCGGTGTGCGGTAACGCAGTTCATGGGTTTTTCTCTTGGTGTCAGAAAATTTAAAATTCAATAAAGAAAAATGCAGCGTTCTCAAAAATTGCAACTCCATTGGATTACCCTGTGCATATGTCTGGCGGCAGCAATACAATTGTCTGCTGCAATAATGTGAAGTGATTGCGTCTACTAGTGGCTACTTTGATACTTAGAGTTGTTGTTGTGCAGCTGTCGTCATTGGTCAAGCGCTGACTTGTAGACTGATGGGTTGGGCGCTTAACGACCGTGTGCGTTCTTTGCTCACTCTCGTAGGCTGCTCCATTTTACGGTAGTAAAAAAATGGTTTGCAGCAAGCCAGGTGAAAAAACTTTGGCATACTTTACTATTAATCTTATTTTACACTTTGTTGGTTGCTATTTATTAACGCTGGCTGTTGGTACCAGTGTACCAGTATTTCGCATTTACATGCAATTTGCATTGTTGATCTTTTATTATGATTAATATTAGTTTGATGGCTGATTTCAAACAAAGGCATTAATTTAGTTATTGCCACAATTTAGCTATTGCACTGATCGACAGCCATTTGGGGTGACACCGTAGACGCCCAATTGCAGCTGCTGTGCGCTGTTTGTGGACGCTTACACATACATAGGAATAGTGTGTAGGCAGGCGTACATATGTAAGTTGCTAGTTATTAAGCTTTTGCGGATAAGTGAATACTTCAATGCAGAAATACCATAAGTGAATGCTTAATTAATAAAAATAAAAAAAATAAAAATTAATTTTGAATAATCAAAATATGAAAAATTTGCTAATTTATTTTGCAAGCTACAATTCGTAAGGCAAGCTAAACGATTTGCTAATGGCAATTGGTCGATGAACCCCAAACCACAAAACGCATGCACGCCTTGTACATATACGCACGTTTCGTTTAGGTATATGCACATACTTACATATGTATACAAGTATTTTAAGTTTATTTTAATGTTTTCTTTTGTTTGGTAATATCTGTGGGGTCTCACTTCTTCCCATAATTTTTGCGCTGCGTCAGCTTACCCATGCGGGGCAATGTTTGTAAATAAGCGCCAAAGGTCGCACCTAAATATCGGAGCTGGAGCTATGTTGGCTAAAAATTAGTAACAAAAGCAAACTCAAAATAACAGTGAAAACACTAATGAAATTAATTTCATGGTGAAGGTTATTTTTATTTGAAATTAGTAGAAGCCAATTTGGGTAATTCAGGTGGCTTATTTAAGGCAAATAAATTACTGGCATAAGTTAATTACAGCCAAATAAAATTTGTTTAATTTTTCGTGATTTATAACAATTCAAACCAGGGACTGGATATGACTTTCATTTGAAAAATATAAAATAAAAATAAAAATACTGTTAAACGGTTAGTATTTTTATTTAAAAAAAGCGAGCCCAGAAGCACCGTGGGATTGGTAACTTCTAAGACTCTCAGGCTGAAAAGTCCATTGTAATCAAAGTAAAAAGGTGGGTAGTGAAGGTGGAAATAATAGAAACAGAGACAGAGATAGCAAGTCCGGTGAGAGTTTTCCCAGATTCTTTGGCAAATGTGAAAAAGTCTTCCAGTTTGACATAACGAATATTGATCATTCTCTTGACATCGGAACCCAAAGTTCCGACAGGACACTCACAGAGTCTTTTTCTTTCAGGGTTTTCTGAAGTCTCAGATCTATGACGATAAGCCGCAATTGACCGACACCCTTAAACTCAATATAACTCAGGCATTATTCGGATTCAACCGGATCTTCGCAGCAGAGTTAGAGGTGAGAGACCGTGCCAAGCCGCGGTACAAATTTGAATAACGTCATTCCATACAGAAAGGAAAAAAATAAAATAAAACAAAATAAAATAAAATAAAATAAAATAAAATAAAATAAAATAAAATAAAATAAAATAAAATAAAATAAAATAAAATAAAATAAAATAAAATAAAATAAAATAAAATAAAATAAAATACAATAAAATAAAATAAAATAAAATAAAATAAAATAAAATAAAATAAAATAAAATAAAATAAAATAAAATAAAATAAAATAAAATAAAATAAAATAAAATAAAATAAAATAAAATAAAATAAAATAAAATAAAATAAAATAAAATAAAATAAAATAAAATAAAATAAAATAAAATAAAATAAAATAAAATAAAATAAAATAAAACAAAATAAAATAAAATAATCGCAGCATGGAAGGCAAAAACAATACACGGTGCCCATCCCCATGATCTTGAAATGGAATGGATCGACGCACAATCATCCAACTTATGGTTGAAAAAAGGAAAACTATTTTCTGAAACAGAAGGTTTCGCAATCGCTATCCAAGACCGAGTTATTCCAACAAGGAATTTCCGAAGGTCGATACATGGCGAGGCAATAGAGGATAGATGCCGAAGGTGCGGCATTTACGGCGAAACAATCGACCATATAATTGCTGGATGTAGCGTACTTGCCCCTCGTGAATATGTCATGAGACATAACAATATAGCAAAGATCCTCCACCAACAACTTGCGATAAAACACGGTCTCTTATAAGCAGAAGTCTTGTATTTTAAATATGAACCAAAGGCAATAATCGAAAATGCAAATTTTAAACTGTACTGGGACAGATTTATATCCACAGATCAAACAGCAGCTGCCAATAAACCTGACATTATCTTGTTCGACAAGACAAATAAAACGATCGAAGTAATCGATATAGCGGTGCCCCTTAATCGCAACATCCAAAGCACATACTCCACCAAAGTATCGAAGTATGCTGCTTTGGCCATAGAACTGAAACAGATGTACAAAGCGAGGGAAGTGAATATAATTCCAATAATCATATCGTCCACTGGATTAGTGCCTAAGCATTTAATAAAAAACTTGAAGAAATATGACTGCCAACACCTTTTAGAAGACATGTAGAAGTCGACCATACTGGACACATGTGCAATAGTTCGTAGATTTTTAAATATTTAAGCAATAGCAATCGCATGGGCGTAGAACTTGGACTACGCTCCACCAGAGCACAATCCCTTGAAAATTTTATCCGGGATGTGTAATCTCCGGCAATAGCCGAGATGGATTAAGCTCTAAAAAAAAAAAAAAAAAAAATAAAATAAAATAAAATAAAATAAAATAAAATAAAATAAAATAAAATAAAATAAAATAAAATAAAATAAAATAAAATAAAATAAAATAAAATAAAATAAAATAAAATAAAATAAAATAAAATAAAATAAAATAAAATAAATTTTAAACTGTAAGTACTGGGACAGATTTATATCCACAGATCAAACAGCAGCTGCCAACAAACCTGACATTATCTTGTTCGAGAAGACAAATAAAACGATCGAAGTAATCGATATAGCGGTGCCCCTTAATCGCAACATCCAAAGCACATACTCCACAAAAGTATCGAAGTATGCAGCTTTGGCCATAGAACTGAAACAGATGTACAAAGCGAGGGAAGTGAGCCGAGATGGATTAAGCTCAAATAAAATAAAATAAAATACACTCAAAACAGAAATAAGAGAGCATACGTTCAACCATCTTCTATTTGTTAATGACTTGAAACTTCACGCAAACAAAAAGCATAAGCTTCATGAGCTGATAGATGTCACTAAAGCTTTCAGTGATGACGTAGAAATGGAATTTGGGACATATAAAGGGGTTTTCAATAAGGGCGGGTAGATGCTGAAATGGAATAAAATGGCGTTTGATGTGTGGCACATAGCGCCGTCCTGCTGGAAACACATGTCGTTTAGGTCCATATGGTTCAATATGGGCCATAAGAAATTGGAAGGGCCACCACGTCTACCGAAAAATGGGCGCAATGCGCGCAACGTTTGCGTTAATGAACACTCATTTTGATAATAAAGTTTTATCATTTGAACGTGCTGTTCAATCGTGTAACTTGCCATGATGATTTGGCATAAACAACTGAATAATAAACAAAAGATTTGACAGATGTCACCAAAACAAAATGGCTACCAGGGCGCCAAAATCGACCCGCGCCAATTGAAAAACCCTAATAAATGATCGGATGTTTATTTCATTGTAAAGAGGAAGGTATGTCGTTAATAGTGGAAAATAACATGAGGCAAATGATCGCCACGACCACTCTTACAGGACAATATCCTTTTCATGAAATTTTCCATAACCGAATTACAAAGTGGCTGCCCTATGTCCTCGATAGCCTCACGAATTTCATCTTTGAGGTCTTGAATCGACCCTGGGCAGTTGGCGTAGACCTTCTCTTTCACGTGGCCTCAAAGAAAAAAGTCACAAGTTGTTAAGCCAGAAGATTTCGGTGGCCAATTGTGATCACCTCTAAGAGATAACACGGTCCTGAAACTTTTCCCGTAAAAGATCAATGGTTTCGTTGCTTGTGTGGCACGTAACGCCGTCTTATTGAAAATAAACGTTTTCCAGATCAATACCATCCAATTCCGGCCATAAACAATCGTTAAACATCTGTCGATAGTGCAATCCATTCACGTGTAAAACCTGCTATTGGAAAACTCTTATATAATATTCTATCAGCAAATATCTTATAAACAGCTGTGACAAAGTCTGCCCAATCATTTGATAACAAAAGAGCCTCAAGCTCAAGTTAAATAAATTTAGTACCAGTCGATTTGTCCTGAGTTAAAGATTTCAGAAATATGTTGGTATTGGATCAATCTGAGTCTACAAACGAGACAAAAACTAGATGCAGTTATTAATGGGATATATGTATGTATTGATATCATCCTACATGGATTTTTTACGCTTTAAAATGTTTCCTCTACTGGCTAAGCCTTTTAGTTACAAATACATTTTTAACTAATAATTTTCCAGTTTGGCACTTAACTCGATGTTGCATAGTGTATCAGTATTAAGTTTATATTTTACATACATTGTGTGAACTAAAAAATGTATAATAAACTTAAACACTTAAAACTTACGTTTCCAACATTTTTATACCCGCGCGCTCGAGGGTATTATAATTTCATATAGCGGTTGTATGTAACAGCATAAAAGAATCGAGATGGATATAAGCATTACATACAAACCTACAAAAATGTTCAGAATCATGAGAAGAATCGTAATATATTTCAAATGGTCAACATCGGTCAATAACCACTTCCATCACTCATAGAGCGTTGATTTCTAAAAAGAAAAAAGAAGTGATATTTCTGTTATAAATGGAGCAAACAGCTCAAAAAGAATTATAATGAAAGCAAAAAATTTTGGGGAATGAGCCATTTTTTTTACACGCGTGCATCTCGAAAACAACTAATAAAACCAAACTTGGTACACGTACTGCCCGCCACCTCACTTAGGTCTGATATCAATATTATTGAGATCGAAGAAAGTGCATTCTCACTTCTTATATGTGAATACTAAATTAATGTCCGTCCGTCTGATGTTGCAAGCTAAAATTTTCACTGTTTGTTATTCACTTTCGATTACATCTGAATTCTACGATATAGGCTCATCTAGGTACCTGACCATAGCGACATTACAGGAAACTGCGAGGCAGATGAGCAGGCTTGACAGGGGACCTCTGGGGTAGTTACCCCTCGTAACGAGAGAATTGAGATCCCGTTGATTACCTGCCGTCTGCTCCTGGAGAGGTGGGCTTCGCGTCAATTTAACGAACGCTGGGAAACTACAAAAAGTGGTTGTCTGTAAAGTCGGTTTACTGACGATAGTTTAACGTGATAACGTCATAAGAAAATACTGATTGAATGGTTGCATTTTTCAAAAGAAAATTTTAATTTTATTTGTTTGATAGATATTTTGTATGGATATAGAGAATGAGTTAACATTAACATAACATAATATACTTTAACATAACATAACATAACATAACACAACATAACATAACATAACATAACATAACATAACATAACATAACATAACATAACATAACATAACATAACATAACATAACATAACATAACATAACATAACATAACATAACATAACATAACATAACATAACATAACATAACATAACATAACATAACATAACATAACATAACATAACATAACATAACATAACATAACATAACATAACATAACATAACATAACATAACATAACATAACATAACATAACATAACATAACATAACACAACATAACATAACATAACATAACAAATTACCCCGTATTAAAGCACTTATCAACAGCTTTCATTTGATACCCATATTGTACATACACAACCAAAGGTTACCCGGGTCCACGTTTTGACCTATATCTCGAGACCCCAGTCACGGAGCGGCATGAAAAATATTCTGTACTAAAGCATTCACCAACAGCTTTCATTTGATACCCATATTGTACATACACGTCCGAAGGTTACCCGGGTCCACGTTTTGACCTATATCTTGATACCCTATCTACCAATAGGTATTCCTATATCTTGATACCCTATCTACCAATAGGTATTCAAACTATACGGAAATCATCTTCAATACCTACTTAACAATGTGTGTAAGTTTGGTTTAATTCGGTTCAAAGTCACGGTGGGTCCACGTTTTGGCATATATTTCGAGACCCTAGTCATCAATAGGTATGAAAATTACCCCGTATTAAAGCACTTATCAACAGCTTTCATTTGATATCCATATTGTACAAACACATTCTAGGGTCCACGTTTTGGTCTCTATCTCGAGACCATAGTCACGGAGCGGATGGAAATACTCTGAACTAAAGCATTCACCAACAGCTTCCATTTGATACCCATATTGTACATACACATCCGAAGGTTACCCGGGTCCACGTTTTGACCTATATCTCGAGCCCTATTTCCAAAATAAAATATAATCCATGTTACTCGTGATGTAGCTTTCGAATGGTGAAAGAATTTTTAAAATCGGTCCAGTAGTTTTTGAGCCTATTCATTACAACCAAACAAACAAAGTTTTCCTCTTTATAATATTAGTATAGATATGGTAAATATTACCATACATTTTTTCCTTCATATATAATAAAAAAATTAATAATAATAACATTAAAACAACAGGTATTATTAACAAACTTGGTTTTATTTTAAATTCTTCAAGTAAATCAAATTAATAATAATCAATAAGAAGGCATATGCAAATACAAATACGTGAATTTATATATGTACATATGCGCATATACATACATATATACGCTCACTTAAGTAGGGGAGAGCAAGATGTCGAACGTTGCCGTTCGTTTGCTTTGTTTGCTTTGTCGTTCCTTCCGCGCTTTCGCTTGCAGTTCATTCAATGCAATGAGCAAGGTAACTACATATGAGCAAGGTAACACTAATATGAGCAAGGTAACACTAATATGAGCAAGGTAACACTAATATGAGCAAGGTAACAGTAATGAGCAAGGTAACACTAATGAGCAAGGTAATACTAAAGAGCAAGGTAACACTAATATGAGCAAGGTAACACTAATGAGCAAGGTAATACTAAAGAGCAAGGTAACACTAATATGAGCAAGGTAACACTAATATGAGCAAGGTAACACTAATATGAGCAAGGTAACACTAATGAGCAAGGTAACACTAATATGAGCAAGGTAACACTAATATGAGCAAGGTAACACTAATGCGCAAGGTAACACTAATGAGCAAGGTAATACTAAAGAGCAAGGTAACACTAATATGAGCAAGGTAACACTAATATGAGCAAGGTAACACTAATATGAGCAAGGTAACACTAATATGAGCAAGGTAACACTAATATGAGCAAGGTAACACTAATGAGCAAGGTAACACTAATATGAGCAAGGTAACACTAATATGAGCAAGGTAACACTAATGAGCAAGGTAACACTAATGAGCAAGGTAATACTAAAGAGCAAGGTAACACTAATATGAGCAAGGTAACACTAATATGAGCAAGGTAACACTAATATGAGCAAGGTAACACTAATATGAGCAAGGTAACACTAATATGAGCAAGGTAACTACATATGAACAGTAATGAGCAAGGTAACGACACATTTTTTCGTGCGTGCAGCCTGTTAAATCGAATTATAAGACGTTATCACGTCAAAACTTGTAAGATCGCGAAATTTTTCTGGCCACGGGTGATTGGAGGCGCTCAAGAGATCTTCTGAGGTTAACAAAGGTCAGTTCAAGAATTTCGTATCTGCCCTTACAGGACATTTTGACCGTTAGGTACACATACTGCAAGACTCGGCATTATTTCAAGTCTTTTTGACGCAAGTTGTATGGAGGATGAAGGGGAATTATCTCAGCACTTTCTCCTTAAACGATCTGCTTTTGCAGGGCCAAAATTAAAGTTTATTGGCTTCATCACATCTCCACGCCCGTGCTATAGCAGATATTGATATTAAGAACCTTATGAATTTCATCCGTATTACGAAACAGGGGTAATACCACCGTAACTCAATCACCATTCGGTTGCCTTCACCAAATACCAGCCTTCTTATCTTCTTTACAATGGTATTACAAAGGGCGAATTTCTGATTTTTGTCCAAGTGTGCCCTCTCTACGGGCAACCATTTCAGCATATCCTAGTCTAACTGCCTATAAGTAATTTGGATTTCAAAAATTAATAGCCAGCCCAAATTAAATTAGTTACTGAAATGTGCTGGGGCATATAAAGCGCGGTCCGGACCGAACTTAGCACTTCCTTACTTGTTATTTATCGTTTCCGCACGAATGGAATTAATTAATTAAATTTCATTTTTGTACGCTTGTCAATACGGTCAATGCATGTTTTCAATTGACTATGAAACGCAGCAGTTTAACTTAAAAGTGAAAGGAGTAATTCTGCATGTCAGTAAACTCTTAATCAACGCTATTCACTTGCGTGCTATTCCATGGATACACTTAGCCTCATATGCACATTAAGTAGTATACAGAAGCACGTGCCTTATAAATTTAAAAGAGGTTATTAAAAATACATATTATAGTTCGGTGCTTTAATGTTTAATTTCAAAATCAATATCTTAGTTGGAAAGTAGTTTTTAAAATATTCTGTAACTATTTAAATGTTTTTATTTTGAAAGTCTGTAGCATTTAACTATTTTCCCAGACATTGCACCTTCGGATTACCAACGATCAATGCAGTCAGCCCTTATAGGAGAGCGCTTCACTTCTTACGAGAGCATCGCAAACTGGCTCAGTGAATGGAGAGTGTCAAAAGAACTGCAATTTTTCGTCAGAGGAATCCGTATGCTGCCTGAAAGATGGAGTAAAGTTGTAGCTTCCAATGGCACATACTCCACATTATATCATTTATTAGTTAATTGTTTAAATAATTCGTAACTTTGGCTAAGAAAAACACACTGTAGTTACTTAATTGAAAAAACTCGCGGAACAAAGAATCCGCTCTATTATTTTTATTATGATTCAGTTCATTAATTTGAATATATTTCGCTTAATGCAAATCTCCTATATGTAGAAGGTAAGGTCAGTGAGATCAACTTTAAAAGAGCATACAAAAGTGTAATATTTTTTCAAAAAAAATAATAATAATAATTAAAATTAATTTAAATACAACAAAGTATTATTACGTCAACATATGCATATATCGCACATACATGCTTTACTTGCAAAAAAAAAAATAGTTTCTTATGCAATTCCTAGCAGTTATTGCAAATACACCGGTGATACGTTTGTCATTTTCATATAAATATAAATTATTGAGTGCCTTGTTAGCGCTGGCTTAGTTGATATTCAATCCGGGTTAGTGAAGCACAACCACTTTGATTTTAAGAGTCAACTGACATTTTTATAATTTACGAGAACTCGGCTTAGATCATATAAAATAGGACGTTAAAAAACACTGTATTTTGGTATTGGTATTTTTTAGCTTTTTCAGCTCTAGTATGGGAACTGTGGTCTGCACCTCCTTTTTGTAAGGTGTTTGGTAGAGTTTCACCTTCAATTCGTGGGGTGTGTCCTGATATTGGCCTACAAATGGGGCCTGAGAACTCGGAATGAGAGCAGGTTTTATAAGAAGCTTTCTGAAGGCAGAATTACACTCTGAAGTTTTTAACTGCCTGCTGAGGAACGGTATTCGAAAATTCTTTTTCTATTATTTGGATACTTCACGCTCATCCATTTTTGTCCGTCAGTTTAAAGCCTTTAGTTGATTTCTCAGTTAAAGTAGGGATTATACCTTGCTGGAGTTTTGGAAGGAAAATGGGATATTTTTCTTTATTACGGAAAATGCTGAATATGTAAATTAAGCTTGAAACAAAACGCTAGAGTAATTGCTATTTAAGGGGTAACACCACTGTAGAAATTTCAAAAAATTGATTTTTTTTTATAAGCTTAAAAAATTCTTTGAACCTTTTAAAATACAGAACAAAAAGTTGTATACGTTACCGAAGTTTATTTCATAAATATTTTAAGCTTTTAACCAAGCGTTAGTGACTGCTACCTAACGACTTCTCCAAATTTCCAAACTTTAAACGCGTTTTTCTCAAAACACGTTTTCTGAAATTGGCACGCAGCATAACTCAAACAATTTTAAATATTTTTAATCAGTTAATTGAGTCTGTGTAATAACCTTCTTAAGAGAAGAGCGTAGGGGATTTTCGATATATTAATTTAAACGATTGTTATAATTATTTAAGTGCCGTTTTTTTAGTCCAAAATAGAGTTTTTTCCTTCAAATGCTTGGTAATTCCGCAAAAATAAATATTTTTTAAATCCCCTACGTGTTTCTCTAGATATTCTTATCTAGATTAAGAAAAAAAATGTTTCTTTGTTCCAGATTAAAATTTGCACCCTCTGTGCTGCGTGCCGCGGAGCTCCTTCAAGAGAAACCACATTACAAAAATGTCTCCAATGCCGCCATTTTGTAAAATTTTTCGATCAAACTTTGTAGTTTTGTATTTTAGTATATAAGTAATAACTTCCCAAATCAGAGTGATTGTTTCCCCTTTCCTTCTATACAAAAAAATTCTTTAAAAATCGTGTTTATTTTACGCGTGTGCAGTGGTGTTACTCCTTAAGCGAAAATGGCATGTGCAATTTGGCATTAGCAAATTATGACAGTTTATATGTAGGGTGCTTACGGCATTTGAGGACAACGTGAGCGTAAAAATAATAAGGTTTTATTTTGAACAAACTTTAATGAAACTTCACGAATTTTTTTACACAACCTTAAATTATTATACGTATATCTCTAAAATCAGTGAATAAAATTTTCACTAGCTGCGATAACCTCCTGGATTCGGCTCAGTAAATGATTGCGTGCCCGAATCATATGCTCCTTATCCATATTGACCGTAACGGTATTAATTACAGCCTTCAAAGTAGTAATGACATTATGAGGATGCTTATTGGTATCATGCTCAACTACGCCCCATACGTAGTAATCCAGGTGATTATGGTTTGGGGAATTTGGCGCCCATAAGTAGGGAAGTAGGCGCTCGGTGTTATGTGGTCATGGGAATTTTCAGCCATCCATCGCTTTGTGAGAAGGAACAGAGTCTTCCTGATGCATGTATGGGCTGTTACCGCGTACGCTGTCAATCCAGAGTTTCACTACTGTATCTAAAACGTTGATATATCCAGCAGAATTCACTCGTAATTCTTGAGAAAAGATGTGTGGTGGCACGATTTGCCCTTTCTTGCTCATAATAGTACTTCAACCCATAAAAGTGGCTGGGAGCTTGGTATGCATGACAACAGGATCCTCGTAGGATTGAAATACAGCCATCTGTCATTCTGGTAATTTCTGCGGTTGGTCTGGAGGTCTTGGTTAAAATTTCTTTCGTAAGAACATTGCTCCGCCATGAACTGCTTTCCGCGCATAACGTAGGACTTATGCTGAAAACAGTGACCGATGCAGTAAAACGCAGTCCCCTGTCAGCTGTTACGATCAAACTAATGAGAACCCCATGTAAATGAAAAATTACTTCCTTCCGTATCGTAGTATAGTAGATTTTATTTCACGATTTTTGAAAATTCCCGTAGAACCCTGTCAGCTTATTGCTCTCTCACCACACAGTGTTGCCAAGCAGTACATTTTGAAATCATTTACAAAATAAACTATTTAATAATAATTTTTATTAAAATAACTTAAAAACACTGTTGAATAATGTTAATTATAGATAAATGAACAATTTGCATTTGTTGGTTTTTGGCTTTGGTTTTTTAAACAATGAAAAATTGTAACTGATAACGCGGATGTGTGAAAAAGTGTGTAAGCAAAAATATTAATGGCAACATTGTGTAGATACAACCAAACACATACGCACACAAACCGATGTATTGTGTAAATATGTAACTAAAAGAACGCAGTTGTTCTCTACGGGATGAGTTTTGCTCAGTTTTGTGCTCGTTAGGGGCTGCGGTAAGGGACTACGTGCGTCGGTCACTGTTTTCAGCATTACACTGGAGATTTTTATGGGCAACTCGAAAATATTAAACTTCCTCGCAAGATCCCTCAATAAATAATGATAGGCTTGAGGGGGAAAAAAGGCTGCGGGAAGCAAATTTAAATGGTAATAAACCTTTTGTAAGTGCAAAGAATAGAGGCAAAAGATTGCATCGCACGAACATCTAAATAAGACCGCACCATTTTGGAGGGCCTGGAGCTGGGGAGCTTGGAACTTGACCTTTATCTAAGAAACAATGAACAAAAACGTTTATTTAAAACTATTGTAACAAAATTTGGGTCAGAGTGTTAGAAAATTACAAATTGAAGATGACTTTCGCTTTTAGCAAGATAACGATCCTAATCACAAGCCACAGATAATACAAACATTGTGAATATTTATATATAAATGTCCCCACATTGTTGAAACTCCTGAACAGTCCCTCGATTTGCACGACATTTAAAATTTGTGCGCGGTATTGAGGAAAGACATATAAGAAAATACGACATGCATAACAAATCTGATCTTAAAAAGGCGATAGTTCAAGAGTGGAACCAAATTAATCCAGAATATTCAAAAATATTGGTTGACTCCATGCCACGTAGACTTGAAGCTGTAATGAACAATAAAGAATAACTAAAAACGTACCAAGCACCGTAAAGTTTTAAAAATTAGAAATAAATGGTTTTTCTTTTTTAATTGATCATTTAAGCTGCGGCGTGACTTCTCTGTATGTTTTTGCTTCTTTTTGTATTACAATGAAATAAGTGCACATTTCATTTTTATGTTGACAAATGATATAAAAGAAAATAAATAAAATATCTGCATACTCTGTTTTTCCATTTTCGCAAAATAAATATTATGAAATATAGGGCAATACAAAAAAATCATATCTCTATCAAACAAGGTGGGACAGACAAATGCCATACAAAGTATTTAAAAAAAAACAATTATGCCATGCAGACATTTTCAAACAGATTCTTTTGAAGCGTGGAAATGGTTCTGTCTTTAAAAAAAAATATCTCAGTATGAAGTAGCAACAGCACTGAAAATAATGATGCTGATAAACACATGTATGCATGTATGTAATCAAGACAATACTAAGCTATTGTTGGCAGAGTAAGCCCTGAAAGAAAAACGGCTGCAAATAAATTTGGTACTATACCAAGAAAATTTATGGATATGCATACATACATATGCATGGCACAGGGCCCTCGCACACGGCTCGTATTGCAATCGATGGACAATTCAAACAGCAGATTATTCATTGCCACGAGGGAGTTACAAGAGGATGATTACAAATTTCAGATATTTTACAGGATGTCTAAAAATGCCTTTAAGGAGCTTTGTGGAAATTGTGAAGCCTATGAAATTAAGCTATTCAAAAACAGAATATTAATAAGCGCGAATGCTTTAGCCGGAGGAAAGATTATGATTACGCTGAGGTAAGTATCATTCCTTATGAGGTTTTGGTGTGGTGACGAACTCCGTGCTAAAAGCTGTGTCTGAACTTTATTTAAGGGGTTACATGGGTTTCGTG
The DNA here is from genome assembly GCF_027943255.1 of Anastrepha obliqua. Taxonomy (NCBI): domain Eukaryota; kingdom Metazoa; phylum Arthropoda; class Insecta; order Diptera; family Tephritidae; genus Anastrepha; species Anastrepha obliqua. The sequence continues at coordinate 25,651,640 of NC_072894.1, read as the reverse complement.
AGTTCAAAAAATCAATTTTGTTAGCTTATTAATTTTTACAACATCTCAAGAATATTATCCTAAATTTTCAAGTTGATCCGAATAATAGTTTCGGAGATACAGCCTTTGGAAGGTATGCGCTCCAAGCCACTTTTATTGTTACTCAAAATTTTGAACGCTTTTTCCTCGGAACCGTGTTTCAATAGTCGGTTGCCAAATGTTCTCGATAACTACTCAACCGATCTTGATGAAATCTTACACAGGTGTTCGAGATACAATTTACTCGTACTTGAACGAAGAATTTTTTTTTTCAATTACAACTATATTACATATTTAAAAAAAACAAAATGTCAAGCAAATTTGACCGAAATTTTCATTTTTTTGGAAAAATGTCTGCCAAAATTCCAATTTTTACGTTTTTTTCTTTCCTTCGTTCAAACACGAGTTTATGTTCTTAACTAATAATTATAAAACACTTAATTCTGTTTTTTCATTTTTTATGATCCTGTCCGGAGTTATGGTGGCAACGTGCACACACCTTTTTTCGAGGGGTCACCGGAAATGACGTCACAATGGAGGAGTTTTATTATTATTTTTTTTTTGAAAATTTCAGAAATTATTCTTTAAATACGTATCTATAAGACAGAAAAAAGTTTGAATAAAATAAATAATTTTTTACATAAAAAAAAAAAATTGGAAATAGGACTTTTTTAGCCGACGAAATCCATGTAACCCCTTAAAGTCATCCCTCACCCCTTTTAGAACACTCCTCCATAAAACACTGAGGAAACTTTTTTTAAAAGCATTACTATTTTAAGTATTTATTTAACGATACTGCTCTACGATAGGCGTCATGCTGTCTGCTTGATGTGACGAGTACGAGTTTTTTTTGCGGGATGACGTCTTTGAAGAGCAAACTCTATGCACGACTTGTAAACACCTCTTCACAATCTACCACTATCCCCGTGGAACTGCAAAAAAGGTATTACCTCACAGGGATAATTATCAGCTGACTGCAGCATAAAGTCTACAATAAGTGATCAACATCTTCTTCCTTCTCTATGCAGATTGGGTAGTTTAGTGAGCTGTTATGGCCAAATCTATGGAGGCAGGAAAGGAATTAAGTTAGGTAGTAATTTGCTCCTCCATGGTTCCTATAAAACTACGTCGTAAGGGTGAGTATTAACTCGTGTGCCCATCTATCTTTAGGCGATGGAACGACGCCATTTTTCTGTTGGAATTTCTTTCCGCCCTGCTCTACCGCCGTGTTCGGATAGCCTTATATGTACTGTCTTTATTTCTTCTCCCAAACTGGCAACCGGAACTAGTCCTGCATTGACGAAACGTCATCAGAAATTGTGCGGAATCCACAGATGGTCCGCTAAGCGTTTAACTGATAGATGGATATAAAAAGACAGAACTGACAACCCTACTATATACATAGTAGCTTTTTGCTATGGCTAAGACACTAGTCGATGCCTCCTTCACAGCATATTCTAAATGGAATTTAAAATTTAAACAACTATCTGTCACCACCCCTAGGTATTTGACAGCGGGCTTTTAATTGATAGTTACCGTCCCAATATTTACCTTCATAAATTCAACTGCTTTACTGCTGCTTATTAAAACCGCATTAGTTTTGTGCTCAGCTAATTCTAGGTTCATGGACGTCAACCAAGTCTTGACCCTATCTATACATTCGCTGGCGATCCTCTCAATATCTTGGATGTGTTTTACTACCATTACCATCGCGATATCATCCGCAAATCAAATGACTTTGGTTCTAGGAGGCATATTCAATCTTAAAACATCATCTTAGCTTAGGTTCCATAGTAACGGGCCTAAAACTGATCTTTGGGGACCCCTGCTCTTACGTTATACTCCTTAATACCTTTGTCGATTCTAAACCTTAGTTTGCGATCAGAAAAATAGCTCCAAATTATTCTGATAACATAAGTAGGCGCATCTAATTTTGTGAGAGCTTCTAGAGTGCGTTGCCAGCTAGCTGTCTTAAAAACATTTGTAACATCTAGTGTTGACAGAGTACCTATCGAATAGTGTGCGATTCGCCATTTGAACACACGTGTGGAACAGCGAAGCATGTCTCTCACGTACATTTTGTCCCATACGCTCCGATGACTACACGACCCGTGTGCGAAGGGCCTAGTGTGCATTCTCTGGAGCAATCAACTACAAATGCATAGTACCTTAGATAACATAATTTGAGCGATGTGCAAATCTGTGTTTGTATTCATCTGCATGTTGCAACATAAATGCATACGTAACGTCAAAGTCTCATGAGCTCGAAACTTGTGCTAAATATCTGTTTACCCTCACTTCTAAATATTAGTTACAAAAAGGCGAAAATAGTAAGGGCTTAGCATTAAGCATGTTGACAACTTTAGGCCGAGACTTTTTTTGGAAATGTGAGGTTTAAATTTTTATTTTTTTGATTAGGATTTCCATAGTAAAAGTGCTCACAGAAGCTCGCTATCGCTTGCCAAGTCTAAATATTAATGTTCGATACCCGAAGTAGAGATCGAACACGAAATCATAGAATTACTGTAAAAAATTGTCTAACATGGTATATAGGTACATATGTGCTTACTCATACATACATAGAGTAAGGTGTACGTGTAGGGAGGCTGTGTGGTGCAAAATTTCACCAACAGCTACGCTTGCAAGAGCATGCAATCCATGTGATATAAGATGACAAATAAGCAGGGCGATGCTGCATGAAATGCGATGATATTTTCCATTGTATGTAGAGCGGATTATTGTGAAATATGTGGAGGCATTTACTTTCAGCAACGCTTAGATAACGCAATTGGGCTATTAATAGTTTGTTAGTTTGTGTCACATTTAGGCATCATATAACGTTCGATGTTGAACAGTGATTGTTAGCAGTGATGCCTGCATTTTGCACGACAAAGTTAGGTTATGCAGAAACATTATTTTTAATATTTTGTGTGCTCACGTTTCTCTGCAGCAAATAGGAAATTTAGGAAGAAAATCAAATACTTTGTTGTTATTTTTTAATAAACAATTAAGCTATTTATTTTGTAATGAACAACATCTTCTTCGCTTTTTGCGCTTTTGTGCAATTTATATAAAAGAACTCGTTTTTTTTTTTTGGTTCTAGTTTGTAATTCCATAAAATAGAGTAAAACATATGGAAATGTATTAGAAATAATGTGACAAGTTTTCATGTAACTTTTCAAGGAAAATAAAAAGTATGGTGAAATCAGCTCTCTCCGCCTCTCCAACACAATTGAGCGCAATATTTCGGCACAAATCTTTCTTCCAGAAGTCGCCTGTTTGTTTGTTAACGTTGACTTCTGACTCAGTGATAGTGATGAAAATCGGAATGGTCGTAATGGTGGTGATAGGGATCTAGAGCAATAGGATGGTAAGCCTTAATTATGGGTGCTGCATGGTACGTTTTGACAATGGGCTGTAAAACAGTCTTCACTACGGGCACTATGACTGGCTTAATGATCGGGGGGCTATGTATGACTGTTGAGCTCTGATGTGAAATTGCTGCTGGTATATGCACCAATTTGGTGAAATGCAAAGGTTCATGGTGCTGATGCAGGAGCGGGTAGTCAATGTGAGGATAGTTTCCATGCAAGTAGCCTGGATGGGCGCTGGCCAAGGCGACGAGTGTGAAGAGAATGAGAGACTAAATTGAAAAGAAAATTATGTGTTAGTGGATGAAAGAAATTTATTAGTAATTTGATGAGAGTTATTAAAATATAATAAACGTGTGAATATTATTTGTGAAATTTGTTTGAAATTTTATTATATATTATATTCAAAGTACGGATTTTACGCATATCTCGATCGAGCAGATATTTCTGATAAATTATAATGATGATAAGTATTTTCGTTTCTTTTTGCAAGTGTAAATTCGTGTCAAATAGGATCGTTGCTTATATTTTCCTCCAGGTATAAGGTTTTTATTTTTATATTTTAATTTCGAATTAATTTTTTTTAAATTTAGAAGTTCATTTTTTTTGAGCATAGGATATCATTTTTGGGGACATTTGAGAAGGGAAATTAGGAAAAGAAAATTAAAAAATATCGATCTTTAACATTTTATGCCAACTTTTCGGAAAATTGCAGTTTTTTCCAATGTGAACTCACAGGTGACTTTCAAAGCGTAAGCGGCACGAATAAATTAAAAAATAATAATAATACAAATATAGGTGACTAATTTTTTTGACTATGAAAAATATTTTTTGGTTTTATTGCCATCATATAGTGGCCGCCATAGCTGAATGGGGTTGTACGTGATTACCAATCGGAATTGCTCGAAAGACCGGGCATGAAACACCAATTAATGGAAACGATGTTTTTCTAATGGTGATCGCTCCTAGGCAGACAATGGAAAACCTCCGATTGTATTTCTTGTATTTCTGCCATGAAAAAGCTCTTCATAAAAAATGTCTCCCTTTCGGAGGCGGCTTTAAACTCTAGGCCCCTCTATTTGTGGAACAACATCAAGACGCACACCAGAAATAGGAGGAGGAGCTCGGGAAATCAGCCAAAAAAAGGGTGTAAGCATCCTAAAGATTTTTCCAATAACAGGCGTTATCTGTCGCTATCAAGAAATGATTAACGATTTTTTATGGCCGTGAAAGAGATGGTCTACGCCAACAGCCCAGGGTCGATTTAAGACCTCAAAGATGGAATTCGTGAGGCTATCGAGAACATAGGGCAGCCACTTTGCAATTTGGTTATGGAAAGTTTCATGAAAAGGATATTGTCCTGTAAGCGTGGAAGTGGTGGTCATTTGCCTGATGTTATTTTCCACTATTAACGGCATACCTTCCTCTTTATAATGAAATAAACATCCGATCATTTATATTAAAAAATAGCATTTTTCTTTGAATATTAAAATAACACCTCTTATTGGAAAACCCTTTATAATGCATATTTATAGTCCATTAGCAAGATTATTTGTGTTCCTTCATTCATCGAAGTTAACATTAGTATTGGAGTAACACTAAGAAAACTTAAAAAGTTTTCTAAGAAAATTTACCTGATGAATTTTTTTTACTAATTTTGTTAAGCTTATTACCTAATGCTAGTAATGCTAGTACCTACTCAAATTTCCAGCTACTTTTTTAAGGTAAAGCTATCGCGAATCTGTATTATAGACACCAACTACAATTGATGCGTTCGAGCTGAACCAAAGAAACCAAAAGCGCAAAGAGACCGAGGCAAGTCATTCATGTCTTGAAAGCCTATTTGAAAAGGGGGTCGTCCCACCCAAGCCGCTATACTCTTCGAACATTGTACCCACCGACACATGTGAAAGGATTTGGGTGCTTGTTGTAGTAGTATAAAATATTTCTCTTAAATGTATGACCGGATATAAATCCAGGTCGTTCCGGTTATGTAGAATTGACGTCAAAGAAATGAATATTTGGCTGGTCGCCGAGCCAATTTTTTTGAGAAGGAAAGGACAGTTGACCGCGAGTTGGATAATAATTAGGACTAACGATTTACGAGTACAATATTTGAAATAAATGAATTGTCTGTTTTTGTTTGATACATTTTCAAAGCTTAAAAGACGGTATATTTAAGTTGCGCTCCCTTTTTTCTTGAAAAGAACTGATTGTGCTTGTATTATTAACTCACTAATTTTTCCGAATTTGTAAAAAGTAAGTGCCGTTCATAAATTCACAATGGATGTATAGAATAAAGAATATTTTTTTCCAAATGGTGTATCAACTCCAAGAATTTAAGTTTCTACTGCATCGAAGTATTTTTGGAATAAAAGGTAGGTAAGTGAAATGATCAAAGTACCACTCTGACACTCACCAAGTAGCACTCAAGCACCCTTTTTATAAGGCCTCAACAGGCAGATGTGTACAGCCGGCCAGAGTTATTGGTATACTCTAGAAAATTGATGGGATTTAGGTTGCCGCACTGCCCCCGGCTGCCCAAGAAAGGAGCACCCAATGACTTTGATCATCTAGTTGTCAAACCTGTACATTTATAGAGAAAGTGCTCAATAGTATTCTTCTCTGAAAAATCCTCACATCTTCTCCAGTAAGGTAGTTCAATGGGAAACCAATCTTTTCTGCGCGTGTGCCGATGGTCCAATGACCGCTAAACCCAGCTAGGAGTTTGGAAATTGAATCGCATGGATAATGAAAATAGAGCTCCATCTCTCCTGCGCTTTCCTGAGAAATAAGTTGTGCCATTTTCCCTTAACACAGTCAAGAGGATGCCGAGGGCCGGGCCGGAAGTCCCTGAGACCAGTCGACCCTATCCTGGAAAGCTCAGCAGCAATTTCATCGCCCTCTACTTATTTGTTCCTATGTTCTGGAACCCAGATCAGAGAAATGTTACCTGCACACCCAAGAGAATTGCTCTCTTCCTTACAGGAGTTGACCATTTTGAATCTGCACCAAAACGTCGTCAGAGCCCTGTTGGAGCCTTGACTATTGGAAAAAATGTTTATATTATCCTGGCTCTCACGTTCCCTAATCATTTTACATGCCTCCAGGATCGCAAACTTCTGTCTGAAAAACACTAGCAGTATTCGACAGTTTTAAGGAAAAGATAAATTGGCTGATTTCGCATGTCCCTTAAGAGATTTGTCATATCCCAGGTGGCAACCTCGATTAACCTGACTGCTTTTTGAGTAGTGATGGAAATAACGTAAATTTGCAGAACCACTACGTTGTACATCGAAATAACGACCTGTGGTTTGAATTAGAATATAAACTTATGGTAGAATATTATCCGAAGAATTGTCTAAAATATCACCTGCCCACTTTTCGATTTCTTGGAAGTGATGCAGAGCAATGTAGTTATTTTGTAAAAGTGCGGGTACTAACAAAAAACTACCTACAGTAATTGAATATGAGCTTCTTACAGAAGCAATGCATAAATAAAACATATTAATTCTGATTCCGGATGTCGGGAAGGCCTTCAAAGGTTAAAGAGAATACTCGCTCTGCAATCATCCATGGTTTTTTCTGGCTTTTAGTAAAAATAAGCACTCATTAAACTTTAGCAGTTTAGAAAATGCCATTTTTCAAAAATTCGCTCCAGCCAGGTAGCACTTTGGAAGGGGTTTTCACGATTTTTCTCGAATACCTTAGTCGCCCTCTAAGGCGTAGAAGAGTGTAATACTTTGTGTGGAAAATCACATTAAATACGTTTTGGCGACTTCTCAGCCAACCGACAAAACCTGTAGTGCATATCACCAGCGAGTCTCATCTTGCCAATATGATAGGTTAATAGGCATTATTTTGTCAGGTAACCAGTAACTATTCCAAACTTGGACCAGTGAGCAACAAATTAAATTACTCTCATCTTCTTAAGGGGTTACATGGCTTTCGTGATTTCGTAATTTCTACAACATCTCAAGAATATTATCCTAAATTTTCAAGTCGATTCCGAATAATAGTTTCGGAGATACAGCCTTTGGAAGGTGGGCGCTCCAAGGCATTTTTATTGTTACTCAAAACTTTAAACCCGTTTTTCTCGGAACCGTGTTTTCAAAGTCGTTGTCAAATGTTCTCGAAAACTACTCAACCGATCTTGATGAAATTTTACACAGGTGTTTGAGACACAATTTACTCGTGCTTGAACGAAGGATTTTGTTTTGTTTTTTGAATTACAACTATTAAAAAAAAAATTTGACCGAAATCTTAATTTTTTTGACCAAAATTCCAATTTTTACTTTTTTTCTTTCCTTCGTTCAAGCACGAGTTTATGTTCTTAACTAAAACACTTATTTTTGTGTCTTCATTTTTGATGATCCTGTCAGGAGTTATGCTGACAACGCGAATGCACCTTTTTTTCGAGGGGTCACCGGAAATGACGTCACAATGGAGGAGTTTTAATTTTTTTTTGAAAATTTAACAAATTATTCTTTAAATATGTATCTATAAGACAGAAAAAAGTTTGAATTAAATAAATAATTTTTTACATAGAAAAAAAAAAAATTGAATATAGGCCTTTTTTACCCGACGAAACCCATGTAACCCCTTAATATAAGCAGTTTTGTGGCATAGCCAAAAGCTCAGTACTAGGCAGCCGTACATTGTTGGGACCTCGGTGGGAATATACGCTTAGACTAGGCTCCTCTCGAGGATGTACGTGCTAGTATTCCATTATATTACATATTTATAAACGGCCAAAAACGAAATGAGCCAAAGGACTCTTTATTATCACATTTTCAAGCTTGCGATGGTGTCTATGTAAATACCTACATTGCACAGAAGTTCGGAAATACTTTAATGGGTAAACATTTTTTTCGATAACTGTTCGAGCGAGATGAGTTCGTAGTGATTGAATAGCCGAAGGAGACGGTAGTGCAATGAGAATAGTTATTAGAAGTTAATAATAAAAAACCCTTAATTGAATATACAGCAGCTGTCCTTTATTTATGAAGAAGAACAACAATAACTAAGCATCCTTTTCCCTATTCGCCTTTGGTATCCTTCGGTCTCGAATTATTTTATTCACAATAAATTGTCTTGAAGAAAAATTTCATTCTTTGCCGCCGTTTTTGTCCTAAATATTTTTTTCTGTAGTAAAAAACTCAACTCCTTTACACTTTCCTTGTCACTTGCTGTGCGTTTCCTCATCTTCACTTACCAGCTTTTGCATTTTTACTGGCGCCCGTTTTGACTTGGAGCTGTTAATAATCCTACAAAAGTCCTTAAATCCGTGTGGACAGAAAACAGTTCAGGTCGCCTTTTGTGTTGGTTTTGCGCGATTTTCGCGTTTTCAATTATTAGCTTTGTGATTTTTTTGCGTTGCGTTGCAATTTGAATGAGAATCTCAACTGATGCCACCACGTCGCAATTCACACTCTTATATATTTTTTCTTTTAATAGTTGAAAAGTGTATTTTTGTTGTAATTTAAACCAGTGACTGAATGTCTTTATGCAGCAGCTTCAGACATCACCAACGCATTGGCAACAATAGCAATGTGCAATAGCAGTAACAACAGTAACAAAACTAAACAGCAGAAAACCAAACTGTTAGTGCAACAATAATTGGTCTCAAAAATTACCGCTGCTGCCACATTGTAAATGCTGATGCGGCAGCTGTTTCATTTAGCTTGCTTATGCATGTACTATAGTTACTCACCTACATTTACATACATCCATACATACATACATACATGGTATACTTGGTACTTCTTTAATACTGCAGGTACCAATTGCCATTTCCCCCGCAAAAAGTAAAGGACGGTTGTTGTTGTTCTTACATTTGAGCCTTCTCTATTACACTATGTGCACATTTGCGATATTAATCCCAGGATTCCGGGATTTTGGAATTTCGAAGTCCCGAAACATCCGAGCACATTTGCCTACAATTACAAGATTCTCGGGAATTGAAATTTCTTACGATCCATTTGAAATAGAGATGGAAAAATGACTAACTTTTCAGCAAATGTAAATTTGTTTTGGTTTTGTTTTCATGCTAAAATAAAATACAATATCCTCTGTTGTAAAAAGTAGCACTGATTTATTAGGTGCACAACTAAGTTCCCGCTGTTTGTCAATAGATGCCGCCAGCAGTATGTGCTAGTCGATTCTAACATAACCTAAACGTCATAAATCAAGCTTAGACATATGGTAAACAAACTGCTTCGACACATTAGAGATTTTGTTTTGGTTTCATACCCTTTTGGGTAGGTCAAAAACCTTCGAATACGCTGAATTGGAGGCATTGCTCACTGAGGATCCATGTCAAACGCAAGAAGAGCTTGCTTCAGTATCAGGAGTTACCTGCCAATTTATTTTGAAGCGATTGCATGCTTTGGGAATGATTCAGAAACAGGGGACTTGGGTTCTTTATGTGTTAAAACCAAGGGGCTGTGTTGACGGGTGACGAAAAATGTATTTATTACAGCAATCCAAAGAAAAGAAAGTCATGAGGACTGCCCGGTTATGCTTCTACGTCGTAGCCTCGGCCGAATATTCACGCTGCAAAGGTTATGCTATGTATTTGGTGGGACCAAGCTGGTTTTATTTATTATGAACTGATAAAACCAAGCCAAACCATCACTGGGGATCGGTATGGACTTCAATTGATGCGATTGAGCCGAGCACTGCGCGAAAAGCGGCCGCAATACGCGGAGAGGCATGAAAAAGTGATTCTACAGCATGACAACGCTCGGCCTAACGTTGCCACACCCGTTAAAACCTACCTGGAATCACTGAAATGGGAAATCATACCCCACCTGCTACATTCTCCATATATTGCGCCGTGCGATTATCACCTGTTCCGATCGATGGCATATGATCTAGCTGACCAGCAGTTCCATTTATATGAATACATCAAAAATGGGCTTGATCCGTGGATATCCTTAAAAGATGAACAGTTTTACCGCGACGGCATACGAGATCTACCAGAAAGATGGGAAAAATTAGTAGCCAGCGATGGGCAGCGATGTAACCATTTTTTCAGAATAAAGTTGTATTTTCATCAAAAATACAGCGAGAACTTAGTTGATCAGTTAAAATGCGATTCATTTCTTTTCTGGAGACATTCAACTCCGATTCCACGAATTTCAACGATGATCTCGGTTCATTTTTGATAAATTTACGAGCAATTTCGATGGAGTTTTCGCTGATTAGTGATTTTGGGCGGCCCATATGTTCATTGTTTCTTATGTCTTCACAACCATCTCTGAAACGTATAAACTACTCATGAACTCTGACACGAGATAGACAATCATCATTTCATCAACTCAAATGTTTCGGTAAACGTTTAACCGATTTGAACTTATTTTGGACTTCACCTTGTATAATATTTTATTGAAAAATAATTAATATCTTGAACTCGGGATACCGTAATACCGGGATCGTAAAAATCGACATCTCTAGTGCACATGCACCTATGTACATACATAAGTATGTGTGTAGTTGATGCCGCGTTAACGATGGCGCCTGCAAAATGCATGCCATAAGCCTCGACGTTCATTCGTTCACTTATTCATTCATTCAATCGTGCTGCAATTATATATATACATACATAGCACATTTCTCTGTATTGATATTCACCAAAAGATTTCCAACAAATATTTAGCATCCGTTGCCGTTAGAAATTGAAAACACAAACGAAATCAGAGATTAAAATGTGCATTTAAGTTGCATACATACGTATATGAATATGTATAGGTATGTATGTAAGCACTTTTTGCTATGTGTACTTACTTACTGTACTTACTTCTATGCATGCTTTAATGTATGCGCATCGCATGTCGATGGCATAAGTGTTACATTATTTCTGTTTGGCTTTTTACCGGCGGCTCGAAACTCTTCATTGTATTTGACTTGACACACTGCCTCTGAGGCACTTCCACTTTGCCGGCAGCCGGTTGCATTGTCCCAATTACATGTTACACTTGAATGTTTATGTAGATAGAAATATGTGTTTGTGCACTTGATGTATTTTTAATTGTCCACAGAACTGAAGTTCTTGTATTGGCAGTGATTTGTACTCATTTATGCTGTAAGACTATATGTACATATGTATGCGCATATGTGAGTGCCTCAGCGTGGGGACAATGACACGAGCGCTGCGTTTGAAAGTTTACAGTGACCAATTAATGTTTAAGGCAATAAATGACAAAAAAATAAGGGCGAAACATTTTATAATCAAGCATTATTTTTATTTGCCTGTTAAAGCAAATTTCCTGCCTAATCAGGTTGGTTATATAGGACAGGTCCTCGAATCGACAATAAGAAGGGAGACCAAAGAAAGCAATGATACTTTTTCCAACTGTTTTGTTGCAGCAGCCCAATGGGTTGGTTACGTCGATAGCGTCCAGACAGTTTTGATGTTAAAGAAAATGTCGATAATGTCGGAAATGTCGTTAAAATCACAGAAATAATTGAAGTTGAGCGGTGAGATCGACCATAAAACAGTTTTAAATAATTTGCGCAAAAATTATAGGCCCCTATTATGAGTTACATTCGATCTTCGATATTCGCTGGTTGTCGAAGATCGAAAATCGAATGTCAATTTGGTATTATGAGCGGTGCAACCCTATCGAAATTTTCGTTGTTTACCGAATTTAGAGTCGAATGCAATTTTGCTTTCGATTGTGTAGCGTATTGAGGGAAAACTTGTTAAAGTGTAAGTTGTTTGCGACTATTTATGGTTTTATAGTAACCAAATAATAAATATATACTAATTTTGTTAATTTTATGCAGGTCGAAAGTCGTGAGTACCAAACAACAATTAGAAAGGCGAATCCACAATTCGCAAAAGGGATTTGCACCAAAGTTCAAGCAGCAAAAAAATGGGAGGAATTTACAACGGAGCTGAATTGCTTGGGACCACCAGTGAGAACGGCGCAGCAAAATGGATTAAGCTTAATAATGGTTTTTTTTTTTGTGATGTTTATAGAAATACATTTTTATTTTCCCTTGGCAGGTATGGGCTGAAATACGTAGAGAAACTGAAATACATATTTTTTTCGAATGACGAATAATTGAATAAAGAAAATTTATAACAAAAATAAAACAAAAACTGTGGCGTAAAGGTTTCTATTTAATACTTTTTAGATTTTTCTATAATATTCTCAAAATTTCATTTCTTATGTTTTCTATTTCTTCACTTCAATATCTTCAGCATCATCGTACACAGTGGGTTGAGCAAGTCCTAGCATACCTTCATTACCAATACTCAATTGGTACGATCCCTGAGCACAAAATCGCAGAACCGTGTCTAGCTTTAAAATATTTGGAATCAATTTGGCTGCAACTGGTTTTCTGTCCTGGACAGTAGGTTCACAAACGCCTCTTTGGATAATCCAAAGTTCTTTAAAAATCTGTAAGGAAATTTCTGTAATATTAAGTGCGTCAACACATTTTGAAAATTCTAAATTTACTCAGTGGAAGCCATTTCTAGGGGATTGGATGCGTCCCTCAACTGTTTTCTACCTCTAGCTAGTTCCACTAATCTTTCATCGTCCGATGAATCGTCGAACCACAACTCCGTTGTACTCATTTTCACAGAAAATACTTTTTTTAACTTTTAAAAATAATGTTAGCAAAGAATTTCAACACAATCGGTTTTTCTTTTATTTTGATTTGTTGTATCAGCTGAGAAAAAATTATCTATTGTAAATGCGTCGAGCGATCGAAATTCACAATAGACCCATTCTTCAACGAATGAGCACCATAATACCAAATGAAAATTCGTTCGATCAGCACTTTCGACTACAGTCGAAGATCGAATGCTGCTCATAATAGGGGCCATAGACTTACTTTTTCTCAAACTGTTGTAGCAGCAATTAAGGGGACAGATTTTTCATAAAATGTTAATATAATCCTTTAAGAATGTGTCAAAAAAATTTTAGAACGTTAATTTAAGTATTTCTTATATAATATTATAGATCGTCAACCATGACGACTCTATTCTTTACGTCCGATTGCTGGGAGAGGTATAGTTATGCATTCAAACTTTAGACGCGTTTTTCTCAAAACTATATTTTTCGAAAGGGCCTACTCGATAACTCGAAAAGTTATTTACCGATCTCCCTAAAATTTCGCACACATCTTTCTTATGATACTCTTTTCTATGTGAATTTACAAGTTTTTGAAAAAAATAATTTTTTAGAAGCAAAAATAGTAGAAAAATTCGCCCCAAAATTCATTTTTTTAAGCATTTTATTCCGCGATTTTTTTCCATTTTTTAATTCATATAAAAATAATGACATCAATAAAAAAAAAATTTTGGTTTTTTGTATTCAGGTCACTGACGCCGCACACTGGGGATTTTTGTACAGAGATGCGGAAAAAAGTATACATCCCAAAAAATATTTACATTTTTAGTACTAACGAAGTTGTATATATTTGTGTATGAAAAGAACATGTCTAAAAACTATTTTTTAAAAAAATTAAAAAAAAAAAATTTTTTTTTAAATTTATAAATTTTAATTTTTTTTTTTATTAATATAAGCCAGCAAATATTTACGCACAGGATACATGTAAGTTCATAAGTCTGAATTACCCTCAAAATTAAAAGTTTTTCGTTATCATTATGCACACACTAGAAAGCGTTTAGTTATTATCATTGCCAAAAAATAATCAGTGGCGCCTGGTGGCACCTGTAATTGATTAAAACTGAAAGAGACGTTATTAAGCAACACGTTGATACTAGTTTCTGACCGTAGGTAAATGTAGCTCAACTTGCAGATCCAAGAATATGAAGGAATATGATTTTTTTGTTTTTTCGTAAAATTAATTATAAATAGATAATCAAATGCTTTACAGCCTTTGTTCTTCCGGCTAAAATATATAAAAATATCGTACCCTAAATGAAAAATAAAAAATTGGAAGTCGGCTCAAGCAAAAAGAAAAAAAACCACCTTGGGCTTTGAAGTTTTTTCTTGGTCAGTTCAATACTATAAAAAAATTATACTTTTGACATATCTATAAAAAAAAACTGTAAGTCGGAGTTTAGTAATTCTTTTTGATTTTATTGTTGGTTCTATTCTGGAATTTAGAAATACCATTAAACATAGCGTAGGTGGTATGTTGCAAATTTGACTTTTTTCCGCAAAATCCCCAGTGTGCGCCGGTGCTACAATGCCCGCCGATTGAGAAGCCCTGCTGCGACCTTCCTGGAAGAATTGAGTATACATCCGCCATTTTAATCAGGGGGAAATCAGGGAAAATGTGGCCGCTTACAGGCCTTAAGGTCTAATGCACGCTTGCTTTGACAACTATCAAAAAACTATAGAAATATACTGTAATGTGTGAAAATTAGCCAAATGACAGTTTCACTTAATTCGCTTCAAGCGCTTTAAAGTTTGGAATAACGCAATCTTCTATTTGACAGCGCTTTGTCGGCCTTTGACTTTTCAAATTCATGAACCATTTCGTTCTTTTCCTCTTCTACCAGCGTTCAAAGCTACCATCTGGCCATAGAAGCTTTCAAAGTAAAGCAGAGCAAACGAAAGCAACCAAAGCGAACAAATCAAACCAACCTTTAAGCTAGCAACTGTTAAAGTTACTAGTAACATCTAGCTGTCAAAATATTCAGTGAGGTTTGTTTGCCGAAAGTGTAGAAATAATTGAAAATTGTTATTATTGTTGTAAATACGCAACAGCAATTCTGTCGTGCTGTCAGTCGTTATCCTAGATTCAGAGCGCAGGTAATGCGTTGTACCGTTCAGTAAGTTTGATCGTAAGTACTCTCTTACACATTGCCATACAATCGACACAACGCAAAGAAATCTGATGACTGGATCGTCTTACGACGAGCATTCATCATTTGGCCGTTGCCCTCATGCTACTTAATGTGGCCATCATGTTACTTGTGGCGCGCGTCTTGATGTTGTTCCTCAAACTGAGGGACCTACATTTTTTTTTTTATAAGGAGCGTTTTCATGACAGAATTACATTCAGAGACTTGCCTTTGGCTACCGAGGGGCGACCGCTATTAGAAAATACTTTTTCTTCATTTTGGTCTTTCACCGGGATTCGAACCTACGTTCTCTCTGAATTCCGTATGGTAGTCACGCAGAAACCCATTCGGCTACGGCGGTCGCCTGCTGTTCAAAACTGTTGTTGGGATCTGGCTTAGGCTAGGGTATTCGTTCAGAAGTTGTCGCACTGATAAATCTGGTCCCTTGCAGTATGAGCATGGAGCGTTCAAGGCTACATTCAGTAAATGAATATGAGTGAGAATTGATTGTCCAATTCTTAGGCGCACCAAGATTCTGATACCATTGCAAGGAGCGTCAGTTGGAAAAATATTTGATGCGTATATCCGCAGATCTTTAGGAGTGAGGGGGTTACAAAAATGTATTGACTGCATCCCTGCTTTATTTGCACGTTCATCAGCGACTTCGTTGCCTTTGAATCCAGCATGACCAGGAACCCACATAATTTTTATTGCGTCTTTTTTTTATTTATAATATTTCTTAGCAACGTTCGATCGTTTTTTGGGTTATGTAAGGCTTTAATAACAGAAAAAATAACATGTTTTTTGCTGGTTTGGGAGGCAAACACGACCGCTTCATGCAGTGCAGCTGCTTCTGCTGTGAAAGCTGAGAAGTATGTAGGCAGGGCACCGACAGAAATTGTTACACCGTAGTTATTTGTCGCAGTAAATGGAGTGCTGGTGTCCGATTTGGATCCATCAGTGCATATAAAATCCCATTGTGCTCGAAAAGGTTCAGTAGCTTCGCTGTAGTGCTGTGTGTACCGTTGCTGTTTCAAATTTTTTAAGGCAGAATAATTTACTATAGAAACAGGATTAATAGGAAACCCGCTGAAAGTGTGAGGATCATTCGACTATATTGAATAGAAGTTTGCTCTTGCAGTGCATAATTTTTGGTATTAACATTATCGCATTGTTCAGAACTCCGGATGCGATATCTGGTAGTCCTGCTTGCGTTAAAACATCTTTGGTTGGGTATAGCTAGCCCAAAATATTACTTCCAAAAACCGAAAGAATACTTAAAAGTATAACACGTGACAAAAATGAAAAAGGAAACGAAAATGTTCAGGCTAATTAAGAAACACCCTAGCATATGTAGGTACATATTGTATTGTGTATTGTGTATGTATATGGTATACATTTTATCTATATTTTTCGAAAACTGTATTGTAATGAACGAACAAACGACAAATTGGAAAAAAATCTTTACATACTTCTCACTGAAAATTACGCAAATGAGAACTTCCGTTGCACATTTCAGACATTGTTAACAAAAACAACGAACACAGCATGCACAATCACACATAAAATACAATTAAAATAACACCAGCAGCGACTATGCCAATGAAGCAAGCTAATGCGCTAATGTAGCAAGAACACTAAATGAGTCGAGATAAAAAGTGCCTAGCCAGCAGCCAGGTTGCCAATACTGTTGGCTGTATCTTGTGCCGTTGCTGTATTTTGTGCTGCTGCTACATATGAAGGTCGCCAGCAAAAACTAAAAAAAAAAAAAACAAAAACAAATGCCGGCAACAGCGCAAATATGTTGCAAGTGTACCGAGTATTTTATTTTTTCATTCATTATATGTACAATATTTAATTGTTATATTATATTTTCAAGTAATGTAAAGGGTGACCAGATTGGAGGTACTTTTTCCTATAGGGGTTTTTTGACAGATCACACGTGACTACTGTCTAACTATTGTGAAGACATTTTTTTCAGTATTCATTGACATTTCTTGGACTTACGTCTCAACAACGTCTACAAATCGCGCAAGTCTATTACGAAAATCGACGCTCTGTGAGAAGTGTTCATACTGCGTTCAGGCCATTTTACGGGGTTTAGCGAGGAGGCCCATTTTTGGCTTAATGGATATGTGAATAAGCACCATTTTCATATTTGGGCTGAAGACCAACCCGAAGCCATTCAAGAACAGCCAGTATATATATAAATATAATTGGCGCGTACATCCTTTCTGGTTGTTTGGCCAAGCTCCTCCTCCTATTTGTAGTGTGCGCCTTGATGTTGTTTCACAAATGGAGGGACTTACAGTTTCACGCCGACTCCGAACAGCAGATATTTTTTACGAAGAGCTTTTTTCAACGTTTGCCATTTCCTGCCGAGGGGCGACCGCTAAAGGAAAAAACTTTTCTTTATTTTGGTGTTTCACCGAGATACGAACCTAGGTTCTCTCTGAATTTCGAAAGCCATTACATCCATTTAAATTAACCGTTTGGTGCAGCCAATATCCTAGGGGAATTACCAGCCCATATTTCTTCAACGACGAGGTTGGCGCCAATGTTAAAGTGAATGGCGAACGCCTTCGCGCTAGGATGAACCACTTTTAGACGCCGAAAACTGAAGCCAGTGATCTCCACAACATTTGGTTCCAATAATACGGCGCTACTTGCCATACAGGCCGTGAAACAATTGATTTACGCATAGTGGTTTCCGTGAACAATTTATCTCTCGTCTCCGAGCAGATCGTGTGATATCACACTTTTGGACTGTTAATTGTGGGGTAAAGTCCGAATGCTTTGTGGATAAATCAGCTTCGATTTAGGCAACATTACTAAAACTATTCACGGGATACCGACCGAAGTCCTCCAGCGAGTTATTCAAAATTGGTGTTTATGGATGATCGACTTATGGCGCAGTTGCGGTCAACATTTGAAAGGAATTAACTTTAAAAAATAAATGTCATGAATGCTTTTACACAAAAATAATAAAGATTGTCCAACCAATTTGAATTTTCGGTGTTTTATTGCAATTTAAAATCCGACACCGCTAAATTCATCACCCGTTACTATTAAAGCGCTAGTACCTGGTCGCAAAATTCATTTAGAAGATAAAAAATGAACGCAGAAATGCTACTTTCTGAAAGGTTAAAAATAAGAAGCGTCCTGATATACGAGACTCCACCTGATATTTCCTTCGGAAAGTTGGAGATATTTTAGCATAAACGCACTCAGAATGTTTTGATGTGTGAGCCGCTTAGTGTTGTTTATAAAGGGTGATTTTTTAGGTATTATCTTTTTAAACAGTTGGTTTAAACAGCTGACGCACGTTTCGTGTTTTGTTTCACTGTCAAACATCTTCAGTTTGGTCTATAATTTAACCATGAATCGTGTTACAAACGAACAACGCTTGCAAATCATTGAATTTTATTATAAAAATGCGTGTTCTATTTAAAAAGTTTAAAGTCGAAAAATTGTGTTGAGCGACGAAGCACATTTTTGGATCAATGGGTACGTAAATAAGCAGAATTGTCGATTTTGGAGTGAAGACCAGCCAGACGAATTGTAAGAGCTACCAATGTATCCAGATAAGATCACAGTTTGGTGCGGCTTATGGGCTGGAGGTATCATTGGACCGTACTTCTTCAAAGATGCTGCGAATCGTAACGTAACTGTGAAATGGTGAGCGCTACCGTGAAATGATATTCAACTTTTTTTTGCCCAAAATGCAAGAGCTTGACTTGCATGACATGTGGTTTCAGCAAGACGGCGCCACATGCCACACAACACGCGTAACAATGGACTTGTTGAGAGGCGAGTTCGATGAACATTTTATTTCACGTTCGGGACCTGTCAATTGGCCACCCAGATCGTGCGATATAACGCCTTTATATTATTTTTTGTGGGGCCATGTTAAAGCTCATGTCTATTCAGACAAGCCTGCTTCAATTAACGCATTGGGAGACAACATTAAAGCATTTATATATGAGATACCGGCCAAAACATTGGAATGAGTATGCCAAAATTGGACTAAGCGGATGGACCATTTGAAGCGCAGTCGCGGTCAACATTTGCATGAAATAATCTTCAAACATTAAATTACAATATATGGACTGTACTATCGATTTAAATAAAAATTACATGCATTTTTCTGAATTTTATGTGTGCTCTTGAAAAACTTTCCTATAGCTCTTAAAAAATCACCCGTTAGTAGCATTACAAATTTATCTCGGCAAAAAAATAGAATTAGACCTTCCGCTTATTTCTCAGAATTTTCGACGTGGATTAAGGCTACTAGAATGCATCGAAGAACTAAAATCTCAATGAAGCGAGCAATAATCATCCGCTCACTTCGCCATGCACTTATCGAGAGTCTTCATTCCAGAAGGTTTTCGAAAATCAGATGATTGAGCAAGGTCGTCATGGAAGATTGAGGCATCCTTGGGAAGGATTTTGCATGAACACAATACCACATAACTTAAAAACGCCCTGGAAATGCGGCTGGACAAAGTGCTTTGAAGTTTGGTTGGAACGAATGCTCATTTTTTTTAATGTTAGGCCAGTATAAGTAGCAAAATATATACATATTTCTAATCTTTTTGTACTAATTTTCTTTATTTTTCATACCCATAAATGAAAAAAAAATTGATGCATTGATATATTTTTGGTTCTTGCAGAGAACTTCAAAGTTTACTTAAATCACTATAAAATGATTATTCCAATACATGCTCGTATGTATGCCTGTAATATCCATATTTGTATGTATTTTAGATATTCATATATTCTCCGATGTTAAGATAACATTTAACAAGTTATTGAAAAGTTGAATAGCGTTGTTATAATTGCGAATAAAATCAAAATATTAAGAACAAATACCACTTACATTTACTTTTTTTTATTTATTTTGTCAAAGTTATGTTGTAAGTAGAGTTATTGCATAATTTTTCGCAAACTAACTCGTGTGGAACGAATAATTGCTCACGTCTACGTTGACGTTCTTTTCATGAGCATCTGCCGGAGCGTGATGGCATTTAAAGAACAGTGGGACGAAAAAGATGCAATTTAATGAAAAAGAGTGAAACAAATAATTTTCCATATGTATTTGTCCATTACGAGCATAAGTTGAAATCAAAAATAAGTATTGGAGAAATAACAATTGTTTATGAAGATGTATTTAGTGTCATAATATTTATGCTGAAAAATAAAGTCAGTCACACCAGTATGATCAGGATGAGGTCGTTCAAGGTGTGTCATCTCGAAGCATCGATTTTTTATTAAGGGGTTATATATGTACTTTGTGTTGGACTAAAAATCGAAACTTTTTTATGGCATATTCTAAAAGTACATCATCTTAAAAATATAAATTCAAAAAATCATAAAGATCGGAGCACTAGAACGAAAGTTACAGACCGTGGAAGCGCGCGACCTTTCTTGGAATGAGAAGTGCACGCAAAACTTAAGACGCGATTATCTCGAAGTTGTGTTTTTTGAAAATTACCGTCGCGGTGATCATTATTTATCAAAAACTATTTGACCGATTTGCATAAACTTTTTTTTTAATTATTCGAAGCTACAACCTCGTGAATCTGAACGGTTCACTTTTTATAAATATTTGCATAGTACGCTGGAATTAATTTTTTTTTAATTTTTCAACCCTCAAAAATCGTTTTTTTTGGTGCAAAGCGGTTTTCATATCGAGAAAAATTGTTTTTGGGTAAATAAACCGTTCAGATTCAATAAAAAACA
This sequence comes from Anastrepha obliqua, assembly GCF_027943255.1. Lineage (NCBI taxonomy): Eukaryota > Metazoa > Arthropoda > Insecta > Diptera > Tephritidae > Anastrepha > Anastrepha obliqua. The sequence goes on along the minus strand of NC_072894.1, from coordinate 25,630,736 downwards.
TTTTTTCTACAATAATCATTTCATTTGTTTTGATTTCAGTTGAGCTGCTCATGCGCTACCGGGATCACCGCAAAAAACACCTTTTCGAGGGAGGGGCGATATCAACAATAAATAATAACATTTTTTAAAATAAAAACACCAAAATGTATTCTTCGAGAGTTACCCTTCAGTATGATATGTAGGTATATGCCTCATTTGAATAAAAGTTCTAAAACATATTTAAAAAAAATTATGACAATCGTCCATTTTTTCGGGCTCACAAGGTATATAACTCCTTAATTTTTTGAGAGTAGGGCACTTTAAGTCGGGAATTGTGCACGATATTTTTGTATTTAGCCCGGCGGCAATGAACATATGTTTGTCACATCCGAGAAAAAATAAATTTATAATTCAAAAACAACTACAATTAAGTGCATTTTTGTATGTTCTTGATTATTTTAGTGATATTTATGTAGAATAAAGTTCAAAAAAGTGTTAAATGTAGGTACAAAAATATGATTTAGTAAAGGGTAATCAATTTAGAGGCATCGGAATTTAAATTGCATTAAAAAATCGAAAACTCAAATTGATTGGGCAATCTTTATTATTTTTGTGTAGAACCATTCATGACATTTATTCTATAAAGTTAATGTTGACCGCAACTGCGCCGTAATTCGGCCATCCATAAACCCCAATTTTGAATAACTCGCTGAAGAAGCTCGGTCGGTATCTCGTGTAAGGTTGTAGTATTATTGGATTCCAATGCCTCAATCGAAACTGATCTATGCAAAAAGCATTTAAATTTTACATATTCTTACAAATAAAATTCCAAAGGTGTGATATAACACAATCTTGGTGGCCAATTCTTTGGTCCGAGACGAAAAATGAATTGCTCACTGTATGCACACGACGCAGTAAATCCATTATTTCACGGGTTATATGCCAAGTAGCGCCGTCCGCGTCTTGTTGGAACCGAATGTTGTGGAGATGACGGGCTTCAACAATTTCCGTTCATCCGGCATCAAAAAGTCATTCATTGCGGCGCGATAGCATTCGCCATTCACTGTTACATTGTCGCCAGCTTCGCCTTTGAAGAAATATGGGGGTATGATTCTTCCAGCCTATAGTCTGCACCGAGCGGTTGTTTTCAATGGATGTAATGGCTGTTACTGAATGGCTTCGGGTTGGTCTTCCGCCCCAAATATGGCAATTTTACTAATTGACGTAGGCATTAAACCAAAAATGGGGGCCTCATCGCTGAGCACATCGCTAAGTTGGACTGAGCGCGCGACGAACAATTTTCATAGAGCGTCGATTTTCGTAACAGAATTATACGATTTGTAAACGTTGTTGAGGCGTATGTCTTTCCATGATGAAATGTCGATGAATACTGGAAAAAATTATGCAACATTCTCGAAATTTTAAGTTTTTTCAGCAATTCCTAAATCTCTCGCGCACTTTTACCACATTTTTGTAATGCAATCACTGCAATGCGATTTTCCATCCCTTCCTCCATTGTTAACACGCAAAATTTACACAAGTATTAAACAGAGTTGGCGGCCGCCGTAGCCGAATGAGTTGGTGCGTGATTACCATTCGGAATTCACAGAGAGGTCATTGGTTCGAATCTCGGTGAAACCAAAATTAATAAAAACATTTTTCTAATAGCGGTCGCCCCTCGGCAGGTAATGGCAAACCTCCGAGTGTATTTCTGCCATGAAAAAACTCCTCATAAAAATATCTGCCGTTCGGAGTCGGCTTGAAACTGTAGGTCCCTCCATTTGTGGAACAACATCAAGACGCACACCACAAATAGGAGGAGGAGCTCTGCCAAACACCCAAAAAGGGTGTACGCGCCAATTATATATAATAAGTATATATTAAATAGAGTAGAGTATAATTTATGAGTAAACAATGCATACGAACAAAAGTAAAAAATAACGAAATTTTTTTTCGCCGTAAAATTTTACATTGTCAAATTTGTCATAGAAATTATGGCAAGACAAAGTGCACCAGTTATTGCCACCCATCCTTTATTTCAGAAGGTTAGCAAAAACAACAGCGTCTGCATACTTTCTATTTTTGTAATATACCATGTAACAGAAATTCTGGAAAACAATTTTCACAGTTTGTAATCGCTGCTCGAGTTTACATTTTTTTTTATTATTAAATACCCAAAAAATTGTAAAAAAAGTACGGTGGTTAAATTCGGTCTGTACCGTACTTTATATACCGTTATATGAACAATATATGTGCACTAATAATACCCTTGTGCATAAGGATATCAGAGTTTCCTTGTATTGCTATAGGCCCCAAACTTCACATAACCAATAAAAAAAATTAAAATTAAAAATTAAAAATATTAGTATATATTTTAAGCGCAGGAGGTTGTAAAATCTATATTTGTAGTTGATATTGCATTAAAAAAAATTCTAGTCTAGTCGATAAGGTACTGGATTCTGTTTTTACTGTACGGTGGAAGATGAAATGAAAATAAATCGATATTTTTATAAGTAAATATACGTCCATTTTAGTTTTTATTAAGATTTAGTACATTTTGCACTACAGTCTTTAATATCATGAATATTAAATGTACTCTAATATAATTCCGAGATGCTTGTAGCTGATCTCGATTTCTACAATACTGACTTAAAGTTCATGTGTTACAAATGTACGTGCATTAAATTGAAAATGAATTTAGATCAATAACAAAAATAAAGCTACGACAGTTTAGTTGCTCGCAGTAAAAATTTGCATTTGATCTGTTACACTCTTTTGTGCTTACTGTTGCTAATTCATTGGCTTTAAAGTGTTTGCAAAGCTTATATAGATATTTGTTTTTTTTTTTTGGTGCAAGCCACGAGTCACATACAAGGAAAAACACATCGTAAAGGCATAATGAATACATGTATATGTAGAAATATTCATATATCTGTATTCCGAAATGTCAGGGACTAGTAAATATGTACATACGGCTGCCCACACATTTACTGTACAAGATGACCACCATTCGCCAGCTGCTACAGCCCGCGAGAAGAAGATAGCATTTGTTTAGTTTTCTGTCACTATCACAAAAACAATCTCACTTAAACTTTGTTTTATTGTTAACTGCCGTCTGTTTAAACAATCACGATGCTCCGACTGATGTAACGGTTATGCAAAAACTCAAAAAAGAATAAGTATTTGATCTTATACGATTGGAAAGGTCTAGGTAGATAAGATAGTGAAGATTGTTAAAAAGTGATACCTTTTTAGTTTGTAATCGAAAATTGGTGGTAAGTTATGGTAAAAATATATCTCCTGATGAAATAAAAATGAGCAGAAACCTACACAAAAAAGTTTTAAAGCGTCTAAATTTGAAGAAGCTTGAAAATGAAGAAAAAAGTCGAATTTGAAAGTGAATTTGATGAAAAGTTTCGAAATTATGCTAAAGCACGAAGGCTTTGTCGCCAATGCGCTATAAGTGAAAGTGACTTGGAACGTGCAATTCTACGCATAGCATCCAATTTTATACTACATAGATTTGCCAGACCAGTTAAAATGACTTATTTTTATATTTATCACCAGACCAGTGAGAATGGAAAAATTATTGAAATGAATAAAACCTTCTGTCTTTTCGGGGAATCGAATTTGAATATCTATGGAATTTATTATTATTATTGTTATTTTTTTTTTACCTTGTTCACTCCACTCGGGAGGATAGGGCCTCAACAAGACTCAGTTTTGCGTTGGTTTCGTTAATCTATTTTGATTTCTCACAGAGTAAGTGGTTAGCCTGCCACTACCAGTCATAAATAGTGGGAATGCCCACCTGTCGTTGTTCAGCAGCAACTCCTTCTTACTGCTTGGAGCGCCATGCAAATAATGCGCTGACTTTTTTTGTGCGGGAGTAAGGATTGGAAGGATAAGGTTGTTGGGGTTGAGGAATTAATTTTTTTATATTTTTTTTTAATTTTTTTTTATAGAAACTAGGAAAGTAGGTAAGTTTGGAAAAGTGCGAGAACCGTGCTTTACGTGGGATTCGAACCTACAACCTCTGGGATGGCAGGCTAGTGCACTTGCGCTAGACTACCGAGGCCGCCTATTATTGTTATTATTAATTGATAATGTCCGCAAATCTAGTTATGAAGTGTAGGTAACCCTCCTAGGTTCCTAGAAAATTACGTGTTGTGTGAAACCTTGTTACGTTCCGAAAACCTCTTAAAACCCAGTTTGTTTTGTATGTTCAACACCAAACAAAAAACAAAAAAAAAAGAATATCTTAATTTAACAAAACTCTATTTTAATAAGTATCTCATCGTCCCTGCTCAGTATAATCAACCAGGAACGTTTTTTCGGTGGAGTAATATCGCCTTCACTTTTAGAACTTTTTTCTTCATTTAAAGTTCTTGCATCTTCTTCCCTCTTAAAAAAATCTGTAATTGGACTTTGGTTGTTGGTTCCTAGCAGATCATTGTAAATTTTTCGGTAGACAGTTTTGCAGCTCCTTTTTGAATTTTCGGCTTCATTTAGTAATATAGAAGGGTCTGCATTCAAGAAAAATGACTCGAGATTTTCAGCTAAGCTTAGGCTTTCTTTTAATTTGTTTAATGTTAACTACACAATCTTCATCAGTGCTAGTGTCCTCAGAATTGGTTTGACTTACATCTTCGGATGCCATTTCCATCAAATTCGCTTCGTCAACTTCGCTTTCCAACAATAAATCTTGAACGTCCTCAATAGCCATATCCACAAAACCTTCGTATCTGTTTGATTTAGCAAAGTTCTAATCAAGCACCGATTCAGGCACCTTTTCTATTGCAACTGAAGAAAGGCGTATTTTCTTCCAACACGCATTTAACGTTGATGTTTTTAGTTCATTCAGCGACAAAGATATGATTTCGATTTCATGGAAAATTTCTTCCAAGCTTCCATTACATTAATTGATTTTGAGTCGGTTACGTCTAAAATCCACTGTAAAGCTCTTCTTATAAAGATAAATAGTACCTCTTTTAAAGGTAAATAGTACCTTGATCCAAGGGTGGAGTTGGGTGGTAGGAACAGTATTTGGATGTCAGGATTATTGAAATTTTGTGAGTGACATGGGACATTATCTAATAGTAATAGCCCCTTCAAGCTCAAATTTTTCTGCCTTAAATAACCTTCAACGTCTGGCGTAACACAATTTAAAAACTAATCATTAAATAAATTTCCAGTTACCCTAGCTCCTGGAATAGCTTTCCACTATACCGGTAAGATGTTCTTATTTACGCTTTTAAGTGCACGAGGATTTATAGATCTATAAACTAGCAAGCGTTTTGTCATAAAGCCCCCGATGCATTACTACACCAAAGGAGCGTTAAACGAGGTTTAGACACCTTAAATATGGGTGCCGTTTTTTTATATAGATTTACTGGGCATTTTTTTCCACCAAAGCCCAGTTCCGTTGGCACTAAAAACTTGATCTGCTGTGTATTCTTGCTCTTATATAATGTTTTTAATTTTTTTCTGGATTCGTCCTAGCGGCTTCATGATCAGCCGACAAAGATTCCCCTTGGATTTTTATGCTATGAATTGCAAAACGCTTTTTGACTTTTTCGAACCAACCTTTCTTGCCACAAAATCTGGGTAGACAGAGGATTCTCCTAATTTGTTCGTAAATTTTTAGTGCTTTTTGTTTAGTGATATTGTCATCTAATGGATGTTTTTTTATAGCAATCAGCAATCCAAATGCTGAGAGTCTTTTCCATTTTCTCAATTATTGACGGCCGGGGGCGAGTTGCATGTTTTGTGGATGTCAGTAGCTGCACTTCTTATTTCTTTTAAATTTTTCTGATAGTACGGATTGTTGCTTCAATCAAATTAAGGCTTTTTCCAATGTGAATTGCTTTTTTTCCTCGCTTCGATCTAAGATTTGTGTCTTTACCTTTAAGGAAATGAATTTCCTCTTGAACGTTGCTTTTTTATCTTTCTCTGATATGGCTAGGGACTGAAACTTAATGTTAAAAACTTATTTCTTAACACATCGCGGCTCGACGCAAGCTTGAGACACTTTTGTTTTCACACCTCGGATATGAAAAGGAATAATTTCCCTAACATTAACTGAGATAGAAATATGCCAACACTGCATCCTTAAGACGGCAAGCCTCACCTCGACTATAGAAGCACGGCACTTTACAAAGGCTTTTACAATTTTCTTATCGTGTTAGCCGTATTGAAGGAGGGCTAACTGCACAATGAATACGAATCAACTTATTTTGTCACCTTTAAAGGTAAATAAAGGTTGGAAATCCCTCATGGCATTTCTTTTAAAGACCAACAATTTTGAAGGGTTTTGGTAGAAATAAGTATATAAATCTAATGGTGTATAAATCATTCGCAATGCTCGAAGCCCTCTTAAAAAAATTGATACAATAAAACAGGAAAACCTTTTGAAAAAGCCCCGGGAAAGGGGAAGTACAATAAAGGTAATTCTGTTATTATATTAATATCTAACAGGTTTTTATTTCTCTAGATCGAAGGGTCATAGACCACTGGGTACTAGGCCTGATAGACTTCATCTGTTCTGCAGAAATCAAAACTCCTCCGATCAAACAATACGTCGCCAAAGACTCCATAAATACTAAATCAATTTAAAAATATTACGTAATATTAGCCAATGCCAATTTTTCAAAACGAAAAAAAAATGATTAAAAAATGTTTCGACAGGCTAAGGAGTACTGTGAACCTGGTTCTTCGGTTTTGAAACGAGTTCGTATCTAGAAATTAGCCAAGAAGGCTAAAAATAAAACCAGTAACAAAGGAAAAAAATTAGGAGAATGCACCGTGGAACAAGAGCGTTTTGACAATGGCTAAAATCCTTGAATTAAAGTTCGAATTGTTGGAGCATCCACCCTATTAACTTGATTTGGCCCCTAGCGACTTCCAACTGTTTCCAGACATAAAAAATGCATGGGTGGAAAACGTTTTTCATCAAATGATGAGGCCATACTAGATGTGGATACGTATTTTGCAACCCCTCCAAATTCTATCGTCAGGGATCGAATTCAGAAATTGGAATCTCGTTGAAGCAAGTTTATTGATGTTCAGGGACACTATACAGAAAAATAAAATCTATTTCAAACCACAAAATAGTGTTTTTCTTATCGAACCGCTAAAAGTAGAAAAGTAACAAATTAAAAAACAACTTTAAACTCAATTTGTTTGCGAAAGCGTAGTTATAAAGTGACCTACAGCCATGGACAGAGAAATAGCACACAAGACTAACTTCACCTTTAACTTCATTTTCTTCATTATAGAACATATAAATAACATTTTATTCTTTGCAAAAACATTTTATTTTTTGTTGCAATGCCACTATATCAGCTGGACACCGAAATAGCACACGCTGTAATTATATTGAAATTTTAATTAAAAAATGTATAGAATCGTATCAGATTCATAAGTTATCTCAATATTTAGTTGATTGGCCACATCTTTTTATAGTTGCGTTACATCTTCGGGTCATATTCTCCACTAATGTCCAGCATCTGCTCACCGGTATCGAATTCTACTCTTTTTTGATTCCTTCCCATAATTCATAGGCATTTTTGACATTTTTTCCCCCTATCTTAACCTTCACATCATTCCAAAGGTTTTCTATAGGATTAAGATCGGGGCTTTGAGCCAACTCAAAACTTCTACACGTTCTTTATTGAACCACTCTTTCACCACCTTTGATGAATGTTTAGGATCATTATCCAGACATATTTTTTTTAAAAGGAAATGGGTCCATTGTACTTTTAAGTATATCTAAATAAATATGTTTGTTCATTTTGCATTAATTCGCACCAATGGACCAACGCCATACCAAGAAAACATTTCCTCCACCATGCTTTACTGTTTTCTTAGTGTACCTTGAGTTGTACGCTTGGTTTTTTGGGCAATGAACGAATGATTTTCCATCAGGTCCGATCCTTTTAATCTTAGTTTCATCGAACCATAGTACTCTTTTCCAAAAATTTACATCCTTACTTTGATGCAGCTTTGCAAATGTCAACCGCGCTTTGATATTTTTTTTTTGTAAGAAGTGGTTTCTTCCTGCTAGTTCTTCCATACAAATTGACTTCATTCAAACATCTTCTAACTAGTATACTGGATACATCAATGTTGGTTCATTAATTTCCGTCATTATGGCATTTGAGGACTTAAAAGGATCGGCGTTACATTTCCGTACAATAATTTTATCTAATCTTAGCGTGGTTTTACGTAGCGGAGGCTTTCTTATTTCTTTTTAATAGCACTATGCACCATTTTTCTAAAACAATCGTCAATTTCCGATTTGTTGGTGCCTTTTTTAAAAAGATTCCAAATAAGTTTTCTTTTTTCAAGAGTGCAATATACTCCTCGACCCATATTTAAAAAATTGTTTTATTTTATCACTTGCACAAAATACACAAAATTCTTCAACAAATTGACTGATTAATATTTGATTTAAGAATGAATGCAGAAACAAAACTGAAAATGTGTTATTTCCTTGTCCAAGATGAATGTGCAATGTATACAAAAACGTGATTAAAAAAAAGAAACGAATTGATAACGGTAAATTTCGAACGGGATCAAGAGAGTATTGATATGACTAATAACACATGACCAAATAATTGATCTACGCCTGTGTATCAAAACATTACAGTAATAAACATTTTAAAATGAGAAGTGTGCTATTCTCAGTATATTATATAAAAATTTACTTACACATAGACTGTTTTTAAAATAAATAAAAAAAATATATTTAATTTGCTACGAATTCAACGCTTTTTGTTCAATATTTACATATCCAAAAAATATTGGCACAATTTTTTTTCAAATTTTTTTAATATTTTATCCATAAAAAAATTAGGTGTTAGACAAAGGGACATGGAAGGTATGTATATGTAGCCCTTTTATTATTTTATAATCACTTTCTATTAAAAATATTTTTTTTTTTCAACTCTCCTCACGAGTGGCTGACACTGGGAACTGAAGTGTTAAAACAACGGGATGATGTAAACTGAGCTTGAATACTGGTATAATACTGCGCCTCCTCACTCCCTTGAGTGAGATAAAGATTCTGCGGAAGGTTTTTGGACCCTTGCACATTAGCAACGGCGAGCATCGCAGGCGATGGAATAATGAGCTTTACGGCTACATAATGATTATTCAGGGAATAAAGATCTAGCGGCTTCGTTAGCTGACTTATGTCTTCCGAATGGATACAAACGATGTGCTATGGGCTGGTGGTGGCAGAGGAAGAAGAAGATTTCTTCGGCGATGGAAAGTTCAAGTAGAGAAGGACTTTGCTTTACTTGATGTTTCCAACGCGCGCTGATTAGCACAGAAACGACTGGCGCTTTGTTAAAGTCGGTTATCGCGCCAATCAAGAAGAAGAAAAAGAATTCGTCTCTTCCTTATGCATGGCTAAAGGCAGTCATTATTTGGCTAACCACGATTGAAGTACATTAGTTTGCTAACTTCATTTCTAATTCTGCTCGTAGTGTGCCAGCAATTGCCAACAACTTCACTTATGAAATTTACATTATACTAAATAGGCTTTCTAAAAAAGACGCGCCCAGATGTTGTTTTAAAATAAAACATGTAAAAATTTAGATTTTTTTAGGTTTCAATATTTTTTATTCAGAATATGGCTCTTAGTAATTACTTATATATGGGTAAAATGATATCGTTTAAATGTCCATCATGTAAAATCCCCCAAACAGTTGAACAGTCGATTCATGAATGGCTCATTGTTGAGAACGTCGGGGTATCGACATCAACACTCGTCGCTGCAGCAGCGCTATTCTCAACAGAACGTCCATTTTTTGGTTTGCCAGCCTTTTTGCTATTCTCTACAGAAGCAGTTTATTTAATTTTTTCACCAACCTTTGAATTGCCGATTCACTCGGACGATTATTTCCACCAAAAAATCACGAAATGTGCGATATGCTGTTCTTAAAGCTCAACCATTTTGACAATAATTTTTTATCATTTTAACACGTTGTTCTATCGTGAAAAATTGTGCATCTGTCTACTTGGCAAATGTCAAAAATGCCATACAAAAAAGGTACCGTCTAGGCATTATTCCTTACTAACCTCGATGCGTCGCTTTTGAAATTTATCATCCAAAAGTTAGCCTTTACTGAGCTTCTAGCTTCGCCCCATAAATTATTTATATTATTTTGCCAGTACAATAATTTCAGGTCCAACCAACGTTGTGGATATATTGAACGAATTATCTATGCTAGTTGAGTAATAAAAAAAAAAAATAGAATAACACATAATTTTACAGCTTCTAACTGCAAATATGTAAATAAAATCAACCATTAGTGGCTGCAGCACGCCCACCATTGCTTGAAATTAGTCATTGGGAGCGCGAGCAATAAAACGAGTTAAATACATGAAATTATAAAAAATGCTGGTAGCGCATTTGTGTGCCACAAAATGATCAATACAATAACAAGACAACTACTTTAACCACCTCAAGTCAATTCAATTAATTCCAAAACGTTTATCTGCTCCAGGAAATGAGCGATCAGCTAACAAAGAGCAGAAAAACACAGAAAAAAGTGCAAGCAAACGGCAACGAAATGTGCGCAAGCATGCAACAAATAAAGGCGATATGCAACGAACGCGCAGAACGAGGTGGAACTATTTTATGCTACAAATTTTTGGCTGTGGCTTTATATGTTCTTTTTTAATGTTTACAGATTATAAAAAACAATTGGACTCGAGTGGATAACTTAAAAAACAACAGCAACACAAAAAATACACAGTTTGTATGTAGGAAAAAAACAGCGCTCAAATACTCAGTGGGTTACTGGGTTCAAACGCTTTAGTCGCTGGCAACACTGGAGGTTAAATTGTAGATTTGCTACAGTCAGTGAGGCAGTGTGGCAGCTAAAATTGCCGCCACCTGGTTTACGTCCCTCAGCAGTGATACACGTATGCGAAAATGTTGCAAGAAACAATGCAGCCAATATTTTTTGTGTTTTTTTTTTGAAATTGCTAGCGTGAATTTGTTGCAAAGAATTGCAGGAGGTTTATTTTTATAAATGCACATATGGACAGGTGTGTAAGTAAGGAATGGAGGTTTGGGAATTCTTCCAGTTGGTTATAGGAGGTGGCGCAAAATTAATCATCCAATTTGGGTTTTGAATAACTTTTTACTTTACTTAATTAAAAATAAAATTATTTTGAGTGATGGATATCTTTATTTTGACCTTAACGCGCTTCATTGCTTATCTGTTTGTGTATTGCAGCAATCCAGTTCACAAGTGTCAAATATGATTGACGTACGACGCTATTTGCAGAAATTATGAATCTTCCGATAGGGTGCTTAATTTTACGCTCCCTTTTATATATGCATGTTGCGGAACTAAAGTTGAAGCAAATAACTATTACGATGTGGCATGCCACACTTATCACAAATTTTAGAATGCTCAGAATAATTCAGCTCCATGTAGTCACAACAAATTGTTTCTTACACTTCCATTCATATACGAGATGTGTGTTGCACTTTTATATAAGGGGAAGTCCAAACTAAACCAGACTGGCGTCACAAAATTGTTTTTGATGTCGCCATCTTTTTAATGAGTTAGTGCGTCTCTCTCTTAGCAAGGTCCTATGGATCTACACGGCTATGATAAGACCCATTATCACCTATGCATCAGTGGTCTGGATGAGTAGACTCTCTCTACTTGGAGTCAGGAGGACCTTATCGAGACTACAACGCACTGTGGCCATCTGTTGCACCGGAGCTTTTCCGACTACTTCAGGCCCGGAACTACATGCTCTGATTGGTTTACCACCACTTGATGCTTTCATCCAAGGAGAGACCTTGAAGGCCATCTGCAGACTGAAACACAGTGGAAACTGGTACGGCCCATGTCCGGCATTGGAACACAGAGAAGGCATGGACATCGATCCAACGATTCTCTCCATGCCCCTTGACTCCATGCCATCAAGAGTCGTACTTGAAAAGAGATACAGTGTAGTGCTACCAGAGGCTCAGTTGTGGGGAGACTCAGAAAATGAGCCCGGCCAACACTGTTTTCGCATTTTTACGGATGGCTCCAGGACCGAGCATGGCTCCGGCTCTGGGGTCTACGTGGAATCCAGCGGGACAAAACTGCACTTTGCTCTTGGAATGCATGCATCTGTGTTTCAAGCGGAGGTGTATGCAGTTCAAGAAGCGATGAACTTTGTTGTGGAAAAACGATGGAGAGGCAGATCTATATGTGTCTGCAGCGACAGCCAAGCAGCGCTTATGGCCTTAGACATCCCTCCAACCACATCAGGGGTAGTGAAGCCCTGTAAATCCAGGCTGAACTATGTCGGTAGACATAATAGCCTGATGCTAACATGGGTCCCGGGACACGTGGGTATCGCGGGTAACGAGACCTCTGACTCCTTAGCTAAGATGAGCTCTGAGGCTAACTTCTTTGGCCCAGAGCCCGTTTTCCCACTCCCACCAGCGGCCACCACGGCCACGGTTAGCAAATGGGTAACTACCACCCGCAAGCGAGCTTGGTAGGCTGCAGATGGACAAAACTGATGTTACCTGTCATGTCCGATCGACTGTTGCAAATTCTTCTGTCATTAAGCAGAGGGGAGTGCAGACGGCTGGTTGGACTGATGACGGGCCACTTTCTGTGGGCAAAGCACATGGAAAGGTTGGGCATCTCAGACAGTGTACTCTGTCCAGCTTGTGAAGAGGAGGATGAGATGGCGGACCACTTCCTGTGAGTCTGCCCCGCCTTCGCGCGAATCAGGTTTGAGGTCTTTGGCACTGATGTGTTAAGAAGCGACCATCTTGGCTCCTTGGCACCACAAGATCTACCTCAGATTTCTTCGGAGATCGGGCAGATTTAAAGAAAATTAAAAGGGAATCCAAGTGTAGTACAATGGACTCAATTAATGTCTGAGTGCTGCACTTGCTAGTTGTCCCGACAAAAAAAAAAAAAAAAAAAAAAAAAAATCTTCAGTTCAGTGGAAGCAAAGTTATTACGTCTAAAGTGTCAGTATGTTTGTGCCATTGGTACATAAATGAGTTTCGAACAAAGAGCTAATATCAAATTTTGTTTTAAAATCCGCTTAAACATTTACCGAAACATTTGAATTGATGAAAAAAGTTAATGGCGATGATTGTTTATCTCGTGCCAGAGTTTATGAGTGGTTTACACGTTTCAGAGATGGTTGTGAGGACATATGCAAATGACAATGAACATCAGGCGGCCCAAAATCAGTAATTACCGAAAACTCCATCAAAATTGTTTGTAAATTTATCAAAAAACGAATTGGAGTTGAATATCTCCAAAACATCGATTAATCGCATTTTAACTAATCATTTGGGCTTACGAAAGGTTTGTGCACGTTTCATTCCGCACAAGTTAACTGAGGATAAAAAATTGCCCAGAATTCAACATTCGAAAGACAACATTAAAGAGACGAGAAAGGAGGAGAGAGAACTTCCTTTACAACATTATATATTAACTGATGATGAAACCTAGAACTAAGTGTCAAAGTGCCGAATGGAAGGCCCCAGACGAGCCACCACCCAAAAAATCGCGTTTGGAGAAGTCAAAAATCTAGTCGATGCTCATTTGTTTTTACGATTTTAAGGGAATTGTCCACAAGGAGTTCGTGCCATTGGGTCAAATAGTCAATGCAATTTTCCATCTTGGCGTTTTGAAGTGTTTGTTGTATTGCATTCACCGAATTCGCCCTGAATACCGCGAAGGAGGAAGCTGGCGCTTATTGCATGATAATACACCATCCCGCCCATCCGCTCTTGTGACTGATTTTTTGACTGGTAATCGCATTTTAACCATCAATCACTCACCGTATTCGCCTGATATGGCTCCCTGTGATTTCAACCTATTCGGAAAATTGCATTTGGTCATGAAAAGAAAACGTTTTGCGCCCGTAAAGGCCACCCAAAAGGTTTGTACCGACGTACTGAAGATCATTCCTGTCAATGACCTAAAACACTCTTTCGAAAAGTTTTTAGATCGCACAAAACAGTGTGTCGAGGCCAGAGGGGACTATTTTGAATAAATAAACTCGAAGTTATCAGAAGAAAAACTCCTGTCGTTTCTATTTGAGCGCAGTCTTGTTTATTTTGGACCTCACCTATATGTAACAGAAGTACTCATGCCTCGAAGGCCTGTTTAGCACGAAGTCTTTAAGAATGGGTATAGCTTTTGTTTGCATTAAAATTGTATTTTTGTTTCGTCAGAAGCATTTTGAAGAATTCAATAGAGCAACGAATTGATGTGAAAGTTTAACAAAAGAAAAACCTTCCGAATTGTAAAAGGACAAGTTATGTGTTATCCACCAAGAGAAAAAGAGCTCATTTCGCATTGTCTATATAGACCCAAACCAAGTAAAGGACTTCAGTGTTAGGCTATTTGCCTATTGGCTGGATTTTGCACCGTGACATTTTTGTTTGTTTCTTAAGGTAGAATCTGAATTGAAAGTAACAAGATTTGTGTCCGTTAAAGGAAAGTCATTACTTCCTAGTAAATTTGAAAACCGAAAATCGCGTGCTCCTGGCAGACTTTTTAATGAAATTATAAATATTTAAAGTACGGAGGAGGAAAACTTAACATGGAGCTTACGGTTTAATTTGGCAAAATCTTAGTGATCAAAAAGAAACATCTCTACGGAAAGATAGCATGTCCCCAAAAAATACAAAGGAATAACGTTATTAATGTGTTACCCCAGAGATTCAGCAAGAACTCTGGTTTACAAAGACTTAGAGAAGAAGGATTCCATTCCTGTTGTCTTGTGACATAAAGAAACTTTTAGTTTCCGTTGTGCTTGCACGCCGCGAGTAAGTGTAGTGCCAACTAAAAGGAAAGAAGTTTGTGATAGAAAGTGATTGCAATAGTAATTGGATCTAAAATATCATAATTTGAGCTGCCTAACAATTTCGCTTAAGCCTCAAATGCATATGATTTGGTGGGCGGTGGCTGCTAATAAACGTTGATGTACATATAATTTCTATTAGTCACATTTTATTTTATTCCATTTAATTTATTTTGCGCAATCCTTTTTATACAATAATCTGCAGACATTTGAATAGTTTTTTTTATTTTTATTTTTTTTTTACCACGCTGGAGCTACAGCTACTGGCGCATTGTAGACAGTGCGAACGAGCGCTGGTGCATTAACGAAACCATTCAATGGCTTCACCACTGAAGCATGATTGACATAATCCGCGGTTTGTATGGTGTGCTGATATTCATAGCCACTAGCGCTAGGAAATTCCGATGGTGAGGTGTAGACCACAGCGGATGGAGCAACTGGTGCAGCTGCTAAGGTGCCAGCGCTGACGTAGGCGATGCAAGCAAAGATGACGGCGAAGATCTGAAGAATATGTAAAGAGGAATGTGTAATAATTATCAGCAAATGTTTATTTATGAAATTTTACAATCAAATCAGTATTTAATATTGAATTTCACATAACTGATGAACAAATTATTTCTATGGTTTGACCGAAACTTCTCTCGCCTGAGTGAATAGATGTGCGTACATTCTATGGCAGCTCCGATCGGGACATGGACTTCATGAGTTGGCATTTAATGATTGAAATGCATTCAGGAACTTACCATTATCATGAGAGTAGCGATGCCTTTTGGAAGAAACTTTTCAGTATTTTCATACATTTACGAGAACTTGAAACTGACTCCAAAAACTAGCGATTAAAGTGAAAGATAACAGTCTCTGCCTGCCGATTGAAACCGAAATCTGAAACCTTGCTACCTCCAGCCATCGCGCAGTCTTGGTAATATTGATTGATTGATAGTTGTTCTCGGGTTTGTTATCCATCTTCACAGATATAAAACTCCAAGTATATTTTTGCTTTAAAAAAAGCTTGTCATAAAACCCATCTGCACATTATCAAGACGCACAACAAAAGTTGGCCTAATTAGAATTTAAAGGTGTGAAAGAAAAATCTATTATCGAGCAGCTGCGCTAAATGAGCTCATACTAAACTCTTTTTGTCAAGCGGGCTAATACCACCAGCACCGTCCGAATTGAGAAACACCTCTTCGAGCCGTTTATTGCAAGACAAAGCTTCAGTTATTCCTGCAGACGATTCTTCGTCCGGTAGAACAAATTCCTTCAATCACAACCTTTTATAAGAGCTTACGAGTACAATTACTGGAGCAGGCCGACAATATTGAGTTCTTGAGCCCCATAAACTACCATTATTGTCTTTGTATAGGGAAGCGAACGGCTTTGCTTCTTATCACAAAACAAACAGCTTTAATCCTATCTTCTTCGCGTGTGTGCCGATCGTCCAGTGACCGGTAAACACAGGTACGAGTTTGGAAATTGAATGGCGAGGAGTCTAAAGAACTTTGCGAGTCCTTTGTCTATTACACTGGGGCCAAAGGGTTTTCGAAATAGCACAAGAATAAATGGAGCTCCATCTTTTCTGCGCTTTCCTGAGAAATAATTTGTGCAGTTCCCCTTTAACAACTGTCAGGGGGATGTCGATGACCGGGTAGGAGGTCTCCTGGCAAGCTCATCAGCAATTTCATTTCCTTCTATCCTCCTATGTCCCGGAATCCAGATTAGGGAGATCTTACTTCCACACTCAAGATATTTGATCTCCTCCTTACAGGAGTTTACTAGTTTCGTTCCGCTCCATGGCGTCGTCAGAGCTTCGATCGCGGTTTAACTTTTGGAGGAACTCCTCGCGCCCGCATTCTCTAAACATTTTGCGTGCCTGCAGAATTGTATGGACCTCTGTTTGAAAAACACTCCGGCAGTTTAAAGGAGA
Source organism: Anastrepha obliqua (assembly GCF_027943255.1). Lineage (NCBI taxonomy): Eukaryota > Metazoa > Arthropoda > Insecta > Diptera > Tephritidae > Anastrepha > Anastrepha obliqua. The sequence continues at coordinate 25,613,971 of NC_072894.1, read as the reverse complement.
TAGATAAATTGGCTGATTTAGAGAAAATCCCTGCTCCGACTCTCGATTCCATCTTGTAACCGCCTGCGAAGAGAGAGGTGTAGGCTTCGGTGCAAATTTTTCCCTCGATCCAATCCTGCCTATTTTGAAAGACTGTCCTAGCACGATCCTCAAACTCTAGTTTGTGGAAAGAGAGATCTGTGCGAAGTTCGGAGAAATACGGGGTTAACTGCCTGAAAATGCTACCACGATCCTTGAGAGATTGCCTCCAGAAGTCAATCTCCTTTAACCTGATTGCACTTTGAGATGCGATGGAAATAACGTAAAAGTCGATGCGAAGTAAGTGCAAAAGGCCATTCAGTGCAGTACTGGGACAAGTTTTACATGCAATCAGAAGAAATAACCGATGCACTTTGTTGTACTCGACCAGAATCCTTAGCAGGTCACTTCAACGAATACACTGCACAACGTCACTCTACTTGAACCCATACACAAGTACATTACGTCTAAACTCTATATAATTACTATAGGTGACACTTCCCGATATGAAATCTATACTATATTTCAGCATTTCGATACATTTGTTATGTAAACCGTCTATTCACAGTTATAAAATCCTTGTTCACTTACAATTTTGTACATTTTGTCTTTTCTTACGCAAACACACAGTTGATAGCCACAAATTTTCTGATGAATGAGGTGTTGTGCAATAACTGGCGACGCATTTATATTGAAAAAACAACTTAAGCTGCTAATGTATAATTGTAGTGCATGACACGTATGTATGTATGTGTGTTTGACCGCTTACTTATAAAAAATCACGTCTTGTCAAGTTAATCGGTTTAGAATGGTTTTGTTGTCATTGATTATTTCACAAATTTCTTTGGGTGTTCTATACAATTTTTTATACAATAGAAAAGTTCCGGTTTCGCTCAATGTTTAGAAGAGTTTTTGTCAAAAATTTCTTTTTTGAATACAACCTTTTTTTACATTTTTTATGTACATATATGGAACACATGAGCCGAAAAGTCCCGGGCCTATAAAAAAAACATTTTTTTTTGTTCAAAATTAGCTTTATTCATCAACGTAATTTCCAACAGAAGTGAGTGAGAAGTACGCGAAGCGTTTTGAGGCGGTATTTTTATGCAAAGGGCCGAAATTATCTTACGTCGCGGCTGCAAAATGATTTAAAAATCTGAAGAGTTTGTTGTGATGTGGAATTAGCGGTATAAGGTATACAAAAATGTTGATGACTTTTCCGAGGCCGGCTTAAAGCGAGTGACGACAAAAAAGCAGGATAAAGATATCGTCAAACTTTTTACGCGGTGCTCTCCTTTGCGACTACGCCAAGTACGATCAGTACTTGCTAAAAAGGGAATAGATGTGAGTATCAACACCATCGAACGTCGACTGAAGGAGGCGAACATATCCTACATATCCCACATCATCAAAAGCACTGCTCTCAGAAACATACATTGATAAACAACAAAACAAGAAAATGGCGTCACAGTATTGGACTGGCCTTCTCAGTCCCCACACGCCAACCGCATTGATAATGTGAGGGAAATTATGAAAACGCATCTTACCGGAAAGCCTGTCCATGATTTAAAGCCACTCGTGCGTCAAGTTCGCAAAACCTAGTCCTGTTTGTCGACGAGCTACGCAGAAAAGCTGGTTCAAAGCATGCCGAGAAGATGCCAGGCTATACTTGACAACGATGGAGACTACACGGCTTATTAAGCAATTACGACTCGTAGTTTTGTACATACTTTTATGTATACAAATTTTAATACTTCATGAATAATCGCGGTTCTTTTTTTCTGACACCGACTATGTATATGTATTATGGCCTGGACTTTTCAGTCCATGTGTTATATTCGAAGCCTTCCTGATTGCAAATGTGCCGGATGCTAATCGAGCCTTGGAAATGCACCATGAACAGCAACATGAAGCAAGGCTTAAATTTATGAAGTTCTTTTCGATTTTGAAAACAAAAACATTATTACTACGAACCAAGTTATTTGAAGAACACAAAAGAAAGTACAATACATGCACGTATTGCAGTGGGATCTAATTGATAAGTCTGATGGAGTAGTCGTGCACACACTTGATTAGTGTTAGAACATACGTTGGTTAGAAATTGAAATTGGGTTTTCAAAAAGTGACATACAAATTTTACAAAGTTTAAAAATTATTTCAAATTAAAAATTAAAATTCTATATTTGTTTCATTGTGCGCCTCATATTTTCCTTTTAGTAGTTCAAATTAAATTTGGAAAAATATTAGGAGAAAGTAAATTACATTTCTCGGAACATCTGGACGTTCACTAAGAATATCCGGACTACTAACCAAACTGGCTGCCTCAGAAGAAACGGGATTTAACAGTACAGTGCACTCGCGGAAAGATGAACACCGCTTAAATGGAATAATTTCTTTTTTAAATTGAGTCCACTAAATGATGAACAAAGCCAGAAAGCTCTAAAACGCGAACATCAATCAATCATCATGCAACATTTTTGAGTAATACATATATTTAATGCCAGTGATGGATGGCTGCAGCACTTAAAAAAAGATACGGTGTTCGTCTTCTTACTATAACTGGAGAAAAACTGTCTTTGCAACCTCAGTTGACGGATTCATTTAAGTTGAAGCTTAAAGAAAAAAGTGACGAATCGGCATTGTGCAATGGTCAATTGCATAATGCTGACGAGTCTGGTTTGTTCTGGAAACTATTGCCAGAAAAAATATACGCATCATCGGTTGAAATAACTGCTCCTGCCCGATCACATAAGCTGAGGCTGCTGGTAATTGGAAAGACTAAAAAACCATTTTGTTTTAGCAGTTTTAATTGTCCGACTGATTATAAAAACACCAAAATAGCCTGAATGACTTCACAAATTTTGAAGGATTGGTTTTATGATGCATTTGCTGCACATTTAAATTACAATTATTTCTAATGCTAGGTTGAACTGTTTCTCGTTGCCGTTAAAAGCGCTTCTTTTAATAGACAACGCCCCATCTCATCCAAGTGAATTGGAGTTGAAAACAAAAGCGGGATCATGGATATGTCTATGCCACCAAATGCCACTCCCCTCATATAGCCAATGGATCAAATCCCATACAACCAACTCTCCTACTTTCTCTGTTAAAAAAAAAAGGAAACCATTCCTTAAACCCAAACACTTATCCTTTCCATCCTTACTTCCGCACAATACTTGCATTACCGCATTACTTGCATTGTTGTTTCTAAAAGAAAGAAAAACAAACAGTTACACATTGCATCAGTGCAGCCAGCAAGAGGAAGTGGACAACCGCGGTAATAGCGCAGACACATCAAATTTAGCGAAGTCCTCAACCATCTGTGCGATCCTTTTGGCGAAAAAATGTGAAACATAGATGGCGCTCCAAGTAGTAACAAGTCGTTGTTCCTAAGCAACAACAGGACATTCCCACTATTTAGGACTGGTAGCGGCAGGCTAATCACCTACCCTGTCAGAAATCAAATAGATTAACGAAACCAACGCAAGACAAGTCCTGTCAATGCCCTATGCTCCAGAGAGGAGTGAACAAGAAAAAAGACTTGACTTTGAGATCATTTTTCAGTATGCGCCGGACGCTATGGTCAGATATTTTCAGTTCTTTCGCCATTTGATGAGCATTTCGTTAGGGGCCTCGCTCAAGTCGCTTCTTCACTTTTTCAAACATTTCACGTGACGTTGCAATCTGTTGATGACCACTTCCATGTTGTTTCGCGATGCTGCCATTATCATTTTAACGAGTAATGATGCGATAAACAAAAACTTTTTTTACTTTAAGGTGCTTGAGCTCAGGAACAATCGCTGGTTGTGAATTTTCCGGCAAATATAATGCAATCACACTATAATGTCTGAAATCAATTATTGATTTTCTTTTTTCACGTTTACTCTTGGAAAAATGCTTCCGCGCGTTTGTAAACAATTCTCTGGACTGTGATTTAGCCAACTAACAGACAACTGATGCTCGTGCGGTCTGAAATTGGTTACACTTCGAGTGCCGGACCCTGTATGGTTTATATTTTTGTTTCTAGATGGAGTGCACACTATCAACTGCACAAGATTGGAATGATGATCGCTATGTAGATGACTTAACCGAGAGCAGAGAAATTGAATCAGAAAAAGCAATTGAGTGGACTAGAAATGAAGATGTTGAACAGAGTGACGTAAATGTACTTCGGCGCATAAGGGAGAAAGCTGTAGTGGTGCAGTAGTCAGCTAGTAGAAAAAAAAACAGCAGAAAAAAATGCTGACTTTTTTAATAACTAATTCAAATACGATGCCAAACTTCGCACGAAATACACTTTAATTTCACTCATTTCTGTTTATGAAAATATTTTTTGTTTTTCAAATAAATCTTTCCTCATTTGTTTGATCCTAAAAATCCGTTTTTATTGTAAAATCAGCAAATAAAAAATTATAAAAATATGTAACATATTTATCCTTAAAAATCACTATTCGAAAACGTGAACGATTTGCAAAGTGAACACTCTTGGTTTTAATTAGTTCACCTTTATGCGAGTGTACTGTAGTTTTAAATTCATTAAGCTTGCACCAGTTTGAAATTAATAGACCTTTTCTGCATGGCTTCCGCAAACAGCAAACTTATCAAATAGTTTAAAACCTACTTTGTTCTATAATATTTATGGATATGCTAACGTCTCATTTTATTTTCAGTTCTTTACCAAAACAGGTTTCCATATTATTCCACTATTCAGGTATATGAATTTATGTGCAGCCTTAAATAACAAGTACTTGTTCGACATTTATTACAGACTTAGTTAAACGTATTTTCTTTCTTAAGTACCTGTTGACGTTTCCTCTTAGTCTGCTATTTTATTCGCAAGTAACGCAGACGTCAGTCCATTGTTTAAGATTTATCTGCATCAAAGTATGCAGAATCGTGTGCCAATGCACGTATGCACAGTACATTCATATGTATTTACATATACTCGTACATTTGTGAAAACCACAATTTATCTGTTGACAGCTGACTTTGACGTTTCTGCCGTTCTGTCGTTCATGAGTTCCGCTAATTATCGAAATGTAAATCATGCCATCATTGACTTGTTCTACATAGTAAGCCATTGGCAAAGCTAATTTGGTCCAAGGACACCAAGCGCAGACATAAAGTTACATACATCATAAGTAATACGAAACGGAAGAGTAAAAACTTGTAATTTTAATACAATTACAAGAATACTTTTTAAGCCAAAAAGCTCTTCTTATGTTGAACTACTGCCTATAACTTTCTGCCATGAAAAAGCTCCTCATGAAAAAACCATTTGCCGCAGTTGGCTTAAAACTGTAGGTCCCTCCATTTGTGGAAGAGCAACAAGACGCACGTCACAAATAGGAGGAGGAGCTCGGCACAACACCTAACAGAATTGTAGTGGTGGTTGGCCCGGATTCAAGGTACAAATCATGATTGCAATAAGAACTGCAGACTGCCTCACTCTGCAGCATTTTCACAAAACTTTTGTTTGGGGTTTCGGGCTTGACGGCCATGTGATGAATTATTCAGTAAATAGTATTCGTATATTATATTTATAGTCGAATTTAGATCAAACTAATTGCTTTTATATTAGTAATAAAAGATAGGGTAGAAAATGTACGAGGGGGGTTTAATAAGTACCCGTGTTAGAAATGAGGGCACCATTTTTTCAAAACAATTTTATTTATTTTTCAACATAGTTCCCTTTTAGAAACATACACTTCTCCCAACGTGCCGGGCATTTTTTAACCACTCCAAAAAATAGGATTTGTCGCACTCTCCAAAATACGCCTCCCTCTCGGCGATGACTTCCTCGTTTGAACTAAATTTTTTACCCGCGAGGCATTTCTTCATGTAAGGGAACAAGAAAAAGTCGCAGGCAGCCAGATCGGGTAAATACGGTGCGTGAAACAGCAGATTTTTTTCGCGTTTTTCCTTCAAATTTTTGCAAAAGCGCCCCAATAACTCACTGTAGTCCAGTAATCGGTCTTCCTTTTTCTAAAAGAATCATGAGAATGACGCCGTTCGTATGCCAAAATAATCGTCACCATAACCTTTCCGACCCATGGGACTGTCTTCGCATTTGTTTTGATTGTTGCTTAGTTTCTGGTATGTGATGATGAATCCAGGTTTTATGAACGGTAACAACTCAATGGGATAATTCTTTCGAATCTCTCTTAAATTGCTCCAAAAACTACTTCGAAGTTAACAGCTGCATCCGCTTTTTGTTGCTTGTGAGCAATCGCAATAGCTATCGGGCCGACAATTTTTTCTTCGCCAACTTATCATGTAAAATATTAATTGCCGTTCGGGTCGACACACCTATGGCCTCTGTTACTTCGCGCACTTTCGTTCGTCGATCAGCGAGAATCATGTCATCTGCTTTTTGATTGACTTCCTCGGTAACCACGTCTGCCGAGCGTCCTGATCGCTCCTCATCAAAAATGAATGTTCGCCCATGTTTAAATTCGTTGAACCAATATCTAACTGTGGTCATAGACGGCGAAGCGTCCCCATAGACAGCATCCAACTTTGCTTTTATCTCCTCGGATTTTTTCCCATCCAAAAATAAAATGCGAATTACCGAACGACACTCCTCTCTTTCTGTCTTAGCGGAAATCTCGAAATACGTCTTACTCGAATAGCTGCCAAATCTAAACTAGCCTATGTATGAATCAGTCTAAAATTTGTTTTGCCGTCGCTTGATAGATGACAGCACACGATGCTAACACCAATTTCCCTCAAGAGCGCCCTCTGTCATCAAACACGAGTACTTATTGAATCACCCTCGTACAGGTAAAAGATGATGGAGGCAAATTTCTATATCTGCGAACAAGCAGTAATTGGAATTGCGAATAGCAAAACGCTGATATAAAGTTCTGCAGGCAGCAAAATGTGATTTCTACGAAGACCTGAAAGCCAAATTGTCGGCAGGGAATTTAGTGCAGAAGAGATCCGAAATTACATTGAGTCCCACCGTGATGATTCCTAACGAACAGAGTCCAATTAAAGCAGGTGTGGCCCAGATGCGCCTTTGACTGCTTCAGGTGGATCTGCGTCTTCAGGCCATTGTTCACGCTGCTCAGGATATTGTTCACTTGTACGCGAGCAGATGGTAGCTAAAGGATTACCCAATTTTTCTTTGTACAAGGCGAACACTGCACGGGTGCCTAGCTTGATAGTGAAGTATGCATCGATACGCAATCGATAGGCAAATCAGACCCTCGACCAGTAAATAAATGTTTATTCCGTTACAGGAAATTACATAAATCTGGCGACAATTGACTGTTTCCTGATAGCGGTTACCTCCTCTTCGAAATCACTGCAGCGATTCGGAAGCCTAGATTTACACTTGAGTCCTCTACAAACCTTAGAAAACGTGTCAAGGAATTTAATAATTGTGCCTCGTTATTGACGAGAAAGGTGCTCACACCGACGTCTGCTTCCAAAAAACTCTTACTATTACTATTACACAGGCCTGCGAAATTTAACTTTTTTCAGTTTCTAGAATGGCTGTACTTGTTTCTTGTAATTTTTTATGCGCTAAAAACGAATCTGACCTTCAAAATGCTCCATCACGTCAGGATTTTTGGTAAATGGAGCCTAAAAGGTCAAAAAATGGCTATTTTAGCCATTTTTGATAATTTTTTTTTTTCAATTTTCGACGAAAAGGTCGCATAGTACAACTCTTTAGCTTTAAAACCCATTTTTATAAATTATTGTACGATTTTTAAAAAAAAAGTTATGACATTTTGAAATTAACAGTTTCAGTTACGCCAATAGACGTTATACCCAACGTATACGTAACTAACCTTTTAGGCTTCATTTACCAAAAATCCTGATGTGATGGAGCATTTTGAAGGTCAGATTCGTTTTCAGCGCATAAAAAACTACAAGAAACAAGTACAGCCATTCTAGAAACTCACCCTCGCAGGACTGTGTTATTGAAGACGATCCACCTCAATTAAGTTCAAAAACAGCAACCACACCAGAAATCGTAAAAAATATAGGATATTTGATTGGAAAATTGTCGAGTGATAGAAAGAGATTTAGTAGAAGTCCTAGACATCTCATTGGGTAGTGTAAGAAATTTTTTGAAATATTTTAAATGAAGTATTGGCGTCCGTCGTAGCCATATGGTTTGGTGCGTGACTACTATTCGGAAGTGCTTAAGTTCGAAACCGCGGCCATGAAACACCAAAAGATAGAAAAACTTCCTCATAAAAAAACTGCCTTTCAGAGACGGGATGAAACTGTAAGCCTTTCCCTTTGCGGAAAAACATCAAGTCGCACATCACAAATAGGAGTAGGAACTCAGCCAAATACCCAAAAAGGGTGTGAGGGCCAATTATTATTGTTAAGTACGCTTTGAATATGAATATTGGAAGAATGAGTAGGATAATAATAATATTTGTAAATTTACTTACTTTGCATAAGTGAATGAACCTCTAAGCACTTTATGTGTTATGTCAGGTCCGGTTACGAGTGTGTGTACTTTAAAGAAAGTTTTCTATAAATAAGGCTATACAATACTTCTTATACAATATCTGGCACGTTGAACAGCTTTTCGTTCGTGTGCTTTGTAAGCTGTGTAGAATAATATTACGACACTCTTTAGTTGTTATTGGCACACATATATCACACATATACGTATGTATGTAAAAATGTGATCATATTGTGCAAACGCACATATGTATTTGACTACCGAAGTATCGCTGGGGCAAGACATATCGCAACAATTGTGAACAAGAGCCTTTGGCAATATTTTTTCACTGCCTCCAATCGTATGTCATTAATCATTTAAATGTATCTCAGAATATTGACTATCTGGCCGATAGATTGTCTGGCTTGGTACATTCAAGTATGTATTATATAATTACGTAGATATGTAGGTACAAAAAATGGAGTACATACAGTGGGTCACATAAGTGATCACACTTTAGTTATTTGTGAAATTCATTTGTAAGAACTTTAAAGTGTTTTTATATTAAATACCTGTTTGAATTTAATGAATTCCTTTACAAAAAGCCAGTTGAAAAAATTGCCTTTAACTACTCTTTATGTGATTTTTCCCTATTGAATGACATACTGTTGAATATGAGCTCGAAGAAAAAAAATCCATTATTTTTACTTAAAATTTTTGCGGGAAAGGGTAAAAACTGTTTTATGTTCGTTCTTTAGCTCCTGGACGATGGTATGACTACAGACATGCCGGTCAACTTCGATTATTTCTATGTTATTATCGACATTTTCGAAATTTACTTTAACATACAAAACGCCTGAACGAAATCGATGAAACCAAAATTGCACGCAAGTGGCTGTTACAGTATCGGCACCATAACCACCACAAAATTTCAGCGGCTTGGCTTACATGTTCGCCTTTATCGCAGAAAAACAGTAAAACTTACCGATTTTCTCTTTGTTGACTTCCATTTTTAACACTCTGTAACTCACAACTGAATGGAACAAACAAAAAGCAGTAAAATAAGTGTTTCAGTGTGAAATGTCACCTTGACACCGAGTAGAAACTATAAATTGTTTGATCGGTACCTTCCGAGATATGGATCACTACAGTCATTTGCCCAGAAAATAACGAACTTATTTTTCCTTCAACCTAATATTAACTGGGATGGCTTCTTTTCGTGTTTGTATGTTTCTGAAGGCGTTCGATACTATAAAACGAGACGCAACATGGCTGGCACTGAGTAGAAAGGGAGTTCCCTCTAAGATAATCCACCATATCAAAGCCTTCTACGAGAGTTCCGAACTGGCAGTGCTTCACAGAGGCGATATCAGCGATCCATTCACTACCAACGCAGGCGTAAGGCAAGTTTGTCTTCTGCCAACTGAGCCAACTGACCCTGCACAAAAAAGGCATCGTATGGAGTTTCACCAGACATCTTGAGGACCTGGACTTCGTCGATGACATCTTCCTCCTCTCTCACAAATTCTCTGACAAGCAAGAAGCATTGTCGGACTGTAGGGCAACATCGCCAAGACCAAAGCTATGAAAGTTAACCACAATAACGCAAGGCAGATATTGCTTGACGGAATTCGTCGAAAGCTTCTGCTACCTCGGCTGCATCATCACGGCAGATGGTGGAGCAGATGAAGATGTCAACTTCAGGCTAAACAAAGCAAACGAGGCATACAGTAGTTGGGGTTCGCAAATCTTACTAAACTACGAATATTCGGCACATGCATGAAGTCCGTATTGTTGTACGGAAGCGAAACATGGCTGGTGTCTAGCAACATCACACAGAGCCTATAATCCTTCAACAACACATGCCACCGCATCATCTGCAGAATATTTTGGCCTAACACCATCAGTAACGACGCACTGTGGAGATTAACGAACGAGGAACCTATCCTTAGGCAAATCAAACGCAGAAAGTGGCGATGGATAGGTCACACATTGAGAAAAGCACCAGATAGCATCACGAGAATGGCACTGGTCTGGAAGCCGCAAGGGAGCAGAGGTCGTGGTCGACCAAAAACACTTAGAGAAGGTCGATGCTGCGTGAACTCGCAGATGCCGGCATCTCATCGGACAGTGCAAAAACAACAGCACAGAACCATGTACGATGGAAGAGTCTTGTCGAGGGGTTATGCTCTCGAGAGGAGACATGAAGGAAAAAAAGAGTTTTTGATTGTTTTTTTTGCATTTAAATCTCACTCAAACTTCCATGGTACACCAATGAACTACGAAAGCTTAACAAACTTCGAAATAAGTTATTTAAAAATTTTGCAAAATCAAAGGATCCAAAATCAAAGGTTGTCCCATAACAATTGTAAGAAGTATCTGAAAAACTTGAATTGCTTAAATATAATACATAAATTTCTTTGGAATATTTTCATTCTAAGTATTAAAGAGAGTATTACATCTAGTTCTAAGATTTTTTGGGCACTACAATAAATCTAAGAAACCCTGTAACAGTGTTTCATCTACTATTTGCCGGGGTAGTAAATCTGCTAACACGCCATAAGAAGCAGCTAATCTTTTCGCAGAATTTTTCCAAGCTAAGTTTGTTCAGAGTGATAGTGATTTAGATTCTTACTGTTTTTTAAATCTTTCTTCAAATCAATCTTGAACTCTGAATTTGGACCGCTAAGTCTTTCAAGTTTTGCGGCGGCCGCCGTAGCCGAATGGATCGGCGCGTGACTACCATTCGGAATTCAGAGAGAATGTAGGTTCGAATCTGGGTGAAACACCAAAATTAAGAAAAAGTTTTTTTTCTAATAGCGGTAGTCCCTCGGCAGGCATTGCAAAACTTCGAGTGTATTTCTGATATGAAAAAGCTCCTCATAAAAAAGTCGGAGTCGGCTTGAAACTGTGGGTCCATCAATTTGTGGAATAATACCAAGACGCACACCACTAATAAGAGGAGGAGCTCGGCCAACACCCAGTAAGGGTTGATGATATTAAACATGGAGTTTAATGCTTGAAACTCCCCTCATAGACTGATATCGATGCGCTTTCTGTAATATTTGTAAAGAAATAATTTTAGATAAGTTTTCTCTTGCGAAATTTTCAACGATTACTGAAAACTAAGAAGTATATTCCCAATGTTTGAAGGCGACAGTAAGAATGAAGTAAGTAATGATCAACTAATTTCTAACCTCTCGGCAATTTCTGAACCTTTGCCACTAAAAGCCTAATTTCGTACCAGTAGCATGGATCGTCGGACGATCCAAGGTGTCTAATTTCGCCGTTTTTAGTGAATATTGCATTAGAGCCTTAGACCCTTAGAGCAAGTCGACTGCGTGGCTTTCTCGAAAGAGCATTTCAGGCTGTTTTCCTGCAGTGGGTGAAATCCTATTTAAGCAGAAGGCGTTTTGTGGCCACAATTGATGGTATATCCGCTGAAACATTCATTGTCTGCTCTGGAGTGTCTCAGGGAAGTGCTTTACTGGACTTTGGCCTTTCATTTGTGGAGGTATGTAAGGCTTAAATATTTGTGGATAAACCGCTTCGATTGAGACATTCAAGGAGACATTCAGCAGATACCGACCGAAGTCCACCAGCGAGTCATTAAACATTTTTGTTTAGGGATGGACGAAATACAGCGCAGTTGCGGCCAACATTAGAAAAGGATTATCTGTATAAATAAATATATATATATAAATATATAAAATAATAAAGATGACCCAATCAATTTGAATTCTCGATATTTTTTTCAATTCAAAATATATATAAAATATTTGAGTTAAATTTGATCGCTTGATTAATTTTTTTTAATTTATTTTGTTTTATTGACCTTTAACTAAACTAAGTTGAGTTTTAGCTACTGGCTTAAGGCCTTAAGCAGGACCTAGGATGTGTGTATAAGTATACTCGTACACACGTGAAGCTTATTGAAAAATTATTAATTACTGTTAATCAAAGGATAGCGTGGTATTTTTCGTGAGCCACTGTATGTACATGCATATGTAAGTATTTAGAAAAAATAAAACAATAATTGAAATTATTGTTGTCGAACAAAGCGGAACTCATTTGCAACACCAACGCCACTTCAGTTCACAACAAAGCCCCTAATCAATGATTTGTATTTTATTACAGTTTAACCCGCAATATTGCATAGGAAACCCAAAGGCATAGAAAAATCTAGTCAATTAGCAACAAGAGCAAAAGAAACTGAAACCATTAAGAGACACCAACGCAGACAAAACGCGCACAACTGCTACACATCGAAATTACATAAGTCCAATGCAAAGTACTGAAAATCCTATAAGGCAGATTTGTCTTTTTTGCAGAATATTTGTTTTTGTTTACAATATTTATTTTATTTTGACAAGTTTTCATAACTTATGCTGTTAAACTTCTTACTTCCTAGCTGTCTTACATGTTTTGCATAGATCGCAAACTTTAGTTAATGTACTACATCCAGTATACCGTACATGTGTGTATGTATGCGTATTTATGTATGTCTAAGGCGAGTTGCACAGCTCTGTTTTGCATTTGCAAGAATAGATGCATAATATATATACATATGTATTTAACTTTGAAAATATGTATGTTATTTAGATAACTGCATGTATGTACCTATGTGTATATGGATTTTTTTTCTAAAGCGCCCAAAATTTGAAACTAAATAAGCAGTTGAAATGGATATTGCCAAATTGTTGTTTCTCATTCTCATAAGCGTTCGATGCGCGGTGGCTCTTGTGGGATGAATCGTACTGACAATGGGCGTAACTCTTTGCATAACTTCGAAGAAATAAGAGCCAATAACATCGCCAAACGAAATTTGACAACTAAAGGTGACATTTTCGGAGTATAGAAGCACCTGGCGTATGATTTTCATCCCCAACGTTTGGCAAACAGAGCACTAATAATACATTTAAATTGAATTGTGCAGTACTCATATGAATGTAAATTATTACCAAGATGATTAGATTGAATGACTGTAGATGTATTTTTTCAAAAAGCTTCGAAATTACTGCTAATAGAGGTAGTGGTCTGCAAGAGGTCACTTCGTTGGGTGATTTACCAGGATTAGGCTTTGTGGTAACTTCAGCAAATTTTCTATACATAGGTTCCTGCCTAAAGTATTTGTTGAATAAACTGGCATTTGCTAAATAAACTGATCAATTACAATATGTAGATGTTCGCTGAAGATGTCAAGCTATTTTTGAAGATGCGATATTTAACTGATGGCAGTGATCTTCAAGATGATCTAATAATTTTCATGCATGGTGCGCAATGAATAATTTATATTTCAATCGTCAAAAGTGTTGTGTAATTATAAGGGGTGATCAATTTAGAGGTATCGAATTTTAAATTGAAATAAAATTAAAAAAAAATCAAATTTATTAGAAAAGCCTTATTATTTTTGTGTAGAACCATGTACGACATTTATTTCTTAAAGATAATCCTTTCCAAATGTTGGCCGCGAATGCACCTTAATTCGGCCATCCGTAAACACCAATTTCGAATGACTCGCTGGAGGACTTCGATGGCTGTCTTGTGAATAATTTTAGTAATGCTGACTTTCAACACCTCAATAGAAGCTGGTTTATCCACAAAGCATTTAGAACTTGGCGGCCGCCGTAGCCGAATGGGTTGGTGCGCGACTACTATTCGGAATTCACAGAAAGAACGTCGGTTCGAATCTCGGTGAAACACCAAAATTAAGAAAAATATTTTTATATTAGCGGTCGCCCCCGGCAGGCAATGGCAAACCTCCGAGTGTATTTCTGCCATGAAAAAGCTCGTCATAAAAATATCTGCCGTTCAGAGTTGGCTTGAAACTGTAGGTCCCTCCATTTGTGGAACAACATCAAGGCGCACGCCACAAATAGGAGGAGGAGCTCGGCCAAACACCCAAAAAGGGTGTACGTGCCAATTATTTATATATATACTAGCAAACCCTGCCCGCTTCGCTGGGCACACTAAAATAGAATAGATATGGTTTAGAACAGAAAAGATATGGTTTTCATATTATTTATTTCTTTATTCTTTATTCCAGCGCTTTGGCATACACAATATTTTTTGTTTTTCTATTTGTTTTTGAGTAAATATATAATGATGTTGGCTTCCCAACACGTGAACAGCCAACGTATAGTTGACCATGGGTGAATACTGGTTCTTCTAAATTCATCCCGCATATTTCTAAAGTTCGCCCTTGTGATTTATTGATAGTTATTGCAAATGTTAAGCGAATGGGTAGTTGCAAACGCTTGAATTCAAATGGCAATTCAGGTGGAATCATTGGAATTCTCGGTATTAGAACGTCTTCATTTGATGCCCATATTGTACATACACAACCAAAGGTTCCCGGGTCCACGTTTTGACCTATATCTCGAGATCCCAGTCACGGAGCGGCATGAAAAATACTCAGAACTAAAGCATTCACCAACAGCTTCCATTTGATACCCATATTGTACATACACATTCTAGGCTCCACGTTTTGGTCTCTATCTCGAGACCCTAGTCACGGAGCGGCATGAAAAATACTCTGAACTAAAGCATTCATCAACATCTTCCATTTGATACCCATATTGTACATACACATTCTAGGCTCCACGTTTTGGTCTCTATCTCGACACCCTAGTCACGGAGCGGCATGAAAAATACTCTGAACTAAAGCATTCACCAACAGCTTCCATCTGATATCCATATTGTACAAACACATTCTAGGCTCCACGTTTTGGTCTCTATCTCGAGACCCTAGTCACGGAGCGGCATGAAAACTACTCTGAACTAAAGCATTCATCAACAGCTTCCATTTGATACCCATATTGTACATACACATTCTAGGCTCCACGTTTTGGTCTCTATCTCGAGACCCTAGTCACGGAGCGGCGTGAAAAATACTCTGAACTAAAGCATTCACCAACAGCTTCCATTTGATACCCATATTGTACATACACATTCTAGGCTCCACGTTTTGGTCTCTATCTCGAGACCCTAGACATTTTCCAGGAGACCAAATTGTGAATCTAAACCATTCTCGAATCCCATTGAACACACACAAAAAATTTCATCAAAATCGGTTCAGTCGTTTAGGAGGAGTTCAGTGACAAACACACGAACATAAGAAATATATATATAAAGATATATATTGAGAACTTACATATTCTCACAAACAAAAGTGCAACGGTGTGATATCACACGATCTTGATGGTCACTCAACTGGTCCGAGACGAGAGATAAACTGCTCACCGAAAAGACTAAGCGTAAATCCATTGTTTCATGGTAATGATAAGGAGTGCCGTTTTGTTGAAACCAATTACCGGCTTTTGTTTCACGTATCAAAAAGTCGTTTGTTATGGCGCGATAGCATTCACCATTCACTGTTACATTGTCGCCAGCTTCGTCCCTGAAGAAATATGGGATGATGATTCCTCCAGCCTATAGGCTGCGCCAAACGGTTGTTTTCAATGGATGTAATGGCTTTGGATTGCTCTTCAGCGCAAATACGACAATTTTGCTAATTGACGTAGTCTCACTGCTGACCACCATAAGCTGGCCTGAGCGCGCGATGAACACTTTTCATAGAGCGTCGATGTTCGTAACAGAATTATACGATTTGTGAACGTTGTTGAGGCATAAGTCTTTTCATGATGAATACTTGAATGAATACTGAAAAAAGTATGTACTGCATGTATATGTATCAAACTGTTAGGAAAAAATACCTCCAATCACATCACCCTGCATGTAAAAGGAAAACTAGTCCATTTAACTTTACTAACGGAGTCCATGACTACATATTTGGGAAAGTTTTTGTCTTTGCAAAATCTTTCGGTTAGGAGATCTTAATTTTCTGTGATTTTTATCTACGATATAGTTAATGGGAAAATTGATTGCAGAGAAATTCATGAATTGTTTAATTTCCACCACTCTTAACGCGAATTTAGGCAGGTGCTCCTCTTCGGGGTTGCCGTGCATAATTCTGACTACGCATTAATGTGCCGTTATAAAGATGTATTCGACTTTGCTATGCTCATTCTGAAGTTGTAGGCTGTAATTTAAAAGTTTGTAGCTTCAATTGAATTTATTTAAGGTACTTAATTAATCAAGTAGCCTCAGTCAGATCTCTGCAGACGAATTAATAATAATAAGAGCAGTAATAACAATAGCAACAAATTGCAAATCAATTTTTTTTACCACATTTATTTACAAAAAATAAGCTGCACTCAACTGCATTTGCGTACGAGTATTCTTATATACAAAATTTATGAAGATGAAAACCAACAATCGACAACTGGCAGGTACTAGACCTGTGGCGCCACTTACTCACTGCCACTTTGTGTGCTTGTGTGTGTGTATATGTATACATATAATATATTAAGGACCAATTTCAGTCCAACTCTGACAACCACTCTACCACCAACCGCCCGAGTGCGAGGTAAGCAAGGACGGCAATGCGAGAGTTTTGTAGATCGGAGCTGCGTGCAAAACCGGCGCTGTGTAAGTGGTCTTAACAACCGGTGCGAGAATTGGCTCTACGGCAATGGCAGAGCTGTGCACAATCGAGGAACTTTGATGGGATACGGCCGTTGGATAGCTCTTCACCACAGCGCCAACTTTGGCTAAAACAGGCTCGTGGATGACAGTTGCTGGAGCTGAGTAGAGCAGTGGAGCGTGCGGCAAGTAACCAGGACGTGCAGCGGCTATGGCGAGCAAGGCAAACAACATCAGCTGTGTGGAAAAAGGCAGAGAAAAGTAAGAAATATGTGTCATAGATGCATGCATGTATGTATGTAGGTATGTATGTATGTATGTATGCATATACAAACACGTAAAAGGATACTTACATACATACATACATATGTATGTATTTGTGATAAGCACATACAATTTCATAGAAAACCCTAAACGCTGCACTACTTACCAACTTCAGCATTTTGATAATCCTTTCCTTAGTTGACTTTTGATGGCAAATTTGAGGTCTATGCAGCAGTGAATTACTTTTCTGACTGTTGATTGTTGCTGACCAATGGCTGCTCTTTTATACTATCCAAGTAATTCAGCAAATTTCCACCGAAAAGACCGACATTTGAATAGAAATAAAACTTCATTGCATACATAAGCGCAGAAGAGGAAAATCAGCAAGAAAAACAAACAATTCAAAATAAGCAAGAAACAAATTTTAATAACAAAAACACCCGCCATGAAAAATGCCGCGCTGATCGCATTTTCGTTAGTGGCAAAGCATTGTTGTAAATTAAGTTTGACCGAATAGTGCAAAGTGGTATGCCAGGTCGGTGGGTTGGTGGGTTGGTGGGATGGTCGTTGGTTGTGTTTGGCTTCTGGCAGCGTTGGCAGCGTTGGCTGCATTGGGAAAATGTGTGTCATATGGAAACTAAATTGCAGCAATAAAAAACCCATTCAAATAGAAATACTCTCGTTTTCGTTTTTCCACAATCCACCCGAAAACTCGGCATAGCAGACGGCTATTAACCGTTACACGCGTCGATGTCGGCTTCGCCAATCATACAATTTTATAGTGACATAGTAAACTGCAAAAACCAGTGTTTTTTCTGCCACAATAAGCCGTTGTCATACTGTGGTAACAAATACAAATTACTCTGGCTTCACTTTTAAATACATGTCAGCATATGTGTACATACATTTTTCTGCATAAAAGTTTACTTTTTTACATTTGAAATATTTTTCCTCAAGCAGCTACTGAGCGCCCATTAAAGTAGTTGCGATTGCATCACGCACATGCTTGAGTAGTTACATACCTGCATACACAGCACATACCTGCATATAAACATTTTTATGCTCCTTGCTAGTGGCATGTTTGAGTTTTTTATACCCGCCAGCATTTGTGCACAAGGGTATTATAATTTTGTTCACATTACGGTTGTATCGGCATAAGGGAATCGACACAGGTACAGGCAAAAGTGTATATACGGACACATGCATCAAAATGCTCACATTGATGAGAGTAGTCAACGTATCCATATTTGTCCGCCCGTAAGCACAGTACCTCGAGCAAAATTTAATACAGTGAAGACGGTTAAGTAAATCTTTAAATTTTGGTAGTTTTTTATGAGTTATTTATAAACTATTCCACAATTTATTAAAACTAAAGGTTAGGTCAGGTTAGGTTAGACAGGTTGCATGTCTAAGGCAAGGCACCCGGTGGCTCTGAGGCTCATTCTGATACCTGTAACTTTGCTTAAGCCACTGAGCTCTTTTTAAGAAGGTAACTAGTCCAACCAATGAGACATTTTGCAAATTTCTTCTTCAAAGAAATAATCGCCAAGATATTTGGCACGGCTTCTTTCAAGTGTAGAACATTCACAGAGGAGGTGTTGTACCGACTCAATTTCTTCTTCTCCTGCGGAAGTCATTGTGAGCTACACTAGGGTGTCAATAGTGCAGTGATCCGTTATAATTCCTGTGAGTCGCTGTTAAATGATCTATGGAATCCAAGCATACGTTTTGTCCTTTTACGATTCAGTTTCGGCCAGAGTACTTTGGAGACCCTGCCGTTAGTAGTCAGAGATCTCTTTCTATTGGTTTCCGCGTTTACGCTGAAGTCAATCGCTGTGTACCGTTCATTTAGAGTAATGATTATGCCCGCTACCACTCGCTGAGGGTCCAGCTCACAGCCTTTCCTTGCACACTCAGCCGCTCTCTGATTTCCCTTCACTACAGAGTGACCGAGGATCTAAAAAAGTGTGGGGTTGTGTCGTTGGATAAGCGAAAGCGACCTCCTGCATTCTTTAACACATCTTGAATTGATGCGCACCGCTGCTTTGACCGCTGCTTGACTATCAATAAATAAGGTGAGGTTTGTCGGAGGTAAGTCTATTAGTGTCTAAAGGTTCATACTACAGAAATAATTTAGCAGAACTCTAAAATATTTGTTAGTTTTCATATAAACTTAGAAATATGTATGAATAAAATCAAAATTCAGTGCTCCCTAAAGTATTTTGCTTTGGACAAGTAGTGATTGTTGAGGTAGGGTTTTTGTTTTAGGTAGCGTTCAAATTGCCTTCGCACTTACATCGACCGTCGTCTACTACGTTGAGTGGTATAACCACTACAACAATTCCTTTTTCTCTTCTAGGAGAACTCCCTACCCGGAACTACTTTTTGTATTACTTCGGTAGTCCCACCATGCAGTGGACGAGTACTATTCATCTTCGTCTGGGCCCACCATATTTGTAGCCAGCTTCCTGCTATAGGCTCGTCTTTTTATGTCTCTAACTGTGTGTCTATTGTGCGTTTGTGTCTATTGACTATAAATGGTTCCTGCGTCCAGAGTTCTCTCCTTTTGACATATGAAGGTTTTATTTCAGCGATAGTCTCAATTACTTCGCGCTTTGAAGCAAAAGGCAAATCGGGAGGATGCGATATCAAATGTGTTAGTACCAACTTGTTTCCGTCTAATATCGTCATGAGTCAAACAGTTAGTGCTGCCTTACTTATGAGTTCCTATCCCTCAGCCACCTACTCCGCATATCGGAAGTATTATTTTCGTTGAATAGGTCTTAACAACATTCCAGTTATTGATTGATGTATGGCATGGCTGGTATCAGATTATTCACTTGCAACGGGTGTCCAAGTAGCAGGACAAAAATACGAATCAAAAAATGTGAATTTGTCTTCTTAAAACAGAAAAAATTTAAAATTTGCTCACACAAAGGGCTTGTAAGGCTCTGTAAGCCACTGTATACTTCAATTAAACTTGGTAAACATATTATAATACTCTCTGTTCAAGGTAGGTTGTATTTGAACTGGGCGAAATCGGTTGATAATCACACCCACTTCATATAATGTTAATTTTTAATAAAGGGGGGGAAACGTAATATACATAGGTATCTGTTATAGGTAAATTAAAGTGGTCCAAAGTGCCCAAAAAAAGAAATACGACTGAAGTCAAATTTTGGAAAATTATAGGTGCCACTCCTACTTTTAGATAAATGCATGAAAACTTAATAAAATTCGCCCGCACTTAGTATACGAATTGCACCCACCTCATTTAGATCCGAAATAAATGGGCCGACCTCAACTAAGAGGTCATGGCGAGGACGAAGAAGAGAAGATTGTTGTCCACGTTCTTTCTTTATGTATTAAAACTAAAACTCTAATCCATCCGTTTGTTGTCAAAAGCTATTCTCTCATTGTTTATGAGTTTGTTTGATCACAAAAACTAATAGCCAGCCCAAATTAAATGTTCCTAATGTGCGCTGGTATATAAATTTCGGTCCGGGCCGAATTTAGCTTTCCTTACTTGCTTTTTATTGCAGTTTTTAACTGCCGTGTCTGCCTCACGGACAGTCTATAGCTACATCAGGCTTGACCGTGAAAATCAATGCATTCGCATTTGTTTATTTGTACTTTTATGTTGTTATTTTTCAGCCGCTTTCGGTTAATGTAACGGTTTGCCACAAGACGCAACCATTTATTTGATGTTTGGCTTATGTGTTTTTGTATTTTTTTTACTTTTTGTGGCGTCAGTTGGTTTTTTGTGCGCTCCAATCCGAAATTACACACGCGTTGGAACTATTTCAAGTTCATGTTCACGCGTCGTGCGTGTACGCAATAACTTGACTTACTAAATAACTGCCGCACTATTCAATGTGGTGCCACAAACCGGAATTTTGCTGGCATGTTGACTTTTATATTTCAGTGCAAGTTGCATTTGAAAAATATTACTCAATAAGTGGTACAGTTCTAATAATAGTGCGGAAGGTCTGTGATTGCAGGTTTTTGGTGGTTTAATTATGCTGCTGTGAACTTATAAGTTGATAATAGTGAACGTGATGTACTTGTATGTTTAGGCTGTGTGATTTTATGCGCTATTTTGTGATGTGAATGCTATGTGATATTAAGATGAGATATATTCCAGAGTGATGACACTTGATGAAATGTCATGTGACTCGATGTTAAATAATTTGATATTATATAAGGTGGCTTGATGTGAATTAATGCCGTGCAGTGTGATAGGTGAGATATGGTACTACTGTGGGCAAAAAGTAAGGTGAATTTATTTGTCAAACTTCGCGGGATTAAAATTTCGCTCTAGTTATTTTTTTCATGAGTTGACAACACTGTTAGTAACATCTGGGCCATATCGTTCCGCAACCACCGTATTCGCCTGATTTGGCTCCGTGTGACTTCTGGCTATTCCCAAAACTCAAGAGACCACTCCGGGGAACGCGTTTCGAGTCGATTGAGGGTATAAAAGCTGAATCGAAGAAGGTGCTGATGGCTATACCGGAAATGGACTATTTGGAATGTTTCGGGGATTGGAAAAATCGTTGGCATAAGTGTATTTCATCGAGAGGGGATTATTTTGAAGGGCATAAAATTGAACTTTTGCCCACATTAGTATATGTAGTGCGAAGTGATGTCATCTGATGAAATGTGAAACGACTAAACGACCAAATAAACGACTAAAAACAGTTCTTGGGCTATCCAACTCAGTAACCCGATCAATTCCTACGGGAACTATCCGTATCCTTTTTGTGGGTGCAAGATACAAAACTTCCGTTTTTGTAGTACTAATAAATATAATTATATGGGGATGTACTCTTCACAACATTGCTATTTGAAACATAATAGCTTTGAAGATGAAGCATTAATTGAAGTTAAAGGACCTATAAATAAACACAATTTAAAGAGAATGATATTTCAACTGAAAATCGGCGTAATATAGTTTTTGAAGAGCTAATTAAGGGGGGCGTCTTATCAGTGGCTTCAAAAAAGGTGTTTTTTCTCATTTTTTTTCGAGGCGAAAGAAGCGACACACAGGAATAATCTTTTGCATTTATTTAAAGGCATGATTGAAGAGTAATAAACAATTTTTAACATAAATAAAAAAACAAAATAGCGGACATATGAGGGTGGACACAAAAGAAAAATATTGCTTTATTCAGAAGGCTTTCCCGCATAGAAAAAATGAAGACACAATTAATTATTAAAAAAAAGTGCTTTTTCCGCTATTTTTGGTGTTAAATAACATTAAAAAATGATTTTGTTTTTGTATTTTGTTAGTTCATTATTTGCGCATTTTAATTATCTTTATATAGATTATCGGTTTGAAACGATAACTTTCGTCGTTTTTTTTAAATCTTATACGCCATTTTCAAAAACATGATTTTGAGAAAACGTGTTTCAAAGTTTTCAGAAGGTAGACAGTATACTCACACGAGGGACGGTACACAGGCCTGTAACTCCGAAATCACTTTGAATTCCGCTATAAAATTTTGAGGGCATATTCTCCTATAAAATATCTATCGATTGCAGTAAAACAAAAATCGATTGTTTGAAGTCGACTGATAAGAGGCTCCCCTTAATTTAATCAACTCAAATAGTTTATGCCTAATGGCGAATGTAGTATTATTTTTTTTTGCAAATGATCTCCTTAAACATAAAAATGTATCTCTTAATGAAAATCTTGTCTAATTTACTTCATATAACTTCATGTTTATGTAAGCATTCACTTGTCAGTGCTGCCGATTACCAAAGGCTGTCCGACCAAACTAACGACGAAAACCACAACGAACAAAACTTAACATAAATTGAATCAGATCCCTATCAGTATCATACGGTTGTTGTTGCATTTAGAGACATAGATTGATTTGAGATGTGCACTTCGACTTGATGGCCTTTTGTACCCTTTACTCACACACAGACTGTACCTCATTGGGACCCAGTTCCCTTATTAAATTTAAGATAGAGCTGGGTTGCATTGGGCGCATGTGCCTTTCTTCTGGCTGCAATCGGCCGCGATTTTTCAATCATCTCCACCCTTTAGCGTCATATTCAAGAAGAAGGTACATTGGAGTCTCCTGGGATTGGTTGCAAAAACGATAAGAATCAGTGGACCATATCCCGATCACGTGTAAATGACTGCACAGTCTTTAGTGGCCTGTGAAAATGCCTGTGCGCATTCGCAAATTTATATTTGGGAAGAATTTTGAGTTTTCTAAACAACTGTTGGTAGTATCCCCCGTAAGGATTTCGCTTGGCGCAGGCCCATAGTTCGGTGCCAGCTAACCTCTCTTAGCTCTTCACTCCTAAGCTTCTCTTTAATCTACGTGCTGTGCCATAGCAAGGAAGGGCTCGGTCCTATTAATGACGTGACCGTAGTCTCTTTTGCCAATGCGTCCGCTACTTCCTTCCCAGTTATACCCCTACGTCCTGAGACCCATATTAGCTGGAACGCTAGGAACGCACAATTGCAGTTCCTAACAGATTCAGTTTCTCAATATGCTGAAGAACCAGTGAGGACTTAATCTCACAGGCTAACAGAACCTTGAGTGCCGCCTGGCTGTCGCTCATTCCGGAATTAAATCCCGGTCTAAGTTATCTCTGGACACACCCGATGGCATACGCCTCCGCTGGGAAGATGCTGGGGGAAACTACCCATCGACACAGAATGCTTGGTTCTGGGGCCATATATTCCACCGATTATGTCTTCTAGTGCCTTCGAGCCATCTGTGTAACAGTGCAGATACTACTCCTATAGTTTTTTTCCAAATGCAAGTGTAATCCAGTTCACTCTGCCATCCCGTTCAATGCTGAACTTCTTTTCGAATTTGATGACTTCTGTGATATCATCTCTGGGTAGCTGGGTAAGTCGGAGCTGTAGTCTTCGCAATTCCAGGCTTTTAGATGACGTCACTGTTGTTGTATTTACGGGCAACATTTTTATCTGCCTGACTTTTGCGCCCGTTTTGGTACCGCATCTCCTATATAGGTCAAAGCAGAAAGTGTGGTTGCTTTAGTGGCCGCCAAAGTAAAGATGTCTGTCCACTGCCTGTGGTGTTGTGCGCTGGGCTTGCACCCGCACCCACGCTTACCTCCTTTTTGAATGTTTGGCCGAGCTCCTCCTCCTATTTGCGGTGTGCGTCTTGGGGTTGCTCCACAAATGGAAGGACCAACGGTTTTAAGCTGACTCCGTATGGCAGATATTTTTTATGAGGAGATTTTTCTTGGTAGATATACACTCGGAAGTTTGTCATTGCCTGCCGAGGGGCGACAGCTATTAGAAAAAACTTTTTCTTCATTTTGGTGTTTCACGGAGATTCGTCTCTACATTTTCTCCGAATTCCAAATGGTAGTTACGCACCAACCCATTGTTTATAACTTTGTTGTACGCACGGGGGTCGCCGTACTTATACAACCCACTTTACTGATACAAAAAAAATTCCAATGAAAGCAACAACAAAGTATCGAATTAAACAGATAGCTAGCAGATTCGCTATCCAATTCTCAGACCTACTCTCAAAGAGCACTGCTCGGCGAGCCGGCATAGGTGAGCAATAGAGGTACATTGCCCGCTTTCTGTGCCCGCTTCTGAGCACGGCAAACAGTTTGATGCCTGTCCTAATGTATGGAGTTTAATGTATACGAGTTTAGACGATGACAACATCCGATGAGCCGCGATTTGAGTGTTCGAGTGATTTAGGTAAGATTTTTAACCTTTGCGCATTGGTGATAGCGAATATCGCAGTCGATGGAATAATGAGCGTAAAAGCTCTCCGGTGACATTGCCATAGTGCAGCTAATAAAGATCCAGCGGCTCCACTGGCTAGGTGATGTCATCTCAATGGATGCGAATTCTCCGGTTCTCAACGTATTCTATGACGCGCCGGCTGATGGGTTTGAAAGAACAGGTGGAGAAGGACTTGGTTCACTTGCACCATTTATCAGTGTATAACGAATTTATGGCAATATATCGGGTGTACCTTCTCACATACGAACATTGCAAAAGGAAAGAAGGATTAATTTAGAGACCCACTCACTACTGGACACAAACATTGATATATCTAAAGGTGATTTATTTGATTCAAGTAGAGCGATTGATACTGGATTTGAGATACCACTGGGAGCCTTATATTTTAGCCTTAGAGAGCCGAGGATTTAATGGTACCAATTCTTTAATTTGTATTTCCTAAACATTTCTAAGAATATTATTTTAATTCCTTTTTTAATCTTTTTTTAACTATTAATTTAATTTTCTATTTTATAGTCTTAAGAAATGAGGTACATTTTTGATATTTTCAAGGCAAAACAAAAAAAAACATTTCACATCCAGCAACATATCCAAGATTTCATTCAATACTCGTCTACACTATAATACTCGTATAGTGGAAATTTACCACGCCTTCAGAACCACTGGTGCAGCGATGGTCTTCACAATGGGTGCAGTGTAGGTATGCACAACTGGAGCAGCAGCTACATAGCTGGTCTTGATAACTGGTGCAACAATTGGTTCAACGTAGTGCGCCGAGCTGTGCACAACCGATTGACTTTGGTGGGAGATGGAGGTGGGAATGCTTTTCACAACAGCACCCACTTTGGTCAGAACGGGTTCGTGCACGGCAATGGCGGGCGCCGAGTACACTACTGGATGAGATTCGATGAAACCTGGAGCAGAAGCAGCTACGGCAAGGAGAGCAGAGAACACCACCTGAAAACGGAAGGATGCAGCTATTTAGTTTGGAAGCGCTTATAATCACTTTCGTATGCCAACTTACCAACTTGAACATTTTGATAATAAGTTTTTTTAGAAGGTCTGTGTTGTGCTATGTGAGTTCACAAATTCAACTGATAACTTTTAAGAATGCACTTCAGCTTTTATATACCTAAAATGTGTGCAGCGTCAAAGATACTGACATTTTTTTTTTGGTTTTTGGTGTTTTTGTGGTTTTATTATTCAATTTAACTAGACCGCTTGGCTTGTTATATTTTGAATTGAAAGTGTAGTTTATTGATTCACTTCCACGATATAGCAAAATGCGTATAGTTACCAGGCAGTTGCAAATAATAATAAAAGAGCCTCAGAAAGGCCAAAGCTCTACTCAAACAGTAGCAGCAACGGTAATGAAGCAAACAGACGTCTTGTCATAAAGGAATATTTCAATTAGTTTTCGCGTTTTGTTTTGACGTATTTTTCTTCTTTTATCTGCCACGGATTTTGTTTACAATTTTATGCTGACCTCCAACACGCATTCAAACTGCAAGTAATGCAGTAGTTAAAGTACTTATTTTGGGCTGAATGTAGTGATAAAATCTTTTAAAAGGGAAATAATGCAATAAAAATCATGTAAACACGACCAAATAGCGAGGCTGCTATTAAACCAATAAAAACGAATTACGAAGAAAATAAAAAATTGTGAACTTTTGAAAATTTCATTTATATTGTATTACCTTTTTTGGATGAATAAAGAGTGATGACGGTACTTAAGCCTTGAGAATGTAAAAGTTTTGTAAATTTTTTGAACTTAAAAAATATGAGGGTGTTTCAAAAACTTGGCTGTTGTTGTTGTTGTTGAAGTGGTTGAGTATTTCCATTGAAATAATCCTAATTAGTGACCACCTCCGTTTTACTACCAGTGTCCTCGTGTGATGCTTTTGATTTTTGTTCCCATTTAGTGAGGTCCAATTATAGCATTTGCTTTATCGCGATGTTTGAGATCCCATTAATTTGCTGTAAGAGAGGCTTACCGAAAGAGCGAAGTCATGCTAGCTAGCCCTGGACATTCACATTAGTAGTGGAAAATACTTAACTTTACCCCTTCCGCTTGACAGCTTCTGCAGATGGGATTGAAGGGGAGGTTGAGTCTAGCTGCATGATCGCCTACTTTCACATGACCTGTAAGGGTTGCAGTGAATTGTATGGTCGAGAACATCCTAACAGATGATTCGTCCTTTGGATTTTGTACGACGGCCATGTGAGAATGCCACCACCTCTGTTATGTCTAGTGTCGAGCCTTTTCCTGCTAGCTCATCCGCTATCTCATTACCTCGTATGTTCCTATGACCGGAAACCCATATCAGAGTAATTTCAAGCCATTGACTAAGTAATTCTAGTTACTCTCCACACTGCAAGACTAGTTTGGATGAAATGGAGTTGGAGTCTAAGGCCTTGATAGCTGCTTGACTGTTTGAAAAGATAGCTACTCCTGCACCAACTTCCTTGTAGAGTTATAGTGATTTGCATGCTTCGCTGATCGCTAAAAGTTCTGTCTGTCACGCTGGCATCTTCAGGAAGTCTAATTGACTGAGATAGGTTGAGTAGCTCCGAATGGAAGCCAGCTTCCACACCACAGCTCATCTTAGAACTGTCAGTGTATATTTCAATATCGCATCTTCCAATCACCTTCCCTTTGTTCCATTCGGCTCTCGGTAGAAAACGTACCGTAAAGTCTTTTTTTTTAAGTTAATGTGTAGTCTGATCTGTTTTTGAGCAGCGAGGGTCCCTGTAGGAGGATCCTGCTGTGCCCGTATGACCTTGTTGTCTAGCTTCCTATGTCTCTTAGTCTCACCGCGCTGCAAGTAGCGGTTGTTTTTATATGTGGGATTGCGGACCACCAGACTAGCACCGCAAATGTTAGTATTGGCCTTACAATGGCTGTGTAGGACCAATTGGATATTTTTGGATGGAGACCCCAATTTTTACCCAACATTCTCTTACACGTGTAAAATAGCCATATTCGCTTGGCGTTGGACTTCCAGCTGAGTTTGGGATCTAAGATAATACCTAGGTATTTTGCCTGTTGGGTTAACGTAAGACTAACCCCGTTTAGTTTTGGGGGATTAAAGTTTGATATCTTGGTTTTCTTAGTAAATAGCATCAGTACAGTTTTGCTCGAGTTTACAATTAAACCACAGTCTGAGTAATACTAAACAACTTTAACCAAAACTTGGCT
Organism: Anastrepha obliqua; assembly: GCF_027943255.1. NCBI lineage: Eukaryota > Metazoa > Arthropoda > Insecta > Diptera > Tephritidae > Anastrepha > Anastrepha obliqua. The sequence goes on along the minus strand of NC_072894.1, from coordinate 25,585,837 downwards.
GAAGTGATATGGCATTAAAATTGAAAAATATTTTCCTATGAAATTGCTTTGTGAGGAAAAGGGTTCATGAAGTAGTAATTAAAGATGATGATGAAGACGTCTATAGTAATTTTAAACCTCCGTCTCAATATGGCCGTTACTTAATAAGCCCGTGATTTCCTCTTGGAAAAGTTACTTTTTTTCCATACAAATTCTAAAGAAAAAGTAATCGAAAGCATTGAAATGCAAACTTTTGCTAACTTTTGCCTTACAAAACGTGGGTAAAGTACGCCGTTAGGTTTGTTCATGTCCCAAATGGCAAAACGTAAAGAAAATATTGCAAAAAATCGTGCGGCATTTATTGAAATCAGGCGAAAAAATTTACGTATACTATTTTTCGGTAATGGATTGCGAGACTGGGCCAGATTAGAACAGAGCGAAGTTATCTAGTGGTGCTCTTCCGATGCCTATTGAAGTTTTGCATTGCTGGAATGAGTTCGAGATGGCCCACCCTGTGGTTAACGCTTCTACGGAAACAAAGCAAAATCTTTTTTATTTAAGTGTAATTTTATTTAAACGAATTTCGATTCAGATCTTACAATGGTTGTCGTGTGTTTTACTTGGAAAAAGAATTGCCACATTTTAAGTTACTGGATAGATTCAAATTTAACGCCAGTGAAATACTTTCGGAAAGGCAGACTAAAAAGTTGAAAGACTCAATCAAAATAATTCATTGAGCTTAGGACGATATGGCACAGGCGATATCCAAAAGTCGTACATAAGTCCTCTGAGAATGGGAAACATATCTTTTTTGTTGTCAGATTTGTCAAAGCCTTTGTGAATCGTTCCGAAAGTCGCAGAAATTGTTAAAATTCAACAATGAAGCTGAAAATACTAAGTTAAGTTGCATTTTACTTCTGTATGGTTTTGGTTTATTCAATTCTTTGTCAATAGTTAAGTACCATTCATTGATTTAAGTCGTGATTCTCCAAGAATCCAAAAAGCGCTGCCGCACCATTTTGTTGTCACTTCCTAGCCACCAACAAGTTATACGGATTATTCTTTCACTATTATATCCAGTCTGTGCGGTTGAGAAACTTCATAAGGTTGTTTATGTCCATATCAGAAAGCGCTTTTCCAAGTGTTAACATCCTCCCCTTGCATAGGACAGGGGATTCGCCGAGGAAGTGGAAGATGGCAATATATATGGCAATATATATTGTAAGGGATATCTATTTTGGCTACTTGCTCGCCTTTCTGGTACCAGTTATCCCTATCGTGAGTCTGGAGGCATCTTTTCGTGAATGTTGATGTATGTTTGTGGTTGTAGGTGGACCATAACGTTCTGCTAACTTTGCATGTCGTCCGATTCCTCCATCAACAATCCGTGATGTGGGTGTTTTGAGGAGATTGCATGCTCTATTGCACCCAGTTGTGTCAATACCGATTCTCCAGAATTTTACTCATGGCAGATCTCCCTCTTGTCAGTACGACTGCTTTTTTGTGTTCTTCAATGTCAATGATATCAGCACCTGGATTGCGGCTTGGCTATCGGAAATAATAGTGATATTGCCCTTAGAAGAGAAGTTTGCGTTCAGTAGCCTACAATCATCCCCTATTGCCAGTACTTTCGCTTAGAAGACACTGCAAGTATTGGGATAACGAACAGATTTTTCAATACCTAGTCTATCGGAATATACATGTACCTCCTCTAACGCCACCATTTTGCAACCATCTGTGGAGACTGTAGTATTGAAGTTGTTTAGTGAAGGTCCTTTACTGCATTCCTCCCGAGATCGAAAGAGATTGGCAAAATTGCTATTGAATGTCACCCTTGGGACGATATAATCATTCCTCACCGACGTGTACTGAGTTTATCATAATAATAGACTGGCATGACCATGCGTTTTTTGTTTCCAGCGACCTGCATTATTTAACCTAAATGAACTCATGATATTCATCTTCTTAATACGCATAACATAAAATAAAATTAATATATAGTTTACTTCGACCTTTTTTAAATTTTTTACCATCTTTTCAGAAATTGTATAAACGTATGCCTATTCCTTACTCCCAAATAGCATCCGAAATCAGTTGCCAAACTTTATGCAACCTTTTATTATTGAATAATGGCTGGAGTTGCTTGTAACTTATTTTGGCAAATACTTTCGGGCTACATAGATTGGCATACTTCCTATAATTTTCTAAATTACCCTCTTTAACTATTTGGATTGGATTAATTGGCGATCGACCCATCAGAACATTTGGATTAAGGAACTTTGGCTTCCACACGCCATAGTTATAATTATGCAAGGTGGCGCAAAATTATTCCCTCTATTGGAGGATCTATAATTTTTGCAATTGGCATCGTGCGTCAATCATGTTTGACACTAGTGAACTAGACAGCTCTATAGTATGCAAATATACAAGCAATAAGGCGTGTAAGGGTGAAATAAAGATTTCCATCACTCAACCTATGGGATAGTCACTGGAAGTCATTTCATGCGTATAGATTTCGTGGAAAAAGGAATCCATTATTTTCTCAGTAGATGGTTATAGTGATCGATATCTCGTAAAGTATGGATCAAATAATTTAAAGTTTATGCTCATTGTCAAGGTGGCATTTCACAAAAAAGAATTCATCTGCTGTTTTTTGTTTGTTCCAGTCAGTTGTGAATTACAGGGTGTTAGCAATGGAAGTCAACAAAGAGTAAATTCGGTACATTTTACAGTTTTTCTTCGATAAAGGCGAAAATTCAATCCAGGCCGCCTAAATTGTGAATGGTTTTTATGGTGCCGATACTGTAACAGCCACTTGCGTGCAATTTTGGTTTCATCGATTACGTTCAGGCATTTGAGATGTTAAAAAATGTGGAAAATGTCTATAAAATCAGAGAAATAATTGAAGTTAACTGGCATACTAGTAGTCGTGGCATCGCTCCCGAGTTAAAGATCGACCATAAAACAATTTTAAACCATTTGCGCAAAAATTGTACGCAAAAATTGATTTATTTTACCAAAATAATAAAAAAATATCAGAACTAAATGTTGTTCATGCACTAATAATTTCACTAAAACTTCTAATACAGTGTATGTTAAGAGACTAACTTGACTCAAAAACGAAATTTTAACATTAATTGTACTGGGTCGAAAAAAATTTTATGTAAAGCTTATGGTGACGGGAATTTCAGCACCATAAACACATTTTTTGTTGCTCCTTCTAAAAACCACCGAAGATTATTGATTATTTGTAATACGATTTTCAATAGCAATATGCCAATATTCTAGTCTTTGAGAATTAAATATTTCGTTCTTATGTCCTTTTGACCACCAGAGTTGTTTTCTTATAAATAGTTGGATCAGTAACGCAAAGTTGTACCCCCTTAAGATATTCGTTTTGTTTCATAAATCTTAAGTACTTTAAATTGCATGAAACGTTTGCTTTTAAACTGTTAAAGTTTTTCTAAATTCAGAAACAAAAACACATGGAAGGAGTCCCTCCTCAAGACTAGAATACTGGCCTATTGCTTTTTAAAATCAGGTAACAAATAACGAAGTTATAATAAAAACCACATTCCGGCGGATTTTACAAATATTTTTTATAGTGCCGAAACTCTCTCATTATAAGCTTTAAATAAAGGGTTGACCTCTTTCAACTTTTTTTTTGTATGGCGACCTACCTGGTTTAGTACACATACCTACACACTTATATAAATAGGTAACGTATAAACTTATTAGATCAATTTTTTGTGTTGTTTTTTTTTTTTGCTCTTTCAAATAATAATTTTTAGGTCATGTCTATTGAAAATGCACATTTCACTGCATCATCCAATTAAATTGAAAGGTTGGGCGCGCTGTCGAGTTCAAGGTAGCTGCGTAGGTGCTAAAAGGCTGAAAGGGCGCAGAACTTATATCGGCTGCAACTGTGATTCTGTGATAATGATTGATGGTTGTTCATAGTAGTAATAGCAGCAAAGTTCGTTAGAAGGGATGCCCACATGATTTTCGAGTTAGAGAAACAAAAACAAAGATAAAAAAAAAACAAAATAAAAATGTTGCATAGTTGCATCTGTAACGGAATTTCTGTGCTATGTACAGAATGGCAGATGAAAAGCCACAACATAAACTACCATTACATAAAGTAAATTAAAATTTTTATGAGTAACTAAGTAAGCGATTTCCTTCTTAATATAGACTAGTCCTTAATTTCGGTCTAAAAAGAGTTTCAGCGAACTTGAGATGAGTTTGGCATGCAAACCAGTCAACGGGCGGCTGAACGGCGCTATCCACATGAGCCGAAACCCAAGAAACCTCGTTAAAGTCGGACAAAAATGAAAGTCATGCTACTCGTTTTCTTTGATTATCATGGTGTTGGGCACTCGGAATTCATTCCAAATGGTTCTACGATAAATAAAGAATATTATTTGGAAGTTATGCGGCGTTTGAGAGAGAATGACGTTTGAGAGGAAACGGCCCAATTTGTGAAAAGAAAACTCATGGATCTTACACCATGATAACGCACCGTCTTACATAGCTCATATTGTGAACACTTTTTTGACCAAAAATTCGACAAATATCATCAAAAAAACACCGTAATCATCGGATTTAGCCCCTGTAACTTTTTCGTTTTCACACAACTTAAATTGCTACTCCGTGGACGCCGCTTTGCTACGATAGAGGCCATTAAGGAGAATAGGCTGAAGGAACTTAAGAAGATCTCTTCAAAAGCATTTAAAAGGTGCTTTGATGAGTGGACTAATCGTTGGCCAATCTGTAGTGCTCCGTCGCAAATCCGCATTGCTTCGTATGGAGCCAATTTTGAAGGCGACAAAATAAAATTTGATGATTAAACAATAATTTTTTGTTTTATTGAACAGTTCCCGGTACCTTTTTGACAGAATGTATATATAGTTGGCGCTTACACCCTTAATTGGGTGTTTGGCCGAGCTCCTCCTGCTATTTGTGGTATGCGACTTGATATTTTTTCCGCAAATTGAGGGAACTTTGGACTTAATAAGCAATGTGAATAAGCAAAATTATCGAATATTGAGGGACTTTAAACTCCAAATATATGATTTGACGGAATTCGACTTAACTCGAGTCAGAGTGGGACGTTCAGTTTCGTCAAGTTGAATTGTCAAGCCATTATCTTTTGAAGAAGGCGATTGTATTTTTCCGGCTACTACAAAACATTAATTTTTTTTCCACGGTAAAATTATTTCCAGAGACTCCAATCGCTCTCCTTCCCCACACTTGATTGCACCTGATTTTTTCCTCTGGAATTACTGCAAACTGGACATTTACATAAAAAAGCTATCAAATGCGATTTTTGAAAATCATTCCTTCAGCAGGCAGTGATGAACAATTTTGTGATATGATGCGTTAGTCCACGTAGGGGTAATTTATAACCTATCACTTTCAAAATCAGTAAAAAAAACTTAAATCGTAATAACTAGGTTTCAAATGTTCTTCCAGCTTTTAATGCAGCAAAACTCATCAGCCACCCTGTATTAAGTATAAACATATATGTGCGTTCAAGTAGAAGTATTGTTCAAATTCAAAGTGAAGTATAAGAAGTGTTTGTGTATGCTTTGTCACACACACAGAATCTGGATTTCTAATTGCCTAAGCAATTGAAAAGAAGTTCGACAACGCCTACAAGAAAAAAAAATTAATAAACCGGTACGGAAAAAGCACAACATATCACAGCATATCGATCGATAAGTAATTGCCCGAAATACTTCAAGTTGACAAACGCAACGAATTGATTCGAGTTTAATCTGATTTGAAGGACGCGGGCAAGTTATGCGAGCACAATTAGTTTTTAAGCGATTTTTTACAAGTTGACGAATTTCTTTACTTTTTTTAATTATTTTTGCACATGAATACAAAATATTTAGAAATGTGTATATACCTATATGTACATATGTAAATACCTTTCTAACAACGCTGTTTCGTATAAAAAGACATCGCGTTGACATTTCGAGCAACAGTTCTCGCAACAACTTTCTCGCAGTCAATACAGACCTACCGAAAACAAAACCTACAAATCAATATGTTCAAGTTGGTAAGTTGGAATCGTTAAAGAATTCTTATATTTACAAAAAATTCTTAGATTATACAATCAAGTCAAAATATGTGCGAATTTCTTATCTTTGAAAATTGAAATAAACGTTGCCCTTATCTCCTTCTACCAGGTGGTATTGTCTGCTCTCCTCGCCGTAGCTGCCGCTGCTCCTCATGTCGTCGAAACACCTTTAGTCTACTCCGCGCCCGCAGCCGCTGTTGCCGTTCAAGAGCCCGTTCTTGCCAAAGTGGGTTCAGTGGTGAAAAGTATACCCACCGCTGTCTCCCACCAGAGCTCCACTGTTGTGCACAGTTCTGCTGTCTCTGTTGAGGATGTCGTTGCTCCTGCCGTGAAAACCACCTACTCGGCGCCCGTTGTTGCTGCTGCTCCAGTAGTGAAGACTGTCGCTGCTGCCCCTGTCGTACACACCACCTATGCCGCATCTGCTCCAGTTGTGCACGCTGCTCCAGTTGTTCACTCTGCTCCAGTTGTTCACTCTGCTCCAGTTGTTCACGCTGCTCCTTTGTTACACACCACCTATGGTGCTGCTGTGGTTTCTGCTGCTTCTCCACTCACCTACACCGCTCACGGTTTGTGGTAAACGAAACGAAGAAAAGACGGCCGGAATATTTAATAATGGATTAACTGATGGACAACAGTTGGACGGTTTAATTGAACATTTTGTGATTATTTAGATATGTAAATAAAATTTTGCAAATTGGAAATCTTTGTTATTTATTGAGCAAAAAATACAGGGTGGCTGATGAATTTTGCTACATTAAGAAACTCAAATAACTTTTTTTTTTAGTGTATGGAATTCATTTATTTTTTTTTCAAGTTGAAGGTCATTAAATTTTATTAAATGTAACTTAACTAGTTTTAAAAATAATTGAATTTAAATGCCCCCCATGCTCGTTGACACAAGTGCGGCATCTTAGTAAAAAGTTGTTCATTGCTGCTTTGAGAGTTGCGACAGGAATAGCCGCAATTGTTGCCCGAATGGATTGTTTTAGTTCATCCAAATTTGTTGGCTTTGTTTTATAAACTTCTTGTTTACATAAACCTCACAAGAAAAAGTCAGGTGCAGTAAGGTCAGGCGACCTGTAGGGCCAACGAAATTCGGATTTTCTTGAAATCAGTTTATTGGGAAATTTTCGTCGCAACTCTGTCATAACAGTCTGGGCTATGTGAGACCTTGCCCCATCTTGTAGAAACCACACAGAGTTGAAAGGAATTCTCTTTCGGCGTAGTTCTGGATAGAAAAATTCTTTCAGCATTTTCAAATAACGGTCTCCAGTAACCGTAACGGTGTGACCATTTTCTTCAAAAAAATAAGGCCCGACAATACAGCGTGAAGAAACCGCACACCACACTGTCACGCGAAGAGGATGCAATTCCGTCTCGTAAAGTATCTGTGGGTTAGAAGTACTCCATATTCGACAATTTTGTTTGTTCACATTGCCGTTTAAATCGAAATGGGCCTCATCAGACATGAAAAGGCAGTTTAACATGTTTTGGTCTTCTTCCACCATTTGCAGGATCTTCTGGCAAAATTCCAAGCGAATCGGCAAGTCTGCTGCATTCAGTTTGTTAACCATTTGAATTTTGTAGGGAAATAAGTCTAAATCTTTGTGCATTATTGTTTGCAAAGACTGTCGGCTGACACCAAGTTGAGCAGATAAGCTTCTTGTTGAAACCCTTGGATTGCTTTGTATAGCTGCAGCTACAGCAGCGATCGTTTCCTCCGTCCGAACTGGTGGGTTTCGATGATAAGGCCTTCTTGCGACTGTTCCTTGCTCAGCAAAATTATTCACCAGTCTCATCATCGCCGCCAAACATCCGCCTGTACTCTCTCTGTACCAAAACTACGGACTCCAGTGCGTGATAGCGGCGGACTATCCAAATTCTTGTTTGCGTGTCCCAGTTATCCATTTTAATAAATTTTAAAGATCAATCTGCAAATTAAAACAAAAATGGAACAGATAACTTAAAAAGAAAAAAAGTTATTCAATTTTTTTTTGGTAGCGGCTTTAATCAGCCACCCTGTAGTTCATATTATTAAGCCAAATCTTTCTGAATATGCTTTGAGCAGTGAATCTAACTCCAAGCCTCCTCAACTGCGGCCCACAAATCATAAAAATTTTAAAAATGTTTGTTAGCGATTTTGACCTTAACGTCATTCCACAAATTTTCTATTGGATTGAGATCAGGTCTCTTCGCCGGCCAATCCAGTACATTAATTTTTCTTCTTCTGCGCAACTGCAAGACAGTGAGTCTTTGCAGCATGCTTTGGATCATTGTTCAGCATAAATGCCCAATTTAATGGAATAAACTCAAACACGAATGGCTCCATTTTATTGTGGAGTATATCCATGTACTAAAATCTATCCAGGAAATCACTCTCCAAACCATGATGCTTCCGCCGCCGTGTTTAATCGTCTTTTTTGTGAACCTAGGATTTAGCGCTTGATTTTTTGGACGACGTACAATAGTTTTCCCATCTAGTCCCATCCTATTTATTTTGGTTTCGTCGGTTCAAAGTACGTTTTTCCAAAACTGAATAGATTTGACTTTCCGAGCTTTTGTAAAGGCAAGTCGGTGTTTGATATGTTTTTTTGAGAGGAGTGTTTTTTTTCTGCATATGCGGCCAAACGCTGGGCTTCGTTAAGTCGTCTTTCTACAAGCTATCTGGATACCTGTAGACAAGTTTCTTAGTTTATTTCAATCGTTATTTTCCGTGCCGACTTAAAAGGATCTGCTTTGCTCTTACGTATTGTAGCTCTATCCACATTAACATCAGTTTTTCGCGGCTTGGTTTTCTTTCCGTTTTTTTGCTTAGATAGGATGAATCTTTCTTAACTAAATTAAGAACATTATAAGCCATTTTCCGAGAGCACATCATCATTTCAGCTCTTTCTGCATAGTTTTCTCCGTTTTGGCTCATCCGGTACATAAGAGCTCTTTGCAAAGGCGCGCAATGTTTTCCACGTCCCATTTTTAGTAATTACTTTAAAATTTTATTTAAGAAACAAAAAATTATCCTAAAAACCGCTAACAAAATTTAAGTTTTACTCTCCGCTGCATAAGTTAAAATGTGCTATTTTTGAGTCCACTTCAAAACAGCTATAAGCATAAATAAAATAGAACGCGAAAAATTCCATCGAAAAAAAAAACGGTTAATTCCTCGCATAAATGTAATAACGGTAATAAATGCAAATAAATTTATTTGATCAAAGCAGAGTTTGTACTAAAAACTTAACTTAACACACATTTGTGCTATTTATCTGCCCATAGCTGTATGTACATATATTTTTTCTATTCGGAACGTCAGCGAGAAGTCCAGCACTCACTTCTCTTCGTTTTGCTGGTGATCGGTTTTGAACTCAATTATTTTTTAAATAATTATAAAAATATAAATATAAATATATAAAAAAATAATAATTAAAAAATTCTATATAGATATCACATAAAAAAATGTAAAAGACATGCCTTTAAGTTACATCTTTAGCAAAGCCATGCAAATGAGGGGGAGAGATCAAGCAGAACTTACAAATCCACTTAAAAATTTAGGCAAATATGTGGGGATATACTACGGAAACTAAGGCTTACATCGGCACTGTTCCGATTTGGCCGCTGCAATCAGTAAGTCTAATTCCTAGAGAGCAAGGCTAGACATGTCAAAACCTTAAAATTTCTCAAAGCAATTCAAATAGAGGTGAAACCAAGTAATAATAAAATAAATTGATTTTACAAAAAAGTGGCTTTATTCTACTTCATTTTATGCTCGGTTCAAACATTTTAGAATCTCGTTTTGGTTACAGAGAGATTCTCCGTTGGTTCCTAAACAAACGAAGTCTCCTACAACCTCGAAATCATAATTGTGAGGTATGTGTCGATACGTGATAGTGCCGACTGTTTGTTTGATGACAGGAGGTACTTCGTTTTGTCCTCGTTCACCGCAAGACCCATTTGCAGTGCTTTTTTGTCCAGTTTGGAAAAGGCAGAAATAACAGCGCGGTTTTAAGGCCGATGATATCAATAAAACGATAAAGCAGAACTTAAAAATTAAGGCACTGTTACGATTTGGACGTTGCTTAATTCGAGGAGAGTAGGCTGGGCCCTTCTACGCATCTGTCCAAGGATAGGAAGCTAGACACGTCAAAGCCTTTAAGGAGCAATAATGAGAAATTTCTCAAAGCAATTAACACAGAGGTGAAATCAAATAATAATAAAAATAAAATTATTTTATTAACAGCAAAACAAAAAAGTGGGTTTATTTTACTTTATTGGATACTGGGATCAAATATTGTAAATTCTCGTTTTGATTGCATTATATAAATAAATATATTTTATAGTATACAATATGGACAAATCATTAATGTAAGTAAATGGAAACACTATGGGGGAGAAAAATAAAAAATATTTTTGCCTACTTCAACTGCTTAAAAAACCTCCTTTAAAAATACTTTTAAAATATTTCATAATAATTTTTACTTTTATAAATTGCAGATAGACTATAATGCAGATAGATCGATTATATACCATAATTTATTACGGTTTTTGTTGAAGCTGTCTTAATACAGAAGAACAGGAAACAATCAGACACCTTCTATATGACTGTGAATGTTAAGCTAGAAGGAGGCTTCGCATTCTTGATAGTGCATTCTTAACAGATGTAGTGGATACTGCGCATTTAAAACTAATGAAGCTTTGCTCGTTTATAAAAGCAACGGAGTGGTTTAAAAAGGAACCCACATTGTAACGATAAGTTCTAGTGGTATCTACCATAGGTCTACCATAGGTCTAAGTGAGTTATCGCGACTATACCTATGTGTAACTATATGTATGTAGCATAATGATAAGAAAATTGCTAGTACTTTTAGATGTGGTCCCTTTTAGGAAGGGCGGTTACTATGGGCTAAAGTTACAGTCTCGTTCAAGAAACTTGATTTTTATCTTTGTGACAACTGTTCTGTCACGATATCAAAGCACCATATGTTTTCCAAAAAAAAATATAGGTTTATGGTGGAGCAGTGTTGCCAAATTTGTTTTTTTGCAAAACACTATAAACTTCAAAAAGCAAAATTAAAAAAAAAAAATAAAAATCCATTTTTATTTACTATAACCTCTAAAACGAGGAGATTTTGCAGGAAACTAAGGTTTTTTAATTTTATTACACTTTTTTATTCGAATTCATTTATATTCTGTCAAAAAAGTACCAGGAATTGTTCAATAAAACGCAAAATAATTGTTAAGTCATCAAAATTTATTTTGTCGCCTTCAAAATAGGCACCATTCGAAGCAATACACATATGCCAACGATTAATCCAGTCATCAAAGCACCTTTTAAACGCGTTTGAAGAGATTTTCTTCAGCTCCTTCAGCGAATTTTCCTTAATGGCATATATCGACTCAAAGCGACGGCCGCGGAGTGGCAATTTAGCAAAACATTATTAATTTAAAATAAAATAACATAAACAGTTTCAGTTATATTTAACTAAGCAACTAACAGTCTTTATAAATTGAAATTTTCATATTTGGCTTTAATAAAATTCTATTTGATTAATTTTCGTAAAAAAAAAATTTTTTTTAAATGCTGGAATTTTTTTGTTTATTTTTTTCTTTTATCCAAATTAATTTAAGATTTTTCATTTTTATGCAATCAGGATAAAAAAGAGATATTTAAATTTATTCACTCAAATTTTAAATACCGGAAAAGCCGTAGTTTGTACGTAGAGAATTAAAATAAAATTAATTTGCAGTCATCATCAGTTTTTTGCGGTCTATCTCGCATATGGACTCAACAGGCGAGAACTGTTTGAGAGCGGAAGATCGTCGCTGGATCCGTATCAGCCGGTGTAGAGGTTTTATACACAATATACATACATACATAGTTGGCGCTTACACCCCTGTCTGGTGTTTGACGGAGCTCCTCCTCTTATTTGTGGTATACATCTAAATGTTTTCCTCAATTGAAGAGATCTACAGTTTTACGGCGCCTCCGAACGGCAGATAGGTTTTTGTAAGACGCTTTTTCATGGCAGTAATACACTCGGAGGCAGAAATACACTCGGGCATTCGCTATTAACATAGAAAAAACTTTTTCTATTATTTGGTGTTTCATTTCGAACCCTTACACTACCGAATGCTAGCCACGCACCTTCCAATTTGGATACGACAGCCGCCAGTTTACGCCTTTTAGAGAAACTTTAATCACTGGTCTATGAAAATGAATTGCGAAAAATTGGTACCTTCAAAGTCAACTCCACGAATACTTTGCTCTGCTCATTCACGACAAGGTTCTACTTATAAATATTTTCCATATTCTGCTACTTCTGCGACTTCTTTTATCACCTTCACAGTCTCAAAGCGCCTTCCGTGAAATGGTACCTTGAGCCGTGAGAATGGAATAAAGCTAAACGGGATCAAATAATTACTTTAGCAACCATCACATCGTTGGCACAGAATGAGATATGTGAGCTTCTTGCGATGAATTTTCCCCCTGATACGCTTCAGCAGGCTCACATAATAATCCATATGGATTGATTAGCTTAGCAGAAGGAATTCGGTGTAGATTTTGGTTCATTCAGTTCATTTGTTCAGAATATCATTATGTTCATTGTTGGTTCCCCCTTTTTATACTTAGTTGTATAGCTTTATGCCGGAAGGAGTTTTATACTCGTGCTTGATATTCCACATATAAGAATAGAATGGATGGTTTGGTCTGTGGTATCGCAATAAAGTACTCGTAAAAACATTTTTTTTTTCAGATACAAATGCATGCATATATTTTCAATTTTGTCATAATTCCATCAGTTTTTAAATAAATAAATGATTTAAATGAAACTTAAAAAATATGTATGTATGTATGTATATAAAACAAAAAATTACAAACAAACAAAAAAATACCAAAAACAGGCAGTCCAACTAAATTCGTTCATGTCTCAGATCTTTTACCATAAACCAGTGGCGGTGTAGGTGAGTGGAGATGCAGCATGCAAATGTGTCAGAGGAGCAGCGTAATGGGCAACAGGAGCATGGTGCAGAAGTGGAGCAGCAGCAACGTGGTGGACTGCAGCAGAGTGCAGTATAGGAGCAGCAGCAACAGTCTTCACCACGGGAGCTGCCACATAGCTGGTCTTCACAACGGGTGCCAAAACATCCTCAACGACATGAGCTGAGCTGTGCACAATCGATTGGCTTTGATGGGAGACAGCAGTAGGGATGCTCTTCACCACTGCACCCACTTTAGTCAGAACGGGTTCGTGCACGGCAACGGCGGGCGACGAGTACACTACTGGATGAGATTCGATGAGACTGGGACGAGCAGCAGCTACGGCCAGGAGAGCAGACAATACCACCTGTGATGTAAATAAAAAATAAAATCGTTAGAAAAGTTTGGGTATTTTAAATTTCCTGTTAACTGTTTTTTTTTGTGTTGTATCTAAGCCAACTTACCAACTTGAACATTTTTAAATTTTGTTTTTTGTTTGAAGGTCTGTATTGACTGAGTGTGTTAAAGAACTGATACCATTCTTAGTGTTCGACATGGTATTTATAGTGACAAACTCCCACGAAACGCAAGTGTGATGAAACGCACGCAATGCCAACAAACGCTGCGTTGAATTCAAATTCGATCATAGCTGACGCTGGCTGGTTGGCGGCTGTTATTGCTGATGGTGGTGGCCTTGTGCACAGCTTTCAATGAGCTCCGGAATGTGCGTGCCTGCAATTACTCGTGTGCTTGCATGTATTTTCTGGCCATTGTTTTGTTTACCATGTGTTGATCGTTACAGTAATTAGAGCCGTCTCGTGAACCTGTTTGGGTGGCGTTAATGAGTTACTCGTATTTTTGATACTGCCATGGAGAAAATTGAGTTAGAGGTAATTGTTTACATATTTTTATATCGATGCCCATTACAAGCGGCATTTAAGAATATTACGTACATATGTAATGGGTGTTTTTAAGTGGTACTTTATTAAATGCAAATTTTTTATATTTATTAGGATTACTGTAAGATCTACGACTCCAATATAGTGCTAACGACTACTCGGTAGCGATGCTGCGATATCAAAAAATGCACCGAAGTATCCATACAAATATTTGTATTGGCATCTACATTAAAGTATCGATAATTTACACTTTTCATGTAAAATAGGTATAAAAGAAGCGCCAAACTGAATATAAAACTATTTACGTAATAAAGAAGGCTAAGAAAAAACGCTAAACAGCTCCACATAATTACGAGTTTTTTGAGAAATTTCAGAAAATATACTTATTAGAACGAATAATAGGTTTAATTAAAGTTTTTCATTCATCATTTCAATAAATCTTTTTTAGTTGCAAATATTTCTAATAATAAAAGATCTAAATAAATCAAATTTTTAAATATGTAATTTCTTTTGGTGGAAATAATCGTTCGGATGAGTCGACAATTTAAAGGGTGGTGAAAAAATTTTAAGAAACTGGTTCCGTCAATTCTAGAAAAGAGACTGGTAGACCAAAAACTTTGCTGCTGTAGCGCAAAGTGTTGCTGAACAAACTTCAACATCGATATCTCGATCTCGACGATCTCAACAATGAGGCATTCATGAATCGACTGTTTGGCGGATTTTACCTGTAGATGTACTCATCGTGGACAAATGATGTGAATTTTCATACCAAACTGTTAATTGACGTATTTGAAATAAAAATAGTAAAATTTGAAATAATCTAAATTTTTACATGTTTCATTTTAAAACAACATCTAGGCGCTGTTTTGTAAGACCCTTTATTCCGAATCACAGGGTTTTTTGTTTGTTTTGTTTTTTTTTGCGGATGAGAGGGTTTAAAATACCTAATGCACCTCAAAGCAATGTTATGTCCGGGGACTAAAAAACTTCCCCTCTTTTGAAACCGTCGCCCACCCTGGAGACGCTTTCGCATTTATTCAGAGTGGCGTTGCATCTTCCTCATTACAAAGATCTATGCCTATGTGTCTTTATACGGAGAATTCTTTCCGCGAAACCACTGATGATCTCCCACGTTTCTTTGCTTCTTAACATCTTGTCGATTAAATTTTAAGTGGTTATGTGACCAACTGCATTCTCCAGCGTTAGACGTTCTTGTTCCCAGCGCATGCGTCATCTTCGGTGGCATCCCCACATATGCATGTGAGGTGCTCGCATTTCCCTATTTTGAGCAAGTATTTCTGGAAATACCTGTGCTCCAAAAGCATTTGAGTTGTATAAAAACTGAATTCACCGAAGTACCTGCTGTTCCGTGTGGCGACGTCTTTTATAAGCCTAGCCGTTCATCTGCTACGTGTTTCGTTAATTCAGCGGTCTTGCCATAGCCTTAGCGTTTCATCCCTTATTTCGCGCCTCTTGCTTTAATGCCCACAGCTTTTTCCTTTGAAAAGATAGTAAGTCTATCGGTATTGAACTGCTGGCCCTAACACTGTGCGGTAGGCGGACATAACTATGAGGGCTGCCGTTTGTTGTGCCGATGCTAAGAGCTTGCCTCGATGCTTTTTACCTTTAGCGCACTTGCCCACAGTATAAGAGAACGGGGAGTGTGGCTGCCTTTGTTATTTCCCGCTCCGTTCGGGTTGGACCCCTATGTTTGCCATCAGTCTACTGAGTAGGGATATCGTCTTAGCGGCTTTCTCTGCTGCGTGCTTGGTATTGAGTCCAGTCTTATGCCTAGGTATTATACTTTAGAACGGTTTTTGTGGTTAGCGTATTTTTGCAAGTTCTAACGGGATGTGCTTTTTGGTTAGAAGTATTAGCTCCGATTTCTCTGTGGCTAATTTGATGAACGTGAGAATCGCAGTTTCATCCCCAGCTAAAGGGCGATTATTTTAATGGTGGTGTATTTTAAATGAAACAACGAAAATTCAAATTTATCAGGTAACATTTATTATTGTAGTGTAGAACCATTCATGACATTTATTTTTTAAAGATAGTCCTTTTTAAATTTTGACCACAATTGTGCCGTAATTCGGCCATCTGTAAACACCTGTTTTGAATGAATCACTGGGGGTCTTCCGGCATTTAGACTTTACATAGCCCCTCAAATAAAAAAACCAAAGGTGTGATATCACACGATTTCGATGGCCACTGGTTCGAGACAGAGATAAATCGCTTATGACGACGAAGTAAATCTATTTTTTTCACGGACTGTGTGGCAAGTAGCGCCGTCCATGTTACAAATATCGGTATCAATCAAGAAGGATGGAATACAAGATAATCCTTCCCCAGTGCCGCGAGGTCAGTACAAAAAATTAACAAACAAAAAGAAGAGAAAGATTAAGCGAGAGTGACTGGAAAGTCAACGGGGCAGAATCTACAATATTTTTACCTTTGGTCATAATTAGCAGCGTTATTTTCGATGTGCACAATGCTAGCTCATATAAAATTAGATATTAATCACAAGCCAATAAACTGCTCAGTAGAATGACGATGCACACCGTAATGTGGGCCGCCTACTCTGTAACTTGGCGCGTACAAGGACAATTATGGAAGTAGTTTCTACGATTTGTAAATGTGTTCGATTTATATGGGGTACCACGATAATTTGTCCGACTTTAGAATTATATGCAAAGTAGAAGTGCTTCACATGAATAACTGATGTATCAGAGAATCCTATCGAATTTTTGATAAGTCTGAAAACACACCCATTATTGTGTAAACTTTAATAAGCAATTACATCGGCATGCGGCATCGATTTGCTTTAGCGGGAATTCCATACTAGGCGATTACTTAGCAGAAAGGAAGTAAAGTGTAAGAAAAATTACATACGCGTAGTATAACCTTTGTGGTGACCACCTGCTCTCAAAATACCTGAAACTTTGCTACTACTTTGCTGAAAGTTTCTCGAACAACTCATTCCAGATTTTGAATAATTGCTTCGAGATATATATTTAAATAAAGTTAATTTTCGTTTGCTGTGTTCCGCACTAATTCATTTGATATCATTTATTATTTTGTAGACTTTTATACGGGGTGCGAGATAGGACACTACGATGTGATTATAACATTGATCACATAAAGCTGGCTTTTCTCAGCCTCACGGATTTAGGATATATTTAATTATTTATTTATTTATTTAAGTCTATCAATTACAATCCCTACAGACTATAATACAAAGGAACTTAGATTAAACTATTGATATACGAGTATTACACATAAAAGTGTTTAAAAACCGCTATTTCTAACATAAAGTTCAAAAAAATTAAAAACGCAACTCTTGAGTGTGAAAAATCAAGAACCACATCATTATTAATGGTATTTATTTCACGTAAGGCAAGAGGAGCATGGAAGCATTACTGGCATACTTTGTTGTAAGGGGCCGAAAAAAGCCAATTTTCCAGATTTTTTTTGAGAAAACCTTTAAATATATTGACCTAAAAATTTGTACACATATTATGTTACCTTTGAACCGTATTTTAAGAAGTATTAGTAAAAATATTTATTTGGATAGGAGCTACAGCTGATCTCCGGGAGCTCCTCTCAAAAAAGACGCTTTGCGGTTACCACTATGTCTCTAAAATTAAAAAACCAAACAGACTTCGATAAAGTCATGTTAAATCTAGTAATTAATCGAAGAAATAAGCAAAACAATTTTTTTTTTCATAAAATGGCAGTTTCTCACAAAACAAAATGATTTTTGACCAAAATTTTGGCCTTAAATTGTTTATAAAACAAATATCTATCGGTAAGAAAAAATCTTCGATTAATTACTAAAAAATATATTTAGGAAGCTCGTGTTAAAATTTGAGACTAATCGGTATAGCCATTTTGAGTAATGTTGGTTGCCGAATGTGAAAACACCATTTTGAGAAAAACGCGTTTAAAGTTTGCCTTGTACTTTCAAGCACTCTGAAACGCCATTTAAAATTTGCGTGTAACTTCGAAAACGATATTAAATGGAACGATATTACACTTTTATTCTTAAATATGTATTCTTAAATATATGAACATTAAGAAAATAAAATAAAAAAAATCGATTTTTGGAAAATTCTAACTGTATATAATCCTTAAAGTTTTCACCATGAAAAGGGTAATGTGTCCTAAGAGTTGCCTGGTGAACATTAAATCTAATTCTTTACAATAAGTAATGGCAATCAATGACTCCAGTAATACTATTATGAGTAAAGCACAGATGCATATCGGTTTACGAATTTCTAAAGCCGTGAGGTTTATAAGCATAAGGCGAGCAGAACATGATGGCATGGGATCAAATGAAGTTCAAACACCGAAGAGCATCTCAATTGAGAAAAATGTAAAGTATAGAGTAGCTTAATGGTATGGAGATCAGAGAACTTAGCGGCATTCTGTTTGATGAAGCCAAGCATCGAGCAAGATTTTGAAGAAATATAGCTCATATGGTTATTAAAGGAAACTTTTTTATCAAAGTAATGCCAAGGTACTTAAACTCGCTAACACACTGCAGGACTCAAGTCGAGATACTGTACATAGTACACAGAATGTTAGAAGTTTTCGAGTGAGATATTTGAAAGCACTTAGAGAAGTTCAGCGAAAGCTGTGAATTCCGGCAGCACACGTAAAGCCTGTCCGTATCGACTTGAAGATTAATGGCATCCTCTTGAGCCTTGATCGCTGAGAAGGTCTTAAGGTCATCAGCATAAAGCAAAAATTTAGTAAATCAGAAAAAACGTTTGATATCATTAATAAGTAACACAAAAAAGAGTGGCCCCAATATACTTCCTTGCGCAAAGCTAGAGGTAGCAGCAAAGGGAGTAGATGAAATTCCACCAACGTCTATTGCTCAAGTAAGATTTTATCGACTTCAGAAAAGCAGAATGAAATCCAAGACAAGCTAATTTTTTAATTAGATTCTATGAGAAACTTTGTCGAAGGCTTTCGAAAAGTCAGTGTAAAGAAGAATAAATGCAGTATTCACTAAAAACGGCCAGATCAAATACTGTAGATCTGTTCCCATGCTGATTTTGGGCAAATTACAGATTTAAGCTCAGTTTTGCATTGACCGCGTGCTCAAAAATTTTCGAAATACAATGTAGTCGATAGATTTGAAATAGGCCTATAATTTCTAACGAAAGTTTTATTGCCACTCTTAAAGAAGGTCGTAATGGAAGATAAACTCCCCGACGATAAAGATGTGTTGAATATAATTTTAGCAGATAAACCAAGGTTGTATAATTTTAGGAGAAGCCCGCAGGAGAAAGACAAAGAGTTCCATTGTTCAAGGCATAATCTATGTCGGCAGAAAAATCGCACGGAAGGACAAGTTAGATTAAATAAAAAATAAATAATTGGCGCGTACACTTCTGTTAGGTGTTTGACCGAGCTCCTCCTCCTATTTGTGGTGTGCGTCTTGATGTTGTTCCACAAATGGAGGGACCTACAGTTTCAAGCCGACTCCGAACGGCAGATATTTTTATGAGGAGCTTTTTCATGGCAGAAATACACTCGGAGGTTTGCAATTGCCTGCTGAGGGGCGCTCACTATTAGAAAATAATTTTTCTATTATTTGATGTTTATACTCGGCCTTAATAAATTGAGGTCTAGTTTACTTGTATCATAAAAACAAAGATGCACATTCTGTTATAAGGGAATGTAGGAGAGAAAAGGACTGTAAAAATTTAGTTTTACAAAAACAAAAAAATTATTATTATTATTTTGTAAATAACATTCGTGCCATCTTGACAATATAGGATTCTTTTTGGAATGAAGTTTTAAGTATTTCGAAATATTGGTCGAGCGGTTCGCTTATCCATTTCTTATAAATATAGCACTGAGCTTCTGACACTTTTTTGTGAGTGAAATAGCTGTCAGCGGTAAAATTATACGTGATTTAAAAAGGAATCGACCGATGTGACTAAAATATTGACTGGTTATGTAAAATATTGTGCCTGCTCGAACATTGACACTTCGGATTTAATATATGTTTGAGTCAAAGTAAAAACTGCCACTTTTTTGCCCCAAACAGGAATAATCGATATCTTTACTTTCACTCAACCAATACTGAAATGGAAAAAATATAAATCAATAAATAAACAGCAAGAGAATAAATAAATTATATTGCAGTACGCAAAAAAGTTTCATAATTTATTTAATTTACATTTTCACTACTCCGTGCATATTAATTTATTTTAATTTCTAAATATTGCATGAAAATGTAAAAGGCCCTTGGCACGAGATTGGAGTAAGGCAGGGTAAGCGTTTACAAGAGGAGTGGAATACCTAGAGTGAAAATGGGCAGCAATCCGCGTGAGAATGAAATATCAAGAGGAAGGTAGAGCCTCAGCTCCAACATTTAGTAAAAAAGAGCGCGCGTACATGCGTACGTGGTGCGCTCACGACTACTAACCAAAGCCAACCGACGGCAGCGGCGCGTGCGTTAAACGCAGCCAATTCCAAGAGGTTTCAACAGCGTTTTTGTTGTTATTATAATAGTGAAATATGGCAATTAACGTTGCCATTGTGATGGCTATTAAGTTTCGTAGCATAAAGATATAAAAGCGTTGGCTGCTCAACCAAAAGGCATCAATCAGCTAACAACGCTCATAAGTCAAAAATCGTTCTTTCGTACGAAATCTAAAAATAAAAAAAATTAACAAAATGTACAAATTGGTAAGTTTTCATTTGGTTGTAAAAGGATTTTATGTTCCTGCAATACGACATTTTAAAAAATTTATTTCTATTTTAACAGTTTGTCCTTGCCGCTCTTTTCGCCGTCGCTGTCGCTGCTCCCAGCCACTTGGTTGAAAGCCCTCTTGTCTACTCCGCCCCATCAGCTGTGGCCTACCAAGAACCAGTCTTGGCTAAAGTGGGTTCAGTGGTGAAGAGCATCCCCACTGCCGTCTCTCACCAAAGCCAATCGATTGTGCACAGCTCAGCTCATGTCGTTGAGGATGTCTTGGCTCCCGTTGTGAAGACCAGCTATGTGCCAGCTCCAGTGGTGAAGACCATTCACTCTGCCCCATTGGTGCATACCAGCTATGTTGCCGCTGCTCCCGTCATCAAGTCGTATGCTGCTGCCCCAGTCGTGCACAGCTATGCTGCTCCATTGTCTTATGATGGTCACTACTCATCCTGGTAAACGATTTGCATAGAGAACGGAAATGGACAAAAGATTTTGTACTTGGAATGTGATATAACGAATAGTTTAATTTTCTATAGAAAGAATGTTGTTGACTTTTAAATCGATGATTTTTTAAATAAATTTATTTATTTAAACAAATTTACAGATGTGTATTAATGATGGCTAGAACATAAATATTTATTTTAGTAGGCAAGTGATGGAAAGAATTTTTCAATATTCTGCGTCTAAAAGAATTTTCCGTATAGACACATATGCAGTTATGTGCAAAATAATAGCAGCGAGACCTATTCCAAAGTTTTGACATATTTTATAAATATAATATATGATCTATACTACATACAAAAAAAAAAATTAAATTTCTTATTTGTTGGCCAGAATTTTTGCTTCGAAATTCGCGTTGATTTTTCATAATTCTTTTTAACAGTGTTATGTATTGGGTACGCAACTAGGTTCCCGCTGTTTGTCAAAACATGCGGCCAGCAGTTTATGCTAGTCGATTCTAACATAACCTAAACGTCATAAACCAAGCTTATACATATGGTAAACAAACTGCATCGACACATTAGTGATTTTGTTTTGGGTTTCTTCATCGCATCGTAACGGGTGATGAAAAATGGTTTCATTACAGCAATCTAAAGAAGGGAAAGTCATGGGACTGCCCAGTCATGCTTCTACGTCGTCGCCTCAGCCGAATATTCACGCTGTTATTTATTATTAACTGTTAAAACAAGTCCAAACCATCACTGGGGATCGGTATCGACTTCAATTGATGCGAACGAGCCGAGCACTGCGCGAGAAGTGGCCGAAATACGCGGAGAGGCATGAAAAAGTGATTCTATCACATGACAACGGTCGGCCTCACGTTACCAAACCCGTTAAAACCTACCTGCAAATACTGAAATGGGAAATCCTACTTCACCCGCCATATTCTTCAGATATTGCGCCGTCCGATTATCACCTGTTCCGAACGATGGCACATGGTCTAGCTGACCCACTGCGGGTCCATTCATATGAAGACATCCCAAAATGGCTTGATCCGTGGATAGCCTCAAAAGATGAACAGTTTTACCGCGACGATATACGAGATCTACCAGAAAAATGAGAAAAAGTAGTAGCCAGAGATGGGCAATACATTCAATGGTTCACTTTTAACCATTTTTTCAGAATAAAGTTGTATTTTCAGAACTTATTTGCGCACCTAATATTTTCCTCCATATAATGAATGCTCAAATTTCTTTGGTATGGAGAATATGCATTAGAGCAAGCATTTTACTATAGAGGACAAATTTCTAGTTTTGTGGTAAAGTAACAGAAATTAAGTTTTGGTACAAAGATACCCACAATTTTTATGTAAAAAATGTTTTTTTGTTTAGTAGGACCAACTTTGGAATATTAGGAGGGTAGACTCCTCAATATTAAATATATCATTTCAAGACTTTAAATCACATAGTAGGAATTTTTTTGTATATAATATTTCACAATGAAATGCTTAAAGAGTTGCTCTCGCTTCAAAGTCAATTTCAAAATGAATTTGCCTAATGGTATTCACCACATCATCTATAGACGTTACAATTATTATATATAATATATTTTTTCCTTGTTCACTCCACTCGGGATCATAGGGCATCGACAAGACTCAGTCTTGCGCTGGTTTCGTTAATCTATTTTGCTTTCTGGCAGGGTAGGTGACTGGCTTGCTGCTAGTTATTTATATTACATTAATACAATTAATACAACTAATTCTTCCATCTTCTCTTTTGATGCAGTTTATTCCGGATTATGCGTTTGCTTAGTTTATGCGGTGTTTCTAATTTATTATTATAATATCTTCAATTTGTTCCTTTCTTTGTACTACAATCAATGCAATTTTGCGATGCTTTCACACTTTTTCTTAACCTCATCCTGGAGGTCTCACAGTTTAGCCACTCACCGTTCACGTCAAAAAAAGTTTCTGGCTATTTAAAAAATAAGGAATTATGGAATGTCTTTTACGAAGTAAATTGGATTTTGGAGGAAACCGATTCATCTTGGGCAGATATAAGTCCATATTATAAAAGTCCGAAATCATATCACATATTTTGCGCATCAATGCCAATATCGCTGTGTACTGGTCCACTCTTCGCTAAAGTATTAAATAACTGAAATTAAGTCTTATAAATGTGACTTTAGACTTGGATAAGCTAACATATTTTAGGTCTAGAAAATCTATTACTACTAAAGAGGCTAGCCACACATCATCATGAAAATGTCCGCTGAGTCTGAATTGGCAGGCACCTTCTTATCTGTTTGATACCAAAAGAGATTTTAGATAAGCTTTAATCTGATAATGGAGAAGATCATTCGAGCTGCAGAAGTAAATTACCCTAGAAAACTTCATTTGCTTGGCAGCCAGAGCGTTAACAACCTAAGTAAACCTGGCTTCAAATGTAAGTAGAAGTACTCTTATCAACAAGTGCTAAAAGACAATTGAGCAATAGTTTGTCACTCCCCGACGAAATCCCTTTTGCGTATTTCACTAGACGCATCCTCATATCTATTGACAACTACTTTGATAGCGGAAATTTAAGATTAGAAGTAGTTTTTCGCAGAATATGGCACTCTACCACCAACCGAAAATCGAACCATGAGTGAACAGTCCAATTTGGCCTTATTAATAGACGCCACACATGAAAATTAGGATCCATTTGGGCGCAATTCAGTTCGGCCTAAAGCGGTCGGTATACCAAGTTTCTAATCGGTATGGAGTGCACATGGCATTACACCAAGGGCTCCCACTTTGTAATCTAATCACATCATGAAATTGTCAGATTTGCATAAAATGCCAACGCGAAAAAAATTTAACACAACATTATGTGTTAGAGTTTATAGGCTACGTCGTACCTCGCCGATTCTAATGAATCGGTTTTTGAATAGGTTTTTGACCTTTCCTTTGCTCTCATAATCGTGCAAGAAGCAAAGATAAATTATATGCCCTGATATAATTTTGACGCTCATAATATTGGGGCTTACAGTAGCGACATTTGAGGTTTGTTCAAAACACTGTTACTTTGTATTTTTCTCGAAAAATATTTATTTATTCATCAATATCAATTTTTTCCCTGTCAGACTAGTTTAAAATCTAGATATAATAAATGTATTAGCGCTTTCTCCAATAGGTAGGTGAGATGCGCTATTTAATAGGCTCTTCAACTGCTCAGGGTTGCGATTTCTATCTTTCAAATCGTACCAATGAAGGTATTTTCAGTTGTCATTTTCAAGAGTCACAGGTGGTCAAATATGGTGAATAGGGTGGCTGAAGTTGGTTTACGCGCTGGCTTTTTGCCAAAAAATACAAATTGTAGTAATAGTAATACTTATTGGGAATAAGTTTCCGCCCTCGCAAAAGAGATGTCATTGCTTATACAATTTTTCTGTTCGCTCTGGTACTCGTAATATACTGGTGATTTGAAGGTGTATATGTGAGGTCTCGATGGACATTCGCTTGAAGCGTAAATATCCCTATTTATCTGACGTCAAACATGTCTACGTTCGTCCCGAAAAAAAAGCATTTGCGGAAAGCCATGATTCATTAACACCTTTTAAAGAAAAATGCAGCTGAAACAAGTCGCTTTATCAAATACAACTTGTAAAGACTGGTTTCGAGGCTTTCAAAGTGGCGATTTCGACGTGAGTAATAAAGATCGTAAAGGGACACTGAAAAAAATCACAGATACTCAACTACAACAATTATTGGATGAAGACGCTTGTCGAACCCTTGATGATATGCCTAAAGAGTTGGATGTTGACGGATCAACCGTCGGTAAACGTTTGCGCGCGATGGGAATGGTCCAGAAAGCAGATAACTGGGAGTCACATCTATTCAAGGGGAGCGATAGCAAGAGACATTTGGTGACATGTGAGATGATTCTTGAACGACAGAAAAGAAAAGGTTTTCTGCATCGCATCGACACTAGGGATAATCTATTATGATAGTCCTAAGCGTCGAAAATGTTGGAGCCTGGAGAACTGGTTTCACCTGCAGTTCAATCAACAGCGAAAGAAATATTCATGCTTCAATGGTTATGTTGTGCACCTGGTGGGATCAGAAGGATGTCATCTATTAGGAACTCCTTAAACCATCACTGGCGATCGTTACCGACTGCAGCCAATGCGTTAGACTCGAGCTCTCACAGAAAAGCGGCCGGGATGGGACGGTAGACATGATAAACTGATTTTGCTGCATGACAACGCCAGGCAACACGTTGCTAAATCGGTTCGGAAATATTTAGAGGGACTGAATTGGGAAATCTTCGGATTACCATCTGTTACGGTCAATGCAGTCAGCCCTTATTGGAGAGCGGCTCACTTCTTACGAGAGCATCGTAAACTGACTCAATGAATGGATCAAGTCAAAAGAACTTGGAGTGCAACTAGTCTCAAGATTAACTCACTGGGCGCACAAAGTAAGCGGCATGTCTTGTCAGCTCATGACAAACCTTGAAGACCCATTTCAGAGCACGCGAAAACGTTTAATGGATACGACGTACTTGATTCTTCTGTATGGATGCGAAGTATGGAAATGCTGGCTAAAAACTTTTATAATCTCTTCAACGTATCTGCGCATAGAGTGGCTTTAGTTATTACCGGAACCATCCCTATAGATCTTCTGGCACAATAGCGCAAACGGAGGTGGGAGGCAAAAATCTCAGGAATTTCAGAACCATCCTCCTCTGACATTAGAATTCCAACGCTCACACTTTGGCAAACAAAATGGAACTCTGAACTGAACGTAGATGGAACTCTGAACTAATACCCGATTTAAAAAAGTGTGTAGAAAGAAAGCACGGATGCATTTATGGAGATACTGGAAACGATGATGTGGAGCACACCTTCTTCAAATGTGAGAGGTGAAACACAGAGAGAACAGCTCTGCAACGAGCTATTGGTGTATGTACGATAATGTACGGTATGAAGAGATAATCGAGGAATGAGGATAGGCGAAGAAAAATGGACTGCCGGCGCAAAATTTTGTTGAGTGGTTGAGAGAAAACCCTAAGAGAAAGAGGAGGGATGTTTTTAGTGGAATCATCAGACACGTGGGAGCGACGGTTACTGGTTATGGTGCGAAGGCATTTGTAACCCAACCTAACCGCCAAAAACAAACCGGGACTCGTTCAGGACTATCCCTACTGCCATTGCTGGAGATGCATGGATGAAGATGTAATGGCTTACGAAATAATTATTCGCTCTGCAATTAACTGCTACAAATTCTCTGTAAATTTTATAATATGAAATACAATTATATATCTAACTTGCAGAGTGTTAACAAAGAACGAAGCAAGAAACTAACACAAGTTCCGTTAACGAACGCCCAAGCCAACGCATTCAGGAACAAAAAGACCAAACAAAAAAATTGGCTCAATAAAGAATTCAATTCTATTTTTATATTTCTGGTTATTTAGTTGTAACGTCATAATAACCTTTCGAGGGCAACGTGCGAGGCTGTGGGTTATTGTCTGTCACGTCTATGAGCAATTGGCTAAAGCTCGACAGCTAAACAGCTAATCAGCGCGTTGCGGCAGCGCAATGAAAACAAGAGCAAGTTGCGCCTTTTAGACCTTTTTGGTCTAATGCATTAATTGTTGGAAAATTAACTCTTTTTTTCTTTTTTCATTTCAACTTCATGCTATAATTGCTTTCAGCTCCCGCTATGTTGTGTGTTAGTGAGCGGTCACCTGCGTTGCGTCTACGTATTCGTTTATGGGTATGAGTAATCGCCCTCACCACCACCAACTGTTTATTGTGTGTGCTTAACCAAAGCAAACCATCGCGACGTGTATGACTTGCACGATGAACGAGCTTTTTTCTTTGCATTTTTGTTATTGTTACGATTATTGAAATCTATTAACGTTTTCATTGTAATTCCTATAAAATTTCGTAGCATGAACTTTTAAAAGTATAAAAGCAACGGATATTCAAATAAAAGACATCAATCAGCTAACAACGCTCATAAGTCAAAAATCGTTCTTTCGTACGAAATCTAAAAATAACAAAAATTAACAAAATGTACAAATTGGTAAGTTTTCATTTGGTTGTAAAAGGATTTTATGTTCCTGCAATAAGACATTTTAAAAAATTTATTTCTATTTTAACAGTTTGTCCTTGCTGCTCTTTTCGCCGTCGCCGTCGCTGCTCCCAGCCACTTGGTTGAAAGCCCTCTTGTCTACTCCGCCCCATCAGCTGTGGCCTACCAAGAACCAGTCTTGGCTAAAGTGGGTTCAGTGGTGAAGAGCATCCCCACTGCCGTCTCTCACCAAAGCCAATCGATTGTGCACAGCTCAGCTCATGTCGTAGAGGATGTCTTGGCACCCGTTGTTAAGACCAGCTATGTGCCAGCTCCAGTGGTGAAGACCATTCACTCTGCTCCATTGGTGCATACCAGCTATGTTGCCGCTGCTCCCGTCATCAAGTCGTATGCTGCTGCCCCAGTCGTGCACAGCTATGCTGCTCCATTGTCTTATGATGGTCACTACTCATCCTGGTAAACGATTCGCATAGAGAACGGAAATGGACAAAAGATTTTGTACTTGGAATGTGATATAACGAATAGTTTAATTTTCTATAGAAAGGACGTTGTTGACTTTTCAATAAACTAGTTTATTTAAAAATTTTAATTCACAAGTTGCTTTTTTTTGTATTAGCTTTAACACGGAAGTTGAGGTAGGTATCTTTTAAACTTCTTACTAGATTTTTTTGGGAGAAAAGGATGCAGAGCCTACTTAAATTTAAACCAAGTATTTAACAGTGAAGAAGTAAC
This sequence comes from Anastrepha obliqua, assembly GCF_027943255.1. Lineage (NCBI taxonomy): Eukaryota > Metazoa > Arthropoda > Insecta > Diptera > Tephritidae > Anastrepha > Anastrepha obliqua. Next base: position 25,557,925 of record NC_072894.1, on the reverse strand, counting down.
AACTCTTCGACGCTATTGACTGTACCTGTGTGCACCAAAGCGCCAGTTATATGAAGTCTCTTTTAATATTGCAAACTGTCACCACCTGGTATCATTCCACTTCCATCGTTAACCGTAACTTGAATTGCTTTCGATGATAGCCTAAGTGTACTTGTGAGCGCTCCACATAACACACTCGTAATAAGTCCAGTTTTTCCACATTACTTAAAGCGTGCAACCTCATTATTTATTATTTCATCACTTTTTAATTTTTTTTTCTACCCGCGCACTTACGCCCAAGGGTATCACAATTTTGTTCACAGTTGTATATAAATATAAGCCTAGACATACATATGCACATATATACCAAAATGAGCAGAACGGACTCGATTTAACCAAGTCTGTTAATTCGTCGGTCCGTGCAGACAATAACTCGAGTTAAATTGAGAATACTTCAATGGAACTTGGTACACAACCAAAGTACGCTTTATCCAAAATAGGTTGGCAATGAAAATGAACTAAATTGGTACCTCACTACGTCTACATCTCATATAGTGGTAATTAAAAACAAAAAAACACTCTCCGCTGTGTTATGTTAGGTTAGGTTAGATTAGCCAGGTTGCTTGTCTAAGACAAGACACTCGGCACGTTGTGATATCTGCATTTCATTTCCATCCCCTACTAAGTTGTTTAAGCCTCTTAGATCTCTTTAAAAAGGTAGCTAGTCCAACCAGTGAGATATTTGCAAATTTCTCAGGTCTTCAAAGCAATAATCGCAGATATAGTTTTCACGGTTTTTTTTAAGTGCAGGACATTCACAGAGGAGGTGTTGTACCCGCTCTATTTCTTCGTCATCTCCACAACTCCTGCAGAAGTCATTGTGAAGTACACCCATTCTACTGGCTAGGGCGCCAATAGTGCAGTGAACCGTTATAAAACCTGTGAGCACGCTGGTGATTGATCTGTTGAATCTGAGCAGACATTTTGTCCTTTTATGATTCATTTTCGGCCAGAACACTTTGGAGACTCTGCAGTTAATAAACAGAGACCTCCTTCCATTGGTTACTGCTTTTATGCTCAAGTCAATCGTAGTGTACAGTTCGTTTAGAGCAATGCTTATGCCCGCTACCACTCGCTGTAGGTCAAACACAGAACCTTTCCTTGCACACTCAGCCGCTATTTCATTTGCCTTCACTCCAGTTTATCCGGGGACCCAACAAAGTGTGGTGTTGTGTTGTTGGATAAGCAAGAGCGACCTTCTACATTCTTTAACACACCTTGGATTGATGGGCACGAGTAAGACGTGTTTTGAGATTTTTGCTAAAATGGATAGAGAGCTATTCGTTCGGTGATTCGCTTTTGTTTTTGGATGTGAAAAAATGCGAGGACATAAAAGCAAAGTTGGATGCTGTTTGTGGGGACGCTTCGCCATCTATAATCACAGTTATATATTGGTTCAACGAATTTAAACATGAGCGAACATTCATTTTTTTTGAGGAGCTACCAGGACGCCCGACAGACTTGGTTAACAAGGAAATCATTAAAAAAGTCCGCGACATGATTTTCGCTGATCAACGAACGAAAGTGCTTGAGGCCATACAGAGGCCATAGGTGTGTCGACCGGAACGGCAATTAATATTTTACATGATAAATTGGCGTTGAAAAAATTGTCGGCCCGATGGGTGCCATGATTTCTCACGGTGGACAACGAGCTGATGCGGCTGTTAACTTTGAAGCAATGTTTAGAGCAATTTAAGCGAGATCTGAAGGAATTTTCGCGTCGAGTTGTCACCGTTGGATTCATCACTACACACCAGAAACTAAGCAACAATCAACACAATGGATTTCTCCCAGTGACTCTGCTCCAAAGGCGAAGACAGTCCAATCGGCCGGAAAGATCACGGCGACGATCTTTTGGGATCTTCGTGGATTTTTTAGAAAAAGGAGGAACGATCACTGGACAATACTACAGTGAGTTATTAGACCTGTTTCACCAAAAAATTGAAGGAGACACGACCGAATTTGGCGAAAAAGAAAGCGCTCTTTCAACACAATAACGCACTAGCACATTCATCCGGAGTTATCGCCCGCAAACTACAATAATTGGTGCGAGTTTAGTTTTTCCTAACATGAAGAAATGTGTCGCGGGGAAAAATTTTAATTCAAACGAGGAAGTCATCGCCGAATTCCGAATTCTAAGAACTTTTGACTTAATTATCTTATTATTGTTCGTCACTCTGTAGTGTTGTTAAAATCGGGTTTCTGTTAATAATTGTTTGGAACTTTGATTTGCGTGCCAGATATGGTAGATTTTCTGATAGTAGTTTTGAAGCTTTGCTTGCTTTATTCGCTGCCTCTATGAGTACAAATTATTATAAATCACATTTCCTTTATTTACGTATTAAACATTTCATTTGACTCCAAATTTTCACATGACTTTCGGTTTTCCTCACTAATTTATTCACTTTTTCAACGCCCACGCATTCCAATCCTCATAGCCTGCACTCGGCTTCCAACCAGAACTCCATCCACCATAGGCACTCTTTACACTGGGCGAATTCCAACCATCATACAAACCTTCATAAGCTGACGGGTACACAGATGCATACGAAACAGCAGGCCAAGCGACACTTGTGCTGGGTGTATACGCTTTGATGATGGGCGAATATGCCTTCACAATGGGTGTGTAAGTTTTAATAATCGGCGTGTGCTCTACTATGGGTCGCAGGTAGGGACGTTTCTCGTGTACAATGGTTTGACTCTGATGCGAAACTGCGGTGGGCAGTGAGTGTACTGTGTGTCCGACAACAGTCGGCGTATATTCCACATGCTCTGCTACAGCTGGCAGATATTTCAGACTCGGACGGGCATCAGTAGTGGCCAGCAAAAGGATGGAAGCGAGTAGGACGACGGATTGCTGTGAAAGAGTGAATGTATTTAGTTAGGAAATATCTTTGGAGTGCTTCACTTTTATGGTGACTTACAAATTTACACATTTTTCTTCGTTATGTTAGTTGGCTCTTTTTGATGTACTTCCTTTAAACGCTCTCTAATTCTTGGCAATGGTGTCAATGCGGTTGCTACCTGTAAACTATGCCACTTTCGGTAGCCGTCTGCTATTTTATATCAACAAATAGCGTGGGTTATTTTTCGAACCGTGGAAAATAGTATTGTGTTATTTTATTTCCTTGTAAGAAGTTTTCAAAACTACAAAAAATAGGGATCCATTTCAATAGTCAAAACACAATGGAACCATAATTCAGCAAAATGCGTAAAGCAACCCAAATGTTAAGGCACTGAAGAGGAACGAACGACTTAGTGCAACTCCCACAATTTACTCATGTAGCTGTAGGTCAGCAGTGTAACTGACCAAGTTAACAAATTATGGGCTGTGAAATAAAACAAACAAGAAGCGAAAACGCCAAGCAGCTTTTCATTGAAGATAAGCACCGGCCAGTAGCCTCTCAGCGCTTTGGAGCGGATGAAATGTGTCTGTGTAACCTTTCTGTCCAATTTGTAGTAGCATTAATTTGAATTATTTTTATATAGGAAATAAGCGCAAAAGATAAAAAAAAAATATTATTATAAAAAAAAATGTATTAGTAAGCATTAAGTTAGTAATATTTCATTGAGTTCATGTACTTCCTGCAAATCACATAAATGTGTTTTAATAACCAAGATTATGAACAGGCTTAGATAGTCACATGCTGGGTATACTGGGGATAAGTATTTGGTATAATTTGGGCTAAACAGCACGCCACTAAGAACTGGGTCTGCTATGTGGCGTGCCATATCAAAATATCGCATGATAATTTTTTTTTTTTTTTTTTTTTTTTTTTTTTTTTTAAGAGATTGCGTGTGTTCTCTGATTAGTCGAAATCTATGCATATTTTCTAAGTATAAATGAGGTGCTGCTATTATAACATGACTATATGACTATAACAGCTTTTAACACTTTTAACAGCTCACGGATATTTAAAGGTTTCCAGCTCTCATTTAAGGGGGGAGCCTGGTTTATCAGGTAAAAAAAATCAATTTTTTTTTTCGTTTTAAGCGATTCCTAATATATTTCAGAATATTCACACAAAGTTACAGAGCCTAGTTCTCAATATTTCCGTAGATACAAAGCCAAAGGTAGGCGAGCGTTAGGTAGTTACGCTGTTACCGGACGGTCAGCTATAGTACAAACTTTATCTTCTTTTCTCGACTTTTCATTGAATCATAGCTTGTTCCCTTCAGTATTAAATGCTCTTCTATTTCAACTAACAAAATAGATAAAAAAAAAATTTTCAAGATTTTTATACCAAGTCGAAGTGAATTTTTTTTTTATAGAAAGGCATTTTTTTCTTTAAAACCTCCAAAACCTCTAAAAAGTTGAAATTTTGGAATTTCTCTCAGTTTTCTTAGTTCATCTAGAATAAAAAATAATGATAATTAGAAATCCATTTGAATTTTTTGCTATAGATTATAATTACGAGCTGTATCTTGTACGCCAGTTGGAAACTCCAGCGTTGCAGCGCTCTACTAATTTCTATGTTAAACATTTTTTTCAACTTATTTTAACCAGTACAAAAATTTTTTATACTTTTTAAATGTTCATTAAAAGATAGAAAAAACTTTGCAGTGCTAAATAAATTTTTTCCTTAAAAAAAAATCGCACAGAGATGCAATTTTTAGACCTCATAAACCAGGCTCCCCCCTTAATGATGTGCTAAGGGGGCATTCGGCTTCGAGAAATGACCCAACTCCTGGAGAAGATGGCTTCCCTCCTTTAACTTATACAAAAATTGTGCTACATCGTTAGCCCAACCGTTAACAATTATCTTTAATAAATCGGTGGCTTCTGCCGAATTTTTACATAATTGGAAAGAATCTATTATAATACCGATACATAAGTCTAGAAGTATGTCGAATGTAGAAAATTATCGCCCGATCTGCAAAATCTATAGTATGCCTAAAGTTTTTGAAAAACTGGTTCAAGATTTGATTCTCTTCCAATTTTCAGATTTCATATCGCCTTATCAGCACGGCTTTTTTAATGGTAGATCTATTGTTACGAATTTAGGTTTATTCGCAAATTTTATCTTAAAACAAGAAGCCAACAAAGCGATGTCATATTCACCGACTTTTTGAAAGCATTCGATAGACTCAGCCATAGTCTCCTACTTAAAAAGTTGGATTCAATTGGTCTTCATCCCAGCTTACTTAAGTGGTTTGGATATTATCTCACTGATAGAATACAATTCGTTCGTACGACTATAAATAATAGAAAATCTTATGCCATCAAAGCTACGCCAGGTGTACCTCAAGGTAGCCATTTCTGGCCACTATTGTTCTTAATATTTGTTTGTGATATTCCAGACGCTGTTTTCACATCGCATTGTCTGATGTATGCAGATGACTTGAAAATTTCCAGTCGTAGAGTGGATGTAGCTGACTGCATTGGACTTGAAGAGGACTTTATAAGATAGGAAGCTTGGTGTGATGATAACTCTTTACCGCTTAATGCTGGTAAATGCCAGTACTTGTGGTTCAGTAGACGCAAAGTTGCGATTGATTTCGATTACAAGTTGGGCACTACCAACCCTGATAAAAATTTACTTGGAGGTCATATTATATTTACATCGAAAATGTCTAGTTTCGTTTTCCAAATATATATACTTTATGATTGCGAAGTCTAAACCTATTCTCGGTAGACTGACGTTGGTACTCAATTGGAGAGACCTACCGTTTTAAGCCGACTCCGAACGGCAGATATTTTTTATGAGGAGCATGGCAGAAATATACTCAGAAGTTTGCGATTGGTTGCCGAGGGGCGGCCGCTATTAAAAATACTCTTTTTATCAATAAATGTGTCGTGCACAGAAATGAACTTCAAGAATTAAGAAGCCTCTGATATTTGATATAAGGTGAAGTCGCCTTAAGAGCTCCATTATTTATAAAAAAAAAATTTTAACTTGCAAAACAGTAGTAAAACATATTTGAATTCATTATTTTAATTGCAATGGGAATACTAATAATAATAATAATGGTAAGAGAAAACGCCGAAGGTGGCGCCTTCCGAAAATCGTTACCTTATTCATGGCGAATTAGACAATGGAATGACGTCGGCACAAAAATAAACCATTATTTACAAGTTACTTGTTTGTGAATATTGAATGAATGGCTTAGTGAATATTGAGATTTGAAAGTTTGTAATTTTTCGATAAAAAAAATATTAAAAATAAAGGGCGTGTTCTTAATTATTAGGGAACGTGCATTCTTGCATTCTATCATTCTTGTGATTTGCATACAGAAGTGAGGGTTACGGATACTTTTTCTCGTTATTTAGTATCCACAGTAGAGAGAACACAGAAGGTCGCAACATGCGCGAGCGATTATCCCATTCTCAGTGAATTTTACAGAATCAACTATTACGCTGACAAACTGATAAGTGGCCACTTATTTTAATTTTATTGTTGTGTTGTTTTTAATTTTTTCGGTTGCCCAGTTGTCACGTCACAACCAGAAATACTCTCACGAATGTCTCAATCTTGTAATCCATCATTCTGGTTTAATAGCTACACCCGCATACCTACTACTGTGATTAAACCGCTGCTGATTTGCTATACATTGGCACGAGTTTCTCCTCCAATTTTTGTTATGAAACCATCAATTTTGTATTGACTTCGATAGGTAGATGATTTCGTGGCATGCTTTGCAATAACCTGATATTTGCAATAACTTTATAACTTTCAAAAAGTGCTTGGCCAAGCTCCTCTTCCAATTTTTTCTGCGCTTCTTGAAGTTCTCTTACAGCATCCTACATTTTTATGCTGCCTCCGATCGGCCGATGGGCTTCTTATGAGAAGCTTTTTATGGCAGAAATATACTCGGGTGCTTCGCATCGTCTATCGCGTGGCGACCGCTATTAGTGAAACCCTTTTCTATCATTTGGGCACTACCGAATGGTAGTCACACACCAATCTATTTGGCTGAAGTGGCCATTTTTATATTTATACTTCACGAATATTATCCATGGCGTCTCGCCTAAGAATTAACTGACCAGATTCATTTAAAATTGACATGCATTTAGTCCATAGCATCTTTTTCTATATGAGTCTATACTTTAAAAGTTTTGAGTTTAAAGAAGTTTGAAGAAGTAAGACAGGCAAATTAAAATTTTGTCGTATTTGTAGAATCATGTAGTGTTGACTGTAATTTTATTATTCATCGAATTTTTTTCATTTTTATTTTAGACCAACTAAAATATTTGCGGAAGTCATGCGAACAAGAAACTGGCCCCATTGTTTTTTTGCTTTATAATAAAAATATATTTTCAGTACTTTAATGTTGTATAAAAGTCTTATCAAAGTTCCGAGAATAATAAATATTTTTGTTGCCTTAAAAAAAAATATGCCAAACAAGGCTTAAATAATGAAATTTGAAAAGGTCGAGCCAAGGAGCACCAGGAGATTTGGTGGCTCCTAAAACACTCAGGCTAAAAAGCCCATTGTATTTAAAGCTCTGGAAAGCGGGTAGATAGTCAAGGAGGGAAGGAGAAAAGTATCTGAGAAAGAGTTAGGAAAGAATAGAGACGGAGGTAGAGATAGTTAGTTCTGTGAGAATTTTCCAGATGCTTTGGCAAATCTGTAAATATCCTCTAGTTTTAGAGGACGAATATTACTCATTCTCACGACATCGGAACCCAAAACTCGTAGCCGTGTTCTAGCAAAGGCAGGACACTCACAGAGAAAATGCTTAGTGCTATCCGCCTCCTCCATGATTCCAATGGTGGTCATATGCTGATTCCATGGGTTGTGCCCTGTAATGATACCTACCATCAACCAAACGTCTTTCCTTCCAAGTTTTAGTAGAAAGTTTGACAGTTTTCTGTTCGGACTTGTCACAAAACACCTTGCAGTTCTGCAGCCTTCTAGACCGGACCATCGCTCTTTATGTAGATTGCCTACATAATCGCTGATCCAATTCATGAATCCTGCGGAACTGATTCCGATTAGTGGCTCTGGCCCTTGTGGGGGAACCGCTGATCCACGGTTGGCCCATTCATTGGCAATTTCATTTCCTTTAAACAAGGCTTAATTTCCGGGCTTATAAAGTAATTAAAAAGTGATATCATTTTCATTTCATTTCAGACAGTTTTATTTTTATATCATTACAAACCTATTGAGGAATATTTTGAGGAATATTTGCACGACATCATTGGACTCCAAAGTCGCACATATCACTTCTTGTTCTGCCCAGTATCATTTGAAGAATAAAAATGTTTTGCAAAAAGTGTTTTCTTCGCCCGCTTTGTTTGCGTGCTACCATACGCTTTGGTAACTCACTCGTTAGAGTAATAAATCAGAGGCACTGTACAGGGCCGCCGAAGTAAATCCGGGTAATAGGAAAGTGTTTTGGAGAATGACGACCAACGGTGGCTAATTACAATTTATGATAAGTGTTTCAAGCTACTGATGAAATTCAACGTGAATGCGATATTTAAATCTGATTATCCGCAGGTGTAGCAAAAAATAGAACCCAGATGTCTGAAAATTAGCTCGACGAGAGCAGAGCAGCTGTGAAGAGGGTGCTTGGATGATTCCACCTTATCCTCCAGACAGCTTCTGCAGAAAGGACTTGAAGCAATCTCAAGAATCTCAAGTCTCACCGCATAGCTTATGAACAATGCCTGGTAAAGTCACCCGCCAAATTCGGGAGTTGCGGCGTTGTTAGCTATAGATGTTCACTCGAGCGCATCGATCTATACATGCCCAGAAGGATCTTGTAACTTTGCACGTTTGCGCACTAACCGAGCTCTTGCTGAATTGGCGCGAGGCTCATCTTTCCAGGAGTTGAGCATAGGCTTTTAAAGTAACTCCAATGCTCTCATTTCGCGGTGAAACTGTCTCCCGGGTCCCCTGTATAGCCAGCTCATCAGCCCAGCAGTTTGACGCTATGTCACTGTGGCCGGGAACCAAAATGAGCTTAGTATTATTAAGACTAATTTTTTACGCACAAACAATGGGCCCATGACCCTAATTGCTGCCTTATTGTTGAAGTAGATATTTATCACCAACGCTTCCGTCCGGCTTCTAGCCGTAAACATGTTAGCCATGCCCTGTCTTCAAATGTTGCACACCGCCCATTCCTCCCTTGAATATGAATGGAAAAAGTACCGCTGTGACCCAGCGAGGATGCACATTGATCAATCACCATGCGGATGATAAAGATATTAGATATCTTTTCTTTTGTGACCACCTTTACTATAATTCTCTGGATAATCAGGTGTGAAGTGTAATTGAAGCATCGCCCAACACTGAGGGCGTTTTGAAGAACCACCATCTTGATAGTGATGACCTCAATGAATATTTTCGTCTGATAGAGTTTTGAATATAATAAATTTCAACTGTTGTTTTGTGTACTCTCATTGTTCCAAAATGCGTGCAAATTGTACGTGCCTTTGTGTACACAGCCATTAATTTTATTTTTAAGTTCAATAATCCGAATTAATCTAGACGACTCTGTAATGTGTTGCCATATTTGGAGATGAAGTAAATGTAGCAAATTTATGAAAGAAAATTACCATAAGCGATTGTGGTTGCTACAGACACCTGACTATTTAGGCTTGTGTGTAGCTGGTAGCAAAATATAGTAAAAACGAGCAGAGATTTCCTCATTAAGAGTTTGAGATATTAATTTAGTTGTGCGTTGATATTGGGGTGGTCGTATCAGATTTGCTTTTAAACTGGACTTGCAACTTTGTTTACTTAAGTATGCACTTGTTTACATTTAGAGTTTTTAACGCACGTTTTCTATGAGAATTTAAACGTTCAATCCTGACATTCACCGCTGCTTAAACATCGACTCAATTGACAAAGCAATACAATTCGCGAGTAGGAGGGACATAAGCAGACTTCTGACGCACACAAATCAGAAGATGAGGGAAGTTTCTGCTGAAGAAAAATTTAATAAGCACAACAAAAACACCAACTCACCTTTTGCAATTTGATAATAAGAATTATAATTATATACTTATCTCAATTTTCACAGCAAATATTTTAAAAATTAATTACATTTTCGTAAATGATCCTGAAGAGCAGTGCCCTTCCAGTATAACTTAACCTTCCAAATATCTGTAAAACAAATTATCATACTTACTGTCATAAGGCAGGTGTAATATTGTTTGGAAGCAAGAAAAGCTATAAAAAAAAAAACAAAAAAAAAAAAAAATCTTTTGGAGGCGTAAAGCTGAAAAAACCGACTAAAATTTAAGAAAAGTAAATTAGTAGAACTATTTTTTTTTTTTTTTTTGCATGAAAATCGCCATCAAACTCAAATTATGGCGCCCAGGTTACTGTAGTGAGTGATACCCTGTCAAGTGGTTTAAGTATTGTGGATTTACATTTTCCTATTAGTTTATTGTTTATTGTGTTTAAATTAGTAAATTGTTTTATTTGTAGGCTTGAGGATAATAAGAAAATAACAGAAATGATTTCGAAAAAATTTTATTATTTTGTTATTTATTCAAAGTTGAAAATTTTTTATGGAGTTTTTTCAAGTTAATTGCTTTTGGTTCTTTTTTACATTATTATACTTTTTTTAAGATAAAATATACTTTAAAAAATAAAATTTAGAAAAAACTTTAAAAAATAAAATTTAGAAAAAAATTTAAAAAAATAATACTCAGAAAAAAACTTAATTTTTTATATCCTTTTTAAAAGCTAAATGGGTGTTTTTTTATTCATTATTTTATTTTTTCATCATCAAAATGTGTGGCAAAAAATTGTTTATGTGTCTTTTATAAAATCTATGTACGATCTAGAGAATCAACCAAGTCAAACTTAACCTCACCTTATAAAATTACCAATATTACTTTTGTTTTCTTCTTTTGTCATTAACAGCGGAGATTACGCGCAGTAATCGCTGAAATTTTCACAATGGAATTTCATTAGCTTTTTCCAGTTATATTCAAATATCTGTTTTTTTCTTTACCACCATAAGAACTATCGATATCCTTAATTATGGTTTGACAACTGGGAATGGTAAACTGTGTTGATATTTCTTTCAATAAGATTTGGCAAGTCACCAAGAATCGTTTAACGCCAGAACAACTCTTCCAAATTGTGAAAATTTACTTAAAAAAAATAAAAAAATCTGTTCGCGAAATTCATAGAGCACTTCGTCCATTTTACGGTAAACATAATCGGTCCAGTGAGCAAACAATTCGCATGCAGCCTGTATGTGGAAAATTTTCCGTAAGGGCTTACGTGGCTATAAAATACAGTTCGTGCAAGAATTGAAACCGAATGCCTCGCATTTTAGCTGATTGGGCTCATTTAGATTACTCAGATTTATTGGAAAAAGTAGTCAAAAATTGAACTTATGGAAAGGACTATATATAACTCGTGGCCGCGGCGGACATATGGCGGATATCATATTCATAACATAAATGCAATGAAATTATCTATGGGATTATAATAAAAAAATTGTATTACGACAATATTTCTGTTTTATATTAACATTTTTAGATCTCAAGCTCTTAAAAGAACACCCATACACACAGCGAACCAGTGAAAAAGCAGTGCAAAATGCTGCTTCAACGAAGCGCTAACATACGCACATCCGCTTGCAAATCGATCGAAGTATCCTCACGTTTAGTCGGGTCTTGACAATTTCGTTGCTATAAGCTCCGCGAATCACCCGAATCTATTATGTATATAAATTAACGACCACCCTAGTAGTGATGACTACTTGGCTCCAGATGCTGAATTGATCAAGCAGCTGTTTGAGTTCACTGTGCGTTTAGACCATTTCCTTGTAGTTAATCGATGTAAATTAACTTTTTTTTAAACACACATTCTATGAGTGGTGAGACCATTAAACCACAAATATAATAAGTCAAGTAAATTAAGTTAATTATGTTATTAGTGGAATAGTCACAAGATGTGTTTTTTATTTATAAGCAGTCGCCGCTGTATAATTTAAATATAAATTAATAAAAGAAAAAATATATACAAAAAAAATAAGCAATAACTAATTACCGTGAATTGGCCCACTCTAATTTTTTCCATTGTCAACTAAGTATTTCATTCTTAAAAGTATATTATTACTTATATGCACATACGTGTGTAATCTTATTGACTATTGACCTTCGGCGTATGAAATTGCCAGTACACTTACATTATTACTTACTCACAATTTTTTTGCACAAATCTTGCAATTTAATTCCAAACAGATTGCAGAGCTATAAAAGTCAATTACAACAAAATTTTCATGCGTTCACATCGTAAATTTTAACTAATTGTTGAGTAAAAGCAAATGTTATTAATTCAGTATAAGTCATAATTATGTTTTTTTTATTCTCACTCCATGGCTAGTCACTTGAATTGCGAATGGTGCAGACAAAGTATTTCACAACCAAGCGTTGGAAGTTTTGAGAGAAGAGGTGTTTAAGGCGGCCGTCTTTCATTACAGCAAATTAGCATTTCATTAGCACCATCACTTTTATTTGCCGGTGATGAATTGTTATGGAGGTAAAAGACATAACTGTAACTAATGCAAGCACTAGGCCCCAACGGTGATTTAAGTGTATGTCATATTTTCTCGTTGCAATTTTTTTCTTTACTTTAAGGTTTATACTTTTATTTAATTCACAAACCAGTATGGAGGTTATAAGATTTGGAGTATTCGATTTTGATTAGAAAATTCTCGCTAGTTACTCGCGAAAGTAGGGCAACTGCGTAGTAAAGCTGAGTTGAAAGCTTTTTATCGTACTCCAGAAATCGAAGTTATGTTCAATTTCAGTGAATGGATTGTCGGAATTTGCAGCTTTGTTAGCCTAGGAAACTCTTTCAAACTCAGACGATCCATTCATAGTCATAGAAAAACTTCACAATCTTGCATGTCAGTGCTCTCACTTTATGCTGTTGGGCCGAGTCGAGACCTACTTATCCTCGAGTAGACTTTAAAGAAAGCGTCATATTAAGATGTGGCAGAGAGGGATATAGGCATTCCTCGACTGATTGCGAACATCGAAAATGTGTTTTTTATGTGTGCTTTAATGTACGATTTATAAACATATGTATCGGGTGATTTTTAAGAGCTTGAAAATTTAAAATAATAATACAAAACAGAAATATTGTTGCAGTCAATTTGTTTACAATATTATAATTTGTTAGTTTCATGTCGTTTATATTTGGATATGATGTTCGGCATATGCCCACCGTGGCTACGAGGTATATGGTCCCTCCCATCAGTTCAATTTTTGACTACTTTTTGCAATAAATCTGAATAACAAATCTAAATGACCCCAATCAGCAAAAATGCGGTGCGTTCGGTTTCAATTCTTGTACGAACTATATTTTATAACCACGTAAGCAAAGATCCTTACTTACAATTTTCCCCGTAGTTGAAGGACACAGGCTGCACGAGTTGCTTTCCCGATTATGATGACCGTAAAATGGATGATATGCTCTAGAAATTTGGCGAACAAATTTGTTTTTTTTTTAAGTAAATTTTCACAATTTGGAAGAGTTGTTGTAGCGTTAAACGATTCATGATGACTTGCCAAAATTTATTAATAGAAATGTCAGCACAGTTTGCCGTTACCAGCTGTCAAACCATAGTTATGGATTTCGATAGTTCTCATGCAGCTCAAAACACCCTATACATTTATTGTGCATACATTAAAAGACATACATACGTAAATGTGTTGTGACTCACAAATGTACTCCATATATAATTATTACATATGGATGCAAATTAAATTTACTCGTACCAGTCCGAATTCATCCATCATAGTCAACACAGGTCCGCTGCTTTCTGTGGACATAAAACATCAATGATAGAGAAAAGGCTTTCTTATAGCAGCCGGGAAAAGAGCACTGAGTTTACGAATGAAAACTGTGCTTTTCACGCAATTCCCACAAACTACTACCACCTTTCTGCGCAAGGATGGAAATCTCTAAATAGTTATGCTCTTATGCTCTTGTCTTGTGCTTGTAGCTGAACCGGAGGTTAACTTCGAACTACAAGACAAAAATGCTCATTGGCGCATCAGGCACAACCAAACAAATTCTTGTGAAAATATTATATGAGGATGTTGAGCGGAATTTAAGGCTGAAATCGTCGAATTATTTCTATGGATTGGTTGAAAACCAAATTTCTCCAATGGTGGGCCTGCTTTTAGATAACTGGGGTAATTAGAATACGAGTATATGGTCTTATGGCTTTGAATATAACTTAGCTTATACCACCGATAGGTTTGTCTATGCTCTAAAGAACTTTAGGACTTTCTTTATGGATGCATTTTTATGAAACACTTTAAAGTATCTATGTTCGTTGTTACTTTTTTGGACAGCTAGGCAGCACGAAAGCCTGTTGACTCGTCACGGTATTACCTCGGTGGTACAGCATTAAATTTAGTTACAACTGTAATATCTTACATTTATTTGGTGGATAATATGACTTAGTGTAGTAGTCTAAAGATTCAATATGAATAATTTGTAAGTCATTAAAATATAGCTGTAAAGGACTATTTGCAGCATAAAAGGCAATTATATCAGACGAGCTTTTCTAATGTTTTGAGTTTTTATTTACTGTCTACAACAAATTTGATTTATGAAAATGATTTTATATATTTCATCTATACGTGTACCGAAATGTTGAAACCTGTGCTCTTAAGATATCGTGAGATGTATTTTTGCGCAAAGGGAAGACGATCTGAGGTGTAATGAATACGATACTGAAGTCTGTTTTCAAAAAATTTGTTACAAAAAATGTATTCGTAACTTTATACATGGTGGTTTTTAAGGATTTGTCAAAATTTTTGTTACGATTAAAATATTTAAAAACTGTTATTCGGGGGTTTGCGAGGTCGCTGAATATGAATATGAAGTGAGATTATTTAAAATCAAAATGGCGGATCCAATATGTCAGACATGTTTTTTTAAATTTAACGGATCCTCTTAAGATTCAATACACCGGGGTTTTTGGCGTTGCTGATTACGAATCCGATATCAGATTTCAGAAATTCAATATGGCGGACATATTTATTCAAAATTCATCAGATCCGCTCGGGGGTTTTGCAGGTCTCTGATAACGAATCTGTTGTGAGATTTAAAAAAATCAGAATAGCTGATCCAATATGGCGGAAACAGTTGTTTCGCGTACTCTCGATCATTTTTCGTGGTACAATTGTTTGGAATTTGTTAGTACAACAATTGTTAGAGAGAAATTTGGTTACCAGCTCCTGTTCCTCTTCATCCACAGTAGATAAATCTATCTTAACGAAAGCTTTTTCCATATCATCTTCTGAATGAGTCAAATATAGTTCACCATCAGCATCGCTATTCGAACTAACATCATCGTCTTCATCGTTTTTAGGAAAATATTTACTGTAAACGGCACTAAACTCCTCGTCAACACTCATTTTTCACTATTTTGTGAACAAAAGACTAACAGAAATGATTACATAAACGTAGTAACAGAAAAGCTACGAAGTAGAATAAGGAGACGTAACGCAGCTGTTAACTGTAAAATTTTCAATTTGACATCATATTCGTAGTCAGTGACTTTAAAAACCTTTACAAACATGTGTCACTTATTTATAGTTATTGTTGCTATTTGGAAAACTTAAAATATTTTTTCTATGTTTGGAGCGCCATCTTGGATATGCCATTTAAAATTTTTCAAATTTGACACCAGAATCGTATTCAGTACTTACTTATTTTGTAAAACGATTTCTGCAACTTTTTCTTATTTATTTATATATAAAAAAACATGTTTTTCACTGCTTCTGTGATTTTATTGATACTGTGATCTATGCTGAAGAAAATAAGCCAAACCGGATTGAAAAATATTAATATTTAAAAAAGTTACAAGGGTTTTTAGAAGTTTAAACTTTAACTGCTGTTTTCTCGAAAACTTGTTTTCGCACGTAAGGTACCTTTTCGTAGACCAGGTCACATATATTTTCAGAAATAAGAGCTAAAAAAGGGTACGAATGTAGTGTGGCACTGAAAACGTTTGACCAAATGCAATTAATTCATAAAATATTCAGTTCGACTAGGGAATTAGAGAGTTAATATTCGAAATTGACTTCCATACACATAAGTTAGGGGTGGGGGATGCATTGATTACACTACACTGATGTACCTATGTATGTTTTTCCCCCTTTGTACAAAAATTAAGTTTATAAATTATTTTTAAATAAAACCCTTGATAGCTCTAGCCTAGCTGAAAGCTGGACACTATCGTTGGATTTGTTGGCGAACTACACAACAACATGAAAAGTGTTGACACGCATGATCAAATCAGGGAGATTTGTTTTACGTTAGTGGCATGCTCCAACTGCTGGCATGGAATGGCTTTTAATTCCCCATCGCTATACTTAGCAATATAAGAGAGAGATACTATCCAAGCACTCCCTTTCGTATGAAATTTAAACCAAGAGATCTTACTGCACAGCTCAATATCCTAAACAGGGTTGAACATGTAGCATGCATAAAAACCAGGGAATACTGGAAAGGCACAAATGGCCTTAATCAGTCCAAAATTTCCTGAACTTTAATACCAACAGAGCAAAATCTGCCCTAACCCTAGATAAAAAGTTTATGCAAGTTCTGTTGTGATCAACAATTGTGAAGCAAAAGGCCACAGGAGGCAAAAAATCCTGGGCTCTAACCTAGTAGAGGATCAAAACTTACAAATCCTCTATCCTAAAGAGCTGGTGTGATTCCTCGCAATACTAATTAAATTAAATGAAGCACTTAGAGGCGCACAGTTGATCAGATCGCACTAGTCACAGTGCATACAGGCCTCTGCCAGCTCGTACAACCACTATCGTCAAGGTAATGTAAAACCGTATACCGTAATTAAATAGAAGAATAAACAAATATGACTCTCGGCTATGATTTTATTTTTTATTTGAGGTACTATATATTAAATCTACATACACACATACTTATGTGTATCAACATAGAGTTAAAAACAAGTTGATTAATGAATTAATTTAAGGTAATCCAACAAATTTAATATTTAACAGTCTTAGATCTAATTATTGTATAAAAATTTGCTGTTATGCATATTTACATACATATATGTAAAGCTCACTGGCATGCGTAGAATTTAAAGCACATCAAAGCAAAAAATTAAGTAAAGAAAAATAAAGTCATTTTATGCTACGCTAAATTTCTTTAATATTTACAAAGCAATATATAAATTGGTAAACAATCATTTTCTTTGCTCAATTACATTAGTTGCCCGGCAATGTTTGTGCAAATGAAATCGATACAAGTGTTTTTTTTTTTTGCAGCAGCATTTCTTTACGTTCTTTATGTCAATAAGTACTTATAGTACATTGCACATACCCTGTCGGCAATTCCGTAGTGGACTACTAAAGTAGCTAACTTTTGGCTTAATTATTACGGCTAACTTTTAATCGGTTTCAAAGTGGTTAACTGCACTATTCATGGAAAAAAGACTTCGATACATTTAATCAAGCTTTAACGGCCAACTTAACTCATAAACTTTATTCATTTGTAACCACTTTTTCGTTCTTTGGAAGTAGACGAGCCTGAAAAGCAATTATTCAATGGTATGAAAACCATAAGAAATGCGCAGTGTTGAATATATGTGTATACATATATGTATAAATAATATAATAAGTTGGGGAATAAGTTTAAAGCGTTTGTATATCTTCATGTTTGGCAAAGGGTTTATTTACTGTTTGGCAAAGGGTAGGTATTCATTCGATAGAATTCTTTCAGCTCTACAAAACTACAGGGTAGGCCATTTAAAGCGGGCCCATTTGTTTCTGAAAAAAAACATTGAAAAAAACATTTTTTTTTGTGTTGATATGAAAAATCATTTATTTTGATTCAAGGAGATTTGTTCCAGCTAGTTTTTGAAAATGATATCCTTCAAATGTTTGCCTCTGGCCTTGATGGCCAAATGTGTCCTTTTTTCGGCGTTTTCCATCGTTTTGGCCAATATTTCGGCCGGTATGGCGGCGATTTCGCGTCGGATATTGTTTTTAAGTTGAGTTAGAGTCCTTGGCTTGTTGATGTATACCTTGGATTTCAGATAACCCCACAAATAAAAGTCCGGTGGCGTCAAATCTGGTGATCTCGGTGGCCACGGAAAATCACCATTTTTCGAAATCAACCTTCCAGGGAACAATGGCTTCAAAAAATCGATTGTAGCGCGTGAAGTGTGGCATGTAGCCCCGTCCTGTTGGAACCAGTAGCCTTCCATGTCATTTTCTTCGATGATTGGCATAACAAAATCGCGTATCATGGCACGATAACGCTCTCCATTGATGGTGACAGAGGCTCCATTTTCATTTTCGAAAAAGAACGGTCCGATGACCATTCCCGCACAAACACCGCACCACACAGTCACTTTTTGATCGAAGAGAGGCTGTTCTTCAACTAATTGAGGATTTTCGGCAGCGTAGAAGCGACAATTTTGCTTGTTTACGCCTCCATTCAACTGAAAATGAGCCTCGTCTGACATGATGATTTTTTGCCAAAAGTCGGGTTCATTTCGAACGGTTTCGACGGCCCATTTGGCATAATCAAGCCGTTTCGGGTAATCAGCCGGGTTTAATTTTTGTGCCATTTGAATTTTGTACGGAAACATTTTCAAATCGATGCGAATTATGCGCCTGAGTGTTGTCCTGGCGATGCCTAATTCCTGAGAACGACGATAACTCGATGTTCGCGGAGCCTCCTCAACACTGGCTCGTACAGCCTCGATATTTTCAGCAGAACGTCGTGTACGTTGTCTGGATGCGTGGCTGGTATTGCTGAGACTACCGTGGTTAATAAATTTTGCGTATAAACGCTGTAAAGTGCTTTTGGATGGCGCACTTTTAACTTTATTTTTTTTTTTAAACGCACGTTGAGTTTTCACAATTGAGAAGTTATTTTGGATGTAAAGCTGAATTATTTCAGCGCGTTCTTTTGGAGTGTACTGCTCCATGGTAAAAATTGTCTTGGACTGACGCTTCCAACGCGCTATGTCATTAGTCGATCTGACGTCCCTGTCAAAAGTTATAGGGTTGCCAGATGGGCCCGCTTTAAATGGCCTACCCTGTATGTTAATTGTATTTTTGAGTTATTTAATTTTTTGTTAGTTTTGAAATGGAATACCGAGAAGACAAAACTCAACATTTTCGACACCGGCTCTTCTTTGCTTTTCATCGAGGACTAAAAGCTGCCGAAGCAGCCCGGGACATTTGTGTAGGCGAATCTACATCCCGTAAATGTTTTGCGAGGGTTATAAAAGGCGACTTGGACGTCGATGACACGTCCCGCAGTGGAAGGTCTTCTGAATTCGATGAAGAACGTCTCAAATCCCTTTTGAAGGAGAACGATCGCCAACCCAGTCGAGGATTGGCGGAAAAAATGAGCTGTGATCATAAAACGATTCTCAGTCAGCTTCATTCAATGGAATTTATCGAATAATTGGGGGCCTGGGTGCCTCCCGAGTCGCCTTCAAATTGCTTCTCAGCATCTCGTCGGTCATCGAGCACCTTCCGGTCATAAAGAGCACCTTTAGTACCAATTCGTCAAGGGAGATGAGAAATGGTGCCCTTCCATGATTATGAAGCAAAATAGGCTCTAGGAGATACGCCAAAGCCAAGATTCAAGCCGGATCTTCTTCCAAAGAAGGTTCTGATATGTGTTTTGGTGGGACTTGGGCGGATGCAGTGGGAAATGCTCAAAAAAATGTCACGGTCAACAAGGAACTCTACATTACCCAGCTATACCGCGTGAATTAGGCTATTCGACTGAAAAGACCTGATCGACATGCTCAAACCTTACTCTTTCACGGCAATGTCAGGCGCCATGTTGCCAGTGATGGTAAATGTAGGGAAAATTCCCTACATGTAGGGGTTTTTGTCGAAAAATGTGGGTGTAGGGAAAAGAAGGACAGATTTTGTTAAATTCTCTAAATATAAGGAATTTTCAAGAAGGACAGAAAAAAATTTGAAATTGCGGGAAAAATTAGAAAAGTTCATTTAAAATAAAAATCCGCAGTAAGGTTTCATGCCAAACTTTTTTTCTTTATGACAGAATACTTTAAAAAGCATTAATACGGCAACGTTACCGTTTTTTCTTCGTTAACGCTAGCGCGATTTTTGCTTCGCGCGAAAATTGATAGTTTCCTGGTGATTTTCACTTTTGAAGCAAGTTTGCAAATAATTTAGTTTTAGCTTTTTTTATATTTAAATGCATACATACTTATATATGAGTTCCCCCTTTTCGACTGACTCTTCGAAGGAACTCCAGAAAAAACAAAGCAAGTATCGGAAACAAAAGTTCAATGGCTTGACGACGACAATTTTAGTGGCTGGTTGGAAGCTGTGGCTAACGATCCATTCAAATGAAAATGCGCTGCGTGCGACAAAGTTTTGAACTGCGGCAGGTCTGATTTTCAGAAGCACGCCGAATCAGAAATGCACCAAAAAAAAAAAAAAAAAAAATTAAGGCAATAAAAAAGACACCTAAAATAAACAGAGCTTTTTAAGAAAAAATCGAGTAAACCAAATGGTTCCAGAAATGTCGAATTAAGACTTAGCATGTTCTTCGCTGAGCATAATCTCGCGCTGCAAGTGGTGAACTATTTCATCCCACTCTTAAAAGAAACCGTGCCGGATTCTGAAAAAATAAAAACTCTGCCTTGCTTTCAACAGAACTGAATGTAATGAAAAAGTCTAATTTTTAGTATTTTTGCTGAATTTTTCTTTATATTGTGTTTATAATATAATAAATATGTGTACTTTTGTGTACTATACTTTGAAATAAAATTTGTTTTTATTATAAAGTGTCAAAATAGCACCAAGTCCAAAATTTAAGCAAATAATCCAAATTTGACGTTGCAAGTGCCTCATTATAATGTAAACACAGGAGAAAAAATGTAGGGAATTGTGTAGGGAAAATTTTTTGTAAGCGTAGGGAAAAGTAGGGAATTTTTTTGGGCTGTGTAGGGATTTTTTAAAAATCATTTACCATCTCTGCATGTTGCACAAGTCGTTAGAGGCCCACTCAAAGAGCTCGAAAAGGAGGTCCATCAGCATCCACCGTATTCTCCTTACGCCATCATTACCATCTTTTTCGCTCCCTTTTAACCCATATGAAGCGCGTTACCTTCGATAATAAACTGGCTCCTTAAAAACTGGCTCAACAACTTCTTTGACACCAGACCAAGCGATTTTTGGTGGAGCGGCATAAGAAATTGGTTGAGAGGTGGAAGGAAGTTGTAAAAAGCAACGGCGAATATATAATTGATTAACTCATTTATATAATTATTGTGTTTTGTTTAAATAAATGTGTTCAGTAAAAACGCTACGAACCTATCCGCCAACCTAATAATTTGTATTCTTCGATCATTTTAAATCTTATTGTGACTTGAAGTGTTTTAATGATGACTATTGTTAAAGTGGTATTTTAATTTCAGTTGAATTAGTATTTTAATTATTGGTAAAACTGAAATAAATGGCGGCAAGGAAGGCGTCTGTTGGTTGTAAACATGAATGCTTAGTCTGTTGTTGAGGACAATTCAGTTGATGGGTTTATTATTTACAATATCACACCTCTTCATGTGTATATATATATGTGTATATATATACAGAGATATTAGAGATCGCGCTACATATATCCTAACTGGAAAGTAATCAGTTAATTTATATATTAATTATATTTAATAATTAATATTATATATTTAATATATAATATTATTATATTTAATAATTTAAGAGAATTGTAAAAATAGGCAGTCCCAAAAATATCAACAACGACATCAACATGGAAAAATTAACCGTTGAAAGCAACGTAGAGCAGCCGCGACATATTCACTCTTAGTTGAAAAATAGTGAACTTGCCGTGCATTTCTCCTTAGTTGAGTTTCCTACAGGGATATTTCTTACAATGTATTTTGTTATATATTTGTGACTAGGATACTAATCACACACTTGAGGCCTATTACATACTCGGATGTATATACTTATTCATACTCTTGTGGAGTACATTCATAAAAGAATGAAATAGAAATAAATATTACAGTATTATACAATCCGCTCCATTATATAATTTGTGCTTGCTTGTGAACTTTCTAGTACTATAATCGTGCTGCAGTACATATGAGCGTATGTAAGTATGCACAGTACCGTTGCTATAGGTCACGTACTTTCATATTTACCTTAGTCACACAGAGTTTACCAGAGTCAGAGTATATCTGTATAGTTCGTGTTCAATGTACGTACATATGTATGCACGTTATTTTCGCTGACAGATGTCCTCTCTGTAATACATAGATATGAAAAACGTGACACATGTATGTATGTATGCATGTATATGTAAATCGATTAAGATATGTATGTTTCGCAATTTATTAAAAGCGTTACAAACTTCACTTAAGTGATGAGATAAATTTACACTGTTACTACGCAGGCACATATTCACATAATTTTTTTCATACACTGATGTATGTATGTATGTGCGTATAAGAGTATTTATTTACTTGTTACTTACATCCGTACAAACCTTATTGTCCTACACACCCAGTTCAGCAAAGCGTTGTGCTAGTTTTTGCTTTCGCTTGCTTATCTAGTCTTTACACGAATGAACACTTTTTCTATGTGCACACATACACACATACATATCTATACGATATATACAAAAACATAAAATTGCTCTAGTCGTTTATAATAATTTGCCATATAAAGATTAAACGAGAATTTACTTCATAAAACATGCATTCGCTTTGTCAACTATAATGAATTTAGTTTTTTCCCTCATTCTCATCTATAAAATATTTATCACCCATTTATATTCTAACAAGTTCATAAAAATCAAGCCAACGCTATTAAACTGTGGTAATTAGTTATAAATCGTAACTGCGTAAGGTTTTAATAGCAGCAGTATAATAAAAGCTAGCATACATTTAGGCGACATTAAGCTGAACTCTGGTTTGAGTTGTTTCAACGCAGCTAAGTTACATTACGGCAAATTTATAGGCGTATAAAGAAAAGTTTAACCCTTATGTGGTTGCAAACACTATGGTGGATTTCAGCTGGCACTGATGGCTGAAATTAAAGTATTTAGAATGCACACAAACTGTATTATTCAATGATGTTGGTATTTAATTGTGAAATCAAAAATTGTAAAACAGTGATTGTAATAATATTTGACGCCTTGGTTTTAATATAACTAAATACATCCTTTAACATAAAAAAGTTTGCCAGCTTTAGTTAGTCTATCTAGTTGTGGCTGTGGACTATTGTATTAAAAATAAATAATTGGCGTGTACACTTCTGTTAGGTGTTTGGCCGAGCTCCTCCTCCTATTTGTGGTGTGCGTCTTGATGTTGTTCCACAAATGGACTATTGTATTGGTTATGGAAAATTGTATATTTTTTAGTTGTTTTCCATTTTTAATTTTGGTTTGCGGTATTTTTTATATTTTTGGTTCTAAGGGGTTACATGGGTTTGAGAACAAAAATAAATAATTTATTACCATTTTCAAAATTTTCGGGTAATTAAGATATTAGTTTGGAAGATAGAGCCTAGAGAGCGAAACTATCTCTAGGTCAGCTCGTCTTGGTTCGTCGCGAGTTTTTAAGCAAATACTTTTAAATGTCGGTTGACATGACTCCTCAATTTCAATTATAAACCAATTTTGTTCAAATTTAGCAAATTTCTTCAAGCTAAGATTATGAATGAATGAATGTTTTTTTTTTATCACAAATACTTTTACAAAATATATTTATACAAAATATTTAGTACGCTCTTGTAAAGGGTGGTTAAATTTCAAGGGCCGATGTTGAATGTGAACCACACCTATACGTCAAAGACACCGTTGGACTTCTTTTTTTGGAGTTATTTGAAAGAATAGGTGTACGTCGATAAGTCAGCAACAATTCAAGAGCTAAAGGATGGGATAATTCGGCACATTATGCCTCAGCGTCATCGAAAATTTAGACCATCGGATGGAGGTGTGCCGCCGAGGCCACGGCGGCGATTTGGCCGATATTTTGTTGCATACGTAATTAAGCCATACCAATATTATCATAATCAAGATAAATGATAATAATTTTTTAAAAATATTGTATTTTATTCAAAATCAACACCGGCCCTTAAAACTTAACCACCCTTTAGATAACTCTGTCAAAAATTTGAACTTAATTTTTTGTTCGTCGTTCAAACTCATGAGCTCTATATGCATCAAAAATAACAGAAATAATTTGATTTTTTAAATCAATCGTCAATTATCCTAAAATTCCAAGGGAACTTCATTCTGAGTAGTCACGGGAAATGGCTGAATGTTCACAATTTTGGAATGAAATTGTCACCAAAAAATTTGCTGAATATTTGCCGTTGATATAGTTGAGAGTTTGGATAAAAATTTAAATTACTATATTTATTTGAAAAAAAAAATTGAGAAAATATGCGTTTTTAGTCTTCGGAACCCATGTGACTCCTTTTAATGGCAGTCATTCAAATTCAAATTCAATTCAGCGAGTGTTGTAGCTATGACATGTGAAAAATGTTGTAGAACCTATTGCAAACTGCTTTGGTGAATGTATTATTCCAGTTACACCAGAAGAAATTGGTAAGGAAACAAACGAAATGAAACTTAAAAACAAAAGTCCTCTAAATTTGATTTAATCACGGCTGAAGTACTTCGCAATCCGCCAAAAAATTGTATGACCTATTTGACCAGTTTGTTTAACAGTGCTTCAGTTTGTGGTACGCACCTACATATATACTGGGAATTCGCCAAAGTTTCCATATCTAAGGCAAATCATGCAACGAAGTGACCTCTTAGAGTGACTCCAATATCTTTGCTACCAGTAACGTTGAAGCTTTCGAAAAAAAAATATTTTTAAAACTTCTACAGTCATTTATTGAAAATAAAAGTCTGATTCTCATTCACCAATTTGTTCCAGAAAGCATCTTTCAACGCTCGATTAAATACACAGAGTTGTAAGCATCATAGAAAGCGATATGAAAAAGAAAATGTGTGTACAGCCATTTTTCTTAAGGGGGCAGATACCTGTAAAATTAAAAAAAAAAAATTGTCTATGTGAATGTACGAGTTTTCGAAAATTTTTCGAAATATAATTTTTTCGAGGCAAAAATAGTAGGAAAATTCGCCCCAAAATTCAGTTTTTTTTTTAAGCATTTTATTCCGCGAATTTTTTTTTTCATTTTTTTTCATATAGAAATTATGGCATTAATAAACAAAAAAAGGTTTTGGTTTTTTATATTCAGATCACTGACGCCGATGCTACAATGCCCGCCGATTGAGAAGCCCCTCTACGACCTTTCTGATAGAATTGAGTGTCCATCCGCCTTTTTAAATGATTAAAATAAAAAAAGTTTTTATATTATTTTGATGTATAAATAAAATGTATGCCATTTTGAAAAAAATACACTGACTTCTCCATTTTAATTAATTTTATTTAATTTTATATGGAAAAAATATGGCCGTTTACAATATCTGTCCCCTTAATGTATCGCAAGGTTTTGACAAAGTATGGCACAAAGGGCTCCTCCAAAAGCTAAAGTATAAGCTGCCAACACAATACTGTGGAGGGTTCTCGTCATGTAACATATTAATGATAGACGAAAATGATTATTCCTCTGCAAAAAATATTAACGAGGCGGTTCACAGAGCAGCATTTTGGATCCTCTGTTTAAGCTCTTGTATATCCAGGACTTACCATCGCCAAATCAGCAAATATCTGGGCATAACTCTACTTGATGCCAAACTGCGTTGAAGAGCTCATTAAAAAATGAGAAGAGCTTGACTTGAAATTAAATAAACTATATTACCTAATTGGTTGGCGCTCAAGCTTATCAATACGCCACAAATAACTTACATATTTACAAACAAACACTAAGACCAGTTTGGACTTATTGTATAGAATTCTGGGGATGCGCTAGTTAAAAGTACAACACCTTTACCCATCTTCTGTAAAACTAAGACCCGCGGAGAATAGTGAACTTACTATAAGTATGTATATAAGGAATAGCGACCTTCATTGTGATCTTGGTATACCAACTATGAGTGACCTAACGAAGCTATAGCAACTCACAAACAGCGACTAATAAATCATGCCAACGATACATCGTCCAGCTTACTTCGGCTGAGTTCTCCTCGATGATGAGCGAATAGCGATTACATTGTGAAATGCTTCTTAAAAAAAGTTAAATCATCAAATGAAGATTGCCTATAAGTATAATTTTATAGTCACTAACTGCAATTGAAAAACACTTCTACAAAATGAATAAGAATCGTTAATAAAAAATTAATTGGGAGGAAAAATTTTGACACGTCGATAGAAGACGTACCTACATATGTATGTTATATTGATATTAGTGATTAAGTATAGATACTAACTATGCCCCTGATACATTTGCCTGACTTTCGACCGTATTTTTTATTGGAAGTTTTCTGCATTCGTCTTCTATAATTTTTACGAACATAACGAATACCCCCGTAAATGTACGCCCATAAATTGGGGTTTTTCTATTCATGCAGCAAATATACTCGTATAATACACATACATACATATACAAATGTATGTACATATGTAATAGCAGCGCAATATTTTACAAAATGTTTACTATTTGTTTTTTTTTTGTTTACGTCCTTTTATTTTTTATAAATATATATTGTCCACTGTAAAAAAATTAAAATTAAAATACAAATTTAACATATTTTCATCAAAATTTCAATCTTTCTAATTAGAGTTTCTAGACAAATTCTGGGTACACATTTTTGTATCCTACAGAAAAATCATGTTGATTTCTGACCAATTTTTATTATTTATTTTATTCCAAATAAAAAAAAAATCGAGCATTAGTTATATGGAAGCAAATGCATGACACAATAAACAAAAATAATAATACATTTTTTTTAAGAATTACAAGTCACTTTAAACCGGCGATTTATTGCACCAAAATAGAATATACCACAGCACTGCATACCCAGAATTTTCCTTGAAATTATGATTAAAAAGTTTGAAGTTTTGATAAAAATATGTTGGTTTTTGTTTTTTTTTTTTTTTAATTGTGAAAAGCTTGAAATGTTATGTTATATGGTACGTTTATAAAAAATATATAAACAAAAATAAATATTATATAAAAAAATAAATAGTCAAAACTTTGTAAACTATAGCGCTGCCATTATTATGATCACAGGTGTACTTAAGTAGCAACTTTTACATTCTTTTTTGTTATGTAATGCAACTGAAATTATTATTTTCAATATCAGATGGACAGCGTACGCTCTTTCTATGATACTGGTGATACAATACGAGATGTATTCAAAAAGTATCGTGAATTTTGTGTTTTTTCAAAAGTTATTTATTTATTCATTAATATCTATTTTGTCCCCTTCAAAATAATCGACATGAGATATTATGTACTTGTGCCAACGTTTTTCCCAACCTTCAAAAAATAATTTTTTTTATCTTGTTCAGCTTCTCCTTCGAAGCCGTCTTTATCTCGTCAATCGTAGCGTAGCGTCGTCCTTTCATGGGCTTCTTCAGTTTCGGGAACAAGAAAAAGCAACAGTGGGCCAGATCTGTGGAATACGGTGGTTGTGGCATCATTAGTGTATTGTTTTTGGCCGAAAAGTCGCGCACAAGCAACGATGTGTGAGCAGGGGCTTTATCGTGATGCAAGAGCTAATGTTTGTTCTTCCACAAATTCGGGCGTTTCTGGCGGATTGCCTCGCACAAATTGCGCATAACTCGCGGGTAATATTCCTTATTGGCCGTTTTAGCCTGTGACAAGAACTCATAATGCACAACGCCCCTGCAATCGAAGAAAACGGTAAGCAAAACTTTTACATTCGACCGAAATTGGCGCGCTTTTTGCAGTCTTGGTTCGTGCCTCAGCTTCCATTGAGATGATTGAGCTTTGGTTTCCACGACATAACCATAAACCCACGATTCGTGACCAGTTATGACCCTCTGGAGCAAATTTGGGTCGTTGCAGACAGAGTCCAACATCTTATTAGCAATGTTCATGCGATGCTGCTTTTGGTCGAAATTGAGCAGTTTGCGGCGACCCAAATCATTGAAAAAAATCGAATGGCACGAGCCAATCGATATGTCTAGGTTCTCAACAACTTCTTTAACGGTGATTCGACTATTGGCCAATACCATTTTCTTCACTTCATCAATTTTTTCTTCTGTTGTTGAAGTGCTCGAGCGTCCGGCACGCCTTTCGTCGTTCACATCTTCTCGGCCTTCTGAGAACATTTTGTACCACCAATAAACGTTGCTTTAGTCCATGGTTCTCTGTATGACACAGTCAACATTCTAAATGCATCCGCGCAATTAATTTCGTTTTTGAAACAAAATTTGATACAGGTTCTTTGATCCATCTTTTTGAATAGGTAAACATCGAAGACGAGTCGAAACACGTACAAGCAAAGCAGCTGTCAACAATTAACTGAACATTCAAAATGGCCGAACTCATCGGCATGAGTAAGAGACATGAGTACCAACATATCGCCACAAAAAAATCGAAATTCGAATATAAGTAACCTGCGAAAATTCCAAATTCGTGATACTTTTTGAACACACCTCATATGCATATACTTTGCGGTTTCTGCTCTTAATAGCGGCTGTAAAATCGCTAAAGAGGTATATGGCAGTTCCAGTTTTCAGTATCTGTTTGTACGCTGATCTGTGGTGCTAAAGCTATAATTTATTAAAAATTATATTCACAAGGCCCCAAGCGATTCCAATAAATTATGCAAATATCCCACCATACGAAAATATGAAATAGAAGCCTCAAGCTATAAGTAAATGGCAAAAAGTTCAAAAATACCTGACATTGAAGATAAATTGCACTAAGCAGGTACAATTCCACGAGGATATTGAAAAATTTTAGAACTGCATATTTGACGTAAATAAAGCTGTGAATTTACAAAATGCTTCATGGCTATTGCTCGAAATCTTAAGTCTTGCGACTTAAATAGCGCCTTAGAGAGAATTTCTTACTTATTGTAATACCTGGAAAGGAGAGGGGAATAAATTTATATGTAGATACATTTCCACTAAACCAAGTTAAAACGCTTTGCGCGCGATATGTATGCGAATGCTGCAATATCTGAATGTATACCTATAAGTGAATGCCTAAGAGACTTCTGTCGACTGCAAGCTACTGACTTGTTTTCCTAAATTAGGTAAGCAACTTTTTGACAATGCGTTAAAAACACTTTTTTACCAGAGTCAATGTAATTTTTTTTGCACATATTTAAGTGGGTGCATTTCACCACACTCAAACTTAATATGCATGCACCGGTGTTTGTTTCCTACAAAGCCTTCATGTCTACAAGTACTAGTATGCTGTGCACTTTGTCTGCCACAGACATGGGCTGGGTTAAGTCAAACAAAAGCGTCACTCATCGGCGTTGATTTACGATTGTGAATTGTGGGGCGCGAATTGTGGCAACAGCGTTGCTGCATAGTGATATATGTGAGCTGTTTTTTTGTTACTGCCTGAATGCATAAGCTATGCTTTTTCTTTTATGCAGCATTTCCCAATGGAGGCGCTTTAATTTTGAAAATTTATAGCGACTAAGTATATTAATGCCGTCAGAGTTGTGGCCCTGGGGGCCATAGGAAATGTTGCAGAGTAGCACGAATTGGTATAGCAACTTTTTGGAGGGAATACTGGACCACCATTGCAGCCGAGTGCGTGGCATATCGACTAGTAATTAGAAAGAATACGACTATCAAAATTAAAACGCATGAGTTTCAACAACTTTAATACATATTTTACACAACAATTCCGACATTCATGGCTAAATCTCACTTTGAAGAAAACACTGTTTAAAAAAGATGTTTGCCAAAACCAAAAAAAAAATCCATATACCACCTTTACACCAATTATTTTTTATAGCAAAGTCAGCAACTGAGTCAAAATATTAAGACGAAAATGAAAAGAGAAACACATAAACATATTTATATTCAACACTCCAAATATTTACCTTATATTTACTTAGTTTTGAGGAATTTTATTTAATAACACTATTTGACAGGTTTTCACAACACCGGCAAATTACTTAGTTGTTTTGTTTTTGTTTTAGACTGTCGAATTATGCATTGATTTGTGTGAAGCCAATTTGCACTTCCTTTTCGGTTGTAAGCTGCAATTAATTACTTAGTGTCGGCAAGTGTGCAATTATTGGTATTCACTTAATTCAACTAAGCGGTAATTGCACATTTTGGCTAAAACTATTGACGATATTGCTTAATGCTTAAGCTATTAAAATCATTGCTGCTTTGGATTTGCGTCGGCTGTCTATTGCTATCTTATAACAGCGATTGAAATTTTGTATTGAGCCGTAGACACGCGTAATCGAGCACTTTTTAGTTGCGTGCGAATTGAATTAAGTGAGCAACACCATTTGCTATAGCGCCATGTATTTTGGATATGGCCTTAAATTTATCTGAAAATTGGTTTATTTGCAGACGTGAGTATAATAAGAGGAGAACAGAAAAAGTTTCGAGTTTTATGCTATGTTGAAAATTTTGATATGAGGCTTTTTAAAGTCAAATATTTTCGGTTCTTTTTAAATTTTGAATTTTATTTTCTAACATAAAATGCAATCAAAAAAATGTTTAAGAAAAAGTTTTGGGAAACAAATTTTTTTTTAAGTTTTTTGAAAACCTAACCTGTTTTAAAAACTTGAACTTTTGGAAAATACTTTGGAAAAAAAATTTCGTTGAAAAAATTTTAAGTTTTTCGAAAAAATAACTTTCTTGAAAAACTTCAAATTTTGCAAAAAAAAGTTTTGGTAATATAAATAATTTTTTGGAACAAAAATTTCATTGAAAATATTTAAAGTTTTTTGAAAAACCTAAAATTTTGGAAAAAAAATTCATTTAAAAAATTTAAAGTTTTTTAAAAAACTAACTTTTTTGAAAAACTTTAAATTTAGGAAAATGTTTGAAAAAAAATTTATTCAAAAGATTTACAGTTTATTAAGAAACTATCTATTTTGAAAAAATTAAAATTTTGGAAAAAGAGATTTTGAAAAAAAACGTTTTGGAAAAGACATTTTTTAGAAAAAACATTTCATTGAGAAAATTTAAAGTTTTGTGAAAAAACTTAAAATTTTGGAAAAAAAAATTTTTTGAAACCAAAGTTTTGGAAAAAAATTTCATTGAAAACATTTTAGGTTTTTTGAAAAACAAACTTTTTTGAAAAACTTAAAAAAAAAAAAGTTTTGGTAAATAAATTTTGTGAGAAAAAAAAATTTCATTGAAAAAATGTAAAGTTTTTCAAAAAACTAACTATTTGAAAAAAAAAGTTTTGGGAAACAAATTTTTTGTAAAAAAACTTTCATTGGAAAAATTTAAACTTTTGTAAAAAGCCAAATTTTTAGAAAAACTTAAAATTTTGGAAAAAAAAATTTCAAAGAACTAAAGTTTTGGAAAATACATTTTTTGGGGAACAAAAAAATTAGCAAAAAAAAGTTTTGGAAACTTTCTAACAGATTTGGGAATCTTTGTTTTTTTGTCATTTTTAAAAACACTCCCTCAGAGTTTTTTCCTTGTTTTATTCATTAATAGCTCAGGCTATGGCTAAGCGATACCTACAATTTTTCCATTTTTCCCATTAACTTTTCGAGAAGCACACCCTTTGAAATACTTCAAAGCTGATTCGAAAATTTAAACTTGATACATGTTTTATTCTCATTGCTAACATGACAGTACCTGCAACTGAGACAACTGACCACCTGATTATGGTATATTGCTTGTTTCAGGTTCTTTTTTGACTTGTTTCCTTTGATTATCAATGTCATCGTCAGATAATTAATGAATAGTGGACTACTCAAAATAATAAATTTTCACATTTGTTTCACAGTTTTTCGTAACTTCGTAGAACCTAGCTTTGGCCATGGATATGCAACGCAATCGAAATTCATTACTCAGCTCAGTTGGAAAATAGATTACATCATCATCAAGTAGTGATTACAGCTCAGGGGGAGCTTGAGCTTCGCCCACAATCCTCTTGCAAGCTGCACGGTGCAATACACTTTCAGCTCCTAATTCGTAGTTTTTTAGGTCGGCTATGACTCAGTCAAGCCAGAAGCCAGGTTAACCTTGGACGTCCTCGGATCCGAGTCGTTAGAGAGTTTGTTGCTAAAAGGATTTTTGATGGCTGTCATCCATGCGCACTGTGTGTCCTAACCATTGAAGCATTTGGGATTTAATATGTCCAGCAACTCATAGTTGTAGCGTATGGAGCCAAACACCCTTCGGAGCGCTCGAAGTCTACGACATTGTTGAATATATACACGATTTAAATATCCGAAGGTGTTTAGGTATAATCAAGACTTACCTGAGATATCAGCTAATATATAATTTGGATGTTTCCCCTTGTCATTGCGTGCGCAAAGCCATCTTATAAAATCTTGGTTGTTACGAATACTCAATGGAAGATATTCTCGTTTTTCATGGGTCAAGCAATTCAATACCTTCGACACGCACGATCCGTTTGCTATGTCTGCCTTGCGGAGGATGAATTTGGAGCCTTCCAACCGATTCAATAGCGGTTGTAATCAAATGCTTATTTACTTGTTAAAAATATTTGCATAAAAGTTAAGAAAAACTTTTGAAACAATTTTTTTTAACTTAATTATACTTTGGCGATAATTGCATTATTTTAGCTGCGTGTTGAATCGTTGCGCATGTATATATATTGCACTGTAATTCTTGTATTATTAATTTGTCTGTGTACCGCTGGCTCGTATTCACACAGATGCTGTTTTAGCCATCGTACTCGATTCGGGCGTATACTTTACGCGAGGAAGTAGAACAACAAGTAAACGCAGGTGACTGCGACACCTAAAAACAAGCTTCCACTCACATGATTGCTTTTTAATACATAATTACCACCAATACGAAGTAAAGCCTATAAATTGACAGGTGTATTTTGTACATATACAGTTGCGAACATAAATTTGCGGACATTGAAATCAAATTGCTGTTGCTGGTATTACATATTTTTCATATGCGAATATTTTGCAGTTTTTTTATTTTATTTTAGTTAATAGCCAAGTGATATAGTTTTTCGAGAAAGATGGGTTTAAATATTTTCTCGATATATTTTTAGTGGGCGATAGAAATACCCTATGAACAGAAAGAACCGGGAATGTATATTTTGTGGCAATCGGTTTAAAATAGCCAACTCCCTTCGACCATGTAGGTCTGTTTAAGTACCACTGTATACTATAGTACGGGAACCTCAGTATTTTTTTATCATGGAGACCATTTAGACGCTCTTCTGAAGCGTAGGATAGGTTTTATGCGAACACCGTACAGTTCAGTAAGAGAACCAGAAGAGTATTTTCCTAACAACCATGTTCTAGTCCTACCTGAGGTTAGAGAATTACAGAAAAGTATTCCACTGTTTTTTCCTCGTCTCCACACCTTCTGTAATATTCATGCGATACTCCTAACCTAAAAGAGTGCCTACCAAACAGCCAATGGCCGGTGACACAAGCCACGACCTTCGAAATTCACTTGGCCTTTTAGCCTGGTTGTAACAAAAGTATTTTCTTTTCAACACGAGTTATTGGCCTCTTGGAGAATACTATCTTTTTATCATTAATTTCCAATGCATCTATTTCCCAGAACCCGTATAAAACTGAACTTGAAGACAGAGCTGATATCATTTAGAGCTGCCAGGCGTTCCTCAGAAGCCTTTGATATTAGTATATCTGTCCCCATTAATTTGATAGCCGTCGGCTGTCGGAGAAGATATTTCTCGTAGTTTTTGTTCCGGCGAGTGTGGTAAGGTATACAGTTGCAGTTATAGTAATCCAGAAGTCGGACAGATAATTCTAGTCCTAATTCTTTTGAAAAAAAACTGCATATTTTTCTTCTTAGTGCCACACTCCTTACTAAACCATTGCTTTCTTCACAGTTTAGCGAAGATTTAGTGCATTTTTTGTTGATCGCTCCCTTGGCATTCTAGCTGGCTGGGGCATCTAAGTCGTTAAGGGGGTCCTCTAGTTTCTCGTCTGTTTTTTTTCGGGGTTTTCAATAATTTTTAACGGGCAAACGATCAAAATAATAAATCTCATTGTGTTCACATAATCTTTAGTAACATTTAAATGAGCTTTACAAATTTTTTGAAGACAAAATATATAATAGAATAAAAGTTATAGTGGCCGACAAGAAGACATAAAGTAAAAGAGGTGCTTGACGGTGACCAAGATTGCGGCTGTTTGGCTTATCTGATATCGAAAAACCAAACGACATTTTAATCTTCATATTTAAGACTAGCGATTGAACTAGAATTAATTCTTAATTACAAAAATTAATTTTTGTATACACTTTTGAAAATTAAATTCTATTTTTTACTTATTTTTTCTTAATT
Source organism: Anastrepha obliqua (assembly GCF_027943255.1). Classification (NCBI taxonomy): domain Eukaryota; kingdom Metazoa; phylum Arthropoda; class Insecta; order Diptera; family Tephritidae; genus Anastrepha; species Anastrepha obliqua. Next base: position 25,523,538 of record NC_072894.1, on the reverse strand, counting down.
TTTTCGCTCATAGGAAAAAAAACTATCGAAGCAATCATGATAATCCTAGTTCAATCGCTGGCTTATAATATATTAAAGATGAGGTATATATTTGAACAAGATCGGTTCAGTAGTTTTTGAAATATCGTGGTCACTATTTTGAAAAATAGTGTTTCGAGAAAAACACGTTTCAAAGTTCGCGCAGCGTTGAGCGCGCTAAGTATACCTGCTCCGTTCAAGGCCGTAACTTGTGAGCCACTTCGAATATCGAAAAATCCTTCAGCACATACTTTTAACACATGTTGTAAATGTGATTTATGAAAAAAAAAAATTCGATATTTTCGACCCAAGAAACTAGAGGACCCCCTTAAGACATAATAAATCTTATTTTTTAACTTGGATCCATCCGTGTAAAAATTTATCTCCCCCCTTCTCCATGGTCTTTGACAGGTTGTTATACTCGTTTTTAAGAGCCTGTCGAAGGAGAGTTTAAGGAAAGAGTAATCGATTTCTTGTTTATAAATACTCATAGTATGAAGCATAGAAGCGTGGCCGAACCGCTGGGACTTTCATAGTGCTGAGTGCTTGCTCAAGTGTTTTCCTACCGAATTTAGAGCAGGCAAGTTGACTAGAGTCTAGAGCGTTTTATTTGGTCTGATTAACGATTCGACTAAGCCTCCGCACCACAACGAGGTTCCTACCATCGCGAAGGAAGAGAATTACGTGTGATAGAAGTACATATATTTCGATAACTATAAACAAAAAAAAAAGAAAAATACGGATTTCTTTGATTTAATTAATTCCTCTATATACTATATTACACTCTGGGAATCTGGCCTTCGTACTACGTGCCACTCGCTGGTGAAGTCCATTTGTTCTGTGTGTTTGGTCGTGGGCTGTGTGCCACTTGTTGCTCGGAGCCTTCGTATCCATGAGCGAATTAAATCTTCACTTGCGGCTTCAAGTAAAGTTAGAATATTACAAATGAGTTTCGAATGCGCCCGCACGTTGTTCACCCGTCCACTGCGGCATCGTGACTAAACAACTCGCACGAATAACGAAGTTAACGCGATCCGCTTTCGGCTCGTACGCTGAGCGGTTAGAGAGAGACTTTAAATTTAAAACCTAATTCTGTCCCCGAACATCCTGTATATTTGGCGTTTGAATTGAACTTGTGTAGAGTTTTTATTTTTTTTTTTTTTTGTGGATGAGCGCAATGATATGTCGGTAGACTAAAAAACTGCTACATCCCTCGGCTTGGAATCATCGCTCCCCCTGGAACCGCTTTCGTATTACTTCAGAGTAATGCTCCATCCTCCTCTTTACAAGACCTATGCTTGTCTCCCTGCGCCCAGGTCTAGAATTCTCATCAGGAGATTTTTTTTCCGCGAAACCACTGATGATTTCCCACGCTTTCTCGCTGCTTGAGATCTTGCCGATTACATTTCCAGTGGTTAAGTGACCAACTGCCTTCTCCAGCGTTTGAGTTCTTGTTCCCAACGCTTCCATTGAAAAAGGTGTGTTCGCATTTCCCTATTTTGAACAGGTATTTCTGGAAATACGCGTACCTCAAAAGCATTAGAGTTGTATAAAAATTGACTTCAACGAAGCTGTACCATTTAGTGATGTTTTTTTTTAGCTTTGCCGTCCATCTATCACGTGTTTCCTTTCTCCAGCGGTCTTGCCATAGCCTTAGCGTTTCATGCTTTAATTCGCGCGCTGCAAGAGTGCTTACTCTTTCTTCCAATCTCTCGTTCTTTAATGCCAACAACTTTTTTCTCTCAATGGCTAGTTAATCTATCGGTTAACCGCTTATCACTTGAACAGCTGACACTGTGCGGTATGCAGACACAAGTCTCAGAGGTTGTAGAAAAAGCTTCCATTATTCTATATTTTGCTTAAATACTGAGTGGTTGTGTGGAAAACGCTTTATGAAGTATGTTTATACTAAAAAAGTAAGCAAACAACTGCAATCTTAGGGCTGCTAGTGCCTATAATTCTTCAAGTGCAGTCATTTGCATGCCCGCAACTGTATATTATCCCGTACAGGCTGAGCGCATGATACTGAATTTTTGGCGCGCGTGAATTATCTAAATTACAAAAATGCTGCGTGCACAATAATTTTGGTAATTGCTAGATACTTGTGCCAAGATATATGTACATATGTGTATGCGTATATCTACATGTGAGTGCGATTTAGGCAATTTATTAATTTAACTTCAATTTTGCTAACTCTGAATAAAACAATATTGAGCATTCGATTTTTTTTTAATTTCCTGAACTTGGAAATCGTACGTTGTACGTAAGTGAATTGAACACTGAAATATCCGGACAAAAAGTTTTGAATGTTCGCTTTTTTCGGTGTTACAAAGCTTTGCGATTCTTGAGAAAAACGCGATTGAGATATCATGGAGAACTATGCGCATGCGCGACATTGTTGTGACTACTGGCAACTGCTTATGATATCACAAACACCTAACCAAACATATATTTGTTACTTATTTTAATTTTCAACTTTTTTTCATTTCGTAATTAGATACTTTAATACACAATTTATATCTGCGACTGCTTTACTTCCATTCTTTATTAATAATAAACGCTTTGTTATTATTACCTTTGGGTCATTATACTAGTTATGATTCACTTCATGGAGAATTTCTGAAGTCTGCGGAAACTTACTCACATACAAATACCACCTGGATCAAAAAGTTCTCGGAACAGGCGCCAGGTGACGCTCTAAGTCAACTGATTTGAGTTCTGTTTTTTTTTTTTTTTGTTGGGTGGAACTATGATTAAAACTCCAACGAAAAATGTATAGCCATTCCTTGATATTTGTAAAAATTTCACCGTCTTGATTAAATATACCTCGTCACGTCTTTTCGATTTCTTAGAGTTTGAATAATGGATTTGAATTTGCAACAACGAGTTTTTATTAAACTTTGCATTAAAACGGGATTCAATAGTGTGAAACCTTAGAAATGTTGAAGACTTTTTCAATAATGATACTTTAAAGAAAACAGCGGTTAACGAGTGGCTTCAACGCTTCAGAAGGCTGATGAAAACATCAATAAAGTAACAAGAAGTTCATCAATAACCGCAAATTAACCTTCAGAGAGCTGCCAGAGTAATTGAACAATGCTTATGGATCCGTTTAGGACTTTGTATAAGTAGGTAATGATTCTGATACTGCCGAGTTGGTCCAAAGGACCTGAATTTCATGCAAATAATGGACTCCGTCGATATCGTCAAAGACATGATTTTCAACATTCAACATTACTGGAGACGAGAAGTGAGTTTATGAGTACGACACCCAATCCAGCCATTAGGGAGTGAGTGCAAAGCTTTGAATAAGTCAAGATCAAAAACCACGTCATTTTCAGTCAAAAAAGAAAATAATGTTCACGGTTTTAATGAACAACTGGCACAGTATACCAAACATTTTTGTCAGAAAGTCAGGCGGTTAATTAAAACTATTACTTGTGCGGCCGTCGTAGCCGAATGGGTTGGCGAGACTACCAAGCGCGAATACGTATGTTCGATTCTCCATGCATGGGATAACAAAATTATTGAAAACGTTTTTTTTTCTAATAGCGGTCGCCCCTCGGCGGGAAATGGCAAACCTCCAAGTGCATTTCTGCCATAAAGTCGGTTTAAAGCTGTTGGTCCCTCCATTTGGGGAACACATAGGAGGAAGAGATCGGCCAAGCACCTAACAAAAGTGTACGCGCCAATTATTTATTTATTTTTATATTTTATTTGGAAGATTTGAGACGATTACGTGAGCAATGACGCTAAGGAAGAAAGGATTTGTGAGAAAACAACTTAAGGATTTTGCACCATGATAACGCACTGTAGCACAGTGCCATTATTATCCGTGGACTTTTGACCAAGAACAAAAAGAATACCATTCAACAGCCATCTCGAATTCACCTGATACGGCTCTCTGCGATTTCTTTGTTTGATCGAGTCAAACACCACTACTCCAAAAATATTGTTCCGAGAAGGCTTCGAGCGCTGAATCAAACACTGGCATAAGTGCGTTGTAGTTGATGGGAAGTACTTTGAAGGTACTTTTGCGGAATAAACTTGTATTTTGAATTTTCTAAATATATATTGCGGGAACTTTTTGATCAAGGTGGTAAACTCAACAATAAGTACTTTTAATAATAACCAGTAGATATGTTTCTTAGTTTTAAAAGCGGCGCAGGTGTGGCCTCATTGTGAATTATCGCAATTAATTGTGGCGTTCAAAGTGAATTTGTAACACTCGCTTGTAGGTCAGTCTGTGGGAAAAAATTTACAAATAGACAGTTAAGAAACTGGCTGCTTAGAGGGAATTATGAGAACTTTATATATAATTGGCTATGTAAATGTAAATTCATACGATTCGCAACGGTAAGCGTATCAATTTTCTGCATCATTAGCTGAACAAAGGGAAGTATTACTAATAAACACCTGTTTAAATCATTTCGGAGTTCGACTATGAAGTGTGGCTGGATTTACATCTATGACACTGAATCTCAGCATACGCTAATTATTTATACTGGGTGTTTTTTTAAGAGTTTGAGCACTTCTAATGATATGGAAAACAGAAATATTTTTATTATAATTTGGTAGATAATTTTATGGCATTTATTTTTTGAATATAATATTCGGCATGTGTCTGCTGCGGTCGAAAATTGGACTAATGGAATGAACCTTGTAACTCGTAGCCGTGGCGGACACTATTTCGACTACTCTTTGCAATAAATCTGGCCGTATGGCGTCAACGGTGGCTTGAATATTGCAATAAATGGATTGTTAAGTGCACTGGTGCGCTGTATGGCAGGTTGCGTGTCTTGTTGGAACCAAGATAGTCGATTTTTAGCTGATTAATTTTTGGAAAAAAAATTTTGGCAAAAATTCGAAAGCACTTGCCATATACCGTAACGGCAACACCTTTCGCATTTCGAAATAATTTTTTTTTATTAAAAGTATAAACAGAATAATGTTTAGAAATTACAACTAGTACAACTAAATGAGGATACTAACGAGCGATTCTTATTGAACATATATAATAAAAAAGGAAAAGCTAAGACGCCTCAATATTTATAAATTCATTATGAATGTATAAATATATAAGGTACAGCTGCTACTGGGTGCCCATCTGGTCTAAAACTGTTGTACGCTTGAGTCGCCGACGATGAGTATTTGGCTGGAGCAACGCCAATACTTCAGCGTTGACATGTGTACTTAAACGTTTTCTATGAGGCATGGCATACCTTTTCGCCACGTCAGTGACGAGCAGCATACCAAGATCACGATGGAAGTCGAGATTTCTCACATAGTATGGAGCATTGCCGATGTTGCGCAACCCTTTATTTTGGAATAGTTGGATGATAGTCATGCAAGATTCGCTTGATCATCCCTATAGCTGAACGCCATACGTCCAGACCGGTTTAAGAATTGGATTATATAGCAGTAGTTTGTTGTTCGTTGACAGAACAGAGTGTCTGCCAATAAGATAAAGAATGTTTTTTGTTTTTAATTCCAGCTCTTCACGCTTTTTCTTGACATGCGCTTTCAAACGCAATTTACCATCAAAGCATATTCCAAGATATTTTGCCTCGTTGACGTACGGTATATTTACGCTGTTTATGTAGACGGGCCGAATACAATGTGCACTGATTTTGATTTATTTAGTTTGATACGCCATTTTTTTGCCCATGTTGAAGTAGAATTCACCGCTGATTGTAATTTCGTCGTTGTAGTCTCGATTAATTCTTCAACTGCTAGGATAGCCGTGTCATCTACAATTTTGCGGTGACGTGTTGCTCGTGGATCGGTAAGCCATGCGTAACAAGAGGTATAGGAGAGGGCCTAGGATTGCCGATAAATCTTGAAAAAAAAATTTGTTTCGGGCGAACAAAAAAATACGTGTCTCATTATTTTGACCAGAGAGCAACATATTTGAGTTACATCGAAATCGAAGAACATGACCCGAATAGCCCGGTTGAATTGAAATGGAAAGCATCTCTCTTGTTTTCTATAATCGGCAAAATTCGGGTCAGTAACAGTCGTTCAAAAAGTCGGTCGCCGTAGCCGAATGGGTTGGTGCGTGATCACCATTCGGAATTCACTGAGAGGTCGTTGGTTCGAATCTCGGTGAAAGCAAAATTAATAAAAACATTTTTCTAATAGCGGTCGCCCCTCGGCAGGCAATGGCAAACCTCCGAGTGTATTTCTGCCATGAAAAAGCTCCTCATAAAAATATCTGCCGTTCGGAGTCGGCTTGAAACTGTAGGTCCCTCCATTTGTGGAAGAACACCAAGACGCACACCATAAATAGGAGGAGGAGCTCGGCCAAACACCTCACAGAAGTGTACGCGCCAATTATTTATTTTTTTTAACAGTCGTTCAAAAAGTTTGGACAGCATTGTAGCCGAGAAATAGGTCGATATGGAAACACATCATTTGGCGATTTTCCGGTTTTCAGAATCATAATTACTTCTGCTGTCTTCCAGTACATAGGAACATATTTTAACAAAAAACACAAATTGATCAATTGAGACAGACAAGTAGCACAATTATTGGGCAATCTCTGAAGAATATCTGCAGTTATGAGGTCGAAACTAGGCGTTTTTTTGGCTTTCATTTTGACAATTTCGATCATTACTTCTTCGCTACCACTACATCTTCTAATTGCAGTTGGAAGTACTGCCTGTCGGTGAAGTTATTAAATAGGTGAGCAGACGTTTCATTTAGTAGATCGAAGCCTTTGGAATAGAAAGATGGCTTGCGGGAATATTTTTGAAGACAAAAAAGTCAATCAAATCAGGTATTTTTTTAGTGTCTGAAGGCCTCGACAGAAACGGAAGTTGTTTGAAATTCCTCAGCGCTGAGTTGGTCTTCCAAGTGGTGAGTTATATTGTTTTTTACGAGAACGACGCTGCCACCTCTTGCACAATTGTTGGGGTGAACAGTATGGTATAGGGAATAATGTTTAAAATTCAAATATTTATGTATTGTTTGGAAGAAAGTTCAGAAATAAGAACTAATGATGCCGATAGCAATCTATGAACTTCGCGAGCAGATTAATTTTCTTCAAGGTAAATATTCAATTTGGAAACGTTGCGCTGGCGTTAAAGGATTCTTAATCACTTGCCAAACCTTACTGAACAGGAATATCTGCACAGGTCTCCATTCTCAGCTGTCAAACCATCATTATCGATATCGCTAGTTGTCATGCAGCTAAAAAAAACACCCCATATTAATTCAAGGCCATGAGTCAGGTATTTTAAAAATAAGCATCACTATTTCTTTGAGAATTGGAGTGCAGGAGAAAAATTCCCATGTATTAATCAAATTTAAATTTTTTTAACCAACTGTTCCTAAATAAATTAAGATTTTAATTATAAGATTATTTATAACTTTTTTTATGCATTTTATGTTGGTTCATTAATGCTTATAGGGCAGCTATATAATGAGTTTAGTATTTAGACGCACTCGTACATACGAAAATCGTTAAATTTTTTAATCAGCATTGCAGGCCTTTCTCATTTCAGGCTTTTTGTTTTTAAGCATTTGGAGTTCAATAATACGAATATTACTATTTTATATGTCTGGCTAAGACACATCCGCTGTTGTCAGGCGCCAACTGAGTTTTCCATTGGAAAGTTCTATATATAATATTTATGCATAAACTTAGCCAGAATATTTTGATGTGCGAGTCATGTGAGTATTGTTTACAGTGGCCCTACAAATTCATCTCGGCAAAGGTAGGTAGGTAGGTAGGGTGGTTGTCGCAAGACACACTTAGACCTTCAGCAGGTCCATTGTGATACCACTGGAGCTTATCCTTACTCTACGTGTTCCTTTTCAAACCATCCGGTTGCTTTAATAAACGAGCAGAGCTTCGTTAGTTTTAGATGGGCTATGTCCGCTACATCGGTTAGAAATGCTGTATCGAGAGTGCGCAGCCTTCTCATAGCTAGGCTTTCACACTCACATAAAAGGTGTCTGACTGTTTCCTCTTCTTCTGTATTAAGACAGCTTCTACAGAAATCGAAGTAAGGGAGTCCTAACCTTCTAGCGTGGCTGCCTATTAAGCAATGACCAGTTAAAACACCTATCATTTTTCTTATAGATTCTCTGTTGAATCGTAGCAAGATCTTCGATCGACCGCTGTTCCAGTTCGGCCATGTCTGTCTGCTTAGTTCGCATGTTGCGAGGTTTTGCCAGATTGTATTTACCTTTTTGATGGTTTCCCTGTCTATAAGTAATTTACAAGTGGCTATGGGCATGGGTATCAGCGCCTTATCCGGTTCGAGACCGAGCGTTGTACCGGTTCTTGCGAGTTCATCCGCCTTACAATTTCCTGCAATGTTTCTGTGGCCTGGTACCCAGATAAGGTGCACCTTGTAGCACTTAGATACGTCATCTAGTAGTTTAAAACATTCTAGAACTGTTTTTGACGAGTGTGTTTTTGATTCCAGCGCTTTTATTGCTGCTTGACTGTCCGAGTAAATGAAGACTTCATTTGCGGATAATACTCTCGTTTTTATCTCTTTAAGCCCTTCTTTTATGGCAGTGACTTCCGCCTGAAATACACTGCAATGATCAGGCAAGCGAAATGATTGGCATACTCCGAGTTTGTCGGAGTAGACCCCTCCGCCTACTTGATTGTCTAGTTTTGAGCCATCTGTGTAGATGTTTAAGTCATTTATCTTGACAATGAGCCCGTTATCCCATTCCTCTTTGGAAGGAAATACTGTGACAAAGGATTTATCGAAATTGATGTCCTTGGTCTTACAGAAATCCGTTGTGCTGGGAATGCAGGGGAATTGTTCCAAAATTGAGGAGTGCCCTCTTTGGTACGTTCTGAGTAGGCCGATTTCTCTTAGTCTGAGAGTTGCTTTGGCAGCTGTTTGCTTACCGTACTGCTCTATTGGTAAAATGCTAAGAATAATATTTAGTGCATCTGTGGGTGTGGTTCTGAGGGCCCCGCAGATGCAAAGACTGGCCATTCTTTGTACGTGTGCCATGGTTCTTTTGACGTACAATTTATCTAAAGCTGGCCACCATACTAATATGCCGTATGTTAGGATTGGTCTGACAATTGCCGTGTAAAGCCAGTATACGATAGATGGGGAGAGACCCCAACTTAGTCCTATTAGCTGTTTACAAGAGTATAGTGCTATTGTCGCCCTTTTTACTCTATCTTCGACATTTGCCTTCCATGTTAGCTTTCGGTCTAGTATTAGACCTAGGTAGCGGGCCTCATCACTGAATGACAGTGCCGTTCCACCTAGAGTCGGAGGAATTATATTTGGAATTTTGTGTTTCCTGGTAAATAGGATGAGTTCAGTTTTATTGGGGTTGACGCTTAGCCCATTTGCTTTTGACCAGTTTTCAACCAAGTTCAGTAAATCCTGCATGATTTCTATGAGTGTATTGGGGAATTTCCCCCTTACTACCATTGCAACATCGTCCGCATATGCTACTACGTGTTGTCCTCTCTCCTCTAGGCTCTTTAGCAATGAGTTTAGTGCCAGCACCCATAGGAGAGGGGACAGCACGCCGCCTTGAGGTGTTCCTCTGCTAACTTTTTTCTTGATCTCTGAGGCCCCTAGGGTTGCGGTCACAAATCTGCTCAAGAGCATGTTTTTGATGAACTCAACCAGAGCTCCAGAGATCCCGAAATCCGTCAGTGCCTTTATTATGGTATCCGGTAGGATGTTGTTGAAAGCGCCCTCGATATCTAGGAAGGCTACCAGTGTGAATTCTTTGTTATACATTGACTTCTCGATTTCTGTAACAAGTGAGTTAAGTGCTGTTTCGGTTGATTTCCCTTTACAGTACGCATGTTGTGAGATGCTGAGCTTATTAGGGCTGATGTTAGCCCTAATGTGTTCTTCTAGAATTCTTTCTAGTGTCTTTAGCAGAAAGGAGGATAGGCTTATTGGCCTGAAATCCTTAGGTGTTGTGTGTGAACTTTTTCCCGCTTTGGGGATAAAGACCACTTTTACCTCTTTCCATGTTGATGGGACACTTTTCAGTTTCAGAGCGGCCTTAAATATGGCCGTCACCCACTCCATGATGTAGTTGAGTGAATGTTGTATTTGGGCCGGGAATAATCCATCTGGGCCCGGTGATTTGAATGGTTTGAACGTGTTCACTGCCCAGGTTATCCTAGCTTCAGTGATTATTTCTTCAATGTCAGAGTTTGGTCTTTCTGTACCATTGTTGATTAACACGTTAGATGATTCGTTGCTGGGAAAGTGTGTGTCCACTAGCAACTTCAGAGTTTCGTCACTCGAAGTAGTCCAACTCCTGTCCGGTTTTTGGAGGTATCCGGTGGTATAGTGTTTTTTTGAAAGGATTTTGCGCAGTCTGGAGGCCTCTGTGGTTCCTTCGATTTCTCCACAGAACGTTCTCCAACCAGACCTTTTCGCTTTCCTAACTTCTTTTTTGTAAATTTTTAGCTTAGTGTAGTAGCAGTCCCAGTCTTTACTCTCTCGTGTCGCTTTCGCTCTATTAAACTGTCTTCTGCTGTCGTTTCTTAGTGTAGACAGGTCTTCTGACCACCAGGGCGGCTTTTTCTTCCCCTTATACTTAATTAAGGGGCAAGCCTTGTTTAGCGCAGTTCTACAGACCTCCGTAAGGATTTGTACGTGTTCGTTCAATGATTCTCTGTCTTCAATAGTAATATTTTGGGAGTTTGGAAGTCTTTCCTTAAGTTCCCGTTTATATATATGCCAGTTGGTGTTTTTCAAGTTCCTGCTGGCGGGCGGGGCCTGTGAGTTTTTTCCCCCAAATTTTATTTCTATGTAACGATGATCGGAGTATGAGTGTTCATTCAGAACCCTCCACTGCGTCATCTTTTCGTAGAGGGTTTGACAAACTAGCGTAATATCAAGAACTTCTTGTCTATTGCGCGTAATAAATGTAGGTTCGTTGCCTTTGTTACACACTAAAAGCTTACTACATATAATATAATTAAAGAGAGACTCACCTCGTTCGTTTGTATCCGAGCTCCCCCATACGGTATGGTGGGCATTGGCATCACCTCCTAGGGCTAGTTTGCGGTTGTGTGCTTTGCAGTCTTCCACAAGGCTTCTTATTAGCGGCGACGGCAGTGGACCTGTGTCGTCTCCGGCAAAGTAGAACGAGGTTAGCCAGATGTTGCTTCCGCTCACTTCCCAGCTAACCGTCGTGGTATCTGCGTTACTGAAATTTTGAATCATAAATATATTAAGATGTGCTTTCGCCATTATGCATGCTCTTTTAGTACCTTCACCATTGGTCTTGTATACTTTATACCCTGATGTCCTCAGACCGCAGATTTCGCCATTCCGTACCCAGGGTTCCTGGATGAGGACTACGTCCGGCTGATCTTCTGCCAGACGCTCCAGGAGGGCAAGGCAGGCTTCTTTACAGTGATGAAGGTTTATCTGTAGAAGATGCATCAGCTGTTAGCGTAATGTCTGGGTCTTCTTTGCTTTCGCATAAAAGTTCCCTTTCGGAATACTTACGCTGTTGTGTGTGGTACTTACCCTCCCGTTCGAAGTACAGCCTCCCTAAGCCCATTTCTGAGCCTGAAGAGGCGTATTCTTCTTCGGTGGGCCGGTCGTCTTCGCTCATTGGCTCGGTTTCGCTCATGGGTTCTGGTTCGCCCATGAGCTTTTCACCTTCCTTAGTGGCGAGGAACTCAATTGCATCTGTGTCTGTTTTGTAAATGTGAAGCTTCACCTTTACGAAACCGTATCTCAGATGCCCATCGCATTTCGCTAATGGTTCGATTGAGTTCTCTGTGAGGAGCAGGAGAGCCTGCATGGTGGCGCGCTTCTGCTCTTTCGATTCTTCCGCGCTATTTTTGCTGGTGAGAGTTTTGACATACCTCCATTCCTGCGTTGGGATGTCCGGATTGCAGACCCGAATGAGCTTCATAATTTCATCCGGGTCTTCGACGGTTGAAGGTAACCAAACCCTTGCTCGCGGCCTGGACGGAATATCCTTCCTGTCCACGACCACTAGCTTGGCATTTGGGTACACTTCGCCGACTTTGGAGATGGCCTCTTTATACAGTTGAACCGATCTCTCATCGTCGCAAGCTATAATTTTTATCTGGCCTTGGTGCCAGCCTAAGTCTTCGCACGCAGGCGGGGGACCGGGGTTCTCCAGAATAACTTTCAGTGCCACTTTCGTCAGCTCGGCCTCGATCCATTTCCACTGGGCTCTGGGAATCATACCTTCTGGGTGGTTCTCGTCCAGGACTCCTATGATCAGGCGGTCTTTTGCAACCTCCGCAAATGATCTTCTGGGCGTCACGCCCATTGATTTGTGCCTTTTTGCGTTTGGCTTATTTTCCTCCGAGGACCGCTGTCGTTTCGGAGCCGATTGTGTTGGCTTGAAGTCAGGGTTGAAATCAGGGATGATCGCTTTCGCTCTATCAATCGCCTCTTTCAACTCCTGTGTCATTTCACTTTCCTTTGGGTGAGTTTCGTGCACCCTCCTTAGGAGCCTAGCCGCGTTTCTGCGATCCTGGTAGCTCGCTTTCGCTGGGTCTACCACCCTCACAAGCGGCCATCCTTCGGTACCGGAGCTAGCAGTTGCATTGCTTCCGGTCGGGACCGTTTTTGGGGGCTGAATCGCAGTTGACTGCCGGGCCAGTGCCCCCCTACTTGTACTTGGACCTGTGTCCAGTCCTGAGTACGTGTCAGCTGTCCTCGCTTTCGCTGAGGCTGTCGTTGCGTGTTTGGATCGACTTATTAAGCCGATGGATGGCGTTTTCTTTGAGCTCGGTGCAACCGTTGCTCTTGTTGCGGAACTGTTAGTTCCTGTCGGTCTATTAGAAGGAGGACCGATCTCCTTTTTTTTATTTATTTTTTTTAAGTCTGCTTGCATTTTGGACCCACGAGTGTCGGAGAAAGGATGTCCGCCCGTGCATAGCTCCGAACTACACGGGTAAGGCTAATTATTACGGAGGGCGCCAGTTATCCGTAAGCTCCGTTCGAGACTTGGTTATTTTATAGAAGGGCCCCAAGCCTGACAGATTCTCGGCACGGGTCGCATCACACCTTAATCCAGCCCTTCACCCCCGACCACGTTAAAGGTACTTTGAGTAGTGCTGTACTATTGAGGAGTATCGAACCCTACCCATAGTACCCTTAACTTAGCTAAGTACCTCCTGAAAATAGGAAAACTGTGGTACTTATTACCAGCTGGCACCCTCGGGGAGGGTTCAGTGGAGGATTTTCGCCAGCCCATCTCGGCAAATAAATGGAACTAATTTTGAAATCGATTAATTCCAAATATACCAGTGATAATAGCAATTTACTGAAGTCGCTCTTTTTCAGAAAACTTTTTTCTTGAAAACTGTATAACTTCCTTCATATTAAAAATATTCTTAATATTTAATTATATATTCGGATTCAGGAGTAGTCAAGTTCTACAGATAAGACATTTTACTTAAACTTGTAGAGTAGTTTTGGTTGGTTGCGTGAAGTGGAGATCTACCAGGAATCCAATTAGCGCTTCCGCACCATTTTGTTGCCACATCCTTGCTACTCACAAGTTATACGGTTAGTCCTTCCCGACTATATGCAGTCTGTGTGATTGAGAAACCTCGTAAGGTTGTTTAGGTCTATACCAACCAGCTCTTCGAGGTTTTCAAAAAGCCGCTTGCCAAAGATTAACATCCTCGCCTTACATAGGGTAGGACATCCCTAGGTGAATGTAGTGTAAGCTTTTAAATGCGAAAGCAATTCATGCAAAAATCTTCAAATAATCTGTTCACCCACTTCGAAATAGTGGTTTCGACTAGAATGCCAAGGTGCTGTAGAAAATTTGATAATTGAACCTTTCAAATAATTCTTTGCACTATGGAAGCAACTGGTCATGGTTTTCAAGACCCAAAAATACATCTGCATTTTTTACTTAAATATCAAACAATTTTTAATTATTATTGTAGTTATTCACTGATCGATGCGTTTGCCTCTTATGGCTCACAGTGTATGTTAGTGCATGCCTTTCGATGTTGGTTTCTCAGCTATTACCAGGCACTTTTTAGTAGATCACGAGAACAACTTTTACATTTTTCCATAAAAATTAATTTAGACTGCCTTCAGCGACATGTTTACGATCACGACAAACTAATGTAGTCATTTTTTCCCAACAATCTAAACAAAGTCATGAAACCAATTTGCAGCAGAATTGCCACAAGGCAATGAATAAGCGAAGGTGGTGTACGCAGGCGCTCTAAATATGTGGAAAAGTGCGTGCAGTTTCATACAAATTATGTGCATTCTACTCTACACAAAATCATAGATATTTTACTGAAAGCTCTAAATTAATTAAGTTGTAGCTGTGTTGGGGAAAATTAGCTCTCGCATGTCATACACATTTTTGAACTACGTCTATAATTAAAAGGTCTACGATTACCTTGTTTTCTATTTCGCTACACACCTGTCCAATTCTTTGGTTTGTCATCAATTTAGAAATTTTTTTTTGTAATTTTTTATTTACAATGCGTTTTGCGCTGGATATATTGAAGTAATTACTTGGTGGTGTACTGCTATGTAATTAACGGTTAAGTATACCACATGTTGTACTAGGTCAAGGTGATTTTTTCCCAACTTGGCGACAATAAAAAGAAATAAATACAAAAACAAGCGAAAAGATAAATGACAGCAAAGACAATGGGAAGCACAGGTGAAAAATTCGTGCAAACAACGACACAAAACAAAAGTAACCGTGCATGAAGTAACGTCAGCAAAGAATTGAATAAAAAAACTTATGAAACAAACTTCGAACGGACTGATCCGTTTTGTTATTCATGTTGAATTTTGTTCGCATTCATTTGTACTAGTTCGTCGCACAAAAACTATTGGTTACGTTACGTAAATAAATATATGTACATACATACATACATACAAATGTGTATTGACTTATTGAGTTGAACTACTATTTTATCATCATTATTTGCCGACAAGTTGTTGAAACTCACTTAGTTACTATTTAACTCAAAATTGGCAGTAGATAAAATTAAGAAGTTTCTACAAATTTTAGAGCTATTATTGAAATATTTAAAGGGAAACAATTTTTTTTTCATAAAATGTTAACATAATCCTTTAAAAATATGTCAAAAAAAATTTAGAACGCAAATTTAAGTATTTCTTATATAATATTCGAATAATAATAATAATTCGAACATTTTTCAAAACATAATTTTCTCGAAGCAAAAATAGTAGAAAAATGTGCTCCAAAATTGATTTTTTTTAAGCATTTTATTCGGCGAGTTTTTTTTCCATTTGTTTTTAATGCATATAGAAATTATGACATTAATAAACACAACAATTTTTGGTTTTTTGTATTCAGGTCGTTGACGCCGATGCTACAATGCCCCCCGATTGAGAAGCCCCGCTGCGACCTTTTATGACTAAAATTTTGACCCTAAATGACTAAAATAAAAAATAAAAAAAATGTATATTATTTTAATGTATAAATAAACTGTGTGCCAAATTTGAAAAAAATATATTGACTTCTTCATTTTAAATAATTTAATGAAAATCAGGGAAAATATGGCGTTTACAGGTATCTGTCCCTTTAAGGGGTTACATGGGTTTCGTGCAACATCTCAAGAATATTATCCTAAATTTTCAAGTCGATCCAAATAATAGTTTCGGAGATACAGCCTTTGGAAAGCGTGCTATCCAAGCCAATTTTGTTGTTTCCCAAAACTTTAAATGCGTTTTTCTCGGAACCGTGTTTTCAAAGTCGGTTGTCAAATGTTCTCGAAAACTACTCAACCAATCTTGATGAAATTTTACACAGGTGTTCAACATACAATATAAGGATTTTTTTTCAATTACAACTATTTAAAAAAAAACAACAAAATGTCAAGCAAATTTGACCGAAATTTTCATTTTTCTGGAAACATGTCTGCCAAAATTCCAATTTTTACTATTTTTTTTTTCTTTCTTTCGTTCAAGCACGAGTTTATGGTCTTAACTAAAACACTTATTTTTGTTTTTCCATTTTCGATGATCCTGTCAGGAGTTTTGCTGACAACGCGGACGCAGCTTTTTTTCGAGGGGTCATCGGAAATGACGTCACAATGCAAGAGTTTTAATTTTTTTTTTTGAAAATTTCAGAAATTATTCTTTAAATATGTGTCCTTAAGACAGAAAAAAGTTTTAATTTAATAAATCATTTTTTACATAAAAAAAAATATTTAAAATTAGCCCTTTTTTACCCGACGAAACCCATGTAACCCCTTAAATAAAAGTAAGGTGCATCGTTTTTACTCTAATAACCGAAACAGGATTGCAGAAGGATGCCCCAGTGGGGGTCTTGGAGTAAGTTCCTTCGTACACACATATATACATATAAAGGGTGCTTGCGCACTTTATTAGATGTTTGGTCGAGCTTCTCCTCTTATTTTTGGTGTTCGTTTTGATAATTTTCCACAAATGGAGGCACTTACAATGTTCTGCCGCCTCCGAATGGCAAGAGGTGTTATTTTGATATTCAAAGAAAAATGCTATTTTTTAATATAAATGATTGGATGTTTATTTCATTATAAAGAGGAAGGTATGCCGTTAATAATGGAAAATAACATCAGTCAAATGACCACCACGACCACGCTTACAGGACAATATCCTTTTTATGAAATTTTCCATAACCGAATTGCAAAGTGCGTGCTCTATGTCCTCGATAGCCTGACGAATTCCATCCTTGCGGTCTTGAACCGACCCTGGGCAATTGGCGTAGACTTTCTCCTTCACGTGGCCCCGAAGAAAAAAATCACAAGGAGGTAAATCACAAGATCTCGGTGGCGAATTGTGATCACCTCTTCGAGAGATAATACGGTCTGGAAACTTTTCCCGTAAAAGATCAATGGTTTCGTTGCCTGTGTGGCACGTTGCGCCGTCTTGTTGAAAATAAACGTTGTCCAGATCAATACCATCCAATTCTAGCCATAAAAAATGGTTCATCATCTCTCAATAGCGCAGTCCATTCACCTGTAACACCTGTTATTGGAAAACCCTTTATTATCAGCGGAAAATGTCAAGAAGAAAATGTGCTGATTCTGCCTATTTCAATGATTCCTTCAAATTGTCACATTCAATTTCAAGCGACATATCACCTAGTTATTATAACAAGCAAAGCCCAAAGACTATCTTTGAAGGTGATTGGACTAAAATAGGAAAATCTATGTTTATTCCTATGACCAGCAATATGTGGCTTGCTTATTCGTTGGATGAATTATCCTAAAGGGTCATAAATAACCCAAATAGGAAGACAGGAAATGTCACACGTAGTTGTATATCCGCTTGCGTTAAGATAAGGAATTAATAAAAATAAATCTGTTTAGTACTTTGCTAATTGCAACGCGTGCTGCGTATTTTTTATATAGGTTAAAATAAGGCCACATAGTCAGAAAGCTTTCGCTTGAATGCCTTCGATAGATTTATATTTGGGCCCACTACAACTGGCTGTTACATAGGATCTACATTTTTTGTGAATGCTACTTTTGATCAATATTTGTATGCTGGCCATGTGCTTAAATGCACCCGTTTTGCTACGCCATAGTGTCACGTGCTTTGTTGCATTTGCTACATTTTAAATGTTTCTTTTCTTTAATGATCTGTGTGCGTGCAGGTGAGTAGGAGTGTGTCTGTTATTGTCTGTCACCACACTTAATAACGAAACGCATAAATCAACCAATTAAAACGCCCGATACAGATTAATTGTTTGGTGCCATTGCGTAGACACCCGAATGCAAAGTAACAACGACAACCCAGGGAGTTGTCCACCAATTTTTGGTGCAATATGCAAAATAATCTTGTGATTTATGGTCAAAACAATTACAAAAGTGAGCAATTATCGCAAATTTAATTGATTGGAAATTTAGTTAACACTTTACACGACCGAAAGAATAGATAAATGCTACGAAATTATTTATGAAAAGAAAAAATATATTTTTTTTTATTTAGTATTATAAAATAGCGCTGAAAATCTCCCTTTAGCTCCTAGTCGATCCATAGCTTTCGATATCTGCAGTTTTAGTGCATATATATACATACATATACAAGTAGTATTGTGTGTATTTGTATAGCCCGTAGCAAACCTATGAAAACAATTATATTGACAAGTTTGGACTATTTATTTATTTATTTTTTACTTCCAATTATTTTTTATGGAAATATTCTTCATTCTATAATAATACCATATTTATCCAAGTTTTAAACTTTATTCAGGATTTACGAAAATGCGAGAAAATTCCAATATCTTGCCAAAAGGGAAGGCAATTGGATAGTAAGATTGTCTATTAACGAACAAAACTAGCACCCTATCCTTATAGGTAAGTCTCTCATACCTTGGACGCCGACAATATTCGATTAGGCGTATCTAGGAGTGGCAGTGCTTGAGAGAAAGATACTGCGGAAGGTTTTTGGACCTTTGGCGTTGGTAACGGTGATGAGCTGCATGAGATTTACGAAGGCATAGACATAGTGGAGCGAATAAAGAAAGATCCAACGGCTTCGTTGGCTGGGTTATGTCGTCCCAATGGATTCAAACTTTCGGAGTTGAAAGTATTCGATGCGGTAACAGCTGGTGAAGATAAAGGAAAAGGAAAACCTGTTTTGTGTTGATGAAGAAGGACTTGGCTTTACTTGCGGTGTCCAACTGGTGCCGATTTGCACGAGAAAAAAGAAATTACTAGCACGCTTCGTTAGGCTCAGCCAAAATCGCTTAGGTGACTATCGCGCTCTTCAATGCGAAAGAGAAAGCAGCCAGTCGACGGCCAAGCACCACCAAAGTATGTACACACCAATTATATTTATACGTAGTGTGTTCAAAAAGTGTCGCGAATTTTGAATTTTCGTTGGTAAGGGTTAAACGGTCAATAAAGAAATTACCTGCAAGTTATGCGCAATTTTCGTGAAGCAATCCGCCAGAAACTCCCGGATTTGTGGAAGAACAAAAATTGACTCTTGCATCACGATAACGCCCCTGCTCACCCATCGTTGCTTGTGCGCGACTCTTTGGCCAAAAACACACTAATGATGCCACAACCACCGTATTCTCCGGATCTGGCCCCGTGTGACTTGTTCTTGTTCTCGAAATTGAAAAAAAAAATTAATTTTTGAAGTGCTTCGAAGATTGGAAAAAACGTTGGTACAAGTGCATAATATCTCATGGGGTTTACTTTGAAGGGGACAAAGTAGATATTAATGAATAAATAAATAACTTTGAAAGAAGACCAAATTCGCGATACTTTTTGAATACACCTCGTATATCATATTATATATGAGAAAGCTAGTTTGTACCAAAGTAATTGGTTTGGGGAATAAGTTCATATCGTTTTTATATTTTCTTTTATTTTACAGAACTCTTTCTGCTCTACAAAAATAGGCTAGTTACATATATATTTGAGTTATTTAATTTCTTATACCGATGATTGTTAATTCTGGACTGGACACTGGACCAAAGGAACTTAGAGAAACTTAGAGAACTATGAAACTCAGTGAGAGTTGGGTTTTGCTTACAGATCAGATGGACAGACTTAAAGACTCTTATGTGCGTGTGACTTTGGTCCAATTTTATTAAAAATTTTGTCGGATTAAAATGAGATGGTTTACTAATACATAAATCAAATTTGGGCGAGTTTTATTAAGTCGGCATTGAAATAGGCTCATTTACCCAAAAGTGGGTGAGGCACCGACCATTTTTCTAAATTTTACTTGTTCGTATTTCTTGTCTTGAATTCCTTGCCTGTATCAAGTGGAAATAATTTGCTTTTGCTGATTAGATGGGAGGTGGCCGATGACTGATCTAACCCATGCTAAGTGGCTAAATAGCTTGGATAAAGAGTAGTAGTAAAGAGTATCTGTACTAAGTTTCATTCAATATATTAATTTTTGCTTGAATTATCGTGCATACTTATGGAGCTAACACAAGTCAGAGCAGAAAAACACTTGGCTATAAGCTTCCGTCATGGACGGTGCTACAACCGTAAAGCTTCAACGTTGGCATATAACAAAATAATAACGATGTCGCATTCTATATGTTCTCACTACGAGTATAGTGAGATTAAAGAAAACGCACCTTCGATTCGAAATTTTCTGCATTTGCCGTTACCTACGTCTGTGAATATTTATGATCACGTTTCTTAAGGGGCGCCGGTGGTCTAGAGTTCGAAAATTTAGGGTACTTTCGGGAATTGTTTTTTTTCAATAAAAAAATGAAAAACGATTAATTGTTTTAGGTTTTTTATATACAAAAATTATTTTTTTTTTAATTTTAATAATTAACAAAATGGCGCTAAATCTGACCCTCCCGAAAAATTGCACCTAAACAGTATTATCCATTTTGGCTCTTATATTTATCTGAAACGCAAAAACCAAAAAATTATTAATCAGTATGACTGTAGCTATGTCCCGCTACTAGAATAAAAAGAAAATTGACAAAATAGCGCGGTTTTGAATTTAACACTCTAAAAATCGGGGTTTTCAGTTTCTTAATAAAAAAATACGAATTCTAGTATAAATATGATTCTAATACGGGCGATAGCCATTGATGTTGTGAATAACGTATTCAAATTTCAGACGATTCGGTTGAATAATTTTTTTTTGGACAACACCAGGCAGAAAAAAGTCGATTCCACATAAATGAGTTTAAAGTTTGAGGTACAAGAGCGTGCGCATTGCTTTCTACCTAGTTAATGGGCTGTAGAAGCTATAATATTGGGAATTTCCGCATGAAAATTTTGCTGTATATACTTAAGATACTATACTTTCGAAATATTGAAAAAACAAATAATCGATTTTTTTAAATTTCTATACCACCGGGTCCCTTTAGCTAGCCATTTATGAATAACAAAGTTATACTGGGCGCTTAAACTTCTATTAGGTAGTTGGTCGAGCTCCCCCTCCAATTTTCGGTGTGAGAATGTATGCTTTGAGATAAATTAATGCTCCTTCTATTTTATGTCGCCTCCGAATGGCATACATGGATAGTAAATAATTTAGCAACTAATTACACCGATTTGTTTATCCCTTTCCGTGCATTTGGTCAATATATTGCATAAACAAAAAAATAAAATTTGATTTGTTAGCTGGTAATTTTTAAACTGTAAAACCTCTGACACTTTGGAGAGTTAAACAATAATTTTTCAATTGGTATTTCAGCTACTTGGATTTTAATTTTGCTATTTGAAATAAATGCATAATGTCTCGTGAATGTTGTGTAAAAATTTCAAGTCGATTGGAGAAAAGTTGACGAAGCGATGAGTATTTGAGTGTTCGTTGCTCCAAGGCGGTTTTCGATACATACCTGTTTTTCTGAAGCCCGTGTACGCCGTAACTAAAAACTGTATTGGCTCAATTGTTCTAACATTTTTCACAGTACTTTTTCACATAATTTGGCATTTATCCCTGTGACCGAAAGTTAGCTTCCACTAGTTACGAAATCAACAAAACAATCTTGCCATGGAAGCCTCGAGAAATATCACCTTTAATAAATTCATTTTCAGTTCTTTATATCAGATGACTCTGTTGAGAGTTATTATGTACAGCGCAAAAAAATTCTTTTCGGGACGCCTAAGAAGATTTACTGAATTTTGAAAATATTGGACAAATATTCCATTATTGTTTGGCGGCTAACTGAATAAACAAACAGTGTCTGCATCGCCAAAATAAATCTTAAATACACAAATTTTTTCACCGAATTATTGCTCGAGGGCATTTAATGGGCGTTTAAACATTGATTTACAATACTCAATTACGCATGCAAGTACACACAACGATTTTGACTGTAATTAAACGACAACTATCACAAACCAGTGGTCAAGCAAAAATGATGGTGGTGCGAATTATTGTCAGGTGACAACAAACATTTTTAAGAACAGCGACTGATCACAAGATCAGTTAAGTGATTGGCAGCACTAAAAAAGCTGCTGCAGTAGGCGCGTACGGTCGCTGTGGAATGCTTCATTTTTATATGGAGAATAGTCCAGTATTGGCTGAAGAAAAAATACGTGTTTCAATTTACTCTTTTGCGCATTAAAACATAGGCTTAGATTTTTCTATTTACTACAAAAATCAAAAATTTGTATTTGCATAACTATAGAGCCCGTAGTGTCTGATACGTTTATGGGCATATTTTATGGGTTCAATATTTCATGGTTTTTCCGAAATGCTAAACGTCAACATTGAATGCATATAAATACTAGTCATTTATTTATTTTTATATGCATTTTGTTATAAATTTGTTAAATAGGAATTTGAAAGGAGGTCGCGGATTATTTTTTTTTTTATTTTTATTTTTGTTTTGTCCAATTGAAGACAATTGAGACTAAAAAAATGCTTTATATGTGGTGGCGAATCATTTTGATTACATATAAATGGATATATTTAATATGCAATTATTTATCTGCGCACAATGAATTCTTTTAGTAATGCCATACACCCGGAAGCAGGTACTGAACAAACATGAAAAATAAAGAATATTTTGCCTTCAGTTTCGATTCTTTATTTCTAAGGCTTAACTCTCCACAAAATGTGACAATGGCTGCATGCATAAGAAATGAGCTGTCGATTTACGTAAAAGCTACAGGCTCTTAAACGCCTTTCGAAAAGTTTTTTGAGAAAAATGCCATGACAAAAATTGCTTAGAAGTGTCTGAAAAATAGTTTGAATAGATGAAAATTGCAAGTCAGCAATAGAGGATAATATATTAGTGTACGTAGCGCCCGCATTTCTACGCCTACTTCGCTGCTGTGGTTGCTGGTGCGTGGCCCGCAAGCGATAGCAAATCAGCAAATGAACTTTTCCACGCACTCACATGCACACACACACACACACACACACACAGCCACACTCACCCGCAAGGCAAGCATATGCAAACAGACGTTCGGCTATATGGAAATATTGTGGCACTTATGTAAGTAGGTATATCTATGTTTCCACGGCTATTTTTGTGAAAAATTCTGTTGACTGACTGCGATCTGCGGGCAGCAGATTCGAATGACTGGCGAGTGTAGCGCACAATTGTCTTGATTTATGCAGCTGCCAACAGTGATTGCTGTGGCTAATACGATTCTCGTTGCCACCGATTGCGCGTTGCTGCCACTACACACTGAGCCGTTTAGCAATTGGTTGCAAGCTATTAATGCTTATTATATCCGCAGATTTTTTTTTGCACATTTTTTCAGCATTTGTCGCAGTTGATTTGTCGTAATTTGGTTTTTTGTTTTTTGCTTGGTGCTTGAATAAATAAATTTATTTGTAGTCCTGAATACCGCCTTTATTTTGTGTGATCGGTTTGGTATCTGTCTATCAAATCTGTGCCGTGTTACGCTGTCCAGCTGTCCATCTATTACCTCCTTATGTTGGCTATGCAAACTTTCCCCCGCACTGTTAACGCCCAATAGCACACCGCTTGTGCCTAGTTGTGGTCAACAGCTCACCTTAATCATAATGCGTGAATTTTTAATTTCAATTTTCGTATACAAGTTATGATAGTTGTTGTAATTGTTACTGACAGGCTGTTTACAATATTTTCTACACCTTCTTGTAAGTGTAGTGCATGTAAGCGTGCTTGTGCATGTATAGATTTTTAGCACGTGTAAGCGTATATTTCATCACTCTTAACATTGATTGATTGATGGCATAAAGTTGAAGTGGTAAAAATATTCAGCGATAGTTTTTACAGTGAAAATTTGCAGCTTGCTTTTAGTGTGTTAAATATTTTGTTTTTATTTTACTTTTCTAGATTATTTACCTATTACCAGAAACTTAAATTCGAAAGGCACTCCAGTGACTAACGAAAGACTTAAGCAACAAACTCGAAATGTTATTTTACTCAGATCTAAAGAATTTCCTGCAATTAAATGACCAATGATTTTTCTAATTCACATCCGTAGTTCAATCAGATTTGTATGTATTATTTTGTGTTTCGCACACTCATGAAAGCCATTACATGCATAAGTGTGTGTTTGCATTTCTATAGCTTGCATTCACACTTTTAAACCACACACTCGATTGGGTTCAAAATTTCGAAAGGTATTCCGGGAGTATGGGGGTGCAGTAACAGAATGGATTGGTAGACGACCACCATTTAGAGTTCAGAGAGAACGTAGATTCAAATCTTGTTGAAAGACCAAAATGATAGCGGTTGCTTTTGGGCAGGCAATGGTAAACCTCCGAGTGTATTTCTACCATGAAAGAACTGCTCATAAAAAAATATTTGCCGTTCGGAGTTGGCTTGAAACTGGGACCCACAAACTGGGACGCACACCACAAATAGGAGAAGGAGCTCGGCCAAGCACCCAAAAAGGGTGTACGCGCCAATTATATATACATATATATTCCGAGAGTTACTAGTATGATTTAGATTGGTAGTATTACAGATATTTTACAGTTTATTCAATTTAAAGCTGTGTGATTGATTCTATGTTACCTTGATTCCAATATAACTTGGTCGATTGCTCTAAAATGTAAGTGTAACACATGCTTTCATTTTGAAGTCTTCATTGTCTTTTGATTGAATCAGAAAGTGTATTTATTTATTCCAGAAAGTATGGCAATACTTGAAATCTCTTTTGAATGTACACATTGGACAAATAAACAAAACTTAACTTAAATTCGCACTTGTTAAGGTTTGGATGTAAATAAAAAAAAAAAAGAAAAGTAATATTCTTTAGAATAGACAAAGACGAAGAGGGGCGAAGAGTGAAGAGAAAGATGTGACTACATAAATATATTGTATAACTGCCATTTTAAAGCTTCTAATCGGCGGCCGCCGTAGCCAAATGGGTTGGTGCGTGATTACCATTCGGAATTCACAGAGAGGTCGTTGGTTCGAATCTCGGTGAAGGCAAAATTAATAAAAAACATTTTTCTAATAGCGGTCGCCCCTCGGCAGGTAATGGCAAACCTCCGAGTGTATTTCTGCCATGAAAAAGCTCCTCATAAAAATATCTGCCGTTCGGAGTCGGCTTGAAACTATAGGTCCCTCCATTTGTGGAACAACATCAAGACGCACACCACAAATAGGAGGAGGAGCTCGGCCAAACACCTAACAGAAGTGTACGCGCCAATTATTTATTTTTTTTTAATCGATTTTTTACATTTAAATGACACTGGTAAAGAATTCCACACTCGGACAGCACTAACAAAAAACAATCTAGAGGATGTTAATAACATGCCGGTAAGATAACTGAACAAAGTTTAATAAAAAAAATATCCGGTTATTTTGAAAAAAAAAAACATTGCCTACATTACGG
Organism: Anastrepha obliqua; assembly: GCF_027943255.1. Classification (NCBI taxonomy): domain Eukaryota; kingdom Metazoa; phylum Arthropoda; class Insecta; order Diptera; family Tephritidae; genus Anastrepha; species Anastrepha obliqua. The sequence continues at coordinate 25,498,286 of NC_072894.1, read as the reverse complement.
TAGATTCAATGGAAAAACTACTTGAATACCATCTAAGAGAAGAAGTAATCTTCAAAAAACCCTTCCATAAGCTGCAATTTGCTCACCAAAAAGGGAACTCCACAGTAACAGCACTGCACACACTCGTTGTCAATATATGTAGAAAAGGCTCTAAATAAAAAAAAATAGCCCTCTATTCCTTTATGGACATAGAGGGAGCCTTCGACAACGCAAATTACAAATCCATGGAAACATCACTCGAGAAAAGAGGTGCAAACCCTATATTAACACATGGGATAAGCCAAATGCTTAATCAGAGGCCTCGTTAGGCCAAACTGAACTTAATGGAACAACAGTAAAGGGATGTCCGCAAGGAGGAGTTCTTTCTCCACTGCTATGGACCCTACTAGTTGTTGACTTGATGCAGCTCCTAAACAATAAGGGATTTATAACCAATGGTTATGCAGATGACATATCTGTTATAATAAAAGGCAACCATGAAAGGAAACTAACAGATTTAATGCAAAATGCCTTGAACGCAACATGGGAATGGTGTAAAAAGGAGGGCCTGTCGATCAACCCTAACAAAACCACAACTATCCCCTTCACAAGAAAAAGAAAGTTGGAATTTCCTATATTGAAAATAAATGAGACATTGATAGAACTAAAGGAAGAGGTCAAGTATCTAGGTTTAACCTTAGATAAAAAACTCACTTGGGAGTCACATATACATAAATAATATACCAAAAAAAACCACGAAATCTTTGTGGACAACCAAACAATTACTAGGGAGATCCTGGGGCCTTAGCCCTGGTATGGCCCTCTGAATATACACCCAAATGGTTAGACCAATCATACTGTATGGGACACTAGTATGGTGGAGCAAATCTATTCAAAAAACAACGGTAACCAAACTGTTTGCTTGCCTATGCATCACAGGGGCTATGAGAACTACCCCAACACTTCATATAGCAATCCAAGAGGAAGCAGCTACGTAAGCTCTAATGCTACACATGAAAGAAAATTTCAAATTAGGTAACCTCACCGATCACCTGAGTATCCTGAATAAAGTCAAAAACACCATAAGCATGGCTTAAGTTTCAGACCACATTGACCATATTTCACAAAAGGATACACAGTTACCTTTCCTGAGAGGAACGAGTGGAAAACAAACCCAAAATTGATGAATGATGATTCATAAAAATGGTACACTGATGGATCAAAACACTTTATGATGTAGGAGCAGGAGTAGTGGGGACCAGAATCCACAAATCATTCACTCTCACCAGGGACGCCACCATCTTCCAAGCGGAATTATACGCAATAATGGAAGCAGCAAACATCATGCAACGTAGAAACCACAAGAGAGTAAAGATTAGAATACTCTCGGACAGCCAATCAGTTCTAAAAGCTTTAGATACCTATACCTACAACTCAAAAACTCTCTCTACCGGGACATGAGGGATATGACGGCAACGAAAAGGCAGACTTTCAAGCCAAAAAAGGGGCAGATGTAAATTTCATCGGACCTAGTCCCATGTTTGGATTTAACAAAAACAGTCTAAAACAAAAAGTAAAATACTGGGCCAAAACTCCAATAACTCAGCATTGGAACAACGTAGAGGGTCTTAGACACTCCAAAAAGTTCTTAAGTTTCAATGCTAAAAGAGCTAACATGGCCCTCACGTTAAACAAAAAGAGCATTCGCACTCTCACAGGCGCCCTCACGGGTCATTTCACCTGCAACAAACACTTACACAAATTAGCCATAACTAACACCAGCACCTGCAGATTTTGCTGCGAAGATGAGGAGTCTATAGAACATCTCATCATCGAATGTCCGGGGTTGACGCATAGAAGGAAGGAAAAAGTTTTTAAACAAGTTCATACTTATAGATGAAGACCTACAATCACTCCCTCAGAAGGAGCTGGTACAATTCATAAGCATACTTAACAGTCAATAGACAGCAAAGGGTGCACAATAGATCAAGAAGGTCGCAGTGCTAAAGGCCCATACCTTAACGCTTTACTACCATTAATCATTAACGGTAGGTTCCCAAGTTGAACGGTAGAAAATATTTTATGTGCAACGAAACATGATCAGAATTTACGCTTATTGTCGTTTAAGACAGATAAATCTGGCAGCACTGTTATGCTGCTTTCGCACGGCAAATGGTCCTTATACGTATTTCTACCTAATGCACAGAATCTCCTAAAATGCGGCATTCATGTGGAAAGCAGACATCTTAGGGGACGACTGCTTGACGTAAAGGACAAACAGAGGTGTCATGACACCCAGTAGGAAATGCAATAAATAAAACGCAATTCAGTCTCCATGACAGCCCAGAAAAATACATTTTATTATTTTTTAATTTTTTCCTTTAGCTCCTATTGGAGCATAGGGCGTCAACTACGCCTCTTCGCTAACGGACACGTTGTTGAGCTATATGTCCCAGTTCGTTCCACGTAAGACCAAGGTAGTTCATTTTAATTTCTGCTGAGCGTCTTCATTTTTTACGTGGCCTACCCACTCCTCGGCCAGCTTTTTGGAATGGCTTCCAACGCAGCGCTTGCATAGCAACAGTGCCATCACTTTTTCTAAGCGTGTGCCCTATGCACTGCCACATCCTGTTTCGAATTTTATTCGCCACGTCGAGTTGGTTAGCTGTTTTTAGCACGTCTGAGTTGAATATTTTACGGGCCAAAAATTCGCAAAATACCCCGCAGGCAGCGGTTGGCAAACGTTTGCAAGCGTCTCGTGATTGTCCCATGTGATGCAACCAGAAATTTGCAATACGATAATCATATGGAAACTACTGGATGGCATATTAAAATGATATTTATTTATCTAATGTCTAACAAATTTCAGAACGGACATTTAAGATATAAAATATAAATTTACAATATTTAATATTAAAAAGTGTAGAAAAAATTGGATTATCGGCGTAAGAAACCATTAAATTGCTAAAAATATATACAAGTTACAATTGAATTTTAACGAAATTATTAATTAAGAAACTAAAATAACAAGTACATATATACTAGGCATTATTTTGATTTCTTACATAGAAAGTAATTTTTTAATTGCGTTTGAAATACTTTCTTGTTTGGCCCCAATTCAAAAAGGTTGAGAGATAATTAAAGTCAGACAACTATCTAACGAGTGGTGCATTGGCGCTATATAATGTCCTACTAAAGCCTACGCGAAAAATCTTGCAACGGCGAAAATTTCGGCAAGGAACATTAAACTGCATTCTTTTTAGAAGAACCGGACAGTCAATTTTGTCATTAATGAGATCAAACTTAAATGATACTGCCTGAAAAGTACCTCTGTCAGTTAACGGAAAGAGACTAATCAAACGACAGCGGGATTCGTATGATGGTTTCGGCTCTGAGAAGTTGAGTAAATGTAGTGCGAACCGCACACAAATTTTTTGAACCCTCTCCACTCGATGGACTGCATGATAAGGTCTCCAAATAAAAGAAGCATAATCTAATTTGCACCGAACAAACGCAGAGTATAATATCTTAAGAGTATGGGTCAGTGAAGTGCGATGAGTGACGCTTAACAAAAGCGAGCATAGCTAGAGAATTGGAAACGGCATAAGTTAGGTGCGCGATAAAATTAAGCTTTGAATCAAAGAAAACCTCTTAATCTTTTATCACATCAGACGAAGCAAGATATGTGTAATTGATATGATAAGAGGTATAAAGGGGGTTTTGAAGCCTAAAAAATGTTATTTTATGACATTTTTCAATATTAAGAAATAGACGATTCATAAGGTACCAGGAAAATAAATTATTTAACTCGGACTGTAGGACGTCTGAATCACTAGAATTTCTTATTTCAGCTACACTTTTAGATCATCAGCATAGAGAAAAAAGTAGCGATGGAAAAACACGAGCAAATAACATTAATAAACAAAACAAATAACAAAGGTACTAAAATACTACCCTGAGGTACACCAGAGGTTGCAATGTACTGTTTCGAAGAAACTCCATCGATAACTATTGTACTGCATCTCTTTATTAAATATGATCGAATCCAATCAAGGAAAGTAGAATGAAAACCGAGACAAGCAAATTTAGTTACTAAAATCGTATGGGAGATTTTATCGAAAGCTTTAGAGAAATCCGTGTATATCGCGTAAGTTTGGAAACCATTCTGGAAGCCTGCGTGGCAATCATTAGAAAAAACGGATAAGTTAGATAACGTAGATCTTGCAGCTACAAAACCATGCTAACGTGGACTAATTAGACGTTTAACGCTAAAATATAACTTGTCTTTAAGAACACATTCAAAAAGTTAGATAATTTGGAAATTGGTCTGTAATTTGCAATATCGCTTTTATGACCGCTTTTGAAAATAGGAGTGACTGAAGTCAGCTTCCAATCATCGATAAATATTCCTTCAGCCAAGGATTTGTTAAAAATTAGTTTGAGAGGTTGCACCAAAGAGCGAAAAATGTTATATTAATTTGTTATTAGTAGATTGAGTAATTTTTACATGTGCCCCGCCGACACATTCCAGCATAAAAGAAAATTAATGCAAACGGAGAGAATGGGTATGCCGCTGCAATTGGGTGATGTAAAATTTTATTACTCGAATTTTCACAATATCTTCATAAATAACGAAATTTCCCTCGAATGTGTCGGCGGGGCACATGTAAAAATTACTCAATCTACTAATAACAAATTAATATAACATTTTTCGCTCTTTGGTGCAACCTCTCAAACTAATTTTTAACAAATCCTTGGCTGAAGGAATATTTATCGATGATTGGAAGCTGACTTCAGTCACTCCTATTTTCAAAAGCGGTCATAAAAGCGATATTGCAAATTACAGACCAATTTCCAAATTATCTAACTTTTTGAATGTGTTCTTAAAGACAAGTTATATTTTAGCGTTAAACGTCTAATTAGTCCACGTTAGCATGGTTTTGTAGCTGCAAGATCTACGTTATCTAACTTATCCGTTTTTTCTAATGATTGCCACGCAGGCTTCCAGAATGGTTTCCAAACTTACGCGATATACACGGATTTCTCTACCGTTGAGGCATATCCTTCAGAGGACACAAATATCAAATCAGAAGACAGAAAATTCTTTAATAAATTTTCTAAAAGCTTCAAATTTTTCAGTAATTTTTTTTTAATTTTCTCAATTTTTATTTTGATTTTTTAGGGGAAGGCACAAGCAGAGTATCATTTTCGTCATCAAATATTTGAATTATCTTTGAATTTAATAAATTCTCAGGTACATTTATTTATGTCTACACGAGTGCCATAGGCTACGTCGCTTAGTTCAAAGCGCTTGAAAGTTGCTTTAATTTTCTGAAGAAAGCGCTACCAGTGCTCAGCTTTTTTCTTTCCGTTCCCACGTTATTCCTGGAACCCAGATTAGAGAAATGTTACCTGCACACCCAAGAGATTTGATCTCCTCCTTACAGGAGTTTACTAGATTCGTTGTGCACCATGGATCCGGGCCTTGACCGTGGCTTGACTATCGGAGAAAATGTTAATATCTCCCTCGCCCCCGCGTTCCCTAAGCATTTTGCTTGCCTGAAGGATTGCAAAGACTTCTGCTTGAAAAACACTAGCAGTATTCGGTAATTGTAGGAAAATATATAAATTGGCTGGTTTAGAGGAAACCTTTGCTCCGACTCTCTATTCCATCTTGGAACCATCAGTGAAGACAGAGGTGCAGGCTTCGGTGCAGATTTTCCTGTTATAACAACGACAACAAATCTTTCTCTTATTTTTTCCACTGTAGTCTGGCTCGCTATCCAGCCAGGTTCTAATTAGCAATTTAATTTAAAATCTAATTATTCGTCCCTTTTTATGTCAGTGAAAATATTGAAATGCCTTATAAAAGAAAATATGGTAAAATTGAGATAACTTTGCCATGCTTGGTTAAAAAAAGTTAAATTTATAAAAAAAATTTTCCCAATAAACTCGAAATTTATGTAAAGCTGTAAAATCGTTGAATATATCGTAAAACATAAATCAATCAAAATAAATATATCCTAAGATTTCCGGTGCGTTAATCCAAAGCCGACCACTTCTTTGTGATTTCCACTTATTTCAATGAGTTTAAGCAAAATCAACCGAAACCATGTTTAACTCAATTGTTGAGTATTAAAGTTGCAATAAATGAAGCCAATAAAATTAGCATTACAAATGGAACAGTGATTATAATTGCTGCCAATGAGCGCCAATTTCAAGTCAGAAGCCATTACTTACGCTATCGCTAAGAGCGTATGGCCAGCAGCGTACAGTTTGTAGCCCGTAGCATACAAAGCGCATGCGCGCACGTTCTTTCCATTGTTGTTTTGTTTTTTCTGCAGCAAAGCAACCCCTTCGCTCTCAAGCTTTGTTAATCAGCTGACTGTAGCCGGAGTTGTTTTTGTTGGCATATCGGCAGGGCGTTTTTTCTAAGCGTTTGCGAAACACATTGCTCTGTTGTTGTTGTTGTTGCCGTTGGTAGTATCTATTTGCAATGAGTACTTGTTTAGTGCCTTGACGCTCTAGCGGCGTTTTGGTTTTGTTTGCTTTTCATATGCCAATTTTTCTTTTCTGCCGCTGCATTCGCGAGTGTATGTGTGTGTGCGTGTGTGTGAATATGTGAATTGGTTTTCTGTAGCTTTGTCAGAATTTTTCTGATTTTCGTGTATAAATATCCGCTACAGTTGCAGTCTAAAGGCATAACAACATTTGCGGTTAACAAAATCTAGTGGTAGTTGTACTCACAAGTTTGATTTTTTAAATTTTCACAAAACAAAAAATACTTTAACTTCAATCAAAATGTTCAAATTGGTAAGCAGTGCAAGGATTTGAAGGACTAAATGCGTTTGCTTTATAAGTGAAAAAAAATATATATATATCAGTGTAGTGCGCCAGTTGAAGCTGTGTCTAAGAAAAGTTTATGCGAGACCGAATTTCAGAATAAAAATAATATTGCATACTAAAATAAGATCATAGAAAATTAGCTGCATTTGCTAGTTACAATTTTTTAGCTTTTAAAAATTAATAGTTTTTTAACTAAAAAATTGAATTTGGGATTTACGCAAAAAAAAAAAACAATTACATATATATTAAAAACAATTTTGCAAATAATTGAAAAATATGTCAATACGACAAACGAATTTTTGGTGCAGTTTAGCCATATCAAAGAAAGTGCTTTTGGCAATTAGATTTGCTGTTAAGAAATTGAATTCACCTAAAAACTGGTTTTGAAAAATTATATACAACTTTTCCGAAATTTCGAACTTAAATTTTGTATAGCCTGAGCACATTTAACAGAAAGTTTGAAGCAAGTTGCAACATTACTTTCAACCCCAACTGAAGACCATACCAGCCAGTGTGATAGTGTTGCCAAGGTTGCATTGAATATTTCGCCAATAGCTAGGTAGCCACATCTGGCTGATCTGAATAGATCTCACATGGACCACAAGTGCCCGTGGTGTTACCAGTGTTTTTGAAGTCGTGTTAAACATAGTTCGCGATACATGCTTTGGCGGGTTTTATTAAATCGTTTCAACTTTTGTCAATAATATCCTTCCGAGATGAAAATTATACCAATCCCAGGCAGTTCTAACAAATTCCGCTTAGAGCAGAACAGCTACAAGGTCGAGGCCTCCCATATACACTGTGCTTCCAGAGTTAGTTCCTCGTCTAGTACCGCCTTCAAAACTGAGAGTGAGGGATATATGTTCGACGTACTCATCCTAGGCAAGCGGGTGCCTGCCTTAGTAAGCTCGTCAGCTCTCTTTATTCCCTTGTACTCTGGTATTCAATAAATTGTGTTAGAAAACATCATTGACGTCATCAATGTCACTAGATTAAATTTCTGTTTTAAAACCAAAAATCTGTTTGTACTCTTGTTCGCCTTATTAAAATCACTTTGGCATTTTATAATAAAATGTATTATAATTTGCAACAGAACTTTTTCTTGGCTATCGCAGTGTGAATAGCCAAAACGTACTTATAGTTTTAGTAAGTTAGTCTGCATGTAATTTTTTGGTTACTTTCGGAGTATAGTTGCATGGGTAACTGGTCATGCAATAGCTTTTCAAAATACCTAACTTTGACAAATTGGCTGAAATCACTTTGCTTGCTTGCAAAAAATAGACCCAGATGGAGGTGTTTCACTGAGGCCCTATGCTCCAGTGAGAAAAACAGCAACCGAAGATGATCTGATGTCGGCTTTAAGTATTTAGAGCAGTTATCGTACCACACTTGCTCTACATGCTCAAATATCAGAATAGACACTGTTTAACTAACACCTATTCTGTATTTTATGGCAGCCGAATACAGGATAATCGATAAGAGAGGACTTTCATAGGAACTCATTTACTCCACTCTTTCGAACCCATGTCGGAATACTATTTGGTCTATTTTTAATAATATACTAATTGTGGACATTATTAATTATAATATTTTAATTTTTATTTACATTATTGTAATCTTTTTTTGTTAAACTTTTTTTTTAACAAATAAGTTACAAGTTACATATTTTTATTTATCGTTTTTATTTACTTAGTGGTTAAAGTAACTTAGTGTTATAAAGAGATTACAATTAAATTAAGCATTGATTTATCATCCTTTCAAAACTAAATCACATTTTAATGCAAGTTTTCCGGACTTCCTTCCAGATCGTCGCTTTGTCTGCTCTCTGCGCTGTTGCTTCTGCCGGTTACCTTGGCGGCTATGGACTTGCTGGCCATGGCTTAGGCTATGGCTTGGGTTATAGCGGCGTTGTAGCACCAGCTTATCATGCACCTGCCATTGTAGCACCTGCACCAATTATAAAAACCTACAGCGCGCCCATCGTTGCTGCACCTGTGGTGAAGACCATCGCCCCATTGGCTACGTCATACGCCAATACCTACAAAGTGGCCACCAAATCGATTCCTGTAGTACATGCGGCTCCAGCTGTGTATGCGGCGCCATCTTATGGTCATTACGGCCTGAACTACGGTTATGGTCATGGTCTGTTGCATTAAGTAAGCGAATCGCACAAGAAACCTATGACTTGTAATGGACAAGGATTTGAAAAAGGCTAATGAACTTATGGATTAATACATATAACATATTATGGATAAATGTTGTCACAACAATAATTTGTCTACCCATCTCATAGACACCTACATACAATTACGCATATTATGACACTATAAACCCCTCATATTCATAAAATCTTGTCATCAATTAGTGAGTTTTGAGAGACTTAAGGAAGTATTCGTAGAAAATGCAGGCTATTCATATCGAGCAAATGGAGGCGCATAAATGAAGCAGCTATTAAAGTGAGTGAGCAGAGTAGAGATGAAACGCTTTGACTAAGTATGTAAAATACGGGAAGTGAAAGCTACTACCCACAACGAACGATTGTTTACTTTCCGCAGAGATTTTATTTGTTTGTTTCGTGTTTTCCATATTGAATGTATTTTTTAAGTAATTTTAATAAATTGTTGAAATAAAAACGAAATATTTGTAAGTTGTTTATTAACTAGAAATACGTCTAAGTTCGCACGTAAATACATACACATCCATAGGTGCATAGATCCTATTGAATGACTAAGTTCCTGATGTTAAGTGCTAACTGGCCTGAGGGGTGATCGCTAGAGGAAAAAATCGTCATGCCGTTTCATGCTGTGGGCATGGCTATGGGCATGGAACCAGTGAATCATGGATTGGTTGCTATAGCCAAGGCGAAGTCAATCAAAATACTTTACATTTGTCAGCCACCTCAACATTTTTTAAATTATATTGATAATAGAATACGAATTATATTAGCATAACGGAACGGAATTTTTTTATCATTTTATCTACGAGGAGTAGTTGTAGATAAGATTAGAAATAATGAGCTCTGACCAGATTAGGTTAGGCTGACCTGTGTTACGGTGCTTGTCATTCTCCAGACCCTTAAGGTCTGGATACCAATAGTGATACTACTTCAAGAATGATAGAAACAAGATTGCGCCCATCAGAGAGTGCGTGACGCCACAATGGCCGAGTCGTGCAGTGTTGCCAACCATTTGCTCTTCGCAATAAATTTAGTGTTTTAATTATAACCGTGTAATCGTTTCTTCCGGTCCTCAATCCTTAGTGGGACATAGGACATCAAGAGGTGTATTCATAGTAAAAATGAGCAACAAAATATCACAAAATTCTTAAGGAACTATAACGACATTTTTACAAAAAGAGTACCTTATCTTGTCACATAACCTCAAATATAGCAAAAAAGTCGAAAAAAACTTATAAATTAAATTGTACATAATCATAACACATTTATTTAAAAAACGCACATTTAAAAGACAATTTGTCACGCATACAAAGGCCATTAAGTAATTCAATAAAAGTTTGGTGTTTTATCTTCTTTACGTAGTCATTTTAGTGCGATTTTATATCCAAAGCTAGGCAACACTGCAGTAGCGAGAGAGAAACTTGACTGCTGAAAGGAGAGAGAAGTACACCAACAATAACCGCAATCGCGGGCAATGCGACCAGAGTTAAAAGAAAGTGAAGCTAAATAAAACTGAGTGAATTATTGAACTAATTTTTAAAAAGTGTATATACGTATATATATATTAGGGCGGGTCGATTAAAAATCGCCCAAATTGGGGGACATCAGAATTCGTTTTAAAGGTATGGTTCCTTCGGCAAAGTTTCTCATTTTGATCCCTTAAATATGATTTTCACAGAGCAATGGGCGATTTTTTTGCCTGCCCACAAATCGACCCGGCCTAATATATATATATATATATATAATTGGCGCGTACACCCTCGTTTGGGTGTTTGGCCGAGCTCCTTCTTCTATTTGTGGTGTGCGTCTTGATGTTGTTCCACAAATGGAGGGACCTACAGTTTCAAGCCGACTCCGAACGGCAGATATTTTTATGAGGAGCTTTTTCATGGCAGAAATACACTCGGAGGTTTGCCATTGCCTGCCGAGGGGCGATAGCTATTAGAAAAATGTTTTTCTGAATTTTGGTGTTTCACCGAGATTCGAACCTACGTTCTCTCTGTGAATTGTGAATGGTAGTCACGCATCAACCCATTCGGCTACGGCGACCGCTGTATATTTTATAAAATTATAAACATTGCTTTTAATTAGAACAGGCTAGAAAAATGTCATGAAAAAAGAACAAAAACTCCGAGACTAAATAACAAAAAAACAAAAAATGCTAAATCGAGTTACGCACATGGTAATCTGACCATACTGCTGCTTATACGACGTACCTCATTGTCAAATTCGCTGAGAGCAAAGTAACGGTACCACGATACGCGTCAGCTCATTATTCTTTCCATCATGATACTACTTCTTTGGGCATAAGTCTCTCCCTCTAAATACCAATTTTGTGAAATCATTTTGTACATCGCATAAGCGATGGAATGTTGCTGACATTATAGGCTTGGCTATCTCTAGATCACCATCAGTTATGGGTATCACTCTTTCACACTCTTCAGAAAAACTATGTAGTCTTCATTATATTTTCCTAGCAGCGGCAAATTCACAAAAGTTGCTTAAGTAAAACAGTAACTCTAAGCTATTCCTTTCTAATTATTTAATTTTGTGAAATAAAAAGTGCTGAGTATTTTCCAGTTTATGTATTTAGTAGATGTATACATCCATCGCATCGGTTCATAATTACTGTATGACGGTTTTAAGGTGACATTGCGTTTTAAGAAAATTTCTTGGGCAGTTTTGATATATTTTTCAATACAACTTCGACCAAGGTGAAGAGTCGGAGGTGGCGGCCAAACATGTGTGTGCTGTTTACGGGCCAAATAAAGTGGCGAATGCAACAACAAAGCAGTGGCTCTAACGATTATATTTGGTTATGTGGACAGTGAAGTTCGAAAAGCTCTGGTAGCTCAATAGTGGAAAATGTTTATTTCCATTCTCGTCGAGTCAGACCAACATGTGACAACTTTGTCCATTGCATCAACATAAATTATTACAATATTATAAATTTTTACAGTTTGTCACGCTTGTCGGAAGCTGGCTAATCCCCGCATTGTACTTTTCCCTCATGCAGAAGAAATCATTAATTATACTCTATGCAATAAAAAAATTAGCATCTTTTAAACTCAGTCTGATTTTTCCAGTTTGATGAATTGATTGGTACTTTCGGTTTGTGTTCTTCGTTTGTGTTTTTGTTGACCAAAATTGGCAAAATATTGTATACGTGACCGTTCGTAAATAACTGGGCAAAATAATTTAAACAAATACTCATACATATACAAAGTGCTTGAAAAAGGTGAACACCAAAAGTATCACCACTCAATTTGCTAAATCGACTCGGAGGCAAAGAATCAAGAAATTGTGAAAATATCCTAGGAAATAGAAGACAACTGGAAAATATTTGCATCCTCTAAAAGAACCGAAATGACTTCATCCTCTGGGCACAAATCAAATTAGACAAACGGAAATACTTTCTTTAGAAATTGGTCATTGTGATCAGACCTTAAGATTTTAACACTAAACTGAAATATTTCTTAAGACACAGGTTTCGATTGTACTTGTATACTCAGTAGTAAATAGACTGAAACTTTATCTGTTGGAACAAGGTAGTATTGCTTATTTTTGCGGAACCGTGATCTACAGTGCAATAATACTCCTTCAAATATAGCATTTGAATGTAGAGCTTTTGCTAAGAGCTGGCTAAGCGCTGCACCGCGAACATAGAGACATCCCAGGAAACTTCATCGCGTATGAGCTGGCTAGGAGGGGAACTGATCTTAAATCAGTAAATTCCGTCCAAAATGTGGGCTTTCCTTTATCCTCATGCAAGCTCTAGATGAGGTCGATCTGTATCGTGAAAGCCAACAGTAGGAGGACCATGGAGCTCACTTGCAAGATAAATAGATATATTTTGCTTAGAAGGAATGTGCACAGAACTAAGTCCCTAATCAATCTAGATGGGTCTTCCATTAGTACTGTGGTTGATATCATTATCGGGTACTGCCTGATGCGAAACTACCAGGTTTTCCTCAAATGACTTCTGTTGCAGGTGCAGGAATATGCAGAAGATGGAGAACATTGAGCATCTCCTCTACCACAGCCCAGATTTTGATGTCGTTGTTTAAACTCTTACTTCTTTGGATGCCTAGAAGACTTGGAATTACCGCGCATTCACAGTATTTCATGGACAGTATACGAGCTAAGAGGTGGTTTTACCACATTGGGAATTAGAGGGGATTCTTGAGTCCTAATAAATGGTACAACAAATAGCCTCAAGGTATAAATGAGACCCATCTTCATCCATATGAAGTGTAGTAAGCATCGTAACCTAAGTTCACCTTGTTTGAACGCCACCTTTAGTGACGAATACAGATTTCATGTTATGGTACTAAGTTAAGAAGGTGAAAGAGGCACTGGTTGGCCACTATTTGTATTTCTCTAAGTGTGAAACATCAATATTCAGCGTTGATTTGGCTTTTTCTTGACGATAGGAACGCCTTAGCTAAACGAGGCGTATGGATTAGGGTGTTGTCTTGCTGGAAAACCCAGTCGTCTCCGTATCTGTTTCCCGCAAACTCAATGATAACATCCTCTAATTTTTCAACATAGAATTCTGAGTTGGTTCTTTTCGGAATGAAACAAATTGGAGACTTTGCACCATGTCCGAAAGCGGCACAAATCATCAAAGACCCGCCACCATGGTTCCGCTTATGGCGCGTTTGAGGTAGTTGCCTGAGGTACCGCTAATATTTCTGGCAACCATCTGGACCATCTAAGTTGAACTTTTTTTCGTCCGAAAATACAACGTTTCGGAATTCGTTAGTCCAAAATTTATATTTTCCGGCAAATGCTAAACGAGCCTTAATGTGGCGTGCTAATAGTCTTGGTACCGGCTCCTACAAACAATATTTAAGTGTTCCGTCCTCGACCAAAATTTGATGTATTCGTCTATCGGTGACCTTAAGACTTAAATGGTGTTTGATATCCTTCCAAGACATTTCTTTTTGCGCAACCATACGACGATTTTCTCATTTGCATCTGATGTCGATGTTACTTGGCCGATGTTAAAGTTGCTGATAGTATTCCTATGCCGATTTACTTTAGCAGCATGAATTTGTTTGCCACTTTCGCTTAGCCCTTTAATCAGGCCACGCTTTTCATGAGATAAATGTCTTCCACGTGGCATTTTACGGATTAACCCATCAATAATTCAATTATTCTTTGTTCAAAAGAAGTAATCTATTTTACTTACATTTTTCTTTATGATACCAATGCAAATAACACAAAATTTGTTGATAACTTGCTCTACTATATATGCTTGCCACATCAATACTGATCTCTGATTGTACTTATTTCATATGAAAACCAAATCTCGCAACACAAATTTGTAATAACGGTACTAAGAATAATGACTAAAGAAGAAATTGGCAAGCGAATAGTTAAGTTGGATTGCAAATACTGACTTTGGCAACAAAAATGTACCGTTACTATAAGAAACATATCGAAAAAAACTTTGCGCATGTACTTATTTCTGTGAGGTATACTTAAGAAAATTGTATGAAGTATCGCTCAAACGATTGGATTTTCATGCAAGAGTACTTTGTCTAATATTAATCGAACAACCAGTTAAATTTACAGGGTGTGGTAACTGACTGAATATTTGGACATATTTAAAGATAATGTGTACCAAACTGTAAAATAATAAGCGCAAAATTTTAAAATAAAATTTTACGAATTGGTGGAAATTAAAAAAAATTGCTTCGTTAAATAAGTACAACTGAATTCTTTTCCATACATAGACTTTTACAGTTCTTTCGTTTTTATTCGTAGTCAAAGTTTAAGTTTGTAAGATTTTGTTTTTGTTAGTAATTCGCACAAATGCTGTGCTTGCAATAGAAATATATGAATGAAGTTTCTAAATAAATATTTTAATTTCTACATCATAGCGGCTCCGCTCGCTTGTGGCAGACTGTAAATTATGCAGGGACCTTCCTTTTTTGCATATATTTATTTATGAAAACATGTATGAATGCGCTACATTCTAGTACATTTTTACATACGTAGTTACTGTTGCATTGGCTTGCTCTTGCGTTTAGTTGCAAGTAATTTAGTAGGCAATTATATCAATTACATTTCCTTGTGAAACTACTGACATACAACACATATTTTTACGAATGAAAAAGTTTAAAAAATGATATGAATAAAAGCGAAAGGAAATACTTAAATATGAATAATTTTTTGAAGTTGAAAAACCAAGAAAAAACTATTGTATTTTTTTGTTTGAAACTATTGAAGCGAAATGCGTTCACTAGAGGAATTTATTGGTAGAATTTGTTGGTCTTGGCTGTTCCACGTCTGGGAGGCTAGTGAATTACTGGATATACTCAAAGCATGCTAAACTTTGCGGAAGATTGGGGGTGGCTCAGGCAACCACAGTTTTTTAAATACTGCTTTAGGGGAATTGAATTAAGCCACTTGGATAGAGCTCTTAATTTTGCTCACTGATTATGTCTCTCTTCTTCTTAATTGGCGCGATAAGCGCTTACGCGATTTTGGCCGAGTTCAACAAAGCGCGCAAGTCGTTTCTTTCTCATGCTAACCGGCGTCAATTGGACATACTAAGTGAAGCCAAGTCCTTCTCCACCTGATCTTTCCAACGCAGAGGAGGCCTTCCTCTTCCTCTGCTACCACCAGCTGGACGGGCCAGCTCACTTTGTATGAATGTACGAACTTGTCTGGTTCTGCATTAATAGTTTAAAGAAAAATATAGTTTATCTTAAGACCGTAAGACAAAACTCTTCAGTTTTCTTTAGGTGTATTGAATATTTGGGGGTACGGATACAATTTAGGATGACAAAAGATCTTTAGTTCACAGTTTTACGCATGCGTTCATGTTATCTCAATATCTTCTTTTGTGCAATCACCAAAAACCTCGTACTTTACCAGAAATATGCATAAAAAATAATAAAGAGCTTTAGAATGGCTGGTGGCAGAAGATTTCTTTTATATTTTTTTCCTTGTTCACTCCTCTCGGGAGCATAACCCCTTGACAATACTCTTCCATCGTACACGGTTCTATGCAGTTGTTTTTGCACCGTCCGATGAGATGCCGGCATCTGCTAGTTCGCGCAACATCGACCTTTTTCAAGTGTTTTTGGTCGACCGCGACCTCTACTCCCTTGTGAGCTCTAGTCCATTGCCATTCTCGTGGTTTTCTCAACTGTGACATATCCATCGCCACTTTCTGCAGTTGATTTGCCTAAAGATGGATTCCTCATTTCTTAAGCTTCACAGTGCGTCGTTACTGATGGTGTTTTTCCAGAATATTCTGCAGATGATGCCGGTGTATTTGCTGACGAAAGATTGTAGCCTCTGTGTGATGGTATAAGAGGTCAGCCATGTTTTGCTTCTTCACAACAATATGGACTTCACGCATGAGCCGAATATTCGTAGTTTATTGCGCCTGGAGATTTGCGAACTCCCTCATCCTGTATGTATTCGCCCGAATGCCGCCCTTGCTTTGCTTAGCCCGCAGTTGACATCTTCATCTGCTCCACCATCTGCCGTTATGATACAGGTGGAGGCAGAAGATATGTATCGAGTATTTTTTTAAAAGCCCGATAACTTAAAGTTATTATACAAAACAGAAACATTGTTGGAATGGTGGATAATTTCATGGCATTTATTTTTTGAATAGGAATTGAATATATAATCAACAATGGCTCTTTTGCGCGAAAAATTTGATGGCCGAATAATCTCACATTGCGGTGATGTCAATTTGCCGCCAAGATCATGTGATTTGACACCGCTGGACTTCTTCCTTTGGGGTTATTTGAAGAAAAAGGTAAGCCAGCAACAATTCAAGAGCTAAAGGATGAGATAATTCGGGACATTAACGGCATAGAACCTCAATTATGCCTCAGCGTCATCGAAAATTTGGACCATCGGATGGAGGTGTGGCGCCAAGGCCGCGGCGGCCAT
Source organism: Anastrepha obliqua (assembly GCF_027943255.1). Taxonomy (NCBI): domain Eukaryota; kingdom Metazoa; phylum Arthropoda; class Insecta; order Diptera; family Tephritidae; genus Anastrepha; species Anastrepha obliqua. Next base: position 25,481,362 of record NC_072894.1, on the reverse strand, counting down.
TTGGTCAATATTTTGCTCCGTAAGTAATTGAGCTATACCTATATTATCATAATAAAGGGAAATGACAACAATTTTTTGAAATTGAAATTTAACCAGCCTTTACCACCAATGATATCGAATAAGAATTTATTCAAAGAGTGCATTTCCGAAAAGAACCGTAAAATAAATGATTGAAATTATTCCATAAACGGGGATATTTGGTTTAAAGTTAAAGCTATTTGATTCTAAGAACGTCCACAATTTAGGGGACCCGATCGATAAGTGCCCATAGAAGGTGGAAATTTAAATATTCATACCAGAAATAATTTGGGAATTTGTAAAAGAACTTCCCTAAAATAAGGAAGTATAGGAATTTCAAGGGTGGTGTAAAGCAAATAGTAAAGGGTTTTCCAATAACAGGTGTTACAGGTGAATGGATTGCGTATCGAGTAATGATTAACGATTTTTTATCGCTGAAATTGGACGATATTGATCTGGACAACGTTAATTTTCAACAAGATGGCGCTATGTGCCATACAAGCAACGAAACCATTGATCTTTTACCGTGTTATCTCTCGAAGAGGTGATCACAATTGCCCACCGAGATCTTGTGATTTAACTCCTTGTGACTTTTTTCGTTGGGGCCACGTGAAAGAGAAGGTCTACACCAACAGCCCAGGGTCGATTCAAGACCTCAAAGATGGAATTCGTGAGGCTATCGAGGACATTGGGCAGCCACTTTGCAATTCGGTTATGGAAAATTTCGTGAAACGGATATTGTCCTGTAAGCGTGGTCGTGGTGGTCATTTGCTTGATGTTATTTTCCACTATTAACCGCATACCTTTCTCTTTATAATGAAATAAACATCCGATCATTTATATTAAAAGATGGCATTTTTCTTTGAATATCAAAATAACACCTCTTATTAAAAGAACCCTTTATAAAAATTTTTTTACATACCGCGATGGGAAGTATTGACTGAAACTGTGTTTAACGAAATGGTATCACAATGAAGATTTCAAAGAATATAAAAATTGTGTTAAATTCGTCCCATTTATTTTACCATAACTTATGGCTTTTTACATATAAAGTACTTTTGAATCACCGTTCTATTGTTCCTGAAAAATTGAATGCTCGTATAACAAAGATTGTGTTGCGCGTTAAGACATTTTCCCTTGAGATTTCTAATTGCGATACATACATCCTTACGCGACGTTTCAGGATATGTTGAATTCAGTTGACATTTACTGTTGCAGTATACTCTAAAAAATAAATAGAGCGAAAAAAGAGTTCACATTAGCTTTCCGTTGGGCACCCCGGTTTGGCTAGAAGTTTCTCCCGGAATTTTTCGATTTTGGACGTGAATTTCATATATTTCTATTGTAGCTAACGATTGAGCTTCCAGGTAGCTTTCTAAATTCGAATTTTCTTTCGATTTATGGATATAACCTTTTAAAAGGGATTTTTGAAAAGGATGATAAAAGGTCAGAACCGGGTGCCCAACCGAAGATTTTACAAAAAAAGTATCTAAATGGTGGTTAATCTACTCAAAAATGATTTTTAGCCATAAGATTAGGTCCTCTGTGTGTACAAATTAGGTATTAGTTGTATTAGTAATCAGTAAAATCTTGCAATATAAATTTTTAGTGCTATAATTTTTTAGTAATTAAAAAAAACTTACTGATTATTTGCATTGCCAGTAACATTTTTATTCATTAAATTATAGTACGATTAAAATTTTATTGATACCCACTGGCGCTAAAAATGCCACAAGAGATAAATGATTTAATGGCCCAATAAATATTTTCATTTCGAAGCTCTAGCATACAATAATGTATGTGGTTTATCTAAAAATCATCCTCACACCAGCTTCGTTGGGAGTAACACAGAGAGCGATCAATATTAATCAGTAAAAATTTACTGGCTACTGGAATTTTTTTCAGTAATCAGCAAAAATTTATATTTATTGCAATTTTGCTGGTAACGCAAAGTGCCCATCCAAATTGCGCCATACAAGTGGCGGATCATTTTGTCACAGTATTACTTATTCACACACATTAATATATTTATTTTATTTAAATATTTCATTTAAAAAATGCAGAGATAGGTAGACCATTGACGATCTACAATAGCAGTTCCCTGTGACTCCTCGTTAACCCATTTTGTTTTATGTGCAAGCCAATTCATCTGTCTGCCACATATATATCTGCAAGGTCATCAGAATCAGTGAAGAACGATGATCCAAAATATCTAAACCTAGTGGCATGCCACCCAAGACAGTGGCAGAGAAGATGTCTCCTTCTCATTCTGGCAGCTTCTGCAATAGTCAAAATGAGGTACGTTCATTCTCTGAGCATGTCGACCTAGGGCACAGTGGCCCGTGATCAAACCGACTAACATAGAAATGTTTTTCTTTGACCGAAGAAGTAGCACCTTTGAGCGCCTGATGTCCCATTTTGGCTAATTATTTTTGTTTACATGTCAGACTATCAACCCATCTCGTGTTGGCTGATATAGCTATGCTACCACGCAGTTTGTGGGTTCGGAGAGATATGCTTACAAACTTCATACCAAGAGAAAGGTGAGTGCTGGTGCCGTCTCTCGCTAATTTGTCAGCCCTACAATTCCCTGGTATTTCCCACCATGCTCTGATCCCCATATTAAATGGATGCGTAAATATTCTGTCACTTCGTTAAGAGACACCTGGCATTTGCGGAATTAGGGATAATCCCACCAAGAGATTTAATTGTCACTTTTCTTTCAGAATAGATATGAATTTCCCTGAAAATAGTCACATTTTTGCCTAACCAGACTGTTACCGCATTAATGTTTAGAATTTCAGCCTGAAATTCACTACAGTGATTAGAAAGACGAGCTGAAACGCTTACTTTTGACTTCTTACAGTAGGCACCAAAGCCAATTTTATAGTGCAACTTTGAGAGAAAAGCGTCGTAAGTAGTTTTTCCGACCAGGTATATTGTCAATCCACTCACTTCTAGCCGGAATTCTAGTACTAAATAAGATATTAAAATATGGCTCATTCAAACAATAGTCAACAGGATTAGTTGGACCCAGACCGAGTGTAACCATTTAAGTCTCCTCAGTGATTAGATGCGGTAAGCCGCACAGCAGTGTTACCTGCATTCTGTTTACCAACCAAAGACGCGTATGGGTTGAATTCATATTGTTTAGTAGGGCGGGTCGATTTAAAAATCGCCTATTGCACTGTGAAAATCATATTCTAGGGATCAAAATAAGAAACTTTGCCGAAGGAACCATACCTCTAAAACGAATTCCGATGTCCCCCAATTTGGGTCGAACGAAAAATCCCACTCTGACCCATTTAGAGCGCTCCAATCAAGTCCAAATGTATGACCGACCCCCACTAACTTTGGACGGCCGATCCACCCATGCCAGTGGCACACCCCCTGGAACTCCCCTGGGGGGTTCCCCATACAATCATTTCCAAATATCACCATTTTTGGCCTTTACATGAGAAAAGAAACTAAAAAGTTCGACCCAAATTGGGGGACATCAGAATTCGTTTTAGAGGTATGGTTCCTTCGGCAAAGTTTCTTATTTTGATCCCTAGAATATGATTTTCACAGAGCAATGGGCGATTTTTTTGCCTCCCCACAAATCGACCCGGCCTATTGTTTAGGGATGTAAAAAAAACTTTTTGTTCGACAAAAAAAAAAATTAGCTTGAGTTGTATTGAGAAAAAGTATGTAAAAGTGCACTAACGCATAATTTAGTATATTCGACTGTTAATTCGCTTTATAAGTAGTTGGTGCACAAAAGGCATTTGAACTGTAATTTTAGGCATGCAGTTAGGCAAAGGCTGAAAATGAAAACGGCTTAGCTTCAAAATAAAGCAAAGGTAGCATTGAGCAAAAATAAATTGAGTCTTATCCAAAGATTTCCGGTGCGTGAATTCAAAAAACGACCTGTTCACATTTGACTGCTTGAATGGATATTTAAAAAAAAAGAACACTTCAACAAAAATTATAGTTAATTCAATTGTTGAGTTTTAAGGCTGTCATAAATGAAGCCAATAAAATTACCATTACAAATAGAGTAGTGATTTTAATTGACGCCGATCATCACCAATGCCAAGTGGACCGGCTTACGCTATTTGGCGTTGTTGTTGTCGCTCTAAACTAGCAGCTTGTAGCTTATTCAACGCATGCGCGCATATTCTATCCGGCTTGTTGATGTTCGTTTGTTTGTTTTTTTTTTTGCTTTACATATTTATGTGGCAAAGCCGCGCCACTCTCCCAAGCTGAGCGCATCGCCTGCCGGAGTTGTTGTTGTATGTAGTTGGTTTTTTTTTTTGCATTTTGTCGGTTGAGTCGACACTCTCGTAGCGGTTTTGAATATGATTTTGCCCCTCATTTGCTTTCAATATGCCAATTTTTCTTTATGTCACAAAATATTGTTTATTGGTGTTTTTTTAGTAATATGGCAGAATTATTTTTGATATTTGTGTATAAATATCCGCCATAGTTGCAGAGTTAAGGCATAACAACATTTGTGGTTAACCATATCTCGTTATTTTTTTGCCAGCTCGCAAATTCGAATTTTTGAAATTTTCAACAAAAAAACTTTAACTTCAAACAAAATGTTCAAATTGGTAAGCAGTGCAAGGATGTAAAGGACTAAATGCATATTTTTTTTTATATTGGTGAACAAAAATATCGGTGTGCAAAATACAGTTTGATAGTGTGTTAAAGAATATTGATTTTAAGGGACAAATGTAATACAGATTTGTGCTAATATATAAATAGGCTAGCGCCGTACATTTGCGAAAAAAAATGTACACTGCATTAAGCAACACTCGGATTAATCACAGGGACTTATTAAAAAGTTTTGACAACTTATTTTTTTCATATATAATTGTAATAATTTCTATATGAAAATCCAGTCATATGAAAATCATATAATACCAAGTTTTAAACTTTGTACATACTTGAAATAAATGCAACAAATTTTCAATTTTTTTTTTAATTAAATTAGAGTTCTAAAGGAGTAGCGATTATGAAGTTTTATAGTCCTTTCAATTTTGGTGTTGCATTTTTCTTCCATACAAAATCCTGGCGGGCCTTTGCTATATGAAGAAGACTCACAAGACCGCCAGAAACGAGCTGTCAAAAATCAAATTTAATGCGTACTAGAAAAATTATTATTTCAGGCGCTCAAGTTGCATTTTGTGCTTTGCTGTATTAAAAGACTTATAATGAAATTTTTTGACCAAAATGTTTGTGGTGCATTCTAACCATAGAGTGCCATAACACTCTGTTATGAGCATTTTTAGCACTTTCCCACACATAACCCATCCATTGAGAAGTTAGAGGCTTAAAATGATGAAAAATTTGTATTCGCTGTTTTTCCATAGAACTGCTGAGCATATCTTTCATCTACAATATAAGGGTAATATATCCGATTTACCCTAAAAATGTGCAAAAGGGTGAAAACTTTAACCTCTCTAAAATAAAATATTTGCGTAAATTTTGAATCACTGGTGTATGTTTTTCTATCCTCGCTACCAGAATCCATTTTTGGATTTTTTTTATTTTGGCAAAAGTTTAATTTTGTCTAACAGAGTTATTTACATAATTTAAAATTCATCAAAAAGCATTCATTTTTTGTTGTTGTAACATATTTGTTGCCTTGCAAATCCATTTTTCAAATTGTTTCTTATTTTATTTACTTTCAGATCGTCACTTTTACTGCTCTCTGCGCTGTAGCCTCTGCCGGTTACCTTAGTGGCTATGGACTTGCTGGTCATGGTTTGGGTTACAACGGCTACAGCGGCATTGTTGCCCCAGCCTATCAAGCACCCGCCGTCGTGGCTACTGTACCAGTTGTGAAGACTTACAGTGCGCCCATCGTGGCTGCACCGGTGGTGAAGACCATCGCCCCATTGGCTACCTCATACGCCTCATACAAATCGATTCCTGTAGTACATGCCGCTCCAGCTGTATATGCGGCGCCATCTTACGGTTCGCTAGGTCATTATGGTCTGAGCTATGGCTATGGTCATGGTTTCTTGCACAAGTAGAGTATAGTGAGCGAACTAAGTACAAATAATGTGAATTATACTGGACTGGAATGTGGAAAAGGATAAGGATTACTTGTACAGTAATAAATATATTTGGCTGACTTGAGTGAATTGAAAACCTATTCATCTTGCAAGAATGAAAATGACTTAAGTACAAACAGCAATTGGAGTCAGTGCGCAGAATGAAGAGAAGCGCAGTTTTGACTACTGAGCACTAACACATTTTTGTATGTTTTGTTTTCACGTACTCGATGCTGAATATATTTTTATGTATATTTTAATAAACTATTAAAACGAAATTAAAAAAAAAAAAAACATCATGTGCAAGTTTTTCAATATCAAATCTTCATAGTTTCTCTGCGTTAAACGTTACCATTGCATAAACATCAATCTTTTACCAGTCAAGCATAGATCCGTTGCCGGCAAAATAAACTAATAAATCACAAATTTTTGAACTATAGCCAATTCAGTATCTTCAGCCTTACGCTCAAATGATCACATGTAGCTTTGCTCAGCGCGTAACGGCGCGTACACAAAAGACTCAAGCAACGAACTTAAAAGTTCAAACTTCATTCACCTGACGCAAAGCGCTTATAAAATTCCATTAATCGCTCCAATAACTACATACGCGGGTAAAAAAATGTTGTGGTTTCGCTAAGAATGAATTATATAAATCGAAATATTTCGTAATTATAGACGATAAATGCATTTAATTATGCGCAATCAAAATCGTTTTACAACATTAACATTTGCCACTACCAACATTGGCCTAAGTCTGTTAAGCAACTAATTGTAAAAGCAGCTGTGCCCTCATTTGTGGCATTCAATGTTGTGTTAAGTAGCATTTGATTTTTGCACCCACACCGCCCACTCACCGAGGTGCCACCAATTCGAAAAGAAAAATTCAACAATAGGTTGGCAACCGATTTTAATATTGTTTTGTTGGTTTCTGCCGCATGTCTGACACAATATTACATTTATAGCAAGCCAAAAATTTGTTCGCTGAACGACAATAGCTCTATTCGTGCAACATAATCACAGGCATTTGCCATGTTGTTTATGCTGGCGGCATTTGCAAATTCCCATGAAAAAAAAGTTTGTAAGAGCAACTTTCGTTAGCATAAAACAACGACCTTGGCGGGCACAATTTGTAAAAGCGGCATAGCAAACTTTTAAAAGGTTAGAATGTCGCTGATAAAATTGTAAAATTTATTTAGATAAACGGATGAGAAATCGTGCTTTGTAGTGATTTTTGCCTACTTCCCGTCGAAGAAACGTGTAGCTGGGAGGCGCAGTATTTTCATGAATTGTCGCAGATGATACCTAAATATCATAAAAAATAGTTAATTTTATTAGCTAAATAAAATTTTATTTTCTTCTTCAAAGAAGATTTTCTGTGGTTTACACCCATTGCCATTTGGTACTTGGGGGCTGTTGCTTTATTAGTCTGATCTTAGACTTATGTAAGTCTGATCTTAGAGAGAAAGCTATCACGAATATCCATTAACTATATGGGAAATGACTAAGAAGAAGAAGTAAGAAAATGTGGTGTGGAGTGGTGACCTCGTCTGGTGGAACTCTGGTGGAAAAAGTTCCGTTAAAATTATCTGTTATATGTTATGCTTGTATTTATAGCGACTATCGCCTCTACTAATTGCAAAATATTTTTCCTAAATTTTAACAATTTATTTTATATGGTAACTCTATCTTGCTAAGCAATATGTTAGAAGCACTGTTTCCTTCCTTTTGATGCTCCCTCTCCACTTTGTGATGCTGCCAGCAACGGTACTATTCGCGTGTTTTCTTATGACAGTAAAACTAAGAACTTGAAACGTATTAATTAATAAAGTGATAATATTTAACGACGGACACCGTAGCCGAATGGGCTGGTGCGTGACTACCATTCAGAATTCAGATAAAACGTAGGTTTGAATCTCGGCGAAAGACCAAAATAAAGCAAACGTTTTTTCTAATAGTGGTCGTCCCTCTGCAGGCATTGCAAACCTTCGAGTGTACTTCTGCCATGAAAAAGCTCCTCATAAAAAAATATCTGCCGTTCGGAGTCGTCTTGAAACTGTAGGTCCCTTCATTTGTGGAACAACATCAAGACGCTATGGACACTTGAAATTCTTAGACACAAGAAAAAAAAGTAAAATAAATATTGGAAATAGGACCCCACCAACCTGGGTTTGGCTTCGAGGTTGGATAGAAAGGTTATTGAGAGAGTATTTTGCCAGGAACTCCCTATCAAGCTTAAGGTTAGGTCGCCACAGCATTGACAATGTGGAAGCGTAAACTATTAAAGATGAAAACGATTGTCCGCTAACTACTGTGACTCCTCTTTTGAGGTGTTGTATATTTATTCTCATAGGGAGTAGTTAATCAAGGCCTTAGGTTCACTCATGATGCGCGCGAAAGTAGTCAGAGAAGGCCTAAATTCCGGCTCAATTGCCTCTTAATACCTCGCTATCAGAGTTAAATGGGTAGTTAGTTAGTTAGATGAATAGTTCAGCAAATTATATATCCTATGAGCTAGTAAGGCAAAGCAGAGCAGAATGTTTTTTTTCTTGGTTACCCCTGATCTGACACGGGCAAATCGGCAACATTTAAATTAGCGTCTGAGGTGCAGCTAACACTGTTGATTGGAAGTCTAATCGGAGTTATCTGGACGATTCTGAAGTGGTATCTCCTGCCTCACAGTTGCTTTGTTTTCACCGGACATCTTGCCTCCTTTTATTTAGCTACGGCTTATGAGCGTTCAAGTTCGAATATTCTAAAAAATGCACCTAAACTAATTGCTATAGCAAAATAAGGTTCTGTCAAGAAAGAAGTTTCTGGACAGACGTCGTGCTGATGTTGAATGAAGATACTGATGAAGGTTTTACTCATAATAGGTGCGTCTTATCTGGCCGTTAGCTTTTGAATTTCAGATTTTGTTCATACTCAGTAATTTTATCGCATTTGGGCTTTTGTAGCACTGCGCCACAAGGTTTTACCAAATTTCAATATTTTTTTAAATAATTGCTAATCAAACTTTTGAATAAATTGCTAATCAAACTTTTTTTCAAGAATTTTCATATCAAAATCTATTGCTTCTAGAAAAAAATTGTAGAGAATGAACTTTAATATATTGGTATATATTTGTTTTCAGGGCACTTTCGATGATAGTTTCCTTGATTGTTTAATATAATAATTTATAATTATATTTCCCGTAAAAATAATAAATAATAAATGGTTAAATAAATTTAATTTTTATTTTGTTAAAACAGATATTTTGTTGTTGTTTTTTAAGTTATAAAACTATATATTTGTTAAAGTTGGAACTTAACTGCTACATGCATAAAAAGCTATAAGTACAAAAATATGGTTGCCTGTAAAAGAGCTTTAGGTGAAATCTGGGAAATTAAACCTAAGGTTTCTCATTGGCTTTATACTGCTGTCATCAGACCCATTCTTCTATATGGAAATGTTGTCTGGTGACGTGCTATGCTCAAAGAAACCTATTCTAATTTATTGAAAAAGGTGCAGAGGTCAGCGGAATTAGCAATATTTGGCGTCATGAAAACCACGCCATTCATGGCTTTGGATATCATGTTACATCTGCCACAACGGAAGACTGCCACACATGGACATTCAATAATCTGAGACTCCTATTTGGATATACCCAGTGATTGTGATTATCACGCTCACATTCTCTGTTTCGAAAGGAATTTCTTAATGAAAATACCTTCTAGACTGGAATGGCTTGAAGAAGCAACACATCCGTTAAGATATAAATTATCGTCCGGAAAATTGGACGATGGAAAAAAAAAATTTTTTATTGGTCGAAAGACCTTTATTCTATAAATTTCAACTTACAACTCAAAGCTTAATTACTAAATCTCTCCTTAATATTACTTATTTCTACTTGTGTCAGCATTTTTGACAACTGATTTACATCGGCGCATGCCGGATATTTATTGCTGAAACTAATTTTGCTGATCGAGGTGTCAGTATATTTGGCTGTTGGTTTAAATCGACGCATGCCGGATGTTATTCCCAACATTATTGGGCTTGCTTATTCAGCGTCCGGGTCATGTCGCAATTGCATTACGAGTATTGCTTATAGCTTAATTGGTGCTTACTTATACACGGATGAATCTAAAATGGATACCGGTCTAGGATCAGAGTTACATTGCGAAGAGCGTTTTATCAGTGAATCATTTAGACTACCGGATCACTGTAGTGTTTTTCAAGCGGAACTAAACGCTACTCAGGATGCCTTAATATAGATGGATGCATTCCAAATAACAACAAGGAGTGTTTTAAAAATTCGCCAATCTCTTAATGAGATGGCCAAACAACATCATATTATCTTATGCTGGGTTCCAGGCCACAGAAATATACCAGGGAACTGTTGGGCTGATCAACTTGCAAGAGAAGGTACGTATATGCTAAACATAAATAATTTTATGGGGGTACCTCTCGCAACTTGTAAGCTTCTTGTTATGGACGCAGTAATCAGTTCCGTAAATCAAAGATGGATTAGTGCCAATACCTGTAAAATCGCTAGGCAAATAATGCCAAGGCTAAATCTACGTCTGTGCAAGAATATTATAAAACTGAGTACACTTCAAATTAGGACCTTAGTAAGGACCTTCACAGGACAATATCTCATAGTAAATCATACAAGGAGACTAGGCGTTTACATGCGTGATTTCTGTCGTAGCTGCAGGAATGAGGAAGAGTTGGAAGCAATTCAACATCTTTTTTGCACATGCCCGGCTCTGGCCAGAAGCAGGAACCGATATTTAAGTTCCTAATTCTTAATGAATATAGCTAGTCTATAAACTTTAGATATCAACAACCTTTTACGCTTTGTCATAAGCTCAGGATGGTTCAATCTAGAAGGGGAAGTGTAGTGCAGCCACTACGGCTCACAACGGATCCATTTCGTGGCCTGAGTGGCATCTAACCTTACCTAATAAAAATATGGTTTCGATTTTATCGATAAATTAATTTGTAAATTTCCGTCCATATTGTTCGGCCAACATCGTAGTGGCAAGCTACGAACATTTTCTACAAAACATTATCGCCATGCACTCGCGATGATATTTTTCTATTTTAATGTGTGACCTAAAAGAAATATTTTCCAATGCTTAAGGCCACTTCCAACTATAATGAAAACATGTACATATATATGGCTTTTAGTTATTCCCTTGAGGCAACAACACAACAACAAAAAATTATAGAAAAATTAAGTTTGGCCATTCCAATGAATTGTTTTTATTAAATCTTAGTTCGTGCTCTACAATTCTTATTAACAAAAATTTTGTATAGGATCAATAAATTCTGAGATAAAAGTTTCTGAAAAAATATGATAGAAATATTTTATTATCAGTAACTTGGACAAAAATTCAAATTTCGCAAAACCGTTTGTCATTCCGCTAAAACCACCCAAATATCAGGTATTTTCATAGCTGCATGACAACCACCGATATCGAGAACCATGGTTTGACAGCTGAAAATAGCAAATTATATTTACATTTCCGTTCCAAAAGTTTGGCAAGTCATCATGAATCTTCCAATGACAGAACAACGGTTTTAAATTGTGGAAATTTACTTTGGGAAAATCATTTTTTTACGCGATGTTCATAAAGCACTGGCGCCCTCATTGGTCCTTATTTATTTAGAAATGAGGAAGGAGCTGCAGTTACGGTGTATGTCGAGCGCTATCGAGCTATGCGGACTGAATTTTTACAACATTTGGTTCCCACAAGACGGCACAACTTGCCACACAGCGCGCTTAGCAACCGATTTATTGCAATATTCAAACCACCATTGACGCCACACGGCCAGTTTTATTGGAAATAGTAGTTAAAAATTGGACTGATGTAATGAACCATGTAACTCGTTGCCGCGGAGCACATAATCCGAATATTACATTAAAAACAAAATAAAATGAATGCCATGATTAGAAATTATCTACCAGAATATTATATATTAAAAAAATTCGTTTCAACAATATTTCCGTTTTGTGTGATCATTTTAAGTTCTCAAGCTCTTAAAAAACCAGATACAATAAAATTACTTGAGTATTACTAAGTATTGAAGAAATCTGAAATTCAAAAGTTCACCCCTATTCTTCGCTGCTTATAAAGATTCGCATACTACTTGAAATCATTTGATTTTCCATCTGGGCCATTTGTTCAGCGACTACTTATCTTCAATTCAGCATCAATGTTTGCCACCAATTTAGCTTTTAGCACACTTACAATGCCACTTATTTATTGCTATTGAAGTTTCGCGCTAACTGTTATAACAAAATCCAGCGACGTTGAAGTTGGGCTTTTTGGAGTAAAGCTTAAATGCTGATTATTGGAGTTGACTGACAATACTGATTATTGTAGGCTTTACAAACTCTTAAAGCTCGTTCAATTTTCGAAAAGCTCTAAAGTTCGATTAGGAAAAGCACGACTTACGAGTATTAAGCTAAGCTTCGGCTTTAACTTTATCATGTATGAGGCTTATGTGCCTACGAGTATCACTGCGTAAACACGACTTTACTGTATTTATTTATTTATGTACAGACGTGCAATAATATCATAATACAATTATTCTTACACGTAAAAAAGGAGCACTGACTGCCAGGACCTTCGGCTCGCTGATGTAAAAGTAACAGATAGTTAGCTTAGAGGTCTTAAATGTAAAAGTGAGACTAGAAAAACTTAATTCATTAAGACTTTGGTAAAAATATAGTAGCTATGTTAGAGGAGAAAGCATCAAATCAATTTTTTCCATCCTGATTTAACTAGAAATTCTGATAGTTTTGATATATTTTCTGAGAAAGTAGTTCTTAACAGTGTAGAAGGTATTTGGTTTCGGAAAATACTTTTCCTGATTTATTCAAAACGTGGGCAGTCGTCGAGTAGATGGCAGATCGTTAAAGAGGATGAGTGACAGTGTTGGCAGCATAGAGGGCTGGAATTATTGAAAACGTATGAATGTGTGGCGATTGTGTGCCCTAGTCGCAGGCGGACAAATGATTTGATATCGCTGCAACGGCAATTTAATGGGTAATTTTTTCTGTATTTAATAGCCGACTATGTATTGCGCCAGAGAAGAATAGCAAAGCCTGAGTGTTATCTGGTTCATCCTATGAAAGCTTAATATACTGATCTTAAAATGGGAAATAGTTAATAAAATTTATTATAGTCAGAAGCAATAAAAAAGCGAATACTTTTAACTAAAATACTTTATGCAATTATCGCAAGAATTAGGAAAAATTCTTTTTTATTTAGAAAATAAGCATAACTTTTCATGTGTTGCATATGCACGTTAAAATTATATTATTTTTTTTATTGAAATATTAAAAATTTATTTACACTTCATGCTATTCATACATCTATATAGTTCACAAAACTAAATGCTATTTTTGTTTTCGTCTATTTCACAATGACTATTGCTTTTATTAAAAATCTGAATATCAAATATTAGCGATGATTTATTTCATTAGTTAGTTTCGTACAAACAGCACATTTCACATATTCGATTTGTAAGCCTCCCAACCATTCAATGACCAATTTGCTTAATTATATTCCTCCTCACAATACCCGAAGTCAAGGGCGTAGCTAATAGAAGGGGCATGAGATCAAAAAGTATTTGAATTTCCAAAACCTATCAAAAAATATTAATTAATACCTCTGTTAATAATTCCCATTGATACAGGTTTGATACTCTTTATTAACTCTGTGGCGACAATAAAAGTAATTCGCGTTAACTAAACCTTAAGTTAATAAAACCAATAGGAGTTTCTTATAAAACTATGTAATGAGAAATTTGATTTCACAATAATAAATCCCCACCAATATCCGCTGTTTTTCGTTCGTTATGCGCTATCTCGAAAAACAATTCATAGCGACCAAATCATGAATTGTATGCCATTTTTTAAAATCTATCTTTCAAGGATATCAAAGGAATCTATCTATCAAAGGAAATTTTCGCAAATCTGTGTCTATTTTCTCTTTTATTTGTGTGTATATAATTTCAATAATGAAATACATATAAAATGTTTTCATTGTCCAATTGCAGATAATAGCTGCCAAACGCTTACTCTGTAATACTCACTGTGAAAAACGACAGCAAGAAAAATATGTATGCGAACAAAAACGGTTTCAAAATAAACTTGAATAAAATAGTTAAGCTTAGAATGAAATCCTTCCACTAGAAAAAATCATATCAGTCGCACATTGCCTGCCGTAAAGCTGTGATTCTTATATGCTTTTGCATTATTTCCAAAATTTATGCTGTGTTACGATTTTATGCAATTGTATCCCTAGTAAATCTATTCAGTCGAAAACCAATGACATTATTAAATGAGCCGACCACATAAAAAAGAGTTCAAGATCTGGTAAAAGTGCATAGATCGACCGCCGAAATACGACCTTGTGAAATACCTGAAAACGCAGTAAAAGAGAATGACTTTGAATTTTCTAATAGCCAAACAGAAAAAAAAACAGAGTGGAAACCGGTACATTCGAGTTAATGCCATACGAGGTGAAGTCCAAAATAAACAAGGCTGTGTTTTTGGTGGCGCCATCTTTTTAATGAGTTAGTGCGTTGGAAGTTAGTTCTTCTACTGCTACTACTAATTACTTCCACTGACATTCGCTTGGTGACATTTGGTTCAGTGGAAGCGAAGTTATTGCGTCTAAAGTGTCAGTATATTTGTGTCATCGGTACAAAAATGGATTTCGAACAAATACCAATTTTGTTTTAAAATCGGTAAAACGTTTACTGAAACATTTGAATTGATGGAAAAAGTTTATAGCGATGATTGGCTATCTCGTGCCAGAGCTCGTGAGTAGTTTACATGTTTCACAGATGGTTGTGAGGATATAAATGACAAAGAAAATACGAGCCGCCCAAAATCAGTAATCACCGAAATCTCCATTGAAATTGTTTGTAAATTTATCAAAAATGAACCGAAATCTTCGCTGAAATTCATGGAATCGGAGTTGAATATCTCCAAAACATCGGTTTATTGCATTTTAACTGATAATTTGGGCTTACGAAAGGTCTGTGCACGTTTCATTCCGCACAAGTTAACTGAGGACCAAAACTTGCTCAGAATTCAACATGCGAACGACCTCATTAAAGCGGCGAGAGAAGACAAGAGTTTCCATTACAATATTGTTACTGGTGATGAAACGTGATGTTTCCAACATCAACCTGAAACTTAGCGTCAAAGTGCCGAATGGAAGTCCCAGACGAACCACCACCCAAAAAATCGCGATCCAAACCGTCAATTTAATTTTCTATCTTGGCGTTTTGAAGCGTTTGTTGCATCGCATTCGTCGAATTTGCTGGCGCTTATTGCATGAAAATACACCATCTCATCGATCCACTCTTGTGACTGAGTTTTTGACTTGAAATTGCATTTTAGCCATCAATCACTCACCGTATTCGCCTGATATGGCTCCCTATGACTTCTACCTACTCAGAAAATTTGCATTTGGTCATGAAGGGAAAATGTTTTGCGTCCGCAGAGGGCATCCCAAAGGCTTGTACCGACATCATGAAGGTCATGCCGGTCAATGACCTGGAACACTCTTTCGAAAAACTTTTAGATCGCCCAAAACCAGAGGGGACTATTTTGAACAAATAAACTCGAAGTTATCAGAACAAAGCTCCTTTCGACTTCACTTTGTATATTCGCATGCGATGTTCTTGAAAAGGTTTTAAAGCAGTCTGTTAAAGTTAAGGTGATATTTGCAAGCACAGCAGGCGCAATAAACTTTTTATCTGATTTATATAACGTCCTTGCTTGGGTTAAAAGAAATAAGTTGTATTTATACATATATGAAGAAGTGTTTTTATGTTTCTTATTGTAAATCGTCTTCTCCCCTATGCATTTGCTTCTACCTTAGTGGTTATGGATCCAATCTAAATGAAATTATTGGTTCTAGATTCTCTTTCTAAAGTGGTTTAAATTATACCATTACAAAGTCGTATTCTGCAATTGCTTTTTTATATTTCACTGATCCAGCTCCATAGGTTCTACGAGTATAAGGGTCGGTGCTGGCACACAAATCTAAAATGACTAGATAGTCGAAGGACTATTCTCTCCATCACTTTCATTTTCGTTTCGATTACCATAAACTTTTGAGAATTTTTTTTAAAACTCTGAGAGAATTTAATTCAAATTCCATTGGCCTTGGTCTGTCTTCCACAAGATATTATTTCAAAATTTTACCTGATAAATTATTTAACTAGTGTTTAGCGTTAATCTGTTTTTTATAGTCTGTAGCCGTAGCTGAATGGGTTGGCGCGTGACTACCATTCGAAATTCAGAGAGAACGTAGGTTCGAATCTCGGTGAAAGACCAAAAATGAAGAAAAAGTTGTTTCTAATAGTGGTCGCATCTCGGCAGGCAATGGCAAACCTCCGCGCGTATTTCTGCCATGAGAAAGTTCCTCATAAAAAATATATGCCGGTCGGAGTCGGCTTAAAACACCCAAAAAGGGTATACGCGCCAATTATAAGAAATAACGCATAGATTAATAATAATTATAATGAAATAAATCAGGTAATTGCTAGAAATTTAGCATGCAATGCCATACATCTCTGCCTTTTAGCTTTGTATCTACGGAAACGTTGAGAATTAGACTCTATAACTTTGTATGCCTATATTTAAATACATTGGGAAATGCTTGAAATTACCAATTTAAGCAGCTTCCCCCTTAAAGGATCTAATTTTAGACGATGTCTTAAAAAAATACTCAATAACTTGTTAGCTTATAGTGTTCTTTCATATATTATTTATAGCGCTGTAAACACATTTTAATATTCAAAAAATTTCAGCCCCTCTTTGTGTTTGGCTGGCTACACCCTCGTCCGACGCATTGGCATTTCACACGCGCATCTCAGAATAGCTTTTATTTACAAGTCCATACGAGCGGCTGCATACAGTGCATGCACCCATACTTTTACATACAAATGATTAATTTCGTTTCGCCAACGCAAAGAATGGTACGGTCAGTTTTGAAAGGGTGCATAAAGTAAGTTTAATCAAATCTTCAAAAAAATCTCCACTCTACTATAAAAATTCTACAAAAAATCTTCGCAAAAAAATATTGTTGGATATCCTCGATTAATATACATGGGTTTTGAAACTTTTTGATTTTGGCAAAATTAAATTGATTATTCGTGAATGATTTTTTGAAATTGAAATTTGAAAGGTCGAGTCAAGGAGCACTGAGAGATTTGGCAACTCCTAAAACACTCAGGCTAAAAAGCCCATAGTGTTTAAAGCTCTGGAAAGTGAAGGGGTAGAGAGTTAAGGAGGGAAGGAGAGAAGTAACAGAAGGAAAACTATAGGATAGAATAGAGGTAGTTGGACTTGTGAGAATTTTACAGATTCTTTGTTAAATCTGAAAATTGAGAGAATGAGTTTTACTTGTTCTTATGACAGCGGAACCTGAAACTCGTGGCCTTGCTCTAGCAAAGTCGGGACACTCATAGCGAAAATGCGTGGGCGAACCGCTGATCCATCGTTGGCCATTTCATCAGCAATTTCATTCCCTTGAACCCCGCAAAGTCCTGGAACCCATATAAATACGAGCTTATTCTGTCTTGCAATAGAATTAAGATTCTTCTTTCATTCTAAAAAAATCCTTGAGGTTTGCTCTGCGTTCTCCAGAGCCTTTAGAGCAAGCCTGACGGTCACTAAAGAATTCAATCTATTTCGCGCTTCATCTCCTCTTAATTATCCATTCTGCTACTTTGAGAATGGCAAAAATTTCCGCGTGGAAAACAGTTGTCATTCCTCCCATATCGTAATGTACTTATTACTCCCGTTTAACTCCCATCCGGCTCCAGAATATATTTTATTCTTGGACCAAATGGTAAAGGAAATATCCGTCAAACCTCTTTGAATGCACTGTGGGTAACTCCATTTCCCACGCAACGTATATTTGACATCGAATTTCCTACCAAATGAAACTATGGGTATAAGGTTGTCCTTAGGTGCCATAAATAGTGATACCGCTCATATAGTTCTTAAAGTTTTATCTGTGCCCCGAAGTTCCGAACCCATATTTATGGAGCCTACACATTGCTTTTATTGCTTTCTGTGATATCTTGAGATCCAAGGGGAGCAAATTAAGCATAGCATTTAAGGCATAAACATACACTTCTGTGCAGCCTGTACAGTGCTCGACGTGTGGACTTAACCATAGTCCGTCTCCATCAAACCACAGAAGCATAAGTGATAATGATAAGTCTGATAAGTGCTATGTATATCCATAGGACCACAACAGGTTTCAGACCCCAGGTTTTACCAAAGGCTTTACGGCTATGATTATTTGATATGATTTGATAATGAATGTTGTGGCTCAGCTTTGTGATGGTTGTTGGTTTATTCACATAGACTTTACTTTTTTAAAAAGCTCCACAAAAAGTGATATAGTGGAGCTTGATCGCGTGATCTAGATAGCCAGTTTGTGTGAAATTATTTGGCCGGGAAACTTTGAACGCAATAATGCAATATTTTCCTGTGACTGCCGTGTGGCTGGCTCAACGTGTATGCCTATTCGTTCAAGCTCAGGCCACAAAGAATTTCAATTAGTGGTCTACAGCTCTGCCCACTGAGAGTAACAGCTCTTTCATTTTCCTCTTCGAAAAAAAAAAACAACCAGCCCAAAAATAGTACATTTCAGTAGATATACTGATTTTTGTGAACTTACCCGAGCGCTTTTTCTCCCCAGATGAGATAATTCCGTTTTTTTGACAAATTCATTCAATGTGAAATGAGTTTCACCACTTCAGATGATTTTTGTGATCATGGAACCAGGTGACGAAATGTCTACGTTGATAATTATCTCTTGGCTTCAGTTCCTGTGCTAATAGAATTTTGTAAGGATACAAATGCGCATCGTTATGTAAATCCGCCAAACAGACGATTCATCAATACATAATTGCTAGGCACGTCCAGATACCGATGTTGGAGATTGCTCAACAACTGCTGTAACAAAGCAGCGATATTTTCAACAGGACATTCAGCTTTTGGGCTGCCAGTCTTTTTTCTATCCTCAGCAGAATCAGTTTGAATAAAACTGTTTCATCAGCTCTTGAATTGTCCACTCATTCAGATGATTATTTCCATCCAAAACATAACGAAATTAACGACATTTTTGCAGGGTTCAACCCCCAATAAATCTGAGGGTCTGTGCACGGGCCTGATCAAAGATGATATAAAAAAGTACCGTCTAGGAATTATTCACTACTAACATCTAGGCGCCACTTTTGAAAGACCCTTTACAAGTACTTGCTCCCTCTTCATTAATATTACCAGTTATGACAGTAAAAGTATTCCACTGTGGTAAATGTCCGGCTCTACGTCCTTGACGCACTTGCACTTGCATTTGCAACATAGCAACCCGGCAGCTAGATTCACTGAACATTCAACAACAAGTCCGTTTCCATAAATGTAGAGTGAAAGGCGCGTGTTGCCAGATGAGATGCGAGTCACAGATGTTCGAATGTATGTGCATACAAATATACGTAAATGCAGTTAAAATGCAATATCCTTGGCTGTTGTTTGCGCTGGCAATGGCCTTATGTAGGGCATTGTCCTCATGGGTTGTTGTTCATTAACAGTTATTTATTTGCTCGCGGCTTATTGAATAAATATGAACAAGCGGATGAATTAATATTTTATCTGGAGTGATCCGGACAAGGGCTTTTTGTTACCATGTTTATAGCAATAAACAAAATATGTTCAATCAATAATTTTCAGTCGCAATTCAATTGTTTTATTTTATAGATAGTTGATAGTAGTAGTGATAGATAGGAAAAATTGAATTATTCCTAATTACATGCGTTTTATATTTTACACGCTTTTATTCTAGAGAAATTCACAATTAAATGCAAATGTCCTCAAATCATGGCATTCACAAATTATGATGGCCAATATATAAAGTTTGGGAGCCTTGATAGCATTGTACAGATATATAGGGTCCGCCATATAACTTTATGGAATTGAAAATGCTATAAAAAAGAAACTACTCAATATTTTTCCAAACTGTTATTTTTATTTTGAAGTACAATGGCCCGGTTAATGATGGAACACAACTTCATTCCAATTGGACTTTGTATGGCGTCATGCCAATGTCTTTACGCAAAATTCGTCTGAATGATGTCTCCGAAATGTCCAATTGTTGAGAACGACAGTGAACTAATGTTCCTGGTGATTCACGAACAATCTCGGCCACAGCAGCAATATTTTCGGGTGTACGCACGGTTTTTGGTCGGTCACGCGTTGGTTTGTCAATAAGCAACCCAGTTTCTCTTACTTTTTTCGCAAAGTAACGCACATACGCTTCATTCGGTGCTTTTCTTCTTCCCATTGCCGTACGTAATTTTCGTACTCATTCTGCAACGTTACCATGATTTTCAAAGTAATGTCGCAATATTTCCCAGCGTTCTTTGAGCGTATACACAACCATTTTCGTTCAGCGGAAGAATAAAACTAATTTTCTGTCAAATCAGATGACAGCTAAGTGTTACCATTCTTCAAATAATACCGAGTTCAAATCCGTAACGATAGATGTCGGGCCCTGTACAAGCAAAAACAATCTTTTTCTTTCCATTTCAATGAGAGGCGCCAGGTATGAGCTAGCGACACTCTAGATTTTGGTTTCAGTGTATTGGTGTTTTTGCTTGATCGTGGAGTCAGTAGATCAATTAAGTTCTTGTAAAGTAATTGCAGTGTTCTATGTGGTTATAAAATCAGTTTTGAAGTTTAAATTTACGAAGCGGGTTGCCATTTATACCATTTTTAACTTTGGGTGTTTTAAATTTATGGTTTTTGGTGTTGCAACTAAAATGGGAGTTATAGAACGAAACTAATTAAAAAAAAAATCAGTTCAATAAAAAATGCTAGTTTTAAGGTTTTTGAACACCGAAATAAGTTAATAAGAAGTCTTTCAAAACTGACGCCTAGATATTAGTATTGAATAATTCATTGACGATACCTTTTTTATGCTATCTTTAACATTTGGCAAGTAGACAGATGTACAATTTTACACGATAGAACAAAACTTAGTATGAGAATTCGGCCGCCGTAGCTGAATGAGTTAATTCGTTACTACTATTCGGAAGACGTAGGTTCGAAACTCCATCAAAAACTTGTCCCCTGCAGGCAATGGCAAACCTCTCCGAGTGTATTTTTGCCTCATTAAAAATATTTGCCGTTCGGAATAGGAATAGGAGTTTCGCCCAACACTCAAAAATGGTGTAGGCGCCAAGAATATATATATACATATATGTATTTATATATATTATATATAATATAAAAATCTCAACACCACTTTCCCAGCTGCCCCGCTTTGTCGGGCAAAGGTTTAGATATCTGGGCTCGAACTTACTCGCTACACCGGCGGATATTGCGGGTTTAAATATCACACACCTGGCGAAATTCATCAGTAGCTTGAAGCGGTTAATACGAACGTAAATCGCCACTGTTGGTCGTCTTCCACTAACCCAAATCTTTTTCTTCCTTTTCTCCACCTATCTGGTTCCTTCCATTCTCGTTTCCCCTCCAGCCCCCTGTATGGTATCACAACGGACAAATTTTGAATATTCGAGGTGTGTTCAAAAAGTATCGCGAATTTTGTGTTTTTTCAAAAATTATTTATTTATTCATTAATATCTATTTTGTCCTCTTCAAAGTAATCCCCATGAGATATTATGCACTTGTGCCAACGTTTTTTCCAATCTTCGAAGCACTCCAAAACATCATTTCTCTTGTTCAGCTCCTCCTTCGATGCCGTCTTTATCTCGTCAATCGTAGCTTAGCGTCGTCCTTTCATGGGGCTCTTCAGTTTCGGGAACAAGAAAAATTCACAGGGGGCCAGATCAGGGTGTACGGTGGCTGTGGCATCATTAGTGTGTAGGTTTTGGCCAAAAAGTCGCGCACAAGCAACGATGTGTGAGCAGGGGCGTTATCGTGATGCAAGAGCCAATTTTTGTTCTTCCACAAATCCGGGGGTTTCTGTCGTATTACCTCGCGCAAATTGCGCATAACTTGCAGGTAATATTCCTTATTGACCGCTTTACCCAGTGGCAAGAACTCATTATGCACAACGCAACCGCAATCGAAGAAAACGGTAAGCAAAACTTTTACATTCGAGCGAACTTAGCGCGCTTTTTTCGGTCTTCCATTGAGATGATTGAGCTTGGTTTCCACGTCATAACCGTAAACCCACGATTCATCACCAGTTATGAATCTCTGGAGCAAATTTGGGTCGTCGCGGACAGAGTCCAACATCTCATTAGCAATGTTCATGCGAAGCTGATACGAATTTTGCGGCGACCCGTCTCATGCTTTCACACAAAATTTGATGCAGGTTCTTTGATCCATCTTTTTGAATAGGTAAAAATCGAAGACGAGCCGAGACACAAAGCAAGCAAAGCAGCTGTCAACAATTAACTGAATATTCAAAATGGCCGAACTCGTCGGCAAGAGTGAGAGACATGAATACCAACATATCGCCACAAAAGAATTGAAATTCGAATATACGTGACCTGCAAAAATTCAAAATTCGCGATACTTTTTGAACACATAGTATCACCAAGTGAGCCGAAGGTCGATCAGTAAAAACAGCGTATCGGAAATTTCGTGGAAATAATCATCCAAATGAGCCGATAATTCAAAGGATGGTGAAAAAATTAAAAAAAACTGGTTCTGTCGACGATAGAAAAAAGACTGGCTTCCCAAAAAGTAGGCGTCCTATTGAGAATATTGCTATTGTAGCGCAAAGTGTTGCTGCGCAGCCTTCAGCATCTATATCTCGACCTCGACGTGCTCAACAGTTAAGCATTCATGAATCGACTGTTTGGCGGATTTTACCTGTAGACGTACACATGTAGCCATTTAAATAATGTAGTTTTTCACATACAATTGCAAACAGCCGTAATTTTAGAACGAAATAGTGTAAATTAAAAAGTGTAAATTTTTGGACGTTTTACTTTAAAACAACATCTAGGCGCGACTTTTGAAAAACCCTTTATAAGCAAATAATCATTCTTTGATGAATAATTTATTGATTCGTACTATCCTCGGAAAGTAAAGAGATATTCCTTGCATTTATTGCAATTGAAAGTAAGGCGCAGGCATTTGGACAGTCATAGGCGAAAAGTAATATTAAAATTTAATGATCTTGTCAAGCTATGAAAAATTATTTAAAGATTTTATTGTAACAACATTACTGTTATAAATGAACTTCCAACTTTTCCTCATACATTTCAACTTGAGCTTAAGGGGGGGGGGTAGGGTCACAAAATCGAAATTTTTTTTCTTCACTCATCTTATAGTAAATCATTTCAAGAATGTTGTGTCAAAATTTTAAGTGGATCGGAGCAGAACTCTCAAAGTTATAGCCTTTGTAGGCACTCTACCTCGAATGCGGAGCATGGATAATTTCTCAGAGTCATTTTTTCAAACGCGTTTTTCCCGAAACGACTTCTTAAAAGTCGGTGCCAATCATAACTCCGAAACTATTCAACCGATTCTTTTCAAATTTGGCACACGTTTTCTAAATCAAAAATACCTCCCACCTACACTGTTTTTTTTTTATTTTTTGTTTTTTAAGGTTGTTTTTCACTTACAAATATGGCGAAATTTTTCGCCAAAAATGCTCGTTTTACGTTTTTTTGCCACCAAAACTACAAAAATGAAAAAAAAAAAATTTTATTAATGTAGGGGGGAGCATTACGTCATACTTTAACTGAAAAATTCGACTTTTTTAGTTTCAGATGATTCTACGACGAATGCCGATTGGCACCGCAGAGCACCTCTCGAAAAACATATCTCCAAAAAAACTCTGTCATGGGCTTATTTGTCAATATTTTATTATTAATATTTTTTAAAAACTTATTGAAAAGATGTACAATAACATGTAACTGATTTTATTAAAGTATCTTAAGCCATATTTCTGTAAAAAATTCACAAAAAAAGTGTTTTTTTTTTTAGCGCTAAACCCTACCTCCCCCTTAAGGCTTGAGGTAAAAAAGCTAATTTGAGAATACAATATATATTTTATTATACTTTCCACAAGATGAGAATAAAAATATATTTTATTATACTTTCCACAAGATGCATCCTAATACTTATTTTTATGTTTTAAATTTTGTATTTATTTATGAATAATAAATGTATGTATATTAGGCCGTGTCGATTTGTGGGGAGGCGAAAAAATCGCCCATTGCTCTGTAAAAATCATATTCTAGGGATCAAAATAAGAAACTTTGCCGAAGGAATCATACCTATAAAACGAATTCTGATGTCCCCCAATTTGGGTCGAACTTTTTAGTTTCTTTTCTATAACTCACTTAAATTAATTTTTTCATTAACATATGTTCTGACTAAATAAATTTCTTAAGAGAAAAAATAGATATTAGTATAAATAAATAATAAATATTATTATAAATAAATAAAAATAAAGAAAAAACATAGCCATTTAGCTGATTTTTTCATGTAAAGGCCAAAAATTGTGATACTTTTAAATTGGGCGACATCAGAATTCGTTTTAGAGGTATGGTTCCTTCGGGAAAGTTTCTTATTTTGATCCCTAGAATACGATTTTCACAGAGCAATGAGCGAGTTTTAAATCGACCCGCCCTATTTCTGATAAAAAGAATTGATTTATTGGAATACAAAGGAAAATTTAAAAAATCAACGCAATTTTTTAGTTGCCTCATACTCGTACTTTCTCTTTATTATATTGTATTCACAGACATTTTTTAGAAATTCTGACCAAAAAGTTCAAGACTTTGATGACAATTTTTTGAAATTTGTTTAATTTTTGAATGTTATAGAAACTTTGGAAGTTTGATTTATAAAGTGTTTCCTGTACAATGAACTTTATTTTTCTAAAAAATTAATGAAGAAATTTAGCTTGGGATAATATTGGGAACTTCGTTGATTTGCAAAGGAAATGGCAATGGATTGTCCACACGCAAAGGAAAAATAACGACTATTTCGCTAAGCAAGCGCTGTGCTGGTGGAGGAATTGGCCGACCGCATACCACCTGGCGGCACTCAACAGATGGTGAAATGAAGTATCTTGGATTATATTCGAATGTACCAAAAATCGTAGCACAAAACCATGACCGTTGAGAGGAGTGGTTGATGCCCTATGCTCCAAACAGGAGACATATATATATAAAATATATATTTATTATATGAGCACCACAGTTTATTAAACACTCTATTGATATTAGATATTCTTAACTATAGATTGACACATGTTTCAAAATTTCAAAAAAAAAAACCTCATCTGAGCTCCTCTTTCTTATATTAGAAGTTCTTCAAAGTAATGTTAAATTGTAGTCCGTCTAATGGAAGCGTGACAGGCTAAATTTTACCATAGAGTTCTGTTATAAAAAAATGTAAATGATGTTAAATAATAGGACTATGAATAAGTTCCTTGCGGTTTTACAACAGATGGCGTAACTTGATTATTATTCCATCGATCCACATTTCCAAACATTCATTGGAGAGCTACTGTCGTAAGGCACAAACGTCAGTATAAGTTTTTTATTTGAAGCGTAAACAACAATATTTTTACCACACTTGAAAATGTCGAATTTCGTGCCAAATAATGTGTTTTTGCGGGGAATTCTTCTTCATTATTTTAATATGAAGAAAAAAGCAGCCGAAAGTCATCGTATCTTGGTGGAAGTTTATGGTGAGCATGCTCTAGCTGAGCGAACGTGCCAGAAGTGGTTTGCACGCTTTAAAAGTGGTGATTTTGGCTTGGAAGACGAAGAACGCGAGGGTGCGCCGCCAAAGTTCATGGATACCGAATTGGAGGAATTGCTCGATCAAGATCCGGCTCAAACGCAAGAAGAGGTTGCAAAAACTTTGGGAGTTGATCAATCAACCATTTCCAAACGTTTAAAAGCCATGGGAATGATCCGAAAGGTAGGCCATTGGGTGCCGTATGAATTGAAGCCAAGAGACGTTGAACGCCGTTTTATGGCATGCGAACAACTGCTTCAACGGCACAAAAGAAAGGGTTTTTTGCATCGAATTGTGACTGGCGATGAAAAGTGGGTCCATTACGACAATCCAAAACGTCGGGCAACGTATGGATACCCTGGCCATGCTTCAACATCGACGTCGGCGCAGAATATTCATGGCCTGAAGGTTATGCTGTGTATCTGGTGGGACCAGCTGGGTGTTGTGTATTATGAGCTACTGAAACCGAATGAAACGATTACGGGGGATGTCTACCGACGACAATTGATGCGTTTGAGCCGAGCACTGCGAGAAAAACGGCCGCAATACGCCGATAGACACGACAAAGTTATTTTGCAACATGACAATGCTCGGCCACATGTTGCACAAGTGGTCAAAACATACTTAGAAACGCTCAAATGGGATGTCCTACCCCACCCGCCGTATAGTCCAGACCTTGCGCCATCCGATTACTATCTCTTCCGATCGATGCAACATGGCCTGGCTGACCAGCACTTCCGTAATTACGATGAAGTCAAAAAATGGATCGATTCGTGGATTGCGGCAAAACCGACCGAATTTTTCACAAAGGGAATCCGTGAATTGCCAGAAAGATGGGAAAAAGTAGTAGCAAGCGATGGACAATACTTTGAATATTAAATTTGTAACCATTTTACGTCAATAAAGTTTCAAATTTCGAAAAAAAACCGCACGAACTTATTCATAGTCCTATTATAATTTTCCCATTACGCGTTGCGCAATTTGTTAGTTTCGTGAGAAATTTAGAAAGCGTAATTAGTTTTTAGAAAATGAGTTCCGCGGTCAAAGATGTCACGTGAATCTGCAGCAAAATATTTGAAAAAGTCGAAGACATTCATAAATATAATGTTGACGACTTCGCCGGACGAGGGCCAAAAAATATACCTCTCCAAAGCAAGATCATTTAAACGTCATGCTTCTGTCTGTGTTTTTGAAATAGCGCTCGATAAAGTAGAACTCCATCTGTCTTGCGCTTTTTTAAGAGAGAAAATTTTCAGTTTACTCAAAGTCCTTCCAATGCAAGCAGAAATTTGCTATATAGATATCTACATAAGAGGCTGCTTGTAGTAAAAACGTTAACTAATGACGACGAACGCTTCAAATGCATAAATACATATATCTGCCGAATTAAATGGAGATAGTAATTTACCTCAGCCGTAGCGTTAATGTATTCTATGATATAACTCGAGGACATTTACGTGCAGAAGATCTCAAATTCCGGAACACATTGAAAAAACTGTTGCTCTCATTATCACACATTGAGAGAAGACTTGCATGGGCTAAGGAAAATCCCAAACGGAAATGGGCAAACGGATTAATCTTCCTTTTGGGCGAATGGTTGCACATCGGTCCTGGTGTACACGAACTGTTCGAACTGTCAAGCATTTAGTTAAGATTCGTGTCTGGGGCTGGTTTTCCGAAAAAGGAAATTTGAATGCAATTTTGATGAATGAAAGTTACCAAAAAGCATAATTACTGTCAGCTGCAAGGACGTTCGCAGGAACTAGCTGATCTTGAGTTTTTCAAGAAGATAACGATCCCAAGCATCGAACGATGAGGTGTGTAGGGTTGAAACATCAAAATGGAATTGAAATGTTGCGTTGACCTTCGCAGTCGGCTGATGCCAACCCTAATGAAAATGTTTGTGTAATAGTTAAGCAAAAACTCAAAGGAAAACAAATACGGAAGCTCAAACAGTTATGAAGGCAAGTTCGGGTGACTTGACGCTTATTACTGTCACAATGTGCGCAAAAAGTAACACAAAACATGGCTCAAAGATGTGCAGCCATTGTAGCTAATGGTGGTGACTATACATTTTATTATGTATAGGTTCCAAGTTATGGCGGTCACGCTTTCGTTACACAGATTGTAACAAAGTATGTATAGCAATCACCTTTGAATAATTTTTTTACATTTGAGTATAACACCGAAGGCCAATGCAGCCAGTGTGTTAAAATTGTTAGTGCAATATTTTATATTTCTCTAATAAATAATAATAATAATAATATATTTGAGTTTAATTACATTTGAATGCATTGCTAAATGATTCCTTAGAATAGATATGGAATGGGTTTGAGCTTGAAAATATTGCTTAAGTCAGTTCTGCGATTGTGCGACATCCAAAATGTTACTCAAAAATTTGCATCCAAAAGTGCATTTAAAACGTAATTTTGATGCGTAATATTAATTATAATTGGATTTAATCAACTTGCCAAGTTGTCGTTTCATTCAATAAATAATCCAATGTTAATTAGTACTTTTTGCGCAAACACGAATTCTGACTCCAGATACGAATTATTAAAATACCATATTTGCTATTCACAAGTGACATACGCAATCGGACTAAATAAGAGCAAATAGAATCCTCAAGCATAATATAATTAATAAGCAGAAAACAAATAAGGTGTGATTGTATAAGTTTGACGTAGTCAAAATATCCTGTTTCAATTCGAATTTTGTGTGTGCACGCGCCGACTTGCTTCATGAATAGAAAAAATGCACATTAAGGTGGAACAATGTCTGTAAGTATATTTGTATTTAAGGAGAAACACATAGGCATATACTTTCACTTGTCTGAGGCTCCTCTTACGCTCCTCAGTGCTTACTAGACTCTGAATTTACCTAAAAGATGGGAGATATGATTCCTATATCCGTATGAGTTAAGGCCGCAGAAAAATTTAGTTCCATAGAGACATTTGACTATCGGATGCCTAATTACAGTGAGTAAGTACAGAGCAGTATAACTCCGTTTCTTGCTACCAAAAGCTAAAATATGTCGTGACATTATTTATGGTCCGGTTGGCATTAATTAACGTTCACAACTTCTGGTAGCAGATCAAGATTGAGAGCCCCTCCGCTTGAAACCTGATGCCCCATTTAACAAATATGTTACAAAATTTGTTGGCAGGTCTAAACACAAGTACACTTGCCTTCGTCTCTTCAACCATCTTTGACTAGGTTGCTTTCATAAGTCAATCTGTGCGACCCTAATGTGCCTACACTGGTTTCATGTACAAATTTTCAGTAAATTATATTCCTTCTATATTCCGTTTTTTTCTATGACGCAGTAGGAACACTTCTATTTCTTGCATTTTTATTTGCTCGCTTTTTTCTTTTTGTGTGACTTTCACAAATATGCACGCAGTTAAATGGCAATACTTTGAAGGAAATCGTAAATGCCGAAATTTAGTTACAGCACACATTTTGCTACCCTGATGAGTGATTAAAGCCGATATCCGTGTGACGCCATAGCTTCTGTGCTATTGCGTTGGTGGGAGAGAATAACACCTGTATTGCTCCTTCGCTGCTGGCTCTGCTCTGGAGGCTGTATTATGCAATGCAATCGCATCGTAATAGTTTTCATAATAGTAAGCGCTCAAATCGATGTGTACGTAAATGTTTTTTGAATGAATGTTTTATTGAGTAATTTCATTGAATTGTTTTCCTTACTGATTTTGTGGCGGCTGCAAGAGGATGATGGTAAGTTATTGTTTTTTGTGTCCGGGCATATTGACGGCTTGTGCTTCCAACAACTTGAAAGGCTTGCTTTGATTATATCACTTCTAATTATTTGTAAAATAATAAACGCATAGCGGTTTATTCATAATACCATTCAGATGCAACTCAATGAGAATACAAAGAACAGAAAACCAAGTAAACGATGAAGAGATTATGCAAAGAGTTTTCCAATAAAAGGAGTTAAGATAAATGGTCTCGTTGCTTGTGTGGCACGTAGCGCCATCTTGTTGAAAATAAGCGTTGTCCAGATCTATACCATCCAAATCCGGCCATAAAAAATCGTTAATCATCTCTCGATAGCGCAATCCGTTCACCGTAACTGTTGCTCCAGCTTCATTTTCGAAAAAGTAAGGTCCAATGGCTCTGCCGGACCATAAACCGCACCAAACAGTCACATGTTGAGGATAGTGAAGCTTTTCAACAATAACTCTTGGATTTTCTGATCCCCAAATCCGACAATTTTGCTCGTTGACGAAGCCACCGAGGTGGAAATGGGCCTCATCACTCAAGATGATTTTTCGATGGAATTCTGGATCATTTTCATGCATTTCAATCAGCAAAAACACGACGTTGTTGATGATCGGCCGGCTTGAGTTCTTATGTTAACTGGACTTTATAAGCCTTAAGACCCAAATCGTTATGCAAAATACGGTGTAATAACGTTTGTGGAATGCTTAATTCCAAAGAACGACGATGAATGCACAAACCTGGGTTTTCTCCAACACTTTTGGCTACAACAGCAATACTTTCGACTGTTCTTGAGCGACGTGCACGGTTTTTATTCTTCACATCACTAACTTGTCCCAACGGCTCGATTTTGTTCACCAATTTCTGTATTGCGGTCCGTCAAGGTGCTTCACGATGACCGAAAAATGTTCGAGTTTTACAAATTTATTATTATTTTTATAGTGAATTTTAATAATTTGAATGCGTTGTTTAAGCGTGTATCACTCCATTTTTATTAATGGTTTAATTTATACTTGCAAAATATAAAAAAATGACAGCTTCAAAAGTGACATCTATCAAAATAGCGGGCTATTCAAAATAATACCTGTTATTGTAAAACCCTTTATATCTACGGTTTACATACCAGTTTGGATTTTGGCGAAGCCCTTTCCGGCTATCAGCTCACTTAATTGCACATGATTGCACTTAATTGCACATGATTGCAGAATACACCCCTACCAATTCTTCATACATATATCTGAAAATAGTCTGATAAAATATTTCTAGTTTTTATGAAGTACTCTATCCTTGTGGAATTTTTACTGAATTGTAAAAGGCTAAGGGCAGGGATGCATCTCGTAAGTGCAGGATGGCGTTACAATTTTTCTGAAAGCCTGATTTCAATAATTATTGTAAGATATTGTCATTCCTACTTGCTACACTTTCCGTACTTGCGTACTTGATACGTATATACTATATATGTATGCGTACTTACATTCCTACTTCTATAAATTCTATTAGGATGTCACACTTACAACCATTTAATAAAGTTCGCTATTGCATTTGTGTGCATGGGACTCAAAAAAAGTACAAATATGTGACCGTACAAGCTGTCATAGAATAGTCAATTCATATATTGCGCATAAATAAATTGAATCCTATAATAGGCGATTTGTCTGCATGAAGCGTACACCACTAGACGCACCCACTCTACATAGGTATGTACTATACTAAAAGCATCCAGTATACTTATACTAAATTATATGCATAATTATGTATGCACGAAAATGCGAGTTGTGTAAATCCTATAACTCAATACTAATTAAATTGTATGTACATCCATATGTTTGGGTGTCTATAAAGAATAAACATTATGAAGCTATAAACATGCGCGTGGCTATGTGGCTAAATCCGTCACGCGTCACAATTCATGTACTGTGGGTGGGAGGATGAGAATTTGTAATTTCGTGTTGATTTAAACAGACGGCGGCGTTAATCGGGATAACCGGCGCAGTAATTTCTGATTCGAATTGTAATGTGACGTTATGAAAATCAGTGAACAGATAATTTGTTTATTGGATGGTTTTGTCAGTAAAAGATGGACCGCAGGCAACAAATACTGGTATTAGCTGCCCAGATACTAAGAAATAATTTATTTAAAAGCAACAATAAACAATTAATGTAATTTCGAACGAGTTAGTGTAAATTAGCATTGCATTCAGCCTTTCTTGTTCTTCTCTTTAAAAGTTTCATTATTCTTCATTCACAATAGGTAATAATCGTAATTTTTCGGCAATGTTGACATCGAAAATTCCCCTAATTCACTTAAATTATGAGAATTACTTCAAATTGAAATTTGAAAAGGTCGAGATAAGGAGCACCAGGAGATCTGGTGGCTCCTAAAACACTCAGGCTAAAAAGCCCATTGTACTTAAAGCTCTGGAAAGGGGGTGGATAGTCAAGGAGGGAAGGAGAAAAGTATGAGAATTACTTAATTCCTAAGATAATTTCTCGGTTAAGACCACCACTGGAAAGGGGGTGGATAGTCAAGGAGAGAAGGAGAAAAGTATGAGAATTACTTAATTCCTAAGATAATTTCTCGATTAAGACCACCGTCTGTCTAGTCTATTAGGACATTTCCTTGGATTATCCAGCTCAGATTTTTTTATCCAGCTCAGTATCATGCACAATTTATGGGAGTAGACAGCATTGATATAAAATTTCTGTTTTGGTAGTATCAATAATAGGAAACCTAAGCAATTTGTTACATTTTTCCACCAGAACTGTTATCGAAAAGGCATGGGGATACCTAAAACAAGATTCGCTTGAAGGAAAGTACATACTTTCACTTGTTAAAATTATTATATGTGAATGTATTATACCATACACACATTTGGAACATGACAGCATTGGAGATGAAACATTAATAGAATAGGACCTGTTAGTAATACACCTTTTCAAGAAAACGATATTTGAACTTAGCTGTTTTCAGGGATTATAGCAATTTGCCGCTAGAGTTTCTGAAAATTCTCATTCAACATGAAATTTATTTCTGGAATCCAAGTTTTTTTAAATTAACTTCAAATAATTGTATGAAATTGCCAATAAGCTTGCTAGGAAAGGGTCGACAAAACCGGTTTCAGTTGTCCCCACCTCAGACATCGGTGTGTCCTTGACTGTTGTTAAGGGGTTACATGGGTTTCCTCGGGTAAAAAGGCCTATTTTTAATATTCTTTTTTCTATGTGAAAAATTATTTATTTAATTCAAACTTTTTTCTGTGTTATAGATACATATTTAAAGAATAATTTCTGAAATGTAAAAAAAAAAAAATTAAAACTCCTTCATTGTGACATAATTTCCCGTGACCCCTCGAAAAAAAGCTGCGTTCGCGTTGTTAGCATAACTCCTGACAGGATCATCGAAAATGAAAAAACAAAAATAAGTGTTTTAGTTAAGACCATAAACTCGTGCTTGAACGAAGAAAAGAAAAAAAAGTAAAAATTGGAATTTTGGCAGACCTTTTTCCAAAAAAATGAAAATTTCGGTCAAATTTGCTTGACATTTTTTATTTTTTTTTAAATAGTTGTAATTGAAAAAAAAAATTCTTGTATTGTATGTTGAACACCTGTGTAAAATTTCATCAAGATCGGTTGAGTAGTTTTCGAGAACATTTGACAACCGACTTTGAAAACACGGTTCCGAGAAAAACGCGTTTAAAGTTTTGAGAAACAATAGAAGTGGCTTGGATAGCACACTTTCCAAAGGATGTATCTCCGAAACTATTATTCGGATCGACTTGAAAATTTGGGATAATATTCTTGAGATGCTGTAGAAATTAATAAGCAAAAAAAAGTCGATTTTTTTGTGCCCACGAAACCCATGTAATCCCTTAAAGCGAAATTGCAAAATTTCTTTCCTAAAAAAGCACAACACAGATGGAGCTCTATCTTATCGTGTGCTTTCTCAAAAACACTTGGCCTCAGTGCGACAGAAGCAGGACGCTTTAAGTACAGGAGATTCCACGCCATTCAATTTCCAAACTCATAGTGGTAGTCATCGGCCAATTGGAACTCATGCGGAGAAGCTTGGGCTTCCATGCAACGCCCATTACAGAAGCTGTTGCTATAAGGAAAATTTTTCTGGGAAAATTTTTAAATTTATTCATCTAAAAATTTGTACACATATTACGTTATCTTTTAACTGTATTTCAAGACTTAGTATTAGTGAAAATATTTATTTGGAAAAGAGCTACAGCTGATCTTTGGGAACTCCTTGCAAAAAACACGTGTTGCGGTGACCACTATAACTCTAAACTGGATCCTCTGAAATTAAAAAACCAAACAGATTTCGTTAAAGTAATGTTAAATGTAATAATTTATCGAAAGAATAAGCAAAATAAATTTTTTTTTGACAAAATGGCGGTTTCTCACAAAAAAAAATAGATTTTTGACCAAAATTTCGGCCTTAAATTGTTTATAAAAAAATATTTCTCTCTGACAAAATTACTTTTAACTTATTAATTAATTACTAAAACATATATTTCAGAAACTCGTATTAAAATTTGAGATTAATTCGTTTAGCCGTTTTCGAGTAATGTTGGTCACCGACTTTGAAAACACCATTTTGAGAAAAACGCGTTTAAAATTTTAAAATGTTCACTGGAATGATATGAAATTCTAACTGTTATAATCCCTTAAGTTTTAAAATTTTTCGCAGGTAGTGGTCTAAATTATGGACCAAAACTGCACTCTAGTACTACTTGTAGCGTACCCGTGGTACTCTTACCATATAACCTACCTACCTATATATTCGCATGTCCCTGTCAACCTACTGACGAAAAAAAAAACACTAACAGAACGGATCATAAAAAGAATTGTTTTGATTTGATGATGGGCGATCTGACAGCGGTTTGTTTACAACAAAGGGCGGCAAAAACTGAGACTGACTTGGTGATATAAGAAATCAAAGTACCCACTCTTCACGTTACTTCATTCACATCTGAACTAGAACCAAGGCGAATTGAATATTAAAAGTGGCGTCTTCCCAAAAAAAGTACTTTTTTCGAGATTTTGGCAATTCCGACGTTAGACTCCTTACCAAAAAGAATTTTCATATTTGTGTGAATTCTGTGAATGGCTTGGTGATATTGTGATTTGTGAAATTTATACCAAACAAACTAATGAAAACAAGGGGCCGCGAGTTAAATTGTAAAAGGATTAATGAAAATAAGCCTCCAAATGCAGTT
The DNA here is from genome assembly GCF_027943255.1 of Anastrepha obliqua. Taxonomy (NCBI): domain Eukaryota; kingdom Metazoa; phylum Arthropoda; class Insecta; order Diptera; family Tephritidae; genus Anastrepha; species Anastrepha obliqua. Next base: position 25,446,569 of record NC_072894.1, on the reverse strand, counting down.
TTTCTTGCGAATTCTCTTCATCTTCAGGAACAAGTAATTGCCCTTCCGTAAAAATATGTGCAAAATTAGCGTTCACAATTCTGTTGCCGAATCTCCTATTCCCGAACTGAGTTTTACAATTTTGCTTCGAGTGGCCAAATCGGCTGAACCACGAATAATAAAAAACAAGATTGCGTCTTCCGAATTCGCTGCGGCGTCATTGCTTAAAAATACACCACCAAAAGGAAGATAAATTAAGCAAAGTCAATAGAAACCCCCAAACACAAGAAATTACACACACACACACACTTTCTTGTCAGGCGTCATCGGCATAAAAATGCAAGTGTTATAATTTGTGATTCCACAATTTACACGCGGCACTTCGCTTTCGTTAGCTTGTCTAATTTAAAAGTCACAAATATTCAAATTGCTGTAAGCCATTCACTAAATATTAACAAACAAGTAATCTCTCTTCGCTTTGTTTGTTTTGTAATATTCCATCTCATGACGTCAGCCGATTGTCAAAATCGCGAAAAATACATATGTAACGGTTTTCAGGAGGCGCTACCTTTAGCTTCTGTACACCGTGCTTGAAATCTCTGATCCTTTGTTCGTTAAACGAGCTTCGCCTCGAAGTAAATGAGATTTGTGTGAAAACTAAGAAGCGAGTGGCAAAATAGCCAGCGATATCTACTATAATGAATAAAAGTGTCAGCTCAAAATCTATTTTGATTTCATCAAATTCACTAAGAGCCGATATTTGCAGGCTTCAGTGATCTCTCAAATAAGATAAGAAACAAATGTCAAGATATCATAAGTGTGAATGCATACATATAGTATATACGCAATGTGAAAGGCAATGACATTATTAGTAGCGCGATGGGTAAGCGGGTGGTAGATTACCGTATACTCGTGCACGCAAGGCATCTTAATCATTCGCTGCACCGTGGCAGCGTTTGAAATAATTCGTTATCATAAAAAGTTAGTATCGAAAGATGAAGGAAAATCTATTAAAGTTCATATTCACACATGTTTGGATAAAAAAATTCGGAAATGATGCTTTTATTCGTTTTAGAGGCATCCAGTCCTTAAACATTTTTTGTGAAAAATTTGATTTAAAAAAATTGGTCGCAATTTATAACGCTTGTTATAGGGTATTAGCTTTTAAATTATGAAACCTCTGGTTATTTCACTTAAAAGAAGATAAAATAATTTTATAATTCTTTTATTAATTTTTATATGTTTCTAACACACAGAGTATTTAAAAACTTTCTGTCGCAATTATTAGTTAGACAAATATTTGTGACTAAATCAGCATCATTTTTAGTTTTAGCTGCAAAAAATCATGAGTTCTATAGGAGTGGTATTAGAATGTCACCAAGAAGATGGAAAAAAGTAGCGGCTAATAAAGGACAATACTTTAAATAAAAGTTAACGTACGATTTGTTCACAATGAGATTTTTTTTTGAGCGTAATAAGGGCGCATACTTATTTGACACCTAATTTTTTAACTTTCGTAAGAGTCCATACTTGCCTACTGTGCCTTGCTGGTAGTTCTTAAAACAAAAGCAATGAAATCAAATTCGACTCTAAACGCAGACTTCGGCTGCAAAAACACGTGACATACTTAAGATGCCACTTTGAGCACACGTTGTTAGGCTTTTCTCCTTCCATTTTAATATTTTAAGTAGACGATATGTGATTTTGTACTCATTTATGATTTCGAATGTGAGACAGCTTGGTAGCACTTGTTGCACGCGCGTCGTTAGTTACGCTGAGATGCTTTGCCCGAATGCCGCATTATTTTGGTGTAAGGGGAGGTAAATTCTTTGTTTATGTATATGAAATGAAGTGAAATTTTAAATATTTATGTGTATATGTTTGTTCATATAATATGTTCATATACGAGGTGCGTTCCAAATGGGAGGCGACTTTTTCTTGCTACGAAAAATATTTATTTATTTTTCAATAACTATTTTGTCGCTTTCAAAGTAATTCCCCTCAGATATAATACACTTGTGTCGGTGCCTTCTCCAGTTCTGGAACTACCTCTGATCTTATGCCACTTTGACATGGCCTGAATTCTTCCAATGATGTGGAATGTATCTCCAAAATTGTGGCAAATCTTAGTCTTTTCAGAGGTATTTTCTGTTATGGGAACAAGAAAAAGTCGGAAGACACCATTTTTGTTAAATTTTTTTCGATAGTAGAAAATCGCAGAGCATACATTTGTATCTGTCAAAAACAAACTAAATATGCCACACAAAGAGCTGAAGCTTTGAAAATATGTTTAGGATACGTGGACCAAGAATGCAATAAAACAATAAACGTTGCTCGCGAAATTTGAAACGTAACCTTACAACTACTTTATTACTTTTGAAAACACCTAACGGCAGATGGTTTTAGTGAAAAGGGGTTTTAAAAACAAGAATTTACTCGGATATTTGCCATAGGCAGCCGAAGGGTGACCCATATAAGAAAATAAAGTTTCTGGAATTTCTGGTTTTATGGCCACAGTTTACAAAGGACTTTTCCTTCATTTTCTTTATTAAATCTAGGATTACAGAAATCTAGTTGACTAGATGTTACTGAAAGTTCTCAATGCTAGCTTCTTAAGACTAAGTATGATACAAGCAGTATAAGTTTCACTATGAATAATAGGAAGTAACTTAGCAGCAAAAAGAGATATTGGCTCGGTAAAATCAATATCTAGTTTTCTAGAGATTTTATTATTGGGTATAGGAATAAGTTTCCGCCCTCGTAAAAGAGGTGTCGCTGCTGATACTATTGTTGTGTTCGCTCTAGTAATATACTGGTGATTTGAAGGTGTATTTGGGAGCTCTCATTCAAAGTAGCTGACATTGAAGCGTAAAGATCCTTTTTTATCTATGTCTACGTTCATCCGGAAAAACAGCATTTGTGGGAAGGTATGATACATTAATACCTTTTTAAGGAAACATGCAGCTGAAACGTGTCGCTCCATCAAATACAACTTGTAAAGAGTGGTTTCGCCGTTTTCAAAGTGGCAATTTCGAACGTGAGAGATAAAGATCGTGAAGGGGTACCTAAAAACTCATAAATACTCAACGACAACAATTATTGGTAACGTCGGTAAACGCGATGGAAATGGTCTAGAAAACAGGTAACTCCACATCAATTGAAGGAGAGGATATCGAGAGACGTTTAGTGACGTTTGAGATGCTTCTTGAATGGCAGAAAAGAAAAGGTTTTCTGCATCGCATCGTCACTGGCGGTGAAAAATGGATCTATTGTGATAACGCTAATCGTCGAAAATGTTTGAGCCTGCCAGGTGAATCACTGTCAGATCCATCGCCAGCGAAAAATATATTCATGCCTCAAAGATTATGTTGTGCATCTGGTGGGATCAGAAGAGTGTCATCTATTATGAACTCCTTAAACCATCTAAAACCATCACTGGCGATCGTTACCAACTGCAACTATATCGATATACTTTGGGAGCTAATTTTTATAGCAAAATGAGATATGGAGGTTCAGCGTTTTTTTGTTTTGAAACAAATCGCTTCACCTGATCTTTGTATTTAGTCGCCCACAGAAATGCGAGAAGAATAATTTCGCACATTAATTTGAATGAAACGAAATAAAATATAAATTAGAAATTCCAGCACTTTCTCGTATTTTAAGAAAATAATATTTCTTAAAAAAAGAAATGCTTCAGATTGTATTCAGTTTGAGGTATCGAATCAAAGGAATAAACAATGAGGAAAGACATTTCGTAAAAATTATTAAAATGCATTTCATTCAAACAAAATATGATTGAAATGTTCGAGTTCATAAAATCTCCAATTAAGAGGCAAGAGGATTTAGTTACGATTATATCCAAAGTAATGCAAATCTTTTTAATTTTAATTAATTTTTTTAAAGATTATCCCCCGTAATTGAGCAAAGTCAGTTGATTGTCAAACATCAATTTCGTTTCCGTAAGCAGCACAGCACCATTGAGCAAGTGCATCGTCTTGTCGGAGATATAAATAACGCTTTTGAATGTAAAGAATTTTGCACAGCAGGCTGTCTCGATGTCTCTTATGTTCTTGACAGGGTATGGTCCAGTGGCCTACTTCACAAAGTTAAAAAAAATTCTCACAATAAATTTCTATAATTTTATAAACTCGTATCATGCCGATAAACACTTTTTTGTCAAACAAGGCGATAGAATAACCAATCTCCGCAAAATAAATGTTGATGTGCCTCAAGGCTCTGTTCCAGGTCCCATTTTATACCTGCTAATCACGCATGATCTGCCTGCCTCATCAGGTGCCCTAATCGGAATATTTGCCTCAGCTGTAGATAATGGCGCGAACAAAGCATCCCTAAAATTGCAAAAATGTATGGATGACATTACCCAATGGCTACAAAATAAGCGAATTAAAGCGAATGAGACTAAATCGGTTGAAGTAACATTTACAACCAGACGAAACGAAGAATTTAGGCATCCATAACTACTCAAAAATCATTTCGAAAACTCACATCATCACAAAAAAAACAAAAACAAAAAACTCTGGGCTTAAATCTTACTTTTCTCTACTGGTTACTGAACAAAAATCCCAATTCTCGCTACATAACAAAATTCACTTGTAAAAGGCTATTCTCAAACTCATTTGGACATACGGTTTCCAGCTAGAGGGGTACTACAGCTAACTCAAATATCGAAATACTACAGAGATTTCAGTCTAAGGTACTCAGGATGATAATAAATTTCCCGAGGTATCACTCCAAAGCCCAAATCTACAGGAATTTCACGGTAGCGGCGGCTAAAGAGGAAATAAAAATACCAAATACCTTGTCAGCCCAAATACCTTGTCAGCATGTCTAATGAGAGAGGATAGTCATCGTAAGAGGCTTAAAGAGGTTACAGTTTTTTGGTCAAAAATACATTTTTTTTTTTTTAAAAAGTTGTGACATCACTGATATGTAGAAGTACACAGGTAGTTGCTTGTTGGGCAATCAATTTGTTGTGTGACTTTCTTGTCGAGTATACCTGTATATATGAATGAGTGTAGATATATGGGTATATGATACTCGTGGAGGAAATGAGACAACTTTATGACTGACAAGGAGTAAAGCTGACAACTGAAGCGAAAGTGGCAGAACGTCTGCGTCCGTTAGAAAAGTGGAAAAGCAGATGGGTTTCGTCTGTCAACGGACGTTGGACCTATAGACTTATCCCCAAAATTGGCCAAAAGGTGACCAGAAGGCAAGGAGACGTAGACCACTAATTAACCCAAATAGGTCACGGATGTTACTTGGGGTACCTCCATCGTTTTCATACGGAGGACACTTCGTTCGGTCCAAGCTGCAACAATGCAATAGAAAGCACGTGTTCTACTGTGATCGTTTCAACGAAGAACGCCGAACGCTTGAGTTAGTCTTGAGTGAACAGCTGAGCCCAGACAGCTTAATCAATAACATGTGTGCATCACATGACTGTTGGAATGTAGTTAAAAGTTTTGCAAAGAGGATAAAGCAGCACCTGCAACGCGCGGTGTGCCAGCGTAAAACGCAGAGAAAAACAAATCAGTCCTCTCTAGGAGGTGGGCTGCCCACGAACTGACGACAAAGCACAGGCTGTCGAGTCATGTGCTCGATAGCGTATAATATCCATACGCCCTTGTGAGAGGAACCTGAGAGCATGCCACACATACCACTGGTACGACGGCACAGAGACATTAGAAGTTGAGCCTATAGCATGAAGCTGGCTACAAATATGGTGGGCCCAGATGTGGGTGAATAGTATTGGTCCATTTAATGAAGACCGTTCTGGGCCTTTCCGAAGTAATGCAAGGTAGTTCCGGGAAGGGAGTCTCCTCAGAAAAGGAAGAGGGATTGTTTTAGTGGCTACACCATTCGAAGCAGTTGACGACGATCGCTGTAAGTGCGAAGGCATTTTGAACCCTCCTCACCCACCACAAAAAAAAAAAAAAATATAAATATACATACGCATATGTACGTATAAATTTGTATGTATCCCTGTATTCCATAAATACGTAATGTATTTATGCCTCTAATAATACATCGCTATTTCCTATCCAGATCCATTGGCTGACCTGAATGTTACTTCAAATTGTGAATTGATTAGCGCACAATAAATTTTGGACAAATATACACCAAGAGTTTTTCTTTTTAATTTTTAAACTTTTTATTTTTCAATATTTATGCTACTCCTTGACACACATAGAATAAGTGACCACTTAAATAGGAACTTTGTTATGCTTGCTCAGCTCAGCTCTCTCTCTGTGTCCAACAAGTGCGTCACATGACCAGATGAATACCAGTTGAAATAAATGATTAACCAATACAGACAGAGATGGTATAAATTCAAATGCATATATGCGCATTGATGATTTGGTTACTGTGTTAACGTTTTGCCCTGAATTATCTTTGCATTATTTTACTCAATTTGCTTCAACTCGAAGTTTGAAAATTGAATTTAATTTAATCGAATGCATTGACCTCGTTGCAATGCTGTATCAGCCATAATAAATAAAGAAAAAATGAGTCAAAAACATTCACAGTTATTATTTATTTATTCAGATTGAATATATAATCGATATAACTTTATTTACTTGTTTTTACTAAGTAGTAAAATCTGAAATTATAAAATATTATTTAAACTTGAAATATTTTAAATTCTTTAAGTTATTAAGATTATGAATGAGTTTAATGAACTTGATAAATCTCTGTACAAGGTGGCACAGAATCAATCACCCTACCGCAAGTTTTATAGTTTTTGCGAATGGCGGCGTACGGCAATTTTTTTGTCACTTGCGAACTAGACAACTACAATATACAAACACTAGAGGCCAAAATAAAGATTTCCATCACTCAAAATAATTTTTTGTTTTATTTGGATGATTCATATTACGCCACCTTATATAACAGCTGGTGTATCTGTCGTTATGGAGATGAGTTAAAGGCTAACTCCACAACCTCTTGGTATTACATTCGGTCCAGAAATGGGTACTAAAAATATCCCAATGTGTATACATTTCAACTCAGTAAATCTGTTTGTGGAATATTTTAAGTACAGTTGTGCTAACGATTTTAAAAATTTTGAGTCCCTAGGTTAGGTTAAATGGCTGCCCTAGCTTGGGGCATTGGTACTTGGACAAATATTCAAATTTCGTCCGTTGTGATGCCATACAGGGGAGAGGAGGAAGGAGAAGCGAAGGAAGCAGGAGCCTTGGCATTAGAGGAAGATGACCATGCATTTACGACGACGGTGGCTGATTCACGTTCGTAATTAGCCGCAACAAGCTACTGATGCACTTCACCAGATTTGTGATATTTATCCGCAGGCGTAGCGAAAAAATGAGAGCCCAGATGTCTAAATCTTTGACAGACGATAACAAGGCAACTAAGAAGAAGGTGTCCCTAGACTGCGAAGGGATGTCAGGGGACACAATTAGTTGTTATTAATGGAATATATTACCTTTAGTGTCATCACTGAAAAGTGAACTTAATAGGCTCTCATATTTTTTTCTAAGGAATTTAGTTATTCGCTCTCTATGCCGTAATTTTCCTCATTAATTTTTCTTTAACATCTGGTATTCTCGTTGATCGGTGGGTTATTATCATATTAATTTGCAAAAGTAGTTCGATAGTGAATTTCAGCATGATAAGATTTTGATATTGCCAGACTCTACAAAGATTAACACGATGTATGACAATCTAACGAAACATCGAAGTTATTTCTAATTTGTGGCAGGCAATAGCCAACCTCCGAGCGTATTTCTGGCTCCTTTTAAAATACCATCTGCCGTTCAGAGGCAACATAAAATGTAAACCCTTCCTTTTGTAAAAAACATCCAAACGTACACAACAAATAGGAGGAGAAGATGGGCCAAATATCTAAAAAGAGTTTAAGCGTCAATTATATTATGTTGTCGAAAAAAAAAACCATTCTTTTCTTGGTAGATCGCTGTAGTGATCGGTATCTTGAAAAGTATCGATCAAACAGTTTAAAATGTATGCTCGTTGTCAAGGTGACATTTCACACGAAAAAAAATATTATGCTATTTTTTTTTTTTGTTCCATTCAGTTGTGAATTACAGGGTGTTAGCAATGGAAGTCAACAAAGAGTAAATTCGGTACATTTTACAGTTTTTCTTCGATAAAGGCGAAAATTCAATCCAGGCCGCCTAAATTGTGAATGGTTTTTATGGTACCGATACTGTAACTGCTAATTACGTGCAATTTTGGTTTTGTCGATTCCGTACAGGCATTCTTGATGTTAAAGAAAATGGTGATAATGTCATTAAAGTCGATAAAATCAGAGAAATAATCGAAGTTGTCTGATATTTTAGAAGTTGTAGCATCGCCCAGAAGTTAAGATCGACCATGAAACAATTTAAGCAAATTGCCCAAAAATGTACCCAAAATGTATGGATTTATTTTCGCCCAAACTGATATATGTATATTCCATTAATACAGGCTGCGCTATATTTTATGTCGGTATGTAAACGCTGAATAACTTTGTCATTTACAAACCGATCGACTTCAACATACATGTTTTTGATACGTCAATGCAGTACAATTTCAACCATGGATCGCTTTACACTAAAACAAAACGATGAAATAGTGACGCTATACATCGAAAATAGTCGTTCTATTGTTCTAACTCATCGCGCATATCGCAAAAAGTATCGCGGCAAACAGGCACCGTCTGACAGTAGGAGATCTTCAACATGCCGTTCATCAACGACCAAGACGTTCCAATGAACTTGTTGAAGTAGTGCAGTGAAACCACAATGCGGCGTATTTTAAAGGATGACGCAATTGACACAAAGAATTTTGCCGACAGACCATTCACGTCGCTTGGAATTCAGCCAAACAGTCGCTCGAATGGTTGACACTGAACCCAATTTTTGGAAGCACATTTTACTGACTGACAAGGCACGTTTTAATCTCTCTGGCAGCGTGAATATACAAAATTGCCACATTTGAGGAACTGAGAATCCACACGAGATCCATAAAACGCCATTGCATGACCGGAAAGTAACTGTTTGGGCCGGCATTTGCGCCAAAACCATCATTGGGCCATATTTTTACCGCGAAAACGAAACGGTCGATGGAAACCGATATCGACGGATGTTGGCTCATTATGTCTGCCCGCAGATGCATAGGAAAGGCTTAGACGGTTACTGGATGGTGCGCCATGCCACACTGCGAAAGCAACAATTGAATTTCTGCAACGAAAATTCCCGGTACGTCTAGTGTAAAAAGGAGGTGAAATCGACTGGCCCCCCAGATCACCTGACTTAATCTCCCGTACTTCTTTTTGTGGGGTTATCTGAAAAGTAAGGCTTACGCCAACAAGCCGTCGACTATTGACCAGCTTAAGGCAACATTCGTGCCGAAATCGACGCTATAAAACCCGAAATGCTTGACAAGGTGATGACAAACGCAGAAAAAAGATCGCAGTTTGTGATTGCTAATACAGGTGGCCACTTGATTGATATTGTATTCAAAAAATAGTTTTAATAAATTGTAAATAACCAAACCTCATAAAAATACCTCACTTGTACAAATCAGTTTTTTTTTTCAAAGTTATTCAATGTTTTCATAAAGACATAAAAGCTGGCGCACCCTGTACATATTTACATTTTTTGTATTTGTAAATTCTCTGGCACCGAATTCGACATTAATTCACTCTAATTTAAAAAAAAAATCTTTAATAGGTTAAAGTTGTGTAAAAATAGTTCAGAGTTCTAGAAAATATTTTATTGTTTGTGCCTTTTACACTTTAACATTTTTTAGCTGGCTGCATTTACTGTTTTTTATGCAAGAAAATATAACCTTCTTGATTTTTTCTACCTATGTTGAAATTAATTATATTTTGAGGAAAGTTCAAAAATCTGCTTTTACTTTAAATGCAAATTAAAAATTTATTACATGTAACTGCACCAGCTGTTATGCAATATACCACAGTAACGATTTTTATTTGGCGGCACGTGCGAATTTATTGTTAAGTCACATAGCACCATTTGTTAACGCACACGAAGTATTTACTTGCCACACGGCAATAAAATGATGGCCCGTCGCCCCTTATCTTCTTGATAATTTTATTTAATTTTTCTTTTCTGGGGGACTAAAAGAGGCGCGCGTGACTTAAAGACACGAACAACATGTTCGCGGGTGCACATGTACCCGTACCATAACGTGTAATATGCAAATTGGTGCAAGTAGCCGTCTACTCACCCAGCTGCTGTCAAAGTTAAACTATAAAATTACACTCGAAAAGTAAAGGACCATCATTCAATCGACCGACACAGCGAAGTCAACTACAAACAGGGCTGCAAATCATATTTCAGAAAAAATGTTCCAATTAGTAAGTTTCTATTTTAAAAATAGAAAAACCAAATATTCTAAGTAAAGACATATAAAAAAATGTATTTCTTTTACCACATTAATTTTCAGCGATCCTCACACCTCATCTGCCTCATTCTTATCTATCAACGTTCTGTTTCTGCGAGCTACGAGTATGCAGGCTTACCGAACGTTTTCAACTCACTTCCAAACGGCATAGCCTACGCTACACCTTTGCCCTGTGACTTACCTCCTCCGCCGTTGCAGGGTTATGGCGCCGCCGCCTACGCCAAACCGCTCGTGTTTGCATCTTATCCGCACATTTATGCGCCCACGCCACAATATAATTATGCCTCTGTAGCTCCGTCGTTTGCGAAAGCTGAGCCGCGTATCAAAGTTTCAACTGGCCTTCCTGTCACAACTACATATACGACTGCTGTAGGGTTGGCAGCACCTCCGCCAGTGGTGGGTTTTGCACCTGCACCTTCACCAGCAATATATGGGGTACCGCCAACTGGTTATAGTGGTTCAGTGTCATATGCGGCACCACCAACTTTCATCGGCTCGACTGCCTATGCTACACCCACTGTTCTAGCAGCAGCGTCACACGTGAAGAAATTTCGCGCCCCGTTGCCGGTGACTGGATACGCGTACGCCCAGGGAGCGGCGTGGTGAGCGCGGGAAACTGTGTATTCATAAATATATATTTTATACTAACTTATTTAACAAAATAACTGATATTTTATTTTTAGTTTTAAATCTTTTTTTTTTAACATTATTTCTAAAATATTTGTATATTTGTTTCATAAATCTATTGACCGTTTACTGGTATTTACATAAAAAAAACTAAAAAATCTTAATATACATGTGTTCTATACTTTGTTTAAGTAAATGAAATCAAAAAACCAAAAAAAAAAACAAAATAAGTAAAATCAGGCACCGGCATAGCTGCTGGCGTTTTTTGGGCGACAAAAATACTAAAAACTGGCCATAAGTTCAAAGCCTACAAACGTTCAACCCTTCGATGGCAAAATAATACCATTGAGTGGATTTCGCTATAAAAAAACTACACACATTTGTACAGATAAAAAAAATTAATTATAAAAATAAAATATTACAGTGTCAGTAATAACATTTGAAAACTTTTAGCACTTGTAAATAATGACAATAAATTACAATAGCTAATCATAGCATTAAACTATATTTTTAAAAACTTCATCATGAACTTCTCGATCTCTGTTTTGGATTCCAGTCTAGGTTAGGTTGTAATGGTTGCCTAGGAATGAGCACACTTGAACGAAGATCAACGAATTCAGAATGTGTGGATTATGAACGACGACTGTGCTGCGTTTGCGTCAACCGCTTTGTGCTGCTGATTCAGTAGATTCATCAGATTTTTAATATCAACGCTAGCTATGTCAGCAGGCGTAGCAAAGAAGTAAAAAGTAAGATGCCTAGATCTTACGTCCGCCAGAGCAGGGCAGCTAAGGAGAAGGTGCTGAGATATTTCCACATCATTCTCCATACATCCTGCGTAAAAAGGACTCGAGGTAATTCCAAGTCTCACAGCATGCATTCTTCGCGCATAGTATCCTGTGAGAAAACCCACGAGTTTCGAGAGCTGATAGTTTGTCAGCCTCAGAAGCTCGCCCCAACGTCCCCGATCCACCCGTGGATAGAAGGTTTTCGCGACCTTACAAGTTTGTGTACCTGGCCAACTCTCGCTAAGTTGACGCGAAGCCCATCTTTCCAGGAGCAAACCGCAGGTAGTCAAGATGATCCCAATTCTCTCCCTTCGCGGGGAAATCGGCTCACACGTCCCTTGTCTGGCTAGGTCGTCCGTCTCACAGTTTTCCGCAATGTCGTTGTGACCAGAAACCCAGAAGAGGCTTATGTCGAAAATGAGGTCAGGTACTCCCTCACTAACCCAAGAGCCCTTATTTTGGCATGGCTGTTGGAGTAAATGTTTACTTTCTTGACTGTTAGTATCCAATCAGCTGACTCCTTGATTGCGGCTACCTCTGCCTGGAACACCCTTCAGTGTCCGGTGACCTGAATTTGAGTCCAAGTGGAGCCCCTCGTCTACTCTTCCCTTGATGGAATATAAGTGCGGTACGTGCAGCGGCAATTCTGTCTGCGATGTTGAGGCGTACCACATTTAACATTGCGTTGATCGCCAGAGTACCGCTACTCTCTGATGTTTTCTGTAGGGTTATTGTTTTGTTTGTTGTTGTTGTATTTTTGTTGGTAATTATTTTATTAAGTGGGTCCCCACTCGAAGCCGCTATCCAAACCCGTCTAATGTCTAATGTTTCTTAGCCAGGATAACTTTTTTCTGCCTATTCGACGGAGGGTCACCCACTCTTAGACAACCTGCCCGGAAACAGACATTTAAGCTGAAATAAATAATAAATAAATAAGAAAAATAAAATTCCTAATAATGAAATAGAAGTTCTCTCAACTAATAAATCTTCTATTTCATTATTAGAAATTTTATAATATTTCATGTTGTATATGCATCTGAGTAATCTGAATATCGTCGAAGTATTTCTGCTAATTTTAAGAAAGGTTGGGGGAAAAATTATTAAAATGTGTATGATAATTTAAATTAGTCCAAATAGTGTAATCTATCATCCGTGGCTAAACATCACTTTTAATATTAGAAGTTGATTCTTATTTTGTATACGCTACAGTCCACCTTCGTCAACTCGGCGACGCCTATTTTCATTTGATGTGCAGAGCTTCCGATGTAAAATAAATTCGAACTTTTTTAACTATTTAATGAAATGCTTTATTTTTTTACTATATTAATTCTTTTTGTTTTCAGTTTTCGTATAAATTTTTTAACTTATAGACTATACAAACAAATAATACCTTTTTATGGTCAACTTATACCCATAACGAAACGACGACGAAATGCCGTCTAGAGTTAAAAGATACACATGTATGTTAAATCATAATTAACCTGGACCTTTCGTTTCCAACCTGCGTATGTAGTTTTAAAAAAGCTGCATTGAATATATTTTTGCAAAAAATTTCAATCACATACAAATTTTTGAATGTTTATTGAAAAAAAAGGAAATTAAACATATAGTGGCTTGATTCTCTCACAGCTCTCAGTTTGCGAAAATATATACGCATAATTGGCACGTACACCCTTTTTTGGGTGTTTGGCCGAGGAGCTCCTATTTGTGGTGTGCATCTTGATGTTGTTCTACAAATGGAAGGGACTACAGTTTCAAGCCGACTCCGAGCGACAGATATTTTTATGAGGAGCTTTTTCATGGCAGAAATACACTCGAAGGTTTGCCATTGCTTGCCGAGGGGCGACCGCTATTAGAAAAATATTTTTCTTCATTTTGGTATTTCACCGAGATTCTACCCTGCGCTCTCTCTGAATTCCGAATGGTAATCACGCACCAACCCATTCGGCTACGGCGGTCACAGTAACTTTTACGTGACTTACGAATTCAAAATCAACAGACCCTAAGCTCATTAAGGCTGGAGTAACCATTTATACATGTTTCCCATTTCGCAGTTTGCTAAGTTACGGTTAAGTCAAGGGTGTTATAATGCAAAGGTACTTGCCACACTTCAGCTATGTACCTACTTTGCGATAATTAGTTGGCGATCGCTGACGGTTGGGCGTTTCTTTTCTTCTCTTTTTTTAGTTTTATTACAAATTATTCCATATATTTTTATAACTGACTTGTAAATGAATTTTTATAATAACTTGCGGTAATTTAGTGTTGATACAATATTTAAAAATGAATTAAAAATAAAGATAAGCCTTATTTAAATTTGCTCGAACCTATTAAATTGAGTTGTAACTGGTAGTTTGTTTTTCAGTTAAACAATAGTAGATTACACACATAAATATTTACCTGAACATACACAGAAACTAGAATTAACAAAAAACAAAAAAAAAAACAAAAAAAGCGAAATAAGGCAAAAGCAATTTGCAATGACATTGCCGAAGTTGAACAATAAACCGATCAATTAGCCGTAAACTCGTATAATATTTTTGAACACAATGGACACGTAAAAATATATCTAATTATAATATAAAGCTGTTGAAAGCTTTTGAAAGACAAAACGACATGGCTCTCCATATGGCTCAAAGGCAGTGAATTGAGAGCGAAAAAGCGACAACAAAGAAACTGTAAAAAAAAATAAACACAAGCAATGAGGTTAACATGGAAATCGAATGTAACTATGTAAGTTCATTGTGGGAATCACCACAGAAGAAGAAGAGCAGAAGTACGCGTATCTACATACATAGAAATATATTATAACAAAATGTGCATGAGCGTTATTGTATTTTTATTGAGTCATTAATGAAAAAGTAAATATTGAATAGCATGAAAATAAATATCCAAAAATGCTTCTCATCCAAAACAGAGACTTTTTGGTCAACTCGTTGTTGGTCACTTAACTGTTGACTGCTGCGTTTACTGGTAAACCAGAGACTAGTGAGCAGATTATCACTTTGATGCATTCTACACCGAACAACTGGCTAATCTGTGATACCCGTTATCGTCCGCTATAACTTGTCTGCTGCAATTACCTGTTATTTAGAAATTTAGCAGCCAGTGACCAAACCCATGTAGCTGGATACATACGTACATACAAACTGCATAGCTGCATTCTCAGCGGCGCGCCTACGTGTTTGCATGCAATATGAATGAGATTAACCAATCGATGGACGCCAGTTTGATTAAATATGCAAATTTAAGTAATCATTAATAACATCTACGGCCTAGGATTGTTTTTTTACTGTGAATACTCAAGCTAACTAATATTGATGCGCTGATTTTTTATAACCGCGCGCACTTATACCCGCATATGCACAAGGGTATTATAATTTTGAGCCCCTAACCGTTGTATGTAACCACATAAAGTAATTGAGAGAGATATAGACATACAAGGTGAAGTCCAAAACAAACAAGACTGAGCTAAAATAGAAATGGCAGGAGCTTTGTTCTGATAACTTCGAGTTTATTTATCCAAAATAGTTTCCTCTGGCCGCGATGCACGGTTTTGCGCGATCTAAAAGCTTTTCGAAACAGTGTTTCAGGTCATTGGCCGGAATGTCCTTCATGATGTCGATACAAGCCTTTTGGGTAGCCTCTACGGACGCAAAATGTTTTCCTTTCATGGCCAAATGCAATTTTCCGAATAGGTTGAAATCACAGGGAGCCATATCAGGCGAATACGGTGAGTGATTGATGGTTAAAATGCGATTACCAGTCAAAAAATCAGTCACAAGAGTGGATCGATGAGATGGTGCATTATCATGCAATAAGCGCTAGCAACAACACCCGGATAGATTATAGTGGAAGAACTAGAGAGGCAGGATAGATATTATATGGATGGTAAGACGGGCAAATTGATTGGACGTCACTCTTGGATTCATTGTTGAATCTTAAGAGAGCCATAAGCCGAAGAGTATGAACTTTATCCATGCTCACAACATAGCACCTCAAAAGCCTAAGTCTGATTCTAGGGAACGCCGAACAGCTACAGAGAAAATGCTCAGCAGGCACTTGGGCAGACAGACAGGCATATTGGGTCGTCGATGAGTGCCATAATAGCCATATGCTGACCACAAGCGTTGTACTCTGTGATTACACCTTCTCAGGTCCTTTCTGCTTAATTTTAGGAGAAAGGTCGCTAATTGCCTGTTTGGTTCTTTCACAAAGCACTTAGCAACTCTGTAAAAGCCCACCTCAGACCAAATCATTCTATGAGTAGACCTCATAAAGTTGTCAACACATAATTGAACCGATGCAGAATTGAACCCTAGGTAGGGTCCCAGTGGTGTGCTCGCAGAGCCTTCATTAGTCAAAAAAAAAAAACAGAAATGATGGGGAGTACTTTGAAGGCGATAATATCGCTTTTGAGGATTAAACTTGTATTTTGAATTTTCTGAATATATTATGGGACTTTTTTGAGGAACACCAAAAGGCCTAGAATGTTTAGAGGAGTTCATTTAGTCTGACGATAACTTGAGCAAATATTTATCGTTGAGACTTGGTACATCTATTACTATTGGTCAAAAGTAGTTTGGTGTTGAAAATGTTAATCGGTCAATTATTGCTTATTGAGCTCACCTCCCACACAACTACAATTTACTTAAAGAGAAAAAGACGTGATTTCTCTGATAAATAAAAAAAAGTTATTCATATTTGATACAAATGATGAATATGGAAAAAGAAATACAATAAAAGAACAATTTTTGGTAATGAACAGTGCCACACACACTTTCGGGTAGAGGCGTGTATCTCTATAACGATTTTATGGAACTCGTCTAAAACTTGGTACAATTCTGGATTCGGTAAAATTGTTTTTTAGATCTGATAAAAACATGTTTATTTTTATATGTTAAAAATAAATTCCGTCCGTTCTTCCCAAAATTTTACTAAAATGTGGTTGCGTATATAAAATTCGATACGGATCGTACTTAGCACTTCCGTACGAGTTTCTTTTCTTGGTGTTTTTTGTGCTTCAAACGACACGGAATGTTGAAGCAGTTATTTTAATGAAATAATTGACTATAAAAACAAAAGTGCCCTGGGTCTTGTGACATTTTTTCCTCCAATTTACTATTTTATCAAAATTCTTCTGCTGCTTCTTCTGCTTGTTGTTGTAAAATATGAACATTCGAAGCAATTCGAGACATCGACTACTACTGACCGTGATAAGCGAATTTGTTAGGTAGCTAGTTTTTATGCTATAAGCTACAACATACCTACATATAAAATGGATGCATTCAAAATAACAACAATATTTGTATGCACAGCAAAGAAGCCAACAATGTCAGCTTTATGTGTATAGTATTTACACACACACATACAAATTTTATAGGTAGTTATTAGCATTTACGTTTTGTTTTGGAAAAGCTTCGCATACATAATACATACATACATCTATAGGTAAGTATTAGAAAATTCAAATTAATGTAATCAAATTAGAAGCACGCTTTGCTTTACCTCGTCGCGCATGCACATACACACTTGCATATGTATGTAGGTGTTTGCACGTATCCATGTGCATGAAAGTGTGTGTTTAATTTAACCCGTTTGTGTTAAGCTTAACACATTTAAAAAGGTATTTAATCATTTATTTTATTTATTTATTTATTTGTTTATATGAAATATAATTGTAAATGATTATGTTGCACCATTAAAGCCACGAGCAGCAGAGACTAATTATGACATAAAACGAGTAAGGACGCCCTAAATTCCGTTCGGACGGAACCTTATATACCCGCGCAAAGAGTAATATATGTATGTATGCCTCAAGTTTCATTGATAAATAATCAGTTTTGCTCGAGTTTGCACGGAGTGCTGTGATTGCACCAATTCTGCACGAAAGTTATTCATGACTGATTCCGCTCTTGATAGTTCCTCCGCTTTTTCGTTTCCTTCAATGTTTAACCCTCTATCCAGCAGAGACTATAAATAATCGTCAAAAAATTATGTAAAATTCATATAACGCTAACTTTGGTACGCTAAAAGAGAACTTTTTTTTCACTTTTACTGTACCAAAAAGTGCACAAAAAGTATCACATGTGTATATGAAAAATTAGCCGTAATTCGGTATAACCGTCTGTAGACGGTCAATAAAAACTTCACATAAAAATCCGTTCATGCAGGATCGCAAACATTTTGCTACGCAGACACAATATCAGAACTACAAACTATATTTTATCCCTTTCCAGGAAAGAGCGTAAACTTGTAGTGGGGATACTGGCGGGACACTGCCTCGCTCTATCGGGCGTGGCCAAACTGAAGCTAGCTGAACGATTCAAGCATAATATGTAAAGAAGTCAACGTGAGAGGAACTCTGTCACTGCCCTGCACTTAGCGAGAGACGAATAAACTGCTTAGGATCTTAATCATTTTCAACTTTAGAAAGCGTGGCAGATCAAACAATTAGTACCCTACTTAAACGACCTAAACTGGGGAATAAAGACAAAATATAAAGTTCTTAAAATCTCCGTACAAACACTTGGTATCAATATTGATCAATTTCTGGTCTATACGCCATCTACAGGATCAATCAAGTCCAACCTAATCTAGCCCCATCTCTGTTGGTAATTTAAATTTAGAAAACTAGCGGACTTCGTCTACTTGGGAACCAGTATCATCAACGATAATAACGTCAGCCTTGAAACCCAATGGAGAATCTCTCTTGCCAATAAATACTATTTTGGACTAAGTAGGTAATTGAATGGTAAAGTCTTGTTTCGACATACAAATACTGTGGCTACTGTGTCAGTCAGGAAGAAGAGTTAAAAACAATGTTCTTACAAGCAGTTGTGCACACAAGGGTTAAATTAGGTGCGTGCGCGACCTTCTACCCTCTTCTTCTCGCACTATGTAGATCTAACTCAATTGCTTAATAGCTTATATTTTTGCATGCAGTCAAAGGTAAACAAATAGTGAGAAACCAAGCAAAAAATCTAAGCAAACACATACACACACGCATAAATTTGCATCAAAATTTCAGCACACACTCGCACATATACGTAAAATGTTGTTGATATAACCTCAAACTGAGCATGCGCAAACACATTCTTATTCTTGTTTCGTATACATACATACATACATACACATATGTATTGTGCATACATAGCTAATAGTTTTCCTAGCGCTTCAGTCACTTCACCTCTGCTCAAATGAACTCTTAAGGCTCTTCGGCTATTAACAGTAGTTAAAATATTTCCGAATACCAATCTATCCATGCACATATTATCTAAAGTTTTAATAGGTTTATGCGGCGTACTGTGATCATTTGCTTCAGTAAAACCTTAGGCGCAAAGCTTTCGGTTTTTAATGATGTCCGCATATTACCGCTTTGTTGATACCATTTCCTACGGAATTCGTTGACTGCAAACAAGTTCACTTTTGTACAATAAACATCTGCTTAATTTTTGTTTAAGCGTTTGGATTTTACCTACTTGAATTTTAATTAGTTTCACACTTTGTGAACGCTGTTTTTAGTTGGTGTTGTTGTTCTTCTTAATTTCATTTAAATACCTCTCAGTACTGGTTTCATTCTATTTAATTTTTAAAAGTTCAGCTATATTTAATTTGTACGGTTCGTATCGAAATATTTTTTTTTTTTTTTTCAATTCAGCATCATGTGACGTCCATCCAAAATATGCGAAAGAATGTAAATATTAGCAACACAGATATGAATGTTTATATCACCATCATATAAAAAAAGTTCCCGAAATCTATTCAGAAAATTCAAAATACAAGTTTATTCCAAAAGTGATATTATCGCCTTCAAAGTACTGCAACGCACTTATGCCAGCATTTGATCCAGCGCTCGAAACATTTCTAGAACTCTATTTTCAGTATAGCCATCAGAGCCGTCTTCGATTTTTCGATTACTTCCTTTCGCCTGTTAAAACGTTTTCCCCGTAGTGTTTCTTTTTTTTTTGACTCGATAAAACAGAAAAGCTCACAAGGAGCCTTATTAGATGAATTAGATGGTATTCGTTTCATTCTTCGTCAAAATAAGACGGATAATGATGGCACTGTGCGACAGTACCTTATCGTGGCGCAATATCCACCAGTTGGTTTCCCACAAATCCTTTCTGTTTTAACGTATTGTTCCACGTAAAAATCTCCTGACACCCAAATAAAAGTCCTTTATTAACTGTTTGATCTTCTCGCAAGAATTCGTGGAGTGCAATCCGATTATAATCCATAGAAGACGTGAGCATAGTTTTTTCCTTTGTAAACGATGTGCTGTTTTTCGGTCTTGGCCTATTCGGAGCTCTTCACTCACTCGCTTGATGCCTTCATTGCGTGTCATACTCATAAACCTACGTCTCGACTCCAAGAATGATCCGTTTGATGGATGGATGCATGTTGGGTCGGATTGAATCTTGGAAATCATGTCTATGGCGATATCAACGCGGTTCCTTTTTTGTATAAAATTCAGGTTCCAACGACCAACTTTGCAGCAATACGGCGCAAACCTAAATTATTAACTACAATATCCTAAACTGATCCATAAGTAATATTGAAGTACTCTGCTAACTCCCTGATGATTATTTTCCGTTAATCATCAACCTTTCTTGCACTTTCATCAGTTTTCGGTGTCAACGGCAAGCCACTCTGTCCCTCATCCTCGATGGACTTACGATCTCTTCTAAATAATTCATGTCACTCTTAAACGTCTGTTTTCTTTAAAGTATCATTGCTGAAATAGTTTCTCAATATTTCCAAAGTTTGCGCAACATTGAATCAATTTCAATTTTCAACATCTGTGTCTTGCTCCATCAAATACAGTACGAGATGTACGAGTAATTTTTGTCTCGAGTGAGATTACGTGAAATGTAAGCATTATGATAACCCTGAACTAAGGGAAGGACATATGTAGTTGCCTTAGGACTATCAGCAAGACAGACGCGGAAAGTCTACAATAGGAACAATCGAAGCTGTGTGTGAGCAGCGCAACAAGCCATTTTTCAATCCAGGAATATAGTCCTCTTTGTCTCCTTAAATGAAAGAAACGCCTTCAGCAGCATAAGATTGGCAGACAATTAAACGCCTTAGATAAGGTTCAAAATTTCGTTTTAACTATAACGCATAATGGGGAATTACTTACGCGACTTCAAACCCGTCTATCAAACTCCAGAGGGTTCTCTATGTATTGACGGTACATCAGGACAATTTGTGGAACATCAGCTGCACGAGATATTCAATATAGAAATACCCGATAGTACCTTCTAATCGGATACGCAGACGATATCGCCGCGTCATCATAGCACGAAATCTTGAAGAAGCTCGTAGAATACTTGACCAAGTCAGGGTACGGACATAAACGTGGCTGGATTCGCTGAGCCTCAAATTAGCCACAGAGAACACGGAGCTAATTCTTCTAATCAAGAAGTACATCGAACTTGTTCAAACACGGTAAGCATAAAGGTTCTAAAGCACCTAGGCATAAGGCAGGACTAACTTTCTGAGCCCAAACAAAACACGCAGCAGAGAAAGCTCCTAAAATGGCATCGCTACTCCGTAGGCTGATGGCAAAAATAGAGGGGCCAAGCCGAAGTAAGCGAAAAATAATGGTAGCTACTTCACGCTCTCCGTTCTCTTAAACGGAGCTGAACTGCGGGTAAATGCGCTAAAGGCAAATTAGTGGTGTAAGCTTCTGTCATCGGTACCAGAAACGGCAGTGAGTGTCTGCTGAACCACTGAAAATGTAATCGACAAGATCATAAGTGGTTTCGCGGAAAAAAATTTCAGAAAGAAAAAGGGGGCGCCGGCGCACAAGCATAAACCTTGAAAAGAGGAAGATAGAGCTCCCTTGGAGGGAGTGCGAAAGCGTTTCGAGGCAGGGCGACGGCTCGAAATAGTTGTATTAGATTCCAAGAGAATTTCACTTCTTTGATGGTCTGGGCATTTTAGGTAACATATCGCTGGTATAGACTTACAAAAAGATAATAGAGGGCGTAGAGAAATCTAAAATGGGTATTGGTTTTTAGCAAACTATTTTTTCAGAGCAAAATAAATGAGGCTTACGAGCCTCTTAAAACCAAGCTAAACTAAGTTTATGTAATGCAAAATATACGATAATAATAAATTTCCTATTGGTAATCTCAATTGGAGTTTTCGTACCAAATTACTAAATAATTTTGCAAAATTCTTCCGCTAAGCAGATTAATTCGAACTTTTGTTAGTCAATCGCTGAAATTCGAAATATTGTTTACAACCGCGAAGGCGCTTTTACCTGTGACCCCTTGCATATGCATGAATGAAAAACTTATTTTATTTTTTTGTAACTATAATTTTTCTCAATGGGAATATTAACCTTTTCAAATTAAGTAACTTTCAACTACAAGTAAGCATTAAGCAATTCCATGAAATATAAACCGAAGTTCATCCGTCCAGCTTCATTTCGTGCAACATTTCTAAGCAAACTCTCTTACATCTTAATAGTTAGCATAAAATTAAAAATTACTTTTTCGTGCAATGTCGAATTTAACGATTACCTTCCCACGGCTAAAATTGTAAAGCGCACAAAATCCAAACAATCACGTGGTGGACAAAACACTATTTCGCAAAGGGGGAAAACACGCAACAATAAAACGTAAAACACTCAAACTCACAATTAAATAACTAAACTAGTTCATTTTACACTAAAAAGAAAACCAAAAATAGACAATAAATTTACTCATTAAAAACGCACAATCAGCGCAAATTTAACTACTCTGTTGCAAAAGCGTGTGCGTGTGATGTTTGCACAAAATCCTACGCCGGCTCAATGGAACACCGATAAGATGAAGTGAATTTGTGTTGTGCATAGAAAATTTGAAATTAATTCACAAAATTCTGCAAACGCCACTGGATAAGCCAATTACATACAAAGTTCACTACGAATGCAACGAAATGGTCATCCACAATGGAGTAGTGAACAATAGCAAAGAAAGCAACAACAAGCAAAGAAGCCAGCAATAACAAGCCTAGCAAATTAAGGTGCACGCTAGCGCAAAAGCAAACATAAAACTACAAAACAACAAAAACAAAAAATCCACAAGTAAGGGAGTGCTAAATGCGTTTCGGATGGAATTTATATATTCGCGCTTATTTAACAAAAATTTTAGTTGGATTGACTGTTCATTTTTGGAGCCAAAAACTCATAGACAACGGGTCATAGGGTGTGACAACGGAGAGACAGACGAAATTTAGTCTTTAGGAACAAAAAGTAGGTGTGGTTTTTATTCGATCTCAATAATGTTTAAGTCGGATGTAAATGAAGTGGGCTGCAACACACGTACAAGTTTTATTTCGTCGTTATCGAGATTTACGAATTGGGTGTGGCACCGCCCATTTTCTTTAATTTTTGGATAACTTTGACTTTTACCAAAATTGAGTAATTTTGCTTGGTTTATACCTGAGACACGCTTATGTTGCCTTTGTAATTTCTATTGGCTTGCCATAGCAGATAGACGGCTTGCAATCACTTCAAGGTCGCAATGCATTATGGCCCATAATAATACAATAATATATATAGTGGAAACTCGATTCTTGCACATACTCGATACTTGTATACCTCGATACCTGCGCCACATTTTTTTTTCATTGCGTACTCAGTATTTGCGACATTAGTAAATTTTTAACTGGATACTTGCAACATCTTTTTATTTTGTCTTTATCTTTTCCTATTTTTACATTGTATTTTTGATAGTAAATCTCGTACAGTACTTCCCTGTCGATATCATTCTGGTGGTGACATTTTTTTAATAGAATCAGCTGAATGACGGTACTTCGCCGTCTAATTCATTTGCTGCCGAAATGTCAGTTTTGCGTTAACTTTTGTATGATGTGGCAAAGAGAAAATAATCGCACCTTACAATGAAAAAAAAAAAAAATAAATAAATAAATAAATAAACTGATGTTCTGAACAAATTAAGTGCGGGAATTTCCATCAATGCATTAGCTAACAACTTTCAAGTCATAGAGCAACAATATCTTATATTAAAAAAATTAAAAGTCCATAAAGAAGTTTGTTACGCAATCTGAATGCGGCCCAGGAAAACCAAAACTCTTAAGATTTCTGAGTTTCCAAAAATCGAAAAAGCGTTGTTCAATTGAATTGCAGACCAAAAACTTACCAATTAAAACTGATATGCTGGAAGAGAAAGCAATATCTTTCCATGCCAAAATTCAGAAAAAGCCTGGGGACTTCCACGCTAGCACTGGCTAGGTTGCAAACTTTAAAAAGGCGCGTGGAATACGCTGGCTAAACATTTCCGTAGAAAAATTATCAAATAAGAGTGACACCAGCAACCCATGTTTGGACAAATTTAACAAAACAAATATAGATTTGTTTTTGACAAAAGAGCAGATATACATTGCCGATGAGTCTGGCTAATTTTAGAAGCTCTTACCCGATAAAACTCCTGTGCGCTCAAAAGAAACCTCGGTTCCGGAAGATAAGATCAGTAAGGAGGGAAGAATATGTCTTGCTTGTACAAATGCTGCTGGAAATCATATAGTAAACGTAATGGTTATTAGAAAATTGGTGGAAAATTTTACTGAAATGTCGGTTGCCCACAAAGGGAATGAAAGTGTTGGATGACCTTAGCTTTATTTGAAGAATGGTTGGGTATACCAGAAAATGCACTTCATCCTATGCAGCCCAAAGAAGGCGACCTCTTTAAGTCGGCGGCCAAATAGCGGTAATGTGTTTTCCTACAAACTGTACAACTGTAATACAGCTCCTGGATCAAATGTTTTAACGCTAACTAAATTTAACTACAAAATATTCCCTTTATGCCACATTGGCATAGTGAAGTTATCGATGAATCCATTCCGAAATATAGGAAATGCAAATGCATGGGAAGCTCTTACGGCAACTTAAATTTAGCCATCGCTTCAAAAACTGTCTGACTGGGTGCCAATATCTTTCCTCTTTCGGAGTTACGATTACAAATAGCTGCTGATGCTTCCAATAATCAATGCATTGCAACTTTGCTCCGGGAAGTATAATTATTACAGCAAATCTACCAATCTGAAATCGTGCAATGGATTGTTGAACCTCATTCGGAACACACACCATTTAATGAAGACGACGGAAACAGTCGGTGAAGGACGTGATGCTAAATATGAATAAAATTATTCGTTCTGGAAAAAACTGACTTAAAACGTCTAATAAAGCAGTACCTACATAACAAGGCTCTATTGAAATGGAATGAGTACTTTCATCATTACGTGACAATTAATCCCTTCAGAGTAAAGCCTACCTATCCCACGGAATCTAAACTTGCAGATATTTTGTTGATTTCACGACTAGGTCACACGCAGATAAGACACACAGTTACTTGTTGAACTCTGGCAATGCATCCTGCTGTTTTCGTAGGTCATCTAGAACATCAGTAAAGCATATTCTAGAAGAATGCACCCAGTTTACCAATACCAGGCGAAGGATTTGTGGCACAGCACTCCCATCACAACTTCTAGTAAATAAAACATTATCAAATGTAAATACTATATCTATATTTCTTGTACTGTGTAACATAGCTCAATTAATTTAATATATTTACACTTAGACATATTTTATATACTTGTATTACACATATATTCCTTATTTTAAATATAACATTAGCAAGCAATAACAAATAAACTTGGATCGGTAAAAAAAAAATATTTTATTTCGTATTGAAAAAATGTTCTGTACTTGCGACAACCTCGAAACTTGCAACGAGAATGGTTTTTATTAGGTGCAATAATCGAGTTTCTACTGTAATAAAAAATATATAAATAATTGGTGCGTTTACCTCTGTTAAGTGCTTGGTCGAGCTTCTCCTCCTATTTGTGGTGTGCATCTTGATGTTGTTCCACAAATGGAGGGACCTACAGTTTTAAGCCGACTGCGAAGGGCAAATGGTTTTCTACGAGTACCTTTTTCTTGGTAGAACTATAATACATTCGTAGATTTGACATTGCCTGTCGAGGGGCGACCGTTATTACAAAAAACCTTTTGTTTTCTATTATTTTGGTGTATCACGTACCAACCCATTTGGCTACGGTGGCCAATGATAATAATAATAATTTAGGATTATCACTTTTATAAAATTTGAATAATTGTACTTTTATTTATAACGAATACCAATGGTTTTTTCTGTTTCGAAAATTACCATTATATGGTAGGTAGTCGGGGTTATGACCGACTTCGCCGATTTTCAATACCAAACTACCTTGGACAAACAATAATATTTGAACCCCGTTTCGTTGGAACTACTTTTATTATTTAATATTAGTTTTTGTCCGAGTTATTGCACGGGCGACGGACGCGCGGATATGACCAAATCGGCTCCCCTCTTCATTCTGAGGATTTTGATAAAAACATACATATATGTCTATAGCTATTCTGATTCCATTATGCTGTTACATATAACCCTTATGGGAACAAAATTATAATACCCTTGTGCCCAAGTGCGCACGGGTATAAAAATAACGCAAAGAAACGGAAAAAGTGATAGATTGCCCCAGCCAACGTTCGAGTGGCTGGTGAGCGGCCGATGAGCCGATGAACTGATGAGCAGATGACCAGCTGAGCGGCGATTGGCACTATCAGCTGAAATACGTCACAACGCGGACTGGAGCATCCGACATCAACCACAGCAAATGAGGCAGCATGTGACCTGTTGAGACTGAATGGTAGGCAGCAGGTGAGCGATAATCTTAAAACAACAGCAGCAACAACCAGTTGACCATCTCGAACTGGCCGCTGACAACCATGTTTCGGTGGAAAAATTTAAGAAAATCAAAACGCATACACACATAAATATAAGAAGCAGAAAAAAAAGAATTAATAAGTCGATGCATTGTGAACGAAATTCAAAATTAAAATACACAAATGGATATAAATTCAATCGAATGAACGCATAAACTGGCAGAGCAAATATGTATTAAATAACATGAAATATCAAGCCAAAGCGTTAAATTCCTATAAAAAGCATCTTTCGGCTGCGAACAAAGTTTAATCAGTTAAAAAAGCTCAACAAGGTGACAACGACTGGCGATAGGCAACTGCTCGATTGCAGTAAACAGAAAACAAAAACAAAGCAAAGACCGAAAACCAAAGATCGAAGAGTAGCCGCAAACGTAGCAACATTAGCCAATAACGGGCATTTAAGTTGTCGTTCAAATGCGCTGCAATGCGATTCAAAGTGTCAACAAAGGAGTAACCAGCTGATATCGTCCATGCATGCGTGTGTTTGTAGCGAATATTCAAAGCACTGAATTGTGAGAAGCGTCTCGTTAAGTGAAAAAGTTGCAGTGTTTTTCTGTGAAATAAACAAAAGCAAAAAAAAACACACTGTCCATATAGAATTTGAAAAAAAAAGAATTTTTAAATCGTGCAAGTGTGAAAAATTGTATTGAAAATCTCAAAAGCATTGGCATACTATTTTGCTGATACCCAAGCCTAAACATAAGTTTCACAAATCGTTAAACAGTAACCGCTAAAAAAATGTGGAATAATGTGAGTGAAAGTACAAAAAATCTAAGTGGTTGGTTTAAAAGTTCGGTACAAAATACTATAAAAATATTTTTTTTTTATTCGTTCCCAATAACTTTTTTTATCCTTTCTTTGCATCAGTTTGGGCAAATAATAAGGCCGAATAGGCGTGCGTGTGACTACCATTCAGTCGGTTCCGGTTTCAAAGCTCGCCGTGATTATGAAACATCTAATGGCAGAAAACCTTTTTTTTTAACCCACCGTCAATGAAAATGAGTTTGAGGCGCACGAGCTATTTTTAAATTTTTAGCTATTTTGGCGCCGAAGTCCCACAAATATTATTGACATAATAAACAATATTCAATTAATTGTAATGTTTTTTTTTAACCTTATTTCAAACCCAAACCATTGACGGTAACACAAAAAATATGTTGATTGTCGCCAGGTTAATATCGGACGTCTCTTGGCAGACAATGAAAGGCCTCTGAGTGTATTAGGTAAGCTTAGACCTACTTGTCTGGCATTAATCCACGCATAGACTTTTGGCCCCCAGCGATACCAGTTGGAGAGCCACTGTGGATGGGAGCTCTCTTTTATTATTGTAGTTGTCGAGTTGGTTAATAAATGCCCTTTATAAAGATTTAAAGTTGACATCACGTAGGATGTCAAGGCTTTAAGCAAATCAAAGCAGCTTTAGAGGATCTATTTTTGAGAAATCCTCCAGACCTTTAAATTTTGTGGCTCCCAGGCGTTTCGAGCGCGTTTTTAATAATACCTGACAAATACACATAAGAAGCTCGAAAGTTTCCTCTGTATCCTCTCTGAACTTCCTGCATTTGTCGTTGCTAGCAATCCCTACCTTGTGAGCATCTGCAGCCAATAGAATATGACGTGCTAGTTTACCTACAATAATTCTCCAGTCTTTTCGTGTGAGCGTAAGTAGGAATTGAGTCAGTGTTTTGTCATCAGTTCTGCAGATGACTTTTGCAGTTCGTATGTGGTCAGATGAGTCCACATAGCTTTTACTTGCTTTTTCATGTAGTCGTCCACTTCGTTGTACAAGTATGCCATTCTCTTGTTCAAATGGTAGGAGAACAGCACTTTTGGCTCTCTCGTCTACTATTTTGTTTCCTCTAATGACTTTGTGACCCGGTACCCAATAGATGTGCATTTGGCACCTTACTGTCATGTCGATGGGTCGTTCGTTTATTTCCACTATATAACGCCAACAGAAAATTAGAAAAAATTCATAAGGTATCTTCAAAGCTTTAACTAAACATATTCGAAGAGATTTTTCCAAATTTTTTTATTTTAATAATATTTTATCATAAACAAATGGTATGAAACATGCACAGTGAAGTAGTTTCATACAAAAATCATGATTTCTCAACGAATGGGCCTGACACGAACGACCCCTCGACATGGGATTAGATATTAATTATTAAGTTATTTTCAGTTTTTGTGTAGGCTAGCTCCGCAGCAAAAACTGTCGCTTGGAAAATATTGCTCTGGTCCAGCAGCTAATCCCTAGTTTTGAACAGAAAATACCCGATCCCACTCCGTCCAAAGTCTTAGAGCCGTCTGTGCAAATATGAAAAGTCCCACGGCCAGGCTTTTGTGCCATCCGTCCTCTTCCATTGTAGAGTGAAATCCTCTCTCCGAATTAAAGCGCGGAGCCATGTAGTCTGTGCAACCTGCACTCCTCTTTCCTATTGAGCTATGCCCGAAGGTTCTGTAAGTAAATATTGCAGCAGCTAATAATTTTCCCGTGAATTCGTTATTCGAACCAGCAAGCGTGCCGATAATTTACTGATTAAGGCTTCATTCCTATGACTGATCTCGCAATAGCACACAAGTTTTTCTAAGGCTTTGTTGAGGGTTTATGGCTTTTTTCACAAATGTTTAACTTTTTTCACTTGTTTGATATTCATCTGAATGCCCTGAATTGTTTATGGATGATTTGCATAATATCGAACTTTTAAGATAACCCATAAACACAAGTCAAACGGTGTCAAATCACAGCTCAAAGGTGGTCAATTGACATCGCCAAAGTGGCCGATAATACGATTACCGGAGTTTGCGCGCAGAAACTCGATTGTGGCACGTGCAGTGTGGCATGAAGCACCTTACTGCTGAAATCAAAAATCTTTCAAGTCCATGTTTTTAATTTCCGGCAGAAAAAAAAAAATGTTATCGCCCCGGTGCAACATTCACAGTTGATTGAAATGGCATTTTTATCATACAGGGTCCGGCACTTGAAGTGTAACCAATTAAAAAGGACATATATTTAGTTTGAAAAATAACTTTTATTCAATTCAAAGTAAAAAATGTGGGAGTTTACGAATTGATCAATTTGAAAAAAATTTCTCCTCAGAAAGCATATGTTCGGAAATTGACCACTTTCGGTCAAGCGGAGCAACTCCTTCGTCCTCTCAAATCTGATTTGTTGCTGTTTTGGTGTGAGATCATGCCCCTTTCTGCTTTCAGAAATTTTCAGTTCTTTCGCCATTTGACAGTCACTTCGTCTGGGATTTCGCTCAAGTCGCTTCTTCACTTATTGAACCATTTCACGTGACGTTGCAGTCTTTTGATGACCACCGCCATGACCTCCGAACGAGTTATGGTGCAATAAACAAAAGCTTTATTTACTTTAATGTGCTCAAGCTAACGAACAATCGCTGGTTGTGATTTTCCTGCCAAATATAATGCAATCACACTATAACGTCTGAAATCCATTACTGATTTTTTTTCGCGTTTACTCATGGAAAAAATGCTTTCGCGCACTTGTAGACAATACTCTGGATTGCTAACTGACAGAAAGCTGCATCAGCTGCGCAAGCGGTCTGAAGTTGGACACCAAAATAAGCACCAAACTGTCTCAGGATGCATCTTGACATCAAGTGTGGGCTTTCCGATTTCCGGATGTAGCAGGTTTGCTTCTTTACATAGCACTTCTTCAGAAAATATGATTTTGACTTATTTTTAATAAACGTTATCATTATGATTTTTTTACTGAACGTTCTGTTTCGGCTCAGAAAGTCCTGGGGACTCCCCCCATTGAATTTTCAAACTCGTAGCTGTGTTTACCGGTCATTGTACGATCGGCACCCACGTGAAAAAGCTAGGTTTACCATATAATCCCTATTGCAGAAGCTATGGGGAACTTTCAGTGAGGGAGACTGTTGATCATTTTCTCTGTAAATGTCATAGTTTGTCAGCCAGACGATGAAGGTCACTGGGTAATCTTTTCTTCGACAGCCTGGGCCAGCGCGGCAACCTAAATCCCATCAATCGTCTCCCTGCTCTGCCTGGCTGTAGATATCTGCCTGTTGGAGGTCTCATAATGATATCAAAACGGCGCCAGAGGGGTACTTCAACCATTTCACCTACCTACCTTCTATTTTGGCTCCCCAATATTGATTTTGGAATAAGTTTGCAATATGTATTTCCAACGATGATTGAGCGTAAAGCGATTCATTTCACTCCGCGGAGATATGATACTGAGTTTCAGACACCGCTGAAAAGAGCTGTTACTGTCCAAATAACATGTGATTAAATGAAACCTTTTAAGGATCACCCTGTTTATGTAAAGTATATATACCACGATTAATTATTTGCTATTTTCACAAGATAATCATTATTTCATAACAACAGAATTGCTGCTTTTTGTTGTTAAAACTGGTTTAAGTAAATTTAGTAGGTCCCAATTGAATTGGCTAGTGAACTTTTGCAGAATTTACTATATTTATATCAGAACACCCAACGAATCATCCACAGTCTCTGCTGGGTTATCAAAAATGTTTTTGTCTGGCTTGGTCTCGACAGAACATTCCACTTCAATTGAATTACTTACTTCCATCTAACGCTTAGCCGAATGGGTTTGTGCTTGGCTACCATTCGCATGAAACAGCAAAATGATAGAAAAAGTATTTTCTAATATCGACCGCACCTCGGCAGGCAATGGCAAATTTCCGAATGTATTTCTGCCGTGAAAAAGTTCCTCATAAAAAATTATCTGCCGTTCGGAGTCAGCTTGCAACTGTAGGTCCCTCCATTTGTGGAACAACTCAAGACGCACACCACAAATAGTAGAGGGAGCTAGGCCAAACACCTAACATTAGTGTACACTCCACTTATTTGTGGAGTGATTTTTTGTCTCATTAATAGTTGACTGTAGAGCTCAGAACTAAAATGTTTGGTCAAGCGGTACAATTTCTTTGTTTTTTTGTCTACAATTCTCTTTAATTCCCTGAACTCACTATTCCCTAACTGTTAATTTTTCATTTCACGAATTGTTTCATTAAACGAGATATTTAAGTTTTTTACCGAACTTTCCTAACCAACCAACATTTACGTAATAAAAATTGAATTCTCTCTGGCTTTCTCAATAATCAATCTCATTATTACAGAAACTACCAATTCGCTTTTGTGGCGTACTCACATTCCTGCTCGCTGCAAACGCCGCACAGTTGTCCAACTTTATGCCAATTCGCTACTATCACTACCCTACACCGCAACATCAACTCACCATCCCACAGTCGGCGGCCACAACAACGCAGCAACGATATCAACAACAATCCGCCAGCTATGCGCAAACCCAACAACGATACGTGCAACAGCAAACGCAACAACAATACTACCAGCAATACCAACAAAACCAACAGCAAGCCTCACAACAATCAGCAACTTCGTACTATCAACATACACAGCAACTGCCCGCCGCGACAGCAACTAATGTCGCACAACAATTTACCGCGCCCGCATTGGAAAATGCCGCCTTTACAACAGCCTTGACCAATCAAGGTTATAAGTACGGCAATGGTGGCAGTGGCATCAGCAACAGCCACGCGGCATCATCAGTTTCCGCAGCACGCGCGCTACCCTCCTCCATATTGCCATTGCCTTCGTCCTTAGTGGAGGCTCTGGAGGCCGCGAATGATATTGCACCAAAAGGCGCCATCGACACCACAGATACTTCGATCAATTTGAAATTGCCGTTGCCGGTTAATATAGCGCCCATCAAAGTGTCACCACTGCCACTGGACGAAGGCGTTTCCTTTAACAAGTTAGCTAATAATGGCGTCACCTCATATGGCACAGTTTATCCACAGCGCAAGCGTAGATGAGAGCGCATGGCATCGGCTTGGCGGTGCTACGTAGAACTGCGCGCTGGTGTGGAACTGTGCGTTACAAAGAGGCTCCTTCGTTTCTGGCTAATTTTGTGTAACACCAACGCAGCACTTGACATTTGCGGTTAGCTTTTAGCTGAATGCTTCAGTGCAGCATTCCACCACTTAACAGTCACCAGTCTATATTTAAGGTCATATCTCTTTGGAGCAGTATTGCTCATTCGATTATTATAAGTAACTGATATTTTGTACAATTTAAAGCATAATTTGCCGTTATGCTCAATAGAAAAAGTGTATAGAACAGCTGCAAACAAAATTATTCCACCAGTAAGCGACATATTTGTTGCATCTATCGAATCACAGGTTTTCTTTTTATTTTTTTTCCTCTCCAAACTCGTATGCTGTATTAATTATTATTTTTGTTTTTTTTTTATTAAAATTTATTTTTAGTTTATTATCTGCTACTAACGCTTTTGTCTGTTTTGTTTCACTCACATTTTGTGCGAATAGAGCTTTACAAGTGGCTGTTGATTAAAAATACTTGCCATAATATTTACATACCGATAAATACACGAAAAAAAAGAATTAGAAAAAAACCTAACAAATTGCATGTGACTTTTTCTCGAAGATTTCTGCATTAGCGCCATTAACATTAAATCCGTTCACTTTATTATAATTTGTATTTGTATTTATTTCAAAGTCAAAGCTAATATCCGCTGTTGATGTTTGGAGGCCATCTGAAAGATATTTGAATAGGTATTGGCAAGATTTCGCCAAACAAACATTTCAGATAAAAACTCATTCACAGAAGCGTTTCTGTGGCTTACTTTGCTATGAAATTGAACTTTAAATCGCTCCACTATATCCGCAGCAGTAAACAGAAGATTTTATTTTTCTTCGCAGTCTTAGAGTTTGTTTCGTAGTGCTACGAAATATTTGTTGCTTTTCAATGGTCAATGCTGCAGCGCTGCGTTTACTATTTGCATATATAATTAAATAACTTAATTAAAGGTTTTTGGGTTACGGCATCTTCAGCGCTATCTTAGTTATTATAGTTCGATGGAATATTTTGTGCACATATAACACTATGCGACAGTGATTTTATACTTTTATGGAGACCTAGTACAACTTGTAGGTATAGTAAAACTAAGAAAAATGGTATAGGAGAAATTTCCAATACACCCCCAAAATCTCGTTTTTATGGCCATAAAACCGTTTTTCAGTAGGTTGATGTGAAGAATCACTCCTAACTTCGCCAATTTCCATCCGATTTCGAATTTGTTTTTTTAGTTCGAAAGAACAAAAACAAGCCTTTTTGACAGTGTGTTGACAATTTTTCTGAAATGACAACTGCCGAGACTGTAGACGGAAGTATTTGGAATTCTTTTATTTTTTCTCTATTTTTTCAACTTTGACATAATTTTTACGATATTATCGGATATTGAGGAATTTTTTTAGTACACCACTGTTATAGTAAATTTAATTTTGCGTCGAATGAGCTATATTTGACTGTAAATGAATTAAAATTAATAGAGTTGTATGGGTTTTAAGATTTTTTTTTTTTTTTTACTAATTTGGTATGTAGGTATAACTTACGCTAAATGGGAATAAGGACGTGTTTTGATGCATTTTATAGATACGTAATATTTATTGGAGTATATATGTATACATAAGAGTACACTGTACTGCATACAACAGAACTGGTTAGAACTTACGAAAATATCTGACATATTATAGCACATTTTTTTTCAATAGAAATATGAAAAAGCTCCCAAGTGTACCAAAGTTCACACTGTACATTGATTAACAAAAGAAGTTTGTTATTATAATTTAACCTTATTAAAACGTTAAAGTTTTATTGTTTGTTTCATTGACATTCAAGAGATATAAATCAAAACGTTGCCAGAAAAGTCGAATTTCTCAATATTCTCCGATGATGTGGCATCATCAGCCTTATCAAAAACCAGATGATTGTTATTTTTATAAAACGGACGTAAACGGTCATCATTATAAAGCTCGAAAGCACATAAAGTATGCTGATGTTGCAACTGTTAAGAACCCCGTAGTCTTGGACGATATGATTGACACAACTGCAGGTCATGAACTGAAAGAAGTTTAACTCATTGCTGATGATGATCAAACTGATAACAATAAACCTGATGATGAAGAGTACTTTCCGTCTGGTTGTAAGTCTTCAGAACGACACATTGTATCAAATTCAGATTTTCAGGATCTTTCTCGTGATTTACTTCTATCGGGAAGACAATCTGAAACGCTCGCTTCTCGATTTAAACAATGGAATTTAGTTGATGACGACTTCAGATGAATGATTATGATCGAATTTCTTACAGAGAAGTATTCAAAACTGATGAAGAGAATGACAAATGTACCGTACCATACTAAACTCCAAAGGGCCGTTTCCAATGCATGTTTAAGTTTGGAACCAGTTCCGTTGTGTACTGCACCGTACCGCACCGTACCATACCGTACAATGCTGCACTGCACAGTACTCCAATAAATATTATGTGTTTATAATGACACTTGTTATCATTTTCATGCTTCGATGCCTACATACCAAATTAGTAAAAAAAAAATAAAATCTTAAAACCCACACAACTCTATTAATTTTAATTCAATTACAGTCAAATATAACTCATTCGACTCAAAATTAAATTTACTATAACAGTGGTGTACTAAAAAAATTCCTCAATATCGGATAATATCGTAAAAATTATGTCAAAGTTGAAAAAATAGAGAAAAAATAAAAAAATTCCAAATACTTCCGTCTACAGTCTCGTCAGTTGTCATTTCAGAAAAATTGTCAACACACTGTCAAAAAGGCTTGTTTTTGTTCTTTCGAACTAAAAAACAAATTCGAAATCGGATGGAAAGTGGCGAAGTTAGGAGTGAGTTTTCACATCAACCTACTGAAAAACGGTTTTATGGCCATAAAACGAGATTTTGGGGGTGTATTGGAAATTTCTCCTATACCATTTTGTTTAGTTTTTCTATAGCCGTAAGTTGTGCTAGGTCTCCATAAAAGTATATTTAATTTTTTTTTTTGTCACACAGTGTAATTAGCGCATAAGTACAGTGACGGTGAAAAAAGTTGCATTGATATAGTGAACTTGCAGCCCTTCTGTAAAAAACCTGAAAGAGAAAAAAAGATAGTGGCACTAGGTTCTATTGACATTATAATATTGATTACTATAAACATTATAGTACAGAAAATTATTAAAATTAAAAAGCAAAAAACCATGGCCCAAGAATGCGACGCAGTCAGTATGCGTTGTCATGATCAAGTTTGTGGCTTGCCTTGTGGCAGCAAAATGCATATCAACGTAATGTTGGCTGTCAATGCCTCAATCAGAACTGGTTTATACACAAAGCATTCAAACTTTACAAAGCCCCACAAGTAATAGTCCAAAGGTGTGATATCACACGATGTGGTCCGAGACGAGGCATAAATTGCCTACCGAAACGACGACACAGTAACTCCATTGTTTCACGGGCTGTATGACAAGTAGCGCCGTATTATTGGAATCAAATGTTATAGAAATCATGGGTTTCAATTTCTGGCATCCGACATCTAAAATTCGTTTATCATGGCGTGATAACGTTCGCCATTCATTGTTATATTGGCACCATCCTCATCTTCGAAAAAATATGGACCGATGATTCCTCTAGCCCATAGGCCACACCAGACGGCTGTTTTCAATAGCTGTTCTTGAATAGCTTCGGGTTGCTCTTTAGCCCAAATATGGCAATTTCGTTTATTGACGTAGCCATTAAGCCAAAAATGGGCCTCATCGTTGAACACGAAAAGTAGGCCTGAGCACGCGATGAACACTTTTCACAGAGAAGAGCGTTGATTTTCTAATACATTTGTATGAGTTGTAAATGTGGTTGAAGCGTAAGTCCTTTCATGATTAAATGTCCGCGCTTAGTTTAACAGTATTCACACCGCTTTTGGAAAAACGCTTTTAAAGTTTGCCTCTAGCGGTCGGTTGCCCATGGCGCACAGGCAACAAACTCCGAGAAGAGTGCCGTGCACAGGTTCTTATAAGGCTTTGAATTTGAATTTAAATGTTTTATGCGATCTTATTGAGGGCGTAAACTAATCTTTATAAAAAACAGAAACCGACTTTAAGAAAGTTCATAAAACACTGTCACCTTTAAACGATGACAATAATAATATTATTGAGCGCACATTTTTATTTTTGAAG
Organism: Anastrepha obliqua; assembly: GCF_027943255.1. NCBI lineage: Eukaryota > Metazoa > Arthropoda > Insecta > Diptera > Tephritidae > Anastrepha > Anastrepha obliqua. The sequence goes on along the minus strand of NC_072894.1, from coordinate 25,409,899 downwards.
AAATATTGGTTTAACATTTATTAAAAAAATTAGTTTAGATTATTGGTAGATAGTTATTATTATTTTTTACTAAAAAATTATTTTGTATAAAAAGTTGAATTTATATTTATTTTATTGTCATACGAATATATTTCAGGTCGAACAGCGCATTTCTGTAGAAATGGGGTTTATAGTTCATTGTTCCAATAAAGTTATCCGCAACTCGATAATGCAAGGTGGCACAAAATTAATCCCCCTATCGGAATATTTATAATTTTTACAAATGTTGTCGTATACAAACATACAAGCAAAATAATGATTCAAGGTGGTGTTTTATCAAAAAATTTGAGCTATTGAAAAATTATTAAATTTGCAGAAGATCATTTGGACTGGCTGATTGAGAAATGCAGTAGCATTTTAGTGGACGCACAAATGCAAAATCGTCTGGTCTGTTGGTCTTACCCACGGCTATCCCTAAATACCAAATACAATGACAAATTTGCCACGCAATCACTTGAACGTGGAGTTTTATCATAGTGCTTTTATTTATGCCAGCACTGTACATACCTTGTGACGTGTTTGACGAGCTTCTGCGATGTGTATTGACATTGGCCTACAAATGGAGCGCCCACCAGTTTTATGACGCCTCTGAACGGCAAATGATTTTTATAAAAACCTCTTTCAGAGTTGAAATTCTCTTGGAGATTTACTATGTATTGCATATCGAGGTGCAAGAGTAAACATTTTCAAGCATTTAATGTTTCATGTCCACATTAGGCATCGAACCCCAGGCTAGCCAAATGATAGTCACACACAAACCCACACAGCTATGGCGATCGCTGATGATTAATCTTGTTCGCTGCTGATTAATCTTGACAACTACTCGTTATTTTTTGTTGTCTTTTGTGTTTGATGCAATAAAATATTGCAGTTCCTTCTTGCACCGCCACACATTCTCTCCTCATGAATCCTTTCACTTTCGAAAAGTGGCATTTATTGATTTTCCAGTTTCAGACACTTCAAACCACTTCGAAGCCAAAAATAAATGTTTAAATTATTTATACGATCAACATCATATGAAAATTAATTTAAAAATCGAGATTATCACAACTTGTTCGAACAATAAATTACTATGCTACTGATTTTGTTTACCTAAGAGAATTGAACAGATTTTGTGAAACGGTATTTTATAAATTCTGCTAAACGGATAATTTCCTTACTTTTTTAATTTAAAATTCTGTTAGTTCATTTCTATTATTATTATTCCTTCGCCGAAAGCGAATTTGTATTAAAAAAAATTTAATTAGTTCCCTCAAACAAATCAAGTATTCTGCGAAACTTAGCAAAAAGAGGGCAAATACTCTACCAATAATATAACTAATTACGCTAATTGTGCGCAGTTGTTGTTGCAAAATATAAAACGCTCTGAATGAAACGGTAAAGAGCTAGTAATGGAGCTAGTTTAACTGGAGCATAACAAGATGAGTTGACTGACCGGCAGCCGCCGCACAGTGGGAGCGTTTCATGCAAATGTTAGAGCTAAGAGGAAAAGCTGAGTTAACTGGTGTTCTTTTAGCTGCGCGAGAACTATCAATATCGATAACTATGGCTGGCAGCAAGTCATCATGAATAGGTGTAATCAAAGTTTACGTGATGTTGGAAAATGAATTGTTAGGAGACATGGGAACATATAATTCCACATTAACAAAATACAGGTGAGGCTAGAAACTGCTCAGACGAGTGATATAGCAATCAAGCTGGGAGTTCGCCAAGGATGTATTTTTTCTCCAACACTCTTCAAAACTTATACATATATACGCGGAATATATCTTTGAAGAAGCTTTGGTATCATTCAACTGGGTAATAAAAGTCAAGGGCGAACTAATCAATAACATAAGATTTGCCGATGATACCACAATATTCGCAAATAAATTTAATAACTTGCAACGTCTCGTATATACAAGAAGTCAGCGAAAAAAGTCTGCAATGCGGCCTAAGTTTTAATAGCCATTAACCAAATACACGGTTGTTTTAAAAAAGAAAGTGTGTGGTAGTTCACGGAACCCGCACGATTGAAGTGAAACTTCTTTTATCAACAAATCAATAATTTAACTATTATTTCAATATAATGCATGCAGAAGTCATGGACAGCATGGAATGGAATTTTATTAAACAGAATTATTTATTTATTTTAATATAAAAAGAAATGAATTTATTGTACTCAATTACATTTGGTTCTCGGCATTGTCATTATCATTATTGGATTCGTTTTCCAAAAATGAAACAAGGGCTTTATGGTAACTGAAATACGTAAAAAATGATCTACATTCTAATCTATCAAGGTATCGATGAAATACTGCATCAATGGTAGTTCCGCATCTTGTTGTTGGTACTTCACCATCATTAACCATATTTAAATTTAATTTTTTTTGAGGAAACTTATTAGAGTCTTTGATCGCTCTTCTGCAAAATTGACATTAAAGTCGCCACTTAAAATCATCGGGATTTGATGATCATGTTGTCCTAGCAACTCAGACAACATAATTAGGTCCATGATACTGATGAAATGACCGCCCATCGACTGATCGATTTACGGAGAAATGTTCTTCATCGATATCCTGATGCACAGATGACAAATTATCACTTATCGTACAACCGGAGGATTCACTGTCACGGTGTTCAACAGTAGCTCTTAATTTTTTACGCTTCAAATACTCACGTTGCCGTTCAGCACCTGTTTTCGGTTTCCGTTTTTGTTGATTTGATGCCATATTTAACAGAAATCAATCAACAAAACAAAATATGTTTGTAAGATTTGCTCAAAACTACACACACACTCTATGACGCGTCTCGCGTTACTAATAATATTGTGTTTGGGAGAACTGTCAACTGTTTCCACCGAAATGCGTTCGCAAAGTGTATGGTCTTTGGTATGGTAAACAGATTTATGATACATTATTTTGCGGCGACAGCACAGCGCAATAGCCCAGCGGCTAGCAATGTGGGCTTCCGATCCGAAATCCTTGGTTCGAATCACAAGAAAATTTTTTTTTTTTTTTTTTATACATTTATTTCATTTTGTGTTATGATATGTTTATGAGCAGATTTTTTTCATGGCAGAAATACTCTCGGAGGTTTGCCATTGCCTGCCGAGGGGCGACCGCTATTAGAAAAATGTTTTCATTAATTTTGCTTTCACCGAGATTCGAACCAACGACCTCTCTGTGAATTCCGAATGGTGATCACGCACCAACACACTCGGCTACGGCGGCCGTCAATCAAATGTCATATTGACAAATTGCAATCATTGTTGCCATATTTCGCCAGTCTTTTAACAGATGGCGCTGGCATAGCGTGAGTTTTACGTAGTTTAGCGTAGTTTTACTCCTCACAGCGTTTCATCCACGCCACGCTTTTAACAGATGGCGCTGGCGTAGCGTCACATATCGATGAAACGCTATGGTTTTACTCCTCACAGCGTTTCATCCTTCGAGACAAAAGAAGTTTCACTTCAAAAACTCTCAACCACTCACCATAACAAATATTCACTTGTATGTATATGACAACCTAAACCAAATAGAATCACGTTTCAAGAATGTTGGCTTGAATCAATGACAAAGCAATTTGTTGCAGGATCGAAGCAGCAAAAGAAGTCATTTTCAATTATTGAAAAGTTCTCCATAATAGAAATTTCAAGATAAAACTAGGCATTCGGTACTTTAAATGTTATGTTTGGTCTGTTTTGTTGTATAGTGTAGAGGCATGAACACTAAAGGTAACGAGTGTGAATAAATTATAGGTGTTTGAGCTATGCTGCTACCGGCGGATCATGAAAATATCGTGGACAAAGTCAGTGACAAGAAAGTCTTAACCAAACTTTGAAATGATAGAGAGCTATTACATATTTGGGTCATATAATGCGTGGTCCTAAATATCAGTTATTTCAACTTCTTGTGCAAAGCTAAATCGGAGGCAAATGAGGGATTGGAAGAAAGAAAATCATGGGGTTATGTAACATCAGAGAGTGGACAGGATTAAAGACTATTGTGCGGTTTATTGAGGCAGCTCATAACAGCAAAAACCTGTAAAAATTTTTTTTTCACGATTGAAAAGATAAAGATCGACTTGCAGAGTGTGTAGTAACACATTAAATATCGGCATATTCCTCATCATTATTATACGTTGCCAAGTTTGCAAGCGAATATCAAAATCTTGTTCACGAGCTTTGTTACACAGTCAAAAATAAACAGCCCAAATCCTAGGTAAGTCACATTTTTACAGAGTACAACGTAGCACCTTCCATGAACGACCGAGAATCTCCTTTGATCGCGTAAGTAGGCCCCACAAAACTGGTAACGATTAAAGAGCAGTTAGGTATGCAGTTTTCCGGCAGCAAAATTTTTCGATTTTTTCAATTATGCCAGGTACTAAACTGTTGGGGCTTAGAATCGATGTTTCTTTATGGGGTTAGGGACAGTGAGAATTAAAAAGAAAATGTTTTTTTTTTTTTTTTTGCATTTCCTTAGAGTGAAAATTTGAAGTGAATGCGACAAATACTTTTTGAGTTATTCAACAATTAACACAAGGCGCTCGGTTGCTTGGACGCTCCGGAGCGTTCGATAGCAAGTAGCTAACAGCAGCTGGAGTTAAGTATGTTGAAAAAATGGATGCTGCACGTATGAAAGTGGCAGATAGGCGCACTAACGATAACACTCGAGAAAGTATAGGGTTTTTCAGTAAGAGCGCAATTTCGCGTTCAATATTGGGTCTGAGCTCACAAATCGTCGCCGGCTTGTTACTGTAGACCAATGACTTCACATAACCCCAAAACGGGACGGCTTGTTAAATGGACCGTAAAATGGCCGTAATGCTCTTAAAGTAGCAGCAACAGAACGATTATTTTGATAAAAAATTTGCACAATTTGTAATCGTTGCTCAAGTGTGTAGCGTTCCATGATGAAATGTATACTAATGAAGTTTACAAATGACAAGCGAAAAATAAAAAATATTGCGTCGTTCGCCCTCCCTATCGGAAAAAAGTTGAAGCGCACCTATTGAATAACCCTATAGTTAGAATGCTACGTAGGCAACAGCAAATCGATATTTTGGGAGCTACTTTTACGAACTATTATATGGCCCAGGAATAGATGACACATAAATCGATAGCAAAAACTTTCACTGTAACTTAAAAACCGCTTGGTAGATTTCAATAAAATTTATACTGCTTTTGAAAAATATAAAAAAAACTCGTGCCTGATAGAAGGATTTTTTGTTTTTCAAAACGTTCGATTTTTTTAAACAATTAATTGTCAGTTTTTTCCTCGAAAGCCTGAAAAATATTTCCTGAGGCCGCCGCATTGTGAATTTTGGAAAAAAAACTTCGAACGGGGACAAGATTATCTATTAATAAAACTAATTTCTCTTATCTGATTGATTTTAGATGAATCTCCAAGGACTTGTCATGATCAGCGCAAGAGACTTCTGAAGGAACAGCCTTCACATAACAAGCAATAACTTTTAGAATTATAAACTTTTTTTTAAATCTTTCTAAAGTCGAGTCGAAATCTGATGTATTAATGCTTTATTTTTGTATGTTTTTTTGTTGTAAAATAAAGCAATTGACCAGGAAAAAAAAATTATTGAATATCATAATTGTTTTGGGCCTCTGACTACCACTAACCCCTTAAGTGACTCTCATATTGCAGAAATTCACATGGAGTAAATATTTTTTTGTAATTTTATAAAATTTATATATCAGATTATTAGCTTCTTTAGACATTTGACACGGTAATTTACACATTTTTTTGGTCGAGTCGAAGTGAGCTCCATGAAGATTTTCGTCACATTATTTTTTAATTATTTATTTATTTACTTAAGAAATTATTAATAACATAAAAATACAGTATTTGTATAGACTACAGATTAATGCTAAACAATTCAATCAAAACTAAATGAAAATATACGATAACAATCAGTTACTTCCACTTGACTAAAAAACTGTTCAGAATTAATAATTTTTCATGTTTTCAGTAACGCCCTCTCGCTGACATTTAGTAGCGCAACTTCGATGTATGTATATCCGCAACGAAAAAACTTCGCAAACACAAAAAACAAACTTGCATTCGGAGGCGTGACAACTTCACGACGCCCACCACACATCGGTTGAGGTGCTTAACCTAAACCCCTTTCAAGGATGTAAGCGCCAGCCTATTGTTAATTATTCGAAATAGTAACTAAAATTATTAATATTAAATATCTGGCAAATCCAATCGGTTTACTATATCAATAAAACCAATTTGAACCTATATCTGAATGAGAATACATATATTGAAAGCCATTTTATTGTTGTCCATTAAAACGGCGATCCATCCAATGTAGTCATCAATTTTTATGTTACCTTTACTCATTTCCAAAACCAATCGTCATTTCAATGTTATGTAAATACAAAATGAGTTTGTAGTAATGCGCAAACAGTATCGTATTTAACAGCCTACTACTTTCAAATTGATAAATAAATGCAAACATGTGTATGTATGTATGTTCGCTGATGCTTAAGCGGAACAACCTTTGAATAAAAATGTGCTCGGCAGTGGAAATCAAGGAAGCAAGAATTAGGCTGGGCTGATTTTAAAGTTTATTGACAAAGGAATAAATAGTTTAAACAAAATTATTTAATAAAAATGGATATGTTTGTTAGAATCTATACGCATAACACTTCAGTCATATGTATATACATACATACATATAAGTATGTATGTACATGCGAGTATTTCATTATATATTTTTGTTTGTATAGGCATTTTGATAGCATTCTAAAAAATGTAAATTTTTATTGAAAAAAAAAAAAAATTAGTTGGCAAATTTCCGCCTCTTTTGTTTGTTGGCGTACTTTTCAATTCATAATTGGGAATACTGGTTTAAAAAATTCGGAATCAATTTTAACATGGCAAAAGAAGTTTTGATTACTTAAAATTAACTCAAGAAGCTATTTCCTGGTTTATAAAGATATCGATCCCGAAACATAGGCACATTTTCTTTTGAGCTGTGTTCAAAATACAGGGTGAGCCAAATAAGACCTACTAATGTTAAGCACAAATAACTTTTTTATTTTTTGACATATTTATTTTTCTCTTTTTGTAGGTTATAATTGAATTTTTGGAAATTTATTATGGAACCCTACGGTACAACACAACGCGTTAAAATGATCGAGTTTTTCTATTCTTGTCAACGATCAATTGTTTTAGCGCAGCGTAAATATCGGCAACATTGCATGAAGCACATTTCCATTTAAATGGTTATGTCAACAAACAAAACTGTAGATTGTGGAGGTCTGAAAATCCAAGGGCAACACACCAACATCAGTTGCACCCATCTAAATGTACTGTTTGGTGCGGTGTTATGGCCACTAACTCTAGTGGCTATCGGCCCATATTTCTTCGAAAACTAGGATGAAACACCGGAATCGATTTCAAGAGCTTCTTACAGAACATTGATTGAAAACTTTTTGCGCCCAATGGCGGAGCAGTAACCTAATTTGTGGTTTCAACAAAATGGAGCAACTGCGCATACTCCTAGGCAAACTATGGACCTGCGGCGTAATAGTAGTAGGTCTTATTTGGCCCACCCTGTATAAGGTGAATTTTCATTTTTCTCAAAAAATATTTGTTTATTCATCAATTTTTATTTTATGTCCTTCACAGTAGTCTACCTCAGATATAACACACTTGTGCCAGCGTTTATTCCAATCCTCGAATCAGTTCTGATATGCACTTTTTGATATGTCTTTGAGCTCTCTCAGAGATTCGCTTTTTATCTCCTCAATCGTCGCAAAACGTTACGCTTTCATGACTCTCTTCAATCTTGGGAACAGGAAACAGAGGCAGGGGGCCAAATCTGGTGAATATCTTTTTCTATGCAGGACTGAAACAAGGTTGCATTCTGCCCCCGCTATTGTAATCGAAGATGTGCTAAGCAATGCACTTGACGCTCAGCCTGGCAGAGGCATCCTCTGGAATCCAATCAGTATGGAATATCTAGATGATTTTGATTATGCTGAGGACATTGCTTTACTGTCACAACAACGGGGATACATGCAACGCAAACTAGACGATGTGGCTACCTATGCATATCGCGTTGGGTTGCGTATCAACATTGAAAAGCCGAAGTCTATGGCCATCAATGGCACACGACCTGGCGCCTTCACAGTTTACAACCCATTGAAAGTGTAACCAAATTTGTCTACTTAGGTAGTCAAATAACCCTGACGGCGGCGCTAATACTGACATGGAGTACAGAAGAACAAAAACCAGATCCTCCTTCGGTATGTTTAAAAGCATATGGTACTCAAAGCAGCTACTCACTAAAACAAAGCTAAGGACTTTCAATTCTAATGTGCAGTCTGTACTGCTGTAAGGCTGTGAAATGTAGTCCGTTTAACCGTCCGCTGTTAAAGACTTATACTGCGCATATGGTGGCCAGATAACTGGCTCTTTTATGACGAGCACCTTGCTCGAAGTCCGGTTGAGATTGCGTGTGGAAATGGATAGGCCATACAATCCGTAAACCTGCGACTGACATCAGCAGAATGTCCCAAGACTGGAATCCGCAAAGTTCTCGCCGAAGGGATCGGCCGAAAGGAACACGGATACGAAGCCTGTATGGCGCAGTTGGCCGCAGATAGAGTCTAAAGCTGCACTTTGCGCCCCAGCCGGCGCGATAGCAAATAATAATAATAATAATTTGGTGTTTTATGGCCACAGTCGTTTCAAATCCGGACAGAGCGGTAGGTGCACACCAACCCATTTGGATACGGGAGTCGGTACAAAAGTATAATAATTTTTAAAATATTTAAAATAATTTGCAGAATAGTTTGCATACATATTTTTTTAATTTTTTTTTTTTTATTGATGGTAAGTTGAAAGTTAAAATAAATAAACTTTATCTTGCAGCCATTTTTAATTGTCAGGGCTTGTTTCGTATTTTATTACTGCTTTTTATTATTTATGCAGTTAAAATTTTCAAAATATTGATTTTTTTTCATAATAGACATATATTTAAGAATACTCATAGAAAATTTAACATCGTTCCGGTGAATATTTTTGAAGTTACACGCAAATTTGAAAAGGCGTTTCAGACTTCTTGAAACTGCTTTTCAAAATTTAAACTCGTTTTTCTCAAAATGGTGTTTTCAAAGTCGGTGACCAACATTACTCGAAAATGGCTAAACGAATTAATCTCACATTTTAACACGAGCTTCCTAAATACATTTTTTAGTAATTAATCGAAGATATGCCATTTTGTCAAAAAAAAGCATTTTGCTTATTCCTTCGATTAATTAGTAGATTTAACATTACTTTAGCGAAATCTGTTTGGTTTTTTAAATTCAGAGGATCCAGTACAGAGATATAGTGTTCACCGCAAAACGTATTTTTTGAGAGTAGCTCCCAGAGATCAGCTGTAGCTCCTGTCCAAATAAATATTTTTACTAATACTAAGTCTTAAAATACGGTTAAAAGGTAACATAATATGTGTACAAAATTTATTCTCGGAAAAAAATTTGGAAAATTCACTTTTTTGGGCCTTTTAAGTGTATACCTATAACCCCTTAATTGCCATATCCTTGAACTAGCAAAGAAAAAGCACATACACATTTTTCACGCGTTGATTTGAAAAAGTTCCAAAACCAAATGCGAATGAAATTAACTACTGATAAATTTCGCACCTTTGCTTCTTATTATTTTCAATATTTTAAAAGTAGTTTATTTACAAAAATCAACGGTATCTTGTAGTCTCTTGAATCGTTCACTTACTAAAATTCCTTTGGCAATAAATCTCTATGCATAGAAAATTCTAGTTGAAAAGTAAAAATCTATCGTGTTTCAGCTGAAACCGAACCCTGATCTCATTTTGTTTTCTTTTGTTTTGGTCTGACAACAAAACCCAACCAAAATGTCAATGTCACTATTTACATATATATGAGTATAAAATGCATTGACTCCCAACCGTAAAACACATTTCGTTTATATAAAAAAAAATGTTATTAAAATTTTGAATAATTAAAATGAGCAATGTCAACGTAACATACATATGTGCGTATGTATGTGTAATAAAGGGTGATTTTTTAGCTATTATCTTTTTAAACAGCTGACACACGTTTCGTGTTTTGTTTCACTGTCAAACATCTTCAGTTTGGTCTATAATTTAACCATGAATCGTCTTACAAACGAACAACACTTGCAAATTATTGAATTTTATTATAAAAATGCGTGTTCTGTTAAGAAAGTTTAAGATTCACTTTTTTATCGAAAAATTGTGTGCAGCGACGAAGCTCATTTTTGGATCAATGGGTACGTAAATAAGCAGAATTGTCAATTTTGCAGTGAAGATCAGCCAGAAGAATTGCAAGAGCTACCAATGTATCCAGAAGAGGTCACAGTTTCGTGCGGTTTATAGGCTGGAGGTATCATTGGACCGTACTTCTTCAAAGATGCTGCGAATCGTAACGTAACGGTGAATGGTGAACGCTACCGTGAAATGATATCCAACTTTTTTTTGCCCAAAATGCAAGAGCTTGACTTGCATGCAATGTGGTGTCAGCAAGACGGTGCCACATGCCACACAGCACACGTAACAATGGACTTGTTGAGAGGCGAGTTCGATGAACATTTTATTTCCCGTACGGGACCTGTCAATTGAGACGTGCGATATAACGCCTTTAGATTATTTTTTGTGAGGCTATGTTGAAGCTCATGTCCATTCAGACAAGCCTGCTTCAATTAACGCATTGGAAGACAACATTAAAGCATTCATATGTGAAATACCGGCCGAAACATTGGAAAGAGTATGCCAAAATTAGACTAAGCGGATGGACCATTTGAAGCGCAGTCGCGGTCAACATTTGCATGAAATAATCTTCAAACATTAAATTATATGGACTGTACTATCGATTTAATTAAAAATGTCATGCATTTTTTTGAATTTTACTTGTGTTTTTTTGAAAAACTTTCCTATAGCTCTTAAAAAATCACCCTTTATATGGCACATTTCTCTCGTTAAATAATTTCTATAACATCACTTCTTAATTTCATTTTTTGTATACTCTTATAACAGGTGCACCAAAAAAAGCTTCTCCATCCATTATTTAAGCTTCACTTATACATAAAAAACTCGGTTTTGACGACTGGGTCGATACTGTCAATATTTGAAATAAATGCTCATTATTTATTTTTTTAGTTCAACGCATACAGAAGCATTTTTTATGGGCGCCCACATTTGATCAAGCATTTGCATTTTTTTCATATTTTATTTTTTAATTAGACTAAAGTGCATAAACAAATATTTGAATCATCTGACTGAGACGTAAAAACCCATCACATGACACAGCGACAATAAAAAAATGTATATTAGTTAATAAAAGACAAAGCAAATGGGCTTCGTGCAGTCAACGAACTTTCAGTTTGATGTAAAAAAGTAGTTAGGAGAATTGGCCGAAATCATCAACACGTGATAATGATCACACTTCGTCACAGTGACAACTTTGCTTTGCTTACCTATTTTTAAATATTTTTTTTTACGTATAGGAGAAAATAAACTACTTGAACACCCTAAACTTGTGGCCCCTCTTTGTTTTAATTCTACGTTTCTTTTATTTCTTTAATTTCCACTTTTAATGCTTTTTCGGCGAAATAAACTCTTACAATTACAGTGCACGCTCACTGAATTATTTCAGGACGGATATTTAGGTGCTGGGCACTTTAGTATTTTATTGTTAAAGTTACTACTCTTTAATGAATTGTATTTCAGCGATTTAAAGAAATCTTTCTTGTGAATGAGGTCACAAACCGACTAACTCCACTTTTTGAAAAATGTTAAATTTAATTTTTGCTATAGTCATAACTTTACATATTTTTAATAACTTTTCAGAATAATAAAGACTAACGCCATAAAACGACAACACTTTTTGGGCCATTGAATAATAAATAATTCATTTTAGAGGCCATTTTTATTAAATATTTAGCATTACCAACTTTCAAGAAAAACTGTAGATAGAAATTAGTGCTTTGTTTAGTCTTATTAGAATTAAAGTACAATAAAATAAATAAGTCAGTCTGAGTCTAATTCCCTCATACAATTTAAATGTAACTATAATGAAGGTTTAGATTTTATTGCCATTAATCAAGGTAATCCGTAGCAGTTAGACCACAAATTTCGATAAATATAGATCAGTTTGTATTATGTCATAAAGATATAACTATGAAAAAAAAAATTGGAGGTACATGATCGACCTGCTAAAATCCATTCAAACGTCAAAAATTCTGTCAAACGTGATTACTATAAAAACTTTACAACAAATCGAAATGACGAGGCTTCCTATACTGCTGATGAAGAAGATATTATCTATATTCGTGCTTAATTTATCAACAAGAAATCCAATATTTTCTCGGTAGAAGGCTAGAAGTGATAGATATCACGTAAAGTATCGATTAAACAATTTAAAGTTTATGCTCTTTGCCAAGGTGAAATTTTAGAAAATGTCAATAATGTCGATAAAATCACAGGAATAATCGGAGTAGGCCGGCATGTTAGTAGTCGTAGCAGAAGCTCTGGAGTTAAAGGTCAACTATCGAACAGTTTTAAACTACTGGGTTGCCCATATTCGACGGACCCATGTGTTTTTTTTAAATGATTATTATCGTCAACATCAAAAAAATTGTGTTTTTCTTTGATTTAAAAAAAAACACATGGGTTCGTCGAATATGGAGAACCATGTATTTGCGCAGAGCTGGATTAAAAAAGAAGCTCGATATTTGGGTGCCACATCAATTAACATCAAAAACATGATTAGTCAAATTTCCATCTGCAAAGCCTTGGCCAAACGGAATGAAATCGACCCATTTCTTAAACGGATGGTGACTGAGGGTGGGGAATGGGTCACATACGACAATATTGTGCGAAAACGATCGTCAAGCTTGATGAAGCAGCTCAAACGGTGGGCAAACCACGACTAACATCCAAGAAGGTTCCATTCTGTATTTGGTGGAATCATTTAAATTGAGCTGCTTCCGTACGGCCAAACACTAAATTCAGATCTCTACTGTCAACAACTGAATCGTTCAAAGCTAGCGATTGCTCATTAACGACCAAATTGGCTAACAGAACAAGTGGTGTATGCCATTAGGAAAACGCAAGGCCACATACTTCTGCAGTGACTCGTCAAAAACTCCGGCAACTTGGTTGGGAAGTTTTACTGCATCCATTCTATAGTTCGGACTGGGCACTAAGCAATTACCACATTTTTCTCTCATTATAAAACTTCGTGATGAGAAATTTTTATTAAAAGAAAATTGTGAAAATCGATTACCATAGTTTTTTGCCAATAAGTACCAAGACTTCTACGAGAGAGACGTTATGAGGCTATCTTTAAAGTGTCAATAAATTATGCAACAGAACGGTGCATATTTGCCTTAATTCGGTCAAGTTGAAACATCTTAAATAAAGTTTTAAACTTTACGCAAAAATAATAAATTTCTTTTTCCCCAAAATAATATTATAACAATACTATAAATTTATTTTTAATGGAAAATCTGTATTCAAAATATATAATAACTAACTTTTTCTGTAATAAAATGCCTATTGCTTATTTAAACACTGAATTTAACTGTATTACTTTTTTCATTGAATTCATCGATTAATTCCACCAGTCGCATAAAAATGATAACATTATTGATTACTATGTTTTGGCTATTCTTTTTATTATTATAATTTAATATACCATTAGATGAATAAATAAACATATATTTGAAATAATTTTGGGAAGGGAATTTAAAAAAACAAAGTACACTTTTTGTTTTTTTAAGTTAATGATAGATTTATCAGGTTTACTCTTCAACTATGGTGAAAAAAAAATATTTTGAGGTGAACTTCGACTGCCACGTCACTTGTGAGAATCAGCCGAATTCCGCACCATAATTTCACATGCATTCACACACTTGTCCAATCAGTTGTTGTTCAGGTGGCAACGAAGTGTCATTGGTTAAAGTTTTTTCCTACAACGCCAGCACAATCTCCTTTTCTTTTTTAAACTCATCCCAAGTGCAGTTACGCCATCAGGTAACTCGGTGAAACTCGCTCAGAGCCGAATAACGGTCGCTAAAGAGAGCACACTTCTGAAAATCTTTTCACCAAGGGCTTAGCGGCGTTTGCCGAATCGCCTCTTTATAATTCACTCACATTGGCATTCGGAAATGCGCAACACCCCCAAGGAAAAAAAATTATAAACTGGCTTCTTTAAAAATTTCGAACTTCAAACTAAACTAAAATTTAGTAAGCCATACAATTTTTCTACAAATTTTAATTTAAGGGGTTAGGGGTAGTCAGAAGCCCGAAAAACTGATGATAGTCAATAATTTTTTTTTCCTAGTCAATTGCTTTATTTTACAAAAATAAAAACAAAGCATTAATACATCGTATTTCAACTTGATTTTAACAATTTTTCAAAAAAAAAAAAAATTAATAATTGTAAAAGTTATTGCTGTTTGTGTGGCACCCGTTTCTCCAGAAGTCCCTTGCGGTAATCATTACAAGTCCTTGGAGATTAATCTAATCTCTCGAACACTCCGCAGCGCCCGAGCGCTCTTTGTTAATTATTGAATAACCCGAAAAGGGTTTGTCGGATTCACTGCAAAATTTCACACAATATTTTAAAGATATTATACTTTAACAAAATGCAAAAAAAATCCAATTTTTTGAAAATTCTGACTTCCTCTAAATCCTTAATCGATTAAACAATTTTTTGGAATATTTTTAATTCTCCCATAAAATTTTTAAACTGGACTTATTAGTTAGGCAATATATGTTATATATATATTAGGGCAGTTCGATTTAAAAATCGCTCATTGCTCTGTGAAAATCGTATTCTAGGGATCAAAATAAGAAACTTTGCCGAAGGAACCATAACTCTAAAACGAATTCTGATGTCCCCCAATTTGGGTCGAACGAAAAATCCCACTTTGACCCATTTAGAGAGTTCCAATCGAGTCCAAATGTACGACCGACCCCCACTATCTTTGGACGGCCGATCCACCCATGCCAGCGGCACACCCCCTGGAACTCTCCTGGGGGGTTCCCCATACAATCATTTCAAAATATCACCATTTTTGGCCTTTACATGAGAAAATAAACTAAAAAGTTCGACCCAAATTGGGGGACATCAGAATTCGTTTTAGAGGTATGGTTCCTTCAGCAAAGTTTCTTATTTTCATCCCTAGAATATGGTTTTCAAAGAGCAATGGGCGATTTTTAAATCGACCCGCCCTATACATATATATATAGAAGTAATGGACATTCGAAAATTGGAAAAATAAAAAAGGTCGAAACTGGTCAAAACGTTGAATGCTACTGTTTTATTGCGGTTTGCATCACTTACCACTCCTCTAGCAGCTTGAAAAAACATGCCAAATTTTATATTGAACTACATATGTAGATGGTATAGGTATTCACTAGTTTTTCTCATTAAAAAATTTTTTTTTTTAAGTAGATGATATACATATATCGTGTTTTTAAGAATCTCCTACCTTAAATTGCCAAGCACAGGCATAAAACGAAATAAATAAATAAAACAAAAAATTCTTTCACTTCTCCCATAAAGAGAGTTTGCAAACCCTCTAAATAGCGCATACGTGCCCACATGGCCAAACCCACATACATAACTAAATAAGAGTATCAGCTTCTAAGATCCACAAGTAATGAAGCAGGAAATACAAGACGCTGATTAAAACTATCGATATGACAGTGTTTTGAGCAACATTTTTCTATTCTCGCCCATTTAATTCAGAAGGAAATAGCAACAAGAAAACATACATTTGTTTCTACTCTTTTGCATAAATATTTATTTGAAATGGCAAAACGGATTTTAATTGTTGGCTTCGAGGCAGACTCTGGGAAGATAAATCTACGAAATAAAAGAACGAGCAGAATCTGTGATTACTATGTATATAAAATAGAAACAAACAAAAAAACAAATTTAAATACAATTGCGTCAGATAAAACAAACATCTGTTAAGATTTATTATTGCCTTGCAGGCAGACACTTTTGGAATAGATGAAGAAATCAAAGAAAACTATAGAACTGTGTACATATCTTAATTTGGTGATAAGTAACCCAAACACGCAACATATTATAAAGAAGAATACTCCAAGTGCCGTGGAAGCAGGTTTTTCTGTTTTTGTTAAAATCAAAAATATTTAGTTTCGGTATATAAATTTTCCTCATACATTCTTCCAACCCAAAACTTTGCATGTCATTCAGGTACAAATATGATAAAAATATTTGAAGGAAAACGTATGTACGATTCAACTTGAAGGATATCAGATTTCTCTTTCAGTCGCTGCTGACGATCTCCGAAAATGTGGAGTCCAATGACAAGGGCGTGGTTTGGAGCATTAATGCAGAGCTATTAAAAAGGTCGGAGGAAGTTAAAGAGGAGCAATTTAAAGGGCAATAGGCAATCGGTGTTCAAGGCTTATTCTCGGAGAACCTCTGAATGACCACTTGATCGCGATTATCTTAGAACTCCCGCGGGGAGATGCGAAGTGACGGTGGATGTCTCGATGTAACCTCAGAAAAGTGATGGAATCGGTGGCATTGACAGCGAGTTCGAGGAGTTGAGGCAACTCAGAGCACATCGGCATATGATACAGCGACGATGTGATGACAGTAGCTGAAAGTAAAATTGTGAAGGGGTAGTAAAACTGGTGACCAGCACTAATATCGCCCATGCCAAAGCTGGCTCGGCATTAAACGTAAGGGCAATTATATATATAATATATAGTTGGTGTTTACATCGTTTTTGAAATACACTCGGAGGTTTGCCATTGCCCCGCTATTAGAAAAAACTTTTCCTCTGTTTTGGTCTTTCACCGAGATTCGAACCTACGTTTTCCCTGAATTCGGCTACGGCGGCTGTAAGGACAATTAACAGGTCTAAATTGAGTATAGTGCTGGTTGAAGATCCCTGGGTCCTTAGATGCCAGATTAGAGATTCGGTCGCAACAAATACGCAGATGGTAAAGCATCAGATACAATGACCCCCTAGTATGCATGGTTTTCACTAGAAATATGAACTTCCTAAGTCTTCTAGAGTTTTTATTCAGAGACTTAGCAACGGTTGAAGTACCAACTTGCTTAAAAGTATGCCAGCGAAACGCAGTGATGACATCAGGGTGTTAACGAAGGGATGTAACTCAGGCACCACCTGATCTAGTCAGCAAACTGGTAGAATACTGCCTGGAGAAGGAGGTTGCCTTTAATACTGGGATTCAATGTTGGATGCCAATGTGCATAATGAGGTATGTGGAAAGCAAGGATACCAAAAAGCGGGGTGAGTACCTTCTTGAATTTATTCTCAGTTTCAAATTAGAAGTTTTTAAGGTAAGTAATACGTTAACATTTGTAACTGGCGCAGGGGGAGAGATCCTTGAAATAACCATAAGAATTACTCGAAATGGGGAGCTTGTAAGAAATTAGATAGTATTCAAGAAACTGTGATACTTGATAATATGATATGGCATTGGGGCTCATAAACAAGTAATAGAATACTTAGGAAACCAAAGAAGGTATATTGGGGTAAATAGTTATGGAATCTTACAATGAATGATGGGTAAGGCCAACAGAGGAAACCACTGTCACGGGCATATAAAAGCAGTTGTCCAATAAATAAAGTAAATTTTGACAAAGACGTTTCTTGGTAGAATAATGACCTAGATCAACTAAGAAGCACCATCAGCAGGCTTGAAAATAGATCAAAAAGAATCGAAGGGATATATGGATACAAAGACACTCTAACTCTTTGAGAATAATAGAGAAGCGAGAGATAAAAGTTTGAGTAATTTTTGCGAACACGATTGAGCACACCAATTAGGTTTCTACACACTATAAAGTGCTTATTAAGGAGAGTAAAATATTATACTACGCACTAATCTCAAAAAAATATACAGTATCTTCATCGAAAGGGAAGATGAAACAGTTGGACTACTTTTTGAGGCACGCTTTCCAAGCCCCTCTGCGACACTAAAGACAAGAACAACACATAAAGAAACCCTAAGAAGGGTTAACCGCATTGAATGGATCATTGAAGTGGGCGATAAACAGCTTCGAGATGCTAAAATCAATAGGCGTTGATGGAATTTTCCCAGCATTACTCCACTACATAGGATTTAGAAAACACATATGGCTCTTGTGTGAATACA
Organism: Anastrepha obliqua; assembly: GCF_027943255.1. NCBI lineage: Eukaryota > Metazoa > Arthropoda > Insecta > Diptera > Tephritidae > Anastrepha > Anastrepha obliqua. The sequence goes on along the minus strand of NC_072894.1, from coordinate 25,391,674 downwards.
AGGCAGCTCATGTATAATAACATCAAAGTCTATTTCAAAACCAACTCACTATTTTGAGGAGGTATGAAGCTTAGACTTCAGTTGAGGAAATTTAACTATGACTCATCAACACTTTTGACTGTTTTTTTAACAATACATAAAAAATTCGATAACGGTATTATTTTTTCGTAATCAAAAACTTTGCTAGTTATACGAACGCGAAGAAAAGCTAATTGCTCTCATGCGTGCAAGTTGAGCTCAATGTTTATCGTACAATATCTTCCTCAAGCTCAATTTGTTATAGGTATATAAGATTCTTTGAACTCAAAATTGTAAGCTTCAATGTTTCGATAATTATAAGGACTTTGGGTACCTCGATACTAGGAAAATTATTTTTAACTTAAAAGAAAGATGAAAATCAGAATAATACGGCCGCGGCTGCCATAGCCGAATGAATTGAGGCCTACCATTCGGGAGTGCGTAGGTTCGAATATCCGTAAAACACCAAAACGGAGACAAAGCTTTTTCTGATAGTGGTCACCAGGCAGGCACTGGCAAGCCTCCGAGTGTATCTCTGCCATGAAAAAGCTCCTCATAAAACCTTTCTGACATTCGGAGTCGAGTCAAGACCCATACCACAAATAAAGGTGGAGGAGCTCGGCCCAACAGAAGTGTATGCAGGAATTATTTATTTATTCTTTTATGCTTCGAAAACCGAACGAATTCGAAGATAATTCCTGCGTTCTGCCTTCAGCTTCTTTCCTATTCGGATTCGCTTCCATTTTATGCTGCTCGCTGTCAACTAGTAAGCTTACAGTCATTAGAAAGTAGAAGAACCATTCAGTTGCTGATGGAACTCTTCTCTTTGGTTTGTGGATACACTGATTATCCTAAATTACTCGAGTAGATAAGTGCGGATCATCTAGCACAGAACATTACAGAACATTTTAATCGAATTGCATTAATAATTTAGAGCTCTTTTGGAATTTAATACTTTCTCAAAGGGAGTTGATATTGAATTTTCATCATCAACATTCATATCTAAGTCCCGTCGCGATTGATTTTAAGCTTAGTTTAAGTTATCAAGTAACTCGCAATCTTGTTGTTACGATTTAGGCTAAGTTACTTATTAAATAAATACTTCGGCAAACTACTCTGTAAGATTTGTTTATCATGGAATGAAATAAATTGAAATGAAATCAAAAAGCAATACGATTTGAGTTAACACCTTTTATGGTGCAGCAAAAAAAATGCACTCACGGTCCACTGAATGATTTTTTTGAAGTTTGTTATTTTCGTAAATTAATCAAGCGGCCATAAAAATTTAGTATTTAAGCGACCACACACATCCAGATATATGTACGTATTTGAATGTAGCTGGTACACAAAAATGCCGGGATCAATGGTATATATAACTCATAAGCCATGCTGACCTTGAGCCGGATACATACATATACAATATGTAATAAATATTTAAGTAATATAACACAAAATAAGCAGAACTTCCAGAGTGACATTTAAAATATCTTCACGAATAACTGTGACTTTTTAACATTTATTTTTGTATAAATTCTGTGACTGGCCAGCTGCGAGCTTAATCAACCAAAATAAAATGTAGTAAGAAAGTTAACAAATGGACAGCAGCTTAACGCCTGTGTGTATTTATGACGTCGGTATATTTGGTAACCACATTTTCAGTAGGTCTAAGCTGCTGCCATATTTAAAAGGTGGGCAATTAGCTGCCTTCTTTGGTTCTTTAATTACCATATGTGCCATTTTGAAACTTACAGCTATTTCTAGCTTAAAAACGTAGCAAAAATTCAGAAATATGTTATCGGGGTACGAAAGGGGATCAATTTATGCATAAAAAATGTTCGAAATATTAAAAATACCTCCAAAGTAGATGCAGTGTTTTTAAAACAACGCACATTTTTAAAGATAAATTATCGTTCAGATTGTCTACCTAAATTTGCAAAAATAATTGAAAACGCAGGCTATCCTCGTGTTCGCTTGGACCACTCAATTTCTCACCATATTACGGCTGTATCCAATAACTACAGACCGCATTAAGCCGAGAATATCAACTCGGCGCAAATCGCAGCAACCCATCAGCAAACGGCCGCTTTCAGATATAGAGCCTAAAATAGCAACCATGTCAATATCGATTTTCAAGGTGGTGCAAAATTAATCACCTTATCAGAAAATTTCTAATTTTTAGTAATTTGAAATTTGTGAACTATATATCGGCAGCATACAAATAGACAAGCAATGGAGCGCATAAAGGTTTAATAAATAATTCCATCACTCAAAATTTTTACGTTTAATTCAGATAACGTTGAACATTTAATGCACAGTTGGACTTGTGTGGTTCTAAAATGTAATTATTGCTTCGGATTTGCAGGAGTATACGTTTGTATGTATTGGATTGGGGAATAAGTTCATGGCGTTTTTATATTTTCTTTTATTTTACAACGATGTGCTTGCTGTTTCGTTCGATAGAACTACTTCTGCTCTATAAAAATATGTTAATTGTATGTTTGAATTATTTAATTTTTTATTAGTTTTGAGGCTTAGAAATGAGAAGGCAAAAATCAACATTTTCGAAAACAGCTCTTCTTTGCTTTTTATCGAGGTCAAAAATTTGCCGAAGCAGCCCTGATATTTGTGTCGTATATGGAGAAGGTGCCATTGGTGAGTCTACAGTACGGAAATGGTTTGCAAAGTTCAAAAATGGCGATCCGCGACTTTGACTTCGATAACACGTCCCGCAGTGGAAGGCTTTCTGAATTCGATGAGGAACTGCTAAAATCACTTTTGAAGGAGAACGGTCGCCAAACCAATCGTGAATTGGCGGAAAAAATGAACTGCAAAATAAAATGATTCTCAATCACCTTCATTCAATGGGATTTAGCGAAAAACTGGGAGCTTGGGTGCCTCACGAGATAAACGAAGAAAACCAAAGAATAATTAATTCTCAGCCATCGAGCAACACGCGATCATAAACAAAGCTTTTTGTCCCGTATTGTCACAGGAAATGAGAAATGGTGCCTATATATTAATATGAAGCCAAGAAAGGAGTGTGAATGAGGCTATTCGTCTGAAAAGACTTGATCGGCAAGCTCAAAGCATACTCTTTCCCGACAACGCCAGGCCCCATGTTGCACAAGTCGTCAAAGTCGTCAAAGTCGCACTCAAAGAGCTCAAATTGGAGGTCGTTCAGCATCCACTGTATTCTGCGGGCATTGAACAGACCGATTACATATTTTTCGCTCCCTTTTAGGCCGTAGGAAGGGCGTTACCTTCGATAACAAAAAGGTTCTTAAAAACTAGGCCAACAATTTCTTTGATACCAGACCAGGTAACAAATTGATCGAGAGGTGGGACGAGGTTGTAACAGCAACGACCTATACATAATTAATTTACTTATTGATATAATTATTGTTTTTTGTTTAATTAAAAGTTTTCAGTAAAAACGCTACGAACTTATTCTCCAACCCCATATTTATTTTGTCTTAATCTTACACGAAATTTTTTTACTTAATAAGGCTTTTTTTAGCAATTATGTTTTGTTTAGAAACGAGATTCATGTAGAGAAAATTTCGTCTTAAATATTTATTAGTTAATCGTCGCGAGATCGGGTAAAAAGAGAGTTGAATGCAATTGGAAAATCATTCCGATGCTTGCACAAAATCTTCTTTGCCCACCTAATTCGCAAAGAAGATTTTGTGCAAAAACTGCAAACTATTGTACCATATTTTGTTTGATTTATTTTTTATTTCATTGCAAAACTAATATAAGTCACTAACGAACAATATCATATTTGTAAATTTTTGCGTTATACAAATGAGTTGTGATGCTCTGAACACTCCTTGCAAAGTAATTGGCTGCTGCGTGAGGTGATGTGGCTTCAGTCCCTTTTTCACTCATTCCGATTGGTGAGGGCTGAAGCTTCGCTATTAACGTGGTGAGAGAACCTCTTCGTGTGTGATATGGAATATTTTTGGATTACTGCAGCAACTGGCTCAATACCAAGATCCGCTACTGCGTGCGTCCAAGGCGCGTTAACAGCACATTTCAATACTTTGTTTTGAAACCTTTGTAATTGCAAGGTATTGCTGGTGCTTGGGCGACCGCATACATCCATATTTGTTTGGACATCTGGTTATGTAGCAGTACTTAATTATATGTGGATAAATCAGGTAGCTTGTCTATAAGTCAGATCATGTTTCGGTATCTCATTTCCAACTCTTCTTTTTTTAGCATGTTCGTTCCATTTGAGTTTAGTATCTAAGGTCTTACCCAATATTTTAGCGGTCTTGTGTTGTGGGGCTTGTACGAGTACTACTCCAGTCGTAGACTAATAATCGCGTTCTGAGTGTGTAGGTTTGATGTGATTTCTAGCCAATTTTTAACCATTTGGGTGAATTCAATTAGCTTCCACGGATTTGGGATTTGACAAAGTTAGACTTTTTCTGCTACCTAGTAAAGCAGAAGAAAAACGAAACTATTTAAAAACTAATCAAAAAACTATCTACAAAATTTACAGAACAAAATAGGCAACAGCAGCTGAATCATTAAAAAAATTTTAGAAAGAAAGTTTAATCTTTTCATTAAAGCAAACTTCACTGAAAATTAATCGGCTTCATGGCATTAAAAAAAAAACAGGTCACTGACACACCCTTTCATCACGTTTTAATTTTTTAAAATCCAAGTTGAAATAAGGCAAGGCCACTCGTGATATTCCTATTTCTAAATATATGCTGATTTAGTCAGACGTGCGTTAGTCTTGTTTTGTGCTGATTTGTCGAATGAATATCTGAAATTAAAACAGACTAGACGGCTCTGCGGACTTTTTTCTTTGCAATTCAAAAATTTGTCGCTTAAAATAACAATGAATTAAAAGAAAACAATACCCGAAAAAAGTGCGCGAAATGGTGTCAATTAAATTAGCAACATTTATTGTATAATTAAACATTTTTATATGTACATATAGTGGCTCACAGCCAAAATGACGCAGCAATCACTTATGGCCATGTTAAGTTAGAATCTTGCAAATATTATAAAAAACAATGTGTTTTTTTTTATATTTTTATTTAATTTCATATATTTATGATTGAGAAAAAATATATACATATGTATATTGTGCGTACGTAATAAAATCAAGCACGGAATTATACGCAAATATGTAGTCACAGCCAAATGATGCCCTCGCAATTACTGTTAGTTGCGATGAAGCCGTGTGAAATTTTAAATGCGGAGCAAGTGATCTTAGAAATAAAATAGTCATCTTTAACAGATAATAAATCGCGGTCACGAGCGGGAAATTTAAATGGATCATCAAGTACCTGCAGAAGTGTGTAAAATAGTATTAAACCATTATAAAGGTTGCAAAAACCTAGCAAAAATCGCATTGAGTCGCGGCACTGTTCGACAAATTATTGAGCGTTTTGTGCCTGAAAACCGAGTGCAAAATAAGGCGAAAAGTGCGCATAAGAGAGACTTTCAATCTTAGTGATTCTAACTGGATATTGCGAAGAGCACGTGAAAATCAACTTGGGGGCGTGCTAGCAATTACAAATGAAGTTGGAAAATATCTTGGGTGACAGTCTTAAGAGAAGCTGATTTCCCTGGAAACACAGCCTTATTTACTTAGCTGACAACTACAACCGATGGTCGGTCATGGTCGCTACCAAAATGTTGTGCAAATAGTCTCTTAGGGAGCGTCCATAAATTACGTGAGATGTTTAAGGGGGGGGAGGGGGTCGAGTCAAATCTCATCTAATCTTACGTTGGAGAGAGGGGGGAGTCTCGGCAAATATCACGCAATTTTTTTTTGTGATTGAAACAAAAAAAAATTATACTATTTAGGATTGTACAAGCTTAAGAATGATTAAGATCATTCACTAATTCGTTCGAAAGAAAATAATTTCATTCATACTACTGTCAAATCACCATATTTGTTTTATACCAAATAGCTCAATTTAATCTGAATTTACGGTACAGTGTAGCCCGTCGTTTGTTTTCGCGCCACTATCAGCCGAACGCGCGACTCGATGAACAAGAGCGTACGAGCTGAGTGGCAGCGACACAGGGACAGGTTCCAACCTTCTTTGTTTATTCTTGTAAATGTTTCACTCGACTTAGTTCATGCTCTTACTAATTTAAAATGAGCTATCAAGATTTTTATAACGCATACGTCAAAAGATACGTCTATAAGACGAAGAAGTCCTGCCACGACGATGTGATAAAATTATGGAATACTGCGAAGCAAAAATTCCCGAAGAAAGAAGAGTTAATACATCACATTAAACATGAGATTGAACGGCTTCTCAGGGAATCCACTGAAAGAAAAGTTCGGTGTACTTTAGCATTCCTTCAAAAGGTAGGTTAAATATATATTTTTTTAAGAAAATACTTTTTTTTATATAAAGTTTATTGTTACAATTAATAGCATAAAAAAAACTGAAACAGTGAAATTCTTGATAAAATATGCTAAAATCATAACTACAAAATATTAGCGCGGTCATTTCCTTCACTGTTTTCACATTATTCAAAATCAGCTTCTTGTGATCAGCGATGATGAGGATGAAGCTATGTCGAACACTACACCATCTAACGTACGTCCCACTCCAGCACAAGATACTATGAAGAAACAGATTGCTAAGCTGCATATGGAGGTTGACCTAAGTGCTGCAGCGCACGCCGGAGTGATCTGCATATGATTCTTCACGACCGTTTTCTGCCACCTCCATACCCTATCACTCAGGTTGATGGACGTTTGACAATTTCGGACTTTAAAGAACATGACGGAATGTCATTCGTCATAGATATTCTTTTTTGAACCGCAGTAGTTACGATTTAAGTCTTCTATTGTTAAATTTTTATTACACTTATAACTCTCAGCAATATTGATTACTAGTCTTAACTAATTGTAAATAAAAGCACGATGCAATTTTTTTTTTCTCTTTTTTCTCTTTTTACAATAACAATCCAACGCGTTTACAGAAGAAACCCACATTTTCAAAAATCTCACGTGAGATTGGGGGATGGGGGAGGGGGTTGAATAAAATCTCACGACATCTCACCAGGGGGGGAGGGAGGTATAGAAAATTAAAAAAACACCTCACGTAATTTATGGACGCTCCCTTAGAGAGAGACGCCAGTTAAAAAAACCAAGGGCGGTCAGGTCATCGTCGGCTTGGCCATTCCTACGTAGATGAGGATGTACTTTTCTTGCGAGTGCCACCAGTACATTTCGAAAAAGAGCCTTCTTTGCTGGAGTGTTGTTATCCATTCACTCAACATGACGTAGCCAGCGCAGCGTTGAATTTTAATGCGCATCACTACGTCGATGTCCGCGTAAAGCTCATGGCTGCATCTTATTCACGCAAATTGGATCATAGATTTTGCGAAGAATTTCTCTTTCGAAAATTTCTAACAACTGCTCATCGGAATATGTCAATGTCCAGGACTCAGCGCAATACAGTAAGACCGGCAGGATGAGTGATTGACCCACTCCACGGGATCCTCCGAGTATTTCATGGCTAAAGAACGGTGCACTGAGTGCCCGCTGACTAATGTCAACGATGTCGATATTGTCAGCATAAGCGATCAGCATGACGCTTTTATAGAAAATACAGCTTCCGGCACTCGAGGTATAAGCAATTAAAAGGGCCATAAATTTAATTACTTTTATTCAATTCAAAGTAAAAAGTATGTGAAAATAATACAAAATTATGAATCAACTTGGTTTTTTGCTTAATATGACTACCTTTGGCCTTGACTATGGCCTTGAGACGGTCCAGAAACGAATCGCAAGCTGCCCGAATGTAATTTGCAGGTATTTTGGACCACCCGCGGACAGTGGCTTTTTTCAGCGTCTTGAGACTGGTGAATCTTTTAGCTCGGACCTTGTTCTACAAAATGGCCAAAAGATCATAATCCATCGGATTCGCGTCTGGTGAATTTGAGAGCCATTGTGTGGATGTTATGAAGTTCGGAACGTTGTTTTTTAGCCATTCTTAGTTCACTCGAGTTTTGTGAGACGGTGTCGAGTCCTGTTGAAACGTCCATAGTCTGCCACCGAAATGTTTGTCTGCCCATTGCTTCAAAGCAATCTCCAGAATACTTTCCCGATAATATAGGGTGGGCCATGTAAAATTGAATCGGCTATAAAAAAAAACTAATCAATATTTTCTCAACCTTTTTTTTTTATTTTGAAGATTGAACATTGTCGTTTATGAATGAAAAATAATATCGTTCAAATGACTGCCACGACTGGCTTTGCAGTAGGCCATTCGATCAACCCAATTTTTAAGCACATTTTCGATTGTTTGGGCTCCAATTTCATGAATGGCAACTTCGATTTCGTGTTTTAAAGCATCAATCGGCTCTGGATAGTTCGCATAGCATTTGTCCTTAACGGCTCCCCACAAAAAATAGTCCAACGGGCTTAAATCACAGCTCCGAGGCAGCCAATTGATATCGGAATTCAAAAACGGTAGCCAAAAGTTCGAGTGTAACTTTGGCAGTGTGACAAGTTGCACCATCCTGTTGAAACTAAATGTCGTCCATGTCATCCTCTTCAATTTTTGGAAACAAAAACTCGTTGAGCATGTCACGGTAACGCTCGCCATTTACTGTAATCGCAGAAGAAGAAGAAGACTCACCACTTTGGAAATAGGTTTTGGTGTGAGATAATGCGCCTTTTAGATCTTGTAAGGCTTGACTTTGAGATCATTTTTCAGTATGCGGTGGATGCTAGTGTCAGATATTTTCAGTTCTTTCGCCATTTGATGAGCATTTCGTTAGGGACTTCGCTCAAGTCACTTCTTCACTTTTTGAACCATTTCACGTGTCGTTGCAGTCTTTTGATGACCACCTCCATGATGTTTCGCGATGCTACCAGTATCATTGCAACGAGTAATGGACAGCTGATGCCTGCGCGAGCGGTCTGAAGTTGGTTACACTTGGAGTGCCGGACCCTGTAGTATTGGAGATATCGATGTTCCATCATCAAATTGAAAAATTGTCATGATAAGGAATCGCCTTGTCTGAAACCCCGTTTGTTTTCAAATGGCTCAGAGAGATTTTTGCCAATTCTCACTGCGCTTACTAGTACCTTAAAGTTGTTGTTACTGCAATAGCTAAAGTAATGTTGTTTAGGAATACATCATTTTGGTTATGAATGTATATTATTTTTAGGGTACTATCCAATGTATCGTGAATATTCACAATGATTTTTTTATTTACTGCACCATTCTTAACAGCATCATGGATATGAGGCACTGTATATGGAACATAGTAAAGGCCAAATGTTAGTCAAAATCACATGCATAGATGAGACGTTGCTTACAGATAAGTAAATCACACTTCCATTTCAAAAAAAAAGAATATCACAAATACCTAAGCACCACCTTCAACTTCGTTTAAAAATATTCATATGTTTTAATTAATTGCTTAGTTTCATAGCAGCAGTGATACGAAGCAGACAGACATCAATAATACACACACACTTTTAAATATCGGACTTATAGTCGTATTTTCTAATCTACGCATATTTCGTTTGAACTTCAGCGGCCGATGAAGTGACTGTGCAAGAATACATGAAATAAATGCCAAGTTTCTGAAATTATTCAAATACTAAGAAGTGGAATGGTCAGTTTTGTGCGTAACTGGTGGGCGTATTTGATCAACAAATAAAAATCTAAATGCACACAGTTGTATATGCACGTATATACCAATAATAATAAACTCGGTTCAATAGCAGCGTTCACCGAAATGGCACCATTATGCTACCGGCGAAAGGCGCCGAAGAAGCCACCAGAGAAGAGTTCTTCACGCAACTCACGGCAACGCTCACGCGCACCCCGAGAGGGGGCATTATTTTCCTGACAAGCGAGTTCTAAGTGCAGATTGGCAGCAATAAAGCATCTCAGGAACGCACGGCTGCGAGGTTTGGAATAGAACTGCTGAGCGATTCATTGAACTCTGCCAGCTAATTCCAGCTAATCGTCGGCTGCATCTGTGTGAGCAGAACAGGGAGAGCTCGCAAGTCGATGTAAGAAATAGACGACGAGCTGGCAACGACAGTGCTCTCGGGCACCAATACAATTTAGCTGAGGAAACAACAACTTGGTCAACAAAGATTATGATAGTCTAGATGGCATCGTCCATCATGTGCAAAATTGTGAAACTATCAGCTCTAGGATAAAGTAAGTCACGGAAGAAACACTTTTCATGATAAGGTGTAAAAGCAGGAATAAAACGTAAATATCGGAAACAACCTGTCGCATGATTGCGCTGTCAAACTCACTCAAGAAACCGATTATTGTGAAGAGTGAACTGGAGAAGTGCGAAATCAGCATGAAAGAATAATCAGTCAATTAGTTGGTGGTCGTTGTTGTTTATGCTATTTGTCAACTTCAAGGAAGCTTCTTGGTTAGCGTTTAGCACAAACATACACCCCAAAGGATTACTCGAACTATTAGATCGATGAAAGGAAATGAGGTGCCAGTAGTGCGGCACAACAACATGATCAGTGAGCCATTCACTATAAACACCGGCCAGTCAGGGATGTCCTTTCATTTTTACTCTCCTCAATAGTCTCATATGAAGCAACATTCAAGCTGATCACTTCTGATTATTAAGTGAGCATCATGAAAAATTCCACATCCCACCGCGGGCAGTTGAACTAACCACGCGTCATTTGTGTCCTTTCACATAAGTTATCTGACATACAAACCAAACCCATAAGAATCAAAAACCATAAGAATCGAAAACTAAATCCATAAGAATCAACAAAACCAATAACAACAGAATTATGGTAAACGCTGAAATTTCTCCCCAGCTTCTGGGGCCAATAACTACGAGGGATGTTTGAAAAGTCCGAGCGAAAACACCGCTTAATTATTTGGGGTTCAAGTTTGTTGATCCCTTCCAAATACATAATAAGATTTGTCTAAGTCTGAAATATAGTCATTTATTTCTGCAATCATCACCTTGTTTGAATAAAATCTCCCGCCAGCCTTTCTTCAAATTGGGAAACAAATAATAGTTCGGGGATCCGGGGGAGCCAAGTTTGTGAGCGAGTTGGTACCCTGTGCCTGAGTTCCATTAATTTTGCGACCACAATGCAGAGGCGTGAGCCGGGGTGGTCATGGTGGAAACGGATAGTTACTCGACTTCCGCGATTCAAACGAATGCCAAGCAAAAAGAAATATACCTACTGATCTGGCTGAAACTTGATATGGGTTCTTCCAAGAGATAGTACTAACTAAATATTACCTCGGTATGTACCAGTAGTGCCATCTAACTGACTTTGCACGGAGGTTTATAGTACTGCGGTATAATATCGTTGGTGGTGGTGGAGGTATTGCTGAGTGACACAGACCCGACTCAATTATACCCAAAAACACACCACTTGTAGAACTGCTGCTTTTTATTAGTCGAACCATCTTGATTTGGCTATGAATCTGCTTATGGGTATATTTTCTTTTCTGCATTTTCTTTCCAGGTAACCATTGAGAATTCCCCCAGCATTCTAAGTCGTAGAACATCCAAACTTGGGCGCCCACACAGATAGTGAAAGAGTATTTCCTTCTTCTTGATTACAGCTTCTGCATCTATCGTTGTACGGCCACCCCATCTTCCTGGGATTTGAAAATGTCTGCCCGTAGGTTTCTTAACAACTCGTCAATTCTGGATTTGTTGAAATTGGGCCATGTTTGTTATGTTATTTTGCATGTATTTGTGTTAATCCATCTGGAAACGGTCTGCTTCTGGATTAGCGGGAATATCTCCTTTTTGCGCACTCCTTGGGGGCAGTCTATTTCTACTGCATTGGATTCGTTATAGGATTTTGCTGTCATACTCGATTTTTATATTCACGCGTACTTGTACGCAAGGGTATAATAATTTTGTTCATATAACGATTTTGCATCAGCATTTCATACCAAAATGCTCGGAGAGATGAGAGGTGTACTCGGTCCGTCTGGTGCAAATTAGCGAAATCGGTCAATAATAACACCCACCGCCCATATAATGGCAATTTCCAAAAAAGAAAAAAACCATTACATCTCGGTTACGAGGGTTGCTATTACATTTCTGAACTAATAGAAATATGAAAGTGTTGCTTAAAAACGCTTTTAATGTTTCAAAATATTCTCCATGATGAGCTAATACACTTTTGCATTCGTTTGACCCAAATTTCGAAGCACTTTGTTTAATCACGTCAAAACTATAGGGTGGGCTATATAAAATTTGCTTTTTGAATCGGCTATAAAAAAAAACTAATCAATATTTTATTAAACTTTTTTTTTTTTGTGAAGAGTGAACATTGTCGTTTATGAATGAAAAATAATATCGTTCAAATGACTGCCACGACTGGCTTTACAGTAAGCCATTCGATCAACCCAATTTTTAAGAACATTTTCGATTGTTTGGGCTCCAATTTCATGAATGGCAACTTCGATTTCGTGTTTTAAAGCATCAATCGTCTCTGGATTGTTCGCATAGCATTTGTCCTTAACGGCTCCCCACAAAAAATAGTCCAACGGGCTTAAATCACAGCTCCGAGGTGGCCAATTGATATTGGAAATTCGGCTGATTATTCGGTTTTCAAAGTTCGAGTGTAACTTTGGCAGTGTGACAAGTTGCACCGTCCTGTTGAAACCAAATGTCGTCCATGTCATCCTCTGCAATTTTTGGAAACAAAAACTCGTTGAGCATGTCACGGTAACGCTCGCCATTTACTGTAACCGCGGAAGAAGAAGAAGACTCATCACTTTGGAAATAGGTTTTCAATATTTTGCTTCCCATTTCGTAAATGTCAAACCTTTAAATAAATTATGAACACATTTGACATGTCATTTGTGTTACCATTCTGAAAAAAATAGGTGGTTCAAAAAGCAAACGCTGTATGGCCCACCCTGTAACATTTTTTATCATCCACAAAACATTCTAACTGCGTTTATGGTAAAAAAAACCAAAAAATAAACTCCAATGCAAAGGACAAATAGAGCCTGACAACAATAGAAGTGCCCAAGGCCAGAAATATAGGAGCCTTCGTATAAATGGAACAAAATTATACAAATCGTTACGAGTTATAAGCCCAAGAAAATAAATATGACAAAATTTAGTTTTTCATAAATGGGGTATGCCGCGCCCACTTTTTGGTAAATATATGTATCTCGATAATGACTTAATAAAATTCACCCAAGCTTAGTAACCGCATTACTCCCTACCTCGTTCAGATCCGGCATACTTATATGTCAAGACAAATTTTCCGCAAATCTATCCGATGTTAGAAGCGACACAAAAGTCTCATTGTCTATGAGTTTGTTGGGCTCAAATTCAATTGTATTGAAATGTGCGCGATTACACAGAGTTAGGCCCGCAATAAATTGTTTTTTCTTACTAGTTTGACTTATTTTTCAAAAGTTACAACTATTAACTGTTGAAAAAATAAAACTCTATACGAAATATTTCTCTAAAATCAAGTGGATATACAAACATATGCGCCTCAAAAAACGTCACGCATAAAAAGGGAGCAAAAAGCAAAAATAAAAGCAAGGCCACAGTCTCATCGTTACTTCTTTATTTCGTCTTATTTTCGCATTTTTTCGTCGCTAGCATATCAAACAAATAATCTCACTTCCTCTAGTGAACACCAATAAATACATGCACGTGCACTAAAACAGACTTTCAAACCCAATGAAGAGCTGAATGTTTATAAATATATGCGTTTGTATTTTAAAAGCAAATAAAAAACGAATCAAGGGTAAATGCTACTCTAAATTGGTTGCGAAAAACACCTACAATAAAATACAAATAGTCAATTTACAATATGACCACTTCAGTTACCATTTCACGTTTCATGCCAATCACTTATCGATTGCATTCTCAATTTTATACATTTCTTTTAGCTGCTGCAGCAAACATAGTTTGATATGCACGCGCCGTAAGTTGGACGATGCAAATTAGGTGAGGTCTTTCGACGCATTCATCGTTTTTATTTAACACCATCAATCGAATTTGTATAAATTTTAGGCTGACTAATTTACAATAACTACTTTTTACTTAACAATTACCAAACACTTAGTATTTTTAGTATAAAAGGTGGTTGCGTTTGGCAAAGGAAGCATACAAACACCACACTTCCTACTGTCAACTACCAGCACAAATCCTAAACAAAAGCAAAATGTTCAAATTCGTAAGTTTTTTTCTTTTCGAAAAATATACATACATTAAAATAAAAATTAAAGTGTATTTTCCAACATTTCATTTATTATATAATACATTTTTAGGTGACTTTCGTTCTTGCCGCTCTCGTCGCTTGCGTGTCAGCCCATGTAGCACCACTAGCCGCTGCTCCTCTGGCTGTCGCTGCCTACGCCAATGCACCATTGTACGCCGCTGGTGGCAGTAGTCAAATCGACGTACGCAACAACTATGATGGCACACTTTCATCGTACACCACAACACCATTCCAATATTCTGGTCCCTTCGCTAGCCGCTATGTGTCCGGTGTACCCGCTGCCTATGCTGCTGCTGCTCCACTGAGCGCTCCATTAGCTGTTCCAGCTTTAGCTAAATACGCTGCGCCAGCTGCTTTCGCCGCGCCCGCACCATTGGCTGCTTTACCAGCTCCTCTGGCTGCTTTGCCCGCTCCCTTGGCTGCTGCGCCCGCACCTCTGGCTGCTTTGCCCGCTCCCTTGGCCGCTGCGCCCGCACCTCTTGCTGCAGCACCATTTGCTGCGCCCTATGCCGCGCCTTTCGCTGCCCCAGCTCAATATGCTTGGTAGATAGTTGCTGAACGTAGCAAGTAATGGAAACACGAAGCTTGTCGCCTTTGCTTGCAAGTTGCTGAAGATTGAACTGACTAATTTGTTAAAATAAAAAATAAATTCACTTATATTAAAAAAAAAGTTATTAGAGTGTTTTCATTTCACTGCTGAAGTTAGTAAAGAAGTAAAGATCGTGCTTTTGATTGCTAGGCGAAATCGGTCAACAAGCACGCCCAACTTTCATATAACCATAATTTTCAAAAAAAGAAAGAAAACTTATATCACTGTTGTCCGATTCAAAGTGTTGAAGTGGTGATTAATCCAGAATTCAACTAGCGCTTTTGCATCATTTTGTTGCCACATCCACGCTACCAACTTAATTACAGCCTGACTTTATCCAGTCTGTGCGGTTTAAGAACCTTATTAGGTTGCTGACATCTAGGCCAGACAGTTGTTCGAGACTCTCGAACAGTGGTTTGCCAAGAGTTGACGTTCTCTCCCCCCATAAAGCACGGCAATCACAGAGGAAATGGAAAATAGCTTCCTTTTTCTCTGGTTGTTTAAAACTATGACAATGCAATTTTAGCTGTTTGTTCCCCGATATATCAGCACTTCCCTATTTGTCTTAAATGAATTTTGAAAAATATTATTTTCCCCTTCAAAGTATAAGTATAAAGACCTGTAAACACATTTTTAATCCCTTCATTATTTTTCCTTAAAAAAGTTTTTAAATAACAAAGAAGCTGAACTTTTTACCAGACCAAAAAGATTGAGATCCGCGTTCCCAACCCAATATCCTAAGACTGATTCTGGAAAATGCAAGACAGCTACAGAGAAAATGCTCTGCAGTGCCGTCATTCTCAATACAGGATAGGCATAACGGGCTGTCTAAGACCCCCCTGGTAGCCATATGCTGACCACAGACGTTGTGCCATGTGATTACACCCACCAGTACTCTTAGGTCCTTTCTGCTGAGCTTTAGGAGAAAGCTCGCTGTTTTCCTGTTTGGTGCTTTCACAAAGCAGTTGGCTACTCTGCACGAGTTCAACTTGGACCAACGACCTCTGTGGGTAGTCGTCTGTGAAGTCGTCGATCCATAGTTGAACAGAGGAGCAGGCTAGTATTCTAGCTTATACTAGATCGGGGGTCTCAGTCCCCAAAATAAAGCTCAAAGTAAATCAAAATAAAAGTACCATCCAAAACTTTTTGAAAAATCCTGCTGGATATCTAAAAATTCAAAGAACTGATCCAAGGCCTACGATTGACGACTGGTGTAACAGAAAGATAAGACGGTTAGCTGCCAATAAAATCACCAGATGTGGAAATTCAATGTGAACTTTCTTCCAATGTTACGAAGAGAAAAATACGGCACATTTTGAGTGATGATTCGAGCTTAAAATATCAAAATAGACCAGCAGAACTAAAGCTTATACTAAGCCACAAAGAATTGGACTTGAATTCCTCTAGAATCATAAGTTCTGGGATGATGATCCATGAACCTGATGATTGTAAGAAGTACTGAAGAGATATCCACGAGCTACAACAAACGCGTCACTCCGAAACTCTAGAGAGCCACCTCTTATTACCTGGGGTGTTTTAGCTGCTTGTTTAATTTCACATAAGATGAACGCAGAAAGTTACATAGAGGTCTTGGACAACGTTTTATTGAATTTCGACGAAGAGTTTCACAGTGAGTCTTGAACATACCAACAGCGAAATGCTCAAATCACAGCACTGAGCGAACGGAAAATATTCCTGTGCTGAAGTGGCCCGCAGTTAGTAGAAATGTTAATCAAATGGAAGGCCACTGGAGCATTCTTAGCAATGAAGTTTATAAAACCAGACAAAACGGATTCTATAGGAATCGGCAAAAATCATTCATAGTGTCTTTCAACCGCTCGTAAATTCGACGCCATGTCAAATAGTATTAGTTACAATACAGCATAAAAGCTATTAAATATTATTAAATTTTTGCAATAAAAGCTGAAATAAATCTTTTAATATGCCTTATCCTTATTTTTGTTCTTTTCCTCATGCCGAAAGGTGAAAAGATTTAACCTCTGTTATTTTTCGCTTTTTGTAGGTATGAAAAAACATTTTTGTTAACTTTTCGGCACCACACTGCGTATACTTTACTTCATTGGAGGAAAGTTCAAAATTCAAAAACAGCAAGAGACGCGTAATTGGAATATAAACACGAATACTATATTATATTTATTTCATAGCTAGCAATATCTGCTTTTGTTTTATATCCATATAAAATCATATAGTAAGTATAAATATTTAGAACTATCTATCTATTTTAAATGTAGTGCTTTGAAACTTTATAGTCCACTAGGATATAATTAATAGATGATAAAAAACGGAGTATGCTGTATTGCTTCATAAAATCTATTTTGCGTGCTTGTGAAATCGTTCCGCGTTAACTTTTAGTGTCGCCCAATGTAATAAGATCAGTTTTGTTAGCAAAATATTCGTTCATGTCACCCACTAACATTGACATAATTGCACCGTGTTTCGTAATGACAATGCACCATCGCTTATGCTTAGCACTTACTATATAAACTATGTGTGCACAAAACTATGAACCTATATGGCCAGTGACATAACCACCTTACTATAAAAACAACATTACTACATACGCCAAGCCACCAATTAAAGCAAGTTTACGTTGAAGAAATAAATTAGCCAAATTATTAGACGCACAAACCTATGCAGCCTTTCTTTCGAACTGCATGCTTATTAAAGAAGCGTTGAGTACTGACCCACCCAACTGACCACCAAAAATGGACATCCACAGTCGGTTATTGGTGATAGACGTCGCAGTGGCAACACAAGCATACTTCGGACTGAAAGTGAAATGTCCAACGGTTGCTTGAGTCATTGTGAGGAATGTGAATATTTTCATATAAATTGACGCATCAAATATTAATAATTCATTAGCACGGTGACATTTGCATAGTCAAGTGGGGTTGTTGGAAAAAATCTAGTAAACGTTAAACTCTGACAAAAATTAAGTAAAATGGCGCTTATGAAATTTGTAAGTATAGTTTATACATAAATAATAAATATGAAAATAGTTCTAGACGATGGATTTCTTTTTTTTTGGATTTCAGGCTTTCGCTTTGCTAGCCCTGGCTGCCTTGGCTGTCGCTAAGCCGTCTCATCCTTTTGCACTGCACTCAGCCATACCCGAACATTTCGATTTTGCACCACCTGTATTGCCGCCTACGCACTTCCATGCCGCAGCACCTGTTCCTGAGCCCTGGCTACCAGCGCCTCATCTACATGCCGCAGCACCAGCACCTCTGTTGCCAGCACCCGCCCAATACCTCCCGGCCCCAGCACCACTGCTACCCGCACCCACTCCCATCTTACCAGCTCCCATCTTTCCCGCTCCCGCTCCCATCATTCCCGCTCCCGCACCCATCTTTCCTGCTCCCGCACCCATCTTTCCAGCTCCAGCTCCTGCGGCTATTCTGCCAGCGCCTCTTTTGCCCGCTCCAGTAGTGCATCATCATCATCATGTGCTGCCCGCTCCTCTGCCCGTACCAGTACCAGTTTTGTCTGCTCCAGTATTGGAACCTGCACCTTTTGTTGCTCCTACATACCGTGCCATTCCGGGACCCAAAACCACTACTCATCATGTGTCAGTCGGTTATGCCTTTCCTCATGCTCATGTGGCCAAAATTGTAGCGCCTCACGCTCATTTGCATGCCGCGCATGTGCACTCGGCGCCACTATTGAGCCATCATCATCATCACTCACTCTTTTAATTTCCTTTCTAACAAAGAAAAAAGGATTAATTAGAGGCTAAGGATGTGGCTTTTCAAAAGTCAAGAGTAAGCGTTCCAAAAGTCATTTGCGTAAAAACATCACAGAGTTTGAGTTTTACTTCAACTCGATTGTTAATTTATTTAACATATGTTAAGTTTAATATAATTACACATAATTTTTTATGTATATGTTTTGTGTTAAGAATTACTTTTGTAATTACTATGCATTGCAAAAAATCGAGTATTTAGTACAATTAATAAAAAACCTGCTACTAGTGTATATGCAAAGAAAAATTGGCTTTGTTCACTCCGAAAACTCTATTGGACACTGTTTCAAAGATATTCAACACTTGCTTGGTTTCGACAAGCCTATCTCAACACCTTATTTTGAGTCTAAAATTACAGGTATTTGCCTAAGCAGAATTATTTTTTTTCTTCTTCACTCCTCTCGGGAGCATAGTGCCTCGACAAGACTCAGTCTTGCGTTGGTTTCGTTGATCTATTTTGATTTCTCACAGGGTAAGTGATTAGCCTGCCGCTACCAGTCCTAAATAGTGGGAATGTCCACCTGTCACACAAATGTTTGAGGACTTCGCTGAATTTTGGTGTGTCTGCACTATTACCGTGACTGCCCGTTTCCTCTTGCTGACGCCACTGATGTAATGTGTAACTGTGTGTTTTTCTTTGTTTTTGTTTATTTTACCAGCCACAATGTGAATAATGCGCTAACTATTGTGCGGGAGTGAGCATGGAAAAGATAAGTTTGGGTTTGAGAAGTGAGTTTGGGAAATGTTTTTGGAACGGAAAATTATTAGAGAGAGGGAAAGTAGATAAATTTGGAAAAGTGCGTGGACTGTGCTTCAAGTGGGATTCGAACCCACAACCTCTGGGATGGCAGGCTAGTGCACTTACGCTAGACAACAGAAGCTGCTAAAATTATCCAAAAAATATAATTTAGATTTTTATAAATAATTTTAACTTGTTGTAATCAAAACTAAACTTTGCTCATGGAATGTGCGCATCTGTTTTTCAAACGGAGGTGTACTCGTATGCTATTCAAGAAGTGGCGAACCTTTTTGTGGAAAACAGATGTGTCTGCAGCGACAGCAAACCCTTTTCAAGGGTAATTGAGTACTGTAAATCCAGGCTGAACTATGCAGGTAGACATAATGACCTGATGGGTCTCGAGACATGTGATTATCGTGGGTAACGAGATCTCTGACTATTTAGCTAGAGTCACCACTCCCTTCTGCAGCCATCAAGCCACGGTGAGCACACGGGTTACTTCAACCCACAAGCGAGCTTGGCAGGCTGAAAGAGGCTGCAGATGGACAATGATGGGTTAAGAAGCGACCACCTTGACTCATTGGCTCCACAAGGTCTACTCAGATTTCTGCGGAGGTCGGGTAGATTTAAAGAAAGAAAAGAATTAAAAAGGGAACCTTTTATAATGGACTTAATGTTGTCTGGGTGCTGTACTTGCTAGTTTGTCTCGATAAAAAACAAAAAATAAAAAAGAACTTATTTTGAAAATATCACCGCCAAACAAGTTGTGCTGGATAAATAGTTACGAAAGTACGAGCATAGGCAAAAACCTCAATGGATAGACAGATAAAATTCAATGTTTTTGAGCTACAATGTTAGAGAAATAAAACACTTCCTAAATTGTTTCGAGCAATAGATGACAGAGGCCTATTTTACAGTCCCAACAATGCTCCCTTCGAATCTACCATAGTACGTATCAGTGCTGGAGTACTCATACGGTTTCCTCTTTCACAGCTCCAATATACGCAAATTTTTTGTCCTTTTTCATGAAAGTGGTGACCTGGCGAAAAAGGTGAGTGATCTAGTATTGATTTGCAATACTTGAGTAAAAACTTCTATCATTTCTCTTTCAGGGAGTTTAGGCAAAAACGTAAAAGTAATGATGTTAATTAATAATTTGTCCTTCACGAGCACAGTGAGGTGCGCAATCGTATAATATCGAAAACAACCATCATCACTACATCGAATTTTGATTTGTTAATTTAAACTTTCTTTAGCGTCTTGTAGCGTACTTTTCCTCGTCGTTCTATATTAGTTTATCTAATCTTATTATTTTCAGTAAGTTTGATTCCTCTTATTTTCAGTAAGTTTGATTCCTCTGTCAACGCAATTATTTTTGGGAGCGAAAGCACTGCTCATACTGATTCGTTTACAGAAGCGAGAAGTACTTCTTACGCTATAGCGGAGAAAAGGGCACCGAACGTGGGCAAAAATCTAAAAATCGAGTAACTTGGAATTTGAACGTGATATAATTTGAAATAAGAAGTTTCAATGAAGGGAAGTTTTATAAGTATAAAATTTTGTGACACAATAGACTTCTGCTATTATGCATCTTCTCAAATCGAATGTAATTTGTACAGTACATTTCATTTCGACTCTTGGCACGTGTAAGTAGTTGTAGTCGAAAATTTGTTATAAATATATTTTCAAAAATATAAACACATTTTTTTTAATAAAAGAAAATTAAAACTTACAAAAAAAAAATTTTTTAATATTACATTAAACTCCCTCTATATACATACATATATACTATTGGTGCTTACACCCTTTTTGGGTGTTTTGCTGAGCTTCTCAGTCACGTACCAACCCATTCGGCTACAGTGGTTAGAACTGTTAAAATCGTCTAAAATATCGAAGGTTTACGGTAATTTGTACCATTTTTTGCCGGGCAAAAGTAATATATTAGACACCTTGTTCCGCCTCTAGAAAATATTTTATTGCTTTTTTTCATATTTGTTTTAGCGTTTGTATGTAACATACCTATGATCAGAAAGTACCGGGAATGTTTAAATAAAATAAAACAGAATTAAATTTTAGGCAAATTTATTTTATTTACTTCAAAATATGACACATGTGCCAATGTTTAACCCAGTTCTCCATGCATCCCTGGTAGGCCGACGAAGGGATTGTCTTCAGCTCCTTCGTTGCATTCTCTTTGATGTCGTCTATCGACGTATATGATCTCTCAAACGCTTCATAACGGATATATAATATTCTTATAGTCCTACTAACATAAGAAAAAATATGGACCGGTTCCCACTTGCGCGGTTCGTTTAAATTACTCATTCCCGGTACTTTTTGATCTTAGTGTACATAATTCGAGAACGAATTTTTTTCCAGCATTAGATGTGTACGGATCGTTAAGACTTAAGAAGTAAAGTTTTTCCACAGAATTTTTCTCTTTAAGGATCCCAAAAATTTCGATCTGCTCTGCGTCCTTCGAGAGAAAGCCCTACTTCTCAATTGCCTACTGTGCCCAAAGTAATAACTGTTGGTAAGAGTTATTCTCCATTTGATCTCCAGGATGACCTCACTTTAGTTGTTAATACTGGTCCCAATGTAGACAGAGTAAACTATAAGAAGCAAATGACTCTTCAAAGTTTATCGGTTGGAGTGGAAAGCGAATGAACTTACGTTACACCACTTTTATTCTAGTAGCAAGGATCAGATTTCATATAATAGAGGCATACTCAGGTTTTAAATGAAAAAAAGATCGACGACGCTCGAAGGAACTCTTAAGGCTAACTAAGCCACAGCTCTCGAGTTTGGTAGGTATCCTTACCGGACATTGACCGCTAATTGTTCATGCGGTGAGACTTGGGATTGTCTCAAGTCCGTTCTGCAGAAGCTGTATTGAGGATGAGGTGGAATTATCTCAACACCGTGCCGAATGGAATGCCCCACACGAGCCATCACCCAAAAAATCGCGTTTGGGGAAGTCAAAAATCAAGTCGATGCTCATTTGTTTTTACGAATCCATGGAAATTGCCCACAAGGAGTTCGTCCCAATGGGTCATACCGCCAATGCAATTTTCTATCTTAACGTTTTGAAGCGTTTTTTGCATCGCATTCGTCGAATTCGCTCTAAATACCGCAAAGGAGGAAGCTGGTGCTTATTGCATGATAATGTGACTTCTACCTATTCGGAAAATTATTTAACCAAGAAAAGAAAACGTTTTGCGTTCATAGAAGTCATCCAAAAGGTTTGTACGGACATCCCCAAAAGACATTCCGGTCAATGACCTCAAACACTCTTTCGACAAGCTTTGAGATTGCCCAAAACAAGGAATGAAGGCCAGAGGCGACTATTTTGAATAAATAAACTCGAACTTATTAGAACAAAGTTCCAGTCATTTCTACTTTAGCTCAGTCTTGGACTTCACCTTGTATACTTTAAACATTTGTCACAGAATTTATGGCAAGACTAAGTATATACATATATAGGTAATGGCACATCGGCTATACTGTAAACAGCTCATGATACTACTTATAAATATCTAAAATAAAGTTTCTATAATATCCTGTTAGCCCAGTAAACTATTCTAGATATATCAACATGCTACATTTGGCCCTCTTATCGGGTAAAACTCATTTTTCCCACTCGGCTCACATAGTAAGACACTGTTTCTTCATACTGGAATTCCAGCTGGTCATAGTAAGTACAACAACAATATAAACTGCAGGCGCGCATAGATTTGCACCTCATAGTTGAGCAAAGAACTCGAAGAAAAGTTGAACTCGCTGTCGTTATCGCAGTTACATAAATTTATATACATGCATGTGTGTGTGTGTGTGTGAATGTGTTTACTTTTACTGAAAATACACTAAAACATATTTGCATACACACACATGCAGTTACATAGTTGAGAGCACATGAATGTTCACATAAAATATTTAATTCACTAATTTATGGCACGCAAAATTGAGAAACTAATTTAAATGCTTAGCACGAAATCGACTACCGTCATTGGTGATGGTGCTGTTGGTCACAGAATTGATGCAACGGTCACTAGGAGCGCATACAAACGCACGCACGATCCACACAACTAACCATATACACGAAATCAATCGTCTATGAAACACACAGGCACTGCGTAAGTGGGCAGCGTAAAGCAAAATTGCGAGTAGCTGATTGCGAACAGCGGAGTGAACAGTGTTTTGCGGCTGAATAAAAAAATTACTTAGAATTTTATGACAATGAAACTGCAGGATGGGGCAAAAAAAAATGTTTGAATTGTCTATGGCTTGAATTGTCTAGTACTTGGATCCCGTGGAACTGAGATCCTCAACTTCCTAAAAGTAATATCTACCAAACGTTTATGACTTTTATCCAGCATATGCCGCGAAATGACAAAAAAGGTGTGGCATAGGCCATTCAAGTAGGCGTTTCTACAGGGTCCGGCACTCGAAGTGTAACCAATTAAAAAGGCCATAAATTTAGTTTGGAAAATACTTTTATTCGATTCAAAGTAAGAAATATGTGAAAATATTACAAAATTAAGAATCAATTTACTGTTGCTCGATATGACTACCTTTTGCCTTGACTCTGGCCTTGAGACGGTCCAGAAACGAATCGCAAACTGCCCGAATGTGACTTGCAGGTATTTTGGGCCACTCGCGGATAATGACTTTTTTCAGCGCCTCGAGACTGGTGAATATTTCACTTCGGACTTTGCTCTCCAAAATGGCTCAAAGCAAATAATCCATCGGATTTATGTCTGATGAATTTGAGAGCCATTGTGTGAACGTTATGAAGTTAGGAACATTGTTTTTTAGTCATTCTTAGTTCACTCAAGCTTTGTGAGACGGTGCCGAGTCCTGTTGCAACGTCCATGGTCTGCCATGGAAATGTTTGAAATGTAGCTTCGATTAACTTCGACACATCTTGGCATGTGTGGAACGAACCCTTGAAGACGAGTAATTTTCTTCGAATTCAACGCACATGTTTTACGAAATCACCAGTTAGTTATGATAATAATCATGTAAAAAATGAGTAACTTACCATACTTCCAAAACTGTTAATTTGCGAACTCATGTTTGGGTAAACTGTTTTATTTCTTTTGTTCCATAAGGTGACCCATATGACCCATTACTGCATTAAAGCCGACTGCATACTATGACCTCTTAAAAACCTTACTATTACCTATACCAAAGTCCCTAGTCCCTTTTAGGAATTTTGTTTTTTTTTTGAATAATTTTATTTAGATTAAAAGTGAAAATATTAAGATTAAAAAAATGTATTTAAATTAAATGTTAAATTAAATGTTAAATAATTTATTTCTATCCACTAAATGAACCCACAGTACATAGCAATCGAAATGCAGCTATTAAAAAACAAATCACTTGGCATAGTTCGGTATCGGTGACTGTCTACTAACGGTAATTCGTTGCCTAAAATCGATTCGCCAAGCCAATAAATAACAATTTGCCGGTAAGTATTAATGGAAATTTAATTATTTCATTACTACAATAGATTGCGCAGACGTTGATGGCGGGCGGCAGTTTGTGACACTTGCGAGTAGACGCACATTTGCGTAACCACAAGTAAACAGATACAAGGCATATACCTACAGACATATGTACATATATTGCTAGTGAATACGTTGTGGAGGCACGAAAGTGGAATTGGAACGATGGATATGGATGTGTGTATGTGAAGTGCGAAAGTATGACAATGGCCAACCTGAGTGGGGAGACGCGTGCCAGCGTGTGGCATTGCTTGCTGTTGGTTGAAATTTTGTAAACACTAAAGCAAAACAATTTTTGGAGGTATTAAATAATATGATGTGCAATTATTAAACAGTAGAATTACCTCATTAAAGGGCTTATAAAGTAAGTACAGCTATGTTCACAAATAATAGCAGCCCTGGGTATTGCAAAATTTTTACTAGTTATATATTTTTATTCAATTTTTGAAGTGAAACTTCTTAGGCGCCGATGGACGAGCGAGAATGAAGAGTAAAATTTCAAGGCCATGCAACGTTTTGGGCATTTTCGTTCCGTAAGAAAGAAAAAAGATATAACGTAGAGGAAAAGGAGAGAGAGAGCTATACCTTATATATATCTTAGGTACACTTTAGGCTACTTTTCTTGAGTTTTGCCTTGTGGTTGCTAATTTCTAGTGAGAAATAACTACTACTACCTGCCTACTTTTTGGCGCTTGTTTGTTGGTGCAAACATGTAGGAAATATATTTTTGGTGCCTGGTGCCTACTTTTTGGCGTTATATAATATTTCCTTGGTGACTACTGTTTGGGGCGATTTTTGGTCCCTTTTTTTTTGGCGCTTTTTTTTGCTGCCTACTTTTTGGCGCTTATTTCCGTTTACTGGCTAGTGCTTGTGTGTACTACAAAGTGCTATCCATTCCGGCGCCGGATTTATTTATTGCCTTGTGGTTATTTGTGCGTTGCTGGGGTCCTGGAATCGCTGCATTTGTGCGGGTGATAAGCGCTCGAAGTAGTGCGCGTTGTTGCCACGGCTTGGGTCCGGCGTTTACATACCCGGTCGACCCTTCTCCGTTTTTTGTAAATTTTGTCTATTTGAATTCTCTGCAAACGTTGTGAATTTATTTAGATATATTCTTTCTCTCTCTCTCTCATTTTCTCTCGGGTCTCCCCTCTTTCTTTGTCTGCCCTAAAAGTTTCACTTTTGTTATGTGCGCGCTTTGCTTGTTGATTTTTTTGTTGACGGTGTTGTGTACTCTCCGCCATGCAATGAGGGCTCGAATTTTTTTTAATAGTGACTGCACAAGAACGCCAACATAGAAAAAAAAAGAAATTGTCAAGAACCAGCGCGTTGTTTGAGTGACCTCAGACGTGCCGTTTATTAGACCAAAACCTAATTAAATAGTTTAAAATTATGAAATATGATAGTTTCTTGATTTTTTTTTTAATTTTGTGCAAAGCTTTTTGCAACATAATTTATATTTTTTTATAAAAAAAACCAAAAAAAAACTAAATAAATAGTTAAAACTATGCATTATACCTCGCTTCAATTTGTAAAAAATGTTTGTAAAAAAAATGAAAACTAACTTACTTGCCAAAACTTTGTACTACAACTCGCTGCTACTTTTGTGAACACAAGTGTATGAGCTGAGCGCATCGCATAGCGACATATGTGACATACCGATGCCTTTGCAGTTATTCAAACTATTTCAATTTCAAAGTCATTTATCGTTTACATTTGTTTATCGACTATGCACCAATTGCAATTATTATAAAAGATCATTCAAAATGTGCGCTATGGATCAAAGCCGCTCACATCGTCGAGCAATTAACATCAAAGTAAATTAAAAATTTTCAAGCAAATATGGCCAGTAAATTTATGGTAAGTATTTAGTCGCCTTTTCTTTGAAATTTTTTAGAGTCATTTAACATACCTTATTCCGCTATTATTTGCAGCTCGTAGCTTTGTTCGCCTGCGTCGCTGTAACCAATGCTAGTCTATTGCCTGCTGCTGCCATTGCGCCCGGCATTGTCGCGCCCTATGCATCCTCATTCAACACTCATTACATAAATCATGCTGTTGCGTTGCCAGTTGCACCAGCTCCAGTTCCAGTTGCTGCTCCGGCTCCTGTCGCTTTGGCCGCGCCAGCTCCCATAGCAGCGCCCATAGCCTTCGCCCCAAAAGTGGCTTTCCCCGCTCCAGCTCGAGTTGCATTCGCTGCTCCTGCTAGATTAGCTGCTCCTTGGGCAGCTCCTCTGCCAATTGCTCCGGCTCCACTTCCTTTAGCTCCGGCACCACTACGATTCGCGGCACCAGCACCATTTTTCGGCTAGATCAACTGAAGTACCTGAACTATACTTACGAATAAGAAAATGCGTTGTATGTAACTAAATTAAAGTTGGAAAATATTTTTCTTAAACTTTGGATAAACTCCTAGCATTTTAGTACAAAGTGCAAAATAAAAATACGAAAAAACTTGAAATTTGTTGCTGTAAGCAAGGTGGCCTGAATAGAGGTATATTTTCAAATAATACGTTTTTTTAACATCAACCTTGACAACTTTTTCGAAATCTTGGCTACCAGTCCGTATCACATTTTCATGCAACCAACTTTGCGCATGAGGAAATGCCCAATTTGAGCCGTCATCGTTTCGCCATCGTGAATACCAAATCGCATTTGGCACTGCATTGTCTACCGAATTCGTATTTTATAATTTTGATTCAAATATCCAAAAATTGTTTTAATAATTGCGTTTTTTAATTTTAAATTGTCTAACTTAATCCTATCTGAACAATGTCTGATTGGATGGATGTGTGAATGCATGTGGAAATATCGTGCAGAAGTCGCCTGCAGACTCTCCCAAGTAAGGCGGCTGCCACCGTAGCTAAATAGCAAACTTGGAATCTATCATCCTTGGTCTATTTTGAATTTAGAAATTTGAAATCCCAACTCTGCGTCCGGTATTAGGTGTTTGGTCAAGCTTCTCCCTTAATTTTCATGTTCGCAAACAAAAGAGGGATACCTAGAGTTTTACCCACAGATCACTTAACAGAATTTTTTTATTGCAATATGACTTTTCAATGTTTCTCGATTGTACAAGAATCAGAAGACGAAATGCTTTTATCATTTGCCGTTTCACGCCCGTTCATAGAGCAGGCTCTGAATACAGGTCAAACCAAATCATGGGTGCACACAAAAACACTCTGCTACAGCAGCCACCGTAAGTCCCTTTATTTTATTGCTGACAAAAATTACTCGGCAGCTTAGATATCAAATTCCGGCTCTATGAATTGGTCTTTCTCACTGAATATAATGAAATAATTATAACAATTTGGTTTTCTTCATTCCTCAATATGCGTGTTTTTTATTACCTTAAAAATCTGTTAATTTGATTTTTAGAAAAAACTAGCAAAGCTTTTAACTCCAGCACACATCACTCATTATTTATAGGCACATAAAAATAAATTAATTAATACCAAAATTTATAGCTAAATTGAATTTTAATTCCCCGATTTTATAGGTGCACATATTTCATATAAATTTTTAGTAGACATTTTATTTCGTTTCATTGTTGTGCTTTTTTACAATTTAATCAACTCATCGTGCGATTCACGATGAAACAGCGGCTTGTGATCGTTGGGCTTGTGTGTCACTGGCACGGAATCGTAGGTGACGTGCGCGATATGAGTCAGTGGTGCTACAATAGCAGTTGCCATATGCTCAGCTGCTGCAGCCTCATCTGCATCAACGACTTCATTATCGCCAGCCACATTTTTATCCTGCACAGAAGAAAATTCTATTTTTGACTGCGTGTCATTAACAATGTTCGGCACTGTTGTTGTTGGATTGTTAGCTGGTTCTGATTGCACAAACATTTCCGTAGTGAGTGCTGCTTCACTGGTGCCCAAAAGCCACAGCAGAGTTAAAGTCAACAACCGCATCTGTGAAAGTTATACAAATGTTGATTAGCTCAAGGTTAATAGTGGTGTCGTTGTTGTTGTAAATACATTATTGGATGCACGTAAAACATACAGACGTACATTTAAATACGAGTATTTGTATGTATGCACCCAAAGGAATGCAATTTTGAAAATTATATACATTTTTACCCCACATAATCACACACCTCTCAAAATTTATTGCTTTGCTATGCAACTTATATTCAGGTATTTCTTCACAATTCTCTGCACACTGACGCTGTCCGTAAGTCTTCTGGCTTTCATCAGACCTTGGCTTCTTAAATTAAACTACGACGCATGGCACTTTATAAAATTCTACTTACCACAAATGGGTAAAGGAATGAATCTTGCCTTTGGTGATACAGGTACACATTTGTGTGTATGTGTGTTGCATGTGTACAAGTATATACCCTGCAGGAAAAACTATTGCAGACAATATTGCGGGTTATTTGTAACGAGATTTAGTAGAGGACCGGGAAATTATGATAAAGAACTACAATGGCAAGAAGTCCATTTGCGAAATTAGTGAATTTGTTGATAAAAAAAGTCTACAGTGCATAATATTAATAAAAGGTTGCAACGTGCGTTATAAATAACGGCCAAACAGCAGAGGGAAAATCAATGACCGGAGTTCTCGATTTGTACTCCATTTAGCAAAACAAAATTCAAAGTTATCTGCTGTAGATTTGAGAAAAAAAAACCAATTAAAAGAGGAAAAAAATTTAGAATCTTGTACAGAAACGATTCGCCGACTACTTAAAAAAACAAATTTTAGCACGGGTGCCATGACGTAAGCCACTTATTTCGAAAGAAGCCAAAAGCCTAGGTTGGAGTTTGCGAAGAAGTTCCAATATGGGAATGTGAACTTTTGGTATTCGTTGAAAAAGAACAATATAGCATTTAAAATCTCACGAAAATTGATCTGCATTCTAGGATGAAGCCAAAATTAATATTTTTGGATCAGACGGCAAGCGTTTTGCGTGCAGAATGCCTGGAAAAGATTTGGAGGACGAAAATATTAAAAATACGGTGAAATGTGGTGGCGGCTCAATAATGATTTGAGGTTGCATGTCGGGGGCTGGCGTGCTGGTGTTGGAAAATCATACTTTATTGATGGGATTTTGGATGGTAAAGGGTACATTGACATTTTAAAATGAAAAACAGAAAAACGTGTTATTCGTATAAACAATTTTTTAATTTATCAAGGCAATTATCCTAAGTGCACGTCGAGGAATTCTCGCAATTGGTTACTGTACAACTGTCCAAAGGTTCTGACTACGCCTGCCTAATCTTCCGACATGAAACTCATTGAACATTTGTGGGGAGAACTCAAAGCCAGACTTGCTACAGGACGCGTGAGCAGTAAGTCAGATTTAAAGTAAGCAGTATTGGAGGAATGGAAAAAAATTGAGCCTAGTTATTGCCGAAAACTCATTGAAAGTATGCCACGGCGCTTACGGGAGGTATATAATATGTACAAAAAAAAATCGACAAAATATTAATGCTTATCCATTTGTTGCTTTTGGGAGTTATAAACGGGGGGCACCATTTTGAGTGTGAGCAGGATTTATGACAATAATTTCATACAAAATTGAATTCTTCTCATTGGTTTTGATTTAAGTGCAGTTAATTCCTATAATTGTACTTCCTACATGCGAGTATACATAAATAAATAAAAACAAATTCATATAAAAAAAAATGCATAGTCTTATTTAAGTTAAAAGATCTTATACAAGTCACGTCATAGCCCCATTTTGAATGTGGCTCACAGTACATACATTTATCGATTTCGCCCATTTTTGATGCGGAACTATCTTGGATAAACAGTAAAACAATTTTTGGAATATAATATCCAGGGGTAAATAAATACATGGACGAACAGACATGACAAAATTACAGTTCTCGTCATAAACCCAGAGTTCCACGAAGAAAAGATTTAATGGTGACCAACTTGGTTGCGTTTCAGCTTGCTGCTGCATTCAGCTTAAAGTTGCCTGTATAATCGCGTCATGAAAACTCCCTATAAATATAATAATTCATTAATTTCACTGATTCCTGCGATACTTTCATCTATCATAGCAACTATGTTATGCTCAGCAGTTATATCAGTTAAAAATTATCAGACAGAGAATTCTAACTTAGAAAATGTTTTTTTTTTCTATTGCGTTCTTCATAGAAGAGTAAGCTGATAAAAATTCCATTGCACATCCACCATATTTTGTGTATTGTGGGATTTATGGGTTCTGGCAATTTTATCTAATCTTTATATGTAAAAATTACTTTCTGTATGTCCTCGATTAACTCAAAAACTACTGGACCGATTATTATAAAACTTGGTATATACCGATTTTTATATATATTGGTATATCTATATAGGTTTGTAGAATATGCTCATTGCTGCCACTCGTCATCAGGAGGCGCTGCAGAGTAGCAACTACTGCCCCGTTCAACCAATTTTTTCGAAATAAACAAAATCAATAAAATGGCTTAGAATGAATAGAATATTTATGTACTGATTTTTCTTTAAAGTTATTTTTTTTTATTTAGTTTAGTTGTTGGCGTAGCAACGCGCGCCGGGTACAGCTAGTTAATTATGAAAATGGTTAATGAAAATGTTTTCCAATTTAATTTAAATACAGTTTCACTGTACTTGGGAATAGGTGAATTTAATTTGAAAAAAGTTGTGTTTATTTTGAAGAGAGTTTAATTTGAATTGAAAATACTATTGTTTATAGGTTGATTCTGCGTACTTCGGTAATTTCGAATTTGTTGAAACTAAACTAAAACTATCAGATACATACTATATTTGAAAGGTTATCATTGTAGTCAAAAACCCAAAAACTGAAAAATCTGTGAAATCCTGTAGTTTATGTCGAAAACTGAAGTTCTGTGAGGAAGAGTATAAGCATCTGGAAAATGGATCACGACTTAAGGGGACAGATACTTGTAAAATTCAGAAAAAATTTTTTTTTTTATAAATGTTAATATAATCCCTTAAGAATATGTCAAAAAAATTTTAGAACGTAATTTTAAGTATTTTTTATATTATAGATCGTCAACCGTGACGACTCTATTCCTTGCGTTCGAGCGCTGGGAAAGGAATTTTCGTGTATTCAAACTTTAGACGCGTTTATCTCAAAACTATATTTTTCGAATTGGCGTACACGATAACTAGAAAATTTATTAACCGATCTCCCTGAAATTTTGCCAAAATTTTTTTTTCTATGGTATTACTTTCTATGTGAATTTACAAGTTCTCGAAAAAGTAATTTTTTAGAAGCAAAAATAGTAGGACAATTCGCCACAAAATTCATTTTCTTTTAAGCATTTTATCCCGCTATTTTATCCCCATTTATTGTTAATTCATATAGAAATTATGACATGAATAAACAAAAAAAATTTTGGTTTTTTGTACTCAGGTCACTGACGCCGATGCTACAATGCCCGCCGATTGAGAAGCCCCGCTGCGACCTTGCTGAAAGAATTGAGTATACATCCGCCATTTTAAATGATTAAAATAAAAAAAAATTATATTATTTTATAAATAAATAAATAAACTCTATGCCAATTTTGAAAAAAATATATTAACTTCTTCATTTTAAATAATTTTAATGAAAATCAGGGAAAATATAGCTGTTTACAGGTATCTGTCCCCACAATAAATCACTTCGATACAATTCTAAACAACTTCAACTGAATTCAGATAATAATTCTAGCAATCTCATCGGAAAGCAGTTGAATTGAGATATCCGCAAGGTAATTCGATCTAGTTATGATTCGAATTAAGTAAATTTTCCTGCAGGGGCTGCTGATTTTCCATGCTTGACATCGTTGAATTTATTGTGCTTCTTTTACCTTTCACCAATCCGCAGTAATTCTTTATTGATATTTTTATACCAGTGCGCACTTGTAATTTCTTTTGTTTATGCCAATGCAATGTTTCTTGTTCAGCGATACTTTGTAAGAATTTTTTTTTCACGCATAATTATATATTCATGTATGCATGTGTAGTACGTGCGAAGAAAAAATTACTATCCCACACATACTTACATGTGCATATATGGATGGACATAGGTATTTTCAAAAGTACAACATATTCGTATATATGTAAATACGTACTTCGTGGTTGACATCAGAACCTGTTTTAGTATTAAGCGGCTTCAAATTTTTGGTTTTTGTTTTTTGTCTTCCTGCGGTCTTTCTGTCTCGCTTCCTTATGCTTAACGAAGTTGTTGTCGTACTACCTTTATACCCGCGCTAAAGTGCACAAGGGTATTATAGAGGTGCTCATATACAGTGCAGGACTTAAGTCTACATACAACAGCATATTTTCTTATTTCCCAGAACGTAAATAAGAAAATATGCTCTTGCATGTATGTAGACTTAAGTGCTTCACTGTATATATATTCCAAAATGAGGACAGAAGTCAATTTAACGATGTCCGTTCGTTTGGGCGCACGAAAGCTCGACGAAAAATTAAAGCATTTCAATGAAACTCTTTTCTTAGCCCAAAGTAATTTGGTACTAAAAGTGTGCGAAATCGGTCAAAAATCAAGCCCACATCCTATGCAACGGTAATATAAGCAAATGAAAAAGTGTGATAACTCTATTGCATTGATAAAAATTGTACAAAATTGGTGGTGCGACACCCACTTTTTTTGGTAAATGTACCTGTATGTGTCTCAATAACAGCTCAATAAAGCTCTTCCAATGAATGTTATTAAAATCGGATATAAGCAGTGGCCACTTTTTATATGTTAAGACTAAATTTCCGTCCGCCCATTTTATGTTACATCCTATAACTCTGGCATTGTCTATGAGCCTGTTTGTTTCCAAAAGCAGCCAGTCCAAATTAAATTTAAATTTTTTTTGTAAAATTCGGTCGGTACCGTATTTAGCACTTTCTTACTCGCTCTTCTTCATTTCATTTTCTTCACTTCCGCTACAATGGGCAACTTCAGCATTATCATTATCGGTTATCTGTGAGCTGGTTGCAGCAATGCACAACTTGTTGCAACTTCACAGTAAACTGGTTTTCAAGTTCAAGTTTAAATGGTTCACTTAACCTGCCGGCATCAGGGACTTGAACAGAAATGTCACATTATATGCACATACACACATTCATGAATATGACTACAATACATACACACCTGAATGAGCATTCGACAGATTGTGTGTTACTATTATAGTAGACAGTCCAGACATATATATTATATATTAAAATACCTATATTTGCAGTTACGTTTATAAAAATCAAAATATTATTTGCTTCTAGCTTGAAATCGTGCGTTCATCAATTAAATCAATGACGGTTTTCTGTTCATTTTAATTATTTTCCCTCAAGGTTTTATTTAAACAAATTTCAGAAGCAACAATAATAACTGGCATAAAATCTACATATATCGAAGAATAAATAAAACAAGAACAAATGAAAATTCAGAATAATACAATTGAAGTGACAGAGTGATTTCCTGCTATTACAAAAAAGCTTAATACAAACACACCTCACACGTGCCACGGCTGTGTCTAATGATCGAAGAAAATTATGTTTTACATGACTTCAATTCATTCGTTCCACATCAATGTTGGTCACTAACTAAATTAGAGTAAAGGGCCGTCTAAATGCCCGTTAATATAAATTGCAATGACAACAGCTATGCAGATATCCACAAGGTTTTATTTGCCCGACTTCCGGACTACTGTAGCGTCGATCAAGCAGAAGTCTAAGCCATAAAGGAGGTAACTGTGTACCTTAACACACACGCCGTAACAAAAACTATGATAACATCTTCTGGGATAGTCAGGGACCATCAAATCAATGGATGTTATACGAAGATCAAAGGTTCCTCAGAAATACCTGGCAGCTCTAAATGATATTAGCACCATCTTCGAGGTCAATCTTATATGGGTTCCAGGACAAAGAGATATGAAAGAGAATTGCAAGGCCCATGAGCTAGCCAGGAAGACTACTAATATTTCATTGCTTGAAAACAGAGACAACTACAACAACTATGGCAACTTGCAAATTAAGACAGTTAAGGCAACTGCAAATTAATATTTTGCAGGAGGCCAATAGGTCATGGAGAGAAAAAAAATACTTGTGTTACAACCAGACTGTAAAACTTGCCACAGTGCTGCCTTGAATGTCTTTTTGCACTTACAACCCATCGACTTTTCCGTCATTTCCATCGCAGCTCAAAGTACAATCAGGTTAAGGGAGATTGGCCTCTGGAGGCAATCTCTCGGGGGACATGGTAGCATTTTCGAGCAGTTAATACCGTATTTTTTCGAACTTCGAACAAATCTCTTTCTCGCAAACTTGAGTTTGAGGGTCGTGTTAGGGCAATCTTTCCAAATAGGCAGGATTGGAACGCAGGGAAAATCTGCACCAAAACTTTGGACTCCTCGCCATTCAATTTCCCAATTCGTAGCTGTGTTTACCGGTCACTGGACGATCGGAAAAGCTAGAGTTACCATTTAATCCCCATTGAAGAATCTGACCTTTCGGACAAAGAGACTGTAGAGCATTCTCTCTGTAAATGTTCGGGTTTGGCAGCTAGACGATGAAGGTCACTGGGTGCTCCTTTCCTCGACAGCCTGGGGCAGTGCGCCAACCTGAATACAATCAATCTCCTCCATTATATCAACAACTCTGGCTGGCTGTAGATATCTGCCTGTTGGAGGTCTCATAATGGCATCAAAACGGCGCTTTATTGCTACTTGAGGAGTGTCAGATCGGCACTTCAACAATTTCACCTACTTACCTACCCACAACCAGACTAAACGGTCGACAGAATTGCTCAATCTCTCAAGAAAGAATATCTCGAAGGTTGTGGCTTGCTTTACCGATCATTAGCTTTTACGTAGGCACTATTTTAGGCAGGGAGTATTTTCTCATGACTACTGCAAAAGATGTAGAATCGAGGAAGAGGAAAAAATAGTAGAACACTTCCTCTGTAATTGTCCAACCTTAGCTAAGAGTCGAGCAATGTTATTAGGAAAATACTCTTCTGACTCTCTTACGGAACTATATGGTGTTGGGATAAAACTTATCCAACGCTTCATAAGAGAGTCTAAATGGTTGCATGAAAATTAAATAGTAAGGTTACCGTTTTACACAGTGGTACCACAACGGACCTACATGGTCTAAGTAAGTTGGCTAACGTAAACTTTGCGGATATTAACTCTCAGTTTATGTCGTTGATCTATAGTACCTGAATAATGAAACTGGGATACATCCTGCCTAAATCTAAAGACTTCATTGAAGCTTTAGCAGCTTTGAGTTTCTCAGACTTGCCTGATATTTCGATGTGGACCTTTATGTACTTTGTTTTAATATTTATAGGTTAACCTTCCTCAACTTAAATAAAATAACACCGTGTGAGATGTCGAATTGAATTTATCGTTATTTTGAAGCTACACTTATGCAATTATGAATGGAATAGCACATCACTCGAATGGACGCCTCGGCATTATTGACAGTATTTTAAGCGGTAACTCGATCCAATATGTGCCATGTTATTCCGGCAGTAGAGACAACAAAGAAAATAATCACTGAAATGAACCAGATGCCGAATGCTTTCTCTACAACTTCAAGCGTTACTTACGTCCCTTGTATGAGATGTAGCGCCATTTCCAGAAAGTCGGTTAGCATCACTTCTATTCCGAAGACCATTGGCAATTATGTGTAAGAAATTGTAAGTTCCAATGTGGCCTCCAAGCCATAAACTCACCGAAACAGGAAATCTTCGAGAATGCATTAATGCTTGGTCGAACACTTGGGAATTTTGTTCACTATAATAACGGCAATATTGCTTGCTGGCATAGCCGGCGAAATATAAATTTGGCTTGTCCTTGTTTTTGGCCAAATTCCAGATACCCCCGTTTAGAACTAAGCCGAAATTTTCATACAGTTCCTTTAACAGCTGTGACTAAATGGCAAACCTTACTAAATATTTATATTGGCAGCCGTATTTAATTGGAAATTCTGACAGCTGTTGAAGCATAAGAATTAAGCATTCTGAATACGAACTCAGTCCGATGGCTAAATGCAAGTTTTCGAAATATCTAAACCACTGCACCACCGCGTGGATAAATTTTTTTCGATATTTTTTTTTATTCCATGTATTAAAAACATTTTAAATATTACTTAAATCTGCCCAAAAATGCGGTCCTGAGAGAAATATATACCGCCATACATACGGCCGCCGTAGCCGAGTGGGTTGGCCGGTGCCTACCATTCGGGAGTGCGTAGGTCCAAATCTCCGTGCATGAACATCAAATAATAGAAACAGTTTTTCTAACTATCGCCCCTCGGCAGGCATTGGCAAACTTCCGAGTGTATTTCTGCCATGGAAAAGCCCTTTATAAAAAATCATTTGCCTTGTATATATGAATGTTATTTTAGAACTACCTATTTCAAACCTTAAAAATTAAATTTGAATAAGTTCGTGCGGTTTTACAACAGATGGCGTAACTTGATTATTATTCCATCGATCCACATTTCCAAACATTCATTGGAGAGCTACTGTCGTAAGGCACAAACGTCAGT
This sequence comes from Anastrepha obliqua, assembly GCF_027943255.1. NCBI lineage: Eukaryota > Metazoa > Arthropoda > Insecta > Diptera > Tephritidae > Anastrepha > Anastrepha obliqua. The sequence continues at coordinate 25,354,354 of NC_072894.1, read as the reverse complement.
ATAAGTTTTTTATTTGAAGCGTAAACAACAATATTTTTACCACACTTGAAAATGTCGAATTTCGTGCCAAATAATGTGTTTTTGCGGGGAATTCTTCTTCATTATTTTAATATGAAGAAAAAAGCAGCCGAAAGTCATCGTATCTTGGTGGAAGTTTATGGTGAGCATGCTCTAGCTGAGCGAACGTGCCAGAAGTGGTTTGCACGCTTTAAAAGTGGTGATTTTGGCTTGGAAGACGAAGAACGCGAGGGTGCGCCGCCAAAGTTCATGGATACCGAATTGGAGGAATTGCTCGATCAAGATCCGGCTCAAACGCAAGAAGAGGTTGCAAAAACTTTGGGAGTTGATCAATCAACCATTTCCAAACGTTTAAAAGCCATGGGAATGATCCGAAAGGTAGGCCATTGGGTGCCGTATGAATTGAAGCCAAGAGACGTTGAACGCCGTTTTATGGCATGCAGAAAGGTTTTTTGCATCGAATTGTGACTGGCGATGAAAAGTGGGTCCATTACGACAATCCAAAACGTCGGGCAACGTATGGATACCCTGGCCATGCTTCAACATCGACGTCGGCGCAGAATATTCATGGCCTGAAGGTTATGCTGTGTATCTGGTGGGACCAGCTGGGTGTTGTGTATTATGAGCTACTGAAACCGAATGAAACGATTACGGGGGATGTCTACCGACGACAATTGATGCGTTTGAGCCGAGCACTGCGAGAAAAACGGCCGCAATACGCCGATAGACACGACAAAGTTATTTTGCAACATGACAATGCTCGGCCACATGTTGCACAAGTGGTCAAAACATACTTAGAAACGCTCAAATGGGATGTCCTACCCCACCCGCCGTATAGTCCAGACCTTGCGCCATCCGATTACTATCTCTTCCGATCGATGCAACATGGCCTGGCTGACCAGCACTTCCGTAATTACGATGAAGTCAAAAAATGGATCGATTCGTGGATTGCGGCAAAACCGACCGAATTTTTCACAAAGGGAATCCGTGAATTGCCAGAAAGATGGGAAAAAGTAGTAGTAAGCGATGGACAATACTTTGAATATTAAATTTGTAACCATTTTACGTCAATAAAGTTTCAAATTTCGAAAAAAACCGCACGAACTTATTCATAGTCCTATTATAAATACTTCCCTTTCGCAGTAAAGAAAACAAAATGAGATTGTCGACGCATCAATCTGTGAGCAGCTGCTAAATTCGCCAACGAAAACACTTGCGTCACCGTTAAATACTTTTACGTTAAAAACAAACAAAAATAATTAAAGTAAATTTAATGGCGAACCCTTGGAAACAAATACTTTTACAGCTCATATCGGTCTAACTTCTTCAACCTGGGGTCGCAACCTTTTGCGACGAAAGACCCAAAATTAAAATTTACAAAATTTAAAATTTTTTTTTTCTTGCCAACAATAAATAGTACTGTCATAAATAACTCATCTCACTGTATCCATCTGGAAAACTAGTCCATGTGTCGAATAAAAGTTCCTCACTTCACGGCATTTCTTTAAAGCTGTCCACTTTTGTTGCGACACCTACATACATTTTTGGACCTCCAACTCTTCTGAGTTGTTTTTCAACTCTGTAAATGCTTCCCTCCACAAATCTTTATTTTTTAAATCAATTGCATTTCTAGAGATCCGGTATCAATTCCAAATTGTTCAATGTGGGTTTCGCTAATATTTGTGTTGACAGAATTTACTACGAATCGTAGTTGGTGGTTTTGAACAGCTCAAATCTGTCATCAAATGTATCTTAAATTTCCTTTTTTTATAACTGAGCTGAAGTGATTCGTGTACAGTTGCATTGGGCTTTTTAGCCTGAACTATTTAGGAGCCACCAAGAGATTTGCCCATTGTATTTAGAGCTCTGAGAGAGAAAAGAATCAGAGAAAGAGATAGGAAAGAATAGAGACAGTGACAAAGGCAGTTAGTCCTGTGAGAATTTTCCAGATTCTTTGGCAAATCTGCAAATATCCTCCAGTACAGAGAACTAGTAGTCTTGCTCTAGCAAAAGCAGGACACTCACAGAGAAAGTGCTCAGTACTATTCGCCTCCTCCAACAAGACAGGCACATTGGGTTATCAATGATTCCAATGGTGGTCATACGTCCTCTCGATTATACATTCGGCTGAAGAAAAAAAGTTTTAAATATTTATCACCAAAAATAATTAATTCTACAATACATTGGCATTCATACGTCATATTTCACTGTAACTACACTGCAACTATTCCACGGAGATGTGCAGTTATGGTCCAACACTTATATTCATCAAGTCTGTACTAACCCAATATTATGATGATTAAATACAACTGAGACGTATTTTAAATAAGTACCATTTGTTAATGTAATATTTAACGAACAGCTACAACTACACACGAACTGACCACCAGCAAATATTAGCAAATCCGTAAAAGTGGCATAACTAACGTTTCCCCTTAAGTGTGGCAAGTGGCGTAATATGCAATTTTCTTCTTATTTGCGCTTATAGCATTTTTACTCCGCATGTGCAAGAGCGAAATTAAGGCGACCAAATTTAGAAAACTCGAAATTATTCGCCCAAACTAGATTAAAGATACAAATAAATTCGCATTATACAATATAACATAGCGCATACCTTCAGCTGGCCAGGAGTTGCTGGCTCACTGAACCGCTGCTCCATTATGTCGCAGAATGAAAGTGAAGGCAGGTAAGTAAGTCAGTACAATAAATAAAATGAGACAACTATAAAACTCACAAGATGCCATACAAATACTCCCATCTCAATGCGCACACAGTAACAATTTAGAAAACGGGGCAGCTGCACCAGCGAATGTCGAAGTGATTGCAGTAAGTATGCGATTGCTGGCGCAATGGTAAGTCATCGCCGGCGCATGCGCAGCGTGCAATAATTCACAATTGTCTGGAAAGGCGTTGCTGCTGAGAAGTAACCATGTCGTTTATACGTGTTAGAAATGAGACAAATGAGAAATATTTGGGAAAAAAGTGTATAAGAAGACAATTTTATGATTTACGGTATAATGCATTTTGTCCACATACGGCATATGTTGCTGTTATGAGCGTAGGAGGCTGCGAGCACTAGTGTGTGTGTTCTTATTAATTAACAAGTTATGACAGCGACCGCCGTATCCAAATGGGTTTGTGCATGACTACCATTCGAGAGGGATCTCATTCGAAACCCACCTAGGACATGAACCACCAAATGATAGATATGTTTTTTTCTCTTAGCTTTCGCCCCTCGGCAGATAATGAAAAGCCCCTGAGTGGATCATATTTCTGCTTGTAAAAGGTAGACACAATTGAGCGAAAATGAATAAATTTCTTTGGTTGCCCGACTTGGGGGCATGCAACATACAATTGGTCACGTTAAAGGCACGAGTTTTCTAGATTTAGTCCAGGCACTTGAAGAAGAAGAAGTGATTGACTTTGAGCCTTGTTAATGGTCAAGTATGACGAATAGGAAACTACAATCGTCTAAAATCAAATGAACCGATATGCCCTGACATGAGAATAATACGAACACATGGAGTTAGCACATCTTCACCCTTAGACCTTCTATTAAGAATAATTGTCTCGACGACATTCGACTCCATTTTCTTTACAGCGAATTTTGTTCTATTACACAATCAGGATGGATCAAAATTCCACAAGAGAATAAAATATAGCTTAAAAAAACTAAAAAACACGCTTTTATTGCTAATCGAACTAAAAAGTAGAAAATAAATTTTAATGACAAAGGGACCTATAATGAAGTAATAGCAAATCGAAGGATCAGTCATAGTCAACTACCTCAGAACAGAATTATAACAAAAATTAAGATACAAATAGAGTAATTCAAATTAGAGTTAAAAGCGTGGGATGCTTGATATAGTAAATATTACAATCATTCTTTTGGCAACTACCTATGTACAGAGGGTTATGAAAGTGAAGCAAAATCCATTTTTTTTAACTATTTTTTATTTTTAGTATATGTAGGTGTTTACGAGTAATATACTATTACACAACCGCACACTAAATACTAACTTCAATGGTGGTGTGGAAACTAAAAATTCCCAATTTTTGTTTAAAAAAATACCCAATTCATGTTTCTACCGGTATGGCAATATTGGCAAATGTTATAAAAAATGCACATTTTTCAGCGCTCTCACGAGAAAAAGAGTTTCCCATCTAGTCATCTATGTTGTGTGTTCCGAGTAGATCAGATTTTTAGAAGCCAGTGAAAATTAAGCTCAAAGATTCCGTTACAGTCATTCATACATACAACCCGAGCTAATAAAAGTGTGTTAAAAAAATAAAATATTAATCCTGGCAATCCTAATAAGGATAATGGAAAATTTATCTCACATGTCTCAAACTGCACTCGTTCTTCGTGACTATTTCGCCAAAAATTCCACGCATATCGTTCTGCAACCACCGTATTCGCCTGATTTGGCTCCGTGTGACTTCTGGCTATTCCCAAAATTCAAGAGACCACTACCGGAAATGGACTATTTGGCATGTTTCGGGGATTGGAAAAGTCGTTGGCATAGGTGTATTTCATCGAGAGGGCATTCTTTTGAAGGGGATGAAATTGATTTACAAGAATAAATGACGATTTTTCATTTTACAACCAAATTCACCTTACATTTTGCCCACAGGTAAAAAAAGAAAATATTAATCCTGGCAATCCCAATAAGGATAATGGAAAATTTTTATCAAATTATTGCATTGTCATCGGTCCTTGATAGGTGTGCAAAATTTCAAGTCGATCAGATGTTTAGAAGCCAGTGAAAATTAAGCTCAAAGATTCCGTTACATACATACATACATACATACATGCATACAATCCGTCCTAAAAAAAGTGTGTTAATAATTAGAACGCCGACTATTTAATTATTTATACTCAGTAAATCTGAGAGGACATAATTTCTTACAAGCCACCATAAAGATATAATAACAGGTGTTACAGGTGATTGGATTGCGCTATCGAGAGATGATTAACGATTTGTTATGGCCGGGATTGGGTGGTATTGATCTGGACAACGTTTATTTTCAACAAGACGGCGCTATGTGTCACACAAGCATCGAAACCATTGATATTTTACGGAAAAAGTTTGCGGACCGTGTTATCTCTCGAAGAGGTGATCACAATTGGCCACGAGATCTTGTGATTTAACACCTTGTGACTTTTTTCTTTGGGGCAACGTGAAAGAGAAGGTATACGTCAACAGCCCAGGGTCGATTCAATATCTTAAAGGTGCAATTCGTGAGGTTATGTCAGCAAATCAGCAACCTTCAAAATCGCTGAGTGCCCCATGTGATTTCGCCATGCTTTTATGTATACGAGTATTAAGGCAGCATATTCTGACTTAGATGGTACAAGCGAGGTAAGTAATAAATTCAGAGTGTATGGATCAGTAAAGGCAGAACCAAAACGCCGGATAAAGGAAAAACTGAGAAATTATGTAATTTAAATGACTCAGGAGTAGGTATTTTGAACCATGAATTACAGATCAGAAACTTCCTTCAAAGAGGAGTGACGCGATTCTTTAATTAAATATGAGGTAGCGAATAACTGAGTGACTATTCTGCGGTGGCACACCACACGAATTTGAATACCCTATGGGATAATTTCGCCGCGAAAATTTTGGCTATAGGTGGCACCCATACCTCAATGGGTTCGCTCATATGAAACACCAAAATGATGAGATATGATTAGAAAAAAGCTTCTTCTAATAGCTGTCTCCCCCGGTAGGCAATAGCAAACCTCCGAGTGTATTTCCGCCATAAAAAACTCCTCGTAAAAAATCTCTATCGTTTGGAGTCGGTTTAAAACTGTAGGTCCCTTCATTTGTATGAGGAGTAGCTCGGCCAAACAACGATACAAGTTGTAAGCGTCAATGGTATATAGTATATAAATATGGGAAAATTTACAGCTTAGACAATGACACCAAGAGACAAATATAAACCGCACCGATGCCCTTTCGGTTTATCTTTAAAATAATACTTCTTAAACTTTTTGAAGTGAAAACTTCTTTAGAATCGTTGGGAGTGATTTGAGGAAAAGTGAAACGAAAAAGCGACCCTCTTGGCTACGAAGCGTTATATTATATGTTGATATAAACGTAGCGACGAACTAAATAAAAATAACTTTTATTTTTTCTTGTGATTCGAACCAAGGATTTTGGATCGGAAGCTCACATTGCTAGTCGCTCGGCTACCGCGCCATGCTGTCATCGTGTGGTATCTGTTCGTATCAGCTTAACATCTGATAGATCCTCCATCGGAGGACAACAAATGTTAAACTGATTTTTGGAAATGGGCGGAGTGTTTTAGGGGCGGCTTGCTCCACCTCTGCCACGGGTTGGCCCGGTATTGCAGTACCGCCGGGATTTCGGCCTTGAATAAATACAAGAAGAAATATACTAATACATTTAGCTTTGGTGGGAAGAGCCATAAATTTTTATATAAATACATGTAGACGAAAATGGAATTTTTTTTTGAAGTGAAATTTGCATTGTAGGACATTTCTGATTATTTATTGAAAACAGTTTTTTTTTATTAAAATTGATTATAGAAGAAAATTAAATTTTTTCCAAGGTGAATTTATACACTAAGCTAAGTAAAACGTTTCGTAATTCAATTTTGTGTTGACAACCAAATGTACACGGCGGAAGAAAAAAATAACAAATCAGCTGTGTTATTGCTACCACCTTCAAAAGATTCGCCTTGATTTTTCATATAAAAATTATACATATCATCACTTGTGACTACTGTACCCAGTCGGTCGACAATGTGTGAATCATCTTTAAATTCTGCAAGAATACCCCAACCTGCGCAGCGCACAGTAAAATCGACACAAAGCTGAGCGCAGAGCACAATCGTACAAACACGCTAACGTACATACATACATATATACGCTCGAATACATTTTCTTACTGTGCTCAGCCAAGGCTGGTAGTCATGCACTGTGGCGATATGAACGCACAAATGCACATACACAGGCACGAACATGAAATCAAACAGCTCGCCGTGTTTAAGTGAATCGGTATAAATATTTCGTACATTAATTTTTGTGAGCGTGTAATTCTCAAAAGGTTTATTAGAAAATGTAATGACAAGGTAGTTTGTTGGTTGTGTATAGTTATCGCTTCTCGGCCTTATGGCTAAGATCAACGTGTTAAACTAATTTTTGGAAATGGGCGGAGTGTTTTAGGGGCTTTATCCACCTCTGCCACGGGTTGGCCCGGTATTGCAGTACCGCCGGGATTTCGGCCTTGAATAAATACAAGAAGAAATATACAAATACATTTAGCTTTGGTGGGAAGAGACATAAATTTTTATATGAATACAAGTAGACGAAAATGGAAGAAATTTGTAAGTCTGTTTCTTCGGTCCGTTTGGGTATTTTTTTTTGACAACATCGAAACCAAAGCATTTGTATCATATTTTATCTATCATAAGCCACTCGTATCATTTGTTGAAATTGAAAACATTGAGGATGAATAATAATAAAATGAAGAAAATAAAATATGAACTTTATAGCAATATTATAATGAACCTATAATTATCCCGCTCCTCATGCTGCTTTCGTCTCATTCTCTCTCAGTTTGTTTTACGGAAGGTTTCACTTCTATCGCGTCTAACCGTTAGACACGTATTTTTTTTTTTAAATAAATAAACTAAAAAATTTAGTTCCGTTAAAAATACGGAACTCTGTGAATGCGGACCTCATACGCATGGGAAATAGGTTAGGATCTCTAATTGAAATATCCACCTCCCTGAAGGTGATGAACACCTAAATTGTAATGCTTAAAATTTGTGGTTATTTGGTAGCAAACGGTGGTGGATAGGGTAAACTTTTATCGGACAGCAAGACGTAAAATGGCTTGGGAAAATTTTTGCTCTCAGAATACGCCAATTACTCTTATAACTGATTCCACTAAAAGAACTGAAGGTAGTAGTCTAGTCAAATACTCATTTTTTATAGATATTTTTTAGGAATTGTTTTTTTTTTAAGAAAATAAAATGCGATCGTTTTGATTTTATACTATGTTATTATTGACATCAAATAGTGTACAAAAACAATTTTTTTTTACAAATTTTTTTGTAGTAGTGTGGCACCAAAATAAGCTTTTTAACAGGATTTTGGCTCTTCAGGACATCTGAAACAAAAAAGTTAAACTGATTATTATTCTGTCAGTGCTGCTTGTCATTCTGGCAGGTGCTACAATGGGAAATTTTTTTGGAAAAATAACAAAATGGCGGACTTTTGAAAAAGAGGTATGTTTTTCGGGTAGAAATTAGGACTGAAAAGAAACGAAAGTAGCATATGCCAGAACTACTGATGTATGGAATAGCTGATGAAAATTTCAGATCAATCAGATGTCCTGAAGAGCCAAAAACCTGTTGACAAGCCACCTATCCTTTTTTAAGACGCTTACTTTGGTGCCACACTACCACAAAAAAATATATAAAAAAAATGTTTTTGTACACTATTTGATGTAAAATCAAAACGATCGCATTTTATTTTCTTAAAAACAAAGTTCCTAAAAGCTATCTATATAAAATGAGTATATTTGACTAGACTACTACCTGAACCGGCAGTTCTTTGATGCTTATAGCAACAACCGAGTCTTCAACTACCGGTTACTACAATGATCTATAGGCAAAGAGTAGCCGTATTCATTTGGGTGCCGACGTTCGAGCTGGGAATACTGGTGTGTCGACCTTTTTTGTGTCAATAACCAATTTCGTTTTTATACCATCAACTCTGAGAAATCCATGGAAGGGAGCGCCTACCTTAGCCCTTTAAGCGTTTTGTTTGATTTTGAAAATATGCACGGGAGTGTTTTATTATTTTGAGACGATGACGAGTATACTCGCCAAAAACGCAGCAAATGCATTTGCTGTGCAATTGGGTTAAATTTAATTAAGTTTATTCGATTACGTATGAAAAGTATTCTAAAATGTAGAGTACTTGAATATTAAAATAAATACCAAGCCGAAGGAAATGTCAAAACTTCATAAAGAGTATACGCGACATTAACACTTAAAAGATGAAAACCGAGTTATTGCACCTCTCATTGATACATAAAGGGTGTTTTTTTAGAGGTTAGGTTTACAAGTTGGCACTACTTTTTTCGTAGATGGTTTTTTTGACAGCTGTCACTTGATTTATGCTCAGTTTGGTTTGCCATTTCATAATGAATAGACTTACACCTGAACAACGTTTGCAAATCGTGCAAATTTATTACGAAAATAATGGTTCGGTTCACGCGACGCATCGAAGAAAATTTTGTTCAGCGATGAAGCTCACTTTTGGTTGAATGGGTATGTCAATAAGCAAAATTGTCGCATATGGAGTGAACATAATCCACAAGCCATTGCTGAGACGGCGTTACATCCTCAAAAAGTCACTGTTTGGTGTGCTCTATGGGCAGAGGGAATCATTGGTCCATATTTCTTTAAAAATGAAGCCGGCCATAATGTTACAGTCAATGGAGAGCGCTATAGAGCCATGATTAATGACTTTTTCGTGCCTGAATTGGACGATATTGATGTGGACGACCTTTGGTTCCAACAAGACGGCGCTACATGCCATACAGCCAACGCAACAATCGATTTATTGAAGGAAACTTATGGTGAGCGCATTATCTCGCGCCGTGGACCTGTGGCGTGGCCTCCAAGATCGTGCGATATAACACCGCTGGACTATTTCTTGTGGGGCTATGTGAAGTCGCTTGTCTACGCAGATAAGCCCGAGACGATTGACGTCTTGGAAGAGAATATTCGGCGCGTTATTGCTGACATACGGCCCCAATTGCTGCAAAAAGTGGTCGAAAATTGGGCCTCTCGGCTGGAATTTATTCGAGCCAGTCGCGGCGGCCACTTGCTCGAAATCATTTTTAAAACATAATGGCAAACCCTTATCTTTATAATAAAGCTAAATTCTTGGCCATAACATTAAATTATATACGTTTTATTTCATCTTGAAAACCTAACCTCTAAAAAAAACACCCTTTCCCACATCCAGTCAGCTACGGCATCTGTCATAGGAACGAAAATCACGCATCAGTATAGTTTTTGTGTATCCGAAAATTTTTATTAACACGTAAAAGGCACATATCTACGCAAATGCGAATAAAATTTTATGTTGCAATAACATTTTCGCTTGCGCCCTTCATAATAATTTCTAAATACGCAGGGTTCATTATGACAAACTGGACCTCATTTTTATTAAAGAAATCTGCTTTAATTACAATACATATCTAAAGAATTTAAGAACAGGAATAATCTTTAGGCAGTTTGTTATCTACTAATATGCACCCGAAAGATAACGGTCGAATGTTGTTGCTATAGCAAGACAAGGCTGTTAAAATGACGTAAAACACAAATTGCATTTTAAAGTCAAGTGGATCAACAACAGGTGTCTCCTCCGCATGCAGCCGCAATGGTTTTGCTCAAGCGAATACCACAAAATTTAGTTGGGTGCGTGCTGTGGCAAACCATAGGTATGTAGGTATGTATTGTATCATATTACGCGACGACATGCTTACTTATGTAGAAGTATGTTTATGCGTGCGTTAATTGGCCATACAAGTGCAACATTAAGTGTATGAGGCTGGAGAAAAATATTCCTGGGCAGTGCGAAATGTAGTCGACTGATTGGATTTTTTTCCGCAGAAATTGTTATTTCACTAATGTTGCGTATAAACTATAAATCCGGTAACTCCACTGCACGCCATCAAGCAAAAATCTCTGTAGCTATCGGTGGACATCGATAGCTGGTGGGATCATTAAAAGGCAAAAGTATAGCAAAAATATAGCAAAAGTGTAGCAAAAGCAGAAAATGTATGCCACAACAGAAAAATGCGCATGTATGTAGCGACGCGTAATGGCATTTGCCACACTTACCACATTCAACACTTTCCATTTTAATTTAAAAATTTTTCCCAACTTTTTGTATAGCCTCTGCTCATCGCAAATTGGACGACGCGTCGTTGTGAGCCTACATTGCGTGAGGCCATTTTTGGTGACAACTGTCTAATGGCTTTCAAACTAATGATCTGGCGCCTATAAAAACTGCCAGACAATCAATGGATGAATCACAGTGAATTGAGGTGATCTTAGCAAGCTGGTAGCACCAGACCGTTTGGTAATCTAAAATTAAACGGACAATAACACTTGCCGCAATCGCTTGAGTGTCCTGCTGTGCACTGACAAATAAATAAATCATCCATCACAGATTTTACTCTGCTCAACATGTTTAAATCGGTGGGTATACATGCATACATATGCTTATGTACGCTTTATGTTGGCAATAACTATTTTAATGTGCTTGTCCATTTAATCGTTCAGCAGTTGGTTCTTGGTTTGGCACTGCTTTTCTGCGCGCATAATGCATTCGCAGGATTTCTCGGTGGCGGTTATGGCTTAGGCCATGACTACGGACACTATGGACTGGGGCATGGATATTACGGCGGCTATGGCTATGGTGGCTATGGCCATTATGATCATGGGTATGCAGCGCCTATCATTACCAAGACGATCGCAGCAGCACCAGTGATTACGAAAATTCAAGCCGCACCTATCATCACGAAAACCATAGCGGCGCCAATTGTGACAAAGACCATCGCCGCGCCTATATCGCTCGGGCATGGCTACGGCTATGGACATGGCTTGTACGGAGGCCATGGCTACTACGGAGGGCATGGTTTGTATGGAGGGCATGGTTACTATGGAGGACATGGCTATGGCTATGGACATGGCTGGTAGATGAGATAGCGAACAGCGAATTGTAAGCTTCGAATGTAGAATATTTTTTAAGTGAGGTAAAAAAATCAAATAACAATACTGTTGGTGTTCACCTAAGGGGTATTTACTGTTAGGTATGTACATATGTACGATATGGCGATTGTGGCCCAACCTCATTCATTACACATTTTTATTATAATTTGAATAACACTAGTTAGTATAGAAGCGTACAAATGCATGGATATTTTTGTATTTAATTATCAAATTATCACATGCGATTCTTGTACGTATATGTGTATGTAAGCAAGCATATTAATTTACATATATACATTTTTTTATTAATTACTATAATTCTTGTTTATCCACTGCAAATATCAAATGTCGAATGCCAAAAACAAAAATAAAATATCAAGTCAAATATGCACTCAGAGTCAAAGCGACGATTGATATGTGCACCTAATAAATAGTTGATATTATTTACCACAGATGAATGAGCAGAATAATGACAGGAGAAGGGAAATAATTATGGCTACGATGCTCTCCGTTCTCTTCTACGGAGCTGAACTGTGGTCAAATGCGCTAAAGGCAAAACACCGGCGTAATCCAAGGTGAATAACAAAAAGTTGAGCGGAGGTTCGGCTGCCACGTCACGGGCGAGTTCGCCAGCCGAAATCTGCACGATTATTTCACACATAGTCACACACTCATCCAAATGCATATTCACACACTCGTCAAATCTGCCGTTGTTCAGATGACAATGAAGTGGTACTGCGTTAATTTTTTTCGTAAATCACTAACCCATTCTTAGTTTTATAGTAAACAAACAAATCAACCCAACCGCTGATTCTACATGGTTTGATATTAGCCATACCATGAGCGTAAGCTCCCAGCGTCGGCACAACGAACGACAACTCTGAGAGTTGTGTCTGCCTACCGCACAGTATCAGCGCCAGATGTTCAAGCGATAAGCGGTTCAATACCGATTGACTTACCAACGTTGCTCATTAATTTCTTCACAGCAAGCCGAATGCTATTACAAAGACGTGGCTAGTTTATGTTCACCACAGCACAGTCTTAACACACTGATTTCAGTTATTACGGGGCACTGGGGGGTGTACAAACACATGACTTCTGCAGAAGTTGTCTACATGAGGAAGAGGAAAAGACGATCCCGCACCTTCTGTGTCACTGTCCTGTTCTATCCTGACGTAGGCTCGCCATTTTGGGCGGACAATTCTTTAATGAATTAGAAGATCTCGGCTCTGTCGAAATTAAGGATCTTACGAAATTTTTGAAAAGTACGCACTGCTTTTAGGAGGGATAAGAGCTAGTTCCCCTCGCGGCATCACAATGGGTCATGAGCCTTGGTGTGTCCTTGATGTTCCCCAACATAAAGATTACCGGCCTGACTTTTAATTGCAGATTATGAGGTGGTAGTCAGGGCAATTTCAGCATATTTAAAAATTCCGGTGGAATTAACCATGATTCTGGCTAGAAATGGAATCAATCGATTTGTATGTCATCAATTTAGCAGCAATCTTGTTTGAAAACTGAATATTATTATATATAATAAGTAATGTTCTTGAGGTACACGTTTTTTGCAGCCAATTAAACTCGTTCGCTAAAAATCAAACGTTTTTTTTTTGTTTTTCTCGATGGTTTTGTTCTTTGTTTGCGTAGAGAAATAATAATTGGCAAGGAATGTAAAGGAATTTGAGATTTTCTTGGATGCATTAACCTCACTTTTCCTTAAAACTGCTGCGGCTTCAGCTTCAGGCAACGATAAGTTCGGCTTTGACGGACTGAAACTTTCTGTTCGACTACCAGACTACTGCAGCGTCTATCAGGCCGAAATTCTAGCCACAAAAGAAGTAGCAACGTATTTAAATACGCACATCTTAACAAAAATCACAACAAATGTATTCTCGAATACCCAGGCGGCAGGTAGGTGAAATAATTGAATTGCCAGTCTGGCATTCCTCAAGTAGCACTAAAGCACCGTTTTGATACCATTATGAGACCTCCAACAGGCAGATATCTACCGCCAGCCAGAGCTGTTGATATAATGAAGAAGATTCATGGGATTTAGGTTGGCGCACTGCCCCTGTCACCCTGTGACTTTAATCGTCTAGCAGCTAAACCCGGACAAAGTGACAAAGTGCTCAACAGTCTCCTTTTCTGAAAAGTCCCCACATCTTCTGCAATGGGGGTTAAATAGTAACACTAGCTTTTCCGCGTACGACCGCGATTATCCAGTGACCGTTAAACACAGCTACGAGTTTGGAAATTGAATGAAATGGAGCTCGATCTTTTCTGCGCTTTCCTGAGAAGCAATTTATGCAGTTCCCGTTTAACAACTGTCAGAGGATACCGAAGCCCGAGTAGGAGGTCTCTGAGAATAATTCAGTCCCTTTCCTGGCAAGCTCGTCAGCAATTTCATTTCCTTTAAGGTTCGTATGCCCTGGAACCCAGATCAGAGAAATGTTACCTGCACACTCAAGAGATTTGATCTCCTCCGTACAGAAGTTTAACAGTTCTATGCACCATGCACCATGGCGTCGTCAGAGCCTTGATCGTGGCTTAACTATCAGAGAAAATGTTAATATCTCCCCCGCCTCCGCGTTCCCTAAGCATTTTGCTGGCCTGCAGGATAGGAAAGACTTCTGTTTGAAGAACACTATAAGTATTCGGCAGTTTAAAAAGGAGATAGATAAATTAGCTAATTTAGAGAAAACCCCTGGTCCGAGTCCCAGGCGGTCATTAAGTCAATGAGTACTAAGATCAAAGGTTGGACAGGAATGTCGAGCAGCCCTAAATGGTATTACTCGTAGTGTTGTACTCAAGGTCAGCCTTATTTGGGCTCCGGGGCACAGAGATATTCAAGGGAACTGTAAAGCCGATGAGCTAGCTAGGAAAGCTATTACTTCTTTAGTTATTACAGCTTAGTCATAGAAAGACTCTTGGGATAGCTATAGCCGCGAGGAAACTAATAATCAAAAACCATATTATCCAAGAGGCCAATAGGTCGTGCGCAACAACTAGGCTATTGTGGCCGCAAATAAATAAGCAAAAGACAAAGAAACTAATTAGCCTCTCAAGAGAGGATATCTCGAAGGTCGTGGCTGTATAACCGGTCAATGGCTATTTGGAAGACATTCTTGAGATTAGGAGTTTTTTCACATGAATATTGTAGAAGAAGTTGAGATGAGGAAGACAAAGAAACAACGAAAATCAAAGCAGGCCTTCTTGGTAGATACTTTTTCTATTCTCTTACGGAACTGCCCGGTATGGAGATTGGACACATTCTGCACTTCATAAGAGCCACAAAATGATTTCATGAAGAAAAATAAATGAGGTTCCCGTGTCACACAGTGGTATCACAATGAACCTTGATGAAGTTAGTCGTACCGACCAACTACCACCATAACTTAACCTAACATAACGTTGAAAAATGTTGTGCAGCTTAAATAGTCGCTAATTGAAAATAAGCCAAAATCGTCTTTTCTGAAGAAGCGCATTTTCGTCGCGACAGCTACGCTAACAAGCAAAACTGTCACATCTGGGGATTGAAAAACTCGACAATTTCGATAATCGTGATCAGTTTTAACCTCTATTTGAAGACTTTCGAGTTTTTTTGTTTAGTGCGCGAAGGGCCGATATTATGCGAAAAATCCACTAACGGTTGAAAAATCCAGCAAGTCGTTTGAGAGATATATCCAGACCCCGTCACCAAAGTGCATATGAAAAATCTCGAGAATTCGTTGGGAAAAAGTACTAGCCAGCGATGGGCATTACTTTCAATGATTCACTTGTAACCATTTTTTCGGAAAAAGAACTTGCAGAACTTAGTTGCGCACATAACAGTTACGTATGAATAAGTAACAGTCCTAGAGTTATTCAACGCAGTGTACGCAAAATTGTAAAATAAAGCGAAACAACTTTGAGACTTTGGACCTTACCTGTTTGGGCTGGCTTCTTTTATGCCGACTTCGAACGGCAGATAGTTTTTAGAAGAAGACTTTTCATAGCTATCGCCACCGAAATGTAGTCATTCACAAAAAAATCTTTCAAAGTGCCAGTTCTTTCGCTTTTTCGTTATCTCCAATATTTCGATGTCCCGTGACACAAATTAAGGTAACTTTATGGTTTATGGTTTCTGCTTTTTTGCACCAGTTTAGAGGTTTTTGTAACTGAATTCAGTGCCTGGATTGCAGCTGGGCTAACCGAAAGAATAGCGATATTACCCTTGAAAGAGAAGTCTATGTAGTAGCCTACAAGTTCCTCTATTGTCAATACTTCCACTTGGAAGATATTGCAAGTATTAGGAAGACACAGATTTTTAAATTCTAAGTCTATGAGAATATATACCAGCGCCAAAGCTACAATCCATTTTTGAACCATCTGTGTCGACCTGTGGTATCAAAGTTGTATAGTAAAAGTGCCGTACTCCATACCACCAGGGATGGAAAGTGGGTGGCAAAATTCCTATCGCCGTTGGGATGATATAATCCGTCCTCCACGAGGTGAAGTGAGTTTGTTGCAATAACCATAAGTTGTTTCCCTTCCAGCGACCCGCAGCATTTAACCTAAATTAACTTAAGTCAGCTGTCCTTAGTATTCTGCTTAATCTCTTCCAAGAGCTTTCCACCAAATTACCGAAGCGTATGGTAAAATTGAATGATTCCACTGATCGTGTTAGGACATAGTTCTGATGCCACTACCACCACATCAGGAGCATGCACCACCACTTATACTCCACCTCAATCAAGTGTAATCAAGACTTTGCTTATCATACATAACCAGAAAAGTAGTGATAATACTCCCTGTGAAGTTCCCTACCGATCCTCTTAGTTATGTTTGTATTTCCGATATTAGCTTTGATTATCCAGATTTCTTGCATGGAGATGACCCAACTACTAATGCAGCTTTCCACCCGTAAGTATATTAACGTCCGATTGATGGCATCAGTGGTAACGTTATTAACGATGAACCATACTCGTAAGCATAAGCCAAGTTCGATGCTAATTTTTGTGCTGTGAGACAAACGTACTGACGCTTATTTTTGTCTGAATGTCATGACGCATGGTATTTTCAATAGATGGCTAGGTTAGGTTAGATTGAAGCGGTTGTCCACTATGGGGCACACTCAGGCTCATAGCCCATTTTGATGCCGCGTGGGAAACTCGCCCTTATCTCTCCTAAAAGCAGTGTGTACCTCTCAAAAGTTTTTAGAAGGTCCTTGATTTCGGCAGAACTAAGATTTTCCAATTCATTAAAGGATGGTCTACCTAAAAAGGTGAGTATATTTCTGGTTAGAGCAGGGCAGGAGCACAAAAGGTGCAGAATGGTTTCTTTCTCATCTACACAACTTCTGCAAAAGTCATGTGTTTGCACACCCATCCTCTGGGCGTGCCTGCCGAATAGGCAATGTCCCGTCATAACTGAAATCTGTGTGCTAACTTTGAGGGTTGGTCAGAGTTGTCGGACGATTCTGCATGTGATTTCATTACGCCATCGATGCTCTTACAATTTCCTCAAAGATAAGTAGCTTACAGGTTTGTAAGGATATACTATGCCATTGTCTATATACTTAATGGCCAATTTGGTGCCGAGTTTCGCTAGTTCATCAGCTCTGAAGTTAGCCTCAATGTCTCAATGGCCAGGAACACATGCTACCTTTAGTTGAAATGACTCAGCCATCTCGTTAAGAGATACGCGGCATTTCAGGTCTACCTTGGAGGTTATCGACTGCTATGTAAGGGATTTTTAGATAGCTAGAAGAAGCTAAAAATAATAATAAAGCCCTGTTTACTTTTGAACTTAACTCGTATGTGTACTTTGAATGCAATTTTTTCGGAATATAAAACAGCCATTTAAACACTAGGCATTTAAAGTTTTTTTATTCTCAGCGGCAGAAATTTATACAAAATGATTTCATTGCGATTTTCAGCAAAGAAATAAGAAAAGAAGAAAATTACAATGTTTCTACATATATAACACATTTACAAATTTATGGAACGACCCTTAGCAGCATCACAGGAAATTTCTTTCCTCACCCTTTCGATTCCATAAGCACTCATATTTACCAGCCATGGCCTAATCCATAACCATGACCTAATCCTAAGCCATGACCCAAACCATAGCCTAAAGATGGAGCAGCAATGGAGGCATGCGAGATGATTGGTGCAGCGGCTATTTTTGTAATGGCTGGAGCAGCATACGAGATAGCTGGAGCATGCGATATAGCCGGGGCGGCATAAGAAATAGCCGGAGCAGCAGCGATCTTAGTGATAGCAGGAGCAGCGTAAGAGATTGATGGAGCAGCGAGTGCAGAATGGCCATATGAGATGGCGGGGGCTGTATGCGCCAAGGATAGTGCTGGGCCAGAATGCAGACCGCCCAAAAGAGCACCACCATGTGCGCCACTCAAGTATCCTGGTGCAGCTGTGGCGCTAGCTACCAAAGCCAAAGCGACAATGACAACCTGAAAAGGACACCGAAAAGAACAAACGCTCGATCAGTTGTACACCACAAAGCCATACGCACACGCGCACACTCTAAAGCCAACATACTGGCGTTGTGACCACGCGATGAGTACTCACGTATTTGAACATGTTTGCTGATTTAAAGTTGTTTATATGCGATTTCGTTATGAACAGATTTCGGTGGCAACGCGCACAAAACGGATCGTAGCTTAAGAACACGAAAAACAGTTTGATTCGTTGGTGGCGTTGTGCAAAAGCTTTTATACTACTCAAACAAATCGCTATTTTTATTTATTTGAGTAGAAACTGCAAAATACAAATCCGCCACCTAGGCGCAAACCTCGACGTCTTGAATAGGAGGCGGAGGGGCAGTTTTGTTGCAGCAATTGAGAGGCATGCAGTAAACGCATAGCTGAGCTGAAATTAATGCCTAAGCTGCTGCAGAAGCTGGCTATAGCTGGACGGACGACTAGCACTTTTACTTTTTTTCTAGACTTAACTGAACTGAAGTGCCAGTTTGCAAGTCAAGTCAATGTGGATCAGAGTCGCCCGAATTGCCTGAAAGGCCTGACATGACTCATACACATACATGCACATACACCTATCTCATTTTTAAGCGTATATGCATATGTTGTGTGGCAGCAGTCGGGCTGGGGTTGACGCTTTTATGAGGCAATGGTTTTGTCGTCGACTGCATTTCGGCTCACTGTCACTCTCTGCCTCAGTGGCATACTGATTTGGTATTTACTATAGTTGCGCCTACCAGTGGGTCAACATTGTGGGCATTATTGTTGTTTGTTTGTGACATGGAAATTGCAAGCAATTTTTGCTAAAATATTCCACTCTTTCCAATACAACAGGTTGCAGGCGATCCCACAGTGGTGTAGCTATTTATTTCGACTCCAGGTGTTGGGCGATAAAATAGTCATATAGGCCGTGCAGCAACAGACCCGGCCATGCCACCAGCTCTAATACGAGAACTGGCAATTGATTGGCTTCCGTGAAAATAACAAGCAAAAATTATTTGCAAAAATATGAGTCATGCAATTAATTTCCTCAGCAGCAATTGGGGTATTGCTCGTTGTTTCCCCCTCGAGTGCTATATACATAAAAATATACTAACGCTACATACATAAATTTGTGCATTTTGATATGTTCGCTAATAGAGATATTTTAGTTCAATGAAAAATAATTAAAAAAGCTTGCAATTTATTGCACATTTACTATGTGAAATCAACATACACAGCTACAAAAACTCGCATATTTCATTTTCAAACTGTTGCAATGCCAGCCAATTATCGCAAGTATGCATGTATTTGCAAAATTAAGAAATATTTAATTATTCCAGGGGCTAATTAATTCCAATTTTAGTTTTGTTTGTTCGCGATTAAAAAATTTGTATAATTGCTCGCTCGCTCATCTTAACTTTTTTTCTTTTTGCTCTTGACTTATGCGATTTTCATTTTATTATACCAAAATTCAATGAACTAAAAAATCGCATTCTTAACTTTTTCCTAAAAACTCTGATTAAAGAATGTGAGATTTGTTTATTTTTTTTAATTTAAATTTATATGTATTTTGTAGGCATATGAACCAGATTTTCATAAAACAATTATTAAAATTAAATGAAATACAAATAAATTGTCAAAAACCCAATAAGTTCATGTAATATTTATTTATTTATTTATTTATTTATTTATTTATTTATTTATTTAAAAGAGTAACAGTTATGAATAACTATTCCACTTACGAAATAAGCACTGGCTGCCAGAATCTTCGGCTTATGGTATCTTAACTAGAGTAATAAAATAGGTAAGTAACTATACAAGAGGATGGGAGAGAGTATTTGAGGAAGTATTAGAAGATCCGTGGGTAGTGTGACTTTGATCGGAGTATAATTTTATTTATAGTTTTCGCAAAGAGTTAAAGTTTTAATTTAGTTAGTTTAATAAATTTACAAATTAAGTTAATGCTATTGCCATCTTTGTTGAACTGTTTTTCTAGTGCATTCCAATCCTGGGCGGGTATCGAGGAGGTGTGTAGTCGTCTGAGTTGCAAAAAGGGCACTCTGGTTTGACTGTGCCGTTTAGGATGTGAACATGGGTGTCTATAGTGTGACCGATTCGAAGGCGTGTAAATATCAGGTCAGTCGTCAGTCAGTTCGTGCGTTTTTTAAAAGTGGTTTTAAAATTTATAAAAAAAATGTTTAAAGTATTTATTAATCAATTATATATTTTCCCTCATTGTTTACAATTCCTTCCCAACGTTAGGCAAATTTTTAATTCCCTGCTCAAAAAATTGTTTGTCCTTGGAGCCAAAATACGCTTTGATATCCCTTTTTATAGCTTCTTTTGAGGAGTAGTTCTTGTTACTCATATGGGATTGAAGTCCACGAAAAAAGTGATAATCACAAGGTGCAATATCCGGAGAGAATGGTGAATGCGGCATTAGTCCCATCCGAGCTCGTTCAGCTTGCCTAATGTTTGCCTTGCGGTATGAGGTCTTGCGTTGTCGTGGTGAAACAAAACTTTGCGTATATTCACTAAAGACGGTCGATTTTTGTTAAGTGCCTCATTCAGGTTGGATAGCTTATGGGAATAATAATCAGCAGTTATCGTCTGGTTTGGTTTCAGAAGTTCATAATAAACTATACCGGCCATATCCCACCAAATAGACAGGAGAATCTTCTTGGGGTGACGCCATCTCTAGGACAGGATTATTGTAAAGGACAAATTTTTCATCACCAGTATACGGTTTAAAAAACTTTCATTTTTAAGCCGTTGCAGCAGCTGAGAGCACACATTCACTCTATGCTGAAGGTTAGCGACGGAAAGACTATGCGGAACCCATTTTCCCATCTTTGAAACCTTTCACAACTGAAGAAGGTGCCTGCGAACTATTCCATGCGATGAATTTAACCTCTGAGCTATCATATCGACTGTCAAATTTGGCTGAGCTTCCACGAGTTCGAGCAAGGCGTCAGAGTTAAAGACTTCAGGACGACCAGCGCGCGGGGCATCCTCCACGTCGCAGTTACCACTTCGGAATTTTGAAAACCAATTTTGCGCAATCCTTACACTCGTCTCCGTGAACAGGGTCGTTTATTTCTGCAGCAGCAGTTGTTGAAAATTTTATAAAAAAAATACAAAATATGCCTCTTATACGCGTTCGAAAATTCCATTTTATTTTTTAACAATACGTGCTTCCATCCGCGATTAAAATCACTTGTTGAATGCACAATATATAAAAGAAAATATAAATAGTTCCGTTATATTCCGCGAATAATTTTTTGTATGCAAAAATCGTACAAAAGTGAAATTATGGGTAAAATACGCACGAACTTATGGACTGACCTAATAGATATCTTGAGGTTCTTGGGAAGACATGTGGGTAGGATATATAGGCTTGATGCCAGTAGGATTGTACTTTTTGTAGTGGTGTTGATAATTAATCCATTGACTATTGTACGTATCCTGAAGAGATTTTACTATAATTTTCCGAATATCTTTAATAGTAAAATGTACACTGAAGTGAAGGGGTTCTTGGGCGGCTTCTTTGGCTCTAGTATTATTTCGGATTTCGGTGATTGTTGGAGTTTCGTTAGAATGCTTCAATATAGCGTCCATTACGGATTTACTATCGCTGCAAATAATGAATTTTTCGCCTTTGTCGGAGGCATAAACTACCTCTTCAAGCAATGCAGCTGCTTCCGCTGTGAATACTGAGCAATAGGAAGGTAAAGCACCGACTGAGATTGTGACACCAAGCTGGTTTGTGACTACAAACGATGTACTGATGTCCGTTTTAGATCCGTCGGTATAAACGAACTCCCATTCGTTTCTTAAAGGAACAACGATTTCATTGAAATGTTGGACGTATTCATAAGAGGAGGTGGACTTTTTGGGGAATTTTAGCAAATCCGCGATAAAAATAGTTTTTGGATTCAAGCCTGGTGGGAAAACTGGAATTGGTGGCAAAATCGCATCTGATGTGACATTAAGTTTGCGCATTAGTTCAACACAACGTTGTATGGTGGACGGTTTGCGGCTATTTTTATATTGTTGCTTCGCTGAGTTTACCAGTCCAAGTAATACTTTATTTCTGCAGTGAAGAAGCTTGGGTAGGAGCATTATTGGGTTGCGCTTGGATTTGTGGCATATATCCGGTATTCCGGCTTCTTTAAGAACGGCTTTTGTTGGTGATGTTGGAAACGCGCGGATGCTCCTTCTAGCTGCCGCATGGTAAGGATAATAGTTTGATGTTTTCTTTGGCACAATGTCCGTAAATACAAAGTCCAAAATCGATTTTGGATAACAGTAGGGCCTTTGTTACGTTAGCAAGTGTGTGTGAACATGATCATAAAAACTTAATTAAGTTAAGTCCTAAAAATAAGCTTCTTCTAATGGCTTTACAGTGTTCTTTATATGTAAGTTTTTTGTCGAATGTTAAGCTTAAAATACTAAGTGTGTTAGAATGTGGGACTAGTACATTGTTTATGTAATATAGTTATTAACTCAGTGCATATGTAATTGACGTACATCTCTTGCTAGTTGTTTGAGGGATCTCCTTATGAGGCGCTTTTCCATGACAGAAATACAATCGATGGAGTCCTGTTGCCTGTAATTTTCCGATTTTTTCAAGACCTTTGACACATAGAATTCTTACAGTTCTTCTGTAATTTTTTTATTTTTTCTATAATTTTCTGATTTCTGCTAGGCCTTTGACACAGCGCCACATATATTAGAATTCCTTTGGCCTTGCCTTGGCTTTTAGCCGGTTTTCCTTTCACGATTAAAATCTTATCTAAGTGAGAGGAATTGTCTTGCTACAATGGAGAATGAACCTTCTGTGCCTTTCATTGCCCCTTGTGGGGTACCTCAGGGTAGTATTCTGGACCCCCTGCTATTCGTCCTATTTATAAATGAAATTATCAGAAGCACCTTTATATGCAGACAACTTAAAAATGTTTACCTCAATAGGAAACCCAGAGTATGTGCTTAGGCTCCAGGCTGACCTTAATGAACCCGTTTCTTGGCGTATCTCTTTAAATTTGAAAAAAATGTTTTCAAGTCATTCAAGTAAAAATTGAAGGAAAAGTGAAATTTGTAGGATAAACTCGCTCAGGTTCAGTATGACATGAAATGCATCCTAGCATGCAGATTAAATCAGGATATCATAAAGAATTTTTTGGGGCAACGCGCGAAGAGTGGACTTTTTGAGAATCCGAACCCAATGAATTTCAAATATAGTTTGAGGAAGTACTTACTAGGTAAGATTGCTTTAAAAATACGTAAGTTATCAAGAAAAGTGCATATAGTAATATGTAATTGATCAAAATCCCCAACACCGTAAGCTTCGCTGCGCGTGTTATGGTATAAATTGAAGAAGCCTCTTGACCTTGGCTAAGTTACACATAAATGAAAAATTGAAAACACTTTCTTTCTCATGAAGAAGTGCTTCTGAAGTAATTCACGTTTTGCAACGAATACAAATTTGCAAATGCTAGATTTAACAACGCTCAAAATAATGAGGAGAGCAGGATAGTCTCCACGAACACGTTCTAGACTTCTTTATAAGAAAGTTGGGATTGACAGAACATGCTTCCAATTAGCATACATTTTCATGGATGGAAGAAGTGTCCAGAGTACGTGAATGTCAGCCCGAGAATCATTTCTAAGCAGCATTTCCAACAACAACAAGACTGTGTCAATTAATTCAAAATTTACACAAATAAATTCAAAACAAAAAAAATGTAGTTATCAAAAAGTTAATAATCGTTAATAATTCAACCATTAATTGTTTATTTAATTTCAATAGTGATAGTTAATAGATAGATAGCCGAGGTGGTCGCTTCTTAACAAATCAGCGCCAAAGACCTCAAACCTGATTCAGGCGAAGACGGAGCAGACGCACGGGAAGTGGGCTGCCGTCTCATCCGCTTCTTCGCAAGCTGGCTAGAGTACACTGCTTGCGATGCTTACCTTTTCCGTGTGCTTCACTCACAGAAAGTGGCCCGTCATCAGTCCAACCAGCTGTCTGTGGTCCCATCTGCTCAAGCCAGGAGAATTTGCGACAGTCTGTCGGATATGACAGGTATCATCAGTTTAGTCCATCTGCAGCCTCTCTCAGCCTGCCAAGCTCGCTTGTGGGTTTTAGTTACCCATTTGCTAACCGTGTCTTTGATGGCTGCAGAAGGGAGTGGAGGAACGGGCTCCGGGCTAATGAAGTTGGCCTCAGAGCCCATCATAGCTAAGGAGTCAGAGGTCTCGTTAATCACGATACCCACGTGTCCCGAGACTTATGTTATGTCTGCCGATATAGTTTAGTCTGGATTTGCAGTACTCGACTACCACTGATGGGGTTGGGGGCTGTCTAAGCTGTCGCTGCATACATATAATGCATGCCTTCGAAGAACAAAGTGCGGTTTTGCCCTGCTGAATTCCACGTAAAGCCCAGAGCCGGAGCCATCCGTGAAAATGCGAAAATAGTGATAGTAATATTTAGTATCCAAGTTTTCCTACCTTTTGTAACTAAGTTTGGAGAGAAATCTATTAATGGTATAACCTCAAAGTGTCTATACAAAATAAACATATCATTTTAACCAGCTTTTACCCCCTGCACTCGTGTTTTTCATGTGCGGAATCGCGCTTATTTCCTATTTTTGACTTTTGACCAAGTATCGAAAATATTGAATACTATTTAAATCGGTACCGAGTATCAACTCAGCCCAGGAACAACTGCCTCGTGTTGAGAACTGTAGAAAAGCGATCTAACACCATCCAATGGACATTCCATAGAAAAGTAGATTTATAAAACATCGCAACAATTCCTTCATCTACCAACCAGTCGATTTTCCTGCAGACACACAGTGAACTCATTTACTCTCAGCTGTGCCACACCTGATGGGCGGT
The DNA here is from genome assembly GCF_027943255.1 of Anastrepha obliqua. Taxonomy (NCBI): domain Eukaryota; kingdom Metazoa; phylum Arthropoda; class Insecta; order Diptera; family Tephritidae; genus Anastrepha; species Anastrepha obliqua. The sequence continues at coordinate 25,329,207 of NC_072894.1, read as the reverse complement.
AACGCCGACGCCGACATCGACGGAATGAATGAATGAAGAGGTCTGGCGAAGTGCCGCATTGAAAGAGTGATGCAGGCAACTACTGCATTTTCCAATCACATTGCTGCGATTGCCGCTATTTACTGCGGCCACATTTGCTTCGAGCGCAGTGCGTGGTGCAAATTTAAAGCAATTTCGGCAACAAACTGACATCTTAACAGGGAAAATGCAATTCAATCCAACGAATTTTATGCAATTCACACTAATATATTCTACGAATAACAGTTAAATTTGATCGGCTGTAAAAGATTTTAAATGTGCGCATACACATTTACATATGTTAATGGATGTACGTATGTATGCATGAACGTGCGCGTGATTTTTTTACATGTATAGGGTTATTCAGTAGGTGCACTTCAACTTTTTTCCGATGGGGAGGGCGAACGACGCAATATTTTTTATTTTTCGCTTGTCATTTGTAAACTTCATTAGTATACATTTCATCATGGAACGCTACACACTTGAGCAACGATTGCAAATCGTGCAAATTTTTATGAAAATAGTCGTTCTGTTGCTGCTACTTTAAGAGCATTACGGCCATTTTACGGTCCATTTAACAAGCCGTCCCGTTTTGGGGTTATGTGAAATCATTGGTCTACAGTAACAAGCCGGCGACGATTTGTGAGCTCAGAGCCAATTGCTGGAATTTCGGCCGATTTATGCAAAAGAGTGGTCGAAAATTGGTTTCAACGATTGGACTTCGTAAAACGTGCACGCGGTGGTCATGCAAAAGAAATCGAATTTCATACTTAAATGTATATGTTCAAACTCGATAATAAAAAAAAAATTAGTTAAAAAAGTCAAACCGTTTGTGTTTTATTCAAAAAAGTTGAAGTTGAAGTTGAAGCGCTCTTACTGAAAAACCCTTTACTTACGTCTGTGTACATATTCCGCAACGTGTTTTGACTGCTTTACTGTTTTGGCAATTGATTTTCATTAGAGAAAAAATGTGTCTAATTTTAATGCATTCCTCTAAAGTTTTGTTCTTTATTGAACGATTCTATTACCGCTAACGAGCATGTTTTAATTGTATTCACAAAATGACAGGTGTGTACCTACTAAGTAATACGAGCCTACAATGGCATATCCTCAAGCGAAAATCGAAGCAGATTACAAAATGCAAATGACTTGTTACGCATTATTTAAATGTACATAAACCGGATCTGTTTAATTAATTTTAAATTGCTACTGAAAGAAAATAAAAAATTAATAGACTAAGGTGCTTTCTTGCAAAATGATTTTTACACTGTCTATAACATTGTATAACACTAAACGAAAACAGCTTAAGAATGCCTTCAAAATTAGCACGCGATATAGCTTCATCCGCCTGCGCGACAACCTCCAGATTCATGTGGCTTTTATTTTACGGAGGTTTAAGGGGGTAGTATGGTATTTTTTTTTTTCATTTTTTGTTTTTTTTTTTTTTAAATTATTCTATAACATCTTAAGATTATTGTGTGAAAGTTTGAAGTGCATTAGAGTAAAATTGACAAAGACACAAAGGATTAAGTATCTACCTCTCCAACCGGATTTCACGCTGCCGAAAATAGCTACCTAATCTTTAAACGCGTTTTTCTCACACTTGCCTTTTTTACGGTCGGTGTCCACTGTAGATTCATATCTACTACCGATTGTTTTCAAATTTGGTTTTTTTGTTTCTTTACTTTATTCACGAGGTAATGACGTCGAGTTTTTTTTTTTTTTTAATTTTGTCATATTTTAAAACAACAAAGTTTTCAAGTTTTTTTTATGAAAAATCGGTGTTTTGACTTCAAAGCGCTTTAAAAAATTAAAAAAAAAAAAAAAATTCGACGTTGTTACCTGCGAAACTTTATTAGCTGATGAAATCAATTTGGTTTTTTGATTTTAGTTGATCCAGTAATGAGTTCTGAGGGACATCGCAATAAAACTTTTTTATGAGACGTCCGCGAAGATTCGCTGCCACCAACTCATTTCTTCATAAAAATCAATGAAAATTTCACACAATATTCTTTAAATATGACTTTATAATGAAGTAATTTTAAAATTTTGAATAAATCAACTGTGTCGACAAAAAAAATTTCGGAAAATTTGCTTGTTTTACACCGAATTAACCATACTACCCCCTTAAATCAAAATATAGAAACTTCTCCAATGGTATGTGGAACACGCTCCCACCTCGGCTAAGTTCTCCTCTGGGACCACAAAAGTATTACATCTTGGTAATGCTGCATTTATGTCGGAAAACACAACAGGTACTTGTGTTCAGATTCCTTTCCTGATGGCTTATCAAGGCTATGCGCCGTCGATAGCCTTAATTACTCCCATTGTGTTCATAGGTGGTTCTAAAGTAAAAGAGATTTCGGAGAAGTTGCACTACTGTTATATTAACCCACTACCGTCTTGTCTTCTTTGTGATATTGTAGTGAGTGGTTCACTCTAAAGTCTGTGGCTATGGTTGGTTCGTCCTAATGCTGAAAACAGTCACGGACGTATCATAGTTCCTTACCGCATCCCGTAGAGAACAACTGCGTTCTTTTAGTTACACATTTACACAATACATCGGTTTGTGTGTGTATGTGCTTGGTTGTATCTACACAATGTTGCCATTGATATTTCTGCTTACGCACTTTTTCACACATTCGCGTTATCAGTTACAATTTTTCATTGTTTAATAAACCAAAGCCAAATAGTTCATTTATCTATAATTAACATTATTGAACATTGTTTTTAAGTTATTTAAACAAAAATTAAAATTTTCCCAAGTTTATTTTGTAAATGATCTCGAAATGTACTGTTTGGCAACACTGTGTGGTGAGAGAGCAATTCTGAGAGGAATTTTCAAAAATCCAGCGATAAAATCTACGATACCACGATACGGAAGGGAAGTAATTTTTCATTTTCATGGCGTTCTCATTCGTTTGATCGTAACAGCTGACAGGGGACTGCGTTTACGTCGGTGACTGTTTTCAGCAAAAGCCGTCCGCTTTCACAGCTTCACCTTGCGTTTCCAATCATTATGACAGAGTCGCGTAATGATTTTATGTTAGCATCAAACGTTTGGGCTGCCTCGAATTTACTGCTGCGGGATGGTTTATGACCTGGGGCTTGTTTGAGAATAGCTCATATCTCTCTGAAGCGATCGCAATGAAAAATCACATGTTCTGCGCTTTCGTCAATATTCGGGCAGTTTGGACTGAAAGGGTACCAACTGCCAGCTAAAGTACCAACTTAGTCTAGGTATTCCCGAAAACAGATATGTCCGCTGAACAAATGCGAACAGTAAAAGTCGGTATTTTCCTGCTTTCTTCCTAACTTCTCGTCAGCACGCGGTATGAGTTTTTAGGTCCAACGCCCCTTTTGTGGCTGCCACCGGCCAACTGTCGGCAATCGCTCAGTTGTTTTTTATTCTGGTGTGGTTGCACATTATAGGGCCAGTTCATTTCGTCTGCCAAGATATACAGAGGGAGCTTGCCAGCTATTACACTGATATCATGGTAGTACGCGCAAGCTACACGCAACTTTGTGTGGCTTAACCTATAGAGTGGTTACGAAGATACTGCAGGTATTACATTGACCACGGATTTTAGGCCACACGCAGCTCAAGCAAATAGTATATGCACTACTTCCAATGCTTCGAGTATTCCCTATAGAAGGGTTTTGTGATGCAGATTGTGAGTTCCCCACCATTACCACAGCAGAAGCCTACTTTGTTGCTAAGCATTTTAAAGACAGAAAGACTGGAGCCTGAGCCATGCTGTACCGAGTTATTGAACTAGTTGTGAGCGCAAATACCGAAGCGCTTGTTCACACATTTAACGGATGCCTTGCAGATGATATGTTCATCTATACATGGAAGCAGCAGGGTCTCGTTTGCGCCAGGCTTATAACAGTAGTCGGTAAAGTGGAGGCCCATCAGAGACGCAATTTGGACTTATGGTCAAGGGTGAACGCGGCCTAAGTAAAGAAGAGGATGACCGAATATGCCAGCAGTGTATATAAACAGAAACGGGGTTCCAAGAATAAGGTAAAAAGTACCTCGATGTAAAAAAATTATTTCACACTGTAAGCTTAATGCATATCATTAACGCGCTTCGTGAATAAGAAATTCCAGGATATCTCCGAAGATTTATATTACTCATACTAGCGGACCCGACAGACTTCGTTCTGTCAAATAGATTTTGAATGTGGCAGTTTATATTTCGACCTTAAGACGTTTTTACTCTGCTGACCCTCACACACCGCCCTATCATCATGGTGACGGTTCTGTTCAGGAGAATTAAAGAAAAGGGTTAGCTCGGGTGACCTAAGTATCTTTGCTTCCACGAACTTTGGCTAACCTTTTGGGGCCCACTAAAAACCCCGACTGGGATGTTTGCCAGAGGGCTTCAAACTAAGAGGGGAACTTAAGGTTCAAACCTAATTGAAAAAGAATCTAAAGGGATAGTGGGAACCTAAAGAAGACAAATATTTATAAAGAGTTTTTATTTATTATTTGTGAATGAAATCATTCCTAAACTCGTTCTGAAACTAAAGCAAAAGAAAGAATATTGCGAGGCCAATCAAATCTATAGTTCTTACATTTTTTGACTTTTGAATTTGGTCAGGTTCACGATATTATCACTTTTATGTGAACGCATTAGATCCTCCAACGCGAACACGCACACACACGAGCGCGCAATATATGTATGGGAAAAAGAAAAGGGGTGTCCCGGAAATTATTTGGTTCATGCGTTGTTGAGTTATGCGCTTACCAACACATTTTGCGATTCATTTTTATATTATAGATTTAGCTATTTGTCAAACATGAATGTTCTTATATGACACATATAACGGCATGGAGAGAATTATTCTGCATATATCAAGGCTCTAGAGACAATAGTGACACCCTGGATTGATAGTTTTCGCGGTTACAGTCCATACAACTTTCAGCAAGACTCTGTTCCTTCACACAAGGCGATGTCGGCATAAGATTGGATGGCTGACTATATGCATGTTTGCGATATTTTATCCGCTGGACTATACCCATGTTTGTGAAAATCTCAAGCAGCTCATCGTTCGACTGCTCCATATTCATTGTCGCCAACGAATATTTCTCTCCAACACTCAAAGTGGCGTGGCATCAGGTGTTGTTATCTTCCATGATTCTGCGCGATACAATAGAACGAGCGTGAAGACAGATTTAAAAAGTTTGATGTTTATTTGTTGAGAGAGAATTTTACGACTCAATTCTCTAATTTACTTGTTGGCAAAAGAGGCTCTACGTTGCATTAGAAGGCTGGCATTTATATCGTTGTTAATACTGGTTCCTAAGTAACCGAGTTTCTTACCACTTCAAAAGCATAACTGACGTGAGTGCTGATACACTTGTGCACTGACTGTTTGCTTGATGGCAGGAGGTACTTAGTTTTGTCCTCTTTCACCCCCAGACTCACTCGCTATGCTTCTTTATCCAGATTGGAAAGGTAGAACTCGGCAGACGCCAGTAACTGCATGTTCTTGTAAAAGATTGTACTTGTTTTGTCCAACATCAGGTTAAAGAAATCGGTAGAGAGTTGCCTTCTCTGGAACCTCTTTTGATATCAAACGGCTCGGAACGACACTTCCCAATTCAGACGGAACGGTGGTATCTGAACAGAATTTTGCACAGCTATATTAATTTTGTAGATTTGCCTAGTTCAGACATCGCGGCATATATATTATACTTATATAAATATGCATATGTAATGGGCGCTTAGATCTTTTTTGGGTGTTTGGTGGAGCGCCGACCAAACGTGCGTGCTAAGCCGACTCCGAACAGCAGATGGATTTTTATCAGGACCTCTCTTTCATATCAAAAATACACTACGAAGTTGACTATTGTCTACCGAGGGTCGCTCGCTATTTAAAAAACGTTTTCTATCATTTGATGTTTGATGCCCGCAGATTTAGAGCGTAGTGGAATCAAAGCGATCGCTGTTAGCTTGTGTACCTTATACTAAATGCTAACTAAGTAATTACTAACTCCACCTTCTTTTTAATTACAGCCACAAGGTAATCGAGTCAAAAGTTGCGTGTGGCAAAATTTTCCAGCATAATTTCCAGGCATACCAACTTAGTTAAATTGCGATAGTATTTGGCTTAGCAACATTTTATAGTTACATACGCCTGCGAATGTACTTTTGGTATACATACATACATCTACGAAAGTATTGGACTCGATTCAAATTTATGGTATACGACATAATAAAAAAATTAGACTGCATATTTACGCAAAAAGTTACGATTTTTGAAATAACCAAAACGGGCGGTGCTTAAATAAGTGCCCTGGGCCAGTACACGCAGTAATCACAACCACAGGCTATGCGAACATGCACACACACATACATACGAGTATATGAGCAAATAAAACACATTTAAGTGATTCGGGTATGTTCAAACATGAGAGAACGCATAAACATAACAGATGAAAGATTGTGGTTAATTGCAGCGTGCGGACACTTCTACTGGTACACTAAAAACAATGATGGTGGTTGCTAGCCATGTACCTTTGCTCCCACACATATGAAGTGCTGATCAACTAAAATGGTATTAAAAGCATGCACGTAATTGATAAAAGTTCCTTTAGAAAAATAAGAAAGTGCTAAGCAATTTTAACCTCATTGAATTTGTTTATGGTTTTCTCTTTTTTTTATGTTTTTTTTTGTTAGTTTTTTGTTTTTCAAACACCTTTTATTTATAAAGTTTTTAACCCGGGGTTTTTCGCTAGGCAAATACAAACACAAACGGTTGCAACCGGGTAAAAATTACCACATAATAAAGGATGGTTAAGTTTCCAGGGTCGGTATTGATTTTGAATAAAATACAAGTTTTTTAGGAAATTATTATCATTTCTCTTTATTATGATAATATTGGTATGACTCAATTACGCATGAAGCAAAATATCGGCCAAACGGCCGCCGTGGCCTCTTCGGCACACCTCCTTCCGATGATCCAAATTTTCGATGACGCTGAGGTATAATTAAGGTTCTATGCCGTTAATGTGCCGAATTATCTCATCCTTTAGCTCTTGAATTGTTGCTGGCTTATCGGCGTACACCTTTTCTTTCCAATAACCCCAAAGAAAAAAGTCCAACGGTGTCGTTGACGTTTAGGTGTGGTTCACATTCAACATCGGCCCTTGAAATTTAACCACCCTTTATAAGAAAACGCGTATGGTTATTTTTTGGAATTTTTTATTGATTCTTTCCACTTTTTAAAGAGGCAGCTTAAATATAAAAACTCATAAATTGAGCTATGCTTAACTGATCGCCATGGCTAATATGAAAATCGACAGGGTCAAAATTAACACTCAATTCATGCCAGACACACTTTTCCCGAATATAGTTTGCGGACAGTGTGCCGGTTTTTTTTTCACACCGGTCGTTGGGCACACCAAGAAAAGCCAAGTTCTTCTCCAGCTGATCTTTCCAGCGCAGGGGAGGCACTCCTCTTTCTCTGCTACCACCAGCTGGTACCGCCTCGAATATTTTCATAACGGGAGCGTTTATATCCATTCGGACGACATGAACCATCCAACGAAGCTGCTGGATTTTTATACGCTCATACCGCTCATTTTTCTATCGCTTCTGATGCCCGCCGACACCAACGTGCAAAGACCAATAATCTTCGGCAGAATCTTTCTTTCAAACAATCCAAGGGACGCCTCATAGACTATCAACGTCGTCCATAGTTCCTTAAAAAAATGGAAAGCAATTAAAGCAAAATTCTAAAGAAAAAATATAATTACTTAAAATATTAAAAAAAAACAAATTACGATCATATATTAGAAAAAACATTTAAGTATCAGATATTAGAAAATCAAAAGGCAGTAATAAAAACTGATAAGCCTTTCAAGAGAGCATATCTCGAAGCTAGCCTTAACCGGTCATTGGCTATTTGACAGACATTCCTTGAGATTAGACTTCTCTCCGATGAATATTGTAGGTAAGTATTTTTTCGATTATCTTACGGAACTGTTTGGCGTGGGGATGGGACCAATCCTGCGCTTCATAAGAGCCACAAAATGGTTTCACAAAGGAACATAAATAAGGTCTACGTGAGTTGGTCGTAGAGGTCGACCGACTACCACCGTAACCTAACCTAATCTAAGAGTAAGAGGTGAGAAAACATCTCACGTTGCATGCAGCTTATATTTACCCACCACATGTCCTATTAAACCTTTTCAGTTTGTAACAAAATAATTTTGTGCATGAACCCATTTCAATGTTCTCGCTTAATCATGCGGGCGCGCTCAGTCAGTCTTCACTCTGAATATTAATACGTTAACCTTGTATGTATCTTTTAGCATAGCCTTGAGGCACAAACAGTTGGTTTTTTGTGAGAACCTTTTTCATTGCAGAAATTCGCAAGGAGGTTTGACATTGCCTTAGAAAAAAAGGCCATTAGTGTTTAATGCCCACCTGGGATTTCGAACTCGGGGCCAACCTAGTAGTCACGCACAAGAACATTCACCCACTGCGGCCGCCAATATATGTTCATAAATGCAAAATACATTAAAGCATATTTTTCATGCTAAGAAAAAGTCACTGCCTATTTGCGAAATTCTTCTCACAATCTAATCGACCCGCCAAAATATCATTAATTAAACTTGCCCAATATTTTCAGTCCTGGCACGCTATTAATTACCAGCTTTTTCTAAATCAACTATGCGTTACTTATATGTAAATATGTATGTGCACTGTGCACCGGCAAGTTATTTCGTGCAGTGTATGACAAGTAATCAATGTGATTCGAAATTTATCCGAAACCATTCATAACCCATAAAATTCTTCGCCACCACATCCCGCGGTTTAAACGCCATTGATAGCCTCAAACATTAAGCGGAATATCCGTCAAAGTGCCTGTGTGCGACCACATCAACGCCAACTATTTGACCGGCCAATCAAGCTGTAACTTGTCAAGCGAAAATATTAACACGAAGTTGCAGTTTTGCACAACAACAATAGCAGTAATATTTGAGGGAGCAGCAGCAAATTGCTACCTTCACATTTTAATTATAGTTTGCAACGTTTCAAGCGGTCGAAAGAACTGTTCGCAGATAACAAAAGCCCCTACAAGAAAAACTGTAACTATTTAATTGCAATTATTTCTGTTTCTTTAATTTAAGCTATTTACGAGTATTGGCCGAAAATTATAATGCATAGAATGCTTTTGACTTGATACTTTTTATGAGGTTTATTACATATTTATTTTGTCATAATAACTACCATCAGCTCTGCTTTGATTTTATGGAAAAATTTCAGAAGAAATCTCATACAAATAACAGGGTACAATGAAATCCAGCCCTTCTCAAAACAACCAAATGCCACCACTGCCCTATGGTAAAGATGGCTAAGAAATAATTTGTATACTTTTCTGGCCAGACTTTCTCAGATATTTCTATTATAGCTAACGACTTGAGCTTCCAGGTAGCTTTCTAAAATTTAATTTTGTGCCGCTTTAAAAAGGATTTTCGAACAGGACGAAAAAAGATGTCCCACGTAGGATTAAAGGTTGTCAAAGTTAATTGTATCCATCTTAGATGAAGCAGCAATTGTATGTGGCTTACCTTTTATATTTTGCGCCCAATAACGAAAACACAGTAAATAATGATGAAAATCGCTTTACTGTTTTTCAAACTATTCTTCCTTGAAGTCAAAACACTTTTGCATGCACTTGAACCACTTTTGTCGACACGCATTTATTTTTGATGTTCGAGAAGAAAAGTAAATAATTAGGTGCCAAATAATGGCTGTAAAATAGATGACCCATTAATTCGATCTTTCGAGTACTAAAAACTCTGGTACGAGTCGAAACTAGAGAGCTCGCATTGGCTTGGTGAAGGATGATTCGTCTTAAGTGGTTAGTTTTTCTGAATTCTCCGAAAACTTCTTCCAAACAAATGGTTATGTACCACTCAGTATTGACTGATTTAAATTTCCCTATTAGTACTGTTGCACATGTGCAGATTTTCCGCAAAATATAAGCGACCATTTGCTTTGAGGTGCTACCTTCGCGAACAACTTTTATTGAATTAAGAACATCTGTTTTTTCTGGCTCATATTCAAAATTCATCATAGACGTGCTTTAAATCAGCGCTGCTAAATCTCTTCAACATTTCTGTAACCAATTGGCACAATTGTCAAATTATGCGGTATCCAACAGGAACGAATTTTCCTGAGGACCAATGTTAATGCAATATTGAATCTATGTTGCTCTTACTACTCTCCACGAACGCCTTTATTTCGCGATATGTCACATTTCATGTCACGTTTTCAACTAACGCACAGTGTCAATTGTTTATGGGAAAACAACTATTTTTGGGCGGCCTTCATGAATTCATCCTACAAGGGTCGACGGCCACATTGGAAGTCGTTATACCAACGTTTCAAAGTGTGGTGCTTCAGCGACAAAAGTCAAAGTAAATTAATCAATGCACTCATGTCTCAATAATCCTCGTCGCAAATCACAACATAACATCCCACGAAAATGTTCATCACTTAGTTCCATCTTATGGGCGAGATGACTTTTTCAACTAACTGAAAAAAGAACAAATAAAGCTCGAAAGTCCATATGTTATATGTAAGCTTATGCTAGAAAATACCAAACATTTCGATAGAAATATCAAATTACAGCTCACCAAATGTAGTGTTGCAAAGGCGCAATATACATTTAATATAAAAGTCAAAAGAAGAGTACAAGAGCACCTTTGTAGCAAATTAACCTGCTATCTAATTCCCATACTATTCTTTTTTAACCTCTTCAGGGAAAATGGTAAGAACACATGAAACAGATATATGAGTGAATGAATAAATGAATGAAAAAGAGATTTGCACTCCAACTTCAAGTTTGGTAAATAAAAGATGCCGTAGCTGAATGGGTTGATGCGTGATTTCCATTCGAAAGTGCGTTGGTTCGAAGATTTGGCGTGGTTGAAACAGGAAAATTACAAAAACGTTTTTTCTAATACCGATCGCTCTCGTCTAGCAAACCTCCGAGTGCATCTTCGGGGTCGGCGTTAAACTCTAGGCACCTCCATTTGCGGAACAACATCAAGACGCACACCACAAATAGAAGGAGGAGCTCGACCAAACACATAACAGAAGTGTGTTCTTCTTCTTCAGATCCTTAATTCCTCGTGGGAAATAGGGCATCAACCACACCTGCGCGCCATCTTGTGCGATTTTTGGTAATGTACTTCAATTTGTTCCTTCTCTTTCCTCCAGCTTCCCTTTCAACTGTTCGCCTCCAAGTTTCCCTTGGTCTACCAGGCTTGCGACTAACATTCATGGGAAGGTTCCACTTCAATGCCTTTCGTGCAATGCAAGCATCGTTTGTGTTTTTTATTTATTAATATTATTGTAGTTTTTATGTCCGTTTACTTGAAAACCCTACGTGAAATTCAAACATTTATTGAATAAAAAAAGACTAAGGTTGTGGAAAAACAAGTCTTGGGCTCCCCGCCGAAACAATGCGTCGTCCAATTCCGCATTGTCTGTTGAACGATTTGTGACCATGCTCCACCTTTTTTGCCCAATCTTGAGCCGTCTTAAACGATAAAAGAGAAAGCAACACTCGTACTGAAAGAGATAAAAGAAGAAGAGCACCAACACTGTTCCGAACAATAAATGATTTGCATGGATCATGTAATAGTCACACTTCTTATAATTATTTCAATGGAAAGTGAAAGCTGCACGCAGAGTATCAAAATGGAAAAAATTAAGTTGATGATATTACATACTGGCGGCCGACGTAGCCGAATGTGTTGGAGCGTGACTACCATTCGGATGTGCGTAGCTTAAAATTTCCGTGCATGAAACACTAAAATTATATAGAAAGGTTTTTATAATAAGTCGTTCCTCGTCGTAAACAGTCGTTCCTCCGAGCGAATATCTGCCATGAAAAAGCTTGACATACAAAATATTTGCCGTTCGGAGTCGGCTTTAAACTGTAGATCCCTCTATTTGTGGAACAACATCAAGACGCACGCCAGAAATAGGAGGAGGAGCCCAGCCAACTACCAAAACAGGTGTAAGAGCCAATTACTTACTTTTATTTTTTATATTAAATACTGGATATATTTAGTAAAGGGTTTTCCAATAAGAGGTGTTATTTTGATATTCAAAGAAAAATGTTATTTTTTAATATAAATGATCGAATGTTTATTTCATTATAAAGAGGAAGGTATGCCGTTAATAGTGGAAAATAACATCAGGCAAATGACCACCACGACCACGTTTACAGAACAATATCCTTTTCATTAAATTTTCCATAACTGAGTGTGGCTGCCCTATGTCTTCGATAGCCTCACGAATTCCATATTTGAGGTATTGAATTGACCTTGGGCTGTTGGCGTAGACCACGTGATTCCCAAACTAATTAACCTAAAAACAGAACCGGTTTTGATACTATTTTGAATATAAAGCTGCAAAATTCAACGGGTGCTTATATAAAAAAGTCATGATTTCAAATTTATGAAAAATGCACCTGTTATAGGGACGCTAAAAAACATGCTTGTATGTATGCCTGTAGATACTCAAGTGCTGAAGTGCTAAATACTACTAAATTGGCCTCTGGTCGCATTTGTTGAGCGAAAAAAAAACAGATTCGTATGAATGTTATGGCCTCTGGCTATAAACGTGCGTAAACGAAACAGTGACAGCAAAATTACAACTACAACTACAAGCATCAACCAAAAATACAGTAGCTCAAAATGCAAAAGTATTGTATGACTGCAACGCTTTTGTTATTAAATAGCAATTTTTATGTTCTGCCTGCTTGTTGGTCATGTGCTAAACCGCCACTGAACGGCTGAAGTTGCGTCTCGCCGAGCCCACTGGTTCTTTCGCCACATTTACAATGTTGGCAATGTATGAATTATTACTCCATTTGGCCATTATGTGGCAATGGGTGCATGTACATATATATGTAAGTGTATTAAGAGCGCATAGTGTTGTGCCTGGGAAACTACCATACACACCACATGTGCCTACGGCTGGGGCACGTTGCAGCAGTTGAAGCAGTTGCAACAAAGCTACAATATAAATCGATTGTAGTCAATGAAAAATTGTTGCATTGCATTGCATTTTCAGCATTTATTCACCCGAAACTATTTATTTATAGCACATGAAGTTATGCGCAAGATTTTTTTTCTTCTAATGCGGCACAACAAAACTCGAAATCATAACAATTAAAATTAGCAGCTTTTATAACTGAGACAATGCGAATGCTTCAAAGACAATCTAAACACTACTTTGAATAAACATACAAAGAAACATATGTACTGATATGTATGTTATGTATGTTACTGATAAAAGATTTCATAATGCCTTTGTGGTGTATGTAAATGCTTATGCTTTTGGCTGTAAAAGTATCACCGCTGCCCGTGGGCTATACTACATTCAAATGCGCCAGTAACTGCGTACTCGTAGCGTTGATCTCTCGCAAAACTTCTTCTTGCTTCTAGTAGCTCTTGTGGCGACACAGGTAAACTGTAATCAAATGTGCTTTAATTTTCTTTAGAGATGCCGCTAAATGAGCTAATTGCTCAAATATTGTGTAAATGAGTCAAATTGATTCACTGATTCCACAAGGAGCGCATCTAGGTCCACTTTTTTTTATTTATTTATTAATGACCCGCCGGAACAATTTTGCAGAATGCCTTACGTATGCAAATGATGTGAACCTATTCTTTGAGATTCGTAAAACCACTAATTGCATTGATCTTCAATCTGATTTGAATTATGTCATTGATTGATGTTTCTCATATAATTTACACTAGAATGTTAGTACGAGGGGAGTTCAATAAGTACCCGTGTTATAAATGAAGACACATTTTTTCAACAAATTATCTTTTTATTTTTCAACATAATCCCCTTTTAGAAAGATGCACTTCTCCAACGCTCCGACTATTTTTTATCCCCTCCCAAAAATAGGATTTGTCGAACTCTCCAAAATACGCATCTGTTTCGGCTATGACTCTCTCGTTTGAACTAAATTTTTTTTACGCGAGCCATTTCCTTCATGCAGTTTGGCTTCGACAACTCCGGGTGAATGTGGTGGTGCGTTATCGTGGTGAAACAACACATTCTTTTTCGCCAAATGCGGCCGTGTCTACTTCAACTTTTTTCCACTTTTTGGGAAAGCGGAACAATAACTAACTGTAGTATTGTCCAGTGACCGTTCATCCCTCTTCTAAAAAATCCATGAGAATGGCACAGTTCGCATCCCAAAAAATCTTTGCACTGGCCTTTCCGGCCGATGGGACTATCTTTGTCTTCTTTAGATCAGATTCACCAGGGCAAATCCATTGCTTGGATTGTGGCTTAGTTTCTGGTGTGTAATGGTAAATCCAGGTTTCATCAGCGGTGACAACTCCACGCAAAAATTCCTTCGGATCTCTCATAAATTGCTCCAAGCAAGTTGTGCCGCAATAAAACTATTCTAAGCTAACATTTACTAGGCACATTGACTATTTTTGTGCCGAAAGCCTTCACGATTATCCATTTCATATGTATGAATATTTTCGACAGTTTATCCATTAACTCTCAAAGCGTTGTGTCTATGCTTATTGCGTAGACACTTGGACTACGGTTGTATAATCTGGAATCCGTATAATCAACCAAACACTATTAATTTTGAAAAAGTTTAAAGAATTTTTACAAAAATTGCTTTGCGTACTTTTTCAGGGCCGAATGGTCTCCCAACCTATATTAGCAGGCGAGCAACGATGTCTTTGTTCATATACACAAAAATAATGCAGCCTGTGCAGCGCGATGACCGCTTTGCCGCTAAACATTCTAAAATATCATTTAGTACAACAAAAACTATTTCATTCACAAACGCAAGCGCATATTTTTCAAAGCAAGGCTCGTTCATTCACAAAACGATCCCACCACTTCTTCTAGCACCCGCTTGAGCCATCCATAAGCTTATTTTTCTTTCACGACATAAAAATCGGGCTAGGCGACTTCAGGTATATATAATATATACAGGGTGCGCCATATAACTTTTCGGAATTAAAAATGCTATAAAAAAGAAACTACTCAATATTTTTCCAAACTGTTTTTTTTTTATTTTGAAGTACAATTCTTCCGGTAAATGATGGAACACAACTTTATTCATATGGCTGCCTTGGCTAGCCATGCAGCATCCCATACGATCGGTCCAATTTTTCAACACATTTTCGATTTCATGCGGCTGTATTTCAGCTATGACATCGCGTATGTTGGTCTTCAGTGCGTCAATTGTTGCTGGTTTGTTGGCATAACACTGGTCTTTGACGGCACCCCAAAGATAATAATCCAACGGCGTCAAATCGCAGCTCCGAGGCGGCCAAACGATATCAGAATTTCGGCTGATAATGCGATTTTCGAAGACAGTGCGCAAAAGATTGATCGTAGCATTCGCTGTGTGGCAAGTAGCGCCATCTTGTTGGAACCAAATGCCACCAATATCCTCCTCTTCAATTTCTCGGAACAAAAATTCTTTCAACATGGCCCAGTAAGGCTCTCCATTGACGGTTACGGCCACTCCTCGCTCATTTTCGAAGAAAAATGGACCAATGATGCTTCTCGACCAAAATCCGCACGAAACAGTGACTCGTTGTGAATGCATCGGCTTTTCTGCGAGTGCGTGTGGGTTTTCTGAGCCCCAAATGCGGCAATTTTGCTTGTTAACATACCCGCCGAGATGGAAATGAGCTTCATCCGAAAGGATGATTTTTCGGTAAAAGTCTTCATCTTCTTCAAGTAAACATTCGTACACATTCTGCAACATTACCATGATTTTCGAAGTAATGTCGCAATATTTCCCAGCGTTCTTTGAGCGTATACACAACCATTTTCGTTCAGCGGAAGAATAAAACTAATTTTCTGTCAAATCAGACGACAGCTAAGTGTTACCATTCTTCAAATAATACCTAGTTCAAATCCGTAACGATAGATGGCGGGCCCTGTATATATATATATAATTGGCGCGTACACTTCTGTTATGTGTTTGGCCGAGCTCCTCCTCCTATTTGTGGTGTGCGTCTTGACGTTGTTTCACAAATGGAGGGACCTACAGTTTCAAGCCGACTCCGAACGGTAGATATTTTTATGAGGAGCTCTTTCATGGCAGAAATGCAGGCGACTTCAGATAGTCTGGTCAAATACTCATTTTTTATAGATATTTTTAAGGAATTTTTTTTAAGAAAATAAAATGCGATCGTTTTGATTTCATATACTACCTTCAATGCTAAGATGAGAAAAGAAAAGATTTTTCGTCCTACATTCGGAAAATTCAGCCTACACAGCGAAATAACCACTAACGGACTGAGGTAAGCGTAAACGGTTAACGCTCCAATCAAGAAGAAGAAAAAAAAAATATTCGTTGTTATTAAAACGCGATACGGACCACTTTGGAAACCATAAAACCACTTTGGAAACCACTTTGAAACTTATTGTCACCATAAAATCTAACGGAAGACATTAACGATGTTTTACTGCACTTAATATTAACTTTCGCCTTCGACACCCTGCATATATCATATCATATTGGAATTATTATATGGTAGATAGATTTTAGATCAGTTCATTCAATATTCATTTTAATACCACAGCTACCAAAGCTTTATAAGCCAAGCAATTTTAAAACAATACGCTTTTTAAATTAACTACAAAACTATTCATCGCAATCTTCAAGAATATTAGACAGCTTTAAAGATCCTCCTAAAAGTATGTAAACATAAACTAGCTTTTGCACATGCGCAGTGTATCATTATTTATATATGTACGTATCCATGAACAAATGTAGGTACATACTTACAGGCAGTGCCGACATTGAGGACGTGCTTTGGGTCATTTATTGCGATTAATATACGAAATGTACTTGAAACTGTAGTTGTTACTTAATTTGTGATTCACAGCTGCAATGCGTATGTACATGTATTTTTTGTGCATCGACGTATATTTACGTACATCCACATATGAGAGTACAGTGTCGCTTAAACTTAATCTAATAGCAATAATTTACAAATATAACTATGTAGTTCCGAACCAAACTTTATATACCCACGCACATTTTGGTAAAATTTTATTTGGGGTGGTTGTTTATTTTAGGAATCAAACAAACTCAGAGAAATGGAGACTTAAAGCTTGGTTTTGTCTGATCTCAGTAATATTTATGTCGAATCTATACACGTAACTGAGGTGGGGAGCTTCAACTGTGCCAAGTTTGGGTGGTTTATTAAGTCGTTATCGACATACCGGCATTTATCTAACATTGAGCGCTGCCCATTTTCCAAAATTTCACTTGATCTCTTTATTTGTAAAATAACATCTAAGCCCACTGCAGAAATTGGAAGAGAAACTCGGCCAAACACCCATAAAAGATGTACACACCATCCCGCTCGGCTACGGCGGCCACCAGTACATACCTCTTGAAAAAGTTCCCGAAATATATTCAGAAAATTGAAAATAAAAGTTTATTTCTCAAAAAGTAAAATTATCGTCTTCAAAATACTCGCCATCAGCTGCAACGCACTCTCTCAAAACTTTTATGGAATTCTATTTTCAGTGAAGCCATCAGATTCGTCTTAGATTTTTCCATTACTTCCTTTTGGCTGTTAAAACACGTTCTGCGTAAGGGTTTTTGACTCGATCATACAGAAGAAAAGCACAGGGAGCCAAATCAGGAGAACTCGTTGAATGTTGGATGGTATATGTACACTTCATTCTTGGTAAAAAATTTGAGGATAATGATGGCACTAGGAGACGGCGCCTTATCTTGGACCAAAATACATGAGTAAAATTCCCACAAATCATTTATTTCTGGCAAATATTCATGGTGTACAATACGATTATAATCCACAAAACCGTGAGCTTTACTTTATGATTTTTATTGCAAACGACGTGGTTTTTTGGTCTTGGTTCATTCGGAGCTTTCCACTCACCCGCCTGATGTCTGGATTGTGTGTCGTACTCATAAACCCATGCCTCGTCTTCAGTAATGATGCGTTTGATTGATGGATAGATGTTGGGCCGGATTCAATCTTAGAAATCATTTGGCGGGCCCTTTTTTCTATGATATTCCTGTCCTTTGGGGTCAACTTTGCACCAAGACGGCGAAAACCTTAATCATTCACTACAATGTCCTGAGTTGATCCTTAAGCAATGTTCAAGTCCTCTGCCATCTCTCTAAATAGTTAATTTGCGGTTATTCATAAACTTTAATTTCACTTTATTGATCTTTTTTTTATCAGTTTTCGATGTCGACGGCCTGCTACTACGTCCACCAATCTCGATGAATTCACGATCCCTTCTGAAGCGTTCATGTCACATGTGAACGACTGCTTTCTTTATACATAGAATATCAATACCAAAACAGTTTCACAACATTTCTAAGGTTAGCGTACAGATGAATCTCTTTTTAACGCAAAATTTAATACAAACTCGTTGTTGCAAATTGAAATACATTTTAAAAAATTGAAAACGCGTTCGGAGGTAGATTTACTCAAGGTAGCGTAACTTTTTCAAATGTGCCAAAATGTGTACAAAAATGCCAAGCAATGGCGATAATTTTGATAGGAATGTTAACCACAGATGTGGCAACCTACAAGAAAAAAACAAAACCGAGAATCATACCATTTGAAGTAGAGTGCCACATTTGTTTGTGTGTATACCAGCTAATCTAAATCTGATATTGTGATTTTTGATATTTATGTATGTATTTGAAACTCGACAGTGGCACGTCCACTCAGGGCCGTAGAGAGCATATCCGGGCCCCGGGGGAAAATTGCAAATGCGGGCCCTTTCCAATTATGTATAATTCATATAATTCGAATTACTCTCGAGTCCGGGCCCCTCTGAGAACTCCGGGCCCGGGGTAAAAAGTCCCCGATCCCCCTCTCGACGGGCCTGCGTCCACTTTCCCAGGTATTATAATATTTTGCTTTCATCTAACAATCATCTTGATATGATATACATACGGACGTATATATTAGTAGGTAACTAACCGATTCCATTACCTATTAGTACAAACTATTAAGTACAAACAACAAGGTTAAATTTTCTTGCACAATGTAAAGACTTGAATAACAGAATCAACGTAGAAAGCGCAGATATTTCTTAGGCGTGCTCTGGCTTTAGTTGAAATAAACTACAAATTTGAACGAAACATACAACGCAAAGTCCATTAAATTTGAATATAATTATGTGTCACGCACTTTCTTCATGTAACGCACGCGCGACATTTTTGTTCTAAATTCTGATTATAAGTTCGAAAATTTGTTGAAAATGTGTACAATTTTTTCACAAATACTGTATGTGAAAATTTTATTTTAATTAAAGACAAAAAACAATTCAAATTAAAATATAAATAAATAATGACGCAGGGTGTATATGCATCGGGTGTTTTTTAGATGCAGTTCTCACGCATCGATATCGATAACTATGGTTTGACATCCGAAAATGGTAAACTGTGTTGACATTTCTGTTCAGTAAGGTTTGGCAAGCCATCATGAATCGTTTAACGCCAGAACAACGTTTCCAAATTGTAGAAATTTACTTTGAAAAAAATATATATTACATAAATTTGTTCGCGAAGTTCATAGAGCGAAATGTTGAAGAAGACGCCGAAATGTCGCTCCGTCGTCGTTCTCAACTTGTTGGCTTTTGTCCTTCGATTACATGGAAAATTTTACGTAACGATCTTGGCTTACGTGCCTACAGCTTGAATAAGAACTGAAGCCAAATGGCCATATAGTAGTTTGAGTTGTTTTTTTGCTGATTTGCTTCATTTAGATTTATTAAAAAAAGTGGTCAAAAATTGGACTGATCGAATGGATCATGTAACTCGTATGCCGGGAGTCATACTCAAATAATGAATGGCATGAACTGATCTAATTTAAAAGTTAATTCCAAAAATATTCCTGTTTTGTATTATCATTTTAAGTTCTGAAGCTTTTAAATACACATCTAATATAAATCGAAACGTTACTGTTTATTGAACTCATACCAAACAGTGTATGTTCGAAGCTGTCAGTGCTGACACCAACAACATACATACATACATGTGTACACCTACATAAGCAGAAATTTCTATTCACATGCCAATAGGCTTTAACTGCTTACTCTTCTGACCAATGAAGGGTACTGAAAAAACTCAAGGCTGAAATATAATATCACATCTGGGCACAAAAGGTGTTCAAAATAGGATAAATTAAAGCGAAATAGCTTCAAATCAAAAATTGTATCAGATGTGGCTTACACTTAACTGAAGTTACGCTCACCAGTGATGGATAATCGAAGTTTCACTGTATTAACATTACGACGATGCAGAAGCTATTGTGTATGAAAAAAGAAAATAAGCTTGTTATCCTTTTTGAAGCTCACATGCAAAGCAGACAATCAAATCTAAGTACACGAAAGGCCTACTGGAAGATATAAACTTATTAAATGACCAAACACTTATTTTTCAGCAACTTTTATAAAGTCTGCAATTTAATTTATTCCGGTTCGTCATAGAACTGCTTATCACAGCTCAGAAAATATGTAAGAAGGACTGTTATCCGCGTTCCAAATATCTATTTCTTCAGCACAGCAACGGCGGGAGCGGCAGCGACAACTGGGGCAGCAGCATAAGCAGCTGGGAAAGCGGCAGAGTGAGCAATAGAGTGAGCTGAGTAGCTGCTGGCGTATGGCGCAACGTAACCAGCATAGCCGGCGTGGTAAGCAGCGGCCACTGGAGCAGCGTAGGCAGCGGCTAAGGGAGCGGCTACGGGAGCAGCATAAGCGGCAGCTAAGGGCGCAGCGACTGGAGCAGCATAAGCGGCAGCAACTGGAGCGGAGTACGCAAGAGCGGCAGGTGCAGCCAACAGACCGGGCTTAGCAGCACCGAAGGCAACAGCGAAGAGGGCGAGGAAGCAGACAGCGAACTGTTGGAAGAGAGAAGAAATGTTTAGCTAATAAATACTAAACTTTTTTTTATTAAATCTTTCATTAAACTTACCAATTTGAACATTTTGTAGGTTTTGGTTTTTGCTGAAGAGTAGACTTCTTTACAATCGAAGAGGTTTGTGAATTATGATGTCAACTGTCAACAAACCCCCGACTTTTATATGAAATTCGAACAGCGAAGCAGCTAACACATTATTAGCATATAGAGTTGTCCCCAAAATGAGCCTTGAAATAACGAAAATAACGGGCTAGTAATACCAAGTAGAAAATGATGCGTCACGGCGTGCTACTGTTGCTACTGGTATTGATTTTCAAGTCGTTTACGTTTAAATTGTTGGTGTACTTTGGGTAAAGTACTTGCGACAATAAAATTAGCATGAACTAAGGTCACTTGCACACCGGTGGACTGTCGTTTTCTTATGCAGGTGGCCGCTTAAACCCTCGCATTTCATGATTTGCCGTGAATAAATAGTCTAATTGTACACCTTAAAGCACCAAACTAATAAATTGGATGTGTGAATAAGGGGCCATTGGCCACCTAGTCATCGATCGTTATTTCAGCTAATCGCATCAGCAACTTCTAAATTTTTGCTTAGATATTTATCGTTCATGCCCAATTATTCAAATTGTGCTCATACTTAAGAATACAAGAATTTTTAGATATCAAAACGATCAGGACGAAGAGAAAAGTCACTATCGATGTGCATGTGTTTGCAAAAGTTCGCATATCTTTCTTGGGTATTATACATCGTATTCGCATTGGTATTCTTTTTATACCCGGGTATAAAAAGGTATTATAATGGTGTTTACATAATGGATTGTATAAGAAATAAAGAAATCGAGATAGACATAAATATTTATGCGTGTCTACCAGTCGATTTAGCTATGCCAGTCCAGGCACAGGATAACCCGAGCAAAAACTGGTATGTCGAGAATTTTTTAAGAGCTTTTAAACATAAAATGTTAATACAAAACAGAAATATTGTTGGAATGATTTTTTTTTTTATGATATGATTTTTTTTTGTTTATTATGATATCTGGTATCCATTCGATCAGTACAAATTTTGACCACTTTTAGTTCCTTGTACTTATATAGGTATTACATTAAGTCGATTGTTAAGCACGCTATATGGCAAGTTGCGCCGCCTTGTTGGAAACGAAAATTCAGTCCAAGAACTATCTTGGTGAAATGAGGTGCTGTTACTATATATGTCGTCATGAATTTTGTATACAAAATATAAGAAGGGCTTGTCGTCATTTCTGCATGCTCATAATTTTTTTTTGTTTTTTTTTTTGGTTTTTGATGCTACTGAAGTAAATAAATGAGATAAAAATAACCTGTTATCGGTTATTAACAGTTGAGTAGCTATTTTGTTCATCATCAATTAAAAATTTCAGAATATTGTAAAAAACGAGCATTTACAGTACATGGAAAATATATGGTAATAAACAGAATTGAAGGAGGAACTTCTTAAGCAGAGATTTACTTCACGGAAAGGCTAAAAAGTCAACTATCTTTAGCATGTGGAAGTGCCGCGATAAAATCTAGAATGATTGGAAAGTTAGCTATAAATGAAGGATAATACGATTTTCTGCACATCCTCAGGTAAATGAATCACTCTTCATATGGTTTCATCAGAAAAGCGCAAATGATTTTCCAGTTAGTGGTCCAATGAGGAAAATTTTAATGTTGATTTTAATTGCAATTCTGGACAGATTCTGCAGATTCTGTAGCGAATTGGCTTCAGTGAACCAACGTCGTATAAATGATTAAATACCACAAAACTCATAAGACTATTCCATGGGTAACACTTTTAACGCGAACCAATCAGAAGTTTTCTATTGGACGATGCCAGGAAAAACTTCTGAGATCTAAAGCGAAGCATGAAGTGGTGACAAAATTATTATACAATAATTAATCATCCAATTTTGTTTATGAATAACTTTTGAACAGGAAAAACCAAAAAAAAAATTAAATTAAAAATTATTTTAAGCTTGTATTTTCGTATAGTGCAGTTGTTTAGTTTATGTAGATGTGGCAAATATTATTGACGTACGACGCCATTTAAAAACGTTATAAATCTTTCGATAGGGTGTTTAATTTTGTGCCACCTTGTATAAATATACCTGACTAAAATATTTAAACCCCTTTTTATGAGTGTACCGTTCACCCAATCTCAATGAAACATGCACCGATTTGAAGGAAATAACTTGCTTAAGGCAGTAATGTTAACCCCATTATATTGGGGGCTTCTGGCATAAAGACCAAAATGTGAAAACCAATCAGCCAAGGGAACTGAATCTTGCCACGAAAACATAAATTGTAAATACAGTACTTACCCAGTGATATGGAAGTACCGGGAATGTTAAAATAAAACAAAACAGTGTTAAATTTTCGGCAAATTTATTTTATCCCCTTCAAAATATGACCCGTCTGAAGCAACACACATATGCCGACGTTTAACCCAGTCCTCCATGCACCCCTGGTAGGCCGACGAAGGGATGGACTTCAGCTCCTTCAGCTCCTTCGTCTCATTCTCTTTGATCTCCTCTGTCGGCTGAAATCTCCTTCCATGAAGCGGTAACTTCAATTTGGGAAACAAAAAGAAGTCGCACGGGGCCATATCATGTGAATACGGTGCTTGCACGGTGGTATTTACTTGTAGTTTGGTCAAATAATCCAGCACAATTTGTGCTCGATGCGATGGCGCGTTATCATCGTTTCCGGCCGGCCAGGCAGACACTAATGATCCGATGGCGCTAAAAAGTGCCAGATGTCTGACAGTCGTGCTAATGCATCAAGGAAAGTAATACGGTAATTTTGAATTCTTGGGAAATTTTTGTAGACTTTGCAGTTAAGTAAAATAACAATTTTTTGCGTTGGGTTCGGTGCTACATGAGAACTATCCATATCGATAACTATGGTTTGTTGACTGTGTTCAAACTTCTGTTTAGTAAGGTTTGCCAAATCACCATAAATCATTTAACGCCAAAACAGCGCTTCCAAATTGTGGAAATTTACTTTGAAAATTAGAAACTCATGTTACGGTAAATAGCGAGCGCTATCAGCCATGCTGACTGAATTAGTGTTTCCAAAAATTAATCAGCTAAACATAGACGAACTATTCAAGGCTCCATTGACGCGATGCAGCCACATTTATTGGAACAAGTCGTCGAAAATAGGACTGATCGAATGGACTATGTAACTCGTAGCCACTGTGGACATATGCCGGATATCAAATTCAAAAATAAATGCCATGAAATTATCTACCAGATTATAATAAAAAAAATTTATTGCAACAATATTTATATTTTACATTATCATTTTAAGTTCTCAAGTTCTTAAAAAAATTCCCGGTACAATCATTATTTACTATGCTCAAAGCTATTGTAATGTAGATAATTTTGCTGTAAAAATGTGAAAAAACTTGCTGTTGATTATTGTATTGTACTAATAACATTTTCTGCATGGCTCCTGAGACCTTTTCTTTTCTTTGAAAAAAAAGGGCAGTGAGCTTATTAGAAAAAAAAAAACTGTTGTTATTGATACACGTTTTTCCGCCTAATAATCCATCAGTTCTTCAGCCTAAGACCCCTTGGTCGTCTTTGGAGCCTAAAAGAAGTTTATATAAACCAGCTAATGATGAAAATTATTCCACAAGAATCGGCTGCGAACCTTTTAGATATGTGCTGTCAATATTACTAATATTATCAGATTACTTTACAACTAAATTACGAAAATAAACTTAAAACCAAGGTGCTGGCGGATAAAATTCTGATTAAGTGTTCCTTCAGCGACCATAAGAACCGTTTCGCTGGTCTAGTAAAAAATGATTCTGATGGAATAGCTGTTGGCCCGAAAGATAATAAACTTTTAAGCGAACTTGTCGAAATTAATAATATAATATAATAATTTTAAACAAGCATGGCGAATATGCAAGGATTGATGAAAATACCTTGTAACCACAGAAGAATGCTCGGACAAACTGGAGTAGCTGCTTGAAGAAAACTCAGGAGATGCATATTTGGAATAGCCCGAAGTTTCAATAAAAATTGAAGACGTTATGAACTCGTTTAACAAATTTACGCTATATTTTATTTTCACAAAGTTTGTATCATTTTACAAAGAATCATGTAAGGCATATATCCAAACGAAACTCACTGATTTTTTACCTGCGCGCACTTTTCTCCAAGGAACAGTAAGTATATACCAAAATTCTCCGAATGATGAGAGAAGCCGATTCAGATCTGGCCGTCCGCCCATCCTTCCATGCGCACGACAACTCCAGCGGAAATGAATGTACGAGTATTTCAATGAAACTTTGTACATATGCTAATATACTTCTCGCCCGAGGTAGGTTGGAATTGAAAATGAATTAAATCGGTCAAAAACCACGCTAACCTCCCATACAATGGAAAATTTTAAAAAGAAAAAAAAAACGAATATCATCACTGTTATAAAGAAAGCAAAATTATTCGCACTTGGTAAAAGAGTTAAACCAAAAAAATAAATACGACAGAAGTAAAATTTTGGATAGCTCGCAGTGCCACGCTTTCTCTTCTTAATTGGCGCAATATCGCGCTTTTGGCCGAGTTTAACAAAGTGCGCAAATCTTCTTTCTTTTTCCTGCTAACCGGCGCCAGTTGGACACATCAAGTAAAGCCAAGTCCTTCTCCACCTGATCTTTCCATCGCAGAGGAGGTCTTCCTCTTCCTCTGCTACCATCAGCTTGTGCCGCATGGAATAGTTTTAGAGCCGGAGCGTTTGTATCCATTCGGACGGCATGACTCAGCCAACGTAGCCACTGGATCTTTATTCAATGCGCTATGTCTATGTCGTCGTGAAGCTCATACAGCTCATCGTTCCATCGTCTGCGATATTAGCCGTTGCCGATGTGCAAAGGTTCAAAAATCTTGCGCAGAATCTTTATCTCAAGCCCTCCAAGCGTCGCTTCATCGGCTGTTGTCATCGTCCACGCCTCTGAGCCATACGTTAGGACGGGCATGATGAGAGCCTTCCAGAGTGTTAGTTTTGTTCGTCGAGAGAGGACTTTATTACTACTTATTTGCCTACTTAGTCCAAAGTAGCACTTGTTGGCAAGAGAGATTCAGTGTGATCCGAATGAAATATTATTGCAAGCCACGCCCACTCCCTATATGCTAAGACTTAATCTTTGTCCGTCCCTCTAATGTTTTGAGCCATAACCCTCATTGTCCATGAGTTTGTGTGAATTCATAAATTTTACAGTAACCTTATTTTCAGTCAATCCAATTTTACTATCAACCCAAGTTTTAAGTTTATTTGCGCAAATTTCAACCTTTAACTCTGCATTTATCCATTGGTTAATTCGCTTTTATACTTTAACTATTCAAATGCCTTTGGATAGATGACGTTATGTATATCCTTAATGGAGTCAAATCACGGCTTCCAGGTGGATATTTGTTTTGCTGTGTGGCATGTCCTATCGAAACCAGTCGGGGAAGTAAAATATAACGATGGATTATTGCTCATTTTCAAAAACAAAAAAACCGGTTCAATGCATGGATGCATTGGCTTCTTCATGATGGCATGACAATTTTGCAATCTCGTCCAGCTAAGTGCTCTTCAGTCCATTGAGCGAATTCCGTTTAAGCGAGAAGTGATTCATTTTATCAAAACTGATGCCATGTCCGACCGACTGTAGCAGATCCTCCTGTCATTAAGCAGAAGGGACTGTAGGATCCTGGTTGGACAGATAACGAGCGAAGCACATGGAAAAGGTAGGCATCTCAGACAGCACACTCTGCCTTGCATGTGGAGAGGAGGATGAGACGGGGGACCACCAGAAGATCTACTGTAGATTTAAACAAAATTAAAAAGAGCACCCGAGTGCAGTTCAACGAATTTAATTTTGCCTGAGTGCTGTACTTGCTAGTTTTCCGACAAAAACAAAGATCCATTTTATAAATATGTACATAGCAATGACACATTTTGCGTTTATGGCTGTGAGACATCCTGCGACTCCTAACTAAATTCTAAAAAGCCTTCAAATTTGACTTGAAAAGCGTTTCACAATTGCATTATTTCCACAATTGCAGAATTTAGCAACTATTGCTCATCAACATCACAATGCAAACGAACGCCAAATACTAATTGCATAATGAATAAACATATTTTTCTTCTCCACAATTTATGTAATCTTCAGCTTTATTTCGTTCGATTCATCAGGATATTATCTATTTCTTCAGCACAGCAACGGCGGGTGCGGCAGCGACAACTGGGGCAGCAGCATAAGCCGCTGGGAAAGCGGCGGAGTGAGCAATAGAGTGTGCTGAGTAGCTGCTGGCGTATGGCGCAACGTAACCAGCATAGCCGGCGTGGTAAGCAGCGGCCACTGGAGCAGCATAAGCAGCGGCTAAGGGAGCAGCTACGGGAGCAGCATAAGCGGCAGCAACTGGAGCGGAGTACGCAAGAGCGGCAGGTGCAGCCAATAGACCGGGCTTAGCAGCACCGAAGGCAACAGCGAAGAGAGCGAGGAAGCAGACAGTGAACTGTAGGAAGAGAGAAATTTTTAACTAATATGTATTACAATTTTTTTATTAAATATTTCACTAAACTTACCAATTTGAACATTTTGTAGGTTTTGGTTTTTGCTACAGATTAGACTTCTTTACAATAGAAGAGGTTTGCGAATTGTGATATCTGTTGTCAACATTTGTTCAGCTTTTATACGAAACGTGTTCCACTAACCACCAACGCATTATTCGCATTTTTAGTGATTGCCTTCAATTACCAAAACAACGGACTTAAATTGCTAAGTAGACAATGGTGCGTCACAGATGGCTACCGACACTAGTTTTCAACAGTTAATGCTAATAAAATTGTTGTTAGTATTATTTTTTTACGTACTTTTAGTGTACTTTCGACAATGAATTTGCATGCATATTGACAAAAACGTTTTTGCTAGGCTGATTATTGATTAAACCCTTAGCCGGTCTGCACTGGTCTTCAATAGCAAAAAAAAAAAAAATCTGCTTATTGATATTTTAAGCCTATTTTAATACGAGTATAGGCCAACGGCTCATAAACACACTATGGGTATTCTTTACGTATTTGATTTACTCAACTTTATTTCATTCCCACCTTTTGATGTTCACGTTAAGTGAATCTTTAAGCGTCAAGTATTTAAGTACTTTATACGCTATTAAATATGATAGGGCTGATGATAAAGGACGTTATACGAGCATATTAAATAATAATATTTCATTAGTATGCAGCTGTGTTTATAAGATGGTCGATATTAAATCGGATCTGAACTTTGGAATATAAGCTACGATGAAATCCTTCGAATAGAGATGCCTGAGGATGTGCATTTAGTGGGATACGCAAATGACATGGCAGCTGTAATAAACGCCCGAAACACTGACGAAGCCAAAAGGAAGTTAAATCAGGTAATGATCCGAGTTCAGACATGGCTAGAAGATCATGGATTAAAACTGGCCACAGAGAAAATAGAGCTCATCCTTCTAACGAACAGACGTATGCCATTAGAAGTAGACATACAAGTATTCGATGCCACTTTATCGACAAAAAGAGTGGTCAAGTACCTAGGAGTGCAATTAGACTAACTCACATAAACCATGCTGCCACTAGAGCTGCCAAAGTAAGCGGCATGTTAAGTAAGCTCATGGCAAACCTTGGAGGCCCAACGCAGAACAAGCGAAAACTTTTAATGGACACGACGAACTCGATTCTCTTATACGGATGTGAAATATGGGCAGATTCGCTAAGGGTGCAATGCCGGCGGAAAACTTTGCAATCTGTGCAACACACCTGCACTCTCAGAGTGGCTTCGTCATACAGAACAATATCAGAAGCAGCGGTGTTAGTTATCAGCCTATAGATATCCCTATAGATATTCTAGCCCAAGAGCGCAAACGGAGATGGGAGGCAAAAAACACAGGAATCCCAGTACCACGGTTCTCCGATATTAGAGTTCAAACGCTCACACTTTGGCAGGCAAGATGGAACTCTGAACGGTATGGTAGATGGACAGCGAGACTAATACCCGATCTAAAAAAGTGGGTAGAAAGAAAGGACGGTGAGGTTAGCTATTACCTCACACAGTTTTTGTCCGGACATGGGTCCTTTCGCAAGTATTTGTGGCGAATGGGATAAGTGAGCCAACCAAACTGCATATATGGAGATACTGAGTATGATTATGCGGAACACACCTTCTTTAAATGTGAGAGGTGGAACGTAGGAAGAACAGACCTGCAAGGAGCTATTGGTATATTTACACCTGAAGAAATTATCGAGAAAAGACGAAGGAAAATGGAATGCTGTCGCAAATTTTGTGGAGGATATTATCCGAAAAAAGAAGCGCGAAATGGAGAGTTATGCTCAAGAGCATCGAGCATAGATTTCTCAAAACAGGCGACCCTGGACGCAGGGTGAGTAAGTAAGTGTCCTTCTTAGGACGCCGTCTTGGCCCTCTACCTCGAAGCATTACGGAAGCAGTCCCAGGGTGGAGGGAAAAATCCAAGATAAGAGGGATATTTTTAGTGGAATCCCCACACACGTAGTAGCGACGGTTACTATATGGTGCGAAGGCATTTTCAACCCAACCTCACCGCCAAAAAAAAAATATATATAAAATTGTGCGGTTTTGTGAGTGCAATTAAAATACATGTTTTTGTAGGACTACAATAAAATGAACAAGGAAAGCCAAATTCTGTCTAGCCCGAGCTTTATTAACCCGCGCATTTTAGTAAAACTTAAATTGGACTTGCTGTTAATTTTGAAGTCAAACCCTACTCATAGATAATAAGGGTTACAGCTTGTAACAGCAAACGGACGTACGAAGATTGGACTTGAGTATGGTTTTTTTTCTAAGTCGAACGAATTAAGATGATTTTTTTCTCTCTAAGGCTCGATCAACATCATTCATGCGCTTTAAGGTTGCCTTGCAAATTTCACACGTTTACGTTGATGATTCGGTAATTGCAGTCAACATTTTTCCATTTATCGTACATATTTATAGTAAGTTGAAAATTATGAAAAAATTATTTTTCTTTATTTTTGATCAAAACTTTGGCTTAATATATTTAAGTACTGGGAATTGTTCAATAAAACGCAAAATAATTATTTAATCATCAAAATTTCTTTTTTCGGCTTCAAAATAGGCTCCATTCGAAGTAATACACATATTCTAACGATTAGTTCATTCATCAAAGCACTTTTTAAATTCTCCTTAATGACCTCTATCGGCGCGGCGATCAAAGCGGCGTCCGCGGAGTGGCAATTTAAGTTTTGGGAAATGGAAAAAGTCATAGGGGGCTAAATCCGGGAATCCAGTTTTTGTTCAAAACAATATGTGCGTTATCGTGCTGCCAGATCCAAGAGTTTTCTTTCCAGAAATTGGGCTGTTTCCTACGCACATTCTCTCCATTCACTCTCAAACGTCGCATAACTTCCAAATAATATTCTTTATTTACCGTAGAACCACTTTCACTTTTGACCGACTTTGCCGTGGTTTTTTCGGTTTCGGCTCATGTGCCTGTCAAACTCATACCCCACGCCTCATCACCTGTTATGATTTTTTTTTTTTGTCGGGACAACTAGCAAATGCAGCACTCAGTTCAAACCGGGAAATGAGGATTGGGTGTGAACTTGCTTTCAATGTGTGACGGGTGTTTGCCTAAAACGTGTGTTACCTGTTATGATGCGCTGGATAAATGTAGGGTCCGAATTCACTTGCTCAAGCATGTCTTCAGCCACCCTCTTCCGATGAATTTTTTAAAGAAATTCAACTCTCTTGGAACGAGTCGAACAGCCGCGCGTCTCATGCCCATGGTGTAAAATGTTCCTAATTGATTTGAGAGACTCGCTAAGGTCACAAGCTACCTCCCTAAAATTTAAGTAGTAGTTTTCCATTTCAGCATTCACCATTTCCTTGACTTTGCTGACGTTTTCATCCGTTGAAGACGTTGATGGACGACCACATCAGGGCAAATCTTCCACGACTTCTCCGCCCTCTGCAAAAGCCTTATACCACTTATAGAACCGTGGTTTTGATAAAGCACACTCTCCATAGGCTTTCTGCAAGATTTTCATCAATTTTGCACACCAAATCCCGTTCAAAACATAAAATTTAAGACAAATTCTTTGTTTGATATTTTTATCCATAGTGAAAACCGCAGATCACACTTGCGGTTGACTGATATAATAAAATGCCAAAAACAAGCTAATTCACACACCACGCTCAAACTCTGCGACACTATAGAGGACAGTTGTACCAACATTCCAGCAAAATTTAGACATACATATGTATGTGTAAGGCGCGCTTTTTAAATGAACAATACCCGATAAGTTTTTGACAGAATGTATATGTTTCTTAAACTAGATTACTTCTTAGTTTCAGTTCCTTGAAATCGCGCAAATTTATATTTATTAAAAACAACATACACTGAGAAATAAACAGAAAAAGGAGTTTTCTATTGCTATATAATCTGAAAATCATCAACAACTGAAACATGGAAGCTCTGATGCAAATTTACATGTAAAACTATTATAGTGCTTGGTATTCTTCCAAATGAATTCCTCCCCACCATATCCTTTACTTTTATTTTTCTAATTTTTATTGTACCCTCTTTTTCAGGTATTTCTAATAAGGATTCTGGAGATCGATTTGAAATTCAGTGATATGAAATAATTTAATTAATATTTCTTACCACATGAAAATAATACACCGAGTGTTATATTAAATAACATATTAAAGTGTTTATAATTCTTGTGCATTCAACTTTTGGGTCTAAATTTGCGTGCGCGCTGGGCACGGTAGTCGCGGCAGCCTTTCAGATATGCGGTTTTTTAAGACCTTCGAGTAAATGTGTAAGTCAAATCACATCAAAATTTTATAATATTAGTTTATGGAAAAAGAAATCCTTTATTTTCTCGGTAGGTGGTAACTTTTTTAAAGTTAATTTTATATTAATTTGTTTAAAATTTTTGACGTCAAAGTGGAGTCCTTAAAAAAGATGAGTTCGTTCGGGGAAGCACACAGCCTTCCAAAGTCATCTGAAATAAAAAATTTAAAGAGATTATTATTCTGTAGACTTTATTTTAGGTTCCTAATCTAAAATATACATAAAAATAAAAAACAAAAACAAAATGGCGGACTTGTGAGAAAAGTTCTCAAAATCTAATTTTTTTTCTTCCTAAATTGTTTAAATTAAATAGTTTATTATTAAAAAATTAAATGTTTTATAGGTCCGGGATCTAGATATGTGTGTCTAGAATAACGGATGCATATTCGGTGCATTTTACAGGTTTTCTTTGATAAAGACGGAAATGCAAGCCGGGCCGCTGAAATTGTGAATGGTGTTTATGATGGCAATACTGTAACAGCCAATTAAGTGGAATTTTGCTGTAAGAAGCTCCATGTTTGGGTGCCACACCAATTAACACCAACAAACATGATGAAACGTATTTTCAATCGCAGAACCTTGACCAAACGGAATGAAATCGCCCTTTTCTGAAACGGATGGTGACTGAGGATGAGAGCTGAGTCACATGTAGCATGGACCAAGCATGGTGGAGCAGCTTAAGCAGCGGCCAATGGCAATGGGAAGGTTCTGCTGTGTATTTGGTGAGGTTGAAAGGAGTCATTTATTATGAGTTGCTTCCATTTGGGCAAACGCTAAATTCAGATCTCTACTGTAAACAAGTGGACCGTTTGAAGCTAGCGATTGGGCAGAAACGACCAAAATTGGCTAACAGAACAGGTGAGGTATTCAAAAACTCCGGGAACTTGATTGAGAAGTTTTAATGCATCCATCATATAGTTCGGACCTGGCACCAAGCGTTGCCACCTTTTTCTCTCATTGGAAAACTTCCTCTTTGATAATAAATTGGTATCACGAGAAGTTTGTGAAAATCAATTACTCGAGTTCTTCGCAAATAGGGATCAAAAGTTCTATGACGGAGGCATTATGAAGATATCTTTAAAATGGCAATAAACTATACAAGAAAACGGTGCGTATTTTACCCAAATCGGAGAACCCGAAACATCTTAAATAAAGTTTTGAATTCTACGCAGAAATAATAATGATAAGACTGGCAAACGTGGTAGTAAGTGCTTTTCTACTATATTTCATATTTTTTTGCTTTGCTAAGTAAAAGTAGAGCATATAGAAATGTGTACATCGGACCGTTTCCTTGTGCGGCGGGGTCAATGGCTCTGTAATTAATTTTTTATGAGTCGAAAATTTAAATTACTTAAGCTCCAAACTGAGCCACTTACAGTTATTGTAGTATATACGATATATAAAGCACTAACATTTTAGGAAAGAAATAATGGATACATTTATCTTACGTATGATTTTGTAATTGCTGTTGGTCCGATCTTGATGATTCCTGCTCCTCCTTCTGTCCACTTCTATTAATGTGGTTGGATAGAAGATTGAGTGATCAATTTAATGGGGACATGTGAAGAACGAAAAGGTGAAAAATGAAAGATCGTATATCTATAGTACTATTAAGTTGAATGATAGGCGTGCAACACAATGACAGTCAAAAGGAAACTTTACAACAAGGAAGGTAAAAATGAAATAATTAAAACACAAATTGTTCCATTTGATTTTTAAATAATTTTCGGCTTTTATTTACACTATGTAGTTCGATTCATCAGGATATTATCTATTTCTTCAGCACAGCAACGGCGGGCGCAGCGGCGACAACTGGGGCAGCAGCATAAGCAGCTGGGAAAGCGGCGGAGTGAGCAATAGAGTGAGCTGAGTAGCTGCTGGCATATGGCGCAACGTATCCAGCATAGCCGGCATGGTAAGCAGCGGCCACTGGGGCGGCGTAGGCAGCGGCTAAGGGCGCGGCTACTGGAGCAGCATAAGCGGCAGTTAAGGGAGCAGCGACTGGAGCAGCATAAGCAGCGGCAACTGGAGCGGAGTACGCAAGAGCGGCAGGTGCAGCCAACAGACCGGGCTTAGCAGCACCGAAGGCAACAGCGAAGAGAGCGAGGAAGCAGACAGCGAACTGTAGGAAGGGAGAATAAATTTTAATTAATACTCAATTTGTTTTTTGTCAAATGTTTCATTAAACTTACCAATTTAAACATTTTGTAGGTTTTGGTTTTTGTTGAAGATTAGACTTCTTTACAATCGAAGAGGTTAACGAATTGTGATGTCAATTGTCAACAAACCCCAAGCTTTTATAAGAAATTCGTATTGAAAATGTATTTGCCTAAGCTATAATTGCCTTGAAAGACCTTGAAGTCGATAAAGGTACGGATTTGTACTACCAAGTAGTTGCTGATGCATCACTGCTTGTGATCAATATTGCCATTACAACATGCGAAGAGTTGGCTGCCCTTGCTACTATATACAATTCGTGTGAGTATTTTATTTAGCTTGTTTAGCTTGCCTGGCACGCATTTGCGTGAAGTTAGGTCAGTCACACATCGATAGTAATTCCAAACCTTGCATTTCAGTACTTGAATTGACACTATAAACAAGAAATTGTACTGAATATATTTTTTTTTAGATTTTGGACATTTATTATCAGAAAGAAATCTAATCCAACTATGCCCTGCAAAATATTCTACTTGAGTTAAAATAAACGGTTTGAGTTGAATGCATATAAAAGACCTGATCAGTAGTGTTGGAAACACACATAAAAGCGAGTCGCCCTCACACTAGGTAATAGAAGTGGAATTTTATTCGGTATATCAGAAATTTTACAAAAACAAAATTCACGACAGAAGCTGATGAATAACGAATAACAACTTTACGATCTCCGTATGAAAACTCCTAATATAATTTAGGAATATAAGTTCGTCTCTCCAAATACTTGATTGTGATCTCCACTGTTATGTGATGAGATTGAAATGCATTATTCAATTAAGGGGATAGGTACCTGTAAACGGCCATATTTTCCCTGATTTTCATTAAAATTATTTAAAATGAAGAAGTAAATATAATTTTTCAAAATTGGCATATAGGTAGTTTATTTATACATTAAAATAATATAAATTTTTTTTTTTATATTTTAATGATTTAAAATGGCGGATGTACACTCAATTCATCCAGGAAGGTCGCAACGGGGCTTCTCAATCGGCGGGCATTTTAGCATCGGAGTCAGTAAGATGAATACAAAAAACGAAACATTTTTTTGTCTATTAATGTTATAATTTCTATATGAATTAAAAACAAATGGAAAAAAAATCGCGGAATAAAATGCTTGAAAAAAAATGAGCTTTGGGCGAATTTTCCTACTATTTTTGATTCGAAAAAATTAGTTTTTTATATAGAAAGTAATATCAAAAATAATATGTGTGCAAAATTTAAGGTATATCGATCAATAACTTTTCGAGTTATCGTGTACGCCAATTAAAAAAATATAGTTTTGAGAAAAAGGCGTCTAAAGTTTGAATGCAACGTAACTATACCTCTCCCAGCGCTCGAACACAAGGAATAGAGTCGTCACGGTTGACGATCTATAATATAAGAAATGCTTAAATTTACGTTCTAAAATTTTTTTGACATATTCTTAAAGGATTATATTAACATTTTATGAAAAAAAAACTTTTTTTCGAAATTTTACAAGTATATGTCCCCTTAAATTGGAAAAGTTTATCAAGAAAAACGAGGCTTTTTTCATTCCGATAGTTTTTGGAGTACCTACAGTGGGTCACAGCTTATATGAGGTAGCATACCCCGCAATACTTTGTATAATAAAAGGATTATTAAAACATAAATTAAAACACCACTTTACAAAGTGACGATTTTGATACAAATAATAAATTAATTTCACAAACTTTAAGTCTAAAAAATGTTTAACGAAAATATCGATAACTTAAAATACTATCATGCTTTATACAGTTTAAATTATTCTTAAATAATTTAAAAAATCAGAGTCCCTCACATTAGTCAAAATTTAGTATTTCATCTGAAAGCATTCCGCCTTGGCCCAATGAGTTGATGCGTGACTACCATTCGGAATTCGGAGAGAACGTAGGTTCGAATCTCCGAATCCCACCAAATCCAGGAAAAGGTTTTTTCTAATAGCGGGCGCCTCTCGGCAGACAATGACAAATCTCCGAGTGTTTTTTTTGCCATAAAAAAAACCATTTGCCATTCGGAGGGACCAACCAATTGTGCAACAACATCAATACGCACGCCACAAATTGGAGGAGCAACTCGGCCAAAGATCCAATAAGGATGTAAGCGTCAATTACATATATGTATATTCCACCTTAAGAAGAGCCTAGATCCTGCTTTGTATTGAATTGACCAGCTTTTGTATGCTTTCTGAAGTAATTCCCTCTAGTAGCACCATCTAGAACTGCTTTTTGATCGAAATTTTGTAGCTTCGACAGAAATTTTCAATCACGTTATCAGTAGCCTATACTGGAAGTGTCATCAAATGGGGGCAGGTTTATAGGAGCCGTGATTGAACCTTTTTGCTTTGCCTCATTATCTCGGTAAAATTGGGATTGTCTGCCGGTACCAAATTGGCCACTGGAGGCAATTTCTCAAAGGACACGGTAGCATTTTTGGGCAGTTAACACCATATTTCTCCGAACTTCGGACAGATCTCTCTATCTGCAAACTAGAGTTTGAGGGTCGTACTAAGACAATCTTTCCAAATAGACTGGACTGGAACGAGGTGAAAATCTACACCAAAACTTGCACCTCTATCTTCATTGACGGCTCCAAGATCGAATCCGGAGTCGGAGCGGGGGTTTTCTCTAAACCAGCCAATTTATCTATCTGGGTTCCAGGACATAAGGATATAGAGGAAAATGAAATTGCTGATGAGCTTGCCAGAAAGGGGGCTGAATTGGCCTCAGAGACCTCCTACCCGGTCATCGGTATCCCATGGGCAGTTGCAACTTAGGAATTTGCACAACTTATTTTTCTGGAACATGTAGAAAAGATGGAGTTACATTTCTGAATGTGCTATTGTATTTCGAAAACTGTTTGGCCCCAGTACAATGAACGGAAGAGTCAGAATGTACTGGGGACTCCACGCCATTCAAGTTCCAAGTTCGTAGCAGTGTTTACCGGTCATGGGACCATCGGCCCATACGCGAAAAAATTAGTTTTACCATTTAACCCACATTGCAAAAGCTGTATCAATCTTTCAGAGAAGATGACTGTTGAGCACTTTCTCTGTAAATGTCCGGGTGTGGCAGTTAGACTATTAAGATCACTGGGTGTTCCGTACTTTGACAGCCTGGGGCAGTGCCCCAACCTATATCCCATCAATTTTCTCCATTACATCAACAGCTCTGGCTGGGTGTAGATATCTGCTTATTGGAGATCTCATAATGGAATGAAAATAGGCTTAGGGAGTGGCAGAGTGGTACTTCAACAATTTCGGCTACCTAACTAGACAATTACACACAAACTTGATTTCCTTTAATTATGGCGTAGATCTACATCCTCAACGCAACTTAATAAACAATTATATTATACATGAGCGAGGGCCGCCGTATCATCAGTATCATCATCAACTAGCGATTACAGCTCAGGAAGAACTTTAACTTCGTCCAAAATCCTCTTCCATTTTGCTTGATTGATATCAATATGCCCACAGTTCCTACTCTTACCTTTTTATAATCGGCTATAACTTGGTCTAGCTAGGTTAACTTTGGAAATCCTCGGCCCCGGATTGTGAGGGAATTTATTCACTCATAGGTCCTTAACTTGAATTACCAAATTTATTTTAGAAACAGAAATTGTACATGGTATTACCAAGTAGGACACCCTATCAATGGGTCCTCAGTTCTAAACATAATGGAGTAGATTTTGACATCATCTGCATAGAGCAGCAATTTAGGGTGCAAGAAGCAAGTACTGATGTTATTAAGAAAGATAACGAATACAAACAGGCATTTTAATCCATTTGAGAAAAGTAGAACGAAATCCTCCTCAAGCTGCTAATTTCTTGAGTAAAATCGTAGGGCAAACCCTACCGAACGCTTTCGTAAAGTCTGTATATGTGGTATTCACTTAGAATCCGCCTCAAAACTTCCAAGGCATCCTTAGAAAAAATGGCAAGTTTAGATATCAACAGATCTTTCTTTCACAAAACCTATTTGCCTATAATTTGAATCGTCGTCATAATTAAACACCCAAATTTTTCTATTCCATACTTTATGTAATCTTCAGCTTTATTTTAATCTCGTTCAGTCCATCAGGATATTATCTATTTCTTCAACACAGCAACGGCGGGAGCGGCAGCGACAATTGGGGCAGCGGCATAAGCAGCTGGGAAAGCGGCGGAGTGAGCAATAGAGTGAGCTGAGTAGCTGCTGGCGTATGGGGCAACGTATCCAGCATAGCCGGCATGGTAAGCAGCGGCCACTGGGGCAGCGTAGGCAGCGGCTAAGGGAGCGGCTACGGGAGCAGCATAAGCAGCGGCTAAGGGCGCAGCTACGGGAGCAGCATAAGCAGCGGCAACTGGAGCGGAGTACGCAAGAGCGGCAGGTGCAGCCCACAGACCGGGCTTAGCAGCACCGAAGGCAACAGCGAAAAGAGCCAGGAAGCAGACAGCGAACTATTGAAAGAAAGAAATTTTAATATAACTAATACTTAATTTGTTTTTTGTCAAATGTTTCATTAAATTTACCAATTTGAACATTTTGTTGGTTTTGGTTTTTGCTGAAGACTAGACTTCTTTACAATCGAAGAGGTTAACGAATTGTGATGTCAATTGTCAACAAACCTCTAGCTTTTATACGAATACCTAATTATGCACAAATTATGCCCATTGCCGTGTTCACACCATTGAACCTTGAAGGCACGGGCTTATACTACCAAGCAGGTGCCGAAAGCGTCAAATAATTGAAGAAATTTAACGTTGTAGTTCAAAGTCATTGTTCATATTCGGCAGTCGATCTCTTTACTTACATATACATATTTACTCGTACAATTGATCACCACTTTGCATTTCATTGCCTGTAGTGACTGTTCGAATATTCGTTTGCGGTGCGATCGGTGCTTGCGAAGGGGATGTTAGCGTAATTTTAAAAAGGTTTTGCAGAAATGGCACAGTGTTAACTGGAAATGTGGTTGCAAGGGGTCTCTGATTTCGTTTCGTTTTCGTTTCTGTTTAATTTGGTTATATGGCAAACTTAACAGTTTTACAGAGATTCAATTTTGTTCTTATTGTTTTTTTTTCGCTGAAGGATATGCCAGTTAAAACTCTGCTTGAGAAAGTTTTGACTTTACAATTGTTCCCATCACTTTCCCAAATTATGGGTAGTTTTAACCTAAACCAATTTAGATACTGTATGGCATTAAGTAAGAATGATTGTAGAATCATCACAATAATAATTGTGGGTGTGTAGTTTCCGGTCTACCATCGAACGCGTCCCCGGAAGAAATAAAATCACGCTACGAACCAAAACTGGAAAAGCAAACCCGATAGCGGCTGGCTATCTGGTTAGCGTCTGTGCTTCAAGTTAGAAGCTGTTTATTGCATCTATCAACAAGTATAAAATGAGACCATATAATAAATACAGGGTTTGATTGAAAAGTAATGAGCCTTATTTTTTTAAGCACTTTTATTAAACCTTTTGGCTTCAAAAGCGGTCCTTTCACTGCAAGAAACATTTTTTAAACTCATCCGCCGGAATCGCGTTCAATTTGACTGTCACTGTTTTTTGGATCGCCTCGATAGAGTCGAAACGCCTCCCCTTCAGCTTTCTTTTCAGGCGCGGGAACAAGAAGAAGTCCGGAGGGGACAGGTCTGGGCTGTAGAGAAGGGTCGGGCAGCACCATCTTGGCCAATGCCGGCCCATTGTCGTGATGAAGGGTCCAATTGTTGACGAGGTCGGGCCGAACCCGGGCGACGCGGTTTTTCAGCCGAAGGAGCACTTCTTTGTAAAATGCACAAACTCCTTGTGGACGATGCCTCGAGAGTCGAAAAAGATGATCAGCATGGTTTTGACATTGGATTTCGACATACGCCTCCCGGCGTTCCTTGAACGACTTGTGCCACCGTTTTACCTGGGCACTGGACAGAGGTTGGTCCCCGTAAGCCTCCTTGAGTAGCTCAATGGTTTCGGTGCTCGTTTTGTTTAGCTTTACGCAAAATTTGATCGAGTAACGTTGGTCCACCGATCGCTCCATTTTCGCCACTGCAAAATCCTAACACATTTTTAAAACAGCATTCACGCGCGGAGCGATGTTGACTGTATCGCTGTTGCCAGCGAACTGGGACCGGTTTCTAGTGGAAGGGGAAGGTCCAACGATCATTTTCCCCTACCAGCCGATTTGGTTGAACGCTTGGCAGACGCTCCGCGCGGGAAGGCTCATTACTTTTCAATCAAACCCTGTGTATAGTAAATCAAGCGTCGGATAACTCTTATCTTAATTCCAATCTTACACTTTTGTAGTGTGGCTCAGCTCGGCCCCAGATTAATCATACTCCAGATATAAACAGCAACTCCGAGGATAATAGACACGCCTTTTTGCAGCCACGGACTACTTCGCAAGCAACGCATGTAGCGACCAGCTCGATTGTATCACCAAGATAGCATAAAAAATGGGCACCAGAAATTAACGAATTCTTATTCCTCACATACCTAGAGCTCATCAAACTAGAAAAGTACAGAACGACTTTTAAAAAACGACTACGTGAAATTTTTGCGACAAATATTCGCAAGTGGATGGGCCATAATTACATCACAGAAAGAAGAAAGAAAGAGTTTGCACAGGAAGTAGCTAGAAAATTCAGTATCGAATATACGGAAAACACAGCAAATCACATGCAACCAAACAATCTTCCACAAACTGATGCGAAGGCTGCAGAGAATGCACAGAATCTCCCTCAACCCTGTGAACCCGACACAGCAGGGTCAATAGATTTTGAGAGCTCATACATTAATGAAGAGGAAAATTATGCTAAATGCAAGGGAATGCCTGTGATAAGCCTGCTGTGCCTGCCGAAACTTCACATATCTGCAACACTGGAAGGGTGGGTTGAATATTACAACCTGGTTGTGTTACCAGACATTCTGAACGTAGAATTTAATTTTGAAGAACTGATATTAATTATGTACTTGCTAAAACTATTTCTGAGTTAATCACTAACAAGCGTTTCGAAAAAAATCAACCAAATCTAAAATAAAAACCAGTCCGTCTGAAAAATGCAATAAATTGGCGTAGTTGATAAGATTCGATAAGAGCATAGAAAAGCATCGACGAAAAATTGGAAAAGTAACAGCATTCATAGGTGGAAATATGATACCTTCAGACAATTAAAATGTCAAGTTTTTGTAACTCCATACTGGTTTAAAAAGGTTACATGTACACATGACAAACTTGTCGTGCACTTCATAAACATCGGAGCGTCGGAGAAGAAATACCAGATTTTGCAACGCTTGGCACAACTTACCCTATCAGAAAATACCGGGAATGTTTAATTTAAACGAACTGCGCACGTGGGAACCGAACCATATTTTTTCTTATGTTGGTAAGACTGTAAGACACACATCTGTCAATTTTTAGCGCCATCGTATCATTAGTGTCTTACTGGCCGGCCGGAGATATGGGCAAACAATTCTTGGATTTTGCATAATGATAACGCGCCATCGCACCGAGCTCAAATTGTGCTGGATTATCTGACCAAACACCAAGTAAACACTATCGTGCAAGCACCGTATTCATATGATATGACCCCGTGCGACTTCTTTTTCCTTCCCAAGTTGAAGTTACCACTTCGTGGAAGGAGATTTCAGTCGATAGAGGAGACCAAAGAGAATGCAACGAAGGAGCTGAAGGCCATCCCTTCGTCGGCCTACCAGGGATGCATGGAGGACTGGGTTAAACGCTGGCATATGTGTGTTGCTTCATATGGGTTATATTTTGAAGGAAATAAAATAAATTTACCTGAAATTTAACTCTATTAAACATCCCCGCTACTTTCTGATCATAGGGTACATGATTCCAAAATAAGTTAACACAAGTGACCCTTCCTAATTCAGACCAAACCGTTGTCTGCTGGTTATTTATAAAATATTCACTTCATG
The DNA here is from genome assembly GCF_027943255.1 of Anastrepha obliqua. NCBI lineage: Eukaryota > Metazoa > Arthropoda > Insecta > Diptera > Tephritidae > Anastrepha > Anastrepha obliqua. The sequence goes on along the minus strand of NC_072894.1, from coordinate 25,287,197 downwards.
CATATCCGGCATATCAAAATGCACAGTCTAATTTCAAAAGAGCAGAAAGAATGTAAAGAGAAATTGATCAAAGATTGATCAATAGTCCTTAGGCAATTCTAAAAACCATAACAGAAACTTTAACGCGGCTTTTATTGATCGGATGAAAGCATATGAGCAGTTCCACATTCTTGACTTATAGGAGTACTTTATCCTTCTAACTTCTACCCCAATATTACAAATTTTGTAGGTAAAATTATAAGGTATTGGAGGACACGAATAAAAATATCCGGTTCTGAAAATTTTCTATACACAAGCGAAATTAATATTCGTAATGGTATGTTCCAGGGTGATTCCCTGAATCCACTTTTGTTTGTACTTAGTATGAATCCTCTACATATTCACAATGAGCTGGCGGGTTTTGTGCTAAAGGGTGGACACTCCGGAAAATGCCGGCTGGCCCATCCTTTCTATGTAGACGAATTGAGGATTTATGCAGCAAACGCAACCATCCACCAAACCTTTTCAAATGTGTCGAAATCTTCTTCATACATATTAAAATGCCCATCGGACTTAGAAAGTATCGAAAGATCTCAATACTTCGAGGAAAAGTGGTTCCTCAACATGTTTTTGGGGGAATTGGTGATCTCAACATAACAGAAATAGAACGACAGGGGACTGCAAAACAGCATCACAGATACAATGCAAAGGAGAAAAAACCTGTTAGCAAAGTTTAAATGTAGCGGTATCGTATACGAGGTGTGTTCAAAAAATATCGCGAATTTTGAACTTTCGCAGTTTACGTATATTCGAATTTCAGACACGAAATTTCAACAACAGACGAAAAAATTGATGAAATGAAGAAAATGGTATTGGCCAATTGTCGAATCACCGTTAGAGAAGTTACTGCGAACCCAGACATATCAATTGGCTCGTGCCATTCGATTTTTTTCAATGATTTGGGCATGAGACGGGTCGCCGCATAATTCGTACCAAAACTGCTCAATTTCGACCAAAAGCAGCATCGCATGAACATTGCTAATGAGATGTTGGACTCTGTCCGCGACGACCCAAATTTGCTCCAGAGGGTCATAACTGGTGACGAATCGTGGGTTTATGGTTATGTGAAACCAAAGCTCAATCATCTCAATGGAAGCTGCCGCACGAACCAAGACCGAAAAAAGCGCGCCAAGTTTGGTCGAATGTAAAAGTTTTGCTTACCGTTTTCTTCGATTGCAGGGGCCTTGTGCATCATGAGTTCTTGGCACAGGGTAAAACGGTCAATAAGGTCTACCTGCAAGTTGTGCGCAATTTGCGTGAAGCAATCCGCCCGAAACGCCCGGATTTGTGGAAGAACAAAAATTGGCTCTTGCATCACGATAACGCCCCTGCTCACCCATCGTTGCTTGTACGCGACTTTTTGGCCAAAAACAACACACTAATGATGCTACAGCCACCGTATTCCCTACATCTGACCCCCTGTGACTTTTTCTTGTTCCCGAAACTGAAGAGGCCCATGCAAGGACGACGCTACGCTACGATTGACGAGATAAAGACGGCATCGAAGGAGGAGCTGAACAAGATAAAAAAAATGTTTTTTTGAAGTGCTTCGAAGATTGGAAAAAAAGTTGGCACAAGTGCATAATATCTCATGGGGATTACTTTGAAGGGCACAAAATAGATATTAATGAATAAATAAATAATTTTTGAAAAAACCCAAAATTCGCGATACTTTTTGAACACACCTCGTAGTTTCGGAAATGTAAAACGGTAATCTATTGAAATAGAAAATCAGGAATACCACATCAGTCGATGAAAAGATTCAAAGAGAGAGACTTTAGACCAAGTGCTAACTGGATGCAACATGCTGTCAAACTCAATCATCATATCTGACGATTTTTTTGATTGATAAATCTGATAAAATTGCTTATATAATTCACCGTGCGGTTCTCCTTAGCACGAATATGCAACAAAAAAATGTGCAGAAAAGGTGTTTACCTAGGCATCGGTGTTAAGCGCCAGTGGGTGCTAAGAAAAGTGTAAATAAAACCAGTTATAATCTCAGCGCATAAACTTGTGCGAAAAATTTAGCAGTCAACCCCCGGAAATGGGGTTTAGAAATGCAGAAAGTAGCAGTACTTAACTCAGTCCAATAGTCCGAAATTATTTATAATAAACCACTTATCTTTGGTGAAGATAAGATTTATATTTTTAATTCTAATAAAATATTTTGTCCTGGTATTGCATCAGTATCAGATATTAGTAAAACTGGGTCCTCAGTTATAGAAAAAGTAGAGTAGAGTTCCGGCATAGAGCAAGAATTTAGGGTGCAACAAGCAAGTGCCGCTGTCATGAAATCCTTCTTCTCCGAATGAAATCCTCCTGAAGCTGCTAATTTGTTCGGTAAAATTTTATGATAAACCCTAACGAACACTTTCACAAAGTCTGTATAAGTTTGACGCACTTAGAATCCGCCTCTAAACTTCCAAGACAATCATTAGTAAAAATGATAGATATTAACAGACCTTTCTTTCACAAAACCTATTTGCCTATAATTTGAATCGTCGTCATAATTAAACACACAAATTTTTCTATTCACTACTTTTTGTAATCTTTAGCTTTATTTTAATCTCGTTCGGTTCATCAGGATATTATCTATTTCTTCAACACAGCAACGGCGGGAGCGGCAGCGACAACTGGGGCAGCGGCATAAGCAGCTGGGAAAGCGGCGGAGTGAGCAATAGAGTGAGCTGAGTAGCTGCTGGCGTATGGCGCAACGTATCCAGCATAGCCGGCGTGGTAAGCAGCGGCCACTGGAGCGGCGTAGGCAGCGGCTAAAGGCGCGGCTACGGGAGCAGCATAAGCGGCAGCTAATGGAGCAGCGACTGGAGCAGCATAAGCGGCAGCAACTGGAGCGGAGTACGCAAGAGCGGCAGGTGCAGCCAACAGACCGGGCTTAGCAGCACCGAAGGCAACAGCGAAGAGAGCGAGGAAACAGACAGCGAACTGTTGGAAGAAAGAATAAATTTTAACTAATACTTAATTTGTTTTTTGTCAAATGTTTCATTAAACTTACCAATTTGAACATTTTGTTGGTTTTGGTTTTTGCTGAAGACTAGACTTCTTTACAATCGAAGAGGTTTGTGAATTGTGATGTCAATTGTCAACAAACCTCAAGCTTTTATACGAATACCTAATTATGCACAAATTATGCCCATTGCCGTGTTCACACCATTGAACCTTGAAGGCACGGGCTTATATGTACTACCAAGCAGGTGCCGAAAGCGTAAAATAATTGAAGAAATTTAACGTTGTAGTTCAAAGTCATTGTTCATATTCGGCAGTCGATCTCTTTACTTATATACATATATGTACATATTTACTCGTACAATTGATCACCACTTTGCATTTCATTGCCTGTTGTGACTGTTCGAATATTCGTTTTCGGTGCGATCGGTGCTTGCGAAGGGCATGTTAGCATAATTTTAAAAAGATTTTGCAGAAATGGCGAAGTTTTAATTGGATATAGAAATACAAGTGGTATATTGAACAATGAACCAATTTCTCTGGATAAGTGATGGGTTCTCTGTAGATGCGTGTGGCTGCAAAACCCGTCTCAGTAGTAAGTCTATCATCTCTCGTTTAGCATAATGTAATATAATAGGGAGCATTTTTAAAACATCATGAAGACACACCCCACCATCTGGAGGAGGAGCTCTCCCAAACTCGCAATAATGGGTATAAGCGTCAATAAGACGAGAAAAGGTATAAGTCGGCCTTGACGTTGGTTGGTAGATAGCCTTACGAAGACGAACCAAACCCAACATTTCTTCGGAAATATTTATTACCTCGGAGCTATAATTTCATATATCAGCTGGCAAAATTGCCCCCAAATCGAATTAGAGTAATCTTTTCGTACTTTGTCGAATCGTTTGGACGCATTTCGATAGTGTAATCGATCACCAGCACTGAGAGTGAACGAAGATTTTTGTTATATGTTATGTTAAAACACAGTCCTGCGAGGGTGAGTTTCTAGAATGGCTGTACTTGTTTCTTGTAGTTTTTTATGCGCTGAAAACGAATCTGACCTTCAAAATGCTCCATCACGTCAGGATTTTTGTAAATGAAGCCTAAAGGGTCAAAAATGGTCATTTTAGCCATTTTTGATAATTTTTTTTGGGATAGAAATTTTTTTTTTTCAATTTTCGACGAAAAGGTTGCATAGTACAACTCTTTAGCTTTAAAACCCATTTTTTAAAATTATTGTACGATTTTTTAAAAAAAAGTTATGACATTTTGAAATTAACAGTTTCAGTTACGTATACGTTGGGTATAACGTCTATTGGCATAACTGAAACTGTTAATTTCAAAATGCCCTAACTTTTTTTTAAAAAATCGTACAATAATTAAAAAAAATGGGTTTTAAAGCTAAAGAGTTGTACTATGCAACCTTTTCGTCGAAAATTGAAAAAAAAATTTCTATCCCAAAAAAATTATCAAAAATGGCTAAAATGGCCATTTTTTGACCTTTTAGGCTTCATTTACCAAAAATCCTGACGTGATGGAGCATTTTGAAGGTCAGATTCGTTTTCAGCGCATTAAAAACTACAAGAAACAAGTACAGCCATTCTAGAAATCAAATATTTAGAAGAAGCTATAAAATGTCGCAGTATGATTATTTTAGTGCATTTGAAGAAAACTTTTGTTGGCAAAGTATACCAGTTTATTTTTAGAAAATATGTTATGCGTTTTTTTCTTAGCTTTCAAATGGATTAGTTGTCAGTTTCTAATTATAAAGCAAGTGAATGAATTCATAATTCACTTTTTTAACAAATGGGGGCTATCATGGCAAAGGAGTCTTCAGTAAAAATTTGGATGGACCCCAAGGAGAAAGCCCCTAGCGACTATATAGGATTACTGGGAAATTCCGTCAAAGTCGTTTTTATTTAGATAATTTCTGATCAATTTGGTTATTTTGCATGATGTTCATAACTTAACCGTTTCCGAGATATTTGATTTTAAAAATTATACAATAAAAAAACATTTATTTTTAACTGTTGGTTCAACGGTGCAACGATGTTTTCTCGTTTTTAGTTAAAGCGTAAGATGATCGTCTATAAAATGTGAACCACGCCCTGACAGTTAAAAATAGTTTTGATGTCAAGTATTTCTTGCTTCCCATCATTAGAAAGCATTTTTTTTTTGTGTATAGGGTAGGGCAGGGTAAAATTTTATAACAATTTAAGCTTTTTATACATTATAACTCGTGACTAGAATACATTCTTCTATTTATTTTTACAGACCCATCTTTGTATATTCAATGTCCTCATTTGTAATATTGGGTATAGGAATAAGTTTCCGCTCTGGTTAAAGAGGTGTCGCTGCTGATACTATCAGGTCGGTTCATAAGTTCGTGCGTATTTTATCCATAATTTCACTTTTGTACGATTTTGCATGCAAGTGATTTTTATCGTGGATAGAAGCACGTGTTGTTAAAAAATAAAATGGAATCTTCGAACGCGTATAAGAGGCATATTTTATATTTTTTTTATAAAAGTGGTAAAAATGCAACAACTGCTACTGCAGTGTGGTTAACAAAAATCGACCGTCTTTAATGAATAGACGCAAAGTTTTGTTTCACCACGACATGTCGCGACAACGTAAGACCTCATACCGCAAGGCAAACATTAGGCAAGCTGAACGAGCTCGGATGGGAGCTAATGCCGCATCCACCATACTCTCCGGATATTGCACCTTGTGATTATCACCCTTTCTGTGGACTTCAATCCCATATGAGTAACAAGAACTACTCCTCTAAAGAAGCTATAAAAAAGGATATCGAAGCGTATTTTGGCTCCAAGGACAAACAATTTTTTGAGGAGGGAATTAAAGATTTGCCTAAATGTTGGGAAGACATTGTAAGTAATGAAGAAAATATATATTATTGATTAATAAATACTTTAGACATCTTTTTTATTAGTTTTAAAACTACCTTTAAAAAACGCACGAACTTATGGACTGATCCGATATTTGTGTGTTCGCTCTAGTAATATACTGGTGATTTGAAGGTTCACATGTGAGGACTCGATCCAGTAGTTGACATTTGTTTGAAGCGCAAGTATCCTTTCTATACTGACGTCAAAAATGTCTATGCTCGTCCCGAAAAATCAGCATTTGCGGGAAGTCATGCTTCATTATTACCTTTTAAAGAAAAGTACATCTGAAACGTATATTGATCAATATTTACGGTAATCACGCTCCATCAAATACAACTTATAAAGAGTGGTTTCGACGCTTACCAAGTGGCAATTTCGTCATGAGTGATAATGATCGCGAAGGGGCTCCGAAATAATTCGAAGGTCCTCAACCACAACATTTATTGGATGAAGACGCTTGTCGAACCTTTATTGATATGTCTAAAGAGTTGGAAGTTAACAGATAAACCGTCGGTAAATGTTTGCACGCGATGGTAATGGTCCAGAAAGCGGGTAACTGGGTGACACATCAATTGAAGCAGAGAGATATCGAGAGATGTTTGGTGACGTGTGAGATGATTCTTGAACGGCAGAAAAGAAAAGGTTTTCTGCTTCGAATAGTCCCTGGCGATGGCAAATGGTTCAATTATGATAATCCTAAGCGTCGAAAATGTTGGACAGCAAAAAAAAAAAAATTTATGCTTCAATGGTTATGTTGTGCATCTGATGGGATCAGAAGGATGTCATTATTATGAACTCCTTAACCATTTGAAACCATCACTAGCGATCATTACGGACAGCAACTAATGCGTTTGAATCGAGCTCTCACAGAAAAGCGGCCGGGATGGGACGGTAGACATGATAAACTGATTTTGCTGCATGACAATGCCAGGCTACACGTTGCTCAATTGGTCCAGAAATAATGGTCCAGCCTAAATTGGGAAATCTTGCCCCACCCGCCGTATTTCCCAGATATTGCACCTTCGCATTACTATCTGTCCCGATAAATGCAGTTAGCGCTTATTGGAGAGCGGTTCACTTCTTACGAGAGCATCACAAACCGGCTCAATGAATGGATAAAGTAAAAAAGAACTCGAATTTTTCGCCAGAGGAATCCGTATCCTGCCTGAAAGATGGAGTAAAGTTGTAGCTTATAATGGCATATACTTCACGTAATATCTTACTTACTATACTTTTGAAATACATCTTCGCAAAAGTGAGGGTAATCTTTAATTTCTTTACTATTATTTTCGCGGAAATAAGACCTATGGTACTTCTTCTTCTTCTTAATTGGCGCGATAACCGCTTACGCGATTTTGGCCGAGCTCAACAAAGCGCGCCAGCCGTTTCTTTCTCGTGCTAACCGGTGCCAATTGGACACACCAAGTGAAGCCAAGTCCTTCTCCACCTGATCTTTCTCCACCGCATCGAATACTTTCAAAGCCGGAGCGTTTGTATCCATTCGGACGACATGACCCAGCCAACGTAGCCGCTGGATCTTTATTCGCTGCGCTATGTCTATGTCGTCGTAAAGCTCATACAGCTCATCGTTCCATTGTCTGCGATATTCGCCGTTGCCAACGTGCAAAGGTCCTTTGGTACTGCCAGACCCAAAATACACACCAAAACAGTTACTATTCCATAACGTAGAGGCACCTGCATTTTTTCAAATGCAAACGCATGTAGAAATATAAGATCTGTTTAATATAATTAGTAGGTAAGATGAAAATGGGGTTTAAAGCTTTCATTAAAAACATTCGGTATTTATTTTAATTTGGAGAATAATGTGAAGTGAATTTCATATCGAATACTGCTTCAAATCAGTTATGACCTACTATATGTTCGATGACTCAGCAGAAACTGGCAGAGCTTGACTGGAAAGTCGGAAAGTTGCACGCTTATGCTAGCCATCTTCTGTTTCGGTAGACGTACAACTTTCTTAAATGTAATTCAACACTTAAACCAGTTTTGTGCTTAAAAGATGTTGAAAACTCGTTCAGGACTCCTTAAATAAGCTAATAAATACGTAGCCGAATGGGTTGGTGCGTGACTACCGTTCGGAGAACGTCAGCTTGTCTCCCGGAATTTCTACGATTCAATATGCGGAAATCAACATTATTAATTCTTGTCATATAAACCGAAGTTATTTACAATAAACGTATTATCTTTTGTAAAGTCGCTAAGTAATTTATATTTTAATTGTAATAAAATATTTTTACCTGGTATTGCATCAATATCAGATTTTAGTAAAACTGGGTCCTCAGTTATTGAAATATGTAGTAGTAGTAGAGTTTGTTATCATCTGCATAGAGCAGGAATTTAAGGAATTTAGTAAGTACTGATGTCATATAATAGATAACTATTAGAAGCGAATAACTTAATCCATTATAAAAATGTGGAATGAAATCCTCCTGGAGCTGCTAATTTGTTCGGTAAAATTTTATGATAAGCCCTAACGAATACTTTCACAAAGTCTATATAAGTTTGATACCCTTAGAATACGCCTCTAAACTTGCAAGACAATATTTAGTGATTAGCTTAGCCTTGGAAAATTAGACGCGAAACAGTAAAGTCTATTTTAACTTTAATAACACACTCAAATACTATAGCTTGGCAATAATTCTCAGCCCCGTTATTGGCCTAGTATTTGAGTCGGCATCATAATTAAACACACAAATTTTTCTATTCAATACTTTATGTAATATTCAGTTTTATTTTAATCTCGTTTGGTTCATCAGGATACTATCTATTTCTTCAACACAGCAACGGCGGGAGCGGCAGCGACAACTGGGGCAGCAGCATAAGCAGCTGGGAAAGCGGCGGAGTGAGCAATAGAGTGAGCTGAGTAGCTGCTGGCGTATGGCGCAACGTAACCAGCATAGCCGGCGTGGTAAGCAGCGGCCACTGGAGCAGCGTAGGCAGCGGCTAAGGGCGCGGCTACTGGAGCAGCATAAGCGGCAGCTAAGGGAGCAGCGACTGGAGCAGCATAAGCGGCAGCAACTGGAGCGGAGTACGCAAGAGCGGCAGGTGCAGCCAACAGACCGGGCTTAGCAGCACCGAAGGCAACAGCGAAGAGAGCGAGGAAACAGACAGCGAACTGTTGGAAGAAAGAATAAATTTTAACTAATACTCAATTTGTTTTTTGTCAAATGTTTCATTAAACTTACCAATTTGAACATTTTGTAGGTTTTGGTTTTTGTTGCAGAATAGACTTCTTTACAATCGAAGAGGTTTGCGAATTGTGATGTCAATTGTCAACAAACCTCACGCTTTTATACGAATAGCTAATTATGCACAAAGTATGCCCATTGCCGTGTTCACACCATTAAACCTTGAAGGCATGGGGTTGAACTACCAAGCAGGTAGCAAAAGTTTAAAATAGTTGAAGAAATTTAACGTTGTAGTTCAAAGTCATTGTTCATATTCGGCAGTCGATCTCTTTACTTACATATACATATTTACTCGTACAATTGATCACCACTTTGCATTTCATTGCCTGTAGTGACTGTTCGAATATTCGTTTTCGGTGCAATTGGTGCTTGCGAAGGGCATGTTAGCATAATTTTAAAATGATTTTGCAGAAATAGCACAGTGTTAATTGGATATGTCAATACAAAATATATATTGAACAATGAGCCAATTTTCTTGCATAAGTAATGGGTTCTCTGTAGATGCGTGTCACTGCAAATCCCGCCTCAATAGTAAATCTATTATCTCCATTATGTAATAGGGAAAATTTTTGGAACAACATCAAGACACACCCCACCATCTGGAGGAGGAGCTCGGGCAGACTCCCAATAATGGGGATAGGTGTCAATAAGACGAGAAAAGGTATAAGTCGGTTTTGACGTTGGTTGGTGCGTAACCGCACATATACCAACCAAACCCATCATTTCTTCTTTGCTTGCCGAAACAGTCGATTTATATTACATACCCCTTAATGAGCCCTAAAGTATGCCTGCATGTACCACTCATACATACATAGAAAGCCCATATTTTTGAATAACTTTTTTGTTAAGAAAAAAAAATATTTTGAGTAATGAAAATCTTTATTTCTTCCCTCACGCGCACCATTGTTTGTCTGTATACTGCAGCTGTCGAGTAAAATATGATTGACGTACGACACCATTTGTAAAAATTTATTTTGATATGGTGATTAATTTTGTCCCACTTGTATTAATATACACATTGGCATAAATAAAGACGCAGTTCAAAATATAACTAAAAAAAAGTAGAAAACTTTAATAATGTTAACACCTTTTTTCATAAACAAACCCGAAACTATGACTTTTTATTCTTCTTTTTAAACCTTTATTGAATACATTTGCAAGCATTGTTATCTTTTAGCTCTTAATGACTTCTGTACGGTTTTGAAGCTAAATAAAAGTTCACTGTCGAGAATGAGCTAAAATTTAGCCATTTTAAAAATTCACTAAGACATTTCGGGCAGAGTTTTCTGAATCGGACATGCTATTACTAAACGGCCAATGACAAATTCTCACAGAATAAATTAAATAATCCAAAAAACCTGCCATCAGTCTCAATCCCATACCCTTAAATAATAAGAGATAGAAACAAGGGCATTTAAAAGGGTCTCTTTTATTTAATCTTGACATTTTACCATGGAAAGTTAAAGTCGGACGCTGTGTGGGGAAAGAAAAACATCTTCAGCGAGGAATCTCAAAATTGCCAAATTTGGAGCGTGGAAAATCCACGTGAAAACATTCAGGTGCCTCTACACTTTGAAAAATTCACTTTTTGGTGTGTATTTTGGGTCCGGCAGTGCTATGAGCCTAATTTTTCCCAAAAATAAAATAAGATTGCTCCGAGTTACGGGTTATAATGAAAAAAGGAATGAAATTGTTAAATTTTTTTAGTCACGTAATTTTTTCCTTCTTCTGAAATTTTACCCTCCACTAGTTGAGCCCGCAATCCGCGTACGAGTTACTTCTTTCATTTTAATTTTATACCGCGCCGCTGAACAGAATGTGTAGACTACCGTTTGGTAGTGCCCCTCATAACCAACTACCTGCTGTTCGAAAGACAGCAAGAGGCACGCCACAAATAGAGGGAAGAGCTCGGCCAAAAAGGTGCAAGCGCCAATTTCGATTACTATTATTGTATTACTCTTTTGGAGAGCTACAAAAGCATATTACTTTAAAAGAAAATTCCAGAATAGTTTCCATGCAGAAACATGTTTTCTAGTGATGTATGTAACGAAGTGAAAATTCGTAAATTCTAAACTTTATCAAGCAGAATTTTAACTGCCAGAGTTTGACTGACGATTTTTTTAAATTGGCATATCCCTCAACCAAAAAACGGGAACAATCGGACCTTTGAACTAACAGTTAAAAACAAATGGATATGAAACCACACATTTTTTATGCAATTTTTAAAATCGAGTCTTTGGGAAACTGTTAAGTTTGCCATATAACCAAATTAATCAGAAACGAAAACGAAACGAAATCAGAGACCCCTTGCAACCATATTTCCAGTTAACACTGTGCCCTTTATGCAAAATTTTTTTAAAATTATGCTAACATGCCCTTCACAAGCACCGATCGCACCGAAAACGAATATTCGAACAGTCACTACAGGCAATGAAACGTAGTAATAGTGATCAATTGTACGAGTACATATAAGAAAAGAGATCGACTGCCGAATATGAACAATGACTTTGAACTACAACGTTAAATTTCTTCAATTATTTGACGCTTTCGGCACCTGCTTGGTAGTATAAGCCCGTGCCTTCAAGGTTCAATGGTGTGAATACGGCGATGGGCATAATTTGTGCATAGTTAGGTATTCGTATAAAAGCTAGAGGTTTGTTGACAGTTGACATCACAATTCGCAAACCTCTTCGATTGTAAAGAAGTCTAATCTTCAGCAAAAACCAAAACCTACAAAATGTTCAAATTGGTAAGTTTAATGAAACATTTGACAAAAAACAAATTGAGTATTAGTTAAAATTTATTCTTTCTTCCAACAGTTCGCTGTCTGTTTCCTCGCTCTCTTCGCTGTTGCCTTCGGTGCTGCTAAGCCCGGTCTGTTGGCTGCTCCTGCCACTCTTGCGTACTCCGCTCCAGTTGCTGCCGCTTATGCGGCTCCAGTCGCTGCTCCTTTAGCTGCCGCTTATGCTGCTCCTGTAGCTGCCCCCTTAGCCGCTGCCTACGCTGCTCCAGTGGCCGCTGCTTACCATGCCGGCTATGCTGGTTACGTTGCCCCAATCGCCAGCAGCTACTCAGCTCACTCTATTGCTCACTCCGCCGCTTTCCCAGCTGCTTATGCTGCTGCCCCAGTTGTCGCTGCCGCTCCCGCCGTTGCTGTGTTGAAGAAATAGATAATATCCTGCTGAACCGAAAGAGATTAAAATAAAGCTGAAGATTACATAAAGTATGGAATAGAAAAATTTGTGTGTTTAATTATGACGACGATTCAAATTATAGGCAAAAAGTTTTTGTGAAAGAAAGATCTGCTGATATCTAACCTTACGATTTTTACTAAGAATTGTCTTGCAAGTTTAGAGGCGGATTCTAAGTGAGGATTTCATTTTACATTTTTCAAATGGATGAAAGTATGCGTTTCTATTCGTTATTTTTATTAGTGACCTCAGTATTTACTTCTTGCACCCTAAATTCCTGCTCTATGCAGATGCTAACAAGCTCGATTCTGCTATTTCTTTAACTGAAAGTCCAGTTTTACTAAAATCTGATACTGATGCAATACCAGGTACAAAATATTTTATTATAATTAAAAATATAAAATACTCAGAGACTTTTCAAAATATATGACGTGTATTGTAAATAAGTGCAATTTATATGACAGCGCCTTAGCCGAATGAGTTGAGAACCATTTATCGTTCCGAGTCGGTCCCTCCATTTGTAAAATAACGTCAAGATGCACGCTACACATAGGAGGAGAAGCTCCTAACCAAAAAAGTTGTTAGCGCCAATTATAGATATATATGTATCAATATATATATCAACTTAAAAATAACCAGGTTACATATTAGCCAAAAGCAATTGATTTTTTCGGTGCTATCGCCATTTCCTAGTAGCTAGTTAAAATAACACTTTAAATGCGACCGCCACAGAAGTAATTGAAGTCCGCCGTAACGACTGGAGAGAGATATGATGTGATGAAGAATGCGAGACTGCAATTATGGCCAAAAATGAGGCGAGACAAAAAATGCTGCATCGACGTACTCGGCAAAATAATTCTGACTATAAATAGAAAAAACGAATAACAAAACAGATCCGGCAAAAAGGAAGAGAAACTCTCTATTAGATGGAATTCGTGAAATTTAATTGAGCTCATCTGTTAGAGGAACAAAAATGCATCAGAATATTCAGAAACCAAGCGAAAATTCTGCGAAGCTGGCAGGGTTAGTTCCCTAATGTACTAAACAACGTATGTAGCGTAGAACTTATCGCAGTCGCACTACTGAGCGGAATTGAACATCACGGCCCTTGTCATGGAAGGAGTTGAATCTGTAATACGTAAGCCAAAGTGCAAAAGTGGCAACGGGAGTGGAGTAGATGGTATCATAGCCGAATTAATTAAATGCGGCGGACCAGCTGTCGTATCTGCACTAATAAAGCTTATACAAAAGCTGGGAAGATGAAATAATTCCACGAGACTTACAACCCAGTTTAATATTTCCGGTTCATAGGAAAGGAGACAAACGCAACTGCAGCAATCTCAGAGCCCTTTTAAGCTCTGCCGAAAGAATTAATTCTGTGGCATTGGATATTCTGGGCAAGTATTAATGTGGATTCCAAACAAACAGATCAACGCCAGATCAGTGTTTCGTAATGTGCCATACCGTCGAAGAGTTTTATGAACATGGGCTTGACATCCATTGCCTATTTGTAGACTTTGAAAAAGCTTTCGACAACATCGACAGAAATGAACTTGCTCTTGTTCTCCGTCGTCAAGGTGTACCGATGAAACTCGCGTCGCTGGTATCTATAAAACTGACAGGAACGGTCATAATGATACAAGGAAAAACTACGGATTCATTCGATGTTCACACTGGTATCAAGCAAGGAGATACGCTCTCTACTATAATTTTTAATTTCGTTTTAAGCTTTGTAGTCTGGAACATCGACCCTGTGGCAACTATTTTCACTACGAACATTCAGATCTGGGTCAATGCTGACGATCTTGCTATCCTTGGAAGAAGCTCATGTGTTAAAACGCATTTATAAATCAAAGCTAGTGAGTGTGGGAGTTAACATCAATGAGACAAAATACCTCATAAGGCCAAGTAGAGTGGTATTACTTGGCAATCTGGAAGTTGGTGTACATATTTTTTAATGAGTGGAAAGCTTCAAATAGCCGGGTATACACTTTAGCAGCATAGCGGACCCCTTATTCTTCATAAGCGATAGATTCCAAGCTGCCAACAGGAGTCACTTTTCACATCTTAATGAAAATCTGCTCTCATGGTCGCTTAAACTGCAAATCTATGAGATCCCAATAAGATCAATAGCCACTTATGGCTGCGAATCATGGATTATGACAACCAACATTAAGAATCACCACATACGCTTTGAGCGAAAGATACTGAGGAGAATATTTGGTTCAGTAAAGAAAGTTGATGAGGCTTCTGGAATAAGATATAAAAACGAAATCGAACAACTGATAACGAGCCAAAATATTGTGCGCTTTACTCAGAAGTAGACGTTAGGGTAGTTTGGGCATCTACTCAGAATAGACAACAACAGGATAAGGAAAAAGGCCTATAAATCTTAAATGAAGGGCAGTAGAAAGCGTGGAAGACACCCAAGAAGATGGATTGATGATATCCATTAATACCTACGATGCATAAATGTCACAAGGAGCGATGCATTGAACCCAGACTTATAGAAGATTTTGTAAAGGAAGCACTGGCAAGTAGTAAAGGACTTCAAGTATCAGTGACAAGTAGTTGGGAAATATTGCGTTTGAAGTAAGCTTAAACTCTAAAGGCTAACAAAGGATTACATATACATTGTTTTTAGTTCACTTCAAACATAGGTATTTTGCTTACTTACACAGTGGGTATTTGCTTACTTTAGCAATTTTCTACTACACCGATCCTAATTTGAAAAAAGTATGAATAACAAACTATGTAAATAGATTTGGGAGTCGTTATAAAATCATCAATTTTATTTATAATATAGTATTATCAGTTCGAAGACTTAGTTCATCACAGTTGCGCAAATATAATTTATAGATAGTTACTACCGTTATTTTTATTTGCGGAGTACAGCAACAGCGGGAGCAGCAGCTGCAACAACAGGAGCAGCAGCATAAGCAGCTGGGAAAGCGGCGGAATGAGCAATTGAGTGAGCTGAGTAGCTGCTGGCGTATGGAGCAACGTATCCAGCATAGCCGGCGTGGTAAGCAGCGGCCACTGGAGCTGCGTAGGCAGCGGCTAAAGGAGCGGCTACGGGAGCAGCATAAGCAGCGGCTAAGGGCGCAGCTACAGGAGCAGCGTAAGCGGCAGCAACTGGAGCGGAGTACGCGAGAGCGGCAGGTGCAGCCAACAGACCGGGCTTCGCAGCACCGAAGGCAACAGCGAAGAGAGCCAGGAAGCAGACAGTGAACTGTTGGAAGATAGAAGACGTTTTAACTCATTTTTAACTTCTTTTTTTTTATTAAATGTTTCATTAAACTTACCAATTTGAACATTTTGAAGGTTTTGGTTTTTGCTGAAGATTGGACTTCTTTACAATCGAAGAGGTTTGCGAATTGTGATGCCTGCTGCCAACCGACGCCGTGCTTTTATACTAATCATGCAAACTCATTAGTTTGCGCTTTTGTAACCCTTTGCTAGACCTTGCGGCCATATAGGCAATAATGTCACTGCGCTTTACCATTATTCAACTTTAAAACAGTTTGACAACATTAATGGTGTTAGTGTTACTCATTGTTGGAGGCTTTGCTTTAGTTTTCTTTCCATCCACTTTCATATGCACACGTAGGTAGGCACGCCTTGATTATTTCGAACCTTTTCCACATTAAACTAAACTAAACTAAGTATCATTTACAAAGATAAACTTTAATAAGAATTTAACTCGCATAATAAAGGAGCAAAGAAGGAGAGTGCTTGACTTGTCGGATGTTTTTAAGAGCTTGTGTACTTAGTTTTTAATACAAAACAGAAATATTGTTGGAATGAACATTTTTTTATTATAATCTGATAGATAATTTAATGGCATTTACTTTTGGGTTTTGATATCCGACATATATCCACCGTGGCTAAGAGTTACATGGTCCGTTCTATCAGTCCAATTTTACTATTTTTCCAATGAATCTGACGGTATGACATCAATGGTGGCTTGGATGTTGAAATAAATAAAATTTCAAGCGCTCTGTATGGCAAGTTGCAGCGTCTTGTTAGAATCAAATCTCGTCGATGTTTAGCTGAATAATTTTGTTAAACAAAAATCCAGTCCGCATTGCCGAATAGCACTCGACATGCTCCGGCATTTCGAAAAAAATAAAAATGATGCAGCCAGTGTTCTATGAACTTGGGAAACAGATTAAGTCTTCTTTTTAAGTAAACTTTTACAATTTGGCAACGTTGTTATGGCACTAAACGATTCATGCTGACTAACGAAACCTCACTGAGCATTTCTGTTAAAGACAGTTCGCTATTATCCGCTGTCAAATATCGAGAGTTCTCATACAACTAAGAAACACTCGATACGATGATCATCCGTTCTGTGTTTGACAGAACTGTTTATTATTATTATTTCTTTTTTTGGCGGATGGTTCCATATGTAAAAGTCCACGAAAATGGGGAAGTATCTGATCCCCATTCATCTGGGAGTGGCCAGAATGTTTCTTCTCCATACAATGTTTCTTCAAGCAGCTTACAACTTCCGAGGCTCACCCAAGTATCCTCTGGGTAGCTTCCGATCACCCGTTTGGAAGCAAGCTAATGTAAGAAGGCGAAACAGCCCAGATTATCTCGTTGTTTACTGGATTTGGGACTCGCCACCTAAAAATCCTACTAAAATTAAGGCAACTTGAGATAAGAACTCACTACTCTAATGACAACCACGGCAAAGGAACTAAAAATTATAATTTGAGGGCATTCACCTGCATGTGCAGTCCCTTAATGGGGAAAGTGTCTCTCTCCGATGGCTGGAAGGCCCCGTAAGAGTAAATGCTGACATCACCGCTATTCAAGAGCATTGGACCTTGCGACATCTTCTACAGCTGCCATGTAAACGATTTGGCATTGGATTGGTGGGAAAGAAGGGCATTTTTTGTCCCGCAGTCGTAATTCTGTCTAGAGACCAAAACATCCGATAACAGACTGAGGCTGATCGACATTGTCGCGGATCGAAACATGGTAGTCCGTAGCCTAGATTCTAAGTGGTTAACTCCAGATTGAATAACACGACACCAAACACCAAATCGATTATTTTGCGACAAATTAAAGACACGCTTCGGTGTTTTATATGCTCGTATGATCCATAAACCCAACATATGTAGGCTCGAGTCATTATCTTAATGCCACCAAAATCCGCCTCTGTGCAGCAAAAAACGTACATCTAATAACGGAAAGAATGTTCGACCTCGAAAAACTGCAATCTCAACAGATAGCCAGTAGGTTCGCCCTTCAACTTTCTCTTCTATCAGAGAGTATTGACCAAAAAATCTGCATGTCCACCAATGGAGCCACATTTCTTGTTTCCTCTGTACCGTCGCCAAAGTAAATCGGATTTCGGAGCCCACAAAATCAATTGATACGATGAGGCACCATGGTAGCACCGAATTTTTTACCCTACCGTTTCGGTGTTTTACACAAAACGAGTTTCCAGTCAAGTCATGCTACCGGACTTAGCTGATATTCCAGGTGAAACTAAGAATATAGTAAAAAAACATATTCTGCATGTTCTAATGAAATGCAATTCAAATAATTCGTGTCTACCATTCGGAATTCGCAAAGAGTACGTAGGTTCGAAACTCGGTGAAACACCAAAAATTAAGAAAAACATTTTTCTAATCGCGGTCGCCCCTCGGCAGACAATGGCAAACCTCCGAGTGTATTTCTGCCATGAAAAAGCTTCTCATAAAAATATCTGCCATTCGGAGTCGGCTTGAAACTGTAGGTCCCTCTATTTGTGAAAAACATCAAGACGCACGCCACAAATACGAGGAGGAGCTCGGCCAAACACAAGCGGAAATATTTTATGTTTTTTTCTTTTAAGTTTGGTGTTTTGAAATAATAAACAATAAAAATGTTTTTTCTTGAACTTTTTCTTCTTTTTTTCAAGTTTCATTTATTTTCAAATAGTGTAAGGGCTCGTTTTATGCGATGGATACATTCTACAGAAAAGCGCATATAAAAAATTCGCATAAAAGAGGTTTCATTTGCCTTCAAAATCTATAAATGTGTTCCGTAGTTTTCTAAAATCGCATAAAACCACAACAACGAATTAAAATTTTTGCAGGTTGTTGAGAATTCTTCACCTTCATATACCTGTAAAGAGGACCCAGTGATAACACGATAATTTTATTAATCACATTACTTGCCATAAGGGACTACAATGTACGAGTCTGTACTATGCTAATTTACGGAAGAGCCGTGGCAAGTAGGCGCGTGGAGTGCTATTTCTGCAATACAACGCGCCCGTTCACTTCGCTTGGATTGCAAGGGATGCAATAAAAGACGTGGGATTCATTAGAATTGGACACCAACTCTGCAGTCCGAGGTTACAGATCCTACGCAGTGATGTTTTCGTTTTTTTTTCATATTTGGAAAACGTGTTGCGACAACGATGATCGATGAAGGCGGTCGTAGGAAAACATTTAGACGAAAAATATTTAAAAAAATATACTTTTTTTCGGTGGCATATATGCACGATATTCACGATATGAAAAGTGAATTTCACACCAGGGATATAAACTTAGAAAACAAAAAATATGGAATCATACCTTTTCCTCACTAATTACTTTAAGCCGCAAACTTATTAAACGCCCCCGTCTATACATACATATATTTTATTATTGTAATTACATCAGGTATGAGAGATTAAAAGGCCATAAAAACTAATGTTCTTTGGACTTTGCGATGTGATAGGAATTTTCTTACCATAACTCCAGCGCTTCATGAAAATAATTGGAATACCATAAATCGAAAAATGCTCCAATTTTGAGTGTGCAAACATATATAAGCTTTAGCTGGTAAAAACCGTAAATTTAAAAACCGAAGCTCGGCAAAAAAGCAAAAAGTCAAATGATATGAAGGCTATACAGTGGATCACGTGACCGGCGTACAAACAATAATCAAGCGCATCCAATATTTTATACTTCATTTACTAAGCACGAGTACTACGCTAAAGAATAAATAGAGGCTAAAACGACATTTACAATAACAACAAACAACGTTTTTCCACGTAAATGCGATTGAATACGGATTTGCGTTAAAATAGTATTAAAACAGCGCTGGCGCAAGCGCGACTGGTGACTGCAGCTGACACTACGAACACCCGTCGTTGACGCAGGCGGCCGTGAATATTAACGCCAACAACAACATATGCACATAAGCAGATACCTAAGTACGTGATTTGCCTCAATTTCCATTGCATTCGTATTTCTGCCATTTACACTTATGCGAATACACAGTGGAATTTTGGCTATTTTACTTTAATAACGAGCAAATGTCCAAAATTGTGGGGAATTCGAATGGTGAAATGATTTTTGAATATACAAACGTACGTATAAGTATAACTAGCATCTGATACCATTAAAAAATCAGAAGGAATTTGAAAAGTAAAATATTTCTTTATTTAAATATGTATATACGATATGTCTGTATGTACATATGTTATTTAAGTAAGTAGCATTTTATTGGCTCATTTGCCAAAATTATGCAATATTTCTTCTGGCATGTACTTATATGACCGAGTATAAAAGACCCAACCATGGCAGCAATCTTCAGCATATTCGTCTACAGACGCACTGCACGCGCACAAATTTGAGTTTTTGCAAAAGGATTACTTCCAAAATAATTTAACAAAATGTTCAAGCTGGTACGCATAATCGAAATTTGCTCCTGTCACAAATTCCAGTTCTAAGGATCTTCTCTCTATATCTCTCTCTTTCAGTTCACTGTTTGTTTTGTAGCTCTCTTCGCTGTTGCCTTCGGCGCTGCTAAGCCAGCACTCCTGGCCGCACCTGCCGCCCTTGCGTACAGTGCTCCACTCGCAGCTGCACCCGTCGCTGCTGCATACGCGGCTCCAGTGGCCGCCGCCTACACTGCCGGATATGCTCCGTACATCGCTCCTTATGCCAGCAGCTACACAGCTCATGGCGTCGCTCACTCTGCTGCCTTCCCAGCTGCCTACGCTGCTGCTCCATATGTGGCTTCATATGCTGCTCCAGCTGTAGTTCCAGCAGCCCGTTTCGTCGCACCAGCCGCACCTGTAGTCGCTGCTGCTCCTGCTCCCGTCGTAGCTGCTGCCCCAGCTGTCGTCCCAGTAGTGAAAAAGTAATTTAATGACTTGGCATTGACATTGGATTGTTGAATTGCTAATAAAAAAAGTATGAACTAATTTAAATGTGGTCCTGAAATTATATGTTACGTTTAGAGAACAATGCATTTTAGGAAGCTACGGCTGGGAAACTTGGAAGCAATTTTCCCAGTGCTCCTAGATTTCGTTAAATAGATGACGAACTTCACCCACTAATGCACAGTTAAATCCCCCTTTACCATTACTACCGGTTACTCGTTAACACTTATTCGCGGCAATCACAATTCATAAACGTTTCTTTAATTTGAAGTATTTATTGCATATATTTACCTTATATCCATTTTTCATGATCTTTAATATACGTCCGTCTTCTATCGAACATTGCCCTTTTTCAGTCAGATTCTTCTTCTTAACATCACAGTCCTTGGGGAATCATTACTTCATTTACAACCTTTCGCCACCCGTCTCTACCTAAGGCTACTTCCTTCTACCGCCGCATGCTTCTTCAACGACTCCAAGCCATATCTTTTGGGGCGTCCTCTTCTTTGGCTTCCAACAGAGCGCAATTCAACTGCCTTTCGAGTTCTTCTTTCCTTGGGCATTCTACACACGTCCCCAAGCTACCTTATCCTTTTTTATAATTTTTAAGATTTTATTAATCTTATCACAGTTTGGTTTTTTGCTTAGAGTTCCAGGTCATGATTATATCTTATTGGATAAGTATCGTCCTGCAGTCAAATTAATCTATAAATTTTTCGAAACATTTTCCTTTCGAAGACCATTTGCTGATTAATTTCAGTAGTTTTTAGCGTCCATAGTTCGCAACCAGGGCGGTTCAAGGTTTTGTATATCCTTAACTTTTGGTCGCGAGATGATAATTTTCACTTAAGCAGTTTCAAGTTAGAGTAATAAGACTTATTTGCTGTTAAAACACTGTACCTAATTGTCAATGACATATCCTTATTGTCTTATATTTTGATACCCAAATAGGTAAATTCTTGCACACTCTCGAATGCATAGCCTCCAATCAGCAGGTCATCATTGCCTCAATTCTTAGCAAAGAAAGTGGAGCTATTAATATTGACTACCAGTTTCACCTTGAAGAAGTTAGAGAAAGTGTCATATCCATTCAGGTTACTAACTTTTTCCATATTGTCGTCCGTATTTGACGTAAAAGGGCGATCCAGATTTTCCAAGTCCCATGCCGTCCCAATGAGTTTGTACGTAACTACTTTTCGGTAGAACCCCGGCTCGAAGCCACTACGAGCATGAAATAGTAGTAGTAGAAATATTTTTCCTAAAAGCGGTCACCCCTCGGCAGGATATAGTAGATCTACAAGTGTATTTCTACCATGAAAGAGCTCTTCATAAAATACAATCTGCCAGTCTGAGGCGGTATACTAAAACTGTACTAAAGACATCAAGGCGTGCACCACAAGTTGAAGGAAGACATCGGCTAAACAACTATGAGGGGATGTAAACGCCAATTAAATACATATATACTACATAGACAGTTTAATAAGATTTGCGGAACGATAATAAAAATACACTTACATGGCTTAAAATAAACTTTATTATTCAGTACAGTCTTTTTGAACATAAATACACTTATTCCAACGAGATTCCAATTTAGGAATTCCATACCTGAAGCGAGAATCTGAAAGCGCTGCAAAGTACGCATCCACAGCTGTTAGGACCTCATCATGTGCTCAAAAAAGCTTGCAACGCATACATTTTTTTAGATCTGGAAACAAAAGAAAGTCGCTAGGGGCAAAATCTGGTCAATATGGTGATTGCTTCAGAAATTCGGACTTTAATTCACGGTCCATTGCCCTGTTGAAAAATAATTTTTTCCTTTTGCAAACTGGGGCTTTTCTCACGACTTTTTCTTTCATCTGGTCTAAAATGTTACAATAATGTTCAGATTTCACTATTTTAGCAGTTTACAAGCAATTCACCAACAAAATTCCTTTCGCATCTCAAAAAGCTTATTGATTTCTGGACACAAACTCGTTTCGGAGTCGAAGAATCAGATTCACACCATTCTTTAGTCACATTTTTTAATTTACGATCATGTTGCTAGATCCAAGTCTCATCCATAGTGATGAATCAATGCTCAAAATCCATTTCATCCTTTTCTGAAACGCTCTAGTTGTTGCTGAAAAAGTCGCATTCGAATGTATTTTTGTTCCATTTTAGTGAATGCGGTACCCATTGTGCACACAGCTTTCTGAAATCCATTAGTTCAGTCAAAGTATTACTTACACTGCCTATGTAATGAGATGCGCCAGGCTTCTATTTCGATGATTTTCCTGTTGTTTTTCTACCAATTCTGTGGACGTCCTTAACATGGATCATCTTCATGGTTTTCTGTATTGATGGCGAAAAATACTTCTGCAATCAATTTCAACAATCGTTCGTAAATTTCCTTTGCTTTTAAACCTTCCAAGTCAAATCTCTTGGGTGTGCAGGTAACATTTCTCTGATCTGGGTTCCAGGGCATAGGAACATAGAGGGAAATGAAATTGCTGATGAGCTTGTCAGGTACAGAACTGAAGTGGTCTCAGAGACCTCCTACTCGGGCATTGGCATCCCCCTGACAGTTGTTAAAGGGGAACAACATAAGTTACTTCTCAGGAAAGCGCAGAAAAGATGGAGCTCCATTTCCTCATGTGCTATTTCGAAAACCCGTTGGACCCAGTACAATATACGGGAGGACTCAGAAAATCCTTTGGACTCCTCGCCATTCAATTTCCAAATTCGTAGCTGTGTTTATCGGTGCCTGGACGATCGGAACACACGCGGAAAAGCTAGGGTTACCGTTTAACCCCCTTTGCAGAAGCTTTGGGGACCTTTCAGAGAAGGAGACTGTTAAGCACTTCTTCTGTAAATGTCCGGGTTTGGCAGATAGACGACTAAGGCCCTGGGCGCTCCTTTCTTCGACAGCCTGGGACAGTGCGCCAACCTAAATCCAATCAATCTTCTCCATTATATCAAAAGCTCTGGCCGGCGGCTTTAGTCCTACATGAGGAGTACTAGACAGGCACTTCAACCATTTCACCTACCTAAACCTTAAAAAAAAACATCAATCACTGCACGCTACTTGATTTTTCCCTTATAGAAAATACTGTGGCACGCCGATACAAAATGGATTGTAAACAAAGAATGAATTAACAGATTCAAATGAAACTTCTCAAATGTTCATATGAGGAGTGTACCAATATAACAAAAACGCTAGTAGCAGCACCCTCTTTTATTGAACCGCAAAACTTATTGAACAACCTAGCAAATATATATATATAATATAGGGTGGGCCATGTACAATTTGCTTTTTGAATCGGCTATAAAAAAAACGAATATATATTTTTTCAAACTTTTTTATTGAAGATTTGAAGATTGAACATTGTCATTTATGAATAAAAAATAATATCGTTCAAATATATTAACTGAAACGACTTGCTTTACAGTAGGCTATTCGATCAACCCAATTTTTAAGCACATTTTCGATTGTTTGGGCTCCAATTTCATGAATGGCAACTTCGATTTCGTGTTTTAAAGCATCAATCGTCTCTGGATGGTTCGCATAGCATTTTTCCTTAACCGCTCCCCACAGAAAATAGTCCAATGGGCTTAAATCACAGCTCCGAGGCGGCCAATTGATATCGGAATTTCGGCTGATTATTCGGTTTTCAAAAACGGTAGCCAAAAGTTCGAGTGTAACTTTGGCAGTGTGACAAGTTGCACCGTCCTGTTGAAACCAAATGTCGCCCATGTCATTCTCTTCAATTTTTGGAAACAACTTGTTGAGCATGTCACGGTAACGCTCGCCATTTACTGTAACCGCGGAAGAAGAAGAAGACTCACCACTTTGGAAATAGGTTTTCAATATTTCCCAATTTTGTTCAAGTGTATAGCGTCCCATTTCGTAAACGTCTTTAAGTAAATTATGAACACATTTGACATGTCATTTGTGTTACCATTCTCAAAAAAATTAGTGGTTCAAAAAGCAAACGCTATATATACACTATATATGTATTGTTGCAATTCAGGCTTTGTTATAATGATTTCCTTACCGATATCTCATTCTACTTGTACATTCGATAGACAAAACTTCAAGCTAAACAAGTGCGGTTGTTGGCGTTTGCGAACTTCTATTAAATCGAAATATTTTGGAAGCTTTTTCTTACATACAATATTCCATTTTTTGATGACTTCATGGGGTGCACTAGAAAATTGACTGATGTGATCCCTCGATATCGGCATTTTTTAAAAATGCATTCAAAGAGTAGAAGCAAGCGCAAGTAGAAGCGGTTAGCGCAATTATAGATTGCGTGCGGCTCGTTTTCGAGGCGGAATTTTTCGATTGTTGGATATAATATTCCATTTTTATCAACTAGTTAGCGGCTTGACACGTGATAGCGATTTTTATGCAGCTTGATTAGTGCATTGGTGATTGTAAAGGAACTAGAATGAAGACTTTTTAGGTTTATCAGAACGTGAAACCTCAGCAAAATCAAAAATCTTATTTTCCATCTCACATGTAAAGCATTTATTTACTTTTACGCATACGTGTTTTTTTTTTTGTTTTTTTTTTTTTTGAGTATTTGATATTCATATTATTTTATATATAAACATTGAAAGAACAAGTATAGGGAAGAAGAAAACTAACAACAAAGTATAGATGAAATCGAAAGAAGTATGAATTACAACATTGGTAGTGCTTAGACAAGTTGAAAATAAAGTTTTATAAATGCCATGTAAAAAATAACTCTGCATATGTATGATATCCACGATTAAGCCAAGTCCACAAATTAATTAATCTTATCTGCCATCAGATGTTAGGTTAAGCCTTAACGCAAGAAAGCCGTGGCATATGGGTAGCTGTAGGCAGAAGCATATGGATAGGAGTAGGCGGCAGCATAAGGTGAAGTGTAAGCGGCTGTATAGGCAGCGGTATAGGGAGAGGCAGCCACTACGGGGGCGCTGTAAGCGGCTGTATAAGCCACTGGAGCGGCAACCACAGCCGGCTTAGCAGCGACGCAAGCAACCATGGCGAAAAAACAAACGGCGAGCTGTAAGTTTCGAAAGAAAAAATTAGTTTAATTGTAATTTGAACAGAAAATTAAAAATAAATTTCTAACGCATTATAACACTTATCTTTTTAATTAGTCGAAATACTTACGAATTTGAACATGTTGATATTGGCTATTGTTGATATGTTGGAATTCACTACTTTATGCTGCTCTATTGAAACTGATAACAATTCAGCGGAGTTACAAGCATTTTATATACAAAAATTTTCACTGCAATTTTATTCTCAATTTGTAACCCTTTGTCAGCTATTGCAGTTTTCAACACTAGCACTAGTCATTACAGCAATTAAAAATTCACAGCGAATCTTCAAAAGTAGAAAAAAGAAAAAAAACTGTTGAAATTCTGCCAATTCTGTCGCCAGGGTCTGAGGTGACCGCCAATGTCGGCCAACGCCCAGCGCTTGAGCTGAAGCCAATATGCAAAATTTTCAAGGAAATTGCAAACGAAATAACGACAATATTTATTTACAAATATCTACGTTTGTGTGTATTTACCAAAAAAATTATCAAAACATTGTAACATCTACACTTTTGTTTTCAATGCAAAATTCTAGGTTGCCAACAAATGTGTCACTGAATCAGTCAGTCAACCGATCGCTTACCAGTTTACTGCCGCCCCTTCTTTCGATTTCCCTAAGTACTGTAAAAAACACATTGAGTAATCGCGCCGATTCGTTACGTGCTTAGGAAACTAAAAAATAGTGTTGAAAAAAGAGGATTACACATTTATTAGTTCTAAGTAGAAATAAAACATTCTCAATTGATATCTATATGCCATAGAGTAACTACATAGATATGCCATATAAATGTACATATGTATCTGGTGAGGCCTAGTTAAAGGCAGCGCTTCCCAACAATTTTGGTAATATAATTTTTCTCTTTAGAATATATTAGCACAATTAACAAACGAAATGGTCGAAGCTCGTAAGGAATTATATTGAGATAATCTGCTCCAGAGCACCTTTTGGCTTCTTGCAATAGCAAATACTTTAACGAACGCATGCACTCATCCAAGGACAACCTCCGCATTATCACGGAAATTCTTACATTACAATGTATGTCGGTTGAGCTATCACTTAGCCCTTTCACTGTCATGGGGTCTATGTGCTCCATGAGAAATTGAAAAAATCATAAAAATACAAATCACGTTCCATTTAAATAAGAAAATACACCATCGGTAGTTTTTGGTATTTTCCGTTCATTGTAGCTAAATGGGGCGGGTTTAGGTTCTAATTTGATAGCAGCCTCCGTTGAATGCGGATGCCTGCAACTATCGAAGGGATTTATTTATATATTTATTTACTAATCAAACACTCAACCATAAGTTATTTTACATTGTTTGAGTTTTATTCTAAAAGAGAAAAGGTTTGACAGAAAGAAACCGTAGGCTGTAAAAAGTGAAAGTTGTAGAAGAAGTACAAGGTTCCATTACAAGAACACATAGTTCTATTTTGCATCCTAAGCATCGACAGGTGGGCATTTCTACTACTTAGGACTGGTAGCGGCAGACTAATCACCTACCATATCAGAAATCAAAATAGATTAACGAAACCAACAAAAGATTGAGTCTTGTCGAGGCTCTATGCTCCCTAGAGGAGCATTCCAAAGATGAACAGCGAAAACGAACAAGGTACAAGGTTTTCATAGCAGGTTAAGTGATTGGGCTGATTTGGTGACTTGAATTCGTTCGACAAGGTATTTAGTCTCACGAGAGTTCATGATCTTGTGAAGCAATGCTGCTTTTCACTACTTTATGCGGTATTTCAAAAATAAAAAATAAAAATAAATAATTGCCACGTGCACTTCCGTTAAGTGTTAAACCGAGCTCCTTCTCTTATGTGTGGTATGCGTGTGAATGTTGTTCCACAAATGGAGTGAGCCGACTCCAAACGGGCAAGTTTTTTATGATTTTATAAGGGACTTTTTCATGGCAGAAATACATTCGGAGGTTTGCTATTGTCTCTCGAGTGGCGACTGCTATTAGAAAAAAACATTTTTTATCCTTTTACTGATTCCTACACGGAGATTCGATTCTACGTGCTCCCGAATGGTAGTCACGCACCAACGCAATAGGCTACGGTGGGTGTCTTTAGGCATTTACTTTTAATAAAACATCAAATTCTGTAGAAAAAATGTTAAGGCAACAAATAATATGTGACACAATACACGTATCTGGCGATGTTGCTGTAGAAGCGATTAGCAGACAAACCATTACAATTAGCATATAACTCACATCTATAAATTAAGGTTGGTAACACAAATGTTTGAGCTAAAAGCAGTCGAATTTTCACTGACGTAAAGTGCTGAATATCCCTTAATGAACGGAGCATTTCATAGATCTTACTCCTTGCACTGTAAAGGAGTATCAGATCGAAGCTTTTTTTTTAATTAACAATATGGCGGTCTCAGGAAATATTTTTCAGATTTTCGATAAAAACCCGACAATTAATTGCTTAAAAAAATTTAATTTAAATTATTTTAATTAAAGTCCTTCGGTCAGGCAAGAGTTTTGCATGTTTTTCAAACACAGTATAAATTGTATTGACATCTACCAGGCGGTTTTTAAGTTGCCGTGATCACCAGTTCAAAAAAAAAAAAATAATTTTTGAGAAAAACGCATTCAAAGTTTTGCTTTCGATTTATGTAGAGTTATACGAATTATTTAATTACTTACACTGTGTCAGCTATTCCTTGGTCATGTAATAGTTCTTCAGCCATCATAGCAGCTTCCAAAATATCGATTTTCTGTTACCTATGTAGCATTCTACCTTCTCGAGTGTTATCGTTAATGCCCAGCTACTTGCTCTCGAACACTCCGGAGCGCCCGAGCGCCCTTTGTTAATTATTGAATAGCCTGAAAATTATTTGTTATTATATTTTAAGAAAATGTAAAAAGAAGTCAAATTTTTTGAAAATTCTCACTACCTCTTAAGGGGTTAGAGGTTGACGGATACAAAAAGGCGGCTGACATATAATTGGACATTATCTGCGCATACATGAATATCCCAATATTTTAACACGCTTTGAAGATTATTTACATATATATAGCAAAAACAATAGGTGACCGAGAGTCGAGCCTTAGGGAGCACCTTTAGTTACGGGAAAGTAGTTAGATATAATATCACTGGCACAAACAGCTTGCGAACGGTCATTGAGGTATGATTTTATTAAATGTAGTTCTGTCGCTGAGAAGTTAAACAAGTTGCTAAGTTTTAACACTGAAAGTTTGTGATTACCAGTGTTTAAAGCTTTTGAATGATCCCGAAGAGTTAATAAAGTTACGCGATCGTTATTAGAGCCATTTTACAGCTCCTGTTGATTCTAAAACCAGATGGGTACAGAGCGATCAGCATATTTCGTCTAAGAAAAAAAATTATCTGACCTGCATTATGCGCTCAACTACCTTGGACCAAAAAGGTAGTATTGCGATGCATATAAAGTCCCCATTAGATTTCTTAATCGGAATTATTTCAGCCGACTTCCCAAGTAATGTCGTTGAACATATTTTCCTTTACGAAAAATACAAGATACAAAAAATATGTGTGCTATTGAGTATTAGACTGGGTTAAGTTATGGTGGTAGTCGGTCTGTACGACCAACTCACTTAGCCCTTAAGAGACCGTTGTGACACACTGTGCAATTCCCACGCCGGGTAGTTCCGTAAGAGAATTGAAAAAGTGTTTACCTAGACAAGCTGCTCTGATTTTAGCTAAGGCTGGAGAATGTTAAAGGAAAGACTCAACAGTTTTATTTTCATCTACTTCTACAACATTCATGAGATAAAACTCCTAATCTCAAGGAATGTCTGCCAAAAAGTCAATAACCGATTGTACAATGCACGACCTTCGAGATATCCTTTCTTGAGAGGCTGAGCAGTTGCTCTGTCTTTTTCTTGTTTATATGCGCCAAAGTAGCCTAGCAAAATATTCCTGGTTGGACATAAAGCAAAAATCGGGGTAATAGATTACAGGGGCGTAGGCCTGTACTAATGCTCCTTCTAGAAATTAGATTCAAAAGCGTTCTCGGAGTTGTCCAAGGGAGCACAACAGATCTTATCCTGAATAATAATTATAAAAGTAACAATTTGGTGTCAGTATAATCCCTCCGAAAGTGTCATAAATTTCTTAGTACTTGGCGTACCATGAATAAAAAATACAAAGCCAACACTTCAATTCCAATGACTAAAGAGAAGAAGGAGAAAAAAGAATGCAGAAGCTTAAGCATTAAATAAGCCAACTTTTCAAGGGTTGGCCGTAAAGTGTAAAACCAAATATTTGTGCAACACTGTCACTTGCCAATTTATTTATATACACATCAAATCACTATCCAGCCTATATTTGTAACAAGACATGTCCACTTGTTAAAAAGAACCTTAAAAGCAACCTCGATTCGATTATAAGTTAAAAAGAAAAGAAGAAAATCGAAAAAACATCGCAGAAACGCGCTTGGAATTGCGATTTGAGACAACAAAGAGACTTAGCTCTGATTGAATATACTTTTCTCTACATATTCGTATGCATGTAGATTCATTATTACGTATAAATTCTACGTACCCACCACATCACACACACACGCACCCACACAACTATAATGAAAAATGTAAATAAAAAGGTACATACTTACAAAACATTCGTATTTACTTGTATTTTGTTGCAGTCTCACTTTGTTTTGATTGAATACTGGCAGCATTTATTGGCTGGCATATGGTTTTCGAATTTTCTGTTTTCGCATTGAAACCAGTCGCACGGAAAGCGCAGAGCGAACAAAAGCGTATAAAAAAATGTTTAAGTTTGTAAGTTTTCTACATTTACAAAATCGTCACGAAAAGCATTCAAAAATCGACAAAAACTATAAATTCGACCCAAATCATAGCCAAAACAACATTACAAAACATCAAAGCAACATAAAGAAAATTCTTCATAACAACTGCGCCACTACAACCAACACCAAGCCAGCGAAAGAAAAATCTTCGGTTGTACGATATTTAAAATTTGTGGATGAGCAGCATGCAACAGATACTCCAGTTGCTGCCACTTCTACTCCTGCTGCTGTTGCAGCGAAATGCTGTTGCCAGTCCAACGCCGGGCAACTTTGCCGATGCAGCGGAAACGATCGATGTGCCACCGGAGCATCGTGCGCCACCACCCGGTGCTGCTGCTGCTGCACCTGCTCCACCCAGTGTTGCTCACCTGCCCGGCTTTGGACCACGTCCACCACTGCTGGCTGCTGCTGCCCCAATACCACGCGGCGCGTTCCCTTCTGTCGTCTTTCAACCGGCATTTGCCCCATTCGCCAGCAACTACAATGGGCTCACGGTGCAGCATTTAGCAATGTATCCAAGCTTGATTACGCCGAGTGCTGCAGCATACCCGAGTGTCTAGCTGATCAAAGGATACAATCACAGAAAAAAATATATTACTCCTCTACTTGTCTTACGAATGATTGCTCCTCAAATTGCAGCACTGCGTCATGTAGCAATATTTGTTTGGAGTGCTCATCGCCGACAACGACGACGGCAACGAAACTTCCATCGACATCAACATCAACAAAAACATCATCCATTCTGTCCCCATTAATGGCATTTCAAATGAAATTACAATTTCTAACAGGCAGAGCTACAAATTGCTGCTAATCCAGCTTCAAATTAGCCAAGTTTCTCAATTATTTTTCATTTGTAAAATCAATTAAAATTAAATAAAATTACTGGTTTTTGTTGTTATCAAGTCATTTGGTGTTATCGTGCAAATAATTTTTCGATGTGTATTTTAATCAGAGATTTCGTGCTGCAAATTGTATAGCTTCATTTTATTTGGAATTCGACTGGGTGTACTACATACTTCTAAAGGGTGATCAATTTAGAGGTAGCGGATGTTAAACTGCATTAAAACAACGAAAATTCAAATTGATTGGGCCATCTTTATTATTTTTGTATACAATCATTCATGACAATAATTTAAAAAAAATAATCCTTTTCACCGTAAACACCAACTTTGAATGACTCTCTGGAGGACTTCAGGCACAACTTTAGTAATGTTGGCTTCCAATGTCTCCATCGAAGCTGGTTTCTCCACAAAGCATTTAGCAGCCCAAATGTGTAATATCACACGATTTGGTGGCCAATCCACTGGACGGAGACGAGAGATAAGTTACTCACAGAAACGACAACACAGTAAAACCATAGTTTCACGGGCTGTATGACAAGTAATGCCGTCTTGTTGGAACCAGTTGTAGAGTTGACAGGCTTCAATTACCGGCATCAAAATGTCGTTTATCATGGCGCAATAACGTTCGCTAATCACTGTCGCTATGTCATGGGTGCCAGTCTCGTCTTTGAAGAAATATGGGCCGATGATTTTTCCAGCCCATAGATCGCACCAAATGGTTGTTTCCAAAAGATCACATGGCTTTTCTTCAATGGCTTCGTGTTGCTCTTCAGCCCAAGTATGGCAATTTTGTTTATTGACGTAGCCATTAACCGAAAAATTAGTCTCACCGCTGAACACCATAAGTTGGCCTGAGCGCGTGCTGAACACTCGAGCGTCATTTTTCTTAATACAATTTTACGATTTGTAAACTTTGTTGAAGTGTAAGCCAATGAAATGTCAATGAATACTAAAAAAAAATTATCTATTTAGTTTGAATGTAGTCACGCATGATCTATCAAAAAAAACCCTATTGGAAAAAGTACCCCCAACCTGATCACCCTTTATTATATTTATGTACAAATGTATGGCTCTTTAATTTTAGTTTTCTGCGAGTTGCGTGTAGTTTAAAAAATATTTGCGATTTCCTTATTCGATTTTTCATCAGCAATTTCGAATTCATTGTTTTTATTATTATTGGTGCGTTTTTATAGGCTGAGCCAAACAAAGATGTTTTCACATTCCAGACACATTTACGGCATTCACTCTGAATAAACATATTTTGTTTTTTAATTGACTAGTAGTGTTTCTGAAATCTCTCCCGGATGTCGATATTCTTATACATGCAATGAATTTGGTGCAAAATATTGTTATGCGAGACATTTTACCCCACTATGTTCTGGTTGAAAGCATCTGTTTGGCACTTTTTTCAATGGATTTTTACGAAAGTTCTTTAAAAAAGCTGTTAGAGGGTTAAAGTGCAATTTACTAGGTGGCCGTTACTGAAAAACTTTTAAGAATGAAATGATCTCAAAGTACCGGGAATGTTTAAATAAAACAAAATAGAGTTAAATTTCAGGAAAATTTATTTTATCATCTTCAAAATATTATATGACCCGTCTGAAGCAACACAGATGTGCCAAGGGTTTTACTTGGTGTTTGGTCAGATAATCCAGCACAATTTGGGCTCGATCCAATGGCGCGTTATCATCATGCAAAATACAAGAATTGCTTGCCCACATTTCCGGCCGGCCAGTAAGACACTAATGATCCGATGGCGCTAAAAAGTGACAGATGTGTGTCTTACAGTCCTCATAAGAAAAAATATGATTCGGTTCCCACGTGCGCGGTTCATTTAAATTAAGCATTCCCGGTACTTTCTGATATGGCAGGATGGGACTTTAATAATAAAATAATTTTAATCGTTAATTATAATAGTTTGTTTGGCGTTTTCGAAACCATCTACTGTTCACTTCATCAAATTTTTCATGGAATGAGGAAGCATTCGCACATCTACAAAGCCATAGAGGATAAATAAACAGAGGATATCCTGGGATTTTTTTTTTGTGCTTGGTAACAATAAAAGCATAAGATTAACCAAGTTTTATTTGTGGGCTATAATGAATCTCTGATGAATACAAAAAACAATTCATATCTTTAATATTATATAATATATGAGTAAGTCGTCTAATTTGGCTGTAATTTTCATATATTTTACGCATCTTTAAAATACATTCGAGAAAAATATTACCAAAAATGATAAAGTTTTAAAGCACACATCATCATATAGAAGATTTATAAAAAATATATAGAATATACAAGGTGGCGCGAATTTAGTAATTCAATCTTGTCGTTAAACAACTTTTTGTCTAAATCTTTTTTTTTTATTTCTGAGTGACGGAAATTTTTATTTTGACCTTCATGCGCTTCACCGCTTGTCTGTTTGTATACTGCAGCAATCCAGTTCACAAGTGTCGCATATGATTGACTAACGATGCCACTTGCGAAATGCTTAATTGCGCCACCTGTATATCGGCTTGAGCCCCAATAGTTATTGAAAAAACACGGTCGTGTTATTCTTCCCACTTTTGTAGTTGTTGTTGAAATGGTTGAGTATATCTACTGAAATAATCCTAATTAGCGACTAGCGCCGTTTTACTACCACTGTTCTCGCGTGATGTCTGTTTTTTTTTTCAGATCCATTTCGAAAGATCCAAGTTTTCTATCTCTATGTCAAAGATTTTAATACTTTGCTGTAGGAAAGGTATACTGAAAGAGCGAAGTCTGGTTCTGGCTAAACCTGGACATTTGCATAAGTAATGGAAAAGACTTTATTACACGTCCTCCGCCAGACAGCTTCTACATATGGGATTGAAAGGAAGGTTATGTTTGGCTGCATGAACCCCTATCTTCCAAGAACCTGCCTATTGGAGAATGTATTATACTATTTACATTAAGGGGGGGGGGGGGGGGTAAGGGATAAAAATCGATTTTTTTTTTTTGCATGTTATTGTAGTAAAACATTTCAAAAATACCGTGTTAAAATTTTAAGTCAATCCGAGCAAAACTTTTTAAGTTATAGAGCATAAAGCCGAGCCGCCTCAAACATCTGCCGAGACGCAGCAGTTGCGCGTGTAGTCCGTTACAAACTTTAAACGCGGTTTTCTCGAACCTTGTGCGTAGTCATTCCTTTTGAAATTTTGCACACATATTTTACATATAAAAATCCTCCTCCCAACGATTTTTTTTCGCCATTTTTTTTATATTAAGGTGGTTTTACACCTACAAAATGGCGGTATTTTTTCGTCAAAAATCACTTTTTACTTCAAACGACTACCAAATGGCTGAAAATGAAAATAAATCGTCAAAATAAACGTTGGGGGGAAGTTTAACTCATACTTTAACTAAATTATTAGATTTTTTTGATTTCAGATGATTCTACGCTGAGATATGCTGACTGCTGCAAAATGTATTTTTGAAAAGACGTCTACGTAAATGTGCTCTCATTCGCTCATTTTGCAATATTTTTACATGAAAATTTTATCAAATATTCTTGAAATGTTACTTTATAATATGCAACAACTTTTAATAAACTGACTTGAACCGTTTCGCTACAATAAATTCATGAAAAAAGTGTTTTTTTTAGCGTTTATCCCTTACCCCTACCCCTAATGGAGGCATGGAACCAAATAACGTAGGAAGAGCAATGATTG
This sequence comes from Anastrepha obliqua, assembly GCF_027943255.1. Taxonomy (NCBI): domain Eukaryota; kingdom Metazoa; phylum Arthropoda; class Insecta; order Diptera; family Tephritidae; genus Anastrepha; species Anastrepha obliqua. Next base: position 25,252,318 of record NC_072894.1, on the reverse strand, counting down.
TTAACGCAATGCAATGATTAAATACTAAGAGTATTTAAAAAACTAGTTTTGAAATGAATAAATTTGTTTTTTAAGCTAATTGAACTGCATGTAGACTTTTGCCATAACGCTTTTTTGTTCTTTTGTTAATTTTTTTTGTTATAAAGCAAGTGAAACAAATTTTTTCAATTATTGTGTACCTTCTGGGAAATAAGAAAATATGCTGCTCTATGTAGACTTACGTCCTTCACTGTATATAGCTTATTCAAGCATGACACTTGTTTTGTTGAAATAAATAATAGAGTATTTTCTTCAAAAATGTTTTGGGGATTTATTGTTTTGCCATTCAGAAAGTCTTCAATAATGCAAATATGTAACGAAAATCAACAACGATCACACAAAATTCCAGTTTGTTATAACGAAAATGCATTTTCCTTAATAAGAGTCCAATTTAGTTGCCTTTTTCAGTTTTTACCATTTGAAGCCAGCCCTGAGTCATGTTTTTCCATTTAATGGACGATTAGAAAGCTACAGTGTAAGCGGCGTTGTAGGGATAGTACGAGGCGTATGAGGCGTACGAAGCGACAGGCGCGCTGTAGGCAGCAGCAACGGGTGCTGTGTATGCGGCAGCAATGGGAGCAGCAGCTACAGCGGGCGCAGTGTAGGCAGCAGCAACAGGTGCGGCAGCTACAGCGGGCGCAGTGTATGCGGCAGCAACGGGAGCAGCAGCTACAGCGGGCGCAGTGTATGCGGCGGCGACGACAGGTACGGCAGCAACACCGTTGTAATTGCGTGCAATGTACTGCGAGCTTTGTGCGGTCACGACACTTGGAGCGGCATAAGCGACCAAGGCAGGCTTAGCAGAAGCACAGGCGAACGATGCGAGAAACGCGAAGATAATGCACTGTAATGGAAAATTAAAAAAAAAGATGTTACAAGAAATAATTTAAAATATATCGAATATGTAGATAATATTTAGTTACCGATTTGAACATTTTGATGGTTTTTGTGTTGATTTTTAATGCAGAAGTTGTTAACTAGCGAAATGCTGAAGTTCTACTATATTCTACAAAAAAATTCAACCATCTTATATACCATACAAAAAACGTTGTAGAAATAATTTCAGCGGCTGCCAGTAGGTGGAATAAGAGTTAAGCATCTGCCCGCCAAAATATTTAAATTAAAAAAATCATTTTATTTCATTGCACATACATACATATGTACGTACATATTTGTACCCCAGCTTTTAAACATAGTACATCACTTTTGATTTCAATTGCCTTAGTATTGCCAATATTGCCAACGTTGACTTAATTTGCATTTTTGATATTCGCATATTTTGCACACATTTTTATTTGTATTTCAGCCTTTCCCTCCCTCTGTTGTTCTACAGAACAGAGCTTTGATCCAAAAAACGACTTTGTACGTGAAGAATTCATACAATATATCAATACACAGTGTCAACAACCAAGGGCTGTGGATGAGGAGGCAGGGGATAGATAGACGGGCGGCTATGAATTGGACGCAAGTCAAATCGAGCCGGTGTGTTGTTGCCGGTGTACGTGTTTGCACATACAAATAGCCGGTCAACTCTGAGTACGTACCTGCAAGATTGACTGCATGACTGACTGATTTATGCCCAAAGTGGCCTGCGGGAGTAATAATGAAACACGAGAGAGAAACATATGGATACAGTCAAAAGCAGTGAGTAGGTGGGGAGTTATGTGCATTGTGCATGTAGAATAGTGTGTATGTGTATGGAGTGTGCATGCACAACTGCTACTGCTGTAGCTTGCTACTGATTCCTGCAGTTTCAATATCATACATTTAGGCAGAGAGTGGCTATTGCAAAAACGTACTAAATAGCAACATTCCAAGAAAACTATTTCATATGCGATATATTTACAAAGAGAGTTTATATGGGTTCAGGGAAATATTGTCGGTCATTCCATTGCGTTATTAAAAACCGGAAGGGTAGCATGAAATGAACTCAATAGAAGCTTCCACATAAAATGCTTATTTCTTTCCTGGAAAAAGTCACCTTAGTATATGCCGCCATTAAGAAAATATTTCCAAATGCAGTCAATTACTGTTATGCCAATGAGAGCCATGAATAAGGATCGGAATAGAATACTGGCAATAAAAAGCAATATGCGCAGTAAAATTACATGACAAGAACATTTAGTTTTAAAATCATAAATGTCACTTTAATAACATTCCGAATTTTTGCCAAGTATCTAATAAAATGTACCGCAACTATCTAAAGAAAATATAATTCTTAACGTAATAAGTTCATGGCCAGAAGCTATTCTTCTTTTGGGTGGTCCAAGCTGCTCTCAACCTCCAGCTTCGTCTAGGTGTTCCCCGAATAACTTCTTTATAAGCGTTATGAAGTGAACTACTGTTAGAAGCCAACAATCAAAGGTTTGTAGGGTAAGCGTGAACACCTTAAATTCCACCACATTCCTGCTTTCGTAAAGCAGTTACATCGGGCTAGTGATCCAACCGGAAAAAGTTAAAGTCTGAGTCAGAAAAACAGAACCGCGATTATTCATGAAGTATAAAAGATAAATATTTACAATTTTTTTTACTTGAAAGTATGTACAAAACTACGAGTCGCTATGACTCAATAAGCCGCTGTCGAGTGCAGCCTGACATCTTCTCGGCATGCTTTGAACCAGCTTTTCTGCGTAGCTCGGCGACAAAAAGGATCAGATTTTGTGAACTTGACGCAGGAGTTGCTTTAAATCAGTTACTGGCCTTTTGGCAAAATGCGTTTTCATAATTCCCCAAATATTTTCAATGGGGTTGGCGTCTGTGGACTGGGAAGGCCAGTCCAATACTGTGACGCCATTTTCTTATTTTGTTGTTTCTCAATGTGTTTTTCTGCGAGTAGTGGTTTTGATGGTGTGGGACGGTAAGATATGTTCGCCTCCTTCAAAGAAGGGTCCCGCTTAAGAAGTTGGACGATCTCTTTATCCTGCTTTTTTGTCGTCACTTGCTTCAAACCGCGCTCGGAAAAGTCATCAACATTTTTGTACACCTTAGACCGCTGATTCCACATCACAACACACTTTTTTGAGATTTTAATCACTTTTGCAGCCGCGGCGTGAGATAATTTCGGGCCTTTCGAATGCGTGCATAAAAATACCGTCTCGAAACATTTCACGTACTTTTCACTCATTTTTGTTTGGTTGCGTTTGCGGGAAAGTTTCGAACGACACTAACCTGAGTTAGCAGGTAGCCCTCATACTCGAATTTCGAACAGAAGGGTCCAACATCTCTTTCATTTTGGAACCGTCTGTGTATGTGTTAAAAGAGTGGCGCGTGGAAGGTTGTCCCTTCCGCCATCCGTCCTTTTCTAATACTACCTGAGGTTCCCTGTTGAAATTATCTTATAAGGAATAACGTAGTCCGAGTTAGCGTTTAAACCTCTGCATATTCGGTTGTTGTCTGTTGTCAATAGCAAACGCAGACTTCTGTGCAGAACTTTTTGCTAATTAGTCTATTGGGTGAAGGTCAAGTATCTTGTCCAGTGCTGCTGAAGGAGTGGTGCGCACTCCACCCGCTATAAACAACCGTGCAATTCCTTGTACTTTCTCCCATTTGTTAGCCTTCTTCTTCTTCTAACTTGTCCACCATACTAGAATGCCATAGAGCATTATTGATCTTACGCCGTGTAAATCCAATGTGATCCAATTGTCTTACCGATGATTTTTCTGCAGGCGTATAAGGCGTTGAATGCTTCTTCGTTCATTCTTCCACATTGATCTTCCACGTTAGTTTGTTATCCAAAATTACTCCTACATACTTACTGTATATCTTAACCTTAAGTATAATGCTATCCAGTCTAGGTGAGGTCCAGCTCGGAGTCTTGTAGTTCCTGGTGAACTAAGTACTAAGTCCGTCTTCTCAGTATTTACTTTTAGTCCCGCTTCAACTGCCCACTTGCTGATTTCCTCAAGTGCCCCTCCCAGAACTTGACTCATAGTGTTTAGGTATCTTCCTGAGATGATGATCGCCAGATCATCTTATCCATCCATTTCTTATTTAAAGTAATATTCTGTTTCCTACCAGAGTCTACAGTAGAGGGGAGAGTACACCTCCTTGTGGTGCACCTCTATTATCACCGCATGATGGAACAAACCGCTAAAATTATTGAATCTTATTATGAAAATGGTCCGATGGTCGATCCTTAAGAACAACATAACACAAAGTTTGTCAATTTTTTTTATAGAAATAATCGTCCGAATGAGTCGGTAATTTAAAGTTTGCTTAAAAAATTTCCAGAAACTGGTTCTGTGGAGGCAAAAAGAAGGGCTGGTAGACTAAATCTTTACATGTTTTGTAACAAATCAGCATCTAGGCGCGTCTTATGAAATACTCTTTATTTTCGTTTACTAGTGGTCTCTATGTACGAATTATTGTTTTTGAAAAGTCGATGAGCTACAATTGTTAGTCCATGTATGTATATTGATCCAAACTTTAAAATATAATAAATTACTCCATTATTTGGCGAGAAGTACAGTAGCAAAATAGTGTTGTGTTACTTGCTCATGTTGATTCAATTTGACAGTTTTTTGACGTTTGTTTTATGATTATAAAAAGGATTAAACTATTGATGGAAAAAAATTGTACTTAGATCAAAGACTAGCTTACACAGTATGAGTTCTACAATATTTTATAGGCCCTTCGGCAAAATGCCGTTCCACTTTCTCTAAAAGCAATTCAATCACTAAATCATTATATACACAGCACCGGATAGACGAAGTGTAGGAATACTGGTTTATGGATATAATATTTTCAAAAGCATCTCGAACAGGACGAAAAAAGGCTAGACCCGGGTGCCCAAACGAAGGTTTTAAAAAAAGTGTCCAACGAAGGGTAAATAATGAAGCCTCTAATATAAAAGGACTCCTTCTGCTACTAACACAGCTACAATCTTGGTCCTCGGCCTCAATTTAGATCTCTCCCACTTTAAACAGTTGCTTTAAATTTTAATTTTTTTGTTCCAGAACCCATGAAGGAAACATTTGAAAGTCAGTGGTTTTTCATTTGTATAAAAACTCATTGCACATTAGAATTTTATAATTTCTTTGTAATTTATTTAAATTGAAGTTTTCTTAGGCGAAATTCACCAAATAACTTTAGTTCATGTAATATCTAAGTAGTCAGTTATATTCCTTAAACACTAATTTAAACAAGCACACATAACATAATCTTTGGTTTTTGTATCCTTTCACTTGTCTTCAATGCTCCATATTGGAATTAACCGTAGCACTCGAGTGGAAAACTATACTCGCGCCACGTCTTGTAAAGTAGTCACGTCTTTTGATTTTCCACGCGTAAACCGTCACCACGCCGATCAACAAAACAATCATCGCCAGCAAAGCGATCTTCATCAACAGCAAATACAACTCCAGGCGTTGTTCGTGTAGACGCAAAGTGTTCATCGATTGTTGCAAAACCTTCTGCAACGAATTCATATCGTTCAATTCATGCTCAACCTCCTGCAAGGAGGCCTTCTCCGTCGCCATAGTATTGCTAATGCATGAGACATCACGTATGTGTGCGCGCTCGGCGGCACTCTCCTCCGGCTCTATGTGCAGCATCACCGAGGTAGAGAGTTGTGGCGGCACTAGCAATGTATGCAGGTAGGTACAGTTGAAACGATTACGCGACACCCCCAGTTTGGAGAGATTCGGAAAGGCGTAAGAGAAACCACCTTTGCCTTGCACCTCTGTCAAATTGTTACCGTCTACAAAAAGATAACGCAGATTGGACAAGTAAGGCACAAATATATCTAAATTCAGTTCGGTCAAATTGTTGTATGACAAATCGAGGCTCTCCAGACTGAGCTGTTTGGAGAGCATGCCAAATGTGAGATGCCGCAGACCGATGTCACGCAATGATAGCATACGTAGCCGCTTCAGCCGATCGAAGGTGGTGATATTGACCGGGCCAATGGGGTTGTTGGCCACGTCGAGCTGAAGCAGACCGGTTATATTGGTGATGTTAGCGATATCACTCAGGTTATTGGAGCCGAGCAACAGCGTTTCCAGAAAGAGTGTATTGATCATTTGTACCTCGGCAATGCGATTGTGATCGGCACGCACATATTTTGTGCCGTTGATGAAGATGCGCGTCAAATTGTTGTAATCCACTTGCAGCTGCGACAGAATACTCTTGTTACCCAGCTCGAATTCAGTTAAGTTATTAGATGTCAATAGTAAGCTTTCCAATCCATATGCAGCCTGAAAACTGTCAGGATGTATGCGATGGATGTTGTTGTAGGACAAGTTGACATCGTTGAGGCGTCGCAGCCGATTAAACACTTCCGGTTCTATGTACTCCAATTGATTATTGTTTATCGCTATCGCCTCCAGATACTGATTTTCTATTAATAGATCTTTCGGCAGTTCATGAATTGAATTGTATGAAAGTTGTAGCTTGTCCAAACTGCTCAAACCTCTGAAAGCATTCTCATTCAACAGCTCAATGTGATTGTGGCTGAGGTCGAGCCTCATCAAATTGCTAGCGCCCATAAAAACAGATGTAGTAATTTGAGTGATGTTGTTGTTACTCATATTAAGCACGGTCAAGTTGCCTGCTGCACCAAAAGTATTGCGTGGCACATCCAAAATTTCGGTGAAGGACACATCCAGCGTCTTCAGACATGCAAACACATCAAACAACTTGAAGGGTACATATAATAACCGCGAATCGTAAAACTTCATAAATTTCGTATTATTCGCTTTGGCGTATTTTTGCATTTTCACGATTTGACTGTGCGACACAACGAAGCCGGAGACTGTGCAATATGCCTCACTCGCCGACATCTCGTACATGCGCTCAAATTCATCGCATTTCAGTGTAATGTCCTCAGTGGCGTCGACGGGTGTCGGTGCGAGTAATCCGTTTAATACCGGCAAAAGGATAAAGAGAGTTTGTATTAATTTCACAACTCGCGCCATTTTCGCGAAAGGAAGACACTTACGAAGCGACCGTTGTAAGTCAACTAAATTCCATAACTAAGTTGAAGGCAATTCACAATCAGTTGAAAGTCGGAAAGTCTGCAGCGTCTCAAGCGATCAAGGAAGTGGATGTAAGTTTGCAGATATAGACTTGTGCAAATATACAATTATATGCATACATATAAATGGGTATATATAAAAATACATATGTCCGTACATTAATAAATCTGCGCAAATATAAGCCATTGCGTTTTATCAGCAGCTGCTCAATGCTTTGTACGGAAAGATAAGTTCAAAGCGGCGCATTGCACTGGGGTATTCACTACAATTGCGTACATAAACTGATTTGCACAACTTTAGAATTTTGTGAATTTAATGAATGAATTAAATTAATAGTTACAGAGACAATTAGTGTTGGACCAAGACCTAACCTTCTACCGCATTTTAAGGCGCACAAATTGATTATTTTTGTCTGGCAATTTTGTGGCATTTGAAAATCAGGATTTATAAAATCAATGCTTTTTAATTTTTTATAGACGTATATGAATGGAGCTCACTTTTCATCAAATAAATTTTAAATGCTTCTAAACAAAAAAGAACTTTTTCTCAAAGCATATCCTTGCCAACATTTAGAATAGTGATTGCTCCTAAATCGGAAAGAAATAACGTCTGATGCTCTTATAAACGCGAAAACGAATATTTCTAACGAGCATTTCGTATGGCCCTTTGAAAACAACAACTAAAGCAACATCAAGCAGAACTGAGTTACAAATAAATAAATATTTCCAAGGAAATAAGTGCTCAAACGAAAACGTACAAACAAAAATGCTTGCAATAATTTACGCCTCTTCAATTGAGTTGCATAATTCACATAAAAAACGTTAAAAAACTACTATTTTGTTTTTTTAAACAATCATAAATAATAACTTTTCCAAACTAGATAAAGAAGTATTGCGAATGGGTCTGGTGGTGAACGAAGACAAATCGAAGTACCTCCTATCATCAAACAAACAGTCGGCGCTCTCACGTATCGACGTCACTGTTACAGTTATGATGTCGACTTCATTTACTTAGGAACCAGCATTAACACCTATAACAATGTCAGCCTGGAAGTCCAAAGTAGAACCTCTCTTGACAACAAGTGCTACTTTTGACTAAGTTGGCAAATGAGTAGTAAAGTCCTCTCTCGACGAATAAAACTAACACTCTACAAGGCTCTCATCATGTACGTCCTAACTTATGGAGCAGAAGCGGGGACGATGACAACATCCGATGAAGCAACGCTTGAAGTGTTTAAAAGAAAGATTCTGCGCAAGATTTACTGCAGCGCATAAAGATCCAGTGGCTACGTTGGCTGGGTCATGTCGTCCAGTTCTAAAAGTAGCAGAGGAAGAGGAAGACCTCCGCTGTGTTGGAAAGATCAGATGGAGAAGGACTTGGCTTCACTTGGTGTTTCCGACTGGCGCCGGTTAGCACGAGATATAAACGACTGTGGCGCTTTATTAAACTCGACCAAAATCGCGTAAGGGATATCGCGGCCGCCGTAGCCGAATGGGCTGGTGTGTGACTACCATTCGGAATTCACAGAAAGAACGTTAGTTCAAATATATATATATCGCCAATCAAGAAGAAGAAGAAGACATAAATAATAATAAAAAATAAATATTTGTTATACGAAAAGCTAAAAATAAAAAAGAAAAACATGTCGGACTTTTGTAACACTAAGAAATTGCATTCGATAGTACCGCACATGAATCAGTATGGACGTAATGTGATGTGAAAGCGATAACTTCCGCGATGAAACACAACTTCTTGAACATACTTTTTTCGCCACTACCGCGATAGGAAATGCTGGCTGGTCTTGCACAAGAACTGAATTCCCATGTTACATGTTAAATGTTACACGCCTGTAAATTTGTTTTTTACTCGAATCCACCATATTTTTTCTCCGTTCTACCGCATAAAAAAATTAAGTTTACGCCCTGATATACTCAGTGGTGGACTGGTAGCTATGGTAGTAATGAAAATAGGCACTTTTTATACTAATTTAATTTAGTGCCCTTTGTATTTATGCGTGTATCTACACCAGTGCTGTCCATCCCATAGATCAATTGATCACACGTATTCGTACTCTCCATCGTTCAGTCGTTAGCAAACCAGCAACTAATAAACACCAAGTTTGTCCGCAACGCTTAGTGTATGCAATACAATGCCCTGTGAGAACTTTTTTATGCCAGAAAATGCCTTTGGCGACTTGCAATGCCTTTTATGTTACAAGTCGTTCAAATGAGGCTATAGATGTAATATCAAAAGGCATTTCGATTCCTCCCACAAAAATATACAAATTTTAGAAAAAAAAGCTAGTCAGGGATTATATGAAGAAAAAAAGTTAGACTTTTTGGAAAAATTCAAAGCGTGGTTGGCTAAAATAGAAAATGAGGAAGTTGTTAAGCAATCAAATGTAAAAATGAAAGCTGAGCTATCTTCCATGATCAGCTTATATATTGCTAAACAAGGCCGGCCTTTTATAGATGGTGTTTTTGTTAAAAATATTTGTCTAAAAATGTTTCAAAAAATGAATCTTGATACAGAGCTAGTTAAAAATATGCCGATATCCCGCCAAACAGTAGCCCGACGGATTGATGAACTGGGAATACACATTCAATCTGCAGTGAAGGAAAAAATTAATGATTGCCAATTTTTTTCTATGTGCTTGGACGAAACCACCGATAATATTGAATTCTGGAAAAATTTAAAAGAATCATTATATCCAATATTGAAAAGAATATCTTATCAGTGCCTTTCACTTTTTCCCACAACATATTTTTGTGAGAACATTTTTTTGGACTTAAAGTTCATTTGCTCCAAACAGCGCCACAGTTTAACATCAAATCATTTATCGAATGTACTTTTATTAAGAAGCTGCCACGAAAGTATTCATATTAAAGATTTTATTAGAGATATAATATAGATTTACAAACCCAAATATATATAAGGAGTTACATAACGTTCCAAATTTTCTACTCCAATCCAATATTTATTTATTTTGGTTTAAATTTCCTACTGGGCTGCTCCCATTCTCTCGTTCTCACTTATACACTCACATTTTTCATTCTGGACAGCAGTGATCTACACCCTCTGGGATGCCTTATAATTTCAGATCCAATGCACAAGAGATATATGCAAAACAAAGAAAAAATAATATAAGCGCAAATATTTTTATCGCATAGGACTTGATGCATGTAGATTGTTAAATCAGCTGCCCGCGTAAACATATTTGTATGGCACTTTTGTTCAACTTATTCTGAGAAATTACGAAGCTTACGAGTTTGCTAAGCACTTTGCCACGACCCAATAAATTGTATTGGCGGGAGCAGAGTTATTGAGTTGTAAGCCTTGATAGAATTAGTTTGGCGTTACAAAACGGAAATGAGGGCGATATTCAAAATTCTTAGCAAGGCATTTCTCAGTAATACGGGTAAATATTGAAAGATCATTGAGCACCAGAGTGCCTTATGAGATCAACAAAGTTTATAACTCATACTGCCGTTAGAACCAAAAGTATTAGAGTACAAAGTTTTTTTTCTAATCGTATACAAAATAAATTCACTTTAAGTTGAAAATGAATGCGTACATATTTATAAATATAAAAAAACCAATAACAATTTTATCAATGACGCCTCAGAATTATTAACACACCGAAATACATTGGATTGGTCTTAAATAAAAAGAATAAGCCTTGCTTCCGCTCCGACTGCAGCCATACGAAGATAAACGTGGAGACCTTGAGGAAGGGCAATTCATGAAAGCAATTGAAATAAATTTATACGCTATAGCAGAAATAAATGCAATTACATACATACGTAAACAGCTGAGAAGAAAGCGAAAAAAAAATGAACAAAAAATTAATAAAAAATATTTATGAAAATTTGTATTAGGGTTGCCCACATAAAGTTAAAGTTAAAGCTGAAAGTCAATAAGTTAGTAATTAATAAAAATGATATGTTAAAAAGATGTATAGTTAAATTAAATAAAAATACTTACTAAAAAAATTCTAAAAGAATGAAAACTAGATTAACTTTTTAAGTTTACGATTTCTTCTTCATAAATAATAATCATAAAAAAAGTTAAAATTTGTTACGAAAAATTCAAAAATAATACCTATTTTTTGTTTTAACTTTGCTAACCAAGAACTAAAAACTTGTAATCGTGAATTTTCCTAAATTCATTAATATATACTTCTGTAAATAAACAAAAACAAGAAACGAATAAAAATTTCAAGAACAGTAATATAAACGGCAAAAAATATCAAAGAAATTATAAAATATGAAACAATTAAAAACTTAATTGCTTAGAGTCAATAAACTGACAAAATTTAGAAAATACATTAATGTTTAGAGGAAATATCGACTTACTTAACGGTCTTGTAAAAAAATATATATTATAATTTTGCTTTAATAATTACTAAAAAATCATAGTTCAATTATTTTTGAGAAAAAATATCCTAGTTTCTTATCGATTTTACATCAAATTTTCGGAAAATATTGATCGGCCGAAAATCGTTATAACATCAAATTTACATAAGAGGTTAGGGGTAGTCAGAATCTTCAAAATTTCATTTTTGCTTTTCCTAATGTAGGTATAGTATCTTAAAAATATTGTGTGAAAATTTTAAGTGAATCCGACAAATACTTTTCGAGTTATTCAATAATTAACAAAGGGCGCTCGGGCTCTAAATAAATCGATGGCCAAATTTCAAATGCTGGTATCTCAAAATTATGTTTTTTGAACTGCTGATCACTGTAACTCAAAAACCGCTTTGGTAGATTTCAATAAAATTCATACTGCTTTTGAAAAACGTTAAAAACTCGCGCCTAATCAAAGGCCTTTTTTCCAAAAAACTCGATTTTTTTTTAAACAATTAATTTTCGTTTTTTTCTCGAAAATTTGAAAAATATTTCCTGAGGCCCCGCCATATTGTTAATTTTGAAAAAACCTTCGATCAGGCACAAGATTATTTAATAATAAAACTAATTTCTCTCGTCCGATTGATTTTAATTGAATCTCCAAGGACTTATGATGATCACCGCAAGGGACTTCTGGAGAAACGAGCTCCACACGAACAGCTATAACTTTTGAAATTATAATATTTTTTTGTTAAACTTTTTTTGCTAAAGTCAAGTTGAAACATGATGTATTAATGCTATGTCTTTATTTTTGTAAAATAAAGCAACTGACTATCAAAAAAAATTATTGAAAATCATAATTTTTTGGGTCTCTGTCCGCCCCTATCAAAACTATTTTTATTTTATTTTCTTCTTCATATATAATAAACGTAATATGTTAAAGAAAATACTCATATCAATACTATTTATTGTAAATAAAATTGGGCAATTTAGATTTGACTCTTTTCATTAGGCGACGGACATCAGTTTTTGGTCGTATCTGCTGCTCTCTGCTAATTAATTTTAAACCGCTGCTCATTTTTAATTTCTTTTTCGGTTTTAGCAATTTTCTTTCGGTTTTCTTGGTGAGTTGTGGTTTTTTTGTGGTTCAGGCCACAACAGAACTAAGCCTCTATGTTGTTTTATGAATGACAGCAAACGTTTTTGCGGACACTCCTTCACATAATTGTCTTGGTTTTTGGGCCTGTGGTAATGAGCGCTTTGCTTTGCATACGACACTAGCAGATGGCTTGCCAAACTACATATTTTTTAGGGAACTTGTCCAACATTTTTAGCTTAAAGACATCAGGGACTTCTCTCTTTGTTGCAGTTTCAGATTTTTATTAAGATTTCAGATGATATCAGACCTAACATCGACCTCGTAACTTTTTTAATGCTTCTGGACCATTCGAAAGCTTTCGACTCTGTTGATCACGGACTACTTGACGTGAAACTTGATACATTTTTCAACTTTTCAGCGTCAGCATTGTATCTAATAAAATCATTCCTTAGTGATCGTATGCAAGCTGTATGTGCCAGATACAGCTTATCCAGCTATTTGCCTATAACTAAGGGTGTTGTTCCCCATGGTTCTATTCTTGGTCCGCCATTGGTTTGTACTATACGTCAATGATCTTCCAAATGTACTAAAATATTCTAAAATATTGTAATATTCATGTTTGTGCCCATGATGTTCAGTTGTATGTTAGAGGTCCTTTTGTGTCCATCAGTAAATATATTAATAACCTCAACACTGACTTAAAAAACGTTAACAAGTGGGTCTGCGATAACGGTTTGCTCTTAAATCCAAACAAATTACAATGCATCGTTATTTACAAAAAGGCATTTAAACTTAACAACTGCAATGAAGTGGAACTGAAAAATTACTGAATCAATTATACAATTTTGTGGACACTGCAAAGAACTTAGGAATAACTTTAATAGAAATCTGACTTGGAATAACCACATCTGTAGTGCAGTAGGCAAAGTCTATGGTATGCTACGATCATAACGGACTACAGAGCATTTTGCCACGGTGAAAATTCGACTGCTTTTAGCAAAAACGTTCTTAATACCAACGTTACTTTATGGTTGTGAACTGTATGCCGATTGTGATAGTCTATGTCGTAATGAGCTTAATGTCCTTTACAACAATGTTGCTAGATACGTGTATTGTATAAAAAGCCACGAGCATATATCCGCTTTTTCTTAACTAATATTCTCCTTACGATTTAATGACTTGCTAAAGTTAAAATTTGTAACACTTCTCCATAAAATCATTATTTCTGTGGTGCCCAAATACCTTATGGACCGACTTAGGTAGGTAGGTGAAATGGTTGAAGTGTCGGTCTAGTACTCCTCAAGCAGCACTAAAGCACTGTTTTGATACCATTATGAGACCTCCAATAGGCAGATATCTACAGTCAGTCAGAGCTGTTGATATAATGGAGGAGATTGATTGAGAGTGCCTTAGTCGTCTAGCTGCCAAACCCGGATATTTACAGAGAAAATGCTCAACAGTCTCCTTCTCTGAAAGATTGATACGGCTTCTGCAATGGGAGTTAAACGGTAAACTAGTTTACTCGCGTGTGTGCCGATCATCCATTGACGGGTAAACACAGCCACGAGCTTGGAAATTTAATAGTGAGGAGTCCGAAGAACTTTCTGAGTCCTCCGTATACAGTACTGGAGCCCAAGGATTTTCAAAATAGCACATGAAGAAATGGAGCTCCTCCATCTTTTCTGTGCTTTCTTGAGAAATAATTTGTGCAATTCCCCTTTAACAACTATCAGAGGGATGCCGATGACAGGGTAGGAGGACTCTCAGGCCTATTCAGTCCCCTCCCTGGCAAACTCATCAGCAATTTCATTTCCCTCTATATTCCTATGTCCTGGAACCCCGATCAGAGAAATGTTACCTGCACACCCAAGAGATTTAATCTCCTCCTTACAGGAGTTTACTAATTTCGTTCTGAACCATGGCGTCGACAGAGCCTTAATCGCGGGTTGACTGTCGGAAAAAATGTTAATATCTCCCTCGCTCGCGCGTTCCCTAAGCATTTTGCATGCCTGCAGGATCGCAAAGACTTCTGCTTGAAAAAAACTAGCAGTGTTCGGCAGTTTAAAGAGATAGATAAATTGGCTGATTTAGAGAAAACCCCTGCTCCGACTCCCAATTCCATCTTGGTTCCGTCAGTGAAGACAGAGGTGCAAGTTTCGGTGCAGATTTTTCCGTCGATCCAATCCTGCCTATTTGGAAAGATTGCCCTAGCACGACCCCAAACTCTAGTTTGTGGATAGAGAGATCTGTTCGGATTTTGGAAAAATACGCTGTTAACTGCCATGCCCCTTGAGAGGTTGCTTCCAGAGACCTGATTGCACTTTGAGTTGCGATGGAAATAACATAAAAGTCGATGGAAAGTAAGTGCAAAAGGACATTCAGGGCAGTACTGGGCAAGTTTTACATGCTCCGGTGATGCCAATGCAAGCAGTTCTTTGCACCGTCCCCAGTTTAGTGTTATTATAGCCCTTCCGAAGAGTTTCCCACCAAACTAGGCGTCCATACGATAAAATTGGCAAAACCACTACGTTGTACATCCACAGCGCGACCTGTGGCTTGAGTTCCCATTTTTTACCGAACATAGATTTGCAGGAGTAGAAGACTATGCTAGCTTTCTTAACCCGATTTTCAATGTGTAGATTGCAATGGAGTTTGGAGTCAAGTATCACTCCAAGATACCTAACTTCCGATGAGAGCGGTAGAACGGGGTTGTTTAATTTGGGAAGTCAAAAGGGTGAAGGTATATATTTTTTGGTAAATAGCACCATCTCCTTTTTGTCAGAGTTGACTCGAAGGCCGCAAGTGGCAGCTCATCCTTTCCAAAATCTCAGCCATGACTGAGGTAAACGGTCCTAATACCATCAGGACCAAGTCATGGACGTATGCTACTATCTTAACCCCACTATTATTTATGGACCGACTTAAATTTCCAAAATCGTCTCGATCTCTTAACTTACTTAGTATGAAATACAGTTACCTAATATTATAATGTCAGTTCTTTGTCCTTGCTGTCCGTCTTTGGAACCACCTACCATTGCAAATCAAAATAATCACAAGCACACCGTTCTTTAGAATTGAACTAATATATTACTTTGTTGCCAATAGAAGCTAATATTTACGTATATCTTTTCCTTTTGTTTATCCTTTATCTTCTCTTCTATTTCTATGCTTGCACAACTTCAACATTCTTTTTATATCCTACTGAGTCCCTCTGCTAAATCCGCATTACCTTTATGTGTACTTAGACTATGTTATTATTCAGAATAGTAGTTCTAAGTTCAAACACTGTAGAAAAACTTTTTGGTTGTATGTTTGATAAACAAATTAGTAAAAAATAAAAAGAAAAATAAAAATAATAGTGTTTTGAATACATTCACACAATTTTCTAATATTTTATTTATTATTTTTATTCCCTATTTAAATTTATACAAAAAATTAATTTGAATGTTAATGTTAAAAATTAAACTACAGATCCTTCGAATATTTGTGCACGCCCTAAAATGAAGCGAAGCAATGGAAAGACACTGGCATGCAGTCAACGCGCACAAAACATAATACATACATATATTTATGTGCATGCGTAATAAAAAATGGAAAAGAATGCATTGTATTTTATAAAAATAATTTCAGTTTATTTAAAAAACATCATTTCTTTTTATTGAAAAAAAATATATATGTATCGTAAAACTTTCTATCGTTATCATTTTAATAAAAGTTATCTTAGTTCACTACAAAACTTCACAGCATTCACTTCTTCAACAGCAGCGGTGCAGTGTAAGCAGGAGCGTAAGGCGCCGCGAAATATGGTGAGGCTACATATGGCGAGGCGACGTACGGAGCTGGGGCAGCTGCGGCTATGTAGGGTGCAGCAACATAGGGCCCAGCAAAGTTTCCATGGTACTCCCGGGTGTAAATGGCAGCTGAGGGCGCGATAGGGAGCACCGGCGCTGAGTACGCGAGCACGCTGGGTTTAGGCTTAGGCTCGGCATTGGCGACAGAAGCAAGAACCATAAGTACGAAAGCGAAAAACTTGAACATTTTAGGTTTTTTTTTTAATGAACTTCTCCTGTTAATGCGTGGTGAACGAGTGATTAAACTGTTTTGTTGTCATACACTTTGCTGCGCAGTGTTTTATAGATGAATAGCCACCCAACATTTATCGCCGCCACGTGACAAAAAACACAAAATACATAAACAAGAACCTTGCATGCCTTTTTTCCCCCCTTTATTTGGTACTTGGTTTTTACCAGCTGTAACGTTGAAAGCAGAAGCGCACATCGTGGCCATGACGTGGCCGAAAGCGTTAGCATACCCGTTGACTGTTGCGACTATAGCGACTATGCACGTTGGTGGCACTTAATGACCGACAGCTTGTTGGCCCGTAAGGTAGCGACAGCTCAATAAGGAATTGCCGAAAATTATGCAATTTCACTAGAGCGTCAATTATGCGGGTGTGAATGCGTATGCCTCGCTCATAGTTTTTATACATTTCGCTTGAATGACTTATATTATCTAATGGCTTATGAGTATTATATCTTGTTTCTCTTTGGTTTCGCGCTATTCGAAGCCGGCGGCAAGCCCACGTGACTGGAGTTGCTGATTAGGTTTGCACGTAATAGGGGCCGCGCGCTATCCGCCAACACCAAGCAGAAAATATTTACAATCTCGAAATAGAACACAAAGTCAACACTCTGATTTTTTATTCCATTTGAACAGATCGATTTTAGCAGATCACATCCTCTAACTACATTCCTTCGTATTGTCGGTACGATTGATTACGTCTTATTGTCGCTATAGACGTTGCCTTAAGCATTTTTAAGCAATTCAAGAAATGAGCAAATTTTAAAACGAAGCAGATAAGGACGGCAACCATACAAGGGCTGCTTAGATTGACGAGTGTAAAGACTGGTTTTATAGCGAAGAATTAGAGGTTAATAAGAAACTGGTGCAGTGAGTTAATGATTTACCGTTATGGGCAGAGAAATGGCACACTTGTAGTGTCCTCTATATGGATTGTTATTTCTTAGAAGATTAACAGATATTCGCACATATTTTTATGCTAATGTTATGCTGTGAATCACTTCTCTCTATAAATAGGAATATAGGTTAAATATGAGTAATGAATAAATTGTATGAGGGTATCAGAAGAAACTGTCGAAAAAAAAATAGTCTTTGACAACTGCCCGTAGAAACAGAGAAGTCAAATTCTGAAAAACAATACTTCTTACGAACGAAACAAAATCAAAATGATTGATCCTGATGGGAAGACTTTTATTCATCGTGAAAAAACCAAGAGTACAATTCCCGGTACACAACAAAGATCGAAAAGCATGAAGGGGATAACTTAAAAGTTCGAGGCTCATTTTCTGTAATGAAGTTGGACCAATTATGAGAACAAATGGCAATATTGGCAAGTTTGCTTACGTTCATATTTTCAAAAATACGATGAAACCATATTCCTCCGAGCCCATGACACTAAACTCGCCATTCATGCATGATAATGGCCCAAAGAATACCGCAAAAGTTGTGAAAAATTAACTTCCCAGAGAAAAAATTGCAGCTCTGAATTGGCCAGCAAAAAGCACTGACCTTAACACTATTGAATATCTGTGTAAAGATATTGAGGTTAAGGTTAGGCAAAGAAAAATTACATTATGCAGCAATTACAGTCATGTGAAAAATAATAGGGGTACTAGTTCGTATAATGGGTGTGTGAAAAAAAAAATGTTTGCAATTTTTTAGTTTTTTGAAAATATTAGAAGGCGTATATTTTTACAAAATGAGTTCCGCGTATAAAAAACGATTTGAAGCAGTGTTTTTATAATTTAGAGGCCAATGACGGCCACTCCAACTTAAAAAGTTTTTTGTGCCGTCAGTTTTCCGGTGTTTTTCAGTATACACCTTGAAGGTCCAAAAGTGGCACGTGCATCTGCAGCAAAAAATTTGAAGAAGTCCAACACATTCATAAATAAGTGAGTGCAATGATATACCGAAGTTAAAAATGTTGACGATTTGCCCGGAAGAGGCTACAAAAAATACCTCTCCAAAGCAAGATCAGAAGATCTTTGATTTGCTTGTGACAAAGCCGATCTTATTGTTGGGTGAAGCAGGAACAGCTTTAAGAAAAAAAAATTTTTTTTTTCGAACTCCATTTATTCCATACAGTCTGTCATAACAATAACAATAAGTACTATTTTTACCTACAATTTAAAGAAGAATAGCTTAGAGTAAGAATTCCCAGTGGAATGCGTTACATAATAATGAACATCATACAACATATACATATATTGTACAATTTTACAACTTTACGTACTATATATTACGTTTTAAATCTTTGCATTAAATCGTTTGGCTGACAAATCTTGAGGAGTAGCTTATCTTGGAGAGGTTATTTGCTCGGTTATTCGGATGAGTGGCAAGTCGGTTGTTGTATCTCTGGCTGAGGTTGTTTATTTCTTCGAAAACTGTCGTAACTTTTAGGTCACGGTGCAATATCTCGTTTCGTACAAACCATGGCGCATTGGCACACATGCGGAGCACCTTTGACTGAAATCTTTGCATGATTTCTAGATTTGATTTTGCAGCTGAGCCCCATAATTGAACTCCATACGTCCATATCGGTTTCAGAATAGACTTGAAGATAAGCACATTATTGTCTAGTGTAAGTGCTGAATTGTAGCCGATTAACCAGTGTAGTGATCGCAATTTCAGTCCAAGTTGCTTTCGCTTTAAAAATATATGCGATCGCCAAGTAAGACGCCGGTCTAATAGAATACCTAAATATTTGGTGTGAATGTATCCAAAGGCACGATTCGAAGACGTTTACATGCAAAAGACTTCAAATTTCGGAGCGCATAGAAAAAACCGCTGCTTTCATTATCACACATTGAAAGAATACTTGCATGGGCTAAACGAAATTCAAAAATGAATGTGTAAATGGATCAATCTTCCTTTTGGACGCATGGTTGCAAACGTCGGTCCTGGTGTGCTGCTGTTAATCGACAACTTCAGCGAACTGTCAAGCATCCAGTTAAGATGCATGTTTGGGGTTGCTTTTCCGAAAAAGGATTTCGCCATTTATATCTGTTTACTGTCAATTTGAACGCAGTTCAGTTCAGCCAACCTTAGATTTCATAAGAAGACAACGATCCCAACACAGCGAAGCCAAAGGTATGTAGAGTGGAAACAGCGAAATGGGAAATAGATGTTGGATTGGCTTTTACAGTCGCCGGCAAAAGTTAAGCACAAACTCAAAGGAAAACAAATATGGGCAGTTAAGTAGTTGTAAAGGTAAATTCGGTTGGTTTGGAGCCGATCAACTTGCGCAGAAATTCATTCAAAATATACATTTTATTGAACATTTTCCGTAAGTAAGTCCATGTATACCATTCCTTAGAATTCGATTGGTCAAATAGTTTCTAAGCTATGGCGGTTCCATAAGCAAAAATAAATTTTGATGATTAAACTATTATTTTGCGTTTTATTGAACAATTCCCTTCACTGTTTCGACGGAATGTATAAATTAAAGCGAACTTTAATTTAAACATAATATTTACAACAAAAACAATTTACAGCGTAAAACGACCTCACAGTTTTTTTCGTGTATTTAAGGAAACTTCCAAATTTATAAAAATTTTACTCACTAATATTTTGGTTAAAAGCTTTTTACCAAAACTAATTTTAATCGAAACTGCGTAGAGCCTAGAAGTTATTCAGTATATTCGACTGTTTTCTCGCACTCCTCTTCTAACGCCTGGATTTTATCCAGTCTAATTTTCCCAAAGTCATACATATGTAGGATCATACGCAAAAAAAGTAGGATCTTCGATTTATTTTATTTATTTTTTATTCATAGCTGAACAATCAACGATCTAGTTTATGACTCGCCTGAAACAATTACATAGTACTCCACATCAATTCGAATTATTAAGCCACAAGCAGCCTAAATATATGCAATAAATTTGGGTATGGGAGGCGCACTCCAGCCATACGAGTATGCACGCACCCAACTGGAAAATCTAAACTTACTCTGCTGAGTAGTGATGTAAGATGGTTCAATCAATGTAACCAATGGAGATTTAAATCACACGTTATTATTTTGGAAAATGCGATTTTTTGATTGCAAATACAAAGGCACTTTTCGAAATTATTGAACAATCTTTACGGTGTTACTGAATGTAAAAAAAAGCATTAGGAGAGAATGCGAATGCGTCAGAATATTTCGATCCTTCATGCATGCGAGTTTGAGTGAGTGAAAAAATTTACATATATCACTCAGAACTACTACAAAATAAAACCGCAAGTTTAATACAATTAAATCAATCAAATATCGTTTTGATCTAAATCATTTGAAACGAAATTCAGCTTTCCATATGTTTGAGCAAAAGATTGACATTCTGTTGCACATTTTTATTTTAGCATTATTTTTTACCACATTTAACTCGCGTTTTTATTTATTCTAGTTTTCAGTAGGAACTTTGCAGTCGATTTTAAGCAGCTTATGATAGGTTTAGATTACCTAGTTTTTAGAGATAATTCTATTGGTTTGACAACTAAGTAATTCCGGATTTCACTCATAGATGGCTTCAGTTGCATTTTTAATTTTGCAGACATAGTACAAATGTAAAACACATTTTGTTATTTGATAGTTGGTAGTTCAGCTGTCACTCAGAAAAAAAATTTTTTGAGCGGTTGCGGAGTTTTCGTTTGGCGTTCGTTGAAAAATGGAAAATCAAACATTTTCGTCACATTTTGCTTTTTTATTTCCGCAAGGGGAAAACCGCATCGCACGCTCATAAAAAGTTATGTGCTGTTTATGGTGAAGAACCCTTAAAAGAACGACAGTGTCAAAATTGGTTTGCCAAATTTCGTTCTGGTGATTTTTCATTTTCTAAACAAAATCCGCAATTACTTGCTTGCCAACCCAATAATAAAACTTTTGTTAGATATTGAAGAATGCATAATTAATATTTATATTACAGAAAAAAGCGCTTTGGCCAGTTATCTGCAGCACCAGATTCCAGCATAAGAAGATTCACCAAGCCACCTGGCTGTCTCCTGATCGAAAAACACGAAACCAGATATATCATGTTGTGATAGATGGAAGACACGCTTCTAGTGTATTAGATGTACGTACGATCCGAGGACCCAACATCGACTCGGATCACTACCTTGTTGCAGCCAAACTGCGCACCCGCCTCTGTGCAGCAAAAAACGTGCATCTACCTACGCAAAGAATGTTCGACATCGAAAAGCTGCAATCACAACAGACAGCCAGAAGATTCGCCACTCGACTCTCACTCCTACTCTCAGAGAGTACTGTCTAACAAACCGGCATGCACGAACAATGGAACAACATTTCTCGCTCTCTACGTACCGCCGCCGAAGAAGAAATCGGATTCCGGCGAGCCCGAAAAAACAATTGGTACGACGAGGAATGTCATGCTGTCGCAGAAAGAAAGGATGCCGCCTAAAGAGCCACGCTGCGATCGGGCGCAACGCGAACCATGTGGGATCGCTACAGAGAGCTAAAAAAGGAAGAGAGACGTATTATCCGAAAAAAGAATCGAGAGGCTGCGCATGTCACCGAGAAAGTGAAGATCCCGATACCCCAATCGTTGACGACGAAATTGTCGTTCCGCTACCCGATCATGACGAGGTGAGAATAGCGATAAAGCGGCTAAAGAACAACAAAGCCGCGGGCGCCGACGGACTGCCGGCTGAGCTATTCAAACATGGCGGCGAGGAGCTGGTAAGGTGCATGCATCAGCTCCTATGCAAAATATGGTCGGATGAAAGCATGCCTGCCGATTGGAATTTAAGTGTGCTCTGCCCAATCCATAAGAAGGGCGATCCTGCAATTTGTGCCAATTACCGCGGAATTAGTCTTCTAAATAGCGCCTATACGGTTCTAGCGAGCGTATTGTGTGAAAGGCTGAAGCCCACCGTCAACCAACTGATTGGACCTTATCAGTGTGGCTTCAGACCTGGAAAGGCTACCATCGACCAAATATTCACAATACGCCAAATCTTGGAAAAGACCCATGAAAGGAGAATCGACACACACCATCTTTTCGTCGACTTCAAAGCTGCATTCGACAGTACGGAAAGGAGTTACCTGTATGCCGCGATGTCTGAATTTGGTATCCCCGCAAAACTAATACGGCTATGTAAGATGACGTTGCTCAACACCCGCAGCGCCGTCAGAATTGGGAAGGACCTCTCCGAGCCGTTTGATACCAAACGAGGTTTCAGACAGGGTGACTCGCTGTCGTGTGACTTCTTTAACCTGATGTTGGAGAGCATCGTACGAGCCGCAGAACATAATCGCTCAGGCACAATTTTTTATAAGAGCGTACAATTGTTGGCGTATGCCGATGATATTGACATCATCGGCCTTAACAACCGTGCTGTTAGTTCTGCCTTCTCCAAACTGGATAAAGAGGCAAAGCGAATGGGTCTGGTGGCGAACGAGGACTAAACGAAGTACCTCCTGTCTTCACACAAACAGTCGGTGCACTCGCGTATCGGCACCCACGTCACTGTAGACAGTTATAATTTCGAGGTTGTAAAAGACTTCGTCTATTTAGGAACCAGCATTAACACCGAAAACAATGTCAGCCTTGAAATCCAACGTAGAATCTCTCTTGCCAACAAGTGCTACTTTGGACTAAGTAGGCAACTGAGCAGTAAAGTCCTCTCTCGACGAACAAAAGTAACACTCTACAAGACTCTCATCATGCCCGTCATAACGTATGGCGCAGAAGCGTGGACTATGACAACATCCGATGAAGCGACGCTTGAAGTGTTCGAGAGAAAGATTCTGCGTAAGATTTTTGGACCTTTGCACTTTCGCAACGGCGAATATCGCAGACGATGGAACGATGAGCTGTATGAGTTTTACGACGACATAGACATAGCGCAGCGAATAAAGATCCAGCGGCAACGTTGGCTGGGTCATGTTGTCCGAATGGATTCAAATCCTCCGGCTCTGAAAGTATTCGAAGCGGTACCAAATGGTGGTAGCAGAGGAAGAGGAAGGCCTCCTCTGTGTTGGAAAGATCAGGTGGAGAAGGACTTGGCTTCACTTGATGTGTCCAACTGGCGCCGGTTAGCACGAGAAAGAAACGACTGGCGCGCTTTGTTAAACTCGGTCAAAATCGCGTAAGCGGTTATAGCGCCAATTAAGAAGAAGAAGAAGATATGGTCACCGTAGGCATATTAGAATTTTTGTGTATTTAATAATTTCATTAGTTGATAGGATACTCGTACGTTCGAGTGGAAAGAAAGTTCAAACTAATGGTGTTTTCTTTTTGTATGCCATAATTTTGGTTTTACATCATTCACATATTGTTTTCACTTCCAAAAATATCACCAATTTGATTTATATTGTCACAGTAAGAATAAAGAGCAAGAGAATTTTACATATTTTTTTTTAGCTTCATAATTTGTTTTACAGGGCACCCATCCCCCTAGTGAAAAAACGAAAGGGCACACAATTTAAAATTTTTGGCAATTTTGAGTGAGACATTTGGACAACAAATATGGAGAGAATTCTAACAGATTTGTCCATATTTAACAAATGAACGTGAAATAAAGTGACTTTCATAAGTGACGCCTAGATGTGAGTAGTAAATAATTCCTAGACGGTACTTTGTTTTATGTCATCTTTGTCATTTGTCAAGTAGACAGATGCACAATTTTACACGATAGAACAACGCGATCAAATTATTGAAACTTATTATGAAAAGGGTCGATCTTTAAGAACAACATATTGCAAAATTCATGATTTTTTGGCGGAAATAATCATTGGAATGAGTCGACAATGGAAAGGTTGGTGAACAAATTTCAAGCAACTGGTTCTGTCGAGAATAGAAAAAGGACTGGTAGACCAAAAACTGCAGGTTCTGTTGAGAATTTTGCTGCTGTAGCGCAAAGTGTTGCTGAATTAAGGAAGCAATCGTTATCTAGACGTTCTCAACTATTCGGCTTTCATGAATCGACTGTTTTTGGCGGAGTTTACTTGTAGACGAGCTCATGGTGGACATTTAAATGATGTAATTTCTCACATATAGTTATGAAGAGCCGTGTTTTGAATACAAATAGTGAAACCGGAGATAATACAATATAAATTTTAACATTTCTTTTAAATGATTATATTTTTAAATTTTTCTGGTTATCAGCTGAGTTGATGTTGGTCGTTTGAGCCGCATGGAGTTTCGCTTTCTCTTAATGGGAGTTGTCGCCTGTGCGTACTCGTATGATTTGTGCTGCGTTTGCGGATGACTTCTGGTAATGTAACGACATTCAGGTCGCGATGGATATCTTCATTTGAGACGTACAAAGCAGCATTAATTATTGTTCTGAGTATTTTCGATTGTACTTGTAGTTCCCCAGATTTCTAGGCCGCATGCCCAGATTGGGTATATTTTATTCAGCAATGACAATTTCGAGTGCCTAGCAAGTAGTCAATGTAAATTCGCGTTCAATATTGGCTCTGAGCTCACAAATCGTCGCCGGCTTGTTACTGTAGACCAATGACTTCACATAACCCCAAAACGGGACGGCTTGTTAAATGGACCGTAAAATGGCCGTAATGCTCTTAAAGTAGCAGCAACAGAACGATTATTTTCAAAAAAAATTTGCACGATTTGCAATCGTTGCTCAAGTGTGTAGTGTTCCATGATGAAATGTATACTAATGAAGTTTACAAATGACCAGCGAAAAATAAAAAATATTGCGTCGTTCGCCCTCCCTATTGGAAAAAAGTTGAAGCGCACCTATTGAATAACCCTATAGTTGTCGGAATCTGTTGTTTACCTCAATTTTTTTCAACATGATATTTTCTTCCCAGAGAAGTTTGGAGTCAGTAGTCATTAAGGGGGGAAACCGGTTTAGATCGATCAAAAAATCAATTTTTTTATTGCATAAATCGTTAGTATAACTACTCAAGAATATGTGGTAAAAACTTTAAAGCTAAATTCGTATTATTCGCGATGCTTTGAGAACTTAAGTGAGCGCCCATCGGTTCGGCCCCGTAGCGCTTACGATACGATGCTTTATTCCAAACGCGAGTTTTTTTCAACTGGTGGGCATTCTAGCTTAAAAAGTTATCGACCAATTGTTCTAAAGTTTTTCAGGATTTTGTCTTTATTCAATTCTAATTTATATGAACCTAATTTTGGGATTATATTATTATTTAAAATATGGTTTTTTAAGCAAAATGGATGAAAAAATATGGTATAAAAAACTACTTTGTGTTCAAGCGCCTCAAAAGCATGCAATTTTCAATATTTTTTTACCACCATTAGGTTTATATTCTTAGGAAATATGTTGTTAATAAAAAAAATTGCTGTTGATTTCAGAAAAAAATTGCAACTTCAGGAATTCCCACCAGCAAGACACTCGGATGGCGATTGTCAATGAACAGCACGCTCTAACGCCACTATCTCCCGCGGAAATACAATAGCTTCAAACAAATTTAAAAGTGTACCTAAAAATATAAATAAAATATCCTCTAAACTTAAACAATTTCTGATTATTCCTTCTTTGTTCAAAAAATTCTCGAAAAACACCAAAATTTTGGCCTCCTAAACCAGTTTCCCCCCTTAAAAGGCATCTGGCTTTGGTGTCTATCGGAATTTAGGAATTGTTTATTGTCAAATTCTTATGTTCAACTTTGTATTAAGAGTAAACTACATGAATTGTTTTGTCACTATTGATTTGTACTCGTATGTATACCCCAAACGTTAAACAATTTTATAGTTTTGTACTTATATAATTCCACACTTTTACAGCTCTGCGTTTAACAAGGCTGAGAGCGTTCTGAAATTAAGCTCTGATAGTAGTCTCCAATTGAGCTTTAGTTGTTTGTTACTATGTATTTTGCAAAAAGAATTGCCTTCGTTTCAAGATTTTCAAGCCTTGGGTGAAAGTTGTGCGTACTCCGATGGAGAACATAACAAAAAAACTGGTCGTATCAAATCGCGTCATCTGGGTCGAAATGTTAAGTCAACTGCGCGAGATATAACCATACCTCAACACGTTTATAATAAAAATGTATCATTTGAACGTGCCTGTTCAATCGTTTAACTTGCCATGGTGATTTGGCATCAGTTACTTAATCACAGACAATTGATTTTACAGACGCCACCAAACCAACGCGCACATCTCAGCACGTCAACATCGATTTTTGTTCATTGGAAAACCACATAGAACATTTGACGTAACAAAAAACAACCAAATAAAAGAAAATCGAATTATTGGGAAAACAAATTTTTATTTATTATAAATAGGTGTATGTATGTCTTCATGTATATTTTTTTATTTTATTCATATTTTATATTTTGCGCTGATTTTCTCACATAAATGCATAGCCGAGTAATCAAAAAAAATTTAAATTTCCACTTGCCCCAAGATTGAATGTGAATCCAACATTGATTGAAAAATTGCTAATTGGCTTAAAGATCACATTATAGCCGGTTTTGATTGGCTTGCTTGGTAATAACGCTTTTTTCACGACTTTATATAGCGAATAGCCCTTACGTTGAAGCAACACATAGTAATACTTTAACTGATGATTGATATCTTCGAAAACATTTGTAGGCAGGTACTTCCAGTCGACCTCCGCTGCTGTCCATAAAATAACTACTGAATCGTTAATAGGCCAATTTGTGTGCAAGTGTTCAAAAATCTCTGTAATATTGCCGTTGCCACTTTCTGGACTATTGAGTTGGCGACCAATGCCCAAAGGCGTCGGTTGTGTTGTCGGCACGGCTTCAGCAATAAGTGAATACTCGATTACAAACTGCATAGAAGGTACGTTACAAAAGATTACGTGGCTGGCCGCAAAGATTATGTTATGCGTCGATATTAGCAATACTGCAACTAAAATCAAAATTCTTTAAATACAACCACTTGTAGTTTGGTCATTAGTTACCGTTATATTTGTACATGTTTCTCTTTTAGTGTTGACTCCCCTTCTATTCGTCTCATGGGTAAGCAAATAACATCGCACAATGATTCGGATTAACGCACCTTTTATATACAAATAGAATGTAAGCGTTTCCTTCAGTATTTGGATATTTCATAAAAATATTTCTCTCCGCCAACATTCATGTCATAACATAATTACATAAAAAACAATTAACGAAGTGCCAATCAAAACAGGTGATGTTAGCGACTACTTACTACGTATTATGTTCATTCATCTTTAAGGTGCACTTCTACATTTCCAGGTATATATGTGGGAGTGAACGTGAGTAAGATGGCAACCCATATTTGTGTCGCCCTGTGGCGCCACACCATCGAAAAGATGAGAAAAGAAGTGCGCAGTCTTGCAACGACAACGTACAAGGAGAGACACAATATTCGAGTGCGCGGGTGCTGATCGGTTTCTGTCCAACATATATGTACTTTAATTTCAATATCTACACATTTACTTTGTAAATTAATTTTAAAATATTACCAATAAACAATATATCTTTTCCATTTTACCACATTTTGGGGGCTCAACCTAAAAGTTTTAAAGTGTAAAGTGCTGTTTCATTAAACAACGAAACTGATAATTTCTAAAGAATAAGCATGTCTTGCCTTAATGATTTTATGTGTAGTAGCTTGCGCAGTAGCACCAAAGCCAAAATTGCTATTTTCCATAAATATATATTTGAAGAAGAAGGTGACAGAAATAACCGACGCAGACTTCGTGAGTTTTGTGGCTTTGGATACGACGAAAACAGCGACGAGTATCAGCAAAAGAAGATATACGTTAGTTCAAATTTAAGTGAACGCGACTTAGTTTCGATTTGCAACATGATGGGCATTAGCTACGATGAAGACGATGTGCTGTTGCACATATTTCGTAATTTACGACGCAACCACTTGTTCACCGAAAGAAATGACGACGTAAACGACGGAGAAAACGACGACGAAGAAGATGATAACGGCGAAAATTCTAGAGAGAATACAGCGAGTTGCGGCAAAAGGAGAAACGAAGTAGCGAACAGTAAAGTAGAGAGAAGTAACGTATGCAAAGAAGATCATGAAACGACAGACTATTACGACTTTGCGACAAATATAAGCGGAAAAAACAATGAAGAAAATGAAAACAGTAGAGCGTCGGTAAAACACATAAACATGCAAGTAAATAAATGTGTGGAAAATTCCATGACAAAATTTGCAATGACATTTCGCGATATTGAGGATTCTATTAGACCATTTGACGGTTCTAATAAGGTTCGTGTTGATTTGTGGTGCGAAGAATTTGAAGAGCAGTCTATATTAATGCAATGGGACAATCTTCAAAAATTTGTGTTTGCAAAAAAATCTTTGCGTGGTGTTGCTAAACTTTTTGTAATGAACGAAAGAGGGTTGAATTCATGGCAAGCATTGAAAAATGCGTTGATTAACGAATTTAAAGACACAACAAACAGTGCACTTTTACATAAACAACTAAGTGAGCGTAAATTAAAAGAAAATGAAAATTTGCAAGAGTATTTTTATAATATGAAAGATATTGCAAATCGTGGTAATATTGAAGACGAAGCATTAATACAATATGTTATTGATGGAATTAACGATTTGACAGTAAACAAAACGATATTGTATGGTGCAAAAAAGTTGTATGATTTCAAAGACAAACTTAAATGTTATGAAATGATGTGTATGCAAAGCAAATCAAAAGCAAAGCAAATGGTGAAAACAAATATAAACCAATATGAACGAAAAGAAGTGCAATGCTACAACTGTGGTGGAAAAGGCCATGTATCAAGCAGTTGCAAAGATAAAGAAAAAGGGAGAAAATGTTTTAAATGCAATCGGTTCGGGCATATTTCGGCAAATTGTGACAAAAATAAAAACGACGAAATAAATTCAAAAGCAAACACGCGTCAAATTGTACTTAAGCGCGATTTTGCTCACAAGAATGTTAAAGTTGGGGACAAATATTACGATGCATTAGTTGACACGGGTAGTAAATTTAATATTGTTACTCAAGAGGTGTATGAAAACCTCAACAAACCAAAATTAAATGCGTGTAACGTTTCACTTGTTGGGTTTGGTGCAAATAGTCATGAAAATAAAATCAAACCCAGTGGGTTTTTTAAAAGAGAAATTGAGGTAGACGGTGAAACATTTTTATTGAACTTTTACGTGGTTTCGAACAATTGCATGGACATTAAAGTTGTACTTGGTGAAGAACTGTGTATGCAATCAGTAATTACTATTAACAAAGACGGTTTAATAATTAGAAAAGCGCAAACGGATACAACAATAAACGATGATGTACTTTTAATGAAAATTGATACAGTAATTCAAAATAATGAACTTGACATAGACACCGATGCAAGCAAAGAAGCAAAAAAAACCGTGAGTGAAATAATTTCGAACTACAAACCAAACAAAATTTTAACAACAAACGTAGAAATGCGAATTATCCTTCACGATGAATCCCCAATATTTTCAAGACCACGACGATTGCCATTTTCTCAAGTCGACATAGTCGAAAGCCAAGTTGATGAATGGCTCAAAGACGGTATAATTGAAATTTCAAACTCAGAATTCACCAGCCCCGTGGTATTGGTAAAAAAACGCGACGGTTCACCAAGATTATGTATAGATTTTAGGCAAATAAATAAAAAAATTATTAAAGACCATTTTCCACTTCCATTGATTGATGATCAACTGGATCGGTTGCAAGATGCTAGGTTGTTCAGCACTTTAGATATGAGAAACGGGTTTTTTCACGTGCCGGTGGAACAGTCAAGTAGGAAGTACACATCCTTCGTCACGCAGAGCGGGCAATATCAATTCTGCAAGGTGCCTTTCGGGTTATGCAATTCTCCGGGGGTATTCCAGAGACACATCAACGCGATTTTTCGAGAGCTGAGACGAGAGGGTATTGCACTACCATATATAGACGATGTTATTATTCCAGCTAAGAACGAGCAGCAAGCAATGCACAATCTAGAAAAAGTAATAAACACCTGCCGTGACTATGGGTTAGAACTTAATATAAAGAAGTGTCAATTCCTTAAAAAAAAAGTTAATTTTCTTGGATATGTGATTGAAGATCAAAAAATCCGTGCATCGCCGGAAAAAACGCAAGCGGTATATAATTATAAAATACCCAAAACACAAAAACAACTTTTGAGTTTTTTGGGCCTAGTGGGTTACTTTAGGAAATTTATACCCAATTATTCAATCATCGCAAAGCCTTTGACTGACCTAACCAAACAAAACGTAAATTTTACCATGAGCTTACCAGCTGAACAAGCATTTAACGCACTTAAAAATGCACTATGCGAGAACAACGTGCTAAATATATATAATTGCACCTACGAGACTGAGTTACACACAGACGCTTCGATTGATGGGTTCGGTGCAGTGCTACTGCAGAAATCTCCACACGATGGTCAGCTGCACCCTGTCTACTATATGAGTAGAAAAACGACAGAAGCTCAAAGAAGGTTTACCAGCTATGAGCTGGAAGTACTGGCAGTAGTTGAGGCCATGGCGAAATTCAGAGTTTATCTACTTGGTATAAAGTTTAAGCTTATAACGGATTGTAAGGCATTTACGAAAACTCTAGAGAAGAAAAGTTTATGTACACGGGTAGCTCGTTGGATACTGTTATTACAAGAATTTGATTACGTTGTCGAGCACAGAGTAGGCACACGTATGAAGCACGTAGATGCCCTAAGCCGCTATGCAGTTATGTTGATACAAGATGACCAATTAATTATCAGAATAAGTCAAGCCCAATTAGACGATGAAAAGTTAAAAGCTATTAGAGAGGTACTTAAAAGCAAAAACTCATACAACGATTATTTTGTGAAGTCAAACATATTATATAAGATGTTCAGAGATACCGAACTAATCGCAATACCAGAAAATATGGAAAAACAAATTATTAGCCAGGCCCATGAGAGAGGTCACTTCGCAGTGGAAAAGACAAAAGAACTAATTTTAAAAGATTATTATATTTCAAATATCGACGAAAAAATTAGAAGACATATTGCGTGTTGTATACCATGTATCTTAAGTAACCGAAAGCGAGGCAAACAAGAAGGTTTACTCCATCCTATACAGAAAGAGGAGTTGCCACTATATACGTTTCATATAGATTTTTTGGGTCCTTTACAATCAACAAGCAAACAGTATCAGCATATTTTAGCAGTTATCGACTCATTCACAAAGTTTTGTTGGTTGTATCCGTCGAAGTCCACAACAAGTTTAGAAGTAATATCAAAGCTTCGCACCCAAAGCGCAATTTTCGGTAATCCGGCAAACATTGTTTCTGATAGAGGCGCTGCATTTTCCTCAAAAGAATTTCAAGAGTACTGCGAGAGTGAGAACATTAAACATACGATGATCACAACAGGCTTACCCAGAGTAAATGGCCAGGTTGAGAGGTTGAATGAAATTATAATATCAGTTTTGACAAAGTTAAGCAGCACAGACCCTACAAAATGGTTCAAACATGTATCCAAAGTTCAGCAAGCAATTAATTCAACGTTTACAAGAAGCATAAATACAACGCCGTTTGAGCTTTTGGTGGGAACAAAAATACGTACAAAAGACGACAAACATATACAAGAACTCATTGAACAAGAAGCTATAAATGCATTCAACGGCGATCGAAATGATCTTAGAAAACAAGCAAAGCGTCAAATTCTTGAGGTTCAGCAAGAAAACAGAAGAACATACAATCTCAGACGTAAGCCGGCACAGCAGTATAAGGTCAACGATTTGGTGGTAATAAAACGCACACAATTTGGTAGTGGTCTTAAACTAAAATCGAAATTTTTGGGTCCGTACCGTATAATAAAAATCAGAGGTAATAACTCATATGAGGTAGAAAAAATCGGCAATGGCGAAGGTCCAATAAATTCGACAACTTGCGCTGAATATATGAAGCCGTGGGTAAAAGGTTCAGACAAGAATGACTTACCATTCGAGACGAATGTTTAACAGGATGGCCGAATGTGGGAGTGAACGTGAGTAAGATGGCAACCCATATTTGTGTCGCCCTGTGGCGCCACACCATCGAAAAGATGAGAAAAGAAGTGCGCAGTCTTGCAACGACAACGTACAAGGAGAGACACAATATTCGAGTGCGCGGGTGCTGATCGGTTTCTGTCCAACATATATGTACTTTAATTTCAATATCTACACATTTACTTTGTAAATTAATTTTAAAATATTACCAATAAACAATATATCTTTTCCATTTTACCACATATATGCATACAGTCACTAACACATTATATGATACAGTTATAATTTTTTTGTAAAGTTCTATATTTCATAGTATTGTGTGAAAATTTTGTGTTTTTTATTTCATTTCCCAACATAAAATACAAAAAAGTGTAAACTCTTTTCATTCTAGTGTAAAAAGAAAGCTACAGAGAACTCACGCCACAGCTTAAATGATACAGTTAAAAAAGAGTAACTATTTATTTCTAATGTTTAAAATTTTATGATATTTAACACTTTGTAGTAAGTTTAACCTCGGTGAAGACTGACTACATCGTCCCGACGGTAACATTCAATAGCAATTTTGCCACTCTCTTTCCATCTAAGGAAGAACGGAATAAGGGATTCTCACTAAACAACTTCGACACTACAGTCTATACAGATGGCTGTAAAATGGATTGTGGTGTTGGAGCTGGTATATATTCCACAGACTTAAAATTGCGAAATCTGCGCGTCTCCCTAATACCAGCACTGTCTTCCTGGCGGAAGTACTGGAGATTGGGGAAGCCTGTGGGCTACTAATCGCAGATTTTTCTTTTAAGGACAAAATCGCTATTCTTTTGGATAGCCAAGCAGCAATCTAGGCACTGGGTTCGGCTAAAACAACCTATAAACTGGTGGAACAAAGCAAGACTAACTAGCCTTACCACCTTGAGTGAAAACCATAAAGTTACCTTAATCTGGGTCCCGGGACATCGAAGCATTGAAGGTAACGAAAAAGCAGATGAGCTGGAGAGATCTGCCATGAATAACGCTCTTGTAGAACCAGTATTAACATCGTTCGGAGCAGTCAAGAATACAATTTTCTTAAAATACCTCCGAATCGCAGATTGTAGATGGAGAGACCAGGCGAAATGCAAAATTAGCAGAACGTTATGGCCCACCTACAATCTTAAGCAATCGTCAATATTGTTAAACATGCAACGTCCCGGAGACTAACGGCAGTCATAACTGGCTTTTGGTCTGTCGGAGAACAAGAAGCCAAAATTGGTATCCCTCACAAGACATACTATCACAGTTGTAAGCAACCGGGGAAAAAGGAAATAATCTTCCATTTCCTCTGTAAATGCTCTGCCCTATGGTGGGACTGAATGTTAACCTTGGGCCAACCGCTGTTCGAGAGTCTCGAACAACTGTCTGGCTTAGACGTCAACAACCTAATAAGGTTCTTAAGCCGCACAGACTGGATATGGTCATGCTGTAGATAACCGTTAAACAAGTTGGTAACGAGGATGTGGCAACAAAATGGTGCGGAAACGATAGTCGGATTCTGGAAGAATCACCACTTTAACCAACCAACTCACCAGTGCTTTGTTGGATATACTTTATTATCAATGACAGATTGAAGTCTACGTGACTCCAAGCCAATTTCTTGTGTACTCTATACTAATTTGGTTCCACTCCTCAAGTATCGCCTTTTTAAGATCAGATTTGTTATAGATGTCATATTTTCTTCAAAATCGAACAACAAATTTTTGATGACATTCAAATCAGTTGATTGTGCAGGAGTTTCAGCAAAGTGCGGACATTTGTTTGTGATTTGTGCTTAGTGTCGTTGTCTTGATAAAAGCGAAAGTCATCTTCAATTTGTAATTTTCTAGCGCTTCGAACCAAATTTTCTTGCAGAAGTTTTAAATAAACGTATTTGTTCAAAGCTGCTTTGATAAAGGTCAAATTTTCAACTCCAGTTGAGGACAAGGATGCCGAAACCATAACTTTTCCCCGCCGTGTTTTATAGTGGCTCGCAAATTTTGTGGTTTGAGCTCCGCATTAACCTCGTGCTATATAAAAGGTCTGCCATCCGGTCCAAATAAGAAGAACCGTCCTCCAAACGCTGGGGTTCAATTGAGATGGTCACGCGATGGAATCCATTAATTCTATTCTTTGCATTAACAAAAG
This sequence comes from Anastrepha obliqua, assembly GCF_027943255.1. Classification (NCBI taxonomy): domain Eukaryota; kingdom Metazoa; phylum Arthropoda; class Insecta; order Diptera; family Tephritidae; genus Anastrepha; species Anastrepha obliqua. The sequence goes on along the minus strand of NC_072894.1, from coordinate 25,217,708 downwards.
GTTTATTACGAGCTATTCTACCATTTAAATTTGCTTATTTGCCATTTATGCATACTCTGTTTTCCCATTTTCGCAAAATATACAAAAAAGTGTTAACTGTATCAAACAAGGTGCGAGTGACTGTGTATCGGTTTGTGTTTTAATCGCTGTACCACATTTACCTTGCGGCCTTTTAATTTACATTGGACATGTATTTAATTGCAATGATGATTGCTGTGCCGTCTATTGGAAAGGTACTCTCAATTTGTTAATATGTAAAACGAAAACGGGTGGGCGAAATGGTACTGACGTTTCTTCTTTTTATTTTTCAATTAATTAGTCGCATACAATGGTTACTATTTAACTACCATGAACTTTGCCATTTTTAGTGGTAACCGCACTGAGTACATTTACTTGACAATTATTTTGATAAAAATGGAGTAAATGGTGAACAATTTCGCCCAATGATCTTTGAACGTGCGCCCCTTTCATTGCATTCTAATAAGCGTAAAACGAATAAAAAAATTAATATCTATGAAAAAAAAGAATGAACTATAGAACTATAGCGTAAATGAATGTTTTTAAAGTATTAAATATCGCTGAATGTTAGAACATCTTACAGCTGTTAGTGTGCAGGCGACAAAGGTTCACAATGCGCTTAGGGGAATACTACCGAACACAGGAGAACCACAAGAAGCCAGGAGAAAAATTCTTTCCACAGTAACGGACTCTGTAATGCAGTACGCCTGTCCATCTGGGCTGGAACAAAACAGGGTAATTTTAAAAAAGTTCTGAAGGTTAGAAGAACAAGTGCGTTGAGGAGCACACGTGACTATAGGACGTTGTCGGACGATGCAATCTGCGTCAACATTTTTTCTTGGCGCATCTTTTAAGCCGACACGGACGTTTTCCAAAATATCTGCATTGCCTAGACTTGGCTGGTAGTCTTTATTGCTCAGAATGCTTGGAAGAAGAGAAGACTTCCGTTCAAGTAGCCTTTCATAGCAGCCAGTTCGCTTAAAAACGCGATGACCTAGCAAACAAAACTGGTGTGCCCAACGCCCAAATAATCTAGTCCCACAAATGCTTGAGTCGTATGAAAAGTGGAGGGCAGTGCAAGCTTTTGCAACACGATATTATCGTGGAACTTTGCAACGTTAATTGAAGACGACGGTCTGCATTGCTGATATTATTACACATTTTTCGGAAAAGAATAACATTTTTTGTACTTTAGGGACTTCTGACAAAGAACTTTATACAAAAGCCAAGATTTTCGTATGATTTTGAATAATCCTACCCTTCGTAAGTCGAAAGTGGAGATGTTTTGTTCCAAAAATTCATATGCTTCGAAGAATATACCATTTGAAATGAAGGATTTACAGTTCCAGGTTTTTGTAACCTTTTCGATGGCAAGAAAAAAAGCTAAAGGCCAAACACAAAAAGTCTGCGCATCCAAGTCTACCCACCCGTCACTCTAGGATATTGGAAAAGAACAATTGGGTCGGGTTTAGTAAAACCCGGCATGGGCAATTTTAGGCAAAGTATAATGATTTATTTGAATGAAACTCGTTGAAGGTGTTAGGAGGTGGTTCATGTACAACCTTTGATATTATTTTTCTTTATTTTATTTATTGTTATTGTATGTTATGCCTTTTTATGTTGCAATATGCTATTTAATTTAAATTATTTAATTTTGTTTTATATGGCAAAGCTTTACTATGCACTATTACGTAATATTATATTAGTTACCTGTACCTAGAAATGACAGCCTGATAAATTTTAAAATTTAGTTTAGTTTTATTTAATTTAAATTTATGTCGTTAAGTTATGCTTCATTGCATTACTTTGTATTCGGTTACGCTATGTTATGCTATACTATGTTTCGTTATGTCATGCTCTATGCTTATGCTTATTTTCCTATACTTGGAAAGGAATATAATAAAAAAGCGTTTTGCTCTTCTGCTTCCGAATTTTTAATGCCCTCAGATGCTACTGTAGTTATAATGCTTTGTTATGTTCTGTCATTTTCTTTTACGTTTGTTACAGTTGAAAGATGTTATTTTATTTTATTTCTTTGACTTTATTCTGTTATGTTTTGCTTCTGGATAGGTTAGGTTAAAGCGGTTGTCCTATGAGACACACTCAGGCTCATAAGCCTTTGAGATGCTGCGTTGGTTGGTTGATGCGCTTGCCTCTGTCTCTCCTAAACCCAGTGTGTGCTTTTCAAAAATTTTAGAATATCTTGGATTTCTTTTAAACTGAGATCTTCCAACTCATTAAAAAATTGTCTAATTAAAATAGTAAGCCTACGTCTGGATAGAGCAGGGCAATAGCACAGTAGGTGCGAGATTGTCTCTTCCTCTTCCCATCCCACCATCCTCTGGGGCAGTGTCTCGTTGTGACTGAAATCAGTGAGCTAAGACTGTGCTTATTTTGACTTTGCAGAGATTCTGTGCGTTTAGTATTGAGAGTCGGCCACAATTGTCGGGCGATTCTGTAGGTGATTTCATTACTTCATCTTTCATTTGCGTTCCTTACGATTTCTTCAAGAATAAGTAGCTTACATATTTGTAAGGATATGCCTATGTCATTGTCATTGTACTCATCGGTCAATTTGGTGCGGAGTCTCGCTAGTTCATCGGCTCTGCAGTTACCCTCAATGTCGCAATGGTCTGGCACCCATACTATTTTCAGATGTGTGGCATTTCATGGCTTCCTTGAAGGTTGTTGACTGTTTTGTGAGAAATTTTATCGCCACTTGGCTATCAGTAAAAATGTAGATATCATTTTCATTTATCGTATCTCACTGTACCAGTGCCGCGGCTTTCATTATTGCCATCAGTTCAGACTGACAGACACAACAGTGTTCGGGGAGCCGAAAGCTGAAGGAAATCCCCAGATGTTCGTAATAACACCTTCGTCCACCCTGCACACGAGCTGTGAGACATCTGTGTATACATGAACAAACCCACCAGTCCGAGAAGCTCCAAAGTTTTGCTATGCTTTATTATATTGCGCTATGTTAAGTTATGCTATGTTATGTATGTCATGTTTTCTTATGCTATGTCATGCTACCGGCATGCTGCAACCGGAAAACCTGCGAGGAACTGTAAAGCAAGTGTAGGTAACATTATTGTTTGCAGTTGTACGTCATCAGCAGATGTCGGAAAGTTAGCTTTCATAGAGGAAACTATGGATAGATATACTTATGCAAATTTATTGAAAAATAATTATTACAAAGTGCTGAAACATTGGGTGTTCGAGATATAAAAAGTGGTTAAATTTCAAGGGCCGATATTGAATGTGAACCACATCTAAACGTTAACGACACCGTTGGACTTCTTTCTTTGGGGTTATTTGAAAGAAAAGGTGTACGTCGATAAGCCAGCAACAATCCAAGAGCTAAAGGATGAAATAATTCGGCACATTAATGGCATAGAACCTCAATTATGCCTCAGCGTCATCGAAAATTTGGACCATCGGATAGAGGTGTGCCGCCGAGGCCACGGCGGCCGTTTGGCCAATATTTTGCTTTATGCGTAATTGAGTCACACCAATATTATCATAATAAAGAGAAATGATAATAATTTCCTAAAAAACTTGTATTTTATTCAAAATCAACACCGGCCCTTGAAACTTAACCACCATTTACTTCGGTTCTATCAAGACAATTAACCCAGACGATTTTTCGCATTCGTCGATTTATTTTTGTAACGTTCTCCTCCATGTTCCCTTAAGGTGGACCCTCTTTCGGCTTCCTTAGGGGTTCCAATCAAAAATTTGTCGGTAGACTTTCGTAGTATATTTTCACAGTGCGGGCCTATCCACCTCGATTTTCGTAATTTGATAGAAGAGGCCATTGGTTCCAAGCTGCACTTTGTATATAAATCAACATTACTGAGAACACTTGGCTACCACATCTCGAGAATAAGGAGACATCTGTTTACAAAACTTCGAATTTTTCCGGTAAGATGTTACAAGCCTGGTCTTGCATCCATAGATGAAGTTTGCAATACATATTTGGAGTTTCGCAATACTGAGATAAAGTTTGATTTAAATTATTTCATTTGTGTTTGGAAGAATATTTTTGATGAGTTCAAGATTTGGTGCAACTTTGCTTATACGCCAGTTTCTTTGTTTATTCTGGCCAGAAGAGATATTATAATTCCTAAAAAAAAAAAAATAAATAGTTTACACGCACACTTCTGTTAGGAGAAGCGAAGGGCAAATGGTGATTTATGAAGCGTTTTTTTTCATGGCAGAAATACACTCGGAGGTTTGTCATTGTCTGCCGAGGGAGGACCGCTATTAGAAACAATTGTTTGCTCATTTGCTGGTATGAACCCGGGCATTAAAGAATGGGAGACACGGACCAGCCCACGGCGGCGGGAATAAATAGTAAAACTAAAAATATCCAAATAAAACATACACAAAATAACAGTAAAGAAGGTTGGGTGCTATTATAGATTATATACAAATATATATTTAGAGTTCTGGATGGAGTTCAACATTAAAGTAAAACTTTATATGTTTGTTGCCCTTAAACTCTACCAAAGTCAACGTTGCATATCGTTCGGTAACTCAAACATGAGTAAGTACAAATTTGCATAGCTGCAACTTGAGAATCGTATGTATGTAAATGTGCATATATGTCTCATGTGTATTCTCAACGCACATCACACATACCTGGCCACAGAACATGATACTACTTTTGATGTTGCAACATTTGACCGAAAACTGCAAGCGGCTTCACTTCAAAAACTATCAAAAATAGTTATAGAGTTTCAAAGTATGTATGGTAGACAATTGTCAACCAACTTCATGTTGGAAGACACAAAAGTGCAACAAACATATGCAGCCAGTGTCACAAACATTTTAATATCGCCGCAGTTAATTGTGGTATATAAGCGCAGAGAACAACCGTTTGAGGCAACATTAACTCAAACAGTGTCCAACTTTACAGTTAGAAGTATATTTGCCAACGACTCTCCAGTAAGCAAAATGTTTAAGTTGGTAAGTTTCATAAATATTACAAAGCAAGGAAGGTCTAATACAGTCACTACCCGCCTATTCACATTTCAGCTCATTTTGATTTCCTTCTTTGCCATGGCATTTGCCCGTCCAGGGTTCCTGCACTCCGCACCTATCCTAACTACATATCGCGAGGAACACCTTGCTGCGTTGCCTGCTGCGGTGCATATTGTGGAACCCTTGGTCACCACACATCAAATTGTTACACCTCTGCTGCATGGCACCATATTAAATCATGGCTTGCATTGAGTCAGCGACAGGAGTCATCGACTGTATGGGCAAAAGCAGCAGAAGTAAACGAAAACAAATTTATAAAATTACCATAGTTGCCTGTTAAATAAACCGCTGCTACTTAAAAAGTAAAAATAAGTGTTTGCTTCATTTTTGTTTTATTTCACTTGGTTTTATGCATTTACGTAAATCTATACGACATCCTTTGGAATTTTCGTTCAAGTGTTTTCTGCCAATCAATGTATAAATTCATAGGTGACCGGTTTGTAGTCAGAACGATATTGTTGCTGGAAAGAATCCGGTGTCTGCACGCTGTTGTAGGTTTCTACAGCTGGCAGTGGCACAGCTGCCTGGATGCGTGAGTAGGCCAATGGCACAATGGCAGCACTGCGTGCTGCAGGCACTGCTATGGGGAGCGGTGCATAATAAGCTGCAGCGGCAGTAGCAGCGGGCGTGTAGTAAACTTCAGTGGCCCAAGCAACAGTGCCCAATAGGCAGGCTAAGATCAACTGCAAGTAAAAGAATTTTAACAACAAGAATATGAATTATAGTATAAAAAAATGCAAAAAACAGGCTTAGATAGAACAACAACACAATAACGAAAGTTTTTTCCGTTCTTTACAAAAATTAATTGCGTTATGCTGTACCAATTTTTGCATGTTTTTTCACGATTTATCCGCTTCCTCTAGACAGTTCTTTGTCAAGCTGCCGCAAGCGCACTGCTATAACCATCGGCAATGCGATCGCGCTTTTATAGAATGGCTTCTACTCCTACTGTTTGCTGGACATTGCAGAAGGAACGATGGCTGCTGCAACGCCAAGGACAGTCGTTTAAGGTCACTGCATTGGCTAAAGGTTCACTTGCTGTCACGTTGATTATGGCCAGTACCATTACAGACATTCTTGCAATCCTAGTAATTACTAAAATAGAAGACAAGGAATACGCTGAACATAAGACACTGGAAGGCTGAAATTAAAGTTACAGCTACGTACGAGGGTTGCCTTTTATATTTTGGTTCAATAACAAAAACACAATAAAATATGAAATTGACTTTATTGTTTTTTAAAATATTCTCCTTGGAAGTCAATTCTGCATTCGTTTGAACTAATTTTAAAAGCCCAGAAGTGGCTACCTCTAAAAGCATCTTCAACAGCTTCTCCAGGAGTTCAAGAACGTTGACCTCCAATTTTGTTTGCAATATGTAGGTGCCAAATCAGAGTTGTGATATTAATGCACCATTAATTTGAGATTTTCAGTGCTCAAAAATTCAGCCCATATGTGAGAGCTTGCGTTGCCTTGGAGAAGAATAATTCGTCTTCAGCGGCTGGTTTTTCCTAATTCTCCAAAAACTTCAACCAAACAAATAATTGTGTACCACTCAGTATTGGTTGTTTGAAGTTTCTCTGGCGGAACAGGTGCTTCTCCTACGAATAGGTTAGGTTAGGTTGACCTGGCTCGCTGAAAGCCATCACACAGACTTATTGATCCTTAGTGTTACCAGATGGAGCTAGTCCTTTACGTTTCTTTGTAGTGACATCTTGTAATTCGTCTGTGTCTTTTGCGAATCTAAGTAAATTTTGGAGCTCTATCCCCGAGAGGTTTTCTAACTTCTGACATTGTAAAGCTCCTAAGCATTTTAATCTGGTTCTGGCTAATGTAGGACAGGAATATAGAAGGTGTTCTAGCGTTTCCCTCTCTTCTAGTTCATTGCAAAATCTGCAGCTATCGTTGTTTGTAATTCTTAATGAGTAATATGAGTTTATTGCTTTTATTGCAGGTTGGCTTTCAACGTAAATATATATTTATTTTAGGAGTTTCTTGCAAAAGACCCTACTCCGCCCAACATTTTCGAGCCATCAGTAAATATATTAAGAGTATTTGGGTTAGGTTTCATTCCTCTTTTCCATCCCTATTATTTTATTGTTGTTCGGAATTTCCTCACCCAATTGCATTTCGGAGTCATACCTATAGCCCGTTTGGACCCTATAACTCATGCCTATTGAGTTATGTCCGAATGTTTTGCAGGTAAATTCGCCTGTCGTGCTGAGTCTTATGGCGGATTTAGCTGGTAGACATTCTGCCGCAATATCAATCGGTGACAAGTTGAGTTCAAGCGCTGCGTTGGAGTAGTTCTCAATACACCTGTTGTGCAGAGTGCACCAAGGCGTAGAATACTTTCCATAGGCTTTTTATATGTCGGTTTTCTTAGCGCAGTCCATCACACCAGAGCAACGCATAGTAATATTGGCTTTACTATAGCTGAGTAGCACCAATACATTATAGCAGGAGATAGGCCCCATGTAACTCCCAGCATCTTTTTACATGCGTATAGTGCGTTTCTGGCCTTTTCCTTCCTCTCTAATATATTGTACTTCCATGATAGTTTACCAATCTAAATTAATCCAAGGTACTTTGTGTGGTTTTTAAGAGTTAGTTCCACGTCTTTTAGCTTCGGAGATAGCCAATAGGGGATCTTGTACCTTCTAGTAAAAAGTATCATATCCGTTTTATCAGCATTTGTGCTGCTGCGAGTGTATTATTCATTATGTCACTCACGGTGTTTAGGTATTTGACTGTCACTACTATGGCTATGTCATCTGCATATGCTACTAGTTTCTCTACTAGTTTCTCCTACGAACAACTTTTGTTGAATTAAGTCGTGAAATATCCGCACTGTTAATTTGCAATTGTCAAATTATTTGGTATCCAACGAAAACAATTCTTCTTGACGGACAAATGTTCATGTAATATTTAATGTATGCTGCTCTCAAGGATGCCTGTATCTCGCGATTTGTCACATGATGATTTTGTGTTATTAATTGACGCCCATCATCCATTGCTTCTGGCACAACCACCGTTTTTTGACGTACTCCACGAAATTCATCCTGCAAGAATGGACGGCCGCATTGAAACTCTTGGAACCAACGATTCACAGAGACTAAGTGTGGTGATTCAATACCAAAAGTCGAAGTAAATTGATCAATGCACTCCTGTCTCTATAAACGACGTCAAAAATCATAATAGAACACCTTACAAGCATTTTCATAAGTTACTTGCATCTAATGGGCGAGATGAATTTTTCAAGTCACTGAAAAAAGAATCAATAAAGCTCTTAAAGGAAAACGTTATTTGTAAGTTTATGCTTAAAAATACCAAACTTTCGATAAAAGTATCAAATTCCAGCTCATCACGAGTGTTGCAGAGGCGCAAAATATAAAAGGCTACCTTCGTATTAGTAGATGACCAAACATTTCAACATTGTCGGACTCCCTTTAATACCAGAATCGTTAACATTTCAGAAGTACTTGCACAGGTACAATACATGTTTACATATATAATATATATTCATAGTTATGGTATGTGTTCCACGCCTGTTCTAAGGTTATAACCAGCTTCAGAATTCTACATTGAAGCTAAAATGAAGAACCACATAGACAGACTTTTTAAACGCCGCTTTACAATTTAGCACTGCTATGGAATTTTTTAATTCCAATACAAAGAATTGCATATGCATACAGTTGAAACTCGATTCTTCCACATACTCGATACTTGCAACACAATTTTTTTTTTCATTGCGTACTCAGCACTTACTTTGAATTTACACATTCGATACTTGCAACATTTTTTGTTCTGTCCTTCTTTTTTGCTCTTTTTCCGTTGTATTTTTGGGAATAAAGCTCAGGAAAGTACCCCCAATGCGGGAATTTCCATTAAGGGGTCGCGGTGGTCTATAGCTCGAAAATGTAGGGTATTTTCAAGAATTTTTTTACAATTTTTTTTTTCAGTCCCAAGAAGAAAGTGAATAGCATCCTCAACTCTGTGGAATGTAATGGAACAATTGCAACTTATTTCCACACTTTTTTGGTCACATACGAGAATACAATAGCTGTAAAGCGTCATAAATCAGATCAAACTTCTTCATCAGGTGGTTTATATCGAGGAATTTTGTATTATTGAAGGAGATGTGCTTAAATCTGCGCAAGCTACTGATGGTTCGGGGGCATACTCTCTCCCCGTTTTTTCTCTGTATTTACCAGTAACTTTAATATTCAACAACCTTGGAATAGACGTTTTCTTAGACAGATGGAAAATGGTTTTTATTTCACCTATTTGCAAATCAGTTAAAAACACCTAAATTATTTGGTAATTAATTAGTTATTAAATAAAGCCCCGCCAGAGCAGGGCAGCTAAGAAAAAGGTGCTGAGATGATTCCACCTCATCCTCCATACATCCAGCGCAAAAAGGACTCGAGCCTCACAGCATGCATTCCTCGCGCATTGTGTCCTGTGAGAGAACCCACTAGATTAGAGGGCCGATATTTTATCAGCCTCAGAAGCTCGCCCGAACGCCTCCGGTCCACACGTGGCCAGAAGGATTTCGCGACCTTACACGTTTGTGTACTTGCCCAGCGCTCGCTGAGCTGGCACGATGCCCATCTTTCCAGGAGCAGACCACAGGTAGTCAGGGGGATCCCAATTTTCTCCCTTCGCGGGGAAATCATCTCACATGTCCCTTGTCTGGCCAGCTCATCCGCCTCACAGTTTCCCGCAATGTCGCTGTGACCAGGAGGCTGATGTCAAAGAATTCGGAAGATTCTCTATTAATAAAACTAATTTCTCTTGCCCGATTCATTTTAATTGAATCTCCAAGGACTTGTGATGATCACCGCAAGGGGCTTCTGGAGAAACGGGCTCCACTCAGGCTCAACAGCGATAAATTTTCCAATTATTAATTTATTTTTTTGAAATTTTACTAAAGTTAAGCCGAAACATGATGTATTAATTCTATGTTTTTATGACTATTTTCTGAAGGCTGCCCACTTTTTGAACGAACCTCCTATGGTCAAAAACAAAGGGGACATCAGAATTCGTTTTAGAGGTATGGTTCCTTTGGCAAAGTTTCTTATTTTGATCCCTAGAATATGATTTTCACAGAGCAATGGGCGATTTTTTTGCCTCCCTACAAAAGACACTAAAAGTTCGACCCAAATTGGGGGACATCAGAATTCGTTTTAGAGGTATGGTTCCATTGGCAAAGTTTCTTATTTTGATTCCTAGAATATGATTTTCACAGAGCAATCGGCGATTTTTTTGCCTCCCCGCAAATCGACCGGGCCTAATGTATATATATACATATATATAATAACTTTTTTCATTCATCATTAAATCAACACATACTTGCGGACATTCCTTGATTTGAAAATAATATTCTTAAATACTTACGCACCATGATAATCCACATAATTGTTGCTAATATAATATGTAATAAATTTATAGTCACTAAAAAAATGTTAGATCCGCTGTAAAATAATGGCCAAAAAAATTTATGAGATTTTTGAAAAAATTTCTCTTGAATACATAAATATATTCTAAAAGATTAGGTCTCACCGCAATTTTTACAAATTTTCCTACTACTTTTTCTCTTTTATAACCAACTTAGATGTACTTATACGTATGGGCGACAGTTCATTATACCCAGTGTCAATGAAGCTAAGTTACAATTACGAGGTAAATAAACCCCATTCCGTAAGCATTTTGACCCATACCTCGCACGTTTTATGGAATGTATGCTTTTGCTAGACTAATGAGCTTTTAAACCGGACGTTTTTGTTTTGACCGTGTACAAAACACTCAATCACACACACTCATGAACTGGACATCTGCAACAACTGCAGTTGGATGACAAAGGATGGATGTATTCGCTGAACGCCAATAGAGTTCAATGTGTTGCTGCCACGGCATATATTAATGTCGCTATAAGCATAGTATGTATATCATTGAATACTGGCAACAACAACAAAATGCTTGAGCACACGAAGCATAGGGTGACACAAAATGGATGCAGACCTTCAACAGAAATTATTTGTGGTACGTTAATTATATTTTTTTATTTTTTATCAAACAATTGGTACTATAGGCTTTGGGAAATTGAATCACGGAGCGAAACTCCGCATAAAAGTAATTCAAATGCTTTAGAAAATGGTCGTTCTGCAATGCGATGAAACACATGAAATCCACATATAATTCAAGAAAATCTGCGCACCCACAACAAGTTTCTGTTCAGTTTTTGGGCTGGCGGAGTCATCGAACTGCACTTACGATTAACAGCAAAAGTTATCGTGCTATGATAACAAACTTTTTATGACCTGAATTAGGTGGCATGGACTTGAAAAATATATATGGTTTCAACAAAACACAGCCACATAGCTTATGAAATAATGGCACGAATATTTTACGAAGCAACGAGACAAATGAACTTTGCGATCTTGCAGTTTCACACCATTGGACTCCTTTCACTGGGGCTAATGAAATGTGGAGACCATACCAATAAGCCCGAAATGATTTCAGAGCTAAGGAACGAAATCATACGCTTTAAATTTCGTTATGCTTTGTCAAAAGAAAATGTGCAGTCTTATGAAATCACCCTGCACAAGCTCACACAGAAATGCTTTAAATTGAAACTCAATATATGATGGAGTCCCGCATAATAACAGAACCCATACCTATTTATAAGACACACATAATAGGTAAACCAAACCATAAAGAGATGCGCTTGACCTTAGTGAGTATTGGTTAATAAAGTGTGATGAACGGTGATGAACTCTAAAACAATAAGGCACCTGAACATATTCTGGATATACCATTTACCCATAACACGAGAAGTGCAAGAAACCGGTACAAACGCTATTGTGCTTATGCAATTTCTATATACATACATACGCGTTTACTTTTGTAAAAATATATAAGTATATTTAGATATGAAACAAAGGCATCTGGCGGGACATTGCACATACTTGCCCAACTATGCTCTTACCGAGTCATTAAACTGCATCCAGCGTAACAGATGCATCGATATAAGTTGACTCCAAAAGTTGACTGCCAAAAATGATAGGGCGGGTACCCAACCATTACTTTTTTTCAGTTTTTTTTATAAAATGCCCCCATAAAGATACATATTCGATTGGGGAATAAGTTCATAGCATTTTTATATTTTCTTTTTTTTACAACGCAGCGGCCTTCTGAATTCGATGAACGACGACTCAAATCACTTTTGAAGAAGAACGGTCGCCAAACCAGTCGTGAATTGGTGATAAAAATGAACTGGATAATGGAATTTACCGACAAATTGGTTGTGTAGGTGCCTCACGAGCTAGAAAAAAAAACGAAGAAAGTAGCCTTCAAATTGTTTCTCAGCATCTCGCCCGCCCTCGAGCAGTACACGGTGGTAAACAGCGATTTTTTTTGTACGGCATCGTGACGAGAGAAAAAAAATGGTGCCTATACACCAATATGAAGCAAGGAAAGGAGTGGGTGTCTCAAGAAGATACGTCAAAGCCGAAAGACAGGCCGGATCGTCATCCAAGACGATATGTGTTTGGTGAGATTGGGAGGACATAGTGCACTGGGAAATGCTCGATAATAATGCCACGGTCAACAAAGAGCTCTACATTGCCCAGCTACACCGCGTGAATAAGGCTATTCGACTGAAAATACCTCATCGACATGGTCAAACCATACTCCTTCACGTCAACGCTAGACCCCATGTTGCACAAGTCCTCAAAGTCGCACTCCAAGAGCTCGGACCTTGCACCGGCCGATTACCATATTTTCTTTCTTTTTTCTAATAGCGGTTGCTCGTCGGCAGACAATGGCAAGCCTCCGAGTGCCATGAAAAAGCTCCTCATAAAAAATATCGGCCGTTCGGTGTCGGCTTGAAACTGTAGGTCCCTCCATTTGTGGAACAACATCAAGACATACGCCACAAATAGGAGGAGGAGGCGGCACAATTTGTTGAGTTCATTTACCGCCTTTCTTTGCTTAACTATAGATCATAAGCGTAAGTGACTACAGGTTTAACAACTGTAGTGAATGTCCGGCAAGTCCTTTGAGGGTTCAGTCCCCATGTTTTTCCGAAATGGCTTGTGCAAGCAAAGGAAGCTCTTGTAGCTTTTGTAATTCCAGTAATTCCCTCAAGATAAGAATTCCAAGTGAGCGTTGTATCAAAGTTGATGCCAACATAGTTCGCTTCTGTGGAGAGTTGAAGAGTTGATTAATTTCGGAGAGGATGTTGATGTTCCTTTTTCTGGTGAACGGCATTCGCGCAGTTTTCGCTGGGTTAATAGAAAACTCTTTGGTGGTGCACCATTTGTTTACTATACTAAGGGATTGTTGCATGCGTTTAGAAATGGTCCCCTCATACCAGGCTACTGTATACTATCAGGTCAGCGGCATAACCGTGGGTGTGGAAACGTGGATCTAGATCCTAGAATAATCAATGCAGAACTAGGAGGAAGAATAAATTCTATCAAGGCCGCAAGAGGTTGCCCGCAAGGGAGAGTACACTCTCCTCTAATGTGGACACTAGTAACGGATGAACTTCTCCACCAACTGAACAATCCACGTTTCCACACCCACGGTTATGCCGCTGACCTGGTAGTATATAGATAGGGTAGTGCTGATTGTCTCACAGGATGTATGTATTATCGGATGCTCTTGTTATATGTATCAGTAAGAGTGTAAAATGAGATTTGTTTTGACTCAATAGCTTTTCCAATAAATATGGATAAATATTAAACATAAATATAATACATAATAAATTAATTTATAAATTTGTTAAACAATTAAATTTCAAAAACAGCTAAGAGTCATTTTTTGGTCATAGAACTAATTTTCTAGTACTCTTTACGACCGCCTTAGCCATAACCTGTTTTGGAAGGTAATAAAGCTAAGGGCATCTTCTAGAGCAATACCATACCATATCCGTTGAGTCGTTTTCTCAAGAAATGAGCAGTAAATTAATAAAAATGTCCAAAAAGAAGATTCATTTAAGAGTTTCGTATGGCCATCGAACGAGTACAATGTTTACATAAATGCAGGCAAACGTTTGGCATGTCGCAATATCCATTTTGATAGCAAGCACTAAATGCCTTAACAACCGCACTGTTAGTTTTGCCTTTTCCGAGCTGGATAAAGAAGCAAAGCGAATAGGTCTGGTTGGCACACTCGGCTATCGGCACCCACGTCCATGTTGACAGTTATGATTTCGAGGTTGTAAAAGATTTCGTTTATCTAGGAATTAGCGTTTACACCCATAATAATCTTAACCTTGAGCCTCTCCAACGAAGAATTTCTTTTGGCAATAAGTGCTACTTTGGACTAAGCAGGAAATTAAGTAGGAAAGTCCTCTCTCGACGAACAAAACTAAGACTCTATAAGGGCGCGCATGATGTCCTAACGTATGGCGCAAAAACGTCCGTGAGGATGGAGTGTTTAATATATTAGAAAGATTCAGCGAAAGATTTTTAGACCGTTGCTCGTTAGCGATCACGAGTATCGTAGGCGATAGAACAATGAGCTGTATAAGCTTTACGACAACATAGGCATAGTGCAGTAAATAAAGATAAATCAGATTCATTGGCTGGCTCATGTCATCTGAAAATAAACAAAGGCTCCGGCTCTGAAAGCACTTGATGTGGTGCCAGCTTGTGGTAGCAGAGAAAGAGGAAGCAGGGCCTCCTCTTGGAAAAATCAGGTGGAGAAGGTCTTGGATTCGTTGCTTTCTTCAGCTAAGTGAAGGCAGCAACGGGAGTTGGACTGATTGGGTAATGAGGACAAAACAAAATACCTCTATGAAGCATGGAAAGAGACTTAGCGTAGTGGGACACAGTGCCTAATACACAGAGACAATTACAGATGCAAAGGTGCAAGCACTTTGCTTGCTTCAGAACCGGCATAAAACCATATTATCAAATTTTCAGCTTTAAAGCCCAAAACAACTTTTGTCAATAGTTTATATTTTAATACCCGCAGACATTTAGAATCTGAACTTTCTCTCGATAAAAAATAACCAGGCAAGGCTCATAACATTCCATCCTCTTACATATTGTATATAGCGCTGCGACTTGGACGAGAGGAGTATTTGAGAGAATAGAATAGCAAAATGTATACATACAAAAAATAAAATAAAAATAAAAAAAAATAAAAATAATGAGAAGTAGTCATTACTGAAATTCAGCCAGATGTAGCTATGCAACAAATTCGTGTTATCACGAAGTCTACTCAACTACTTCTCAGAAAATCTACAGGTGCTGGTTAGCTCGTGTTAATATTAATACCAAATTGGAACACCTACGACTCACATGCCTCATACGTATCTACAAAGCATTCGAAACCGCAAAGCTTTCGCATCAATTCATCAAATGTAAATCAAAGCGCAAGTATAAACCGCGAAACAGTAAACATGACGACGGATCCGACACGTGAGAAAATATGTGCACATGTGTTATATATGTATATGTGTGTGATGCTGTACGTGCATTGTACATACACCGCATCAGCAAACAGCATGAGGCGTTCCTTCGTGACCGCATTGTTGCAATTAAACGAAAGGAAGCTCAACCACAACCACAACTCGACCGCATCACCATACTAGCTTACTGGAATTGCAGGAGCTGAGTGGCTTTGATTTGATTTTTGTTCTGAATGGTCTTCATTATAGTCGCTTATTCTTTGGTGTGAAGGCGTTGATAGTTTGTGACTTCTAATGCGTCACAAACTTATTGCATTCGTTGATCGAAAAACGTGACCAAAGTCGCACAGGCAGCTCGTTCACATGGACTACGCTCAAGTCAGTAGCACTGGCTTTTTTTTTAAAGCAGGTTACAAATTTTATGAATAAGATGCTCTATATTTTTTTATTAAAGATTTTAGAGCGGAAACGACATTGCACCATTTCCTTTGAAAATGCTGCTGAAAACGCTATTTCGGTTAACTGTGAGCACCATAAAGGTATGATAAAAAGTTTTTTGGGGCCGGAAGTTAAAAAAATGGACTTGGACGATATTCAGTTTCAGCAGCATTGTCCACCGTGCTACAAATACAAAGTCCATGCAACAATCGATATTTTGCGATGTCAATTGGTCATCTCGGACCTATATTATACGAACAAAGCACTAATGATGCAGGCTCTTGAGACAAATATCTGACAAATCAATCGTGAGATAGAGCAAGGGCCTTACACCCCAAGGCCCCAAAACCAAGCGTTCTGTGCCGGTGGGTAGTTTCAAAGGAAGGTGTATCACATCTGTCTATGTGGAGGAATCAATTTAAATAGGATCTTCCGGAATGAGCGAATTACCATTCTCAGCAAGAGTCAGGCTTCACCCCCGTGATATTAAGTCACCACTGGTCTTTGAGTGTTGAAGCTTAGGAGTGAAGAACTAAGGTTAAGGTAGGTCAGCCGACACCACATCATGGGGCTACGCCAGGCGAAATCCTTACTCGGGAGGGCACAATGATGTCTAAAAATCTCTCTATCTCTCTCTCTCTCTCTCTCTCTCTGATGTTTAAAACCTCTCCCCAAGGCTAAACTGAGAATGCTCTCGAGCAGATGGCGTAATCATTTGCACATTATCGGGATTCGGTCCACTAACGCTTGTCGTTTCTGTGCCCAATCCCAGTAGTATCCAATGCACCTTCTCCTTGAATGCAGCGCTATAGCGCAGATAGGGTTGAGACATCATGGCCATTTACAGCAGGAAGGAAGGCACAAAGTCCAACCCAACTCTACCTTAATTTTAAAAATCTTGATGTTGTTCCTCAAATGGAGAGACCTATAGTTTTATGCCGTTTGGAGATTAGTTTTTTATGAAGTGCTTTTCATTGCCTGTCGTAGGACAACCGCTATTAGAAAACACTTTTTCATTTTACTGTTTCATGCACGGAAATTCGAACCTATGCTCGTCGGAATGATAGTGGTAACTTGGAAAAACTTAGAGCCAAAAAAAGGTATCCTAAAACCTGGTAAAATTTATTTATGGCAATTTGAACCCTCTATTAGTAATATTTTCTCCGCCTTTTTCCTCTTCGCAAAAATATTTCATTCTGAAGAAGTGGGCGAATATAGGGCGAATTATAGCTGATACAACATGTCTAGTTCTGTTCATAGAGTTCTAAAATAAAGTTATTAAGTTCTTTGATTTACCAATAGCGAATTTTTTCTGAACTATTTATTTATTTATTTGTCTAACTACTTGTTTAAACGATTTTTGACAGGTTTATTATCTGAAGCAGACTTAGAAATTTCGCACAACTACCTTAAAAACTATCGGCTTTCTCATACCCAACTGGAAGCTTGCATACCAATAATGATTTAATGACTAATTTTCTATCATCGTCAGATCCATTAGGAACTCAAAACAAGGAAACAAGTTATCAAGGGGTTCCAATTTAAGTTTCAACACGGCGGCCATTTGGCCGATATTTTATTTGATACGTAATTAAGCTATACCAATATTATCATAACAAAGAGAAATGATAACAATTTCTTAAAAAAATTGTATTTTATTCAAAATCAACACCGGCCCTTAAAACTTAACCACCCTTTATTTTCGTTTTATTTTTTTCTTCATATTATGTAGAGCTTTTTAACCATATTTTTTAATGTATGTTTAATTAGAACAATAATTATAATAATACAATTACCAACAATTGTTATGCTTTAGTTTGCCAACACATCGGTATTCGGAGAACGTAGGCTCGAATCCCCGTTAAACACCAAAATTAAGCAAAAGTTTCTTCTAACAGCGGTCGCCCTCGGCAGGTAATGTCAAACCGTCCGAGAGTATTTCTGCCATGAAAAAACTGCTCATCAAAAATCCATTTGCCGTTCGGCGTCGGCATAAAAGTGTGCATTCCTCCATTTATGGAACAAAATTAAGGTGCACATCACAATTAGGAGGAGTTGCTTGGCCAAACACCTAACAAAAGTGTACACACCAATTATTTTTTTGTTTTTTTTTAATAATTTTGGGAGTAAAGTGCGTCGGAGTACTGTGCGTTGCGACGGTTATTTTCGATTCTTCTTTATACTTATGTATATAGTCGTTCCATCTCTTGTTCAACTAAACTTCAATATTTACTATAGAGCCCACTGGCAATTCGTAATTGCTTCTTTCGCTTTTCTAGACAACTTTAAGGTATCATTATAAGCTGCTAATTTTTTTCAATTGGGATATTATACGAGGGGTGCCTTTTATATGTCGGGATTAGAGAACAAAAAAAAATTTCAATCATCGAAAATCACTTTATTGTTTTTCAAAATATTCTCCATGAAGATCTATACACTTTTGCATGCGTTTGAATCAATTGTCGAAGCACTTTTGCCACTCTGAATGAGGTACCTCCAAAACATGCATTCTGAATGCCGCAACCGCTTCTTCAGGTGTCGAAAAACGTTGACCTCTCAGTTTGTTTTTTACGTACGGGAATAAAAGAAGTCATTTGGTGCCAAGTCAGGACTATACGGCGGATGACCCATTAATTCGATGTTTTGGGTGCTCAGACATGCAGTTGTTTGAGCCGATGTGTGAGAGCTCGCATTGTCCTGGTGAAGAGTGATCCGTCTTTGGCGATTGGTTTTCCTAATTTCTTGGAAGACAACTGGCAAACAAATGATTGTGTACTACACAGAATTTACTGTTCTGCGTTGTTCTAGTGGTACGGTTGCGACATGTCCAGTTTTTCCGAAAAAACAGGCGACCATTTGCTTGGAAGTGCTTCGTGCGCGAACAACTTTTGTTGGATTTGGCTCATCTTGAAACACCCATACAGTCGACTGCTGTTTACTTTCGGGCTCATACTCGTAAATCCATGATTCATCACCTGTCACGATGTCATCGTATCATATTTTTTGAGCATTTCCTTCGACCAATCGACACGAGCCTTTTTTTGAGCGATTGACAAATTGTGTGGGATCCAACGCGAACAAATTTTTTTGACAGTCAAATGTTTATGCAATATTGAATGTATGCTGGTCCCACTAATGCCTAAGATTGTCTCAATCTTACGATAGGTCACATGACGATCTTGCAATATCAGTTCGCGCACAGCATCAATGGTTTTCGGAACAACAACTGATTTTGGACGACCTTCACGAAATTCGTGTTGGAGTGAACTACGACCACGATTGAATTCACCATGCCATAGATAAACACTGGTCCTTGATGGAGCTTCATCGCCAAAAAATGAATTAAGTTCATCCATGCAATGTTGAGGAGTTAATCCACGTCGAAAGTTGTAAAAAATAATCGCACGAAAATTTTCACGATTTAACTCCATTTTTGGACCGAGATGAATCTTTTAAGTTACTGTAAACAACACAAATAGCGCTGGTATTTCAAAACGTTCTGAGTACGTAAAAACCAAAAAATGTCACACTTTGCGATACAGCTGTCAGTTGCCAGATTGCAACACCAGGACTGCCGAAATATAAAAGGCACCCCTCGTATAGGTACAGTGCAAATAGCAAAGTGGAGACCTTTTAAGTTGCTGAATAATACCTAAAACTTCTATCCTTCACTTTACTTTCTTTCTTTTTTTAATTTTTTTTTTTGATTTTAAATCATTTTCTTAGCAAATTTTTTCATTTCAAATTTCATTTGATTTTTTCATATATGTACAACTTTTTTTTGGACTCCGATTGATACCAACACATGCCACAAATGAATAAAAACAACACCTCATCTTCCAGTTCAATTCATATTATTTCAATGTTAAAGTATTTTTCAAAATATGAATGGCGTCAGAGTGAATGAACCAAAACCATAACCATATGAGTAGCCTAAGGGATACGGATTGGCTGGGTATAGTGATGGCCTTGATGGCGTATCCGGATAATACCCGTATGGCAAGCCGGTGGGCGTCGGATAGTAGGGACCTCGATATGCAAATCCAGCGGTTACAATGGGCACGGCGAGCACTAGTTCGATGGCACAAAGAAGGCCAAAAAACAACAAAATCTGTAAATTAAAAATCATTACTTTTCAAAATAATTTGAAGTGAAATATTTATTTGAAACGCATAAAAAGCGTGCAAATGCATCAGAAGAGTAGTTGTTTTTCCTATGACTCTTTGTTATAAGGTCCACTCACCAACAGCATTAAAATGCGCATTTTAAATACATTGCTGGTGCAGTGGCTTATATACCAGCGGCGTAGTTGCTTGGCGTCTCGGCTTCATTGCGTCTTTTGCAATGGCACTGCCAGATCTATAAAAAGGAGCCTAAAGGGCGCAGCAAAGGCAAACCAGAAATCAACTGAAGCTGACTACATATTGCGTTGAACAGGTTCATACAATTTTCTCTTTTTCGAACAACTCATTTGTCTACATTTAATGAATAAAAAAAGAAGTTTTATTGTTTTTATTTATTTTTAGAGTACAGGTTGTATTTGCATTGTATGTTTTTTTTTTTGCTTTTTTGTATGCTTTTTTGTATATAACTCGTTTTGATTTTCTTCGCATACTCTCGGCTCTGTTGCTTCAATTTTTTAGTAGTTACTTGTTACATACTTTGTCCTTATTGATATGATTACGAGTACTCACACAAGCATACATACAAGTTAAATTTATTTTTGAAAATAAAATAAATTGTTGAAGTTTTATTTTTTAGTTTATTATAATTTAATTTATCTTTATTAAAATAGCACAAGTTTGAATTTGTCTTTACTCTTCAAGGTGACTTTGAAGACTACTTTTAACATTAAAAACTATACTTATTCAATTTATTTTAACAGTTAGATTTATCTTAAAATGAAGAGAGAAAGAGTTCCCCATTTACTATTACAACAATTACAAAAATTAAATATATAACTTACATAGCTATAATAATTATTCCAGTTAGATAATGAAGAGAGCGAGAGCGAAAGGGGAAAGTTACTTATAATATATAACTCGCCTCTCCTTAAAGAATTCGAGTCTCGTCGAATCTTTTACAAATATAATATACAATCCGAAAATTTAATAGTTTCTTATAGTGATACAGATTTAAATCACACTTAACTAATAACTTGAAATATATTTAAGTTGTTTAGCGGTTTTTTTTCCAAGATAAATATTAAACTATATTAGCCATAAATATTCATTTCTTATTCTATAGTTTACATTTTAAAAAAATAAATATAGTGTGATTTAATATAAAAAAAATATTAACGAATAGTTTTCCATGTTTTGCTCTACAAATCCATTTCATTTTTTTTTATTATTATTATTTTTTTTATTTATTTTTATTTTATTTTATAGACTTTAATGGGCGTCTAAATTGTGCAGTGTCTACTTTATTAGGGTTGCTGTGGTGGTATCTGTTAAATCTTTTAGCAGTTTTTTGTCTAATTGCAGTAGGATTTTTAATATATAAATTAGATTTTTGTAAATTAAGTGTAATATTTTCTCTTTTAATATTTTCTCTATCAATGGTTTTCTTTTTAATTGCTTCAGATCTTACCTTAACCTCTTTTAAATTTATATGTAACTTATTTATAAAATCAATTGGTTTTAATTTAGTCGTGCTGTGAATTGTATTATTATAGTAATTAATTGCTTTTAGTACTAATTCTTCAGAGTCATTAATATTTTCAGCGTTTTTTAATATTCTTATATGCTCTAAGAGAGTCGAATGCATTCTTTCTACATCTGAATTTCCTGTGTGCGAATTCGGTGTTGTAAAATGAGTTTCTATATTATTTTCTTGACAGAACAGCTTTATAAGTGCATTATTAAATTCATTATCCATAATAATTTTATCAGGTTTTCCTAAAAATGCGATTCGCTCTTCGATTTTAGTTTTAATTGTTACCATATTTTTGTCATTTAGTTTATGTGCCGTTCCTAATTTCGTAAATTTGTCTATTGTTGTCAAAAAACTAGTCTTTTGTATCTGAAAAATATCTATATGTACTATTTCATTTGGTTTTTCTGGTGTTGGAGTATGTTGAAATATTTTATTTATTGGTTTTCTGTCATATTTGTTTTCATTACATATTCTGCAGTTATTGCAATATCTATTTATAAATTTTAATAATTTAGGATTATAATAATTATCTTTTAATTCTTCGAAATTCTCCTGGATTCCTCTATGGTTACCTTTAATATGAATATCATCAATGATATTCAATAAAGATTCCTCGGATTCAATATCACTAGCAACTTTTGTACAATTTATGAAATTTATTTTATTGTTACTAGAAAATAATTCAATTAATTTGTTCTGTATTATATTATATTTATTATTGTCAAGCTCCGAGTATACCCCAATTTTTCCTCTTTTTATTTCACGTCTAAATAAATCATTCAAATAATGAGTATTATTTAAGTCATTCTCAGACACATATATTATTTTATATTTTTTAAAAAGTATTTCGGTTTCTTTATTTTTATTTTTAACTATTCTTATTTGCGTCCTATATTTATTAACAATTTTATTTATTCTAAAGAAATTAATATTTACATTTTCTTCCGTACTATGATTTACTTCAACTCTGCTCAAAAAATCAGCTACCTTATTCTCCTTTCCCTTAATATATTCAATATCGAGATCAAATTCATCTAATAATATTTTCCATCGGATGATTCTAGAATTGGGCTCTTTAAGTGAATAAAGCCATTTCAAAGGCTGATGATCAGTTTGAACTAGAAACTTTCGACCAAAAAGGTATGGACGGTAATATTTCACTGACCATACAATGGCTAATAATTCTTTTTCCAGCGTTGAGTAGTTTTTTTCATGTCCATTTAAAGTCCTACTGGCGTAACTTACTGGTTTGCCATCCTGGCTCAACACCGCGCCAATAGCAGCATTGCTTGCATCCGTGGTCAATACAAATTTTTTATTAAAGTCTGGATAGCATAATATTGGTGGATTTGTTAAAATTTTCTTCAATTTTTCGAAAGCGTCAATATAAGATTTGTCATTAATATCAATTTTACTATTTTTTTTTAAATATTTTATTATAGGGCTAGCAACAAAGGAATAGTTTCTAATGAATTTCCGGTAATATCCGGTTAAACCTAAAAACGATTTAATTTCTTTTACTGACTTTGGTAGCTCCAAGTTTTGTATTATATTAATTTTCTCGGGGTTGGGCTTTATCCCATTATTTGTTATGATATGACCAAGAAAGTTTGTTTCTTTCGATAAGAATCTACACTTATCTATTTGAACCTTTAAATTGTAGTCATTCAGTTTATTAAATACTTTTTGCAAGCTTTCTAAGTGTTCGGTTAGCGAGGTTGAAAAGACTAGTATATCATCCATATAAATTATACAAATTTTATTTATATAATCAGCCAAAATGTAGTTTAGCATTCGCTGAAATGTAGCGGGCGCGTTTTTGAGACCGAAGGGCATTCGAATGAACTCGAAGTGACCACGGGGCGTTGAAAAAGCCGTTTTCTCAATGTCGCTTTCCTCCATCAAAACCTGATGAAAGCCTTTCGCAAGGTCCAAGGACGAGAAATATTGCGCCTTACCTAACTTGTCAAATAATGACTCTATATTTGGCAGAGGAAATTTGTCATCCACAGTTATTTCATTTAGCTTCCTAAAGTCTATAACTAATCGCCATTTCTGCTGGTTCGAATTATCGGACTTCTTTTTAACAATCCACAAAGGGGAATTATAAGGCGATTTGCTGGGGCGTATTATATTTTCTTTTAACATTTCATTTATTTGCTTTTCTATTTCATTTTCTAAAATCTGTGGATGCCTATAATTCTTGCAGTATACTATTTTATTAGAAGTAGTTATTATTTTATGTTTTACACAGGTAGTTGTAGTTAAATTTTGGTTTTTAATATAAAACGTCTTTTTATTTTTATGTAAAAAATTTTCTAATAACTTATTTTCTTCCTTATTTAAGTTTGTAGGCATTAAATCTTTGAATTTATCCAGCTCAAATTTTTCTATATAATTAATTTCCTCATAAGAAATGTTAAATTTATAGTCAATTAGTTTTATTTCGTTATTATTTACTTTAAGAGTATTATTTTGAAAATCTATTATAGCTCCAAAGGGCTGTAAAATATTTATTCCTATTATGCAATCGAATTTTTTATCAATAAAATTAATTAATTTAACAGACATGGTGCTATTTTTTTCTTTGAATTCATCCGGCACATTTACTATCACTTCATCTATAATAATATTATTACCGACCAGAGTATTTAATAAAATTGGTTTTATTAAACTTTTCTTTATTCCTATATTGGAAAAAAAATTATAATCTCCGAGGGTAGTAGCAGCACCACTATCAATTAGGCATCTTGTTTTTGTATTATTTATAGTTAATATTACTATGGGTAATGATAATTTCGAGGCTGCACAGGAAAATTTTCTGTAACGTGAATTGCATCAATTTCCATTGGTTCTTCATTATTACTTAAATGTCTATTATATGAATTTTGTTGATTTTGTCGTAAATTACTAAAATTTTCTAAGTCATAATTTTGGGTTTGTTGTTGCTGATTATTTCTGTTAAAAGTGTTAAAAGTTTGCGTTTGAAAATTTCTGAAATTTCTGTTACAATTATTAAAACCACCACTATTATTTCTGTTATTACGGCTACTATAATTAGGAAAGGTGCTTGAATTTTGAAATCTTTGAAAACCATTCCTATTTAATGAATTATTTGCATTTTGAAAGTTATTATTTGGAAAGGTATTGTTATTTCGAAAATCATTATTGTTTTGAAAACTTTTATACGCAAAACTATTCGCTTGTTTATTATTTACTAGTTTTATATCTTTTAATAAATTATTTTCTAAATAAAATGTATAAGCTATGTTAATAGATCTAATATTATTTTGTAGCAAAAGAGATTTAATACTAATAGGTAAGTAGTTTACATAAATATCAAAAATTAATTTTTCATTATTTTCAGGTGTATACAAAATGTCAGGTTCTAAGCTATACTTTGTGTTCATTAAACTTAAAATTTTACTTAATTTATAATGTAATTCCTCAATGTTTCTAGCTTCTTCGTTTAGAGCGTCACTTCTTAAATTAAAAAAACTTCTTTTTACTCCAAATTCCTCCTTAAGCTTAACTATTATACCCTCCCATGTAGGGTTAAATAAGGTTTCAACCGCCTTTAACGCCTTACCTTGCAGTCTGTTGCTTAATACTGTTTTTATTGTCTGTACATGTTCTGCTGGCGTTAGCTGCAACACAGTTGCGACGTCCCTCAGGTAGTTGCTGAGCGTATATTCACTGCTCCCGTTAAATGCAGGCAAGCTCCTCGCTTCACGCAAGCTCTCAGCTAGCGTCAAAGCCATTGTGGGTGTTGTTGTTTGTTCTAAGCAAACGCTGCTCTGCTTCTTTCTCTAATGATAGCTGGCTTGCTTTCTCTTTCGTCTTTCACGCCGTTAGCACTGGAATGCACACCGTACACTTTCTTCTCTTTTTCCGTTAACTTTTAACTTCTAGTAATTTCTTTTCCTTTTTTTTTTTGTTTTTTTACGAAGCCAATCTTTTTTCTTGTTTGTCAAAGATTTTGTCCGCTTTAAATATATATATGTACAGTAGTCATATCAATTTGGGCAGTAAAATTGCTCACAAATTATGCACAAATTTGCCGTTTTGCACTCAACTGCGCTAAGTTCAAATTATTTTCAACGATCATAAATTTGTTAGAACTATTCTTTCGGATTAGTTATTACACGAAATATTTTTTTTTTTTTTTTTTTTTTTTTTTTTTTTTTGGTTTAGTTTTTAGTTTTTAAGTTTACAAAAATTTCGCTTTTTGCCACACTTTAGTAATGTCCACTTGAATTATTTGCGGTTCACATCGGTTTGTTGAAAATTTTAACCTTTTCTTTTCCCGATTATCACTGGATATGTTTTAAGTAACATATCCCATCCTCGTCGCCAGTTAAATTTATTTTTGAAAATAAAATAAATTGTTGAAGTTTTATTTTTTAGTTTATTATAATTTAATTTATCTTTATTAAAATAGCACAAGTTTGAATTTGTCTTTACTCTTCAAGGTGACTTTGAAGACTACTTTTAACATTAAAAACTATACTTATTCAATTTATTTTAACAGTTAGATTTATCTTAAAATGAAGAGAGAAAGAGTTCCCCATTTACTATTACAACAATTACAACAATTAAATATATAACTTACATAGCTATAATAATTATTCCAGTTAGATAATGAAGAGAGCGAGAGCGAAAGGGGAAAGTTACTTATAATATATAACTTACATATTTACTTCACGGTATAATTAAGTTATTAGCCTTGAACTTGACGAACAGTGTGGCTTTCCACTTGTAGCAACAAACTACCGTGAAGGTAGCAGTGCACTGAATATAATAACGTGTGGCGCAAAATTAATCATCCATTTTGTATTTGAGTCACTTTTTTACTAAATGCAAAACAAAACGATTTTGGGTGATGGAAATTTTTATTTTGACCTTTATGAGTTCTTTTTATGGTATATTTGTATACCGTAGCGGTTTAGTTGATTGGCATAAGACGTCATTTGCAAAAATTAAAAATCCTCCGATAGGGTGATTAATTTTGCCCCACGTTGTATAGAAACACGTTAATATGTTTCTTATACTGGAAATATTATAATAGTTTGGGGAAAAATTAATAATTTTACCAATTTTGGGAAAATTAATGCGAAAGAGTACCTTTTTCTGATGAAGAAAATTCGATCTGGATAGTCCAGATGATTCGCAAATGTATTGGCATGATAAACGGAACAAAAAAGATGAGAAAATGGCTCGCAATTTCCGAGCGGGTTTTATCGTGATTTGGCCAGTTATTAGTGTTAAAGGTAAAATGCCTATCTGGTTCATATCCACAAAAATGAATAGTCTCAAGTATACAGAACTTATACCTAGACAAAGTACTCATTAATTTTTTTGATGATAATTTCGATGAGGAGTGGATTTTCTATCATGACAATGGAGCCGTTCATGCTTCCAAAGCAGCAAAAGAGTTTTTAGGCAGCGAAACTAATCCTTATTTCAGAATTGTCTGCCTGCAGCACAGACCTTCACTTATGGGTAATACGTAAATTTATGGGTAATACTTTCTCAATCGATTTTCAAACATGGAGGATAGTTTGATAGCGCTAAAACCCTTAGAAGTTCGACTTATGTTGAATGATCAAAAAAAAAAATATATTATAAAAACCTTAATCAAATCGATTCCACGACGACTTCAACAAGTTATAATCAAAAAAGGATCAACACAAACTACTATTTAAGTGCGAAATTATAAACTAATTTTGAGAATTCTGCTTGTTTTTTTTTTTAAATATTAATTTGGAGAAAAAGAACTCCCTTATTGTGTGTGTGTAGTGATCGATGTAGTAAGGTATCACTCAAACAATTTAAAGTTTATACTCGTGCCAAGACGGCATTTCACACTAAAAAAGTTCTTTAGCTGTTTTTTGTTTGTTCCATTCACTTGTGAGTTGCAGGGTGTGAATAGTGGAAGCCAACAAAGAGAAAATTCGGTACATTTTACAGTTTTTCTGCGATAAAGGGCTTTTCTGATGTTAAAGAAAATTTCAATAATGTCAATAACGTCGATAAAATCACAGAAATAATCGACGCCCAGGAGCTAAAGATTGATCTAATAGTTTTTAACTATTTGCGCAAATCCTTTACAAAAAAAATGGATTTCTTTTTCCCCAAACCAATATATTGTATAAGTACATATGCATATACCTATAATATACTCGGTAGAGACGGACAACGCAAATACGTGCACGCCAAATAACAGTAAATTAAACAAAAATTACTCGGAAAAACAGTATTATTCTTTGTGTTTGGTAACTCGTTTCTCCAGTCACGCGGCAGTTACCCTCCGTTCTACACCACTTTTTCAACCTTCGGTTGTACACCTCGGGTCTAGAACCCTATGCATTTACATGCATTTGTATGGGAAATAGTAAATATAGTAAATGCGCGATCATTTATAAGCATCGCAGGTGTATGTATATTTAAAATTTCTTACCTTTCTCATTGGTTTTGGCATACGTTGGGCTACCTACAGAAGAAAAAATATTCGCTGAAAATATTTCGGTTTGTAAAGAAAAACCTTTTTTATTCGTTTTTTGTTTTTTTTTTTTAATTTTTATTTTGACTTATTTCGAAGAAGGTTGACATACTGGATTCTTGCATACAATACAATAGAAACATGTTTTTCGATGAAGCCTTTCGCCTCCTTGTAGCTAAAGACGACAATCTCTCTTCGCCGAGGTTGTATCGGCTCCGGTTGGTTAGTGGACTTCAATACTCCCAGGGATAGTAATTGATTTGTTGAGAAACAACGGCTGGATTATTCATACGATTTTCGATGTTTGCAACGACGAATTTATTCGATAAAGTCGTCAAAAAATTGCGCCTAGCATCACTTTTTCTAAGCCCATCGACTTCCTTGCAAATACAAAACGCTGCCAATGCCATAACATCCAACATGTTGCAAAAGAAAGCAAAGGTCCATCGACTTGTCGGCCGTTTTGATTTGAAATGTGTGACCATTTGATCCATAGAACCGACGCCAGCTTTTTGTGCATTATAATATAAAATAGCCGATGGTTTTTTTACCTCGCCTTCACACTATTTAGTATAATGAACAGTGGAAAGTAAATTGACCGCTTTATTCTTCTTTGGCACATAGCTGCTGATTGAAAAAAGGTTTTCATGAAAACCAAATAATGACGAAAGCACTGGAATTGTTCTTTTTCATATCTGGTGGAAGATAACGTTTGTTGGATTATTGTAGGGCCGCTGTTTACATATCGGTTGGATAATTGTAGCATCACATTCTCCCCTTGATCAACTTCACGCTCTTCTCTTCTGTTCGGCCACAATACAACTTTCCTTGCAACGGATATTTTGTTTTGGAGTCACATGCCCACCAGATTATTATGCCGTTTCGCCGGTTTTGATGGAATATATTGCATGAATTTTGTTCGGCCTCGATATGGAAATAGTTTCTTATCGATAGTAATATTTTCGTGCGGGTCATAATTATCTTTGAGGTTTTCATTTAAGATATTCCATATATCACGAATGGGCTCAGCTTTATCGGTTCTTTGACGAAATTCACGAGTTCGACTGTTATCAAAATGAATATATCGCGTCAAAATTCTGAATCGATGATAAGACATAACTGAACGAATAATGGGCAATGAATCCGAACGCCACAAAACTACCGCTTTCGGCATAAAAGAATGTGCGTGTGAACACATATAGGTATGTATGTATATACATATGAGCTAAATGGTCGTAAAAGGTAGTCTAAATATAGATTTACCATGAAAAAGAAAAAAAAGCAGGTAAAATAGTCAAAATGTAGCATGTCACATATGTTTCCATACATTTTGTATAGGAGTCCAGCCAGACCCAAGGGGTACAATCAAAGGTGCAAATTTTCATACCCTTTTTTTCGTCCTGTTCGAGGATCCTGTTTAAATAATTGTATTCATACATAAATAGAAAATTAAACTTTAAAAAGCTATCTAGAAGCACAAGTCGTAAGCTATAAAAGAAATATGTTAAATCCACATACAAAGTCAAAAAAGTCTAGCCAGAACCGGGTGTACCACGGAGGGCTACAGAGAGTTTCAAGTCGACCCCATGGTGTCATTGGATAAACATTATAACCTCCCCTGATTTAAGTAAAATATTTATTTCTTTAGCTAAACAGAAAAACAAAACCTTCAGCTTGCCAACATACACACCAATTCATTTTATTGAAACCAAAATAAACGATGTAAATAACAGAAACATGTCGCATATGCAGAACTGGCTCCAGTACAGCGCCCCCCACTCCAATAGCCAAAGAAAAATAAACATGATTACGACGCTACAAAATGTGACAATATTCATAACCAAATCTCGCCGCACGTTGCTTGCAACGCATGCTTTATATTTTCATATAACTGGCATTCGTATTGTATTAGCGATACAAATAAGTTACGAAAGCTTCCTCTATTCCCTCGCTAAAAATAGCCATAAACATTCTAAAAATATCGTTAAACAACTGAAGCGGCATTTTCTATGCTAATAACTTGAATACTTAATTGAAATGTGAATTCGCTGAATATAGTTTGCTGTGGGTTTTCAATTGTGGCTCGTGTTCTGCTGGGAGTAGAACTCTTCCATTCAATATCTGTTAAATTGATTTATTATATGTGGAAAGGTTTGCGCTCCTTAAACTATAAATACTTTGTATGTGCCCGCCATAGACAAATGGGTGGGTGCGTAATTACCATTATACAGTGCACAAAATTTTTCAAATCCTTTTTGGCCGGGTAACGCAGTTCACTAAACAGGTTGAGAATATAAAATTAAAAAAAAAACAGAAACATTGTTGTAACAATTTTTTTTATTATAATCCGGTAGATAATTTCATGAGATTTATTTTTATTTTTATTGTTATTATTATCCGTTATATGTCAGTCATGGCTACGAGTTACACGATTCATTCGACCAGTCCAATTTTTGACTGCTTTTTTCCAAGAAATACGAATAACAAATCTAAATGAGCGCAATCAGCGAAAATTATACGCAAACCATTTTTTTAGTCACGTAAGCCAAGATGCTCGGATCACTACCTTGTTGCAGCCAAACTGCGCACACGCCTCTGTGCAGCAAAAAACGTGCATCTACCTACGCAAAGAATGTTCGACATCGAAAAGCTGCAATCACAACAGACAGCCAGAAGATTCGCCACTCGACTCTCACTCCTGCTCTCAGAGAGTACTGCCCAAAACACCGGCATGCACGAACAATGGAGCAACATTTCTCGTTCTCTACGTACCGCCGCCGAAGAAGAAATCGGATTCTGGCGAGCCCGAAAAAACAATTGGTACGACGAGGAATGTCATGCTGCCGCAGAAAGAAAAGATGCTGCCTATAGAGCCACGCTGCGCTCGGGCGTAACGCGACCCATGTGGGATCGCTACAGAGAGCTGGAAAAGGAAGAGAGACGTATTATCCGAAAGAAGAAACGAGAGGCCGAAATACGTGAGTGCGAAGAGCTTGAGATGCTGGGCAACAGGAATAACGCCCGAAAATTCTACCAGAAAGTTCGGCGGCTTACAGAAGGTTTCAAGACCGGGGTGTTTTCCTGTAAGAACAAAGACGGCGAACTGGTGACTGACGTACAGAGCAATCTTAAATTATGGAGGGAACACTTCTCGAACCTATTAAACAGTGACAGCTGCGCATGTCACCGAGAAAGTGAAGATCCCGATACCCCAATCGTTGACGACGGAATTGTCGGTTCGCTACCCGATCATGACGAGGTGAGAATAGCGATAAAGCGGCTAAAGAACAACAAAGCCGCGGGTGCCGACGGACTGCCGGCTGAGCTATTCAAACATGGCGGCGAGGAGCTGGTAAGGTGCATGCATCAGCTCCTATGCAAAATATGGTCGGATGAAAGCATGCCTGCCGATTGGAATTTAAGTGTGCTCTGCCCAATCCATAAGAAGGGGGATCCTGCAATTTGTGCCAATTACCGCGGGATTAGTTTTCTAAATATCGCCTATAAGGTTCTAGCGAGCGTATTGTGTGAAAGGCTGAAGCCCACCGTCAACCAACTGATTGGACCTTATCAGAGGACCTTATCGACCAAATATTCTCAATACGCCAAATCTTGGAAAAGACCCATGAAAGGAGAATCGACACACACCATCTTTTCGTCGACTTCAAAGCTGCATTCGACAGTACGGAAAGGAGTTACCTGTATGCCGCGATGTCTGAATTTGGTATCCCCGCAAAACTAATACGGCTATGTAAGATGACGTTGCTCAACACCAGCAGCGCCGTCAGAATTGGGAAGGACCTCTCCGAGCCGTTTGATACCAAACGAGGTTTCAAACAGGGTGACTCGCTGTCGTGTGACTTCTTTAACCTGATGTTGGAGAGCATTGTACGAGCCGCAGAACTTAATCGCTCAGGCACAATATTTTATAAGAGCGTACAATTGTTGGCGTATGCCGATGATATTGACATCATTGGCCTTAACAACCGCGCTGTTAGTTCTGCCTTCTCCAAACTGGATAAAGAGGCAAAGCGAATGGGTCTGGTGGTGAACGAGCACAAAACGAAGTACCTCCTGTCTTCAAACAAACAGTCGGCGCACTCGCGTATCGGAACCCACTTCACTGTAGACAGTTATAATTTCGAGGTTGTAAAAGACTTCGTCTATTTAGGAACCAGCATTAACACCGATAACAATGTCAGCCTTGAAATCCAACGTAGACTCTCTCTTGCCAACAAGTGCTACTTTGGACTAAGTAGGCAACTGAGCAGTAAAGTCCTCTCTCGACGAACAAAACTAACACTCTACAAGACTCTCATCATGCCCGTCCTAACGTATGGCGCAGAAGCTTGGACGATGACAACATCCGATGAAGCGACGCTTGGAGTGTTCGAGAGAAAGATTCTGCGTAAGATTTTTGGACCTTTGCACGTTGGCAACGGCGAATATCGCAGGCGATGGAACGATGAGCTGTATGAGCTTCACGACGACATAGACATAGCGCATTGAATAAAGATCCAGTGGCTACGTTGGCTGGGTCATGTCGTCCGAATGGATACAAACGCTCAGGCTTTGAAAGTATTCGATGCGGTACCAGCTGGTGGTAGCAGAGGAAGAGGGCGGCCTCCTCTGTGTTGGAAAGATCAGGTGGAGAAGGACTTGGCTTCACTTGGTGTGTCCAACTGGCACCGGTTAGCACGAGAAAGAAACGACTGGCGCGCTTTGTTAAGCTCGGCCAAAATCGCGTAAGCGGTTACAGCGCCAATTAAGAAGAAGAAGCCAAGATGCTTATGTAACATTTTGCACGTAGTCAAGAATTTTACGATATGTTGTGCTCAACGATTGATCATCTTCATAATAAATTTCAATCATTTTAACGCGTCATTCTATGGTGCAAAATTACACACCTGGCTCCTTAAAAGATGTCAAAGATGACAAAAAAGTACCATCTAGGAATTCTTGAGTATCTAGGCGCCACTTTTAAAAGGTCCCGTATTTCTAATTAACCGATCTGCCTGTCTTTCGTTCTCAACTTTTTAAAAGAAGTATAAAGATATGGGCTCAATAAACCGAACAAACGTAATAAAACTTGGCAAGGAGGTAAATTTAAAAGATTAAGGAAATGGGAACCAAAAATATACTCAATATTACTGAACTAAAGAAAAACATAATTTTCTCCCATAAAAGAAATTTAATTTAGACAGTCCATGAATTGACTTCATGAATGGACTCTTATGACATTTATGGCAGGAAAAGAGTCAATGACTGCGTCTTTCAGGAGGACAACGCATCAATCTATATCTCAAGCGCATTGTTAAGAAAATCATCAAGATGGAATCAGGAATTATGTAGCAGATTACGTTATGAAATAATCACATTTTCTGTAGAACATAAAAATCAAACAATCCGACGGGAGGCACAATTGTTCTAACACATAATGACGCTTAGACACTTCGTTGGGCGTTTGGCTGAGCTCCTCCTTCTATTTGTGGTACGCGTATTGATGTTTTTTCGTAAATAGAGAGACCTACAGTTTTTAGCCGTCTTCAAATGGCAGATATTCTTTTATGAGGAGTTTTTTAATGGTTGAAATGCACTCTGAGTTTTATGATTGCCCACCGCCCTTCGGTAGTTATGGCAATTGAGTAATAAAGCCTCCTCTTAATGAGCATAAGCCTCTTATCGTTCCCGTCCTAACGTATCGCGCAGAAGCTTAGACGATGATAATATCCGATGAGGCGTCCCTTGCAGTGTTCAAGAGAAAGATTCTACAAAAGATTTTTGGACATTTGCACGTTGGTGACGGCGACTATGGTAGGCGATGGAACAATGAGCTTTACGACGACAGAGACATAGCGCAGCGAATGAAGATCCAGCGACTTCGTTGGCTGAGTCATGTAGTTCGAATGGATAAAAATCCTCCGGCTCTGAAGGTACTCGATCAAGTAGAGAAAGACTTGGCTTCACTTGGTGTGTCCAACTAGCGCCGGTTACCACGAAAAATAAGGGTCTGACGCTCTCTTTTAAACTCGGCCAAAATCACGTAAGGGGTTATCGTTCCAATCAAGAAGGAGAAGAAGAAATTATTGCAGAGAATATTCGATGCATAAATATATGTAGGTTAACAGTGTGAAACAAAATTTTATATTTTTATCTCTGGAAACTTATTGCTTACGTTTGATAGCTTTGAGGTGCTAAGTCCTCATTCGGCTTAAAAAAATACAAAACAACATCTCTTCAAAGTTATGGGAAAATTTGACTCAAATAATGACTTCAAAGGTCAGAAATGATTATGGAAAAGATATACGTAATTATCCATATGACAGTACTAAAAACTGCATAGATATTGTTAGACTTTCACAAACAATATTTGAAGCTTTAGCCAATATGGCTGGCTCATTTCATTCCATCGCATTACAAGTAATTTTATATTGATACTCGTAGCAAAATTTCAAATTTCAACAACATTTGGTTTATCTACTAATTTTTGAAACATGACAAAATTTCATTTCGTAACGAAAATTTTGTTTAAGTTGAGGTAAAATATAAACTTCGAATCCAGCATCCTAAAAACCAATATATTTTATTTCTTGGAAAAAATCACTGCGTGGTGTAATTATTTAATACTTTACCTTTAGCAGCCTTGGTGCAATCAGAAACGAATATTCTCACTCATATTAAACTGTGTGTTTTTATAATAAAGAAGTACTATGTGTTAAACTCGGCATGGAATACTTTTCGTAAACACATTGCTCTATAAAAATGACACATTTGTTTTGTTTTGCGATCAGTTTTCTTGGGCAATGTACAATGAGCACACAATTGAAGCAAAACAGACGCTGTCTGCTCTATTAAAACCAAATTAGAGCAAACTAAGTGGAAAAAGCGTGCGTATTCGTGAACTGGATAACTCTAACTTCGCAATAAGTATTATATATAGAATTATATGCCAACGCTTCGGTTCAGCAGTATCTCCCACTGATTTGCTATAAGAACATAACTCGAAAAGTTATGGAGATTTCATTATGAAACTTGCAGGTATAACTGGGAATAGTTTCGGCTTTTAAAAAAAACGCCAAAAAAAGTATTTCCCCAAACAATGATAATAAGAAATTAAATGTCTTTCAAAAAAAAAAAATAAAATTAAAAAAAAATATGATTTATCCAAAAAAAAATTAATCATAATGTTTAAAAGAACCGAAGCAGTTGGAGTTTGTATGTATTGAGTTGAGGAATAAGTTCGTAGTATTTAATCGAAGACTTTTGTTTAAACAAAAACCGATAATTTTATCAATAAGTTAATCAATTACACTTGAATATTCGCCGTTGCTGTTTACAACTTACTCGCACCTCTCGACCAATTTGCTGATGCCGCTCCGCCAAACGGTTTGGTGTCAAAAAAGTTATTGAACCAGTTTTTAAGGACCTCTTTGTTACCGAAGGTAACGCCTTTCATATGGTTTGACAGAGAGCGGAAAAGATGGTGATCGGTGGGTGAAGGGCCGCAGAATACGGCGAATGCCGAAGGACCTCCCATTCGAGCTCTTGGGGTGCGGCTTTGACGATTTGTGCAACATCGGGCCTGGCGTTGTCGTCAACCATGTCGCTCAAGCCTTTTCAGTCGAATAGCCTCGTTCACGCGGTGTGGCTAGGCAATGTAGAAGTCCTTTTTGACCGCGGCATTCTTTTCGAGCATTCTCCAGTGCTCCATACCCTCCCAGTCCCACCAAACACATATTATGATCTTCTTTGGATGAATAACTCGAATTCAGAATGCCTTTCACTGCGGGACGTGTCATCGACGTCAAAGTCGCCATTTTTGAACTTTGCAAATCATTTGCGAGCTGTAAACCCCTTCTTATACACGTCGGAAATGTCTCGGGCTGCTCCGGCAACTTTTTGACCTCGTTGAAAAGCAAAGAGGAGCAGATGTCGAAAATGTTGATTTTTGCCTTCAGAGTGTTCCATTTCTAAGCCTCAAAAGTAATAAAAAATTAAATAATTCAAAAATACAATTAAAATTGTTTTGTAGAGCAGAAAGAGTTGAACTTACCCCTTGCCAAACGGCAAACAAATCGCTGTAAAATAAAATAAAATATGAAAACGCTACAAAGTTATTCCCCAACTTAATAATACGAAGCTGAGCTATTCAACACTAAGTATCCCAGGGAGGGACTCGAAGCTCCACCTGGGAAAGGTTAAAATTTTAAAAATCTCATAAAAGTGTATGTCATGAAAGCAATGTCGCATAAGGTACACCATATTTTTATGCCAGCGTGCACTTGTTAAATAATTTTGTTCCGCAGCATACAAGAATCAAGTTAGATATAGACGCATATTTACCATATGTATGTGCTCGTACACAAAAATGCTCAGAATGATGAGAGAAACCTATTTAGTCACGTCTGTCCGTCCGTGTGCACAACAACTCCAGCGAAAATTACTATATTTCAATGAAACTTGGTGAACAAAGTGCTATTACATTTTACTCTAGGTGTAGGTTGACGCTGCAAATGGGCGAAATCGGGCAATAACCAAACCCACCTTCCATATAATGTTAACTTTCAAAAAAGAAAAAGAAAAAATGTGATGTCTTTGTAAGTAAATAAAAAACCACTCACAAGCCCTGGAAACTAGTTTCCAACAATTTTATATTTCGCAAAATGGTATAACAAGCACATGCAAAATTAATTACAAACTTTTTCAATTTTTTTCTTAAACATATTATATTTGAATAATATGTAAGTCATATCAAAATTCAGTGCAGTGAAATGCTACGAAAAGTCATACATGTAACCCGATTTGGTTTATACACGGAATATGTCTTAGAAAATGTTTCAGTAATTCGGAAATTTGTACGAGCCTCGAGAATCAAGCTCAAAACAAAGTATAACAGCTAGCACTCCTTTAGTTATTTTAGCTCCTTATGTGAAGATGTTGCAAATATAACGATTGTACAGAGGTCCTTTCCTGCAGCCATCATACCTCACTATAACGAGTCTCACCTTTTTCCATTTAGTCCTATCAACGGCGTAATTCCATCTGTCCTTCAGTTCACACATACGTAAGTACCGGGAATGTTTAACTGACTGTTTTCTTCAATTGCCAAGGCGTAGTGCACCATGAGTACCTTCCATCGGGGCAAGCAGTCAATAAAGAATATTATTTATCCGGTTTGAAGCGTTTGAGAGATGCTGTACGTCGCAAATGGCCGGAAATGTGGGCAAACAGTTCTTGGTTTTTGCATGATGATAACGCCCATTGCAGCGAGCCCAAAATTGTGCTGGATTATCTGACCAACCACCAAGTAAATACCATCGTGCAAGCACCGTATACACTTGATATGGCCCCGTGCGACTTCTTTTTGTTTCCCAAGTTGAAGTTACCACTTTGTGGAAGGAGATTTCAGTCGATAGAGGTGATCAAAGAGAATACGGCGAAGGAGCTGAAGGTAATCCCTTCGTCGGCCTACCAGGGGTACATGGAGAACTGGGTTAAACGTGGGCACATGTGTGTTGCTTCAGACGGGTCATATTTTGAAGGAGATAAACTAAATTTGCCCGAAATTTAACTTTGTTTTGTTTTATTTATTTATTCCCGGAATTTTCTGATCATAGGGTACTCCTTTGACCTAATGGTGTTTGCATCAATAGCACTTCAAGCCCCAATTTTAACCTGGTGAGGCTTAGTATTATACTTTCCACAGTGCTGATGGAGGGAATAGACCTTTGCGCCCCACTTATATATTAGTCTGTGAGTCTCTGAACTACCTTCGAACTCTTGACATGCCTCTCTTCATCTACAGCGGCCCACCATACCAAGTTGTCATAAAACCTTCACTAAATATTGTAATAATAGAAAGCATTGTTACTCAATGCTAGTACGGTCATGCATCAGTCTTACTATCTGTGAAATACTTGCAAAACGCAACGAAAACAAAGTATCTGGTCGTCAAGATAGATCTAAAAAGAGAGTATAAAATACGAATACCCGACAGAAAAGACTGGCAGACCAGAGTCAAATCAGTTGATATTTATACTGATGACTCTAAGAAGGACAATGGCACTGGAGCGGAAGTGTACTTGGAACAATTACATCTAAATTGCTCCTTTAGACTCCCAGACTAGTGCTGCGTCTTCCAAGCTGAGATCTACGAGTACACCATAGACCAAGCAGCAAAAACGATAAGACTGACAGACTTACCTCCAGCAAACCTTACCATGTTTATTGATAGTCAATCAGCGATCAAGGCACTGGCCTTAAGGGGTTACATGGGTTTCGTCGGGTAAAAAAAGGATTACTCTCAATATTTTTTTTCTATCTTTTTTCTGTCTTATAGATACATATTTAAAGAATAATTTCTGAAGTTTTCAAAAAAAAAAAATTATAACACCTCCATTGTGACGTCATTTCCGGTGACCCCACGAAAAAAAGGTGCGTCCGCGTTGTCAGCATAACTCCTGACACAATCATCGAAAATGACAAAACAAAAATCAGTGCTTTAGTTAAGACCATAAACTCGAGCTTGAACGAAGGAAAGAAAAAAAAGTAAAAATTGGAATTTTGGCAGACATTTTTCCAAAAAAATGAAAATTTCTGTCAAATTTCCTTGACATTTTGTTTTTTTTTTTTTAATAATTGTAATTGAAAAAAAATCCTTCGTCCAAGCACGAGTAAATTATTTCTCGAACACCTGTGTAAAATTTCATCAAGATCGGTTGAGTAGTTTTCGAGAAAATTTGACAACCGACTTTGAAAACACGGTTCCGAAAAAAACGCGTTTAAGGTTTTGAGTAACAATAAAAGTGGCTTGGATAGCACACCTTCCGAAGACTGTATTTCCAAAACTATTATTCGGATCGACTTGAAAATTTAGGATAATATTCTTGAGATGTTGTAGAAATTAAAAATCGATTTTTTAAAGCCACGAAACCCATGTAACCCCTTAACGCGCATCAATTCAAGATTAGTTAAATAATGCAGGAGGTCGCTCACGGTCATCCAGCAACACAACACAACACCACACTTTGTTGAATTTCCGGCCACTCTGGAGCGGAGTGAAATGAAAAAGCGGATTAATGTACAAGGCTAGGCGAATGGTAGAGGACATAAGCATTCCTTTAAACGAACTTTACACTACGATTGACCTAAGCGTAATCGCGGAAACCAATACAAAGTGGTCTCTGACTACTAACTGCAGGCGCTTAAAAACCCAAAATGTCTGCTTGGATTCAGTAGATAAACTACCAGCAGGGTCCTGACAGGTGTTATAACGGGTCACTGCACTATTGGCACTCTAGCCAGTGGAATGGGTGTATCTCACAATGACTTCTGCAGGAGCTGTGGAGATGAAGAAGAAATTGAGTCGGTACAAGAGCTCCTCTGCGAATGCAAAGAAGCCGTGCCAAATATCGTGACGATTATTTCAATGAGGACTTGGGAAATTTGTAAAATATCTCACTGGAGGCACTAGTTACCTTCTTAAAAAGATCTAAGTGGTTTAAGCAATTTAGTCAAGAGAAGGAAAATAAATGCAGGTACAACTTACTCTCTTTCTTTTCCAACCAAACACTAAACTGTGACTCGACTCCAAAATGGCCTAAATGTATAATTCACGGTTTATCTAATGCAATAAGGAGATTTTCTTTTGTTTTATTAAGCCGGAAATGTTTTGTGAAAATATTTAGTACGTATATATACATATGTCTCACCAACGTGAAAAACTCAACGCAAACCAACGACAAACCACTTGAAAAGCAATAAGTGTTCGCAACAACGTCAGAAATCGTGCAATGGAAACTTTTTGGAAACTTTTCATTCTGACAATTTTCTTCAATTTTAGTGCCAATAATTGTTTATAAAGTATGGAATATACGCAGGTATAGAATGACACACGAAACTCACGTGCATTTGCCGCTAAACGAACTGGAAGTGCAATGAAGCGAAGGGATGAAAGCAGCATAGCCACTGCTACACAAAGTTGGCAGAAGAAACAATAGCGCCAACAAAAGTCACGTTTAATACACTTACACCTCTAACAAAACACAACACTTCCTTCAACTGTTCAAAGTGTTGGCAAGAATACCGCACAGGCGAATGACTGCTCGAGCGCGTCGTAGACAAAAGTTATTGAATAAGTGCATAGCCGAGTGATTGCAATGCTACTTGGTCACGTGCAAATAGAAAATATTTCCACAGCACTAGAATGTTTACCTTAGGCGCTCTTTCAACCGCATACTTACACATCTCAGAGCTGATGGCCACCAAATTCACGCGTCTTTAGCGGCTGAGTAGCGTATGCGACTCTGCATAGAGCATTTCACATATGAAGTGTTCAAAAAATGTGGGCTTGGCATTGTGCGTTCGCTTTTGGCTTCATGAGAAGTTCACGTTATGCGTCCAAATACACCCTGTAGAATTAGGATTTAAATTTAAAGTTTCTGTGAGCGAATGAGCGGGGAGGGGGCCGCATTAGCTTCGTTATTCGTGCAGGTTATTTAGATACAATGTCGCAGTGGACGGCTCGTAACGTGCGTTCGCAATCGAAACGTATTTCGAGATCAATAATTCGTGTGTAACAGTTTGTCATAGATTTTGGTCACGTTACAATTTTCGACGTTTATGTGATGCCCCAAGTGAAGATTTGATTCGTTCATGGGTACAAAGGTTCCAGCAGCAAGGTCGGTGCCAAACAGTCCACGGCCGGAGCCCAGCTGGACATCGAGAACAAATAAAAATATTGAACTCGACGCTAGAAATTTTCACGATAATCCACATCAGTCCGTGCGCAAGAGAGTGACTGCCTTGCGACTTAAAAAAAACTATTGTGCATGAAATATTGAAAAAGTATGTTAGTCTTCAACCTTTCAAAATTTTGGAGTTTAAAATGGAAATTCAAATAAGGGAAGTTGCCCTTATTGGTCACCTAAAGGCCAGAACTCATTATTAAAATATCAACAGTCACTTCAAAACCCCAAAGTATTGGTTTGGTGTGCATAGTCAAGCAATGAAATAATTGGACCATATTTTTCTGAAAATCGCACAGTTTCTGTGGACGGTGTCTCTCATGGACGCATGCTAAACGATTATTTCGCTTCAATAATGAGAGAACATTCTCCTTTCAGTACGCACACATAGTTTTAGTAAGATGGCGTGATGCCATGCCGCACATGAGCGGAGTGACAACGGCGATACTGCGTTATTTCTTCTTACCCCCATGGACTTTTTGCTGTGGGATTCCTCAAAAATCAAAAGTCTATTAAAAGAAAATATCGTTCGCGAGGTTAATGGCATCCCGACATAACTTCTCCAGCGAGTGGCTCGAAGTACGGAGGACAGTTATTGAAATAAAATTGTATCATTAGTAATTCTCTTTTAATTTAGCTTTTAATTAAAAATTAAACAAATTCAGTTATGCTATGAATGCACCCATTGCGTGAACCTCAAGTGAACTAAATAATGTCAAAGATATCGACTTGTGATTTACTGAAGTGGCATTGAGAAGCTTAGTTCTAAGGCATATTCATACTCATAGATCCGATTTATAGGTGCTTAGCTAGTAGGTAGATAATTGTATGCCTTAGTTAAATAAATAAATGAATAAATAATTCCTAATTCTGCCACCGGCCTCCGGCCACCCTTTATAATAACTATGTCATGCGATTGACTGCTGATGCGGCAGGCTGCTGCGAATGTAACGTGAAACGACGATTGTGAAACTTTCATAAACATAGCAATACAGTTGCACGAATCTTTTTTCCGCACACGACTACAAACGAGCACCAAATGACGAGTCGCACACTTCCAGAGAATAAAGTTCACGAACACTTGTTGCTGCCTCGCAACGCCGTTGCCAAAGCTCGCTAAGCTCAGTTCGTGTCTGCTGTAGCAATAGTTGCAAGAATTCATTCAAATTTTTCTATACATATATGTATGAGTGGTTTGCAGTTGTTGTTGCGATTGGTGCGAAGGTTGCATACGACGCAAATAAGCTTCGCTATAACGGTTCCCATTGAAACGATGCTGTGATAATGTGAACGAATACGGCCCCGTCCCTGAGGCAGCTGGGCTATAAAAGCGCTGACTATGACTGGTAGCAGGCATATGTTTGTTGCGCTTCAAAGCTGGAATATCTCAGTGAAAATTGCGGAATATACAGAAAGTGAATAAAACCGTTACTATTTGAAAATACAAGAGAAATTGTTCAAATAAAAACGTTTTGAAAAAAAAATAAAAGTGTGAACAACAAAAAATAATTTCAATAAAAAGTTATATAAAGCTTGGCAAGTACTAAAATAAACTAAAAAAAAATACAATATCTTGCAAAGAACTGCTGAACTAACTGAAAATTCTCAAACTGTGTGGTTACACAAAAAGTGTTTTTAAAAAAGCCAAATCAGCGGTTTAAAGAAAATAATCACTAAACTGCTAAAAATATTGTGAAAACAACCAAAACTACAAATATTTTTGGCAAACATGAAAATGGATAACTTAACGCCGAAAAAACACAACACACAATCAACAACTCCTCTCAAATCTACACCCGTTACATCAATGTCTACCCCAAAAACCACTCCCCCATCGCCACACCACGTCGATAACAAACTCTCAGCGGAGTCTTCGACGACCGACAGCAAAACACCTAAAGTCAAATCAACATGCGATCTTAAGACAACACGCAGATTTTTGAGTTGCATAGGCAAGCACTTGGGTTGTTCCTTCTTGCAACAAAATCCGCGTCATCTCCCACAAAAGCAACTTCATTCGTATGTGTACAACAGTCAAGATGATT
This sequence comes from Anastrepha obliqua, assembly GCF_027943255.1. Lineage (NCBI taxonomy): Eukaryota > Metazoa > Arthropoda > Insecta > Diptera > Tephritidae > Anastrepha > Anastrepha obliqua. Next base: position 25,174,828 of record NC_072894.1, on the reverse strand, counting down.
TACCCAGCTCTTCGACAGATTCATTCTCACTGAGCTATGAGCGTGGCTCCCGCATAGGATTTCACCTCACCGGTTCAAATATTGATCTGAGTTACAGTGGCGCTGATAATCTGGTACAAGAGTCGAAAAACCAAAAACAGCGAAATCATCATCAACAGCAATCGCAGCATGCCTCGCGTTACACCCTCTCCTCCTCAGCGTACAGTGGTTTATCATATTCGCCTGCTTTCTGTCCATTCGACGTTGATTGTTTGGGGGATGCCTACAACGGTGATGGTGATGATGAAGCGGATGTATGTTCTTCGTTCAAAATGTACCGCCAGCATCATTCGTCCGATGTCAATGTGGCGCATAGTTTCAGCTCCGGCCAAAATAGCGATACGAATAGCAGCGATGAGGATGATGAGAATTCAAATCACAATGAACGTTGTGAGCAACAACAAAAGCGCAAATGTACGCGTGAACATCACCAGCAACATCACGGTCAGCAAAAGCAGTCCAGTTCACATAGGCGTCTGCATCTTAGCCGCATGTCTATTGCTTCGTCGGTGACACGTATGTTGAGCCATTTCATCAGCAGCCCGTCGATGAGGTCGTTGTCGTGCAGCAGCACACCGCTACGCTGTTTCAAGGATGTCAAACCGAAGGAAACCGATGACGTAGTAAATTTGAATGACAAAAATAAGAAGCACAGTTTGCCAGAAATGTTATCCTCCTCGTCAAGTCGCAGCAGTGGAAATAGCAGCAGCGGCGACGGTAATGCCAGTGCTAGCAGCAATTCCTCCAGCAGTAGCAAAAATAACAATAATCGCAACGGCAGCAGCAGCAGCAAAAAGAAGGAGAAGAAGCAGCAGAGCATACTGCGACCACCTGTGCATTATGTCTACATGAAGGGCATGTCCGGTTTGTACTCGCGTGTGCCGCGCTACACTGTCTGTTCACCCTATGCAATGCATTAGAGGGATAGGGCGGGCGGCGTGCGCAGCATTGCAACGAAAGCAGTGAATGTAAACGTGAAACAAAGGAACTTTGAATCAACGTAGACGTATCGCAAAAGAGGCTGATTATCTAAGTAATGTAATTATAGACACTTCTAGCTTTGGAGAAAACGAAATGTTTTTCACGTATACAGTAAAAGACTTGTAAAAGATAATTGCATTAGATGCACACATGTACATATATATAAGTATGTACATATGGCTGTAGTTATACAAGAAGTTATGCCTAAGTACGTAGCTATAAGCAGGAAAGGATTCGGATTTGTTTAAGCTAAAATCAAAAGTATTAGAAAAAGCTGTGCCTCGGGTTAATGGTTAATGAAATGTTATAGAATATAGTTTGGTTAATTTGGCATAAGAAAAAATTAAGCAAAAAAAACGAAAAATATATAAAAAATAATAAATTGTAAAAATTAATATAAAAATAAAAAGATATTCAGTGTACGTAGCGATGGTAGTCAAACTATTTTAGATTTAGCAAATTAAATGTAAAGCTTAACAAATTTCTTCCACGTATATAAAACTGCTTATTTCCAGAAAACAAAGTGGTAAAAAAGTATTTAAAACTCTATTAAAAAGGCACTAAAAGTTCAAAGTATCTTCCAAAATTACAAGGAAAAGTATTAAACTATTAAATAGTTAAAAAACGAAGCTTATTTATTTGATTATTCTAAAAATTTAGATTCTATAGATAGTGTAAGATGTAAGACATTTTACTTGTGTACCACATATTTTTTAATAAATGCTCTATTTTGGAAATATTACAAAACACACTTCTTTTCTGTGAATTCTCTGGCACTGGAGCATCCAGCATTTAGGACAACTGGCAAGAAAATCTGCGGCATATGAGTACTTATAATATAAATTTATGAGTTTAAAATGATGGAAAACTAGAAAAAGATTGCTAGGAAAGCAAATGGAAAGCACCTAGGAAAGGATTGCTCACACAAAGCACGTTAACTGGCATTATTGCAGCTCTGGTTAGATATTTTTTGCACCCACTTCTTGTGTGCTGACAATCCTAAATGTATGCTACAGAGTGATGTAGAATGCATGGGAAAATCAGTAGCTTTTGCTTCTGAGAAACCCTAAGCAAACAGGGCAGAGAATTTAATGTTTTCCCATTACTTCAAATATGTCGTGAGATGTTTAGCTGCAAGGACGTCTTCTACAATATATTTAATTCGCTTCTAGTTCAAAAATAAATTCATATTAGTTGCTAATTACAAAATATTATAGAAACGAAATCACAAATTGCAGTAGGCCATAGTAAAATTTCCAATACAAATTTATATACAAATAAATTTTATTGCAAAAAACTTTACTTTTATTGTATTTCGCATATTGTAAAAAATCCAATTTGCTCAAATTTATTTAAAATATAAAAAATAAAAGTAAATAATTGACCGAGCTGCTCCTCCTATTTTTGGTGTTTTTCCACAAATGGCAAAATATTTAAAATCTATTTAATTAATCTGTTTTTATCTTTTTAAATAAAAAATGGCAAAATATTTAAAATATATTTAATTAATCTTTTTTTATCTTTTTAAATAAAAATTTTCCAAGTTACATAAAAAATTTTCTACTCCAAACAGTACTAAAAAGGCCTCTTTTTAATTAAAATTTAGTAAAAAATTTAAAACGAAATTAACTAAAATTTTAATTTTAAGAATTTAAAATTTATTATATTATAAAAAATATACTAATACATTTAGTAGATTTTTACCGAAATATTTACTAAATTCTTCTTTACCCAGACGATTATTAAAATTGTACTAAAATTTTGTTTAAAATTTTGCTATTTAATTATTTTATTTTAACTTACTTAAAATTATTTTTATTTTTTAATTAACTTTTAAATTCAATTTCATTTTATTGTATTACATTACACTGTACCTCATTATATAGTATTCGATTTTATTTTATTCGGTTTTATGATTTTATTTGTTTTAAATCATTTAATTCATTTTTTTTTTTTTTATTAACTTTTACATTCAATTTTATTTTATTGTATTATATTATATTGTACCTCAATTTACTTTACTTTATTCGGTTTTATGATTTATTTATTTTGAATAATTGATTTAATATTAAATAATTTAATTAATTTTGACTATAAAAGTTTGTATCGAATGATCGAAGTCTGATAGGATTATAGTAAAAGCGTCACTTTAAGTGAGCCGTGTGCCTGTGTATGTGACGAAAGACGAATTTATTTAACCAAAATTGTCGAAACCATAAAATTGTAAGCAAAACTTGCATTCAAAGAAGCGAGTGAAAGAATATTAAAATGCACATATAAATGAAAAATATACCAACTACCTGCATATTTAGAATGCATTCGTAGCATTATTTTTGTGATTATTGAAAACTGAGTGTTAAAAAAATTAGCAACTGTATAACTTATATCTATGAACAGCGGATAATAAAAACATGAATCTAGTTAACTTATTTTGTAATGTAAATAAAATTATTGACACATTTAGACTAATTTCGAAAGGCGTATGTGGCTTAAGATATTAATAAAATACAAAACTAATCTGATTGAAAATCTCTTACAAAAACCCCAATCGTTTTCTTTAAATTCAACATTTGATGGATTAGAGTGGTCAAAACATGCAAAACTAGCGCCTAATAAAGCTCATGGCAGCAAATTTGCCGAAAGCTCTAATTAAGCAGTTGTTCACAGAAGAGTATTTGCATTTCTCCAATACGTTTTGAACACCTTCAACTAGCCTCTTTACACACTCTCTTCTGCAAAATTATAAACTTCGCTCACATTCTCCTTCTCTATTTCTCTTAATACATCTCACACTCTCTCTCTCTCTCTCTCTCTCTCTCTCTGTCTCTCTCGTTCCCTCACCACTCGCTGCGCAAGCCCCTTTATATAATATTTGTTATGGGAACACTTCAGCGCCAAATAGGGTAAAGTTCATATTTAGCACGTCATCGACAATAACAACAAGTTGTGTATCTGACGACACACCTTTTCGCATTACAGTGTTGTACATAAGTAGTGCACCAAAAATGCTTTGCACTACCGAAGGACACGCCAGCGACCTAACTGCCTTGTTTCGATCGAACTTAGCAAAGCTAACAAATGACGACAAACATTCCATTGCCAAAGGAATATCAATGATTTGCCAGTGCCACTTCAGAAAATTTAGAAAGCTCTGGTTGAATGGAATTTTAATACTAACCGATAAAAATAAAAAAAGAAAGTGTGTGGTAGTTCACGGAACCCGCACGATTGAAGTGAAACTTCTTTTATCAACAAATCAATAATTTAACTATTATTTCAATATAATGCATGCAGAAGTCATGGAAAGCATGGAATGGAATTTTATTAAACAGAATTATTTATTTATTTTAATATAAAAAGAAATGAATTTATTGTACTCAATTACATTTGGTTCTCGGCATTGTCATTATCATTATTGGATTCGTTTTCCAAAAATGAAACAAGGGCTTTATGGTAACTGAAATACGTAAAAAATGATCTACATTCTAATCTATCAAGGTATCGATGAAATACTGCATCAATGGTAGTTCCGCATCTTGTTGTTGGTACTACAAATTATCACTTATCGTACAACCGGAGGATTCCCTGTCACGGTGTTCAACAGTAGCTCTTAATTTTTTACGCTCCAAATACTCACGTTGCCGTTCAGCACCTGTTTTCGGTTTCCGTTTTTGTTGATTTGATGCCATATTTAACAGAAATCAATCAACAAAACAAAATATGTTTGTAAGATTTGCTCAAAACTACACACACACTCTATGACGCGTCTCGCGTTACTAATAATATTGTGTTTGGGATAACTGTCAACTGTTTCCACCGAAATGCGTTCGCAAAGTGTATGGTCTTTGGTATGGTAAACAGATTTATGATACATTATTTTGCGGCGACAGCACAGCGCGATAGCCCAGCGGCTAGCAATGTGGGCTTCCGATCCGAAATCCTTGGTTCGAATCACAAGAAAATTTTTTTTTTTTTTTTTTATACATTTATTTCATTTTGTTTTATGATATGTTTATGAGCAGATTTTTTTCATGGCAGAAATACACTCGGAGGTTTGCCATTGCCTGCCGAGGGGCGACCGCTATTAGAAAAATGTTTTCATTAATTTTGCTTTCACCGAGATTCGAACCAACGACCTCTCTGTGAATTCCGAATGGTGATCACGCACCAACCCACTCGGCTACGGCGGCCATCAATCAAATGTCATATTTACAAATTACATTCGATAAGAATGCAATAATAAACGACCGCATTACATTCACGACGACACGCCACGCCAGTCTTTTAACAGATGGCGCTGGCATAGCGTGAGTTTTACGTAGTTTAGCGTAGTTTTACTCCTCACAGCGTTTCATCCACGCCACGCTTTTAACAGATGGCGCTGGCGTAGCGTCACATATCGATGAAACGCTATGGTTTTACTCCTCACAGCGTTTCATCCTTCGAGACAAAAGAAGTTTCACTTCAATAAAAAAATTTGAAGGTTTTTACAAACTCACACATACTTAGTTTACTTAGTTACCAACTACTGAATTTGCATTGTGATTCGCTTACATTGGCATGCCGGTATATAAATGCGTTGTGTGAATGAGTTCAGGCTGAAAATAGAAATTTTGGTTTTTGCGCGAATGCAGCTTAAAATGACGGCCAATTCGGCATTCAACTGCGCACACATATGTACATAAATATATACATAAATATCAAATATACTATACTTATTGCATCGCATATGCACATACACACGCATACTCGTATGTACCATACATGTTTCTGCATTCAATGTGCAGCTGCTAAGGTCCTCGTTAACGTAGCCGTAAATTATTATGCAGCATATTACAGATATCTCTCAAGACTCGCTAGCTAAATTAGGAAAGTGCTTCTCATCAGCAAAAATAGATATATTGAAGGTAACAAAAAAGCGTGTAAAATTTGTATATGTATAAAAAGTGTATACAAATACACATAAACTTTTAATCATCTCCTAAGGACTCAACCGCCTGGGTTAAACACATGTAAAACAGCGTTATTTTCGCAAATAAAAAGAAATTGGCTACTTCATAGCTTTTGGCAAAGAAAAGTAGATTTTTTAAAAATTATTATAATATTTTGCTTATTTAAAAGGGTTTTGATAAGGTTTTTCTTAAAGATGTAATTAAAATTCTGGAAAAACGCAATATTGACAACATTGCCCTGGTTGTAATTAGGATTCTCATTTCCGAAGACATGACTTCCGCCAAGACTAATAATAATAATATAATAATAATAAAATATCACCCCAATACCGATGGCAAGAGGGAGGAGACAAGGAGATGGTTTAAGTGCTATATCATTCAATCTGATTATGGACAAGATAATATCTGTTGTAAAATCTACACGGTCAAGAGGATATTTGCTGGGCAATGAAATCATGATGCAATTATAATGTCGGACAACGAAGACGAGCTTCAGCGGAAGTTGCTTCGAGAAAGCTTATTCTGCATTTAACATGCGGATATCTGTAGCCGAGACGAAAAGCATGACAAAATCTAAACAATCGCTCAGGTGTCAGCTAGCAGTATATGGAAAGAGTATCGGGCAGGTTTGGAATTCTGCTATCTGGGTACCATAATTACATCATCGAAAGAATAACAGACGAAATAAACAACCACATGAATAAGGCAGCACGAATTTCAGGATGTTTACGCAATGTATTTAATATGGCGAAATAAGCATCTAAGCTTAAAAGGCAAAGTCCAAAAGTATAAAACATGCATCCGACCAGTACTCACCTGTGCAATTGAAACCCTAGCAGATACAACTGCAACACAACAAGCAATGACCAAAATTGAGGTGGTAACATTGCGATCAATCACAGGACCTATGCTGAAAACAGTCACCGACGTATCGTAGTCCCTTACCGCAGCCCCTAGAGAGCACAAAGTTGAGCAAAACTCATCCCGTAGAGAACAACTGCGTTCTTTTAGTTACATATTTACACAATACATCGGTTTGTGTGCGTATGTGTTTGGTTGTATCTACAATGTTGATATTGATATTTTTGCTTACACACTTTTTCACACATCCGCGTTATCAGCTACAATTTTTCATTGCTTAATAAACCAAAGCCATCATCACCATCATTCACAGCATTACAACGCGGCGTGCGTCAAAGCTTCCTTCACAAAACTCCTCCAAAGTGTTCTATCGCTTGCTTTTCCTTCGTAGTTGCGAATTCCCATTGCTGTGAGATCGCTTCCTACTGCGTCTATCCATTGGTTTCTCGGTCTTCCCTTCGCCTTCGCACCAACTATCTTTCCAGTCATGGCTTTCCCTACAGCGGATTCAGCAGGCATACGGAGCATGTGACCTAGCCACCGCGGCGTTGACGCGATCTTTGATTGCGGGTGTTGACTTACCGCTACAAGTGAACATAACACCTAGATATTTAAATTGTTGCAGCGCTTCAAAAGTATATGCACCTACATGAAGACTTTGTGCATTTGTGTGCCGTCTTGATTTCAGCATGTATTTCGTTTTACACTCGTTAACGAAGAGGCCAATATCGTTGGCAATTTTGTCAATTTTTAAAAAGGTTTCATTTAAGTCGTTCGTGTTAATGAAATAGTGCTGCGAATATATAGCCTTTCCTATTTAAATGACAACCTCACCCACTGTCTTTTAGACTTGGTGCCCTCTGTTCCCGCTAACGAGGCAATGCCGACCGACTAAGCGCGGTATAAATCTAACATTCTGGCGCAGAGTAAATGCTTTTGCCACGCGGATAAAATTATCTGCAACAAACTTGCCAATAGCCACGTGGACTTAGGGCTGACAACCCCATTCTACGTAAAACGAATAAAAGTCATGATACCTTCGCATAAGCCTCGGAAGAATAAACCAAAGCCAAAAACCAACAAATGCAAATAGTTCTTTTATCTATAATTAACATTATTTAACATTGTTTTTAAGTTATTTTAACAAAACTTAAAATTTTTCCAAGTTTATTTTGAAAATTTTCGAAGTGTAATGTTTGGCAACATACACAGCATTTTATATGTATATATATGTATAACTGGCGGGTACACCCTTCTTGGGTGTTTGGCCGAGCTCCTCCTCCTATTCGTGGTGTGCTTGTTGATGTTGTTCCACAAATGGAGGGACCTACAGTTTCAAGCCGACTCCGAGCGGCAGATATTTTTATGAGGAGCTTTTTCATGGCAGAAATACTCTCGGAGGTTTGACATTGCCTGCCGAGGGGCGACCGCTATTAGCAGCATTAATGCTATAATAAAGAAGAAGCAGGTAAAACTGAGAATAAATTGCAGGTAATAGTTTCGTGGTATAAACAATAACTGATATGATATTGGTATTGTTTATGATACAAAAACTGATATACTCCGCTGTAAAAATTTCAACTGAATTGCAGAAAGAATTGAGAAAGAAGTCCTTCCCTATAACTACTGGACTTGTGGCTCTACAACTTCTACACACTTTCTCTGAAGCAGCTTAATACGTAAGTCTGAAAATTGTTTTATCTTAATAATTTGCAATTTCCTGTCACATTAACTTATAGAAAAACTCTTTGTCTAGCAGTCGCCTCTCGATAGGTATTGCAAACCTCCAAAATTACTTCTGCCATAAAAAAGCTCCTCATAAAAACCATCCGCCGTTCGAAGGCGGCGTAAAACTGCAGGCTCTTCATTTGTAGGGTAATAATAAAAAGCGCCCCCAAAATTGGACACCCAACAAATCCTGTGTGCCGCAATTATAATGGGTGATCAATTTAGAGGCATCGGATTTTAAAACGAAATAAAACGACGAAAATTCAAATTGGTTGCGCAATCTTTATTATTTCTGTGTAGAACCATTTATGACATTTATTTTTTAAAGATAGTCCCTTTCAAATATTGGCCGCAACTGCCCCGTAATTCGAATGGCTCTCTGGAGGAGCGGGTTTATCCACAAAGCATTTAGGCTTTTTCATACCCCACAAATAAGAGTCCAACTATGTGATATCACATGATCTTGGTGGCCCATGCACTAGGCCGAGACGAGAGATAAATTGGTCACCGAAATGAAGACGCAGTAAGTCTATTGATTCATGGACTGTATGGCAAGTAGCGCCCTCTTGTTAGAGTCAAATGTTACAGAGATCACCGGCTTCAATTTCCGGTATAAAATGGCGTTTTTTGTGGTGTGATAGCGTTCGCTATACACTGTCACAATATCATGGGCGCCAACTTCGTCTTCGAAGAAATATGAGCCGGTGATGTAACACCTATTCTTGAATGGTTTCGCCTTGCTCCTCAGCCCAAATACGGCAATTTGTTTATTGACGTAGCCATTAAGCCAAAAATGGACCTCATCCTGAAAAAAATTCTGGTCCGAAAATGCAGATTTTCGACGAGTTTTTCAAGAGCCCAAGGACTGAATGATCGTTGCAAGATAGGTCGGTGTCAAATCTTTGGCGAGTTATATTTTATACACTTTCAAATCGCCTAAGTAGAGCCTTAAGATAGGCCTAGTTGTTGAGATCGGTGCCAAATCAATTCTTCAGAGCCTTCGGCAAAAACTGTCATTCATAGCCGGAATATTCTCTTTACTTCAGGCTGTACGTGGTCTAATCGGTCGAGTATCATCCAATAATATAAAATCATTCTCAATTTTCTGATGATTTGCCAAACAGTGCGTTCGATAGGACGGTTATGTGCACCATAAGTTGGTCTGAGCGCGCGATGAATTCTTTTTACAGAGCGTTGGTTTTCGTAATAAAAGTATATGGTTTGTAAATATTGTTGAAGCGTAAGTCATTCTATCATGAAATGTCAATAAATACTGAAAAAACTATGTATTTAGTTTGATCTGTCAAAGAAACCCTATTGGAAAAAGAACCTCCAATCGGTTCACCCTTTGTGTATTATATATTATATATTTTTAAGTTTTTGCATAATAAGTACAATTTGAATTATGAAGCCAATAAAAAAGCCAATCCAGAAGTTTTTTTTTCATAAAATTTAAGCAATCATACTCTAGCATTCCTTCAGCCTTATTTTCCAATTATAAACGTATGAATTCTGCCAATGAAGCGGCTAACCTCTTCATTAATTAGTGATTTGGTGTCCTCCGCCTGTTAGTGATTTGGAGTTTGAGTATAATGCGAATTCGTCTGTTGGCATGGTCTTTCGGCTGTGCTGCTTAAAAATTGTGTTACACTTTCCTACCCGTTCCAGTTGATCTTCAACAAATCATTATAAACAGGTAATTTTATTGTGTGAGTGGAAATTGACTTTTGTTACACCAATTTTTAAAAACGGAAATACAAATTATGTGTGTAATTATATACCTATGTATTATCAGGCTTTCGATTATCTCTTAGTTGTATGAATGCATTGTAAAAAAAAAAGATGTTTTTTTCAGTCAAAAGGACCATTTCAAATTTAACTGTTTTTTCATAATAGCCTATATAGACGATGCCGTTAATCGTGATTAACGACTTAATTCGGAATTATCATAGGAATTAAGTGCAACTAATGCGGATTAACAACTAGGCTTGTTGAGTGCATGCAAACATGCATAGAACTTACCGCTTTTGTCAAATATGTTTTTATTATAAACACCTAAAAGGTTTTTCAAATCTTGCTATTTGTAATAATTTTCTATGAAAATATGCATGTAGGTTGATTGCATGATTCAATTATAGAAGGTTAGGTAAGTAATGACAAGGGCGCTTTGACACTCCCTTATTTTAGGACTGCATTTACGAAGGATGAGAAAGAGGGAAAAATGTTTTCCCCTTCTTGCCTAAAGGTAGTAAAAAAGTACTTAAAGTAGCTAATTAGTCCTATAATAAGAGAAAAACTAAGTATATTGGTTATTACTTCTACCTTAAAACAAAACAACAGAAAAATTATTGTTTTTGTTTTAAAGCGAATATAATATTTATTTAGAATATTTTCGATATTTATCTAACACAAGAGCACGCAGAAATATGTGATGTTACTTCTGTATGTGTTTTAAGTTAGTTCGCAGTGGTAAAACAAATACTCGTATTAGTTAGATGAGAAACGAGACAAAAGTAAAAAAAATGGAGTCTCTAAAGGAGTATTTTCATAACATTAAAATGGAAATGCAGCTAGTAAACAAAAATATTTTGGACAATTATTTCACTCTTATGCATATAAAGCCATGTTTAGTAACCTTTGCATTACGACGTGTTGCAAATTTCCTCATTTCAGTATCGTACGAACGTAAATGTACGTTTCATAACTGTTTTTACAAACTTTTATTCCTAAAATAAATACTGACTTTTAGCATCCTTCATATGCATTGAGAGAGTAACTTGTTAAACCATTGAATTTGATATAGATTTGGCTGCCATGATATGTTAACGACAGGAATGAGATAAAACAGAAAATTTAATTTCGTATTTCGAGAATAACAATATATGTATGCCCATTTGTTACCGTAAAGACATTGCGAAAGCAGAAGTTCAGTCGATCATTTCTACACATAAGAAAAACATTGGAGTTAGAAGAGTTAATATAAAATTGAAAAAATTACAAATTTATTATTTTATTGTTTAAAATTTGTCTACCTTAATATACTTGGCGTCCCTAATATTAGTAAGAGTTAGGAAAATATATTCATATAGTCTAAAACTAATTTCGAAAATTTTCTATATTGATAATATAATCCACTTTTAGTAATTGCGATGATTCGGGCAGAAATTAAAAACCTGTAAACCAAAAATCTTAAAAATTGTTAATTCATAAATATATCACAACTATATACAACTTACGTGTAAATGTAGACGTAAAGCGCGAGGACTTGCTCGTGTAGGTGTTGCGCATGCATCTACGTACAGCATATTGTTCTAGATCGGGTAGGGTATCGACGTGAAGAGCTAGTTCGGAAGCCAAATTGATTTCAGTGGTAGCAGAACTAGGCACATAATGACCGTGACATGTGAAACACTTAACTAGGTATTTGCACCATCATTCACAGCACGATCAATGTCATCTATGAAATTGTCCGTAACACCACATGTGACGATGGTAGAAATACGCGCATACTTGCCTCCGTTTCTAAAAACCAGCTCTTCAACACACACCTTCCGCTGCACTTGTTCGTCTGTGAAGTCCTACAAATAAAAACTTTTAAAACCAATTTATTAGCAAATATTCTAACAGAACTTACTAACTGTAGTTTATGTATTGTATATTATGTAAGGTGGTCACTATTATAATTGCAAAAACGCTGATCTAAAAACCTATGAATGAAAAAGTTTAATAAGAATTTATACAAATGTCTGATCTGGACTTACGTGTATGAAAATTCACCAACCGGTAGTTTTCTGCAGCAGAAAGGCGACTCCAAATAATCGACTACCACCATATGTAAAACATAATCGACTTAAATAGTGAAAAATGACATTAATTTACAAAATAATTAGCTTTTATTATTATACTTACTTGAACGTTTACAAGCAGATAAATGATTTCCAACGAATAATAACAAAGCAAGCGTCAGTGAAAACGATGTTGCCGACCACATAATTTGCACCAAAAGTTTAATTTCTACTACAATTTAAAAGTTTTTTCGTAATAAATGTAGGTATATTTGTAAAGAAGCAACATGTTTTCAAATAAGGGAGCCGATTTGTCAAGAGGGAGCGAGACAGCTGCTTACTTACTTGCAAATAAATATGTATATAAGGGAAAATTTTGGAAAATAAAGGTTGTAGGTAAAATGTAATTTGAAACATTTGAAAAGATCTTATATTTTGAAAACTCATTTCGATTCCCTCATCATCATTTATTGATCCGTTGAGTTGGATATTCCACGCAACATATACAAAACCTTTAAGCGTTTACGGATTTGGATTTTTCCCGCAACATTTATTGACGCAACAAATAAGGATATAGGATTCTCCACGCAACGTTTTATTACCGCCTCATTATTGGTTCTTCGAGCCGGATACTGTCACTCCGCTTGACTATTGCATATACGCATTCGCTTGTGCACACACATACGTACATACGCATAGCAATCGGAGCAACCAATTATTGAAAAAAAATACGTTCTGGTGTTAAAAGTGTGCGACTACAAATTTAAATAAAATCTCTATTCTTATATAACGTGTATTTATCGTGTGTACATTTGTGCAGCCGTTCCTGAAATTTACATCGCAAAATTCTAAAAGTCCGCCGTGATTTTCCTTTTAACAGAGGACATCACTGGTACATCAAAATTAAAGAATAAGTCAATTTCCGTTAAAACGCACGATTCCGCTCTTAATGCCATTAAACGGAATACGACAAAAATTATTGATGAGGCATTCACTGTGGATGCAGAAAATATTACGATTTACCTCCAGTTATTGAGTTAACAAGGCTTAATTCTCATAATTTAAGCGGGTTAGAGGAATTTTCGTTGCCGAAAAATTACAGTTCAAATCTATTGTGAATTAAAATTAATCAAACTTTTTTTAAAAGAAGAACAAGAAAAACTACATAGATGCAATGCTAATTTGCACTAACGTGTTCGCAATTGCATTAATTGTTTTCGGAGTAGTTTGAAGAATTGTAATTTAATTTTTTAATAAGGAATTAATCGTATTTGTTGCCTGCGGTCTATCTTTCACTGACAAAACTATCCAATAAATAATTCAGCTGTTCACTAATTCGCGTAATAGCCGCCTGTCACACTATAATTTTAATCAGATTAACTGCCCGGTGATCCAAATTAACGCCTACGACTGTCAATGCTATAAAACCATTAGTCCTGCAGAGAAAAGTTCAATGCACCAAAGTTGTTCCTTCCATTATTGGCGCTTTCATCATTTGCGCTTATGGTAATTTTTGTTTACACTGGCAAATGAGCAAAAATATGTTTTCTGACCTCGCTAAATACCTATAAAAAGTTTCTACAAGGCAGCTTCGTTTTAAATCATGATTCTAGATTCGTTGCTTTCAAGCCATTTACCACAGGGCAGTAAAAAAAAATTCTCCACCTTAGTAAATAGTGTAACAGTTTAGGAATTGTTTCCGAAAGAAAAGTATTTAATATAAAGGGTCTCTCATAAATGAAGTATCTATATCATCTTTGACATTTATCAAATCGCAAAATTCGTGTTTTTTTTTTGTAGAAATAATCGTGCAAAAAAGATTTCAAGAAACTGATTCTGTCTAGAAATAAGACTGGCAGACCAAAAACTGGGCGTGTTGCCGAAAAACCTTCAACAAAGATATCTCGACGTTCTCAACAATTAGGTATTCATGAGTCGACTGTTTGACAGATTTTATCTGTATTTAGACGAGTTCATGGTGGACATTTAAATGATGTAATTTTTCACATATAATGTATGTACATATGTAAATGGCCGCAATTTGAACAAAAATAGTGAAACTTGAAATAATCTAAATGTTTACATGTTTTACAATATTTTAAATCAAAGCAAGCGTTTAGTATCTATGCAAGTAGATATATGTGCTCACTAATCATTAAATAAAGCACATTCAATACATACTTCGTTTGACGATTTGCACATCGGATGTCCCTGAATAAGCCATTTGATAATCGTAAGCAGTTTTCTTCCAGCTGAATGCACAACAAAACCCGCAACAAAACCATAAATCACTTGCTCACCAACATTACCTTTTCACTACTAACACCACTAATTCTTCCGCTTTGGCTAGTAACACTTCAACTTTGCAGTTACCTTTTTATTTTTTCCGTATCTCTAGTTAATTGCTACACCACTTGTCTACACATCCATGTATACATAGGTATGTTAATGTATCAGTGTGGGTACAACGAGAAAACAGACAAAAATATTAATCTCATTTAAGGGCAACAAATTGATTTATCCTTATCTACTTTTATCCGTACGTACTTTCATGTTGTACGTATTTATATATTTTTTTTATATTAATGCTTTTAATAGTATTTGCTATTATATTGACGTCTTTCTTTGTTGATATGCCGTCGTCGCGACACGATGGCGTTGATACTACTACAATAGCTTGCCGCTGATGTAGACACTTTGATAGAGTAAAGGTGAGTTGTGAGTATGTAGAGGTGTGCTTTCTTTGGCGATACCATTATTACAGACATTCAATAAATTCAATTGCACCAAATGTATCAAACAAATATCAACACCAAATTGATTTCAGTTCCAACAGGAAAGTAATTTGTATGTATTCTATTGGCTGAAAGCGGGCTCCTCAAAGTGGTGAATATGTTTTGTGAAAAGAAATAAGGAACCAGCATTAACATCGATAGCAATGGCAGCCCTGAAATCCAACGGAGAATCTCTCTTGCCAACAAGTCCTACTTTGGACTAAGTTGGCAATTGAGTAGTAAAGTCGTAACATATGGCGCAGAACATCCGATGAGGCGTCACTTGGAGTGTTCGAGAGAAATATTAACCGGAAAATTTTTTGACCTTTTGCACGCGGCGAGTATCGCAGGCGATGGAACAATGAGCTGTATGAGTTTTACAACGACATAGACATAGCGCAGCGAATAAAGATCCAGCGGCAACGTTGGCTGGGTCATGTCGTCTGAATGGATACAAATCCTCCGCCTCTGAAAGTATTCGATGCGGTACCAAATGGTGGTAGCAGAGGCAGAGGAAGGCCTCCTCTGTGTTGGAAAGATCAGGTGGGCAAAGACTTGGCTTCATTTGTTGTGTGCAACTGGTGCTGGTTAGCACGAGAAAGAAACGACTTGCGCGCTTTGATCAACTCGACTAATATTGCGTAAGCGATTATCGCGCCAATTAGAAGGAAGAAGAATAATAGAGCCTTGAGTACCGCCTGACTGTAGCTCAGAAAGTCAATTCGCTCATTCCGAAAATGTCTGTTTTTGCTTATCTCTGCACATAGACAGATGTGTTTCCGCTTCGAAGATGCTTGGAAAACTGCCCGTCGTTCTGGGGCCAAATATTCCAGTGCTTATGCCTTATGGTGTCTTCGAGCCATCTTCAATTGGAGAACTACAACTTAACTCAAAAAATGAAGAGACATGTCGCTATATCGTCGCTATATGCGCAATATATCCCATATTTTCTTAGGTGCGGCCGATCATTCATTCATAAGGCTCGCAGTGAATTGGAAGCATCATGCGGGAAGCAAACGCAAAAAACACGAGTAATATTCTGACTCTGTCCGATCTGCAGAATTTATTCAACAAGTGCAAGCAATCATTGACGAAGACCCTTCCAAACCAAAGAGCATCATTGCGAAGGAGTTTAATGTTTCTTGGGATCCTACCCGTCGATTTAGCCATGAAGATTTCCTTTATAAATCCTACGTTGACACAGAAGACAATCTATGTCGGAGCAAACACGAGAACGGCGAGTTATCCGATCAAAACAGCTTCTAAACAAAATTAAACATCCTGAAGCGCCTGAGATGTTACGGTGTTTTTCTGTTAAAAAAAAAAATGTTACCAAGACCAAAAGATCAACCGCAAAAGTGACCAGAATGACAGATGGCTATGTTGCAATTCCAAAGAGTTTCCTGTTGTCATGCACACGAGGTTTCCAGCTACTTTAGTGCTTGCAACAAAGGGCATGGCATGCCACAACGTTTCTTTACTCCAGGATTTTGACCTGCATATCTCGAGGTTCTAAAGGTAGAGTGAAACCCTGGATTGATATGTACGCGATGCCAGCCCATACATTTTTCCTTCCACAAAGCGATGGCAACACAAAATTGGATGGCTGAAAATTTCCATGACTGGATAGCACCGAAGTTATGGTAGCCTAACTTCCGAGACTACCACGTATGGGATGTAGTTGATCGTGAGACCAGAAAGCATCCTGAGAACACCATTTTTTCTATGATGGCTCAGATTAATATCGTAATTATAAAAATTAATAAGGAGCATTTGATTCAGACATGCAATCGTTTCAGACCCGGATCAAGGAGTTTATTGCAACAAATGAAAATGATTTTGTAGATATACTTTTATGCATTTTTATATGTTTAGTAAACGTAGTACATAAAATTCGTGGCTTCAGTGAATTTCGTTCAAAACAAAAGCTAATTAGTTTTACTCTCAAGTTGTCCTCAAGTACCGCACCAAACCTGTATATAATTGTGTGTGCGCCTCTTTCCATCTATATTCTGTAATGGTTTTAAAAATATCCTTTCAGTAAACGAAGCTATAAAAGTAGGCTCTCCACAATTGCACGCGTGTGTATACGAGTATATAAATGACTTAAATTTAAATTTACACAAAAATGTGCTAATTACTGTAACAGAAGTAGAGAAGGCACCTTATAATTTACTTTTTGGAGACTAGAAAGGGGCAATTTTGCTACTTACTCACTACGGTTGTGGCGCATTCACGAAATAAATGCTTTTTTTATAAAGGGTGGTTAAGTTTCAAGGGTCGGTGTTGATTTCGAATCAAATAAAAGCTTTTAAGGAAATTATTGTCACTTCTCTTTATTATGATAATACTAGTATGGCTCAATTACGTATGGAACAAAATATCGACCAATGGCCACCGTGGCCTCGGCGGCACACCTCCTTCCGATGATCCAAATTTTCGATGACGCTGAGGTATAATTAAGGTTCTATGCCGTTAATGTGCCGAATTATCTCATCCTTTAGCTCTTGAATTGTTGCTGGTTTATCGGCGTACACCTTTTCTTTCAAATAACCCCAAAGAAAGAAGTCCAACGGTGTCGTTGACGTTTAGGTGTGGTTGACATTCAACATCGGCCCTTGAAATTTAATCACCCTTTCCTTAAAACACATCTGCATGCGATGAATACATTTCAAAATTTAGGGTGTTTTAATAATACAACTTATCTGTAAGTAGATCTCCTAACTATGCGCTTGTGAATATTCAACAGTTGTTCGTGTGTACGTACAAATGTAAAAGCAAGAGCGTTTAGAATATCACATAAAGTTGTAAATGATTCTGTAATCCCCTAATGACTGCATTTGGCTATTTTTAGCACCGCAAATGGATACAAAAATAACACGCACACCTACCTTTGCATGGATTAGGTAAATACCGGCTTAAATTTCCATGGTTGAAGCAAATGTACGCACATTAAAGGCAAGGATAGAAACACAATACATATACATATAAGCGTATAAAAGGTACATACATACTTTCTTTGTTACAGGTAAAGTGTTTTCTTTGCTTTTACATCGTGCTGGTCATTAAAATACAAGCATAGCTATAGTACAACAGACACAATGATTGCTTTGAATTTTTTAGTGCACTTCAATTTCTTTCGCAGAAGATGCGAAAGGATAATGACGCCTATGAGAGTTTAGAAATCTGAAGTGCAATGCAAAAGTATGAGAATGAATAAGAAATATGCAGAGAGAGAGATAGAGAGAGAGCGAGAGCGAGAGAGAGAGAGATACTGAAAAAGAAAACTTTTGGAGTAAATAGTAAAAGCTGAAACGCTTTGAAGAGCGATATATTACAAAAATAAGAGATATGTCTAAAAACAGGAGGTCAAGACGACTGAAACGCTTTTAAAAATCATAAAATTCCTTAAATTGATTTTAGAAAGTATAAAAGATATATTTTAGTAAAAAAAAATGCGAATTGCTTAAACCAAAATATATATACATACATCTTTCTCAAATTATCAAGATTTTTTTTTGCAGTCTTCCCTTCGATTTAGTGTAACACCAAACGGCGGATATAATCCAGAAGCCAGTGGTCATTTTGACCTCATCATCTCATGCCGACTGATTTTAATACTAAAGGCAGACGCCATCCAATGGAGGACGAAACGGGTACGTGCGTGGGATGCTGCGAAACGTGTCGAAAAAAATTTATAACAACTCATTTAATACCGGCTGAAATTTTTTTTGTGTATTGTTGACATTTAGTGGAATAAAAAAAATAGTCAGCCGCGCCGTAGTGAGTGGAAAATACGTCAGCTGATCAGGCCAACTTGTAAAAAAAATGGAAAAGTAAAACTACTTTATGCCGCTTGATATTTTTTTAAATAATTTTGGAAGCGGTGGGAAGACCGTCAGCCGAAGCATTGAAAATTCCGCGCACCGCCGAGATGTATGAACGAAATGATACATTCTTACTTCGGCTAACGGTCCTCCGACCGCTATAAAAGCAGCTGACCATCATTATTATATATTCATATGTCTCCAAAATTATGTAAAAAATATCAAGCGGCATAAAGTAGTTTTACTTTTCAATTTTTTTTACAAGTTCACCTGTTCAGCAGACGTGTTTTCCCCCCTCTACCGCGCAGCTGACTATTTTTTATTTATTCTACTAAATGTCAACATTGCATGAAAAAAATTTCAGCCGGTATAAAATGATTGGTAGAAATTTTTTTTCGACACGTTTCGTACCCTCCCACAATCACACCCACCGCGGGTGCGCCAGCTGACGTTCACTTTCGTTATTCATGAAAGCTAAATCAGAAGTATAGTCAAGAATTTAACGGTATAAAAACGCAGTCCAAAATCGACCCCGGGCTCCCGGACTAATAGTTGTATTAGATTTTTCCAATATAACCTGATAGATTTGAATAGGCCGATTAGACAACACGCAAAACACTTTTCTTATTTATGCCTCTCACAAACAAACTAAAGATCGCATATTGTTAAAACCGTGAACATATCTTCGAGACGAGTATACCAAAATAATAATCGAAAATCGAATGTACGTAGCCCCCGAAATTTCAAAATTCACCTCATTTTTTTAACAGACCTCGTATTAGATGAACATTTTTTCCTGCTTTAACAAAAACAAATGTAGGAAAAAGTTATTAATTAAAGTTAGGTTAGATTATACTGGCTAACCGGAGCCACGCAGAGACCATTTTGATGACCACACCGATACCAGATCAGAGTCATGTTGTTGTTGTAGTGGTTGGGTATTCATGCTGAAATATTCGTAATTAGCGACTAGCGCCATTCTACTACCACTGTTCTCGTGTGATGATGTCTTTTTGTTTTAAGTCAGATCCATTTCGTTAGATCTAAGTATAACAGCCAACTTTTTATCTCTACGTCTGAGATTTCATTGATTTGCTGTAAGAAGGGCTTGCCGAACGAGCAAAGTCTTGCACTAGCTAGACCTGGACATTCGCATAGATAGTGGAAGAGACTTTCTTGCACACCTACCCCTTTCACAGCTTCTGCAGATGGGATTGAAGGGGAGGTTAAGTGTCTGGCTGCGTGATTCCCGACTTTCCAGTGACCTGTAAGGGTTGCAGTTAAAGTGAAATGTTTGGCCGAGAGCATGCTAAAAGGTAATTCGTCCTCTAGATGTTGTACGACGGCCATGTTTTTCTTGTAGTACTACACGTATTTACCTGCTTCCATCTTCTTTCGGCTGTTTTCCTAACGAGTCCTATTTTAACGAAAAGATGTATCACTCAAAATGCGTGTACTGCTCGCGAATTTCAGGAGTCGCTCAAGCTCTAGTTCAGCGATACATTCTAGTCTTTCAAAACTGAGAGCACACAGGTAGCATTGTCTAGTTTTCGAGTGAACCGGAGAGCAACATAGAAAATGCTCCAGGGTTTCTCTTGTACCCGGCTCATAAAATTTCCTGCAAGCATCATTAAGAGTTAGATTTGGGTAGAGTTTCCCTCTATCGAACGATATAATTGATTTAGTATACCTGTCTTCATAGGCGTGTTTATTAGGTTGGTTAGAGAAAATTTTTATTTCAATTCTAGCTTTTAATTGTATCACTCAAAATTCATTGTGTTTATTACCTTTACTTTGTATCTGTACCGGCCCGTCAATAGAATTAGACGGGCTCTTAGGAAGAGGTTCAGAATGCGAGAAAAGTATTGAAGAAGATACATACCCCAAAAAAACTAAAAAAATGTGATATATAAAATGTACTCGTATTCTATGTTTGATTCGTCATATGATTCTGATTTAGCATTTTAAACCCTTAACATAATACAAACAATATTCAGAAATCGTGCTTCCGATCAACGCATCAGATTTACTACGCATTAAAAAGTATGAGCTCGAAATATAAGACATCATAAAATTTAAAAAAAACATTTCGTAATTTTATTAATATATGCAATTAATTACATTATATTTACAATTGCTAATTTTGAACTTCCAACCTTGTGGTGCATTCTTTTTGATAGAATTTCGATACTAAAGCTAACAAATTGCAAACCAAAATATGTACGTGAAAAAACAAGCAAATTTGGATTTTCTACTTTTACACCTTGTATGGATTCGCCTTGAAAAAAATGAAGAGTCTCACTGCTGGATACAGTAATAAAACGAAACAAAATGGAGCAAATCTAATCATGTGAAATATAACCTGATTTCAAGTGTTCTTTTTGCTAGTCGGATGCATAAGAATACAGCAATTAATACATTTCCTCAAATGGCGTGTTACAAAAACAAGGTAACCGATTTATTTTTTTTGTTTTTCACCAAAAAGTTACTGAGACCGTAAACTAGTGTGACTATAGCTGTATTCTTTTGAGCATCTTGAGTTTAAAACGAACAGATGTCGATTATGTACTTTCTTCAAAAGCAGCAACACAACTCGCATATACATATAAGCCCAGTAGAATCCAACTCATATGAAGCTATACAACTTCTTGTGAGTTCAACTATGGCACTACTGCGATTTATCATGAAAGAACTTGGAGTATTTGCGTTTTAACCAACACCACTTGAGTTTGTTCTTTATTTGCTTAAATTTGTAAATCAATGAAAGTTTACGTCAATACTGCCATTGCTGAGTTAGCCGAGCTGGACTGTACTTTTGCAACTCGTGTAAATATGTATATTTGTGTATTATCATCCAGCGCTTAACTGCACCTAACATTTATTTATATTTTTTTGCTTATTGGCAACTCTGTCTAAAAAAGCATTTACTATTCATATTTGAAGCAAAGCAATAAGAAATATTTCTCTCACGCATATTACAATCCTGCGCGGTTTAAGCGGAGAACCGAAGAGCGACCTGAATTTTTTTCTTTGCAGATGCTTTGCAGACTTGCAACGCATGCCAGCCTAATCTATATAAAGAAGCCGCATACCGAAAACAATGTCATACGCTGCAGGAAAGCACCAGTGTTTACACAAAAAGCGAAGCCGGCTAAACGCGCTAGACAATAACAAGGAATACAAATATACGCTAAAAAATCGGAATAAAGCAAAAATATATGTAAATAAAAAAAATGTGCTTTAAACCATCAAATTGAAATAAATCGTCTAAGAAAGCATGAAAACGCAAAACATTATATTATAAAAAGCATACACCAGCAGTTAAAAATATTAAAAAAAATCTCTTAATTAAATTTTGTATAGTGTCAAAATATTCACTATTGCCGTGCCTACTACGTTTTTCAATAACACAAAAACTAAAATTTGTTCACATAAATCGAGTTCAGTGCACCTCGCAAGCGATGGGCACTTTGCACGTCTGCTTCGCCGATCTGCCGCATTATAAAAGTGCCACTTCAGCCATAGCAGCGTCATCCTTAACCACCCTAAGTCAAACCGGAGCACTGGCTGAACTAAGTGCAGCCATGGACACCGCTAACTGCACTACAACAATGACAGAGCAAACTGAACTCAGCAAGGACATGCCACCATGCAGCCTATCGCCCGGAGCCAACAGTGCACACAGTACTTCGCCAACTCCACGCTACGAGCGCAACATGAGCTTCTTTCACCAACTCAGCCGCCGCTTTGGCCTGCTGCGCTCCAGCGATGACCCAGTTTTCAGCGCTGCCGAAGATGACTCGACCGATTCGTGTTCCTCGACTACAGGTGCAATAATGTCGATGCAACGCTCAATCGGTGTATCTGCGACGTCATCGTTATGTGCGCCAAACGGCGAAAATACTGTAAGCAGCAGTCGCAACAATAACCATGAAACACACTTGCAAACAAGTACCGCTTGCATGAAGGACAGCCAAGGCTCGAGCAGTGAACATATTTCGTGCGCTTCCAGCGAGACGAGCAGCACAACCGATATGGAGGAACCACAAGAACAGCAGACACATTCACCAACAGCTACTGCCAAATTGCCAACATTGAAGGAACGACCCCTCAGTGCACGAGCGAACTTATCACGTTTTCATCGCCGTTCCACATCTTCCATACGACGCGCATTCGAAAGTTTCTCACTATCAACACGTTCATTATCATGCGGCGGAGCTACTTCGAATATCACGCCCCTAGCCGCAGAGCACACACAATGCACCACCAACAACAGTAATACAACTATCAAATCGGTACTCAAATATAATTCTAATATTGAGTTAAATAGAAAATCGCAAACGGGAGGTGGTGGCTGTAATACGTCATATTCCGCTTCAAGTTTACATTTTTCGTCAGCATCAAACAAAACTGCAGCGTCGGCGACATTAAAGTCATCGAAAGGCAAAACGAAGCCACCACCGCAACGTATACTGCGCCAACCCATCTCCTATACGTATCTGAAGGGCATATCCGGTCTACCGACGCAGCGAGTGCCTCGCAGCGCTGTCTGCTGTCAGTATGCAAGGCGTTGATATTCCCGGCATTGGCTTTCAGCAGCGTAGAATAAAACTAGATACCAATAAAGTGTTCATATAAGATACTCGTAAAACATAAATGTATGAGACCGAAATAGAAGGCGTTTTTGCCTATACGATTATTAAGAGTACAAGCATATATTGTACGACTAGTAGACTGTTCAAGAGTTCTTTGTTGTTGGTTTGCATTGAAATGACGTACTCATATAATCCATTGTAGAAAGTTTTTGAATGTATGTACGATATACTTGTAAGTACATACACGGGATCTATTATGCGCATCATAATTGAAAGAGACAAGCAAATTAATCATCAAGTGTATTGTAAATCCAGCTATTTATAAGTTTCGCATTAGATAAGCACCAAACGAAAACTCACGCACACACACGGGTGCATACGCAGGCACATCTATAGAATTTATATTTTTAAATTGCATTGAAAGCGACAATGCTTGTAAATATATACACAGATAAGCACATATTTTTTATTTTTTTTTATTTATTCCTTTATTCAGCTAAACGACTAAACGAGCAAAATTCTTACTAACTCTTGGAAAAAATCTTAATAACTTTTTAAATTAATCATATTATAGCTTCCGGCCTGCTCCGCAAGTCAGGGAGGGGTCCGAATAAGGACAGCATTTAACTCAGATAAGACTCTAGCCAAAGGAGCAACATAATTGACATAATTGCATCAAAACATCTGTGATAAATATCATTTTCATATCGGATAGCACTTAACAGTCATGTTTCAATATGGTGTTACAAATTTCAAAATACTTTCAAATTACAAAATTTTTTTTCAAAGTTGTACATATAATATTTTTTGATTTACTAATGAGTTCAGAAAATAGCGCATAATTTTATTTAAAAATTATTTATACGTACACGTAATTAAGTTCTATGTTCATATAATTCCTGAGCGGGCTTGCTTGTTGGGCGATTACCATTTGGAAGTGCACAGGTACGAAATTCCATGCATAAAACACCAGTTGATAGAAAACGTTCTTTCGAATAGCGGTTGCCCCTCGACAGATAATGGCACGCCTCCGAGTGTATTTCTACCATTAAAAAGCTCCTCATAAAAAATACAAACCATCTGTCGAGTAAAAGATCAAGACACACACAACAAATACCCAGGTCGGTTAAACACTCAGAAAAGATGTAAGCGCCACCATGTATGTATATGTCTTTATGAATATATGTAAACGTAAGAAATTATCTTCGATACTTATATGTATGTGTATGTATTAAAATTGGGTATTAATTTCTCAGTGGAAAAATTTTAGTAAATAATCTAGTTAAGTATGATAATTGGCTTCCTTGTGCTTGCATTTATTCATCCTATTTAGATGTGAACAGCTGTGTATATATAATATAAGTTATCAATTGTAAATATTCGGTTTCACGTCGCAAACAAATTTGTATCTTAATGAAAATTAAATAATAATAAGAATATTGCACTTGAAAAATAAATTAATTAATAAATAAATTTTTACACTATTAAGGAAATACTTTTTGCAAATTTTTTTGTGCCACTTTATCAACTCAATACTTAATTAACTAATTCCAACAAACTAGACATTTTACGCGAAACTTAAACAGACACCCGTTAATACAGTCTTAGCGAAATGAATAAAGCACACGACAATACTAAGAAATAAATAGCGAAAAAAAACATTTACAGATTGCTACATACATATATACATACATACGGTATATGTATACTTCATTATCTAAACGGAAATACGTATAAAGGCTAAAAATAAAAGTTATGTAATGATAAAAATACTAAAAAAACGCTAATTAGATAAACAAATCTTTACGACTTTATACAATAACAACAATGATATTGCAAAGCAACTCGTGCGGAATATACCCAAAGTAGCGAACCGTCACACACACATTCTTATTTACATAGCCATAGCATAAAATATGCCACGGGAAATATCAAATGTGTGAAAAACCTACACTTGCAAGAATCAATAAAATTTTACTTAGTTATTCTATAAATTATGCACGTGAAACCTTTGTCGAAGATGTCTGAGAGACTCGTCTACACGACTATTACATAGTAACACATCGTTGTAAATAAAAATATTTCCAAGTACACAAAAATTTTTACATATTTATTTATTTTAAAATCTGTTATACTTACATATAAGTATTTGAAGGTAAGTTAAAAGCAGTGAAGAATTTCAAATTCGATTCTTCGATATGTAAACTAAGCAAAGGGACTGTTCACACCACTGAAAACAAATTGATGGCACTTTAGTTTGTTATGCTATCCCCTAAAAAAAAAGCATAAATGGATAAATACGCCTGGAGGCAGCTCAGAAAATGCTGGGTCAGCCAATGTCTTATCATCCTTCGGAGCTTTCATATAATTTAACATAACCGAAGTAAGATAACATCTTATCAGTCAAACCAAAATTCGGCAAATTAATTCGAGTTATTACTCGGTTGGCTGGTTGGTTTAGGTGATGGTTCGTCCAGAACGCAACTAGTGTTTCTGCACCATTTTACTGCCACACAGCCTCGTCACCAACTTGTTTAACGGTTATTAACTGCATGACTATATCCAGTCTGTGCGGTTCAGGAACCTTATTGTTGTTGACATCTAAACCAGACAGTTGCTCAAGACTCTCGAACAATGGTTTCACAGAGGAAATGGAGGATAGTTTCCTTTTTCTCCAGTTCATCAATGTTGACGATTGCTTGTGGTTGTAGGTGGGCTTTAACGTTCTGCTCATTTTGCATGTTGTCTGGTTTCTCCATCTACAATCCGTGATTCGGAGGTATTTTAAGAAAATCTTATTCTTGACTGCACCTAATGGTGTGAATACCGATTCTGCACGAATGTTGCTCATGACAGATCGCCCTCTAGCCAGTTCATCTGTTTTTTCGTTACCTTTCAATGCTTCGATGTTCCTGAACCCGGATTAAGGTAACTTTAGAGTTTTCACTCAAGGTGGTAAGGCTACTTCTGCTTTGTTCTACCAGTTTAGAGGTTGTTGCAGCTGAATCCAGTGCCAGAATTGCAGCTTGGCTAACCGAAAGAATAGCGATATTGTCATTAAAAGAAAAATCTAAGATTAGTAGCCTACTCCATTCCTTTTTAAATGGAATAAGAGTGGCAAGATAGGTAGGTAGGTTGGGTGGTTGTCGTAGCGATACACTTAGACCTTTCGTAGATCCATTGTGATGCCAGCAGAGCTTAACCTTACCCTACAGGTTCCTTTTGAAACCATCCCGTAGCTTTAATAAACGAGCAGAGCTTCGTTAGTTTTAGATGCGCTATGTCCGCTTCTCTTCTTCTCAATTGGCGCGATAACCGCTTACGCGATTTTGGCCGAGATTAACAAAGCGCGCCAGTCGTTTCTTTCTCGTGCTAACCGGCGCCAGTTGGACACACCAAGTGAAGCCAAGTCCTTCTCCACCTGATCTTTCCAACGCAGAGGAGGCCTTCCTCTTCCTCTGCTACCACCAGCTGGTACCGCACCGAACACTTTCAGAGCCGGAGCGTTTGTATCCATTCGGACGACATGACCAAGCCAACGTAGCCACTGGATCTTTATTCGCTGCGCTATGTCTATGTCGTCGTAAAGCTGATACAGGTCATCGTTCTATCGCCTGCGATATTCGCCTTTGCCAACGTGCAAAGGTCCAAAAATCTTGCGCAGAATATTTCTCTCGAATACTCCAAGCGTCGCTTCATCGGATGTTGTCATCGTCCAAGCTTCTGCGCCATACGTTAGGACGGGCATGATGAGAGCCGTTTAGACTGTTAGTTTTATTCGTCGAGAGAGGACTTTACTGCTCAATTGCCTACTTAGTTCAAAGTAGCACTTGTTGGCAAGAGAGATTCTACGTTGGATTTCAAGGCTGACATTGTTATCGGTGTTAATGCTGGTTCCTAAATACACGAAGTCTTTTACAACCTCAAAATTATAACTGTCAACAGTGACGTGGGTACCGATACGCGAGTGCGCCGACTGTTTGTTTGAAGACAGGAGGTACTTCGTTTTGTCCTCGTTCACCACCAAACCCATTCGCTTTGCCTCTTTATCCAGTTTGGAGAAGGCAGAACTAACAGCGCGGTTGTTATCATCGGCATACGCCAGCAATTGTACGCTCTTATAAAAAATTGTGCCTGAGCGCCCGCGACTTTGTCAACTACGCGAGAGATAAATATGCTCTCAAATTGTTTATGCAAAATTTCCATCGTAGTATGCGATTTTGAGCCAAAGGAAATTTATAACAGCCTGTTTTTAGCGAACACCGTTGACGATAATAGCCTCACTACCCTTGTTTGGTTTTTGGTCGACCTTCTCCTCCAATTGGTGGTGTGTGTCTTAATATTGCTCCACAAATGCCGGCCCTAAGGGCATTTTTTTAGTTATATATAATATTATGTTCCGCTCTAACTGATTCTCTGTTTAATTTATTCCAAAATTTAATTTAATTGAATTTAAGCCAATGACATTTTTAAAATATTTCTTAAAAAAAGCTTCCTGAAATTTAGCTCTGTTTCCTTTAACTATCATCGGCTCGAAAAAGTAAGTTATTTACAATATTACCATTTATATACTCGACCATCGTAGCCGAATGTGTTATTGGTTGACTAGCAGTCGGAAGTACACGAATCTCCATTCATGAAACACCAAATGATAGAAAACGTTTTTTCTAATAGCTATTGCCCCTCGGCAGACAATGACAAACCTCTGAGTGTATTCTGCATCTACAATAAGCTGCTAATAAGAAACCATCTGCCGTCCGGAGTCAGCTTATAACCGTAAGTCCCTCTACTTGTGGAAAAACATGAAGACGTACAGCACAAACAAGATTTAGTTGCCTCAAATAACTTGAAAATATCAATCCAATAGCAGCAAAGCTTAAAATATGTCACAAATCATTTTAATAACTCAGC
Organism: Anastrepha obliqua; assembly: GCF_027943255.1. Lineage (NCBI taxonomy): Eukaryota > Metazoa > Arthropoda > Insecta > Diptera > Tephritidae > Anastrepha > Anastrepha obliqua. The sequence goes on along the minus strand of NC_072894.1, from coordinate 25,146,375 downwards.
AGTGCTTTCCAAGAATGTCAAATTACTCCTCGTGCTGTTCTGAATATTTTCATAAACCAAAGTACCGATTTAAAGTTTTTAAGGAATTTAACGTCTGTACAATAAAAATATAATTTAAAATATCAAATAATTAAAATTATATCACTTTGGTCTAGTTGGCAAATTGTTTTTCAAACAAAAGACATATAAATAGTGAAAACGGCATTAAGAAAAGGCAAGAAAAGAAAGAAAAAGTCTTTGACCTCATATCAAACTCGCTGATTAAATTCTATTCATATATGTATAAGTGTCTGTATATGTCTATAAATGTGCATACAACACTTTTAGTATGAGGACAATGTACAGGATAGTCCCATTCGTGGTTTATTTTTACAAATTAAAACAAATTACCAAGAATCACTTGGCAGGGCTTGGCAAACTTCCGAGCGTATTTTATTCCCTCGTAAAAAGCCATTTGCCGTTCAGAGTTGACTTAAAACTGCCATCATATAAGGTGGGGCTCGGCCAAACAGCTAACAGAAATATACGCGCAAAATATTTATTTTAACAAGAATCAACTTTTCACGATTTCATTCATGACGCTACCTCGGATGAGCTCGCAGTACTGCATACATCATTAATGCAACAAAAAGTTTGACGGCATCAAATCGCAGCAAAGAGATGGACAATTTACATCACCAACAGAGATCGTCCAAAACCACGTTTTGGTCAAAATAAATCGTTTACCATGTCTCTGTAGCGCTCACCGTTGACCGAAATGGTGTTACCAGCAGCATTAAAAAAGGGTCAATGAAGCCACAGATCCACAATTCACACCCAAATTTGCGCTCTGAGGATACATAGACTTCTCGACTATTGGGAGCGGATTTTCTTTTCTGCAGGCGTGCCAGTTTTGCTTGTTAGCATAGCCGGCCAGATGAAAATGTACTTCGTTAGAAAACTAAAAAACTTTTTCTTCTTTTTGGTGTTTCACCGAGATTCGAACCTATGTTTTCTCTGAATTCCGAATGGTAATCACGCACCAACCACGCGACCGTCGTAGTGTATGATTAAAAACAAAAGCACTATATGGACCACCCTGTTTTTGTGTAAATGTAATGCATATGTATACTTATAACTCATCATCCTCAATTCATGTGAGTTTTTATTATTCTTTGTATTTCCGCATAGAAAACTTTCCACTACAGAGTACAAAAAACTGCAATAATAATAATCTCCAGTGACCTAAATTTGTTACAAAAGTAGGAAAATTCTCACAAGCAAACCGAAGTGGAGTTCTGCCTCACAATTCAATAAGCATTCTTTGGCGAGAGTCAATAGTGAAGTGGAATAAAATTGAGGATTAAATAAGGATACAAAAGGGTGGCGAAAGAATGTATTTTTTTTTTTTGTTTTTTCTGTTTTTGTAATTCACTTGCACCTACTTATATAGCTGAGAACATCAAAAAAAATTAAGTTTGCGCTATTTGGGAGTAACAAAACCTAAAACACACGGTAAATAGGCAAATTCAATAATCATATATTCGGATTGCCTTTGAAGTGCTTACTATGTTAGCTACTTTTTCAAAAGCGAGAATGCCGTTTCAGAACGACAAATGATCAATAAAAAATAACATTCGCAGAGAGCAAACAAACTGAATGATTTTAAAGTAAAATAAGGTATTAATTACAAATTACCTATAAAAATGCGAGATAATTTATTTAAATCTAATTTCAAAAACTTGAAAAAACCTTGGCAAAGGTGACATCTTGAGTACTTCTAAATCTATTTTTATTAACTAATTATGAGTGAAATGCGTACAGTCCGTCAAATTTTTACTGAAAACACCACTGCAAGTTTAAACTGCGAAATAATTAAAATTACTCAAATACGAGTCTAATGCAAAAGGATTGGAAAAAATCTATCTTGAAATAACTTTTAGTGCAAAATATGCCATTACCACTTACTTTTTTCCATCGATTGATATTTTGTTGATTTTCATTATTCTTCATGATATCTATTATTATCTTCGGAAGAGTTTCTCGTGCTATATAACTCTCAAAATTTGCAATAATATTTAAAACTTACAGAAATAACGAAACTAGGATTCAAAAACATTCTTGTCTTGGCTTTGGAGATTGAAATTAATGATTGTACACTAAATTATTTCAAAACCATAGAGACAAGGAAAAACAATGCTCTTCATTATGGTAAGAATAAAATTGTATTTGGAATTTTGTTATTGTACTTGTAACAATATAAAATAAACCTCCTACATTTTTGAAATCCCCTAGCCGTAGAGCTGCTGATGGTTTCCAATGGGCATTTTGCCATCAGTTCACAAAAAATTCTAATCAGCCTCTTTTGTATACATCGGCAAAGGAGACATTTTCAAATGTGCCTGTACATTTATGAACATTTTGTAAGATTTGTCTGGGATATCAACTTCTTCTTCTTCTTAATTTCTCGCGATAACCGCTTACACGATTTAGTCCGAGTTTAACAAATGCGCCAGTCGTTTCTTTCTCGTGCTAACCGGCGCCAGTTGGACACACCAAGTACTTCCCCACCGGATCTTTCCAAAGCAATGGAGGTTTTCCTTTTCCTCTACTACCACCAGCTGGTATCGCATCGAATACTTTCAGAGCCGGAGAGTTTGTGTCCATTTGGACGACATGACTCAGGCAATGTAGCCGCTGGATCTTTATTCGCTGTGCTATGTCTATGTCGTCGTAAAGCTCATAGAGCTCATTGTTCAATCGCCTGCGACATGCGCCGTTGCCAATGTGCAAAGGTCCAAAAATCTTCCGCAGGATCTTTCTCTCAAACACTGCAAGCGTCGCTTCATCGGTTGTCATCGTCCACGCTTCTGCGCCATACGGGATATCAATTTGGATGTGCTTAAACTGGAACCTACCTTGCGTTGTTAAATAGGTTTTGCGGTTCGATAGAGGGTGCTGCTGCTAGACTAAATTTTTTGCTATGTTGCTACACTCTTCATATGAACGTATTGGGAGTTTCATTTCAAGGCGTTCAATCGTTTCATTTCATCAGCAAAGGATGTAAACGAATGACTGTTGAAAGTGTATAAAGACTTTTCACCATTAATTAGTACAGTAGAAAAATAGATTGGTGGTCGTACAAGCTTTGAAGGCGATTCACGTCAAGGACGTGCAAAAACAGGAACAACTCCAGAAATCGTTGGAAAAAATATAGGATATCGTATTAGGAAATCGTCGGATGACTAAAAAATATTTAGTAGAAGCTTAAGACATATAATTGCACAGTGTAATCAAAATTTTAACTGAAGTATTGGGTTTCAGAAAGCTGTGTGCACAATGGATGCCGCATTCGCTAACAATAGAACAAAAACACATTCGAATGTGACTTTCTTAGCAATATTTAGAGGGCTTTTGAAGGAATTAAATCGAGTTTGTGCATGAATTCGTAACTATAGATTAAACTTGGATCTACCACAATGACCCTGATAGTATCAATTTTTCGGGATGCGAAAGGTTTGTGGATTATTGTTTATCGATTCTTGGATTACTTTTAAACTGGTAAAGCAATAAATTCTGAATATCATTATAACTTTTCAGACAACTTGAAGGAAAAAATTAGTGAAAAAATGTCCAGTTTGCAAAAGGAAACATTTATTTTTCATCAGGACAATGGGCGGTGTCACAAAAGCATTTTCACAATGACTAAAATTCATGAATTAAAGTTTGAATTGTTGAAGCATCCACCGTATTGACCAGATTTAACCCCTAGCGTTTTTCTTTGTTTCCAGACCTAAAAAAATATATGCGTGGAGAGCGTTTTCAGGATGCGTATTTTGCAGCCGTTCTTGGTTCTCACTTCAGGAATGGAATTCATAAATTTTAGTCTCGTTGGAACAAGTGTATTGATTTTCAGGGCGACTATAGTCAATAATAAAGTATATTTCAAAGCATAAAATTATGTTTTTATTATCGATCTGCAAAACTTATTGAAACAAAACTTACACACATTTTATATACTTAGCAATTCGTTAGGAATGCCGCAGGATGATTAATTTCTGCTAGAGAAACGCAAACTGCTTTTCTTAACCTACACTTATAAAATTTGAACTTTTCAGCGTAAATGCATTACTTTAATCCAAAGAAAAATAGTTAATTTGGAAAATGTCTTATTTTTAGTTTCACATGACTAAAAAAATTACCCGAAAAAATCTATGCGATGCCATTTTTTAAATGTAAACAACAAAAAGTAAAAATTTCCAAATTTTTGAACTAATAGCAAGGAGGCGCGTAATTTTTATACGTTTTTAGTTACTGTCAACATCATAAAAGAATCTATTTAGAATATTTGTGCGCTATTCATGCATTCACAATGTTACTCATACGCCCCAACAAATGTTATTACTATTATATAAGTTAAGGCATGATACCGAAACCTACGAAAGCAACAGCATTTCGTTGCAAAGCCTCAAATACCCTACCGCTCTTTCTATCACCCCAGTGCTGACATCTAAGCTCAGCCGTTGCAGCCCAACACCAACAAGCATGATGATCACTACCTGCGCTCACCTTAGCAACAGCATGCATGGCTTCACAAAACAACCCGCTGCATAACAACAAACAGTGATCACTGCTTGCGCTTGGCTTGGCAACAGGATGTTAGGCAGGCAGACCAAAACACAACAATTGTTGTCTGGCTCAACTAACCACCGACTGCATAGCAACACAACATGCGTGAGCCTAGCATGCAGATCAACTGCATGACAACAGCTCGATCAATGCATTGCGCCTGCCCTAGCAGCGTCGCGTTGGGTAGGTTGCCCATAACACAACGGTGCTTGCCTGCTTGAGTGAACCACCGCTTGCATAGCAACACATCGTTGACATGCTTGGTAGGCAGGCCAGCGGTACCACTTGTCATGCGCATGCAACAACACAATGCTAGCGGTAGAGTCCAAGCGACCTTTTTCGCGCAACAACACCTACAGGTGATTACCACTGATCGCGAGGGTATAAAAGGCGGTATCATTGCCTGTCGAAGTCCAGTTCAGTTCTTGATACGCAGCAGTTCTTGATACGCAGAAGTTGCAAAATTTAATAAATAAATAAAGTTAATTAAAACAAAGTGTTGTTAAAGTTAAATAATAAAGTTAATAAATACTATTTAATTGAACCAAAATGTTGTTTTATTTTATAAGCAATATAACTTGCTTAACTTATATAAGCCCATATATAAGAAGATTGCTGCTGTCAATATTTATGATTTCTATAAATACGTACTGCAGCCCATTCAACTGAAGTACGATAATATTTTGAGTGTTAATTAAAGTCAAGGTTTATTTACGTGGTAAAATTAGCAAGGGCGCAGAGAGAATTTCATTGCAAATAAAACTCGGATGCATTAAACAAACATACACACATTTATTATATTATACCAATGAGTATTTATTTATAGTATCCCCATATAGCTATATAGTATTTATGTAAATGTTCTCTCACAGTCTGAATATTAGTTATGGTCGAGGACATTTGCATGCTGTGTCTTTCTTACAGCCGCACATACGTAAATGTGTGTCAAGTGAAACGTGGTAAATAAATATTTTTGTACATTTAGTCATGGACATTCGGTGAGCATTCATCTATATATTTAATAATACCCAAGTGTGTTTATTATATAAATACGTGGAAAAAATAACTTATAGCGTCGTTGTCATGGGCGTGATGTGGCTGACTAGCGAATACAGTTGTAGGTCGAAAAGAAATCCAGGTCAATGCATAAACTATTCAAGTATGAACTAATGTATGCATTATAAGAATATTTTTTTGTAATACAATATTTTATTATTTACTTCGCCAGACATAGAGGCAAAGAGTTGTCATAGACGTAAAATCCAACAGTTGGTTAAGAGGAGAAATGCAATAGTTTTCATTCGTGAATATTTATTGATTCAAACTAAAATGAGATTAGTTTACCAAATAATAAGAGGTATAACGTTTTTTTTATTTACTTTTTGATTGCTAACTTTGAAAGATTAAGAGAGAAATCTAAAAGTGTCTACACTTTTCAATAACTTAGCTATAAATAAAATAAAACCATGAATATAATCTGCAATATAAGGCTTAAAGAGCTCTCCTGCTAGTGATGTTAATCACTGGTAAGTGACTCAAGCATCTACTCCTGCAAGCATCTTTTTCAAAAGAAAGACATTTTATCCAAAAAATATTCCTGCTTGTACACACCAATGATGTTGTGATGACATGACATGACATTCTTCTTCTTAATTGGCGCGATAACCGCTTTCGCGATTTTGGCCGAGTTCAACACGTAATAGTGTGATTGCGTTATATTTCGCTGGAAAATCACAACCAGCCATTGTTCGTGTGCTCAGCCACCTCAAAGTGAATAAAATGTTTATGTATCGCACTATAAAACGTTACAATGATACTGGTAGCATTGCAAAACGCTATGAAGGTGGACCAAAAAAACCACAACAACGCCAGAATTGGTTCGGAAAGTGAAGGCTCGACTTGAACGAAATCCACGTCGAAGTGGAAAACAAATGGCCAAAGAACTGAAAATATCGCAAGACAGCATTCGACGCATATTGAAAAATGAGCTGAAGGTCAAGACTTACAAGTTCCAAAAAGCACACGATCTTTCACCCTACCAAAAAAAAGTTCGGTGCGAAAGAGCAAAGGAGTTATTGTGCTTGCACGAACGTGGCGAATTTCCTAACATTGTGTTTTCTGATGGAAAAAATTTCCTAATTGAGCAGTTCATAAACACTCAAAACGATCGTGTTTACTTGACGGAACGCTCATACGAGAATTTGAGCCTACGTGTGGCCACTCGAAGCAATTTCCCGTCGCAAGTAATGGTTTGGGCCGCAGTGACCGCTGATGGACACTCTCCAATCGTTTTTATCGAGCCTGGTGTCAAAGTGAATACGATTTATTATCGGGAAAATGTTTTAGAAACTGCTTAAGAGCCGTGCACACGCAAACATTTCAGTCGTAGACCATGGACGTTCCAACAGGACTCGGCACCGTCTCATAAAGCTCGTGCGAACCAAGAATGGTTAAAAAATCATGTTCCACACTTCATTTCGTCCACGCAAATCCGATGGACTATTCCATCTAGTCCATTTTGGAGAGCAAGGTGAGGACTAAAAAATATGCCAGTATGGATGCGCTGAAAAAAGCGATTGTACAAGAATGGGCCAAAATACCTCAAGATCACATTCGTGCAGCATTCAACTCATTTTTTGACCGTTTGAAGGCTATAGTCAAGGCAAAAGGTAGTCATATCGAGCTAAAGTGAATATATGTTAAAATTGTAATGATTTTCGAACAATTTTGTCTTTTAAATCAACAAAAACTAATTTCACACAATAAAGTTATGGTGTTTTGAATAGGTTCACTTCATATCGTTCACCCTGTATAATACTGCTGTTACATATTATATTATAAATTCTTGTTAACTGCTCTAGAAGATCACTACTTGCACAATTAAAAGAATTCATTTTGGGTTCTATTCAGTCCTGACCTCTCGTTTAGCATGGCTATAACTTCATCTATCTAAGCTATCAACCTTCATCACAACGTCTTTTGCCGTCTGTATTGGGTTTAAGAGCTGTTTAAAGTACTGAATTTATTTGCATCCTCTAATACAGTTGCCTCATTGTTTGTATAATTCGCTTCCTCTTATTTCTTTGGCTAATCCCCACCAGTCTTTAGAGTCTTTCACCGGCAATACTTATACTTTTTATAAATAAAGTTGAAATATATTACAATTTGTAAAGAGGAAGTGAAGTTTGACCCCTTTCGTGTATTTAAAGTAATAATGGAAAAGAACAACACAATAAAAGTTTTTTTTTTTTTGTTTTTTGTTAATAACTTCTAAACGGAGACAGAGAATAATTTCGCTCCTTCAGACTGATTGGTGTCCTTAACTTCTTTGGATCAATTTTTCTGCGTGCCCCGTAAGCTGCATAATTACCAAAATTTTGTATAATGACAACAATTGAAGCTTTACTGTTTTCGCCCTTTGGTATTATTATAAAAACCTTAATTAAAAAAAATCACCCTAAGCCATTTTCAAATTCGCCTTTTTTACTTTCTTTGGCGTTAGTTATACAAATACTTCGCAATACAACACTTTGGGGTCGGTTAAGCATCCAGTCATAATATTTCAATGCTTTCATGCCTGGTAATATTTGGTAATATAACGCAGATAATTGAGCAAAAATCTTTCTGAGAGAGACGGCATTTTGAGTGGTGAACTTTCTGTGCGCATAGGCCTATCTATGAATTCTGTTTAAAGCTCATTCTGGCATCAAGGCATACGTTTTTTAATATTTTTTAAGACATAACTAAATCACATTTTCATTGCGAATACTCAAATATTTTTTTTTAATTTTCACATAATAGCCAGAGGAGTTCTTACTTGTTCTCTAGCTGCTCTAAGCACTGACATTAAATTTAAATAAATTCCAATGAAACGAACTAATAGAATTCGGTTTTTCTAAAAACAAAACTGAACAGGAGAAACAAAAATAGAACAAACAAATGTTGGCAAATTAAAAACTTTCTTTTTTTCAAATTTCCTCACGAAACAAAGTTGCCGAAAACATACAAACACAAATTACAAAAAGGAGGAATTATTGTTAATATGCAAAAAACTTGTGATGTAAGTACATATCGTAGCATGGCATAGCATCGAAGGGGAATTCCAATTGTGTGACTTGTAATCAGAGGCTTTCGTCAACTTGCTTCACCAAATGTGCGCACAATCGGTAAGGGAAAACTTTTGATTATTATTCCGGGAATAAGATAAGTAACCTATTGATAAAAAGTTTGGCATAATAAAAGGATAAAATTATATTTTGGGATAAAATATTTTGTAAAAAGGCAATGAACTTCAAAATAATAGTAGCCAGCAGAGACGGAACCAGAATTATGATACGGTGGTGGGGGCAAGGTTTTAAAAAATTGGTTTGCCTTTCAGCACAAAGCCAATTTGAGCGGAAACAATTGAAGCTTAATTTAAATTTTATATAGGTAAGTGTGTAAAAAGCTAACCACGAGAAAGCATTTTCATTTTCAGCAGAAATGATTTCCTATACGGAATTTTAAAATTGAAATTTGAAAAGGTCGAGCCAAGGAGCATCAGGAGATTTGGTGGCTCCTAAAACACTCAGGCTAAAAACCCATTGTATTTAAAGCTCTGGAAAGAAGGCAGAGAGTCAAGGAGGGAAGGAGAAAAGTATCAGAGAAAGAGATAAGAAAGAATAGAGACAGAGATAGAGATATGTAGTCCTGTGAGAATTTTCCAGATTCTTTGGCAAATCTGTAAATATCCTCCAGTTTTAGAGAACGAATATTACTCACTCTCATGACATCGGAACCCAAAACACGTAGCCGTGCTCTAGCAAAGGCAGGACACTCACAGAGAAAATGCTTACTGCTATTCGCCTCCTCCAAGCATGACAGGCATACCGGGTCCTCGATGATTCCAATGGTGGTCACATGCTGACCCCATGGGTTGTGTACTGTAATAATATCGACCATCAACCGAACGTCTTTCCTTCCAAGTTTTAGTAGAAAGTTTGACAGTTTTCTGTTCGGACATGTCACAAAACAACTTGCAGTTCTGTACCGTTCTAGACGGGACAATGGCTCTTTATGTAGATTGCCTACATAATCGCTGATCCAATTCATAATTCCTGCCAAACTGATTCCGATTATTGTCTGTGGCTCTTGTGGGGAAACCGCTGATCCACGGTTGGCCAATTCATCGGGAATTTCGTTTCCTTGAACACTGGAGTGTCTTGGAACCCATATAAGTACAAGTCTGTTTTGTCTTGCGACAGAATTAAGCTTCTTCTTACATTCTTGAACGACCATTGAGGTTTGCTTCGCGTTCTCCAGGACCCTCAGTTTAGCCGGACTGTCACTGAAAACTCCAATCTGTTTCCCGCTCCATCTCTTCTCTATTATACATTCGGCTACTTTTAGGATGCCAAAAACTTCCGTTTGGAAAACAATTGCCATTTCCCCCCTAGCATAGAGATACTATACGTAACTATTACATATTTCTGTGCAATACTTTGGTGCGTAAGAATGTTTTGTTGATTTGGTTTCAACGCCATAACCAAAATAAAAAAAATGAAAAAATATAATAATTATAAGCATTACTTATATATGGAGCTAAATTTAAATCTAACCCGAGAGATGATGTGTTGAATCTTCAAGCGGAGATTGAAAAATTTTATTCGTGGTGCGCTGGAATAGATGAATCTTAAATATTAAAAAATGCTTTCATGCTTTTCACGATTTATTTATAAAAGCTTTTGTAGAATTGTTAGTCATGTCCTATAGACTGTTGATCAAATAAAAGACCTGGGTGTTGTTTTTATTACGAAATTTACATTCGCATTAAATTAACTATTTCAAAACCTTATGCGATCATTTGGCGGAATTGCTCGGAGTTATCTGACCCATACACATTAAAATTGCTTTACACTTCGTTTAAACTTTCTCACCTTGAGTATGCCACTTTTATTTGGTGGTCATATCATTAAGGGGACAGATACCTGTAAACGGCCACATTTTCCCTGATTTTCATTAAAATTATTTAAAATGAAGAAGTCAATATATTTTTTTCACAATTGGCATACAGTTTATTTATACATTAAAATATTATAAATTTTTTTTTTTATTTTAATCATTTAATATGGCGGATGTACACTCAATTCTTCCAATCGGTGGGCATTGTAGCATCGGCGTCAGTGCCTGAATACAAATAATCAAAAAGTTTTTTGATTATTAATCTCATAATTCCTATATGAATTAACAATAAATGGAAAAAAAAATTCGCGGAATAAAATGCTTCAAAATACGAGTACAACCATTTATTTGGCAGAAGTTTTCTGACAATGCAAGGAATCCCAACCGCTGAAGACGAATCATCCTGCACCAAGGTACTGCAAACTCTCACGCCGATACGCTCATATAAGAGAAATTTGAAGCACTTAAAAGATCGAATTAATTGGTCATTCCCCTATAACTCTGATTTGGCACCTAAATATTGTATTTATTTTTGTTCCCGAATATGAAAAATAAAATAAAAGATCAATATTTTTCAACTCCTGAAGAAGCTGTTGAAGCCTTTAACCCTTTCGGTACGGAAAGCCGCTAACGGAAATACAAATTACTTTATATGTTTAATAGTTGCAATGGGTGAAATAAAAGTCTTTTGACCCATCAAAATTGTAGGTATCTTCAAACATTGCCGGGACATATAAGTCCCGTTCGGACCGAAAGGGTTAAATAACTCGTTTTGGGGATATCCACTTCTGGGTGGCAAAAGTGCTTTGGAAATTGGTTTTGGCAAACGCAGAAGTGTATTGACTTCCAGGAAGAATATTTTGAAAAACGTGAAAGCCATTTTTATTATTATTTTACTTTGTGTTCACAATTGGGCGCAAAGTATAGAAGACATGGTGTAGACATAATGAGTTGGTGATGAGAGCAAAAGAAAGTGATATATTTGTACTACGAGGTGATAGAATCTAGCAAAACTACCGCGAGGTTTTGACAGAAAAACCACCAGAATTCCTGCTCCCAGGAACGAATGCATAATTTTTTAGCATAAAGGTTGTCAGAGCTTTGGATGTCTTTGTCTCAACATGTTATTTCCAGAGGTGTTTACTATCGAAGATTACTCCAAGATATTTAATTTCCTTGGATAGCTGGATTGTGACTCCTTTTAGCTTAAGTAGAACAAGTCCACCAAGCTTCCTCCTTCTAGTGAAGAGGACAATAACTGCCTTGGTAAGGTCTGCCGATTGCCTATTCGCACAGCACCAAGTGTCAATCATATCCAGAGTTTTCTGGACTTTGCTACAAATGTTCATAAGCGAAGGGCCTGTTATCAAACTGGTAACGTTGTCTGCTTATCCTTCTACGTAGACTCCCGCTTCGTTTAAGGTGTTGAGCAGAGGATCGATCGCCATGCACCAGATTCATGGAGACAGTACACCGCGCTGGGGGTAGCCTCTATTAACCCCGGATAACACCAGCAGATCTTCCTCTGCTCGCACCGTGAAAACGCGAAGCCATTACTTTTTTTAGATGAGAAATGGGCTCGATTACTAGTCGTAGACGCCCAGTGATTTCACTACTCTTGACTACTTTTTGCGGAGTATATCAAGCAATTGATCTACGCTGATAAACTAGCCACCATTGACCACTTCTAAGCCAATATTTCACGAATTATTAGCGAGAATATATATTATGAGCAATGGTACCAAATTTAATCAACTGGGCATCCACTCACCTCTAGCTTAGCTGAAAAAAATGAATATTCTACTCCTATATTTCCCATTGACTTTTTTGTATTTTATTTTAAGAGAGAAAAAATCTAAAAATATGTATCTTCAGTTTACTGAAGAATGATAAATAGGTATAAAAGTAGGTAAATACCGGCTTACCCAAGTAAGCGACTCAATATTCATAGGAGTGTACGTAAATAAAATAAAATATTTTCGCTTATGTCGTCAAAACCACCACAAAACCAAAGCTAGTTTGAGCAAATTTTGGGGACGTTTTGTCAATAGTTAATAAACAAAATATAGAAAAAGTTCTTAAATTATAAAAATAAAATCAATCTGAGTAAGTACACTGAAAATGTATGTGTTTATTTTCACACGCCGTACAAATGAATTTTTACGATTCTTTTTAATGCTATTCATACCCGTATTGCGGTGTTGTGATTTGTTTTTACAACCAAGACCGGCAGAGAAGAATATTTGTAGGTAGAACAAATCAAACAAATACATTTGCACATACTTTTTTATGTTCTCGTATTTGTATGTGAAGTGTATTTACTTTGAAGAACTATGCAAAAAAAAAACAATTTTCCAAATAATTTCTTATCTTTATAACTAGCGGAATTTGGTGCGTAAAAAAATTGAATTATCTGGCACACCGCTGCATCATTTTGCTTTTATGAACAGTATCGTAAATTTAGTCAAATAAAATAAAGTGTGAAAAACTTGACAGAATGACAAATGTCCATTAGCGTTCCTAAATATCGAAAAATATTCAAAAACTGCAAAACAGATAGAAAACTAACGTGCGAGCAAAAGCATACCAGCGCAGCAGAGTATATTAAAAATGTCGCATAATAAGCGGTTCTTTTTTATTGCGATTATCTATGTAAGCTTATTATTTTAGCACGTTACAAAAATTTTAAAGTAAATTATTTAATAAAAAAAATTTAACTCAAAATGAACATTGTTGTGTATTGTGGATCATTCATAGCTGCTCGCTCCCATCATTCATCGCCATGTCATCGCAGCACTGACGGGTCAATGTAATGAGTGCTTCACGAATGGCATCGCTTGTTTGGATGAGCAAAATTTTACAGTTTGCTTCAACACATCTACCACTGTACGTACATCTTGTCCCATGGGAACGGTTTGCACAGCCGAAGAAAGTATTTGTCTGGCCACCGCTCAAGGTGCTCTTCCTGTTTGCTATGAGGATCGTTGCGGAACATGTTCATCCGTTAATAGTAATTTCGCCTGTCTTGACGAGGACATTTATGCTTTCTGTTATGATGGCAAAACACCTGCAGAAAGTTCAATTAATTATTGTCCGCTTGGTTATGTGTGCAATTTGAACAATTCCCAAATTTGCTCATCCGCGCAAACTTCAATGGTGAGTAACGTTAATTTGTAGAATAAGTATCACTCGCTGGCAGGAAGAATGTCATACTCCAAAATTAATTGTTTGAGTTAAGAATGTAGAATTTCCTGTCAGTTGTGTCATAGAGTGGGAAAAAATAAGCCCAGCATCTGTTAACAGTAACTCAATAGAAGTAAATGTGCGTACATTTTTGCTAAATTGACAACTTTAAAGCCTGGGTTTCGATAATTTTTTGTTTGTTTGTGCAAAACATGACATTCTCCCATCAAGAACGTGATATATCTTTGCGACACGTAAAAAAGTAGACAATTAATGCTTTGAATATATTTTTGATAGCCATCGTGTATACCACGAAGCATCGATACTACGACGGCTGCAACATCAACTGGCTCAACAACAGACTCAACAAGTGATACAACAACTGACACAACAACCGATATAACAACAGACACAACAACCGATACAACAACCGATACAACAACCGATACGACAACCGACACAACAACCGATACAACGACAGATACAACAACGGATACTACCACCGATACAACAACTGACACAACAACGGATACAACAACTGAAACAACAACTGACACAAAAACTGATACAACAACCGATACAACAACCGATACAACAACAGACACAACAACCGATACAACAACAGACACAACGACAGATACAACAACGGATACTACAACCGATACAACAACTGACACAACAACTGGCACAACAACGGGCACAACAACTGAAACAACAACTGACACAAAAACTGATACAACAACCGATACAACAACAGACACAACAACCGATACAACAACAGACACAACGACAGATACAACAACGGTCACAACAACCGATTCCACAACTGATACTACAACCGCTAGAACTACTGACACAACGACATCCACAACAACCGACGCAACAACCGTAACAACAATATCCACAACAGCCGCAACTACAACCACCACAACCACCATCCCAACAACAAGCACAGCATCTTTCTGTGCTAATATGGGCAAAACAGGCAACTTCAGACTTGATGGTGATACAACGTGTTCTGTGTAAGTAAAGACATAGATAGCTGTATAATTTTCTCAAATAATGCATACACCCGACTGTTGTTAATGGGGGATTGCGCAACTTATTTCTCAGAAAAACGCAGAAAAGATCGAGCTCCATTTCGAAAACCCTTTGGCGCCAGTACAATAGACCGAGCCCATTTAAGCCCCATTCCAAAAACTGAAGGGACCTTTCAGAAACTGAGACTGCTCTCTGTCTGGGTGTGGCAGCTAGATGGTTGAGGTCATTGGGTGTTCCTTTCTTCTAAAGCTTGAGGCAGTGTGCTAGCCTAAATCGCCTCAATCTTCTCCATTTCAACAATATTTGGAGGCATCAAAACGGCACCTTAGGGCTGCTTGGGAAGCGCCAGAGTGGTACTTCAACAATTTCAGCCACCCACTTAAGAAAATGCTATAAGCCCGCATTCCAAGTAGCCAGTAACACAATTGAACTCCATTTAACAGCTCCCTAATAACTCCCACTTGATATGTGTAGATTATTTAAAAGTAGACTCCTAATGTGAGATGTGCACAGATTCCAAACGGCTGCTTGGAAAAATAATTAATTGAAATATTTGTACCTTGCATAATATTATTATATGAAAACTTATTCTCCAACTTTATTATTCTCGTTTTCGTGATGTTGAACATTTCGCAAAATGCTGGAATTAAGTTCAATTTGTTCAGTAATAATAATTGATGAAATTTAATTTTATTTCTTTAGATTATTTTATTATTTCGGATTTTTTTTTTTAATATTTAGTTTTTAATTTTTTTATTTCTTTTTTAATTGTTCTTTTGATTTTTTTTTAATACAATCGTTTATCCAACAGGCCCATGTTGATATAATGCTTGTAATGTGTACGCTTTGCATTAAAGCACACCGCGCAATCCATTTTTCATTTCAATCTAATCACTTTTTTTCTTTGCAGCTACATTTATTGTTATAAGCTATCCGGTCAATATCTAGGCTGGATATATAGCTGTTCCTACTATTTTAACGCAGCAACTGGAAAATGCCAAAAAGAACGCCCCGCAGATTGTTAATCTTTTTTTTATTGAATTATTATGAAGATGTATGCGTATCACTGAAATAAATACAATAATAAAATCAAGTTACAACACACAAACAAGGTGGTGCAAAATTTGAATAACTTTTTTACTAAATAAAAAGGGTTATTTTGAATGAAGGAAATTTCGACCTTTACTTTTCTAGTTCACAAATGCCAAATACCACACGTTTAACTTGCAAGAATTATAAATCTTCCGATAGGGTGTTTCATTTTGAACCACCTGACATAGGGTGTTTTTAGCTGCCTGAAAAACATCGATATCGATAAATATGGTTTGACAGCTGATAATGGCGTTGCCATTTCTGTTCAGTAAGATTTGATGAGTCATCACCCGTTTAACGCCAGAGCAACGTTTCCAAATTGTGGCATCATCGCCCTTTTTTTCTTTCGAAACGAGGAAGGAGTTGGCGTTACGGTGAATGGCGGGCACTTTTTAGTAAAATAAACACCACAATTTTGGAGATTTCGTTCAGTGAGCCCAACAATTTTTTTTGCTCATCTTTGATTGCTTAAATCTGCTTAATTTTCGCAGAAATTTTATTATTTCGTACTGTATTCATCCTTATCGAATGAAATTGTTCCAATCTAACTTTGGTAGTTTATTAAGTAGCCTTCCAAAATTTTCCCTCTTGGGTATAATACCACAATATTATTTTGCTTTTGTTTTTGGCATCGGGAATATTAAAAAATAAATAATTTGTTTTCAAAACAAATAAGTTTTTTTTTGGCAATTAAACCTCTAGTTAATTTTTTAATATTTTCGAATCATATATATTTTTTCTTTTTTAGAAATACCGATTTTATTATATATAGAAAAAGTAAGATTCACTGCAATAATATCTAACTTCTTTTCCTGCAAAGAGTAGTCGAAATTAGGGGATCCCTTATTTAAAAAATAGTTTCAAAAAATTAAAAAAATGTTTTTTTATATTATTGGGATATATTTTATTTATAAAATAGTTAAATAAATTCAAAAACTATTTCCAAAAATTTGAAAATTATTTTTACATTATTATGAGACTTCTTATTTAAAAATTTAAGAGAATTAATTAAATTAAATTATTTTTAAATCATTAGGATGGTTAATGGTTAATGGTTAATGGTTGTAAAGGGTTAAGGTGTGGCCCTTTAGCACTGCGACCATATTGATCTATTGTGCACCCTATGCTGTCTATTGACTGTTAAGTATGCTTAGGAATTGTACCAGCTCCTTCTGAGGGAGTGATTGAAGGTCTTCATCTGTAAGCATGAACTTGTTTAAAAACCTTTTCCTTCTATGCGTCAACCCCGGACATTCGATAATGAGATGTTCTATAGACTCCTCATCTTCGCAGCAGAATCTACAGGTGCTGGTGTTAGTTATGCCTAATTTATGTAAGTGTTTGTTGCAGGTGAAGTGACCCGTGAGGGCGCCTGTGAGAGTGCGAATGCTCTTTTTGTTTAACGTGAGGGCCATGTTAGCTCTTTTAGCGTTGAAACTTAGGAACTTTTTGGAGTGTCTAAGACCCTCTACATTGTTCCAATGCTGATTTAATAGAGTTTTGGCCCAGTATTTTGCTTTTTGTTTCAGGTTGTTTTTGTTGAATCCGAACATAGGACTAGGTCCGATGAAGTTTTCATCTGCCCCTTTTTTGGCTTGAAAGTCTGCCTTTTCGTTGCCGTCATATCCCTCATGTCCCGGTACCCAAATTAATGAAACATTGTTTTTGGATGCCAGATTATTGAGTGCCTTGTGGCATTCTAAGGGGGTTTTTGAGTTGTAGGTATAGCCATCTAAAGCTTTTAGAACTGATTGGCTGTCCGAGAGTATTTTGATCTTTACTCTCTTGTGGTTTCTACGTTGCATGATGTTTACTGCTTCCATTATTGCGTATAGTTCCGCTTGGAAGATAGTGGTGTCCTTGGTGAGAGTGTATGATTTGTGGATTCTGGGCCCCACTACACCTGCTCCTACACCATAAGGTGTTTTTGATCCATCAGTGTACCATTTTTGTGAATCATCATTCAGGGTTTGTTTTCTACTCGATCCTCTCAAGAAAGGTAAGTGTGTATCCTTTTGTGAAACAGAGGGTTGGGTCAATGTGGTCTGAAACTTGAGCCATGCTTATGGTGTTTTTGATTTTATTTAGGATATTTAGGTGACCGGTGAGGTTGCCCAATTTGAAATTTTGTTTCATGTGTAGCATGAGTGCTTGCGTAGCTGCTTCCTCTTGGATTGCTATATGAAGTGGTGGGAGATTAAGGAGTGCTTCCATGCCAGCTGTTGGGGTAGTTCTCATAGCCCCTGTGATGCATAGGCAAGCAAGCCTTTGTACTTTTCCCAGTTTGGTTATCGCTGTTTGTTGGATAGATTTGCTCCACCATACTAGTGCCCCATACAGTATGATTGGTCTAACCATTTGGGTGTATATCCAGAGGGCCATACTAGGGATGAGGCCCCAGGATCTCCCTAGTAATTGTTTGGTTGTCCACAAGGATTTCGTGGCTTTTTTTGTTATATTATTTATATGTGATTCCCAAGTGAGTTTTTTATCTAAGGTTAAACCTAGATATTTGACCTCTTCCTTTAGTTCTATCACTGTTTCATTTATTTTCAATAAATCATTAGGATACATTCTATTTAAAAAATAATTAAAAAAATTAAAACAATTTATTTGAATTATTAGGATATCCCTTATTTAAAAAATGTTTACAAAAATTTAAAAATTATTTTTGAACTATTAGGAGATCCGTTATTTAAAAAGTAGTTCAGAAAGTACAAAAAAATACAAAAATTATAAGGAGGTCCGTTATTTTAAAAATTGTTTAAAAAATAAAAATATAGTTTTAAATCATTAGGAGACCCCGTATTTTTGATGTATGCTGACTGGATTTTCAAAAGTTAATCAGCTAAATATCGACGATTTGCTAAAGTACTCAATAATCGGACTAATCGAATAGATCATGTAACTCGTATGCACGGCGGGTATACGGCGGATATCATATTCACAAAATTAATTGTATGAAATTATTTAGCAGATTACAATAAAAGAAAAAATGTATTCCTACTATATTTCTGCTTTGTATTACCACTTTAAGTTCTGAGGCTCTTAAAAAAACCCCTATCCATATGTACATACGACATGTATAGCTGTCTCACTCTATATCTACAGTGAAACCTCTCCCAACGGAAACCTCTATTAGACGGGTGTGTCCATTGGGCGGACACTTTTTCTTATACCAAGTTTTTGGTATAAATTTCGGAACAAATTACTCTGTCTTAAGCAGACACCCTCTTGACCAAAAGCGGGCAGTTAGTTTTCATAAAATTTACACAGAAACCTTTGTTGAACGGACGCGAAGATCATATCAAAAGATATGAAGATTTCTTTTCAAAACTCCTCTTTTCGAACTCCTTATAGGCGGTCAAAATATAAAAAATGTGAGTGAGCAATTACTTACTTATTAACTTGCTTACTAAATGGAAAAAGGGGACTCCCCGGTGTGATGTTTCATCATGCACATACGAGTATTTCGTTATGCTTACGCAATGATTTGAAATTATTTTTTCTGAACCACACTCACGTGATTTTCGTTTAAAGAATATCAAAATAGTTTTTCTACCTAGTAATCGATTTCAGTTTGACAGCCTTTAGATCAAGGGGCGATTCGAAATTTAAAAATGTATTATCAAAACATTTAAGTTAGGCATATCTTGGTAAGCTTAGAGACTGGCTTGACTAAAATATTGTAAATGTCTCAGAGGCAGTACATTTCGTAAAAGAAGCTTTAGCAAAGGTTGAAACGAAAACCATAAAAATGTGCTTCCAAAAAGCAATGCTTGACAAAAATATAAATGGGACTTGCCGCTTAACTTATCAAAAATCTAATCTAATTCAAATTCTGGTACCAAAAGATAATAAAACATGGATCGAAAACCTAGATTCCAGGTTGGACTTTGTTACTGCTGGAAGCATGGAAACTATTGACGATCATAGTATTGACAGTGAGAGTATTATCTGCCGACCAAAATCAGTAATCACCGAAAACTCCATCGAAATAGTCCATAAATTTATCAAAAACGAATCGAAATCATCGTTAAAATTCATGGAATAGGTGTTGAATATCCCCTTACGAGAGGTCTGTGCTCGTTTCATTCCGCACCAGTTAACTGAGGTCCAAAAATTGCCCAGAATTCAACTTTCCAAAGACTTCATTAAAGAGGCGAGAAAAGACGAGAACTTCCTTTACAACATTGTAACTTGTGATGAAACGTGATGTTTCCAACATGAACCTGAAACTAAGCGTCAAAGTGCCGAATGCAAGGCCCCAGACGAACCAATACCCAAAAAATCGCGTTTTGAGAAGTTAAAAATCAAGTCGATGCTCATTTGTTTTTTCGTTTCCAAGGGAATTGTCCACAAGGAGTTCGTGCCAATGGGCTAAACCGTCAATGCAAGTTTGTAACTTGGCGTTTTGAAGCTTTTGTTGTATCGCATTCGTCGAATTCGCCCTAAATACCGCGAAGGAGGAAGCTGGCGCTTGTTGCATGAGAATGCACCATCTCATCGATCTACTATTATGACTGATTTTTTGACTAGAAATTGCATTTTAACCATCAATCACTCCCCGTATTCGCCTGATATGGCTCTCTGTGACTTCGACCTATTCGGAAAATTGCATTTGGCCATGAAAGGAAAACGTGTTGCGTCCGTAGGGGCTATACAAAAGGCTTGTTCTGACGGACATTCCGGTCAATGACCTGAAACACTCTTTCGTAAAGCTTTTAGAGAGCGAAAAACAGTGTATCGAGATCAGAGGGGACTATTTTGAATAAATAAACTCCAAGTTATCAGCTTATCGAAGCTCCTGCCATTTCGATTTTAGCTCAGTCTTGTTTATTTTGAACTTCACCTTGTGTAGTTGTGTTTTTATTCAAATAAGAAATAATATTCAGCAAATTAATAAACTACTCAGTTCTATTTTGAAACCATATTTTTAGCGATCATCAAAAAAATGAAAGTCTTGCTGAGCGGGGCTAGGAGCCATCAAATAAAAGAGGTGATCAATAAACAGAATAATCACTGGCTGAGCGGCATAATACTTCCCCTTTTTATAGAATCTGCAGCAAGCAGAAAATTACCATGGTGTATATCCCATCGTGTAAGGCGACTCAGTGACCTCACATAAATATAAAAACATTTTTATCGATAGCATACTTTCACTACGTTTTCATTGGAACAAATCTATGTATGTATGCTATTAGACGCTTATTCGGCCAGTGTGATTCTGTTGTGGGTATATCGTTTGAAGATAATGTATTTTGTGACTTAGTACTGATAGTTCGTTGCATTTTATTCAATTTATTGATATTAATACTTTTTATTAAAAACAAGTGGTTAAGCAACCTGCGAACAAAACTTTACAATTACCTTGCAGAAACAAACAAAAAATGATTAGAAAAACAAGAGTTCTCTCTTTGCTTAAATTGAGCGGTACTTCTATGAGGGACATACATATGTTGCGGAACACTTCGCTGTAGTTGGATCAAACAATTTACCATCTGCACAAGTACTTTGCTTAGCAATCCATGTGGATCCCGGCTTTGAACAAACTATGTATCTGAAATTTGGCAACTCATTTTAAGAATATATGTCAGAATAATAAACTAAACTGCTTACTTTGTACAGGTTGTATCATTAGGGTATGCTATGGACTCCTGTTTGCCGTTATTTTCACATATTTCCTGCGGAGTTAAAGTGCTCTCAGTAGTCGTAGTCGTTTCTTGTGTAGTTGTAGTTGTTGAAGTTGCCGTTGTTGTAGTTGTCGTTGTTGGCGTTGTTGTTGTCGTGGGCGTTGTTGTTGTTTGTGCAGTAGTTGTAGTGGAGTTAGATGTAGTTGTTGTCGCTGTGGGACACTCATAAGTTGCGGAACAAAATCCTAGCGTTGGATTAAACCATTGATTAGTTGGACATTTCATTTCCGTACCAATCCAGGTAGATCCCGATTCTGTACAAATGATGTACCTAAAATTGTAAATCTCATTTAAAGGAGATAAATTTATGCATAGTGTAAAGTTGCTTACTCTTTACAAGTTAGATCATTAGGATCTGCTATAGAAGTCTCTTTGCCATTCGTTTCGCAAATTTCGCTCGGAGTTAAGTCGTGCTCAGTTGTAGTAGTTGGTTCGGGTGTGGTTGTAGTGGATTGGACAGTTGTAGTTGTTGTTGCGGAGGGCGTTGTTGTTGTTGTTGTGCTTTCTGTAGTTGTAGTTGATGGGACAGTTGTAGTTGTTGTTGTGGAGGGCGTTGTCGTTGTTGTTGTACTTTCTGTAGTTGTAGTTGATGGTACAGTTGTAGTTGTTGTTGTGGAGGGCGTTGTCGTTGTTGTTGTGCTTTCTGTAGTTGTAGTTGATGGTACAGTTGTAGTTGTTGTTGGGGAGGGCGTTGTCGTTGTTGTTGTGCTTTCTGTAGTTGTAGTTGATGGGACAGTTGTTGTTGTTGTTGCGGAGGGCGTTGTCGTTGTTGTTGTGCTTTCTGTAGTTGTAGTTGATGGGACAGTTGTAGTTGTTGTTGCGGAGGGCGTTGTCGTTGTTGTTGTGCTTTCTGTAGTTGTAGTTGATGGGACAGTTGTAGTTGTTGTTGTGGAGGGCGTTGTCGTTGTTGTTGTGCTTTCTGTAGTTGTAGTTGATGGGACAGTTGTAGTTGTTGTTGCGGAGGGCGTTGTCTGTGTTGTTGTGCTTTCTGTAGTTGTAGTTGATAGGACAGTTGTAGTTGTTGTTGGGGAGGGCGTTGTCGTTGTTGTTGTGCTTTCTGAAGTTGTAGTTGATGGTACAGCTGTAGTTGTTGTTGTGGAGGGCGTTGTTGTTGTTGTGCTTTCTATAGTTGTAGTTGATGGTGCAATTGTAGTTGTTGTTGTGGAGAGCGTTGTCATTGTTCTTGTGCTTTCTGTAGTTGTAGTTGATGGTACAGTTGTCGTTGTTGTTGTGCTTTCTGTAGTTGTAGTTGATGGGACAGTTGTAGTTGTTGTTGACGAGGGCGTTGTTGTTGAATCCGACTGTCTGCAACTTGGCTGTATAATTAAAAACAAATAAGGTAAGTCTTTCAATTTCATTAAAGTAAAAAGTTTTTTTTATATTTTCGGTGAATTTCTGTAAAGCATATAAGTTCATAGCACCGACTTTTTGAAACGAAATTATACATAAATACATATAGCATATATTTGTATATATAGGGTTTTCCAAACAGAGGTGTTATTTTGATATTCAAAGAAAAATTATATTTTTCAATTATTATAAAATATTATATTTTTTAATATAAATGATCGGACGTTTATTTTATTATAAAGAGGAAGGTATGCTGTTAATAGTGAAAAATAACATCAGGCAAATGACCACCACGACCACGCTTACAGGACAATATCCTTTTCATGAAGTTTTCCATAACCAAATTGCAAAATGGCTGCCCTATATCCTCGATAGCCTCACGAATTCCATCTTTAAGGTTTTGAATGGATCCTGGGGAGTTAGCATAGACCTTCTTTTCACGTGGCTCCAAAGAAAAAAGTCACAAGGTGTTAAATCACAAGATCTCGGTGGCCAATTGTGATCACTTCTTCGAGATATAACGCAGTCCGGAAACTTTTCCCGTAAAAGATCAATGGTTTCGTTGCTTGTGTGGCACGTAGCGCGGTCTTGTTGAAAATTAACATTGTCCAGATCAATACCATCCAATTTCAGCCATAAAAAATGGTTTATCATCTCTTGATAGCACACTCCATTCACCAATAACACCTTTTATTGGGGAACCCTTTATATGTATATCTACTTATATTTTTTCCGTTTTGGTTTTCGACTTCAATTTACCGTAGACGTTGTGTTATCCGAGCAAAATTTACTTCCACTATTCAAATCGCAGACAGTACCTTCTGGGCAATACGACAACGAGTCATAGTATGGTGAATCGCCACCAAAGCAGAAAGCAATAGTCGTTTCGTTGAGGCACGCAAACACTTTCCCTTCCGAACCACAAATGCCACATTTGGACTGCGTTTCCTCGTCAGTCGTGCTTCGGGCACAACTTGCAACGGATTCATTTTTTGGGTAGCATACAAACACATCAGCAGTGCACACATAATCCGTCGGGCATGAAACATAGCTCAGAGTGGCCGTGCCTTAAAACAATAAAAATATCCACGTTAGTCAAAAATACTCAGCAACATTCCTTCGTTTCACATTCACCATTAACGCAAAGTGAATAGACGGTTTCACTGTGACAAGCTACAGGATTTGCAGTGTTGCATTGATCACAAACGCCACGAACTCCCACAAACGTTAGTGCCTACGTTGTTAAAGAAAATAGAAAAGGTTTAAATTGAAAGTATATTATCTATATACATAATTGTTTGATCCTCAACTGAAGGACTTTCAAAATCAATCTTACAACAAGAAAAACAGTAACTTCAATTCTTCGCTCCATTCGTTTTGTTTCGATTGCAAATCTCGACTGAGATTGGGAAGCCAACTTTTTTCAAACTTTAAATAACTTAAAATTAAAATCAACAGGAAGTGGCGGCAAGAAAAGTGAATAGTATATGTAGTTGTAGTTTATTCTTTTATAACCTGCTAAAAATTGATATTTACTTTCGTTGGCAAAACTCGAATATGCCAAAAAACAATATTAGCATATTACTTATCTAATGTCTTCAGCAAATACAAATGTACATACATACGAGTATACGCGCAAACTAATGTGGGAGTTGTCTTTTACTTTGTATTGTAAATTTTATAATCGCATTAAAAGCTAACAGTTGTTCCATCGTAGGGTTGGAATTGACACCAAAATATTTTTTATTGCCTAGATAACGGTTTGTCATAAAATATCTCCGTTATAAATAATTACCCAAATTTTCAATTCAGATATACAAAGAGTGTGCTGGAGCATATATGAATAATCACGTTATTCTCCAAAACGAGAGACTGCGACCACATTTTAGGTGCCCAATATGACTTTAATTTTCTTAACTTTATATATAAAACTCCAGGGTAGTGTAAGTTTTTTACTTATGGTTGGATTGCCGAGAGTCAAGATAATCGGGAAACTCGTACTTATAGTCCGTTTTGGTTTTCGGCCGTAACAGCCGGATGGGTTGATGCGTAACTACCATTCACGAGTGAAAACGTGTTTTCCAATAGCGGTCGCCCCTCGGCAGGCAATGGCAAGCCTCCGAATGTATTTCTGCCATAAAAAAGCTCTTCATAAAAAACCATTTGCCGTTCGGAGTTGGCTTAAAAAAGTGAGGGTTCTTTGTGAAACAACATCAAGACGCACACCACAAATCACCGGCCAAACACCTAACAAAATTGTAGATGCCAATTATTTATTTAATTTTATTTTTTGTTCATATACTACAGCGACTCGTATGCGGTTGGAAAAATGGGCCCACTAGATGGTGTTGAGTTTAAAAAGTTTGGAAAAATTGTTCTGGTGGCATGATGTGGTTTATATTCACGATATACATACATCCGTTACATCAAAAAATATTTGGAAAACAATAGCACATCGTATTAAACGACTGATTTGAGTAGTTTTCAGGATATATGTACATTAGGCAGGGTCGATTTGTGGGGAGGCAAAAAAATCGCCCATTGCTCTGTGAAAATCATATTCTAGGGATCAAAATAAGAAACTTTGCCGAAGGAACAATACCTCTAAAACGAATTCTGATGTCCCCCAATTTGGGTCGAACTTTTTAGTATATTTTCTCATGTAAAGGCCAAAAATGGTGATATTTTGAAATGATTGTATGGGGAACCCCCCAGGGGAGTTCCAGGGAGTGTGCCACTGGCATGGTTAGTGGGGGTCAGTCATACATTTGGACTCGATTGGAGCACTCTAAATGGGTCAAAGTGGGATTTTTCGTTCGACCCAAATTAGGGGACATCAGAATTCGTTTTAGAGGTATGGTTCCTTCGGCAAAGTTTCTTATTTTGATCCCTCGAATACGATTTTCACAGAGCAATGAGCGATTTTTAAATCGACCCGCCCTAATGTACATATATAAATAACGTGTGAAGAAAAATAATATTTTGCAGAATATGGAAGAGATGGAGTACAGCATCTTCCTATTCACCACTTCTACCCCGTTCTCATCTAATTTAATATAGTTGGCAGTAGTGGCCGATGACCGCTGCTCATAATGGATCATCTCTTTTCCAAACACACAGCATAACCTTATTGATCCTCTCAGTCCAGGCGATCATTTAGACCGGCTCAATGCCATTTGATCACAATCTTTTACAACTATTTTCGCGTACCTTTGCCACGATTTTGAGCAACTTTCATCGTCAGTTACAATTCGCTTCGATACATTTCAAAAAAAATCTCAGGCTCCCATTCTTTCCAACTGGTCTTTTCGCGTCAATTCATGAGATACCATATATACTCGTATGTATTCTTGAGGCCAGCCATGTGCAAATGGTTTCAAAAGGTGTTTCGGCTAATCTTCACTCCTAGATAATGGAATAGTGAGCACTTATCAACGACTTTATCGCCATTTCTGGCACTTGGTCTACCAGAGCGTGTCAAACCTTCTACCACATGGACGTACAGAGCAACAATATTTCAACTACCGCTTTACTAATGCATTTGATACACAAACAAGACACCTTTTTCGATCTAATTTTGAATTTTCCTTATAGCCAACCGCCTTTAGCTTGGCCACACTAATAACTTCAAGTGAATTGGGTCGTACGTTGCATGTTTAAACATGCTCTCTATTATTTAGGATGTATGAAAATTAATAATTTGATGAGAATACTTTCATACATTTATCACATATATTTCATATTAACGACAAGGAAACAGCTCTGCATACGTCAAGAAATAATATTTTTGTTTGAAAAAAAAAAACCAAAAAGTAGACCCACAAAATATATTCTATAGTAAAATGGCATATCGTAAACGCAAAAGTCACCCACGTAAGCAAAAACAATTCAACTTATTTCAGCTATTTTACTATAGATACCTGCAAACAGTCACTTAGCCTTCACACCTCAGAATTCAGGTTAAGTAGTACGTACTGTGGATATACTTAAAATGCATGCAATCATCAGTTCAGACTGCGTCGTACAAGTATCTGTATGAACTTAAGCATTGTGCAAACAGGGTATCACGCCAAGGCTGTTATTCTGCACATGTGCATGTGTGTGTACACGAACGCAAGCAACTGTTTTCACGCCTGTTTAAGCTGCGGTAGCGTAGGCAAGACGACTACTAGCGCAAAGGACGAGAGTTCGATACTTGGTTCGATATACCTACGAAACCGGAATATGCACTTACGTAGCACTTTGTACAAATGTGTGACTCCCTGCTAATACCAACAGTTAACAACCTTACCAACTACTTAAAGCAATGTATTTTTCCCTATAACAACCGAGATTTGTACATCAAACGATATTCAACGGGGTTTCACGATCCTTCGGGTAAAAAGTGTGTATTCGGTAGTACAACACCTGTGAACATACAAAATATCATAATTATACTTTCCTTCAACTTAAATACGCAGTGAATATCATTCGGTAACAACTCGCCCGATCGTGCACATAAATCAATCAACCAAAAAGGTAAAAATGTAAGTAAATATAATTTAATTTCATAGAATTGTACGAATATAAAATGTCCACCAAAATTTTGTCCAACCTTAAGACATAAGCTTAATGAACTGCAGGAGGACCTCATTAGCTTTATAAAAGATCACCCAAATTTTGACAAAAATACGATAATAAATTGCGTATAGGGCAAGGCAACAGCTATAAGATTATGGGAGGAACTTTCAAGAGAGTCAGCTGCTATGAAATCACCTAAAAAGAAGCCGAAATGTGGAAATAAAATATTATTTAAAAATATGATTTATTGTATTTCAAAATGTATAGGAGTTCGCTTATCACAAATACCAAGTAAATGGGGAATTTGATTTCAACAAGGCTTCCAAGTGTTGCACAAATGATGGCCTCTACGTCCAAAAATGTATGTCGGAGGCGGAAGAAAATAAAAGCGCGGCATGCAGCTTTTGTATATAGCACTGCTCTGCGATTTCTGGGATCTGCGTAGTGTATTCTAGAAAGAGCTTTGCATGTTATACGTATTTGAACAAATAAATTATGCTCTGCTACAAAAAATTTCCAATAAAGTTCTACCGAAAATGCTCCAAAAGTGTTCAGAATAACTAAGTAAGCAATACGAAGGGATTTCCTTACTGCAAGGATAGAAGCGGATAGCTGAGAACCGACTGCATTTTACTAAACTTGCAGGACAGCAAGAAGCTCACGAAAATATAAGAAATTACTTGGGTAAAAATATTAAAATTTGTTTTTTCATTTTATTTTATTTATTTATTATCACAATTTTTTTTTTTATTTTGAAGAAGCATTCGCAAATTACCTGATAATAAAATACCACTGAGGGTATTGAATTAAATTTCTTTGAATAAATATTAGGTGTGCAACTAATTTCCCGCTGTTTGTCAATAGATGCCGCCAGAAGAGTGTGCTAGTCGACTCTAACATAACCTAAGCGTCATAAACCAAGCTCAGGCATATGGTAAACTAACTGCTTCGACACATAAGTGATTTTGTTTTGGTATCATATACTTTTGATTTCGTGAAAATGTCTGATTTTGTGCCGAATAATCGTCATTTGCGTGAAGTGTGGATTTTCCTCTTTTATTCGCAAAAAACGACGGCTGAAGCGCATCGAGAGCTACAAAAAGTTTATGAAGATGCTGCTTTAAGTAAAACAACGTACCGAGATTGGTTCCGTTGCTTCAAAGACGATGATTTTAATGTTGACGACCGTCCGCGTGAAGGAAGGCCAATAATCTTCGAAGACGCTGAATTGGAGGCATTGCACTATGAGAATCCGTGTCAAATGCAAGAAGAGCTTACTTCAGTATTAGGAGTTACCCGCCAATTCATTTCCTTTGGATTGCGTGCTTTGGGAATGATTCAGAAACAAGGGACTTGGGTTCCTTATGAGATAAAACGAAGGGATGTTGAACGTCGTTTTTTTGCTTGTGAACAACTGCTCCAGTGGCAAACACGGAATGGTTTTCTTCATTGCATCGTGACGGGTGATGAAAAATGGATTCATTACAGCAATCCAAAGAAAATAAAGTCATGGGGACTGCCCGGTCACCCCGTCACCTCGGCCAATTATTCACGCTGTGAAGCTTAAGCTATGTATGTAGTGGGGCCAAGTTGGTGTTATTTATTATTAACTGTTAAAACCAAGCGAAACCATCACAACCAGAAGCGGCCGCAATACGCGGAGAAGCATGGAAAAGTGATTCTACAAAATGACAACGTTTGGCCACACGTTGCCAAACCCGTTAAAACCTACCTGGATACACTGAAATGGGAAATCCTACCCCACCCGCCATGTTCTCCAGATATCACCTGTTCCGATCGATGGCACATGGTCTAGCTGATCAATAGTTCCATTCATATAAAGACATCAAAACATGGCTTGATCCGTGTATAGCCGCAAAAGATGAACAGTTTTACCCTGAGGGTATACGAGATCTAGCAGAAAGATGAGAAAAAGTAGTAGCCAGCGATGGGCAATACTTTCAATGATTTACTTGTAACAATTTTGTCAGAATAAAGTTCTATTTTCATCAAACAAACAGTGAGAACAAATTGCACTAAGATATGTTTAAGAAGTAATAATAAAAGAATTATTTCTCTTAGTAATTAACGCTCCGCGGATTCAGTCAATGCCACTTGCATGCAGCTTATTACTTTAGGATTTGTGATTTTCCCAAAGGATCTTATTTCGTCAGCATACGTCGTAAAATCATTCTGAGGGGTATTGAATTTGTATCTCTTTTATTTAAGAAGCAATCAAAATATGAATAAGTAACATAAATCTTCATCATCTAAATAAAATCATAATTCTGAGCAGAGATTCGGCCTAAACCTGACAAAATGATGGCTGTTATTATTTTCCGCTTTGTGCCACTTCAGCACTTGTAATTCGTTTTTTTTTGTTCTTTTTTTTTGCGCACCTACTCATCTTAGCACAGTTTCGAAGAATTAATGACCTTTAAACCCATTTGCCCACAAAGGTCTTAACGGCATTCATTTACTACAGCTTAAATGCATAAGTGTAATTACTTGTAACAAGTAAAAATTGCATATCTTACGGTATAAGCAAACAGAATATTTCACAAATACGTAAATATTTGACCTTCCTTAGCACAAAATACCAACTATTGCATTTAACGCGCCTGCCGAAAAAATTGCCTTTTACATACAGTAGGTAGTGTGACGTCAGCAATGCGTCTTCTGCCTATAAGTAATTGAGCCTAATTTTTACACATTGAAAAGGTGCTCTTGGCCTCAATATTTTAAAGTGCATTTGCTACACTTTCGTTATGTTACCCAAAGAAATGGGTCCTACATTTTCATTAGCGCGAATTACATATATAAGCATGCAAATATTTATTACCACTTAAATTGTTAATAGTTACACTTGTTAAGATTTTTGCCACTCTTCAACAATTCTACTGTTTAATTGGTTAAACAAATTGTAGTTCTAGAAATTTAAAATGAAATAAGAATTTATATTTAAAAAACAATAAAATAGTCATTCAATTTTCAGACATCAAACGTACAATATAGAAACCAATCTCTATAAATTCTAAGAAATACAATTAATACACATGTGATCAATCTATCGCACTGTCTCTGACGCTGCAGATTTTGTGGCCTCAATGCCCCGGAGTGAATGGATGCGTGAGACTCCAAGGAGAAACACGTCATTGCCAGCGTCGCAGAACGGACATGTCGAACCATGCTGCGGTGGCCTGATACTGAACAGAATGACAGATGAATAGAGAAACTTATTCCATCAATAATCTAATAGGTCCAAAGGAACTTCGACAAAAGGAATCACTTCTTAACTCGGTTCCTCTCGGGCCATAGATACTTCCGCAGATGCCTATATGGGCGAGGTAAGCGATCTCAAGTGCACATACTACGAAGCGCCAAGCGCTGACGCCACTCGGCAAAAAAGTATTGGAGCTTGATTGGAATGTTTCGTTACATCCACCATATAGTCCTGACCTTGCACCATTTGATTAATTTTTGTTTCGATCTTTACAAAACTCCTTGAATGGTAAAACTTTCAATGATGATGATGATGTCAAATCGTACCTGATTCAGTTGTTTGCTAATAAAAACCAGAAATTTTATGAACGTGCGATTATGATGCTGCCTGAAAGATGGCAAAAGGTCATTGATCCATGAAAAAATTGTCTTTGATTTTCTAGAAGAAATCCGCAATTAATTAGTTGCCAACCCAATATATTACTCTTGAGCCAGTGTGGAAGTAGATTTATAAAATGTAATACAATATTTAGAAAGCAAGAAATTATAAATGTAAAAAGTTATAAAATAGTTCTGTTTCAACTCTTTTTCCAATTACCTGACTATGGAGACAATTATCCTACCAAAGTTACTCATACGCTCCGGTGCACAGAAAAAGAGAACAAATCTATATATGTATATCTTATTTACTACTTATTTTATTATTCAAAAAACAAAAACAAATTAATTGTATTAACTTTCTCAGAGAACATCTACCAACATATTTTCTAGGATTTATAACTGGTTGAAGGAGGCCCTAATTATGCACTAGACTTGAGTTCTCCGAATGACTTTTAGTGGTACTACAAATGTTTACATTGTAAACCCAAACTTTTCATCGACACGCGCGTCCCATTAAAGACATATGCAGGATAACTTATATGGATAAGGCGGAAAATTATCATAATCTTAACCGTCTAATGTCCTGAATTGTGAAAATGTTTAGATGTATATAAAGCGAAAAGAAAACGGGAATCGAACAAGAAGTAAAAAGGAAAGTATCGCAGAGATCATAATGCTTAAGGTTAATTCCATTCGAAACAAACTGCACAAAAAATGAGATAAGTGAGGAAAAAAAAATATCACAGTTGCCATAAGATATACCAATTTTTTTTTTGTTTTGAAAATTAGAAATTTTGAAACTTTTTTAAAGCTTAAACTAATATTCTCTCATTTAAATTCTACAAAATATCTGTACATTTCGATATTATCGACATTTTCTTTAACATCAAAAATGCCTGAAGGGAATCGATAGAAAAAAATTGCACGTAGTTTGCGGCCTGGCTTACACGTTCGTCTTTATCAGAGAAAAACTGTAAAATGTACCAAGTTTTACCTTTGGTGACTTCCATAGCTAGCACTATGTAACTCACAACTGAATGGAAATAAACAAAAAGCAGGCGAAAATTTTTTTTAATGTGAAGTGTCACCTTGACAAGGAGAATAAACTTTAAATTGTTTGGTTGATACTTCACAAGATATCGATTACTGCAACTATCTACCGAGAAAATAATAGATTTATATTTCCCCAAACTAATATAATGAAAGCTTAGAATAATAGTATTTGGGCATAACTCTACTACAATTGGCCATCCATTATGAATAACGTGTGTTTGTAATTGAATTTCAGAAAAAAAATGAGTCTTGCATTCATCAATTTCAATGACTTATAATAAATACCTTTCTCGCCATGATGAATTCTTGTAAGCCCATAATTTTTTACCATCTGAATTGCAGACCAATATATGTGTGTATTGTTTCAAAACTCCATCCCCTTCGCCAACTATATTAACAAAATAACATTTAATAAATGAAATAAATTTTCTGTAATTACTTCTATTAAGGAATAAATTTCTGACTTAGATTGAAATGAAATAGTCAAAACGCATTACTCATACGCTCTGTTGCATCCTGAGCATTTTTATTTAATACTAACTACTCACCACTTCTCAACACTTTTGCCATTCCATTTACATGAACCGACAAACTCTACAACGAATGTCACTCATACGCTCCGCCGTGCAGCTCTATGCACCGTAAACACTTCAGCCTCTGGCATGCTGAAATCAATAAAGTGCGACAAAAAAACTACTAACATAACTGACGTCAACCGCAAATGAAAGCGCTAGTTATAGCATCTTGCTCGACCTTAAAGTGAACGCCAACTTCGCTTTATTGTAATTTTTAATAGTGTCATTCGTTATTTTTAAATACTATAGCTGTAGCCATGGTTCGGGTATTGTGGAATTTTGTAATGGAATTGATTGCTCATAGAAGCAATTATGTAATGATG
Source organism: Anastrepha obliqua (assembly GCF_027943255.1). Taxonomy (NCBI): domain Eukaryota; kingdom Metazoa; phylum Arthropoda; class Insecta; order Diptera; family Tephritidae; genus Anastrepha; species Anastrepha obliqua. The sequence continues at coordinate 25,113,354 of NC_072894.1, read as the reverse complement.
TAAAAAAAAAACAACTAGGAAAGTACTAAGTTCGATACGAACCGAATTTCACATGCCTGCGCACAGTAAAATTTCATTCAAACAAACTCATAGACAACGAGCCATGCGGTAACATCACACAGACGGTGCGGAATTTAGTCTTAATATACAATGCGTGGGCGTGGTTTTTTTCCTATCTCAATAATATTTATGTTAAGTTAGGGCAAGCTTTATTGAGTCGTTATCGAGGTACCTACAATAGCCCAACAGTGGGCGTTGCACCACGCACATTCAAGGCTATACTTGCACCGTATTTCTTTTTTGGATTCATCATTAATTGTAGCAAATGAAAGGAATTTTACTTCATTTATGTTGCTTTATCACGTTTTTTCTTTTTAAATTTCCATTACATGCGAGCTAGGTGGCGCTATTTGTCGATTTCTTCCACTTTCACTAATAAACTGCCTTCGATGAAGGGTGATGAGTGTACCAAGTTTGATTGAGATATATTATTATAATTTTTGCTCTAGTTATAGTGCGCGAATGGACAGACAATAAATCAGCTCCGCTCATCTTTCTGAGAATTTTGATATACATATCAAAATATATAACTATACATTATACTGTTACATACAACCATTATTAGAATAGCCTTGTGCACAAGAGCGCGCAGTGACGATGATGCTTATACGTCATCAAATGCAATCATTTCCACCTACTTGTATGTATTTTATTGGTACCTGCAAAGTACATATACAAGTATGGTATGTCTTACATAATATAAATATGTATGTATACAAGTTTCAAAGCTTTTTCGTATAGTTTGATGAACCCATTATAGTTAAACATGTAAATACTAGCCCATGCAACTGAATTTTTGAATAACCTTTTACCTAATTTTATACCTTATTATAATCTTCTTCAAAAAACTATTGTACTTACTTATCTACAATATTTACTGCCTATTTTATCTATTTATTAAGAGCGTAAAGTAGTGAAAGAAGATATAAAAATGTTTTTACCCAACTGCACCTAATGTTGAGAGGAGTTGCTCCTTTTTTCCAAGCTAGTTTAGCAGTGAAAATGGGTGAAAACGGTAAGCAACCACGCCCACCTGCAATACAGCTTTCATTTATTATCAGAAAAGATAAAAACCTGATATCTCTGCTTTATACAAAGAAAAAGTTCTTCAGATTTTGTTCAAATGATGAACCCGAAAAATGAAAATAAATACCGACTTAATAAAACTCGCCCGAATACCAACACAAACCATGAAACGTACACGTTTTGGTCTCCACCTCATTTAGATCTCACATAAATATTTATCATTATGATAGGATAAAACCGCGCCCACTTTTTATATATTAATAAATTTCCATTCATCCATCTGATGTTAAAAACTATAAATCTCATTGTCCATGAATTTGTTTAATTCCAACCAGTCAGCCAACCGAAATACATTTTTACTAAGACGGCGGCTGCCGAACGCGAAGGCAAACAATAGCAAACCTCCGAGTGTATTTCTGCTATGAAAAAGCTCAGCATAAATAGAAGGAGGAACTCGACCAAATATTGTAATAAAAATAGGTGTACGCGCCAATTTCTTATTTTTTTATTCATACTTCTGGGAAAAATACATTGAATTTCAGAAACCAAAGCTATCAATTATTTCTTTTTTTTTCAAACTTATTTAAGAATAGAAACTTCCTTTTTAGTTATTAACAACATATCTAATTTCAGCGATGAAAGCCCTTTCAAACTGTCTGTGATAAACAGGTTCATACAAGGAGTAAGGTAAATACAAAAAAATTATATGTTAAGGTGACAGATTTTTGACTCAACTGAAGAAATTTTTTTGAAAGGTGTTCCAACTCTTGATCCTAGATATGTAAATTTGTGTTTTGACAAAAAGAAAGGTCGCATGTTTCGATGAGTACGAGCTTTAGGCTGAAATTGTGATAAACTCATTCCTCGTTTATAGCCCACCCACAACCTCAAACAAACGTCAATATAGATAAACAGGAAACAATGGGAGGCCTGAGGACTCACGGGAGTCGTAACTGGCGTGTGGTGCATCCCTCTCAACACACACTGTCGTGTAAACAACCAGAGCAAAAGGAAACGATTTTTCATTTCCTCTGTGAATACGCTGCCTTATGGAAGCAGAGAATGTCAACCCTGAGAAAACCACTTTTCGGTGGTCTCGAACAACTGTCTGGCTTAGGCATCAATAACCTAATAAGCCTAGGTCATAATTAACCGTTAAACAAATTCGTAGCGAGATGTGGCAACCAAACGGAGCGGGAGCGCTAACTAGATACTAGATGAGTCACCACTTTAACAAACCAACCAACCAATGGGATTTTCATACCCAAGGTAGTAAAGGAATATTCAGCTTGAGGTAAAGTACAATTATTTACTGATGTTTTTTGTTATTTACGCTCTACTTAAACGACTTATATGATTATTCGGGAAATGGTCTAATGTCAAGCTATGATATATAGACTAGAAAAATATTGCACCGAAGTGAATATTGAAGTTAATACAAATAAATCGGAAATTATGATTTTTAGAAAAGGCGCCCAAACAATGCAGTTAGAAAAATGCTGGTTCAATGGTGAAGATGTACGGGTTGTGGCGGAACATCGCTGTTTGGGTGTCATACTTACATTAAAAATGACATTCGGAAAACATTTGGAAGGCAGAAGCAACGCAACCAAGGCAAGCATTAATTGCAACTGGAATGACTCTCTTGCTAAATTGTCAGTAACGCTAAAAAACAAGCTGCCTGTAGATCCATACAATCTTATGCTACTCAAGTATGAAACTTTACTTTATCGGAAAAGGTCGACAAACTGCAAAGATACTTCATAAAACAGATCCTAAGGATACCAGACATCATTCCACACTATACGATTTTGCTGGAGATAGCAGCTGAAGAAAGCCGCTCTTTTACATTGGGTCTTGACATGAAATAGATTTTTAAAACTTTATATGAATAAAAAGAAAGCAGACTTCCGTTGCTCTTGACGCACTATGTAATACGGAAAAACATTTTCTGGTATTAACAACTAAATGAAATGGGCTCAGAACTCGGACTTTCGACGAATGCATCAATAGTACGCAGGGAGACAGCCTTTGCATGCAGCCCCAACACACCAGAAAACATAGCGAAAAGTGCATCACGCATTTACAAATATTTAGAGCAAACAAACGGTTAAACCCATATAAAAAAAGGAATACGGATTAAAAATATCTCAATGATTTTCAAAGCACGATGTGGTCGTCTTATGTTAAATTCCAATAACTTCGGAAATGTGGCAAAGCAAACTCTAAGAGGAAAACTTGAAGTGTTTTATTGGCCTGTACTCCTGTACTCGTTGAGTTTGTAAACATTTTATCAGAAAAATCTGCATTAACAGAAACAGAAGTTATGAATAAAAAATATATAATAAAATTTGAGAAAAACTTTATGTTTATTGTATTCAGCTTTTCGCTACCATATACAAAATATTTGGTAGGGGAGTTTAACTTATTGATTATTTTATTTACTTTATATTTATATATGGAAAATGGCAGACGACAAATTGACATATCTGATAAACATATACATTATTATAAACAAAGTGAATTGTAAAAATTGTTTGAATTTCTGAAAAATAAATGTATATTACTACTACTACTACTGCTGTATTTGGCCTGACTAATGCGCAATTCTACCAAACTGGGTCGCCGACAAAAGGATATTCACCAGCTGACTATTAGGTATGCAGCAACCAAAGAAAGAAATAAAACACGTTTGCTTACCGCTGAAACTATTCTTACATCTCTAATATAAACACATACATATATACTTTCCCATGGGCATACGTATTTTCACAGTTGACGTACACCCTTCAACAGCCGTGACCTAATTTGAACATTTTGCGCCAACACTGTAGCCATACAAATCCAATTTCGATAGCAAACTAGCACAACAACCGCAAAACAGCGTACCGGTTCAAAAATAATATATTTCATTTAAATATATAGATAATAACTATATTTACATTATTTTGGGAAAAGTTTCAATAAAAAGGTAAAGCCCAGAATTAAAATAAAATTGCGGCGAAATATTATTTTAATTTTTTATTATTCTAATGTTTTGATAAAATATTTTTCGCCCCGCCCGAGCTATTTCAAAAATATAAATTTTGTTCGTTTATTCTCCTTGACCGGCAACTGCACATTTATACAGTTTTTATATATTCTAATGTCGCACCGATGAACGAGCGTTGGTACCACACATCAGCATTTGTGGAGCTAACAACTGCACCGGCATTGGCAAGTCGAGTTTGGGTTGAGGGCTTACGACAATGACGTCCTCGCTGCATTAGGTGCACACAAATAATTGCATATAAGATTTAGGTATATATAGATGTAGTTACGTCCATGTCTGTATATGTATTCTGGAAGGCTAAGACTATGGTCAAACAGACCAATTAGCTATGGCAACTAAACCTTAAATTACGTCATTGAGTTTGGTGTTCACAAAGACTTAATTTAACTTAGGCAATTAGTTTATGAATTTGAATTTTAATTTTTTGAATTTTGAAAATAATGGATATCTGGCTCATTTTTCAAAGTTGCTGGTGGCAGCAGCTTTTACTACATGAGGCATGAGGCATTAGAGCAAAATGCACTTCAATGGTCATTGTTAATGGCCAAATTAAAATTATTTTTATTTATTATAGAATGCCCTTTGTTATAGACGTAGTTTAAATTTGGTTGGCCATCGCCATTTTTTTTTCTCTGTTTAATTTTAAAGTCTCTCGTTTTATTTGCGTTCATCAGATGTACCAATTGTGACTAATTTTTGATTATTTGAAAATTATCTTTTTATGGCAGGTGAGAGTCATTATTGGCCGATTTCGCCCATCTTCAATACCAAACTACAATTAATAAAATGTAATAAATGCACCAAATTTTGCCTCCGCGGGCTGACAGACATGGCTAAGTCGACTTGTCGCATCATTCTGAGCATTTTGGTATATACACACATACTTACATTATATATGTCTACACTCATCGTTCTTCATTTATAATGTTACATACAACCTTTACGTGAACAAAACTAAAATTAAGTTGTGTCCAAGTGCGCGCGGGCATTGAAAATTTAACAAAAGCACGCCGCTCGCTGTCTCTTGACGCAATAGCATTTTGTTGAGCTTAGTTAGCTGAAATGAATACTGTAATTGGCTGCTGGTTGTTCATGGCTAAAAATAGCACAACATTTATACATTTTCGCAATGTTTGTGTAAGTTTCAAAATATGCTTCAAATGACAATTAAAGTATTTTTTACAGCAAAAAGTTTCTCAAATAGTATTCTTAACGTTGATAAGGAAACTTTTTATTTTCTTTTCGATTCCTAATTCTATTTGAGTAAAACTTCTTTTTCGCTTGCTTCTACTTGTATTCAATATCAGCGTATATTTTGCTTGTACTAGACGCATGTAGCTAGAAAGTCTTGGTGATTTCACTGATTATTTGAATATGTAATAGTCAATACAATTGCAACAGTCATGTCCAAAAGGCAGCAAGACCTAGCTGTTGCAGAGGAGGAGAGATGCAAGGAAATTACGTCATATAAGAGTAAATGTTTACAAAGCGCCAAATGGCCTACATTACCATCGCACTGCACATATAGCCACCAATAAACACCCCCAAACTGATCTTCTAGTATAGATAGGCATCTTACATTTACCTTCATGGCCGCACGCACAAGCATTCATATGCATGCTTTCTGTTGTTTATAAGTAGTGTCAGTGGCCCAGTTACATTACACAGTGCAAAACTACATCGTTTATACGTTTAAATAAGCTTGCACCCATACATATAAAAGGGAGAAGTCCTTGCGGCCATTTACGTTGCACTTGCCGAGTTCAATAGCCTCACACAACTAAAAGCGGCAGAATACGAGCATAAATTCTTATTGCAGAGAATGGAGAAAAGCATAGAGTGAAAATAACACTGGTTTACAAATTATTAAAGTTTTTTTTTTTAATAAAAATCAAACCAGACAATTTTCAAGTAAAATTGGTTGCCAAATCCGGAAACCTATTTTTTCTGTTATGTAGTTTTTGATATATCGCCAGATAACGGTTTATACAAATTTCTAAGTTCTGCAGAATACGTTAACCAATCAAACCAATGAAACCATAACAAATGAAAGGCTGTATTCATCGGATGGCGACGCAGCTGTAAGGATTGAATGTGGTTTCTCCACGGTCGCTCCGATGATATTTTTATAGAAAGAAAAAGGCGTTAGTGTCTAGTTGATATCATATTTTATTTATATTTACACGTATGTATGTATGTATATTGAGTACGAGTATATGATGCAATAACGCGAAATTTATTACTTATTATGAATCTTACCTTCGATGGCTGACACGTCCTGATCTCTTCTTCTAATCTCTTCTAATTTGAAACTTAAATTAAATTTTAAAGTTAAAACGAGAGCAACTTCGCCGAACAGCGTTTAACACAGTAAACGTTTTAACTATTCGTCGGGGAAATGCCGAGGCTAACGGACTTAACGATGCAGCGACTGGAACTGATGGTTTGCAACAGTCGGAACGATAGGCGCAATTAACATTAGGGTAGTCAAAATTTATAAGTATTTAGGGTGTGGCCTAAACAAAGGCATTTAAGTTTGCTATACTAGGACTAATTTTTCATTAAAACTCAACGTTTTTGTGATATTAACAGAGATAAAAAAAATGTTTTCCTTTTGCAAAAATATGAAAATTTTCAATTTATATTACAGGACATACCTATGTATATAAGGAAACGATTTCCATAATTTCGTTTATTACCCTTCTTTAAAACTAACATAAATATTTACTTCAAATGGAAAAATTTTGTGTTATAAATGAAAAAATTATCTCTTAGACATACAAGTTATTCGAATAAGAATAGAAATACACAAATACCTCGCTTTGCGTCGTTTCGTTTGCGTGTTTTCGAAGTTGCGTCGCTGCTTAATTAGTACTATTTTTCATTGGGCGTCGTTAAATTTTCAAGGTTGCGTTGTTTTGGGTTCCTTTTTTTCTAAAAGATAGCAACACTTTTGTTTCTAACTGCGCCATGCCATCAAAACTCCGGATTTCCTTTCTAAAGAGAATAATAAATTTATACAAATTTTTACGTGCAGCTTCTGGTTATAAAAACCAGAGAGTTATATTCTTTTTTTTTTAATACACCTGTAATTTTTTTAGCCAAATGAGGAGAAAGGGCGCTGCTGGTAGAGTTACTAAATATAAAACATAAAAAAAATTATTTAAAAACTATATTTGTATTTAGAAGTTATTACCTTCGACGAACATTTAAACTTGTTTGGACAAGATAAGCCTGCTATGCTAGAGTTTTGGAAAAAGTTCAACATTATGAAAGTCCTAAAAATAATTTCCGATTCGTGGGAGGAGATTAAACCTTCTTGCATGAATGGTGTTTGGCGCAGAATATGGCCTGAATGTGTTCACCGAATATGCGCCTCAGAAGTTGATGGTACACCAGCTGTTCGTCATGAAATTCCTAATTTAGCTAGAGAGTCTAATTTTGATGGTATGGAGAAGAGTGACATAAATGAATTGCTAACCTCTCACAACCAAGAATTCTCTAATGAAAAACTATTGCAACTGGAATTGCAATTTGCTAATGAAGAAGCTGACAGTGACCGCTCCAAAGAATTTTCCAAAGAACAAAATTTAACCTCCAAACAAATTTTCAAAGCGATTTGTTTGATTGACGAAGCAACGGAGATTTCTTTTAAAAAACGATCCTGATAGCGGAAGGAGTTTTAAAGTGTCCCAGGCGGTAGCTCCGAATGTCCATTGCTGCAAGAAAATTTATTTTATGTTAAAAAAAAAGCTGTCAGCAAACATTGGACCAATTTTGTGTGAAAGAAAGCCGACTTACGCCAACAGCCACTATGGATACATAAATTTTAATTTTGTTCTTCATAAATTAATTGAATAGTTTATTTTAACGTGATAACATGTTATAATTCGATTTAGCCGGCTGCACGCACGAAAAAATGTGTCGTTACCTTGCTCATTAGTGTTACCTTGCTCATTTGTCGTTACCTTGCTTATTTGCCGTTACCTTGTTCATTTGTCGTTACCTTGCTTATTTGCCGTTACCTTGCTCATTGTCGTTACCTTGAATGAACTGCAAGCGAAAGCGCGGAACGAACGACAAAGCAAACGAACGGCAACGCTCGACATCTTGCTCTCTCCTACTTAAGTGAGCATATATATGTATGTATATGTATGTATATGCGCATTTGTATATAAATTCACATACTTGTATTTGCATATGCCTTCTTCCTGTGTGCATGGTAATGAACCATTTCTCTGTTGAGAATAGGAGGATGATAGAAAAAGTAGGAAATGTAAGGGAGTGTTTCGAGTGTAAAGTGTCTTGAAAAAGGCAAATCGATGATGGTGCCTCTTAGTGTTGTTGACTTATTAACGTCTGATGCACAATCGAAATTAGAGATATCTTTCATGAATTTGATAAATGTTTCGTCATTTTTCACGTTTGTGTAAATGTAACTTGACCTATTCCATTGCAATTCCATTTACCTCCCCTTCTATATCCATACAAAATATCTATCAAACAAATAAAATTAAAATTTTGTTTTGAAAATTGCAATCATTCCATCAATATTTTCTTATGACGTTGTCACGTTAAACTATCGTCAGTAAACCGACTTTACAGACAACCTCTTTTTTTTTAATTGAATACGTTTTTTTTTTTTTGTTTCATGTATGTATGTAATAAAATTTTATATTTATTTTAAAGGTTTACTTTGTTCAATTTTCTTTTTAAAAAGTAGTATTTTCGTAACCTTAGAACCTATCTTCGATCTTTACATAGTTTGCTATAGAAAATCTTAACTCACTTCGAGTCGTTTCAATTTGCGTTGTGTTTTTGTTTTTTGAACGTAACCACTACGCAAAGTGAGGTATTGGTGCACCCATTTTTTTGTCAATGTAAACTTAAATAATTAAATTGTAATTGTGCCCAACACAGAATCGCTTTTTGTGTAGAGGATCACAATTTGTGGAGGGAAAACTGGATCTTGCACCATGATAACGCACCGTCTCACAAGGCTCATATTGTTTATTTTATTGAACAATTCCCTGTACCGTAAGCCTCCTAAATGTATGCTTTAATATTGATACCGATTTAAAAAAACGTATTAAGCAGCGATTTAAGAATAAGATTTAAGACTAAAGATAGGGATAATAAAAACATGGAAATGAAATAGAAACAAAATAAGATATAAAACTAAGAACACATAAATAAATAAACATAAAACTCACTTTAATTGGCAACAAATAATTACAGGATACTATCTTTAGTAACATCTTTACAAATTTTGTTCAAGAAAGTCAAGAAATCAAGTATCAAACTTGAAAGATGAACTAACGACATCCCTTGAACTACACGCGAATTAGACGCCCTGATTCTCGGTCTTTCTTTTGGCTGTAAACTGGTGTAAGTAGAGAGAGGAGAGATTGGGCATGAGTAGAAGATACATTTTTAGTGAGTCTGTTGCTGCTTGGCTGCAATCTGCGGCTGCACAACTTACAATAGCACTAGATTTACTGATGGCGTAGTGAGTGTAGTTGAGTGAATATGGAGAGTATCAAATTGCTATGTATCATACATACCGATATATGTATGTATGTTTGTATGTATGCATACATAGCAGTAGCTATACGTATCAAAATTAGGTTCACCGAACTTTTACTGGGTTATCAGTACGCATTTACAATTTACAAAACGCAACTATGACGATTTCTATAAGTAAGACTAACGAATATACATACACAAGTGCATGTAAATGTATACTACTCATATCTATATGTATTAATGAGGGTACATATTGCAGTATATTTTCTGTATTAGTATTCAAATAGTATGAAAACAGTTATGTACTCAACACACAGGCAAGCTCTTAAAATTCTTTACCTTCCCCTAAGTACCTTCCCTTTTAAATAATGTCTAATTTACAAAATATCTGATAAGTCACATACAATTTCTTTCACTAAATAACTACCTGAATAATTATGGATAATAATAAATATGGATAATTTAAATTTTCATGATGGGAAAAAAATGTTATCTATACTATAGAGGTGAATGTCTGTACGTTGTCCGCGCATCACTACGAAACGACAACACCAAATGACGTAAAAATTTGTATACATTCATATTTCCACCCAATGAAGGTTGTAGGCATGTTTTTATGATGGAACTCCCTTCCCACAGCCCCCAGGCCGCGTCACCACTCCCATTCGTCACTAATAACACTGGTTTACAGCCAAAATGCACCAGAGACGCCGTTATGAAATTCCTATGTAAAATCACCGTCTGATTCCGAAAATCAAGGTTATTTTTTATTCTATGGTAACGTTTTTGAGATATTTACGAATTACCGTTATTTCAAAAAAACAAAAAATTGGGCCCACTTAATCATATATATCTCGAAAACGAATTGAGCGATTCCAAAACCGTTTAAAGCTTTTAAAAGGTAATAAAATTTCCTATAAACTGTGTGTAAAACACTTTTTGCTAGGCCCTGCAGATTCAAAGATAACGAACTATCATAACGGATTTTTTAAATTTTTTTAGTAAAAATATAAAAAAAATTGTACTTTGAGAGAAAGGATCTCGAAAACTTTTTACTTTTTCGTGTATTTTTTGTTTTCACTCTAAGCTCTGTTTTATTACAAAAAAAATAAACTTTGATTAAACAAAATCGATGAACTAATACAAAAGTTACAAGCATTCAAGTAAATATATCCATATAGTAAAACTTAAGTATCCTACAAATAATAGCATATGTACTGTATGTATTCTGTCTTAACTCTATGATCTTATTTTATAATTGAAAAAGTTATGTGTCTTGTTTTGACGCTTATTTATATAAGGATCGGTTTCTCTTATGAGAAACCAACAGTAGTCACCCATCATAGCGACATCCCAGAATCCTTGATACCGACTTTCAATCATTTTCATTTGCTGGTGAAACCTTTCGCCATGCTCGTCACTTTCGTCGCCAAGATTTTGCGGGAAAAAATTTAAATGGGAGTGCATAAAATGAATTTTTAAAGACATATTTACTCCTGAAAGAAAATTAAAAAAGGAATTAGATAAATACGTAAGTGACACATTAGCATATAATTTTCTTAGGCTGGGTTAATCTTCCAATTCAGAACAAATTTTGGTCGTTCTTGTTTGTTCGGAGCAGGGCAATAAATTTAGATTAAGAGCTATATATTCTCATGTAAATTTAAAAATTTGCTTTAAAATTTTTTGTTTAGTTTTAAAGTTAACTGAGAAAACGGTCTTATATACATATATATATATATATTGTATATATAACGGTCTTATATGTGTTTTTTATTTACCCATTTCCGCATTGTTTTTGATTAAATCGTTCTCTATCAGCTCGAAGGACTTTTGTGTTTGCCTAAAAAAGAAGTAACGACCTTTTCAAAAGAGTCCCACGCCGCTGCCTCCACTGGTGACAATAGTTCTTTGAAATGGGTATTGACCATTATTTTCCTTATTTGCGGCCCCACAAAAATCCCTTCCTTTATTTTTGCTTCTGAAATCTGTGGAAAGATTGTTTTCAAATAATGAAAAGCTTCGCCTTCTTTGTCCAAAGCCTTGACAAAGTTTTTGATAAGGCCGATCTTGATGTGGAGCGGAGTATGAGTATTTTATGTTATCCACCCCAACTTGAAACGCGATTCGTTCTGGCCAATCCTTTATGATGTAGTGGTCTTGACGTGCTCGGCTATCTCATTTGCATAGAAAGCAACAGTATTTTGTGTATCCAGGTTGTAGACCACATAGCTTTCCAACGACTTTTAGATCGGTACATATTTTTCAATCATGTTCTTCGTATTTAATTAATTCAAGCAATTTTTGCATTGTCTCATATGTTTCCTTCGCATTTACTGCATGCGCGATCGGGATAGATGGCTTTTGGTTGCCAATATGCAATAATACGGCCTTTAAACTTAATTAATTGCCGTCTATGAACAATCGCCACTCTTTTGAATCATATGGTTCACCAAACTGTTTAAATAGACCAGCAATGTTTTTGCAATAACAAACACTGTCCTTCTTCGTATAGTACTGGGAGAATTGTTCGTGACGAGTCATATAATATGTTACCTTAACACCGGATGAAACAAATTTAAATTGTTGCATACGAGAGGCGTGTAGTTTGGCCTTTTCTTTTGACAATTCCAAATCCCTTATCCAATCATTGAGTTGTGCTTGTGACAAAGGGTTTCTTTCGTTTTCCGTTTGCAATTCAGTACAACATGATGCCGCGTAATCAGATACTGCTGTTGACAATGAAACTGGAGCCGAAACTAAAGTTAAATTTGATTCTGGCAATGTAGCTTCCGTTGAATTTAGTTCTGGTAATGACACTGTAGATACGCTCGCATAGGTTACTTTTCTTGACTTTCCAACCCCAAATACTTTTGTAGTACAAATATAGCAGTCCGTTGAATGGCAAGTTGGTTCCCTCCTCTTCATTGGTGTAATAAATTTCATATGTCGCCTAAATAGATAGTTTAAGAATCATATGTACATATGACAGAATCATATGTACATATGCTACTATTTGTAGGGTACTTAAGTTTTACTATATGGATATATTTACTTGAATGCTTGTAACTTTTGTATTAGTTCATCGAATTTGTTTAATCAAAGTTTATTTTGTTTGTAATAAAACAGAGCTTAGAGTGAAAACAAAAAATACACGAAAAAGTAAAAAGTTTTCGAGATCCTTTCTCTCAAAGTACAAATTTTTTTACATTTTTACTAAAAAAATTTAAAAAATCCGTTATGATAGTTCGTTATCTTTGAATCTGCAGGGCCTAGCAAAAAGTGTTTTACACACAGTTTATAGGAAATTTTATTACCTTTTAAAAGCTTTAAACGATTTTGGAATCGCTCAATTCGTTTTCGAGATATATATGATTAAGTCGGCCCAATTTTTTGTTTTTTTGAAATAACGGTAATTCGTAAATATCTCAAAAACGTTACCATAGAATAAAAAATAACCTTGATTTTCGGAATCAAACGGTGATTTTACATAGGAATTTCATAACGGCGTCTCTGGTGCAGAAAAAAAGTTGAAATTTGTGATCCAGTGTAATCGAATATTTGCTTACATTTAATCTAAAAAATCCTAGTTTTTCCTTTTTCCCACTATTTATAGCACACTCTAGACTTCATAATACGCATAAGCTGTTCAACTATGACCCAAATGCAAAGTTTAAAAACGGTTTGATATAGAAAATTAATAAAAATAATTTTGCTTGATATTTTTCTGATTGGCTGTTTTGATTTTATTCAACGAGGCATAGCAACGGATGCCGGGTATTGTAATATTATGGTTATTAATAAAAAATTATTTTCTATGAAATTATTGTTTGTAATTCTTTTATATACATATCCTAAATCCCTCAAAACTACTCCTACGCGAGCGGGGCCGCGGATTAAAGCTAGTCTACAGCATGGGACATGTCCAAAACAAGTAGTGGGAGGAGCTCGATCGACCAAATACCCAACCGAAGTATAGCCGTCAGTTATTTATTAATTTTTTATAATAAAGAACATAACCATAGAGCATCTCATGCTTAGATAATTGGGTATAAGCAGGGCAACCCAAAATAAATTTCAGCATGATTTTTTTTGCCACCCAACGAGCTAATGAAATGTGTACAAAAGTATACAAAATTTTAACTATATTCTTTAGATTATATTTTAGCATATTTTGAAATAAATGCATATTTTAGTGTTGTGTTTAGAGTGAATAATTAAAATTTCTGAACTCTGCGATAGAAAAAGAATACATATTTCGAGAACACAATTTTTCAGCCAGTTCAAACTTGCACTTTGTTATAACAAAATCTATCGCTTTATAACCCTGCACATTACAAAATTTTCTAAAAATACTCACAGTTTGAAATTTCGCTGAAAATTTGTCGAATTGTTTTATAACCTTCACGAACTCAAACTTGGATTTATAAAAAGATTTTGTAAGAGAATGAATTATATTTCCATAAAAAAGTATTCAAGTTTAATAGGAAACAAATAAATTATCTAAACTTGTCCATAAGTCTCTGGGATATAACGGGTGATTTAGAAATAACGGATTTTAAATTCAAATAAAACAACGAAAATTCAAATTGGTTGGGCATTTTTTATTATTTTTGTACAGAATCATTCACGACATTTATTTTTTATAGATAATTCTTTAATTCAAATGTTCACCACAACTGCGCCGTAATTCGGCGATCCGTAAACACCAAATTTGAATGACTCGCTGGAGGACTTCGGTTGGTATCCCGTGAATAACTTTAGTAATATTCACTTCTAATGCCTCAATCGAAGCTGGTTTATCCACAAAGCGTATAGACAATCACAAATAAAAGTCCAAAGATGTGATATCACGCGAACTTGGTGGCCAATCCACTGGTCCGAGACGAGCGATAAATTTTTCACCGAAACGACGGCGTAGTAAATCCATTGTTTCACGGGCTGTATGGGAAGTAGTGCCGTCTTGTTGGAACCAAATTTTGTGGAGATTACGGGCTTCAATTTCTGGTACAAAAATGTAATTTATCATGCCGCTATGGCGTTCGCCATTCACTGCCTCGCCAGCCTCGTCTTTTTGAGGAATTATAGGTCGATGATTTCTCCAGCCCATAGATCGCACCAAATGGTTGTTTCCAATAGATCTAATGGCTATTCTTGAATGGCTTCGGGTTGCTCTTTAGCCCAAGTATGGTAATTTTGCCTATTGACGTGGCCAATAAGCCGCAAATGGGTCTCATTGCTAACCACCACAAGTTGGCCTGAACACGCGATGAACACTTTTCACAGAGCGTCGATTTTCGTAATACAGTTTAACCATTTGTAAACGTTGTTGGGGCATAAGTCTTTCCATGATGAAATACCGATGAATACTGAAAAAAATTATGTATTTAGTTAGATCTGTCAAAAAACAACATATTGGCAAAAGCACCTCTAATCTGATCGCTCTTTAGGTGTTAAACGGACTGTATATGAAATTTAAAAGCACATCTTGAGGCTTACAAGGATTTCAAAGGCATTTTTGCTCATGTATTATATAATATATAGAATTTAGTCGCATATTTTAAGCGCTAACAATAAACTTTTAAGATTTTTGTGTTGCGCCGATTATCAGCAACGCAATAATATTAAATCGCTTAAAAATAAAAAAAACACGAAAAAAACACATACAAATGCAAGGTTTCGTACAGGCTACACAGAACCAACTATCATAAATTGCATGCTCTAGTTCGATTGTCGTCCGTACTCAGCATGAACTTAGGTCATAAGATATAGATCTAGGCATGCAATGCTTGTCACACGTTCACATATAACATGAGTTCACCAAATTTTATTACTTCTCCGGTTAATTTTTTCAATTACGCCAAAATATCGCATATATTAGTTTAGGGAAAAATATCCATACTTTTTGCAAAAATGTCTTAAGCCATTTTTATGGTCGATCTTTAGCGCCTGGATGATGCCATGACTACTAACATGCCGGTCAACTTCGATTATTTCTGTGATTTTATGGACATTTTCGTCGAGGTTTTTAATATCAAATATGCTTGAAAGAAATCGACGAAACCAAATTGCAAATAATTAGTTGTTACAGTATCGCCATCGTAAAACCAATGACAATTTCAGCGAACTGGCGTACATTTTCGCCTTTATCCAAGAAAAACTGTAAAATATACCGATTTCTGTCTTTGTTGACTTCCATTGTTAACACCCTATAACTCCTAACTGAATGGAACAAACGAAAAACAAAAAAAAATATTTTTTAGTGTGCAATGCCACCTTGACAACGAGCATAAACTTTAAATTGTTTGATTGCCACTTTGCGAGATATCGATCACTACAGACATGTACTAGATTTTGGGTTTCTGTTTTTCTGATACTAATATTTCATTGCTAGTCCACCATGGCGTATGAGTAAATATTAGGTTAGGGTAGATTTTTGTGGCAGTCGGCTTAGAGTAGCCAGCTCACTAAGACCGTGCATGTCCGTTGTGGTACCACTGTGTAACACGGAAACATTTAGACTCTCTTATGAAGCATAGGACAGGTTTTATCCCAACACCGGATAGTTCTGTAAGAGAGTCAAAATGATATTCTCCTAACAACCTTGCTCTACCCCTAGCTAAGGCTGGAAAATTACAATACAAAGGAAGTGTTCTACTTTTTCTTCCTATTCCTCGTCTCTACTACTTCGGCAGTATTCATGCGAAAATACTCCTAGTCTTAAAGAGGCCTACCTAACAACCAATGGCCGGTGACCTTCGTAATGTTCTCTCTTGATAAGTTGAGCAATTCTCCTAATCTTTTTTTACCTACTTGTAGCCTAGTTGTAACACAAGTATTTTCTATACATTTTATGTATTTTGTTTCATTTACTTTTCCTTAATGAACATATATTAGTACAAAAAAAATACAAATCACTTTACTGTTGCCGCTTCTGGCATTTCCATTTTAAGTAAGATACTCAAATTACAATTATAATAAAATTTTGGATACGGCCATTTGGTATTAACAATAAATCCCTCTGCATAATAGCGACTCTCCTTCATAAAATCTATAATTTTTGATGTGCGTTATTGTCTGTGGATCGCTTTCTGTGAGCCATTTTTGTTTTGCTCATTCCTCTAATGCACTTACCCCACCCCCATAGGTAGCTGTTTTAATGACGTCATACAAATGACACTCTCAAAAACAATTCTTAGTATTTTCCATGGGCCCTTAATTTTATTTTTAACATTTATTTCCATGCGCTGCTCACCGGACAAGAATTGGTAAAATTAGCGCACGTGCGTTAAAGGGATGACACGAAGCTACGAAAAATGTATGTAAAGTTTGTAACAGTGTTTGCAACTTAGTCTCATATATATAAATAAACGTGGCTATTTGTGTGGCATGATAAAACCGAGGTTTTGCAATGCACACTTTTGTTACACTTCATATCGTTTGATTCAGAGAAAACTTTAACATCATTAATTTAGAGAAGATTTTGATTGGCATTTGTGCAGAAATAATGAAATTCTAGCCGTAACGAAGTTTCTCTGGATATATTTAAGGGAATTTAGAGGCCTAACAGAATATATGGATTAAAAGGCCTTGAGATTGATAAATAATCTTTAAAAATTACTTGCCGCTTTTTTTAAGTCTACTCATTTTAGGCGGCCGCCGTAGCCAAATGGGTTGGTGCGTGACTACCATTCAGAATTTACAGAGAGAACGTAGGTTCGAATCTCGGTGAAAGACCAAAATAAAAAAAGTGTTTTTCTAATAGCTGTTGCCCCTCGGCAGGCAATGGCAAGCCTCCAAGTGTATTTCTTCTTTAAATTGTAGGTCCCTCCAACGTCAAGACGCACGCCACAAATGGGAGCAGAAGCTCGGCCAAACATCCAAAAAGGATGTACGTGCCAATTGTATATATGTATATATATTCATTTGGTTATTTTATAATAAAAAAGAGATTTTGCTTATATGACTAAGAAAAATGGCTTAAAATACGAAAATATTGATATGGCTCACATAATCACTAAGAACAAATTATTTATGTTCTTTGTCTCCAGCGAACTGAAACCAATTGAAAGCCACCAATATCAAGTTTTTTGAGGTACACGAAACAACTGCACAGTCTTTTTTGCGCTTCCATCTAAAAGCGGCATAAGGTCCATAAAACATAAAGAAAGCCTTACTTTCAAATACACAGCTATTATTGTTCATGTCCAATTCTGATCGAGCTTGGAACCACTCTCAGCATAATTTTAAATAACAGTAAAAATATTGCGGAATTTTAAAGTAGGTAGTAGCTTTCAAAAACCCCTTATACTGTTCGACATCGGCGTTTATAGAACTAGCGGGTAAATTATTTGTAAAGCCCTATAAAATCACATTCACAAATTGAACATATCAGTAAGGAGTTTTTAAGTTTTCACCCGACATCATTTTGCAGATAATTCATTGATGCCAAATTCCATTGGAAGCTACACAATGAAAATCAGGTAAAGACGGCCAGTATAGCCTTCTATTCCTGAAAATCTATGTTCAACCAAAATGAGGACCCAAGCCGCAGGATGTGCATTGGATGTACAGATGGCTGGCTTGGCACGAAGCCCTTCGGAAGAGATATAATATTGCTAAACTGGGGAGCGCGCAAAGGTCAACATGTATTGGCTTCACCGGAGCATGTAGAACTTGACCCGGTGCTGCTCTGAAAGTTGTTTTGCATTTACTTCCCATTGAATTTTAAGATATTTCCATTGCTGCTCAATGTGGATTCTGGTTAATCAAGTTCGGACAGATTTCTCCCCAAACTGGAGTTTGAGGGTCGAACAAATGCATTCTTTCCAAGTAAGCAGGATTGTAACGAGGGGAAAATCTGCACCAAAGCAGGTACTTCTGTCTTCACTCAAGACTCCAAGATGGAACCGGAAGTCGGAGTAGAGCTTTTCTCTAAATCAGCCAATTTATATATCTCCTTAAAAGTGCCCAATACTACTAGCGTTTTTCGGACGCTTGCAAATTGCTTAGCGAACGTGGAAGCAAGGGAGTTATTAACGTTTTCTCCCATAGTCAAACTGCGATCATGGCACCAAGCTAGTAAATTCATGTAAGGAGGCACACAAATCTTTTGGATGTTCAGGTAAAATATTCCTGATCTGGGTTCCAGTACATAGGAACTTAGGTTAGGTTGGTATGGTTGCCTAAGGAATGAGCACACTTGGACGAATAAAAATGGATTCGTACTTTGTGATACCATTATGAAGGCGGTGAGGTGAAAGAGAAAGACCGAAGTGATACAGGGAGAGGGCGGGGAGAGGTTGTGCTGGGATGGTTAGGAGCGTGTGGATTACGAACGATGACTTTGCTGCGTTTGCGCCAACCGCTTTATGCTGCTGATGAAATTCATCAGATTTTTAATGTCAGCGCCAGCTATATATATCAGCAGGCGTAGCAAAGAAGTAAGAGCAAAGATGCCTGGATCTTAGCCCCGCCAGAGCAGGACAGCTAAGAAGAAGGTGCTGAGATGATTCCACCTCATTCTCCATACATCCAACGCAAAAAGGACTCGTGGTGATTCCAAGTCTCACAGCATGCATTCCTCACGCATAGTGACCAGTGAGAAAACCCACGAGGAACTTAGAAGGAAATAAATTTGCCAATGAGCTTGCCAAGAAGGAGCCTAAATTGGTCTCAGAGATCTTCTACCCAGTCATCGATATCCCTCTGACTGTTATTATAGGAGTATTGCACAACTGATTTCCCACGCAGATGAGATGCTTTAAGATTTTGTTTTTTGTTGGAGTACTAGTGCAATATTTCTCAAAGTATGAGTGTTTTTTTAACCCACCGTTATCCAATAACTGTCTGAGTGGGATTGATACAACTCGTATGCTCTCATGCATAAAAAAACTCTGGAGTGTGAATTTTGTTTCTTGCATTGCATTCACATTTTTTTTTTTCATTAAAGAAGTAAAGATAAGCGTCAAACAGGTAGTGCATAAGCGATCTGTTCAAATACCATATTGTAGTTATTGATTTGACGAGGCTCTGATCTTAAGCTCAAGGCTTAGCCGATTAGCTTCGGATCATCCAAATTTATTTTTTTAAGAAGAAAACACTAAAGGCAATATTTTTTTCTTTAGTACTACTATTTGAGCTCCAACTTAGTATGCCTGCATGCCTGCAAACCCATCTTGGAAGAAAATGGCGTGTTCAATCTAAGTATACTTTATGATTGTATGAGACGGTTATACGAACAATTTCATCATGTGCTTCGGTAGTTTTGATGGAACACTCTTGGACCTGATTACAATATCAAATTACTTCGAAGAATATAAATATCAGGCTGTGCACCGACCGTTACAATTACTTCACGTCCTAGGGAGACCCTCAGGTTAGGTTAGGTTAGGTGAAGCTAGCTATGCTAGATAGTTTGAGATTTGCAACCTCTGCAATGCTGTCCAGAAAAGGGAAACCGAGCAATCTCCACCGCCTACTACACAGAGCCATGCACCCGCATAGTAGGTGTTCGATTGTCTCTACCTCCTCTATATCTTGACAGCTTCTACAGTAGTCATTAGATGGTGCCCCTAATCTACTGGCATGTCTTCCTATTAGACAATGCCCAGATAGGACACCTACTACAATCCTTAGATCCCTCCTGCCTAACTTAAGTAGACTCTTAGTGCGACCCATGTTCCATTCGGGCCACGCTAGCCTACTTATAGCGCAGGTGTTTAACTGCCTCCAGTTGGAGTTAGCAGCACTGATGGTGTATCTGTCTATCAAAAGTTTACATGTTGCCAAGGGCATAGGTATGTCGAGCCTGTCCTGACTAATTTGGAGCGAGGAGCCTAATCTAGCTAACTCATCTGCCTTACAGTTACCTGTTTTAGACGAGTGTTTGCTTGATAGAAGCGATTTCAGGGCTGCCTGACTATCGGAGTAAATGAAGATATCTCTAACAGTGACTACGCTTTTATTTAGCATTAAAAGGCTTTCTGAGATTGCCAGGATTTCGGCCTGGAATACGCTACAATGATCAGGCAAGCGAAAGGATAAATTGGCGAAAATAGTTTCCGAATAAACACCACCTCCCACTTGATCATTGAGTTTTGAGCCGTCCGTATATATACTAACCCCGTTTTCGTTGTTTGTTAACCCATTCACCCAGTCCTCTCTGGATGGAAAATGGACTGTATAAGGCCTGTCTAGGTATGTATTCACCGAGTCACAAAAGTCGGTGGTAATAGGAATACCTGGAAACATCCCAAGTATGCGCGAGTGTCCCCAATTGTTTGTCTTGAGCATCGATGATTCCCTCAATCTTAGAGCCGCTTTGGCGGCCAGTTGTCTACAATATAGGTCAATTGGTAGTAGATGCAACATAACGCTTAGAGCCGAAGTTGGCGTTGTTTTGAGCGCCCCAGTAATACTGAGGCTTGCCGCCCTCTGAATACTATCTAGTTGCTTAATGGAAGATTTCTTATCAAGGGATGGCCACCAGACTAGGACTCCGTAGGTCATAATTGGTCTGACAATGGCCGTATATAGCCAGTGAACTATTTTGGGGGCTAATCCCCATTTTAAGCCTACAGTTCTCTTACAGGAATAAAGCGCCATAGCAGCCTTCTTTATTCTTTCCTGAACATTCAGCTTCCATGAAAGTTTCCTGTCAAGGGTTAAACCTAAGTGCCTGGCCTTTTCACCGACCAGCAAAAGAGTTCCGTTGAGTGTCAGAGGCCGACAGTCGGGAATTTTATATTTCCTTGTAAACAACACTAGTTCCGTTTTGGCCGCATTCAGGCTCAAACCACATGTTTTGGCCCAAGTATCCATATATTTTAAGGTTCTTTGCATTAGACTGCAGAGGGTGTCTGGAAACTTCCCCCTTATTAGTATAGCAACATCGTCCGCGTAGGCCACAACCTTAATTCTCCTCTCCTCCAGATCCAACAACAACTTGTTCATTGCTAGATTCCAAGACCCTTAATGTACTGACTCATGTAATTCCGGTTGATTTCCATATCAATAAGATGGCTACCATGAGTGCATTTAGGTTAAATGAAGCGGGTCACTTTAGGGAAAACATGTACGATTGTGCTAGTCTATTATTGCGACAAAATCAATACACTCCGGGCTGAGTAAATCGTCCCCACAGTAACTTTCAATACGAGTTTTGCCAGTCTTTTTCAATCTCAGGAGGAATTGGAGTAATGAACTTCTACCAAACAACTTCGACAAAATGGACTGCGGTATTGGAGCTGATATATATTCTATAAGTCTATCACGACTTAGAATTGTAAAATCTGTTCTACTACTTGCAGTGGCTTCCAGCCGGAAGTATTGCCAATAGGAGAAGCTTGTAAGCTACTAATGACAGACTTCTCTTTTAAAAGCAATATCACTTTTCTTTCGGATAGGCAAGCTGAAACCCAGGTACTGGAGGAGACGAAAAAGCAGACGAACTGGCAAGAGGGAATCTGCCATAGGTAACATTCTTGAAGAATCGGTTTTCACACCACTGGGTATAATCAAGAATGCAATCTCCTCAAAATAACTACGAATCACGAATTGTAGATAGAGGGATCAAACAACTTGCAAAGTTAGCAGAACGTTATGGCCCACCTACAACCACAAACAAACGTGAATACTAACAAATATGAAACGAAGGGATGGCTGCAAACTCACGGCATTGATAACTGGCTTCTGACCTTAAAGGTGAGTAAGCAGCCAAAATAGGTATCCCTCATAATTCATACCGTCATAGTTGTAATCAATCGGAGAAAAAGGAAACTATCTTCCACTTCCTCTTTGAGTGCTCTGCCCTATGGAAGGCGAGGATGTTAACTCGATTTTTGAGTATCTCGAAGACCTGGCTGATGTACAGACATAAACAACCTTATAAGTTTTCTCAATCGTATGCCGAAAGTAATTTTTACCCTAAAGAAATGCACTTCCCTTCATCCTTATGTGAAGTAAATAAAAAACCTAGCTAAATAGTAAAATTCACTCGAATAAAGATGTTCACTTTAATGTCATTTTACACTAATCAAATAAGTAAAGGTGCACACTGAAGTCCTCCACACGCACGCTTACTTATCCCCGTACAATTGGAGCTTCTGTGAGGCACGTGCAAAACGAACCACTTAAGACTGGTAACGTAAGTGCACAAACATGTGGCTGAGCCATACCGGAAGCGTACAAGTGAGCATAAAAGCAATTAGACCATTCTTAGCACACAATTACAAAAACACAGGTTCGCCACTTATTGGTATTTAAGCGAATTATAGAAAATTAGGTAGGCATACATATGGCACATTTCCAGCTTACGTGTTGGTATTGGTAGCTCTTACTTACAATTCGATACTTTAAGCTTTTGCACGCTTCACGTGTGGCTACTTACTGTATGGCAATATTTATCGTTTTTTCCTTTTGTAGATTTGGTAAGAATTAAATTAGTCTTTCATATAAATTAAAAAAATGTGGCTTAGTGGTAGCTTTTTTCATCCACATATGTGAGTTCGTATATACATATGCGTCTGCAGGTATATAAACCAATTCATTTTTTGATTTGCTGTTTATGCATTTCTTACGCAATTGATCAATGGATTAGTCGTTATGTAGAAGCTATAAATGTCATTCGTACGACGGGTGCCTTTTATATGTCGGGATTAGAGAAAAAAAACAAATTTTAATCATCGAAAATCACTTTATTGTTTTTCAAAATATTCTCCATGAAGATCTATACACTTTTGCATGCGTTTGAACCAATTGTCGAAGCACTTTTGCCACTCTGAATGAGGTACCTCCAAAATATGCATTCTGAATGACGCAACCGCTTCTTCAGGTGTCGAAAAACGTTGACCTCTCAGTTTGTTTTTTACGTACGGGAATAAAAAGAAATCATTCGGTGCCAAGTCAGGACTATACGGCGGATGACCCATTAATTCGATGTTTTGGGTGCTCAAAAATGCAGTTGTTTGAGCCGATGTGTGAGAGCTCGCATTGTCCTGGTGAAGAGTGATCCGTCTTTGGCGATTGGTTTTCCTAATTTCTTGGAAGACAACTGGCAAACAAATGGTTGTGTACGACACTAGCCTTTTTTTGAGCGATTGACAAATTGTGTGGGATCCAACGCGAATAAATTTTTTTGACAGTCAAATGTTTATGCAATATTGAATGTATGCTGGTCCCACTAATGCCTAAGATTGTCTCAATCTCACGATAGGTCACATGACGATCTTGCAATATCAGTTCGCGCACAGCAACTACAACTCATTTTGGACGACCTGCACTAAATTCGTCTTGGAGTGAACTACAACCACGATTGAATTCGCCATACCATCGATAAACACTGGTCCTTGAATTAAGTTCATCCATGCAATGTTGCTGAGTTAATCCACGTCGAAAGTTGTAAACAATAATCGAACGAAAATGTTCACGGTTTAATTCCATTTTTGGGCCGAGATGAATCTTTTAAGTTACTGTAAACAACACAAATAGCGCTGGTATTTTAATACGTTCTGAGTACGTAAAAGCCAAAAAATGTCAAACTTTGCGATACAGCTGTCAGTTGCCAGATTGCAACACCAGGGTTGCCAAATCCCGACATATAAAAGGCCCCCCTCGTATTCGGACCATCGACAGCCGGCTCTATGTTTCCAGAACGACTCGGATTTATAACCGGTCAACGACTGTTACTCTAAAGTAGAGCTCTTCGATTCTTCTACAGTTAGCAAGTGGTGAATAACAGATGGAGAGGCACATCTATATGTGTCTGCAGCGACAGCCAAGCTGCGCTTATGGCCTTAGACAGTCCCCCAACCACTTCAAGGGTAGTCGAGTCCAGGTTGTAAATCCAGGCTGAACTATGTCGGTAGACATAATAACCTGATGCTAGCATGGGTCCCAGGACACGTGGGTATCGTGGGAAACGAGATCTCTGACTCTTTAGCCCGACTGGGCTCTGAGGCCAACTTTTTTGGCCCGCAGCCCGTTCTGCCACTCCCTTCTGCAGCCATCAAAGCCACGGTTAGAAAAAGGATTACTCTAACCCGCAAGCGAGCTGGTCACGCTGAGAGAGGCTGCAGATGGACAAAACTGATGTTGTCTGTCATGTCCAACCGACTGTCGCAGTTCCTCCTGTCACTAAGCAAAGGGGACTGTAGGAGGCTGGTTGGACTGATGACGGGCCACTTTCTATGGGCAAAGCACATGGAAAGGTTGGGCATCTCAGACAGTGTACTCTCCCAGCATGTGGAGAGGAGGATGAGACGGCGTTCTATGCGTCTTCCCCGCCTTCGCTCGAATCAGGTTTGAGGTCTTTGGCACTGATGTGTTAAGAAGCGACCATCTTGGCTCCGTGGCACCACAAGATCTACTCAGATTTCTTCGGATGTCGAGTAGATTTAAAGAAAATTAAAAAGGGATCCCGAGTGCAGTACAATGGATCTAATTGTGTCTGAGTGCTGCACTTGCTAGTCTGTGCCGACAAAAAAAAGGGGTGATTGATGAAGCAGCTGGTATAAATAAACATACCTATGTTGGTAGTATGCAAAAAGAGTTGCCAAAAATTAAATTTGTCTGCAAGCAATTAGTGAATATTAGTAAGACCGCGTTCATACAGGGAAATATTTGTTGTTTTCACTCGTTACTTGTTGTGCTCATGCTTTATCAACACCCTTTGTGTTCTCGTTCCTCTCAGGGTTGTTTTTTGACTGCAGACTAAGAACTAACAAGTGTAAGTTGAGTGAACACGGCTGTCAAGACCAAAGAGAATTTGTTGAAGCAACTAAAGTATTCGCTAAAGGCGGCCGGCATAGACGAATGGGTAGTGCGTGACTACCATTCGGAAGTCTGTAGCTTCGAATCTGCGTATATGAAACACGGAAAAGGAGTGTAAGTGCCAATCACATATGGTACATACAACTAAATGTTCCCTGTGCGCTATCTAATGAAAATCGCTTGAAATTCAGTTGGCACCATTTGAAGTAGTGAGTTAAACCAGTTTTATGAGATATAATCATATTCGCTAGTGGCGTATCTTGCTCGATAACTTTGTGGCTGCTTTCACATGGAATTTTTCTGTCAAGTGAACAGAGCACAGAGATAGCGAACAGAGAAACGGCGAATCGAAGGCGCCTAGTATTTCTCCAAGCACTCACTTATTTTATTTACTTTTTTTTTTAATAAAGGGTGGTTAAATTTCAAAAGCCGATGTTGAATGTAAACCACATCCAAACGTCAAGTTTTTTCCTGCATTAAATTTCACAATTTTCAAATTCAGATTAACTCAATTTGAACCATGAAAAGATACACAATCGAGCAATGCGTTAAAGTTATTCAGGCTTATTATGAAAATGGGCGTTCAAATCAAAATGCATATCGCGCACTTCGTGATTTTTCGGTCAATTTAATCGTACAAATGTGCATACAATCGGAAAAATTGTGCAACAGTTTGAGCAAACCGGGTCTGTAGTAGAGGTGAAAACACCAGTGCATGCTCGTACAGCTCGTACTGCAGAAAATATTGATTCTGTTCGCGATAGTGTGGTTGAAGAGCCGTCCACCTCAACTCGTCGTCGTGCCCAACAATTGCACCTCTCACGCTCGTCGTTGATGAACATTATGCACAAAGACTTGCATTTACACGCTTACAAGGTGCAATTGACTCAAGAACTAAAGCCTCTTGACCATTTCAAGCATCCTCAATGGTCAGAATGGGGGCAGGAAATGGCAACAGTGAATGACTAATTTTCGAAGAAAATCATCTTCAGTGATGAGGCACATTTTCCCCTCAGTGGATTCGTCAATAAGCAGAATTGATGCATTAGGGCGAATGATAATCCAAGAGTGATTGCCGAAAAACCAATGCACCCACAAAGAGGGACTGTTTGGTGCGGTTTATGGGCCGACGGCATCATTGGGCCGTATTTTTTCCTAAATGAGGCCGGTCAGGCAGTTACTGTGTATAGTGTTCTCTGTCGTGAGATGATAACGAACTTTTTATGGCCCGAATTGGAAGATATGGATGTGGACGATTTGTGGTTTCAACAAGACGGTGCCACTTGTCACACAGCTAACGAAACAATGGCTTTTTTGCGAGAAAAATTTGATGGCCGAATAATCTCACGTAGCGGGAATGTCAATTGGCCGCCAAGATCATGTGATTTGACACCGTTGGACTTCTTTCTTTGAGGTTATTTGAAAGAAAAGGCGTACGTCGATAAGCCAGCAACAATTCAAAAGCTAAATGATGAGATAATTCGCCACATTAACGGCATAGAACCTTCAATTATGCCTCAGGGTCATCGAAAATTTGGAGCATCGGATGAAGGTGTGCCATTTGTCCGATATTTTGTTCCATACGTAATTGAGCCATACCAATATTATCATAATAAAGAAAAATGACAACAATTTCCTAAAAAAGTTGCATTTTATTCAAAATCAACACCAGCCATTGAAACTTAACCACCCTTTATATTATTTATTTAGTCAGACTTAGTCGCATCCATATGTTTTTTTCCCAATGCTTGATCTTAAAACTAGACTAGATATGCTAAACTTAAAGTAAGTTGAAGTGAAAATATTGAACTCGTCGCTAAAAGTTTGCATGATAGTTCGCGTCAGTCCAGGCGCAAAAGTGCGGCTGTCCTGGGACTTCCAAAAACAATTGTGCATGAAATATTGAAGAAGAATCTTAGACTTCATCACTTCAAATTCAAATTGTGCAAGCGCTTAAGATCAACGAGTATAAAATGAGTAAACATTTCTGCGGTACAGTGTTGAGTCTCTTTTGGAGTGATCAGTCGCATTCTAATTAAGATACTTTTATTAAAATGATTAAAATGGAAGTGGAAATAAGCAAAATTGTCCTTTTGGTCATCTAAGGGACAGGACCTATTATTAAAATATCAACAACCACAGTCGCAAAGGTTTGGTGTGCGTTGCCAAGCAGTAGAATAATTGCATTGAATTGAATTGAAACGGAAATTTCAATACAGAATCTAAATACAGAACTTAATACGCTTCGAACATACATATGTACATAATATACATATATAGAAGTAATTTTGTATCAATCGTAGGCAATAGGACTACAGAACACGTATGCAATTATAAACGGATTCAATTTCAGTTCCAATAGATGTCCCCGATGGTGTTGTGAATGAATGATATCTGACAGTATTCCGAGCGCCCCTCCTGTTTGTCCAATGCACTCATACACACGATTCAGGTGCACATTACGATATCTTAAGAAAATGTGGTAGTATAAGACGAGTTGGTATTAAAAATTTCTTAATAAACTCACTTATATTTTATATAATGAAATTTTTCAAAAGTATTAAATATGCGTTGTTTGGACTTTACCAAATGAAGTTGAAATCAGAATCACTAAAATCGATTAAAGACAACACCCGCCTCGCATAAGATATGACACAAACGAAAGTTCAAGAAACGACTCATTTTCCTTTTAAAACTGAAACCATAGAGATGCAAAGACAGATCGAAAATAACAAATAGGCGACCCGAATTTTTTTTTTTTTTTGCATTTGCCTACACATTTAAAATCTGTCACTGTTAGCCATAGATGAATAACTTCAGCCAGGCTGTTGCCACTCAGTTCTATGGATTTATATGTCTGTCCCATTATCTTGTCATACGTGTTTGTTGTCTATTTAGTGGTTATTATTGTATGTGAAATATTTGATAGCATGGAATCCCTACTAATATGGCCCCGCTCACATGCAGATGCGCATGCATGCCCTGCAGGAAAAAGTACTAGTTGTGGACTAAAATATCATATACCTTTTGGAACAAACCGTTTTTGTTCTACCTTTTTTCCATGTTAGGAAGTGGTAATTTTTAAACGGCGATGTCCTCAGAGATTTCGATTGTCTGGCAATCTACAGCAAAATGCCAATTAAAATACCAGTTCATACTAGCCAAAAAAACTTCTAGCCGAATATGTTTCTAAAATAACCAGTTTTAGACCGGTTCAAATAAAAAAAAATGCATTCATTCCATTCCTTTTGGATATTTTAAAACACTCCTTTTTATACTCAAAGGTAGATATAAAATATATATATTTTTTTAAATTAAATGAAAAATTCAGGTACATTAATTGGTAAAACATTTAAAAATTGGTGCAAACTTACAATGTAAGTCCTCAGAAAATTAAAGTAAATTCTTAAAAAAACCAGCAAAAAATAAAATTCAAGGTATTTCCATCATAAAAAGTATATACTTATATGTAGTAGTGGTAGCAGTAGTATTAATATTATTCATATAAAAGATAGAAAAAAATAGCATTTCAAAACAATTCTAATACATTTTCAACATTCGCTTACTCCGTCTCTCGGTATGTCACAGTTG
The DNA here is from genome assembly GCF_027943255.1 of Anastrepha obliqua. Classification (NCBI taxonomy): domain Eukaryota; kingdom Metazoa; phylum Arthropoda; class Insecta; order Diptera; family Tephritidae; genus Anastrepha; species Anastrepha obliqua. The sequence goes on along the minus strand of NC_072894.1, from coordinate 25,084,328 downwards.
AATTACGAGCAATCATTGTTTTTTTTTTAATCAGGAGGTGTTAATCCAAATGTCGGAAACATCATCAAAGGTGCCGTCACACCAATGGTATGTAGGGCATGCTCCCACTAACACTATAACTATCCTCCTCCTCGGCTGATTTTCACCCTAGCACCGCGTTAGCATATCTTCAAGGTGAAGCCGCGTTTATGTTAATTGAGCAGGTTCCTGCGTCCAGGTTCCGCTCCTGTGGGCGTATGGAGACTTTATGCCATCGATAATATTCACTCCTCCCTACCTTTTCAAAAACTTACTGATAAGCGAATAGACTCTATATAAACTATATATTTATAAGGTTGTTATGTTTTTTCTCCCTTTTTTCCTCAAAACTGCCGAATTATGACTTAGCTAGATTAAATACACTACTTAAGAACTAATCTAGTTGGTCTTGCTACCTAATTAATTGAATATTTTAATAGTATTGAATACTTAATCTATCTTTCTGCTTCTACTGCTGCTATCATTTCTGGGCTTTCGATTCCCATTTAGTGATGGTTGAGCACATATCCCGAACAAATCTTGTGTGGGATGGCGGGTGTTCGAAAGACTTCACCAGTATTGCCCATTCTTCACTGAAACGTTTGCAGTGAAAGACCACATTTTCTGCGCTCTCGACTGTATTCGAGCAACTCGGGCAAAACGGGCCAAACGAGCTGTCGGCCAGGTGGAAGCGGTGTAGATATTCAAGGAAGCAGCCATGTCCGGTGAGTATCTGAGTTAGATAGGAGTCAATATCGTCATGCTTCCTATTCATCCACCCTTCAAGATTTGGAATGAGTTTGTAAATACACCGGCCTTTGGTTGACTCATCCCATCTTCTTTGCCATTCAACCATCGATCGCGTTCTCTCTACCGCCTTTTCTGCTACCGTCGGTTTCACTCCTTTTATCCATTAAGGCTAGCAGTATGTTAGACTATTTTGCCGCATTGAAAGCATTTTTTACATCCAATGGGAAGACTGCGCAATATTTCATTGAGGTGATTCCCCCTCTAATAGCTTCCCGAGCTATGTCAGTGACTATTCTGATAGCATCCACGGTTGATCTTGCTCGTCGGAAGCCAAACTGTTTATCAGAGAGTCCACTGGGGCTTTCTAAGTTCTCCTGCAGGCGATCAATATAACCAGGTTGCTTTCCTAGTATAAGCAGCAGCACCAATCGTTGCAATTTCCATCACTTTGGGAAGCTTCCTTCGGCCAGGCAAGCACTGTATAGGTTGGCGAACTTATGGGGTTTTGCCCGTATCGCAATTTTAAGTGCAATGTTGCTAGATGGGGTTCCTAATCTAGGGCAGGTGCCTACGTGCAATCTCAGCATACTTCAAAAATTAAATCCTACAACGAGTAATTCTCTATATTTATAGGCGTATTTAATGTAAAACACGAGTTTTTCTCAACACTCATTAACACCGTTCAAAACATTAATCATTTAAGGCTCTTGTAATGCCAATTTTCCAAAAAAATATTCTAACTCTCTTAGCACTGGGCCGGGCGCCATAAAGTATGCTATTCTTTCAAGCTCTCCAAGTTTTGTTTCCCATTCCGAACGTATTATTATTTAAGATAAACATATCACTCCTAGCTTTTATTAACAAGGGTAGGGGCTATTCGCTAGCAATATAATATCATCCGCGTACATAAGAAGTCTGATATTTTTTCCTTCTATGTTTAAATCATTTTCGTTTAAATATAACGTAAATAATGTCGGCGAGAGTAAACATCCCTGTTTAGCAGCTTAACAAGTCTTAAACACTTCTTTACTCCCATTCATACAACTGACGTCCTATCGCTGTATATATTCTCTAAAAACCGTCCTACTTTTGTACTACTCTTGATTATATGTCTAAAGAGTTGGATGTTGACAGATCAACCGTCGGTAAACGTTTCCATGCGAATCAACATCAATTGAAGGGGAGGAATATCGAGATATGTTTGGTGACGTATGAGATGCTTCCTGAATGGCAGAAAAGAAAAAGTTTTCTGCATCCCATCGTCACTGGCGATTATTCATTACTTTTTTGACGTGATAACGTCTTATAATTCGATTTAACAGGCTGCACGCACGAAAAAATGTGTCGTTACCTTGCTCATATGTAGTTACCTTGCCTATTAGTGTTACCTTGCTCTTTAGTGTTACCTTGCTCATATTAGTGTTACCTTGCTCATATTAGTGTTACCTTGCTCTTTAGTGTTACCTTGCTCATTAGTGTTACCTTGCTCATATTAGTGTTACCTTGCTCATATGTGTTACCTTGCTCATTAGTGTTACCTTGCTCATATTAGTGTTACCTTGCTCATATTAGTGTTACCTTGCTCTTTAGTGTTACCTTGCTCATTAGTGTTACCTTGCTCATATTAGTGTTACCTTGCTCATATTAGTGTTACCTTGCTCATATTAGTGTTACCTTGCTCATATTAGTGTTACCTTGCTCTTTAGTGTTACCTTGCTCATTAGTGTTACCTTGCTCATATTAGTGTTACCTTGCTCATTGCATTGAATGAACTGCAAGCGAAAGCGCGGAAGGAACGACAAAGCAAACAAAGCAAACGAACGGCAACGTTCGACATCTTGCTCTCCCCTACTTAAGTGAGCGTATATATGTATGTATATGCGCATATGTACATATTTAAATTCACGTATTTGTATTTGCATATGCCTTCTTATTGATTATTATTAATTTGATTTACTTGAAGAATTTAAAATAAAACCAAGTTTGTTAATAATACCTGTTATTTTAATGTTATTATTATTATTTTTTTATTATATATGAAGGAAAAAATGTATGGTAATATTTACCATATACCTTATAAGATATGTTGTCTATACTAATATTATAAAGAGGAAAACTTTGTTTGTTTGGTTGTAATGAATAGGCTCAAAAACTACTGGACCGATTTTAAAAATTCTTTCACCATTCGAAAGCTACATCACGAGTAACATGGATTATATTTTATTTTGGAAATAGGGCTCGAGATATAGGTCAAAACGTGGACCCGGGTAACCTTTGGTTGTGTATGTACAATATGGGTATCAAATGAAAGCTGTTGATAAGTGCTTTAATACGGGGTAATTTTCATACCTATTGATGACTAGGGTCTGGAAATATATGCCAAAACGTGGACCCGCCGTGTCTTTGCACCGAATTAAACCAAACTTACACACATTGTTAAGGAGGTATTGAAGATGGTTTCCGTATAGTTTGGATACCTATTGGTAGATAGGGTCTCGAGATATAGGTCAAAACGTGGACCCGGGTAACCTTCGGATGTGTATGTACAATATGGGTATCAAATGGAAGCTGTTGGTGAATGCTTTAGTTCAGAGTATTTCCATCCGCTCCATGACTAGGGTCTCGAGATAGAGACCAAAACGTGGACCCTAGAATGTGTTTGTACAATATGGATATCAAATGAAAGCTGTTGATAAGTGCTTTAATAGGGGGTAATTTTCATACCTATTGATGACTAGGGTCTCGAAATATATGCCAAAACGTGGACCCGCCGTGTCTTTGAACCGAATTAAACCAAACTTGCACACATTGTTAAGTAGGTATTGAAGATGATTTCCGTATAGTTTGAATACCTATTGGTAGATAGGGTCTCGAGATATAGGTCAAAACGTTGACCTGGGTAACCTTCGGATGTGTATGCACAATATGGGTATCAAATGGAAGCTGTTGGTGAATGCTTTAGTACAGAGTATTTTTCATGCCGCTCCGTGACTGGAGTCTCGAGATATAGGTCAAAACATGGACCCGGGTAACCTTTGGTTGTGTATGTACAATATGGGTATCAAATGAAAGCTGTTGATAAGTGCTTTAATACGGGGTAATTTGTTATGTTATGTTATGTTATGTTATGTTGTGTTGTGTTGTGTTATGTCATGTTATGTTATGTTATGTTATGTTATGTTATGTTAAAGTATATGTTATGTTAATGTTAACTCATTCTCTATATCCATACAAAATATGTATCAAACAAATAAAATTAAAATTTTCTCTTGAAAAATGCAACCATTCAATCAGTATTTTCTTATGACGTTATCACGTTAAACTATCGTCAGTAAATCGACTTTGCAGACAACCTCTTTTTTTTCTCTTTATAGATGCTTTCATCAGTTTTCAATGTCGTCAACATGCCGCTATAACCTGCCTTTTAATATCGCTGAAAGCTAGTTAACGATCTAATGTTGACCACACCTCTGAAATCCTTTCATCATGGCCGTCACATCCCACATGACCCCATCCAATCTTCAAAATAGCTGAGAGCCAGCTAATGGTTTGATGTTGGCCACACCTCTGCATTTCGTACAACATAAATGAAAAAGTGAGAGAAAAATCATTGGTAGCAAGAGGCAGTGCGTGAACATTAACAGCGCAAGTATCAGAGCCTATAGTGACATTTTTTGTATGCGTTAATGAGGTTTTAGCCATATAAAAGAGTATGAGCAATTATTTGATTTCATTTTCACTTTCTCAATAGAAGTTTAACACCCAAAAGCAACGAGGAAAAGGACTCCTTCCGTACTCAAAATATTTCCGCACAGGCATAGGTTTAATGACGTAAAAGTTTATTTTTACAGTTACATTTTACATACGAGTACAAGTCATATTGGCAAAGCAGCCAAAGCTATTTCCAGTCAAACCGCCACGTGTATATTGGCCTTTTACGAATTACCTATGTATATAAAGAGACAGGGAGATAAAAAGTATTATAGTATATCATAAAAATGTATGTACACATTTTTAAGTGGTTCTCCTACCAACCAGTTCACTCAATCAACGACTACGAATAAACAACAAGTTCCTTAAGGGCAAAAATGTTTACCTCAAAAGCTTGCTTGCATTTCGCACACACTTTTAAACGTACTTTTTAATTTTAAAGTTCCTTAAGGGCAAAAATGTTTACCTCAAAAGCTTGATTGCATTTCGCACTTCAACACATTCTTCCACTAATCTGTTGCCGGCAGTTATAAAATTGGGAAATTTTTCCATTTGGTAACTTTCCACTTAAGAAACTTAATTTAGTTTTTTTATTAAAGCTAAAAACTAAGTCAACAATGATGTAGTGCTTTTTGAGAACAAGTCAGTGCTTTAAAAACGGCTTAAATGAGAATACCTTTAATAATTTATCAAATTTTGTATTCGATTTAGTTCGTCTTGCACATTTCTTAAGTGCTGCGGAACGGAAATTTTTTGAATTAAGTTTAGTTGAGCAAAAAACATTAGCTTAATACCATAAAAAATGGAATGAGGGCAAAATAATTTTAGCGTAATACAGAGGGGAGGACCTTTCCGAGCCGTGTGAAACGAGGTTTCAGACAGGGTGACTCGCTGTCGTGTGACTTCTTTAACCTGATGTTGGAGAGGATAGTACGAGCCGCAGAACTTAATCGCTCAGGCACAATATTTTATAAGAGCGTACAATTGTTGGCGTATGCCGATGATATTGACATCATTGGCCTTAACAACCGCGCTGTTAGTTCTGCCTTCTTCATACTGGATAAAGAGGCAAAGCGAATGGGTCTGGTGGTGAACGAGGACAAAACGAAGTACCTCCTGTCTTCAAACAAACAGTCGGCGCACTCGTGTATCGGCACCCACGTCACTGTAGACAGTTATAATTTCGAGGTTGTAAAAGACTTCGTCTATTTAGGTACCAGCATTAACACCGATAACAATGTCAGCCTGGAACTCCAACGTAGAATCTGTTTTGCCAACAAGAGCTAATTTGGATTAAGTAGGCAATTGAGTAGTAAAGTCCTCTCTCCACGAACAAAACTAACACTCTACAAGGCTCTCATTATGACTGTCCTAACATATGGCGCAGAAGCGTGGACTGTGACAACATCCGATCAAGCAACGCTTGGAGTGTTTGAGAGAAAGATTCTGCGTAAGCTTTTTGGACCTTCGCACGTTCGCAACGGCGACTATAGCAGGCGATGGAACGATGAGCTGTATGAACTTTACGACGACAGAGACATAGCGCAGCGAATAAAGATGCAGCGGCTGAGTTGACTGTGTTATGTCGTCCAAATGGCTACAAACGCTCTGGCTCTGAAAGTATTCGATGCGGTATCAGCTGGGGGTAGTAGAGGAAGAGGATGTGGAAGACCTCCTCTGCGTTGGAAAGAGCAGGTGGAGAAGGATTTGGCTTCACTTGGTGTGTCCAATTGGCGCCGGTTATCACGAGAAAGAAACGACTGGCGCGCTTTGTTAAACTCGACCAAAATTGCATAAGCGGTTATCGCACCAATTAAGAAGAAGAATACAGAGGCTAAATACAAATTGTTGGGCACCAAAATACATAAGATAACTTAGTAAAGGGCATTGTTCACTTAATTATTGCATTTTTTAATTTTAATATAACATTTTTATTTGCTTATCACCATTTATGCTCAGCGCATATGCAGGGTTTTTATAACATTAATATATCACAGATATATACATTCATCCCGCTCGAGACCATCGGGTCTCGACAAGGCCTTTACATTATACACGGTTCTGGGCTGTTTTTTTTGCGCAGTCCCATGTGGTGTCGGCATCTGCTAATTCGCGCAACATAGAACTTCGCCAAGTGATATTTGGCCGTCCGAACCTCTGCTCCCTAGCGAATTCCCATCCAGTGCCATTCTCGTGATGTTATCCGGTGATTTACTAAGCGTGCGACCTATCCGTCACCACTTTCTCCGTTTGATTTGCCATAGGATGGCCTCCTCATTCGTGCGCCCACAGCGCGTTTTTGCTTATGGTGTTCGGCCAGAATATTCTACAGCTCATGCAAAGGTATTTGTTGACGAAATGTTGTAGCCTCTGTGTGATGGTGTTGGAGACCAGCCATGTTTCACTTCATCTTCACCTGCTCCGGTGTCTGTCGTGATAGTGCAGCCGAGCTAGCAGAAACTTTCGACAAATTCCACCGGACACCTGGCAACCACTATATGTGTTGGTTTATTGTGGGTAACTCCCATTGCCTTCATCTGGGCGGTGTTGACCTCCAGTCTGATGGTGCGTCACGCTGGCAGACTAATCTATGCGCCTTCGCTTGCATGTCAGAGAGTTTGTAACAGAGTAGGCAGATTTCATAGGTGAAGTCCAGATCCTAAAGAAGTATGCTGAAACTCCATACGATGCCTCTTTTGAGCACGGTCAATTGGCTCATAACGTCATCTAGGACGATGGGGCGACAGAGGACAACCTTGCCTTACGCCTGCGTTGATGGTGAATGGGGTAGCTGAGGTTGCCGTTGTGCAGCATTGCAGCTCAAATTTCTCGTAAAGGGCTCTAATGAGGCCGATTAGCTTAATGGGAAATCCTTTTCGACTCAACGCTAGCCATATTGAGTCTCGTTTGATTGTATCGAATGCATTCTTGAAGTCGACGAACAGCATATAAAGCGGTGAGCGCCACTCAACTGATGGCTCTACTAAGACGAAAAGAGTGTTGGCTTGGTCAACACAGCTTCGATGAGGCTGAAATCCAGCTTGTTCGCCCATTAAGAATACATATATACAGATACATACATACACTGCGTTAAATGACTATAGTGCTACAACTTGTGGATACGTTTTTACAATTTATTTCATTTCCGTTTAATTTTAATAATTTTTTTCAGTTCATTCTCGTACAAAAATCATATAAATCCAAGTTTCAAACTTTGTGGAAATTAAAAAAAAAATAACTTTATCAAATTTTTATCAAAATAACATACCTTTTAAACAGAACTTTTAGCAAAAATTCGGATATTCAGTAAAATTACAATAAATTTTAGTATAAGAAAATACAAATTTCAAGTGACTCTAAAATTGAGTTGATATTTGAAATTTTTTACTGGTATGAAAAAATGTCGAGAATTCGAAATTTTCAAACTTAGGTTTACTTAATTTCTGTAGGAAACTATATTTTCAAAAAACAAAACTTTAAAATTAAATAAGAAGCACATAAATTCTCACAACTTATCCACAGGTCCTAGTGCTATAATTATTTAACGCAGTGGGCTTATGTTTTCACTTACATTAGTTATTATATGTATATGTATTACATCAATATAACCCTGTTTTGAATTTTTAGTAACTTTTTTTAGCGTATGGCAACCGTGATTGTCAGCTCCTTCATGTTACCTTCTAGCCTGTTGCCTGTCGCAGTCATACCACTTGTTGGTAAGTCCTTCATTTCACATTAAATATGTATGTACGCAATACATTACTATTTTATGGCAATGACTCTTTGGCTCTCATTTTTTTAGGAAATATTATATTCAAATATTTTTGTATGAATATAAAATGTTTTATTTTCTATCGAGCATATGTATGTGTGATTATTGTATTTTAATTTAGATAAAGCAGTAGTTAATAATGTATGAGAATTGGCAGCACTTCTTTTATTGTAAGGTAAGAAATGTATGTAACTGGTAACTTAGCTTAGGCGCCATGTTTCCACGCCTTTCTATAAATAAAATAAGCGCACAGACGGAGTGTAACTACGGAGATGCGAGTACGCTGACCTTTTGTAAAGTTGCTGAAGACCTACAGCGATTCATATTGCGATTCTTGGCTTTTATTGCTACTTCATTTGGAATGGGAAATTTTTTTTGTTATTTTTTTTTTTGCTTTACAAATAAATTTCCTAAATTTCTTCGTGGAGTAAATAAAAGTACGTTGTGCTCATAGTAACGTAAACTTTACTATTTTGATTTTAATTTGCTAGTTATTTCACAGTGCATACAGTAAGCCAAGTAGCAAAAACAAAAACTGTAAGCCTGCTTATTTGGCAATTCGTTTGAATCTATTGGTGGAAGATTTTCATTAAGTTTCGCAATGTAGATCGCTCTGTAGAATTCAAGAGTTAAACGCAATAGTCACGCATGTTATCAATAACAAAATCGAAGACGGTATTAAGGTAGATGAATTTTACAAAGACGCACTGGCGTACATCCCAGGTTATATTATTAAGAAACTTAATTGAATAACCCAAATTTCGGACGGATTGGGTAGTCATTCATGGACCAAATGGGCGGAAATTTGGTCAAATCGGAGGCAGAACTGATTGGACCTTATCAGTGTGGCTTTAGACCGGGAAAATCTACAACCGACCAAATATTCACAATGCGCCAAATCTTGGAAAAAACACATAAAAGGAGAATCGACACACACCATCTTTTCGTCGACTTCAAAGCTGCATTTGACAGTACGAAAAGAAGTTTCCTATATGCCACGATGTCTGATTTTGGTATCGCCACAAAAATAATACGGCTATCCTCTCAGACCTCTCCGAGCCGTTTTATACCAAACGAGGTTTCAGACAGGGTGACTCGCTATCATGTGACTTCTTTAACCTGATGTTGGAGAAGATCGTGCGAGCAGCAGAACGTAATCGCTTAGGCACAATTTTTTACTAGAGCGTGCAATTGTTGGTGTAAGCCGATAATATTGTCATCATCGGCCCTAAAAACCGCGCTGTTAGTTCTGCTTTCTCCAAACTAGATAAAAAAGCAAAGCGAATAGGTCTGGTGGTAAACGAGAAGAAAACGAAGTACCTATTGTCATCAAACAAACAGTTGGCGCCCTCGTGTATCGGCACCCACGTGGTTGTTTAGAGCCTGTCAGCTTAGAAATAAAACGTAGAATCTCTCTTGCCAACAAGTGCTACTTTGGACTAAGTAGGCAAATGAGTAGTAATGCCCTCTCTCGACGAACAAAACTAACACTCTACAAGACTCTCATCATGCCCGTTCTAACGTATGGCACAGAAGCTTGGACGATGACAATATCCGATGAGGTGTCCCTTGGAGTGTTTGAGAGAAAGATTCTGGGGAAAATTGTTGTGCCTTTGCACGTTGGTGATGTCGAGTATCGCTGGCGATGGAACAATGAGGTTGAATAAGGGCTTAACGCATCCGATAGTTGGGTCATGCCGTCCGAATGGATACAGCTCCGGCTCTGAAAGTAGGTGGTGATAGAAGACCTCCTCTGCGTGGAAGAGATCAGTTGGAGAAGGACTTGGTTTTACTTGGTGCGTCCAACTGGCGCCGGTTAGCACAAGAAAGAAACAACTGGTGCGCTTTCTCAAATTCGGCCAAAATCGCGTAAGCGGCTACCGTTCAATTAAGAAGAAAAGAGGCAATTAAGAGAAGAAGAGCTTCTTGTCAATAGATGCCGCCAGCAGTATGTGCTAGTCGATTCTAGCATAACCTAAACGTCATAAACCAAGCTTAGACATATGGTAAACAAACTGCTTCGACACATTAGTGATTTCGTTTTGGTATCATATACTTTTGGTTTTGTGAAAATGTCTGATTTTATGCCGAATAATCGTCATTTGCGGGGAGTATTGATTTTCCTCTTTCATTCGAAAAAAACGGCGGCTGAAGTGCATCGAGAGCTACAAAACGTTTATAGAGATGCTGCTTTAAGAGCTTGCTTCAGTATTAGGAGTTACACGCTTATATATTTCCAAGCGATTGCATGCTTTGGGAATGATTCAGAAACAGGGTACTTGGGTTCCTTATGAGTTAAAACCAAGGGATGTTGAACGTCGTTTTATCACCTCTGAACAACTGCTCCAGCGGCAAAAAAGGAAAGATTTTCTTCACCGCATCTTGAAGGGTGATGAAAAATGGATTCATTACAGCAATCCAAAAAAAGAAAGTTATGGGGGCTGTCCGGTCATACTTCTACATCGTCGCCTCGGCCGAATATTCACGCTGCGAAGGTTACGCTATGTATTTGGTGGGACCAAGTTGGTGTTATTTATTATGAACTGTTAAAACCAAGCGAAACCACACTGGGGATCAGTATCAACTTCAATTGATGCGATTGAGCCGAGCACTGTACGAGAAGCGGCCGCAATACGCAGATAGGCATGAAAAAGTGATTCTCGGCCTCACGTTGCCAAACCCGTTAAAATCTACCTAGTAATACTGAAATGGGAAATCCCAACCCCACCCGCCATATTCTCCAGACATTGCGCCGTTCGATTATCACCTGTTGGCATCGATGGCACATGGTCTAGCTGCCAGCAGTTCCATTCATATGAAGACATCAAAAAATGGCTTGATTCGTGGATAGCCTCAAAAGATGAACAGTTTTACCGCGACGGTATACGAGATCTGCCAGAAAGATGGGAAAAGTAGTAACCAGCGATGGGCAATACTTTCATTGATTCACTTGTAACCATTTTTTTCAGAATAAAGTTGTAGCTTTCCATTGGGTTCATTAGCTTTCTATGGGTTCATGGAAAGAAACTACTGACACATATAAATGACTTCACATACAAATTATTAAAAAATTTTGTCCATAGCTGGCCCACTATGTACACTGTGAAATATTTATTTTGTTCACGTACTCGTACATGAAGTTTGTAACAACTTTGATAAATTAAGCAAAAGGCAATTTTCAAGTATATAGTATATATATATAATAATTTTTGAAAAATCTACAGTGAAATGTTTAATTAAAAATACGTCAAAGCAGGAAAGAAGAGCAGGGTACAATGGGTACAATCGTTTCCACGACAGTCGGTTCTACGTTACCGAAACGACCCGGATTTATATCCGGTCAAGGACTGTCACTCCAGCAGCATTCCCCGTATGTAAGTATGGGGAATGTTTATGCTGTTACAACAACAACAGCAGGGTACAATTCACAAATTTCCATATTTTTAACTTCTTTGAATTGCGCGTGACTTTCTGTTGAACATTCGGGTGTGGCCAGACTGCCCTTTTCAACTTTGAACGTGAATTTAACATATTTTTATTAAAGATAACGAACGACCTGATATTCCAGGTAACTTCTTAAAATTTAATTTTAATTTTTAACAGGACGAAAAAAAATTTCCAAGCCCGGGCGCCCAACCATAGGTTTTACAAAAGGTGTCCAACGGAGGTTTAAAACTAATAAGTTTTGCATATGTTTATGTCACCAAATCACCATTTACTTCTGCACTTAGCCCATTGAACTATGAATGAGTAGCATGGAGCTCAACGTGGTTTCAAACTCAGTGGACTGGACTAAAATCAGTACAAGAACAATTATTGTATTGTAATATATGCTAAGAAATGTTTGATGGAATTCTTTATCTGGTTTTAATAAAAGTAAAGGTGGTGCCAAGACAAGCCAGCTCAGCATTGTGTTTACCTATATATTGCAATGCCCCTGAAACACGGATAGGTCGCATGCAATGCCTCCATCAATTCATAAAAAAGAAAAGGACAGTGAAAAAGGCGTCATTCAGGACCATTCTCCGTTATATGGAGGGAGACAATGTACCGTCAGTACTCCAACCAATATTTTACATTCCTTCCTTGCGAGGAATAAAATTAAGTTGGTTCTTTTCGTGTTGCAAGTTCATAGCATTATTTTGACAATCCTGTGGTAGGTCGAGCCTTCCCTTATGGACTGTGCTTCCAGAGTTAGTTCCATCTACAAAACTGAGAATGAGGGATATATGTTCGACGTACTCATCCTAGGCCAGCGGGTGCCTGCCTTAGCAAGCTCGTCAATTCTCTCATTACCCTCTTTTACCTTGTGCCCCGGTAGCCTGTAAATAGATAACGGCCGCAAAATTCTCGTCCACTCTTCCTGTTCGGTAAAAGAATACATTTTAACGAGCACTTACGAGCAGCTTCCAGGTGCCATGCAAGCTTTAATAAAATTTTTGTTAACAATACTTAATTGTATTGGTTTTAAGACCCTAAGGCATTGTCTAAGCCAAAAACAAAAATTCATTTCACCCTTCAAGAAAAAACTGGACTTTCTACGTTTGTAAAATTGTATTTTTTTTATTAGTTTGCTTTTAAAACACCATTTTTAAAAAAATAAAATTAATCACATAATTAATCACATATATAAAATTAATCACAATGAAAATAATTAAACTAAAAAACATTAAGAGTTTGCAACAGCCTTGAATTATTATAAACTTAAGCGAAATTCTTCTAGTCAGGATAGTCAGGCGATTCACCAAATGCATAGATTTGGTCATTACCTTTCCCTGCGATTTTAGGAAAATTGTGTATTTCATAACGCTCGGCATTCACAAATCTATTAGAATAGCGGCCGCTATCATCCACAAAGAACTTTGCCAGATATTCTCTTACTTTTAAGCAATGCTCCGGGCAGTCTGATTCCGGATGAAATTGCGAGCCGTAAAATGGGTACCTATAAGTAGATGTAAAAAAAAAGTAAGAAAATGCTCCACTCGTTCTGAACCAAACTTTATATACCCGTGCACATTTCAGTAAAATTTAATTTAGGCTAGTCGTTAATTTTTGAAATCAAATAAACTAATAGACAATGAGAGTTATAGCTTGTAATATAAGGGATTAACGGGATATCAGCACACTTTCTACACCGACGGATCCAAAACCAGTGATGGAAGCGGATCTGGATCGTACTTAGACGAAGACACTAAGTACTCCAATGCCACTGGACAGATGGCCACGACATTCCTTACGGAAGTCTATGCCATCTTGGACCTGGTATACTGGCTAATTGAGAAAAAGTGGCAGGGCAACAGTATTGGAATTTGTAGTGACAGTCAAGCTGCACTGAAAGGCCTTGCTAACCCACGCTGATCTTCAAAGTTAGTTGGTGAATGTAAGACAAAACTGAACACTGTTGCAAAACACAACAAAGTTAGTCTTATTTGGGTGCCTGTATATTGGGTATTACAGGAAACGAGTTAGCTGATAAATTGGCTAATGAAGGCTCTGCAAGTATGCCACTAGGCCCTGAACGCTTTCTAGGTGTCAATTCTGCATCGATTCAACTATGGATTGATGACTTCTTGAGGTCTACCCACAGAGGTCGTTGGTCTGAGTTGAACTCGTGCAGAGTAGCCAAGTGCTTTGGGAAAACCCAAACAGGAAGACCAAACTCAGCAGAAAGAACCAGAGAGTACTGCTGGTTGTAATCAAAGGGCACAATATCGGTGGTCAGCATATAGCTGCAATGGGGGTCGTCGACAGCCAGATATGTCTATCCTGTCTTGAGGATTACGACACTGCAAAGCATTTTCCCTGTACCTATCCGGCGTTTTCTAGAATCAGACTTAGGATATTGGGTTGTGATATATGGCTGGACGAAAAGAAATTTAGCCTTAACATATAAAAATTGCGAGATTGCGTGTACCCAGTTTGCGTAAACTTTATAAAATCGTTATCGAGATACAAGCATTAAAATGGGTGTGGCAGCATCTATTTTCCAAAATTCTACTTGCGTTGTATTTGTTTAATTTTTGGCTCATCATTTGTTCCAAATATGAGTAATATTGATAAATTTTTAACTAAGATATAATGTTTTTTTCTTTGTTTTAAATTACCGTTATATGGCAAATGGTTAAACGTTATTAACCGAATTCCCCCATTTTCAATACCAAACTACCCCGTACTAATTTCCATTGAAATCTAACAATTTTTACTCGAATTATCGTACGGAGCATTTGGTACATACATATTTATGCGTCTGTGCCTACATCAATCGCAATTACTTTATGCTGTCACGTATATCCGTTATATAAAAAAAATTATTAAACACAATTGTGCACAAATGTGCACGAGTATAAAAAATCGAAATTGCTTCGTATCACAAAAAACGTCACTTACCTGCGGTGTTCCATAATCGAAGCGAACTCCGTGCCATTTCCGTCCGTGTTTTTTGCCAAAATTTGCCAATCATTAAAACTTTTGCATGACTTTGAGATTGTTTGTAAATAAAAAAACTTTATTTCAAGGAAACTATTTCGATATTGATTTATTGGGAGAGACTTTTTTAATGAAACGAAGTGAAATGAACAGAAATTAAATAAAATCAGGTGAATTAAATTAAATTAAATTAAAGGAAACAAGGTAAATGGAAATATTAAATGAAACCTGATGAAAGGTTTTAAATTGTTTTTTTTTAAATTTACCTCAGTGGTCCAACAATACCTATGTCGATGTCGACCAAAAGGTTCATTCCGCATGATAATTTCCAATTCGGGTGGCAAATGTGCAAAAAGCCTTGAGTCTCGAAAATCTGCAAATATGTAGGTGTGTTAATGGCAGTATTTAGTAAACATTTATTTAAAAAACTGGTCAGAAGCAAATGAGCTAAGCGTCAACTGTATTAAAACTGAAGTCATCCTTTTTCCTAAGAAACACAGAATTTCGGAAATAAATCCTTTGATGCTACATGGTACGGACTTCGTTTACTGATGAAGCCCGCCACTTAGGACTAATATTAGACAGAAAATTCTGATGGAAATCAAATGTCGAAGATAAAGTAAGAAGAGCTACAATAGCACGCTACTCTTGCAAAAAGTTAATTGAATTAAGTTCGGGCCTTTTCCCTTTTATCGTACATTCGCTTTACACAGCGATAGTTAGAACAATCATTACCAAGAAATTTATCTAAATGAATCCTTATCACAGCATTTCCTTCAAAAGAGGAATGCGATAATGGACTAATTGTTAACGAATATGAAAATGATGGCTCAAAATTAGATAACAAAGTAGACGGGATCATTTACTCTGTTAAACTTGGTTTTAACCTATCATTTCACTAACTTGATCCGTGCAGTGTAATTCAAGTGGAAGTCACGGCTATAAAAGAGGGACTTACAGCGAAAAAACAAGAATATTATTCATAAATGAAATCTTCATTTACTCAGACAGTCAAGTAGCTATAAAAGCGCTAGAAATCATCAAAAACAGTCATCGAATATTTAATAATAACGTAAATACTACAAAGTAAGTCTTATCCTTTTCCAAACGGAAATTTTTCCCATTCTGAAAGTAGCAGAACGGATAATTGAGAGAAGATGGAGCGGGAAACAGATTGAAGTCTTTAAAGGCTCTGGAGAACGCAAAGCAAACCTCAAAACTTGTTGGAGAATATAAGAAGAAGCTTAATTCTGAGACAGAAGACAAGACAGAAGACAAGACAGAATAAGCTCATACTTGTAAGGGTTCCAGGACACTGAGGGATTTAAGGGAATGGAATTGCCGATGAATTGGCCAACTGTGAATCAACCAACAGGGACCAGAGCCAAAAATCCGAATCAGTTTTGCAGGAATCACAAAGTGGATTAGCGATTATGTATGCAATTTAAATAGCGATGGTCCGGTCAGAACTGCAAAGTGTTTTGTGACAAGTCCGAACAGAAAACTGCCGGACTTTCTTCTAAAACTTGGAAGAAAAGACGTTCGTATTATTACAGGATACAATCCATGAGGTCAACATATGATCACCATTGAAATTATTGAGGATCCGATTTTCCTGTCTTGCTTAAAGGAGGCAGTTAGCACTGAACCTTTTCTCTGTGAGTGTCCTGCATTTGCCAGGGCAAGGCTGCGAATTTTAGGTTCCTATGTCATGAGAAGGAGTAAAATTTGTTCTCTCAATCTCGAGAATATTTTCAGATTTACCAAAGAATCTGGAAAATTCTCAGAAGTCTAACTACCTCTATTTCTCGATTCCCTTCTATCTTTTTGCTTCTGTTACTTCTCTCTTTTCCTTCCAGGAAACTGCAAAGCAGATAAACTTGCTAGAATAGGTATAACTCTTGATATGCAATTGGATAAAACATAGGCACTTGTAAATTACTAATAAAGCAGGAAACTTTCAACAGGATAAATGCAATTTGGCAAAACTTGATTACATGCGAACTAAGCAAACAGACATGATCGAAATGGAACAGCGAACGCTCAAAAAACCAAAGATTTAATTGAGAAGTTTCAAGAAATATGAAAGGTGTGTTAACAGGTCTTTGTTCAATAGGCACCCAGCCAGAAAGTTCGGGCTCCCATACCAAGATTTTCGTAGAAGCTGTCTTAACACGGAAGGATAGAAAATAATCAGACACCACCTACTATATGTCAGTGTGAAGACTTAGCCAGAAGGAGAATTCGCACTCTTGGTAGTGCATTCTTAACAGATGTAGTGGATATGTAGGTACGTGGAATGGTTGAATTGCCACTCTGGCACTCCCCAAGAAGCACTAACTTAATATAATGGAGAAGATTAATAGGACTGCCCCAGGCTGTCGAAGAAAGGAGCACCCAGTGGGCTTAATCGTCTAGCTGCTAAGCACGGACATTTAAAGAGAAAGTGCTCAACAGTCTCCTTCTCTGAAAGGTCCCCACAGCTTCTGCAATGGGGGTTAAATGGTAACCCTAGCTTTTCCGCATGTGTGCCGATCGTCCAGTGACCGGTAAACATAGCTACCAGCTTGGAAATTGAATGGCAAGGAGTCCAAAGAACTTTCTGAGTCCTCCGTATATAGTACTGGAGGCAAAGGATTTTCAAAATAGCACATGAAGAAATATAGCTTCATCTGTTCTGCGCTTTCCTGAGAAATAATTTGTGCAGTTCCCCTTTAACAACTGTCAGGGGGATGCCGACGACAGGGTATGAGGACTCTGAGACCTATTCAGGCTCCTGGCAAACCCATCAGCAATTTCATTTCTCTCTATGTTCTTATGTCCTGGAAACCAGATCAGAGAAATTTTACCTTCACACCCAGAGATTTGATCTTCGTAGAAGAGTTTATTAGTTTCGGTTTGCACAATGGCGTCATCAGAGCCTTTTATCGCGGCTTGACTATCGGAGTAAATGTAAGTATCTCTCTCGCGCCCGCGTTTCCTAATCATTTTGCATGCTTGAAGGATCGCAAAGACTTCTGCCTGAAAAATACTAGCAGTAATCGACAGTTTAAAGGAGATAGATAAATTGGCTGATTTAGTGAAAACCCCTGCTCCGACTCCCAATTCCATCTTGGAGACGTCAGTGGAGACATGATGGTGAACCTTATAAGACAGTGATATTGCTTGCTAAAACTTTATTTTTCTGCAAAGCATTGTTTTTGTTTTAAATATAATACATGATTTTATGCACTAAATCGCTTTGAAATTAATTTAAGCCCAACACTAAGTTTTTCAATTTTAATCTAATTTATCTGCTAGTAGAGCCCACTTTTTCGTCTTAGTATTTATTATTCAGCCAATTTTTTATTTTGTCATCGGCCATGAGAATTTGAAGATCTCACGTATGTTATACGAGGTGTGTTCAAAAAGTATCGCGAATTTTCGGTTTTTTCAAAATTATTTATTTATTCATTAATATCTATTTTGTCCCCTTCAAAGTAATCCCCATGAGATATTATGCACTTGTGCCAACGTTTTTTCCAATCTTCGAAGCACTTAAAAAAATCATTTTTCTTATCTTCTTCAGCCCCCCCTTCGATGCCGTGTTTATCTCGTCAATCGTAGCGTAGCGTTGTCCTTTCATGGGCCTCTTCAGTTTCGGGAACAAGAAAAAGTCACAGGGGTGAAGATCTGAGGAATACGGTGGCTGTGGCATCATTAGTGTGTTGTTTTTGGCCAAAAAGTCGCGCACAAGCAACGATATGTGAGCAGGGGCGTTATCGTGAGCCAATTTCCCAAGAGCCAATTTTTGTTCTTCCACAAATCCGGGCGTTTCTAGTGGATTGCAAATTGCGCATAACTTGCAGGTAATATTCCTTATTGACCGTTTTACCCTGTGGCAAGAACTCATGATCCACAACGCCCCTGCAATCGACGAAAACGGTAATCAAAACTTTTACATTCGACCGAACTTGGCACACTTTTTTCGGTCTTGGTTCGTGCGGCAGCTTCCATTGAGATGATTGAGCTTTGTTTTCCACGTCATACATAAACCCACGATTCGTCACCAGTTATGACCCTCTGGAACAAATTTGGGTCGTCGCGGACAGAGCCCAACATCTCATTAGCAATGATCGTGCGATGCTGCTTTTGGTCGAAATTGAGCTGTTTTGGTACGAATTTTGCGGCGACCCGTCTCATGCCCAAATCATTGAAAAAAATAGAATGACCCGAACCAATCTATATGTTTAAGTCCCCAGCATCTTCTCTAACGGTGATTCGACGATTGGCCAATACCATTTTCTTCACTTCATCATTTTTTTCGTCTGTTGTTGAAGTGCTCGGGCGTCCGGCACGCCTGCACGCTTTTCGTCGTTCACATCTTCTCGGGTACTTAATTTCGTTTTTCACACAAAATTTGATACAGGTTCTTTGATCCATCTTTTAGAATAGGTAAAAATCGAGGACGAGCCGAAACACCGAAACACGTGCAAGCTAAGCAGCTGTCAACAATTAACTGAATATTCAAAATGGCCGAACTCGTCGGCGCGAGTGAGAGACATGAGTACCAACACATCGCCACAAAAAAATCGAAATTCGAATATACTTATGTAACCTGCGGAATTTCAAAATTCACGATACTTTTTGAACACACCTCATCATGACTTTTGAACTATTCAGATTTAAAAGTTTTTTTTAAGTTTTTAATATGTTTGGGTTAGTATATGTACTATAAGTACTAGAAAACTTTAAAACGTAATGAAAGTAAATTATTATGTAAGCTAAATACAATTAATTAAAATCACCTGGTAGAAACTCCACTTTCAAATCACAGTTCATGGGTTGGCATTTATCGCGTGGATCCGTGCCGTAAGTTGTAGCCGCCGTTTCGGTGGTATAAAGCACCAAAAGTTGAAATCCCAGACATGTTCCCCAAATAGGCAAATGAATACCTTTGTCAAACTTTTCTTTCGCTATGCGTATTATTATCTCAGTTGCTCGTACATAATAATTGGTTAAATCCAAGCGTGAAGGATCGTGCTCATTCACATAAACTGCACCTCCTGGCAATAGAACTCTGTAGAAAATGTACACAAATTTTCATAAGTAAGTAGTTTTCATTAGTCTTACGTCATTTATTTTCAAAATCTTTGAAAACCTTTTCCATATAGGAAACAGATTAGGTCCTGAAGGCCTGTCAAAATCACAACACGCGCACTTTAAAGGCAGATCTACGGAGACTGCACTGCATACTCTGGCCTTTAATGTTGATTATTTCTGGTCATTGCTGCGACATTCAACAATGTATCAACTAACGCTGGCTTAGAAAGTCTTATTGGTGTAGAAATGGATCCTGTCATATATAACTGGATTGCAAGTCTCCTGAACTGCAGAAGGATTGTGGCAAAATGGAATGAAACTATTTGAACGAGGGAAGCATGTAGAGTGGCTCCTCAAGGGGGTGACTTATCACCTCTGCTCTGGTTGCTAATTATTAATCAAATACTCAGTCGATTTGAAGGTAGAGCTCCAAGACTGATTGCATATGCAGATGGCATTGCTGTAGTTATTACAGGAAGGTGCCTATCTACGCTAAGCACTCTAATAAGCGAGGCTCTTAAAACAATGCATAACTGAGCTAGCAATGCTGATCTGGACGTCAATGATGAAAAAACTAACCTACTGTTCTTTACAAAGAAGTACAAAGTTCCAGCATGGACATTACCCTCGCTCGATGGCGTCTCTCCATCGTTGAAATCCTGCACCAAATACCTAGGAGTATTAGTGGACAATATATCAACGTGGAAATCTAATGTTGAGGAGATGGTGAAAAAGGATATTTGGAAGCACATGGGGTCTCTCACCCGCTCCTATGCACTGGTGTTACACTGCAATTGTTAGGCCTATATTACTATATGGCAAAATGGTGTGGTGGAAGGCGGTTATGAAGAAAATATATATCAACCCATTGATAAAAGATCAACGACTCTCCGCGCTATGCATAACGGGAACTATGAAATCAACTCCCACGGCAGCTCTCGAGACTATCCTCAGCCTAACACCGATTGATCCCTATGCAGAAAATCGAGCTGCAAACTCTGCTGTGCGGCTACAAACAACCGCTCAGCTTACCTCTAGAACATTCGCACATAGCTCTGGTCAATTCAGACTATATGATTACGAGTTTTGGAAGTCCCCTAAAGATTGTTGCCAAAGACGATGGAGCAGTTAAGAAGCTTGCTCGGAGGGTTTGTGTATATTGGGCTCCGCAGCATAAAGGCATACACGAAATAGCTAAAGATGGCGCAAGACTTGTAGCAAATCAAATAAGTTAGGTACATAAACCCCTGCACATAATTCACAAAGAACCATAGGAACACATTTTAAGAAAGGCGAAAGGTAGATGACTTAGCTTAACCAATTGCAAAGTTGCCAGGATCATGTGTAAACACGCATAAGATGACAGGTATTCTAAAACGATTATATCGTTCGATAGAAGAAACTGTGTAACTTTAATTGGTGCACTAACAGTTGCAGCGTATGCTTACAAGCTAAATCATGCAAGAAATGTAATGACTCGGCTACCAGAGAAACCCTGGATTATCTTCTATGCTACTGCCAGGCTCTCTCGAAAACTAAAAAATGCTACCTAGGTGCTATCAGTTTTGAAAGACTAGATTGTATCGTACAATGCGGTGCATGCATCTTGAGTGATAGACATTATTGCTAAAAAAAGCACTCTAATCTGGCATCATTGTGGACCAAAATGATCTCTGTATGGCCTCGGCCAGCCAGTGTAACCTAACCTAAACCTATCACTAAACAAAAACCGATAAATTCAGAAATAATTCAAAAGAAATGTATAATTTTTTTCTTTTTTTATTTATTATTACAATATAATATTTCACGAATCCACGGGCGCAGTGTAACTCCAGACATTTCTTCTAGAATCAGGAAGATTCCTGAACCACCACGGAAAGGGCACCTTTCAACTGTCTTTTTGGCGAGGATTTGAAAAATGTCAAACATCTCTACCTCTAATTCAGCTATTATCTTAAATATACCTATCTCGAAGTAAAAGGTAAAATTGGGAATGAACATAAAGCTGCCGGATCCGGTACCCTGTTGATTTTATTCTCCATCAAAATATCATACAGTAGCTGGAAACTTTTAGCCTTTCTTCCTTTGCTCTCAAAACAGTGTAAAGGAAGGTAAACAACTCCCTCTCTCATACTATTTGCCAGTCTTCCAAAACTACGAATTTTTTCCTTATGCAAAATATAAATCCACAGGTATAACAAACATCCTGAAAGGGGTAGAGGAGTACACGATTATCTGGATTGTGGGACAAAATTTGGAGAAGTGGGGCATCGACATATATACTTATACGTAATGTGGAACACAGAGAAAGGGGGGATTTCTTTCTAAAAAATAAAAAAATTATTAGCGCGTACACTTTTGTTATGCGTCTGGCCGAGCTCCTCTTTCTACATATTTGTCGCATGCGTCTTGATTTTGTCTCACAAATAGAGTAGCCTACAATTTTAAGCGATTCCGAACAGCAAATGGTTTTTTATGAGGAGCTTTTTCATGGCAGAAATACACTCGGAGGTTTTCCATTGCCTGCCGAGGGTCGAGCGCTTAGATTAGAAAAAAACGTTTTCTTCATTTTGGTGTTCTATGGAGATTCGAACCTACACACTCCCGAATGGTAGTCGCGCACCAATTTCTTTTAATTATTATGTTCTGAGTCCTATTTTAAATATCCTGCTTCTTGGACCGTGCAGGACATAAAATGGTAACTCTCGCCGCCCTCAGGTTGATACCTCTCAACCCCAGACAGAACCTGAAACCTAAAAAACCCTTAGCTTTCTTTCGAGTAGCACATATCGTTTTGCTGTAATCTTGGTTTCTGAAAACAAAACTAATACAAGAATTTTCAAAGAGGGAAAAGTGAAAAATGAATGGAAAATTTCTACTAAAATTGGTGTATACACCAAATAGTTAAGCTTCATTTAGAGTTCATGGCTCATTCGCGTTTAATTCAAAATGTGCGCTAAACTATGCTCAATCCCTGCAGGAGATGCGATTTACCAGCTTTTGAAGAACATTCGCGAATGGCACTGCCGCACTCGCAATTGACTCGCACCCCCATGTGGCCTCCCAAAAACTACATAAAGGACTTGATAAAATAACTCATTGTTTGAAAGAGCTGCACATTAATTTGGGCAAAAGTATATTGTTCAACATAGTGAAAATTTTAAAAACAATAAGACCTTTTTCAATCACCATTGTTGGCCAAATTCCATTGTTAGGCCTGAAATATAAATAGCAAGCCTCGCATCATTCATTTACGTAATCCTTCTTGTGGTAGAAAAATATTTGGTCGGCACAACTCGTTTACGACGCCTTTTAATTGTAAAAACAAATGCTCTTTCTTCCACTATATGAAAACTATGCTCGCGTAGCTGATTGAATAAACCGTCTTTAGTGCAACTCAAAAATTAAATTTTCATATCGAACCATTTCTTAACGAATATAGACTAAACGACTTTCTCTGCGTGCGAGACGTACATAGTCCTCCATAGTCATCCGTTTCTGGGTTAATACTATATTTTATATCAGAAGTTAGTCAAAATAACTAGCATCCAATTTATATCTCCTCCCTCATCCCCCTTTCTTATTGATTCACCTACAACATTGCATTTTTCCACGAATAAAGTGCCTTTTAAACTACGTATCAAGTTTTGTTTTAAATTTATATATCCTATGAATACCACAAATCCACTACAAGTACTTATATGACATTTTTTAGTAGAGGGGTTACTTTCTTCTTCACCGTATTATACTATTTATACTTTATTATACTATTGTATTAAATCCTGTTCTTCAAAAATTCTATTATACAGGGTGAACGATATGAACTATTCTAAACACCATAACTTTTTTGTGTGAAATTAGTTTTATTGATTTCAAAGACAAAATTGTTCAAAAATGATTACAATTTTAACATATCGCACCCTAAATACAAAAGGGTCACAACTCAAAATTTTCCATACTCGAGCTTGACTTGTTTACAGTAGCACAGAAAACAAAATATGTGACATATCACGCTGAAATTTGCATGTAAGCTTATAACAGTCCCACCAAAAAACAAAAAATTTATTTTTGCCATATGTCATCCGCGGACCGTTTTATTGATAACGTCTCGTTCATATCTCAGCAGAAGGCACGTTTTGAGTTGTGACCCTTTTGTATTTAGGGTGCGATATATTCATTTTAGCTCGATATGATCCCCTTTTGACTTGACTATAGCCTTCAAATGGTAAAAAAATTAGTTGCATGCTGCACGAATGTGATCTTGAGGTATTTTGACCCATTCTCTTATAATCGCTTTTTTCAGCGCGTATTTTTTAGTCCTCACCTTGCTCTCCAAAATGGACCAGATGGAATAGTCCATCGGATTTGCGTCTGAGCAATTCGAAAGCCATTGTGTGGACGAAATGAAGTGTGGAACATGATTTTTTAACCATTCTTGGTTCGCACGAGCTTTATGAGACGGTGCCGAGTCCTGTTGGAACGTCCATGGTCTACGACTGAAATGTTTGCGTGTGCACGGCACTAAAGCAGCTTCTAAAACATTTTCCCGATAATAAGTCGCATTCACTTTGACACCAGGCTCGATAAAAACGATTGGAGAGCGTCCATCAGCGGTCACTTCGGCCCAAACCATTACTTGCGATGGGAGATTGCTTCGATTGGGAAATTTTTTCCATCAGAAAACACAATGTTAAGAAATTCGCCACGTTCATGCAAACGCAACAACTCCTTTGCTCTTTCGCACCGAACTTTTTTTTGCTGTGGTGAAAGATCGTGTGCTTTTTGGAACTTGCAAGTCCTGACCTTGAGCTCATTTTTCAATATGCGTCGAATGCTGTCTTGTGATATTTTCAGTTCTTTGGCCATTTTTCTTCCACTTCGACGTGGATTTCGTTCAAGTCGAGCCTTCACTTTCTGATCCATTTCTGCCGTTTTTGCGGTATTTTTTGGTCCACCTCCATAGCGTTTTGCAATGGTACCATACTGGTAACGTTTATAGTGCGATACACAAACATTTTATTCACTTTGAGGTGACAGAGCTCACGAACAATGGCTGGTTGTGATTTCCCAGCCAAATATAACGCAATCACACTATTACGTTTGAAGTCCATCACAGAAAAAAAAAATTCAACAAAACTGAGACGCAAATGCTTTTGATGGCTTATAAACAATATATTGAACTGTCATTAGAACAATTCTGACGTTGATGTCATGAGCTGTTTTACAGATACAAGCAGTGTGAAGTTGGTAGCACTTCATATCGTTCACCCTGTAGTACAAGAGATACAATTTCTAGATATTGTATGTAGTAGATTTGGATATCCAGCACTCATTCTAGCGAGACAAAATCTTCCCAAGTCACTTCTACGCTAAATCGAAAAACTAGTCAAACATACATGGAAACCCCGTATTTTAACAAAACGGAAGGCTCTAGAAATAAAACTCAGAAGAATAAAACGTCGTCGAAAATATCATATTTCTCTCGATAGTAAGGTCTCACTCACGAGAAAGTCTATATATCATAAAATTAGCAAATGGTTGCAGAATTAGATATATTCCATAAATATTTTTTCTCTTAAATAAATTAAACAGCTTTAAGTAAAAATATTGCTTCATGTTTAAAAAACAGATATCAATAAAGAAATTGATTTAATTAAAAAAATGGAGGTATCTACAATTTATGCCACATCCGGATAATGTCGGGGCATGTCTATCTGCAGAAACTGCAATTATAAGAGAAGGAAAAGCTTAAGCCTCTTAAAAAATACAAATTTGTTTTACGTTTACCTACCTTTAACTACCGAATTTCTAAACATGTACATGGAAAGCGGATTTCGAAAACAATAATTTCTAACTTACCCATTTACTTTATTTAAAACATCGTAATAATACTCCAGGTCTTTATTGTTCCTTTGTAAATGAAAATTTGTATACAGTTAAACAGTAAAAGAGTAAAAATTATTAATCGGAATTTTTAAAATGGGATTGAATTCGAAAACAGCTCTTTAAATTACTATTTCTACATACCAAATGGGCACAACTTTAGCTCCACCAGCTACCAAATATTCTACATATTTACTGTCGATATAACTGCAAATCTCCTTTTTCATTCCATCCTTCCGATCCATACATAGCAAGCCAATAAAAGGCGTGTTCCCACTCATAGTTCGATAGTTAAATATCTAGTAATTAAAAAATGTGCACTCCATCAATCACCAAAACCAAATATTAAAATTGAAAAATCAATTTTAGAATGATAGAGGTCTGCAGCGAAAATTTGTGTTAATTTTAATGAGTGACTTTATTATTCTGTTTTTATGCGGCTTTTTTTTATGCGGTTTTGAAATAGTGCGGTTTTTTTTTAATTACAAAATGCATGTCGACCTATCGGGAATTGTACATATAAACAAGATTCTAAACCAGCTAAGCAAAAACTCATCACAGATTACATCAGAAATGCTAACCCTACAAGTATGGAACCGCCTGCATAACTATCTAGATCAGACGTGTACATTTCCTCAAGTGACGAAAGTGATTTTACGCCAAATCCTAAACGAACGCGCAACATGTGGGTATTTTCTGATTCTATTTCTGACTTAAATTTATTCTTCGATTCTGACGTTTCTTAAATAAAGATATAATTTTCAAAAATACAATATTTTGTTTATGCAATTTTATTTAATTATTTCAGATTCATGCGGTCTATGGAACGTATCTATAGTTATAATATGGGACTAGTGCCCTTTTTTATGCGATTTTATTACATTATTTCAGATTTATGCGGTTTTAGCACTTTGAAACGTATCTATAATTTTACTATAGAACTAGTAACTTTTTTTATGCTGTTTTTTTTTATGCTGTTTCTTGCGGAACGTATCTACCGCATAAAAACAGAACCTACTGTACACGCGTACTTTAGGACCTGTCAATTTGTATGAATCGATTTTCTCCAATATCGTTCTTAGCAAATTCAAATTGTACACTAAGTTCTAAGAAAAATGACAACGAGGCGAGCCCTCCAAATTTTTTTATGCGAGAATAGAAAGTAACACCGGATTTACACACGAAGACATCTGAAAGGGAGACACTGGAAATTCTCTTTTCATGTCTCATTCGCGGCCACACGGGCAAAATTGTTTTCGTCAACATTTTGACGTTTACTACTTTAGCATCTTCTGTGTCGGATATATTCTACAACCCGCTAACATGTAAAGCGGAAAACATTCGTCACCAATTTCTTAAATATATCAATGAAGAATGCAAACTGGTTAAATAATAAATAATTTGTTGTTTTTTTATTTAAATATACATATTTATAAATTGTTGTACTTGAATAAAAAAATTAAATTAAAAATACTTCGTATAAACATAATTATTTTAAAATTAACTTGAGTATCTAGAAATGCGGGAAAAAACTAGAAATCAACATAAATATGTCCCATAACTTTTTTAAATTATGCCTACTTTACTAGCAAAATCGTGCATTTCCCAACCAGCGTTCGGATGTTTGTCATCGTTGTTATCTTCCGTTTGATTGAAAACCAACACATAACTCAAAACTTTCTCCCACAAAAGAAGAAAACAAATGAAGAAACTGCCAAAAATTGCTTTAAGATTGGAAATACGAATAAGAAGATCAAAGCGTGTCGCCAGTACAGGAGACAAATTCCCTCCTCTCTTCCGCGGTCGTCCCTCACTCTCGAACAAAATGTTTTCCTTCCAAATGTTTCCCTGTGTAAATGGGCACTAAGTTATGGCTATGAAGTTAGAAAGTAGAAAACCAAAACAAAAAACCGGAAAAAGATATAAACCCTAAATAGTTTGTGAATACGTTGTTAATTGTAAACAAAAATTTACGATTAGAGAAAAACAGTTTTAAGGAATTTTTGCGTATAGTTAGTGTTTACACGCATCACGTTCGTTGTGGCAATGTTTATGTTTAGGGCTACTTCTGTGGTAGTTTGTGCTACCAGCGTTAATTTTTTTGAAATGTCTGAAATGTCCGTTCATTTAGTCCCCATGTTATTCCTTTAGTTTCGCCTGTAGTCTTGCTCATCACGACATTCAAAACGATTTTAAATGTATAGTAGAGGTTACAGGAAATAGAATTTGCGGACTCCAGTAGTAACTAGTAGACGACCACTCAATTTCTTTTCATGCAAGATGCGGCAGCTAGCGTTGGTATCTAATGCAAGGATTAGCTCGATTAAGAGTTTGGTACACCTTTACATGCCAGTGCATTCCAAATCGCATGAGGGTGGTGAATATTGAATGATTTTTTAAAATCGTTGAAGATAAGACATAGAGGAGATCGCCATTCTACCGACTGTTGTACTATTACTCGGAGGCTATTGACGTAATCAACACAGGAGCGTCCAGCTCGAAATCCTGCTTAATCCGTTCGTAGATTTGACGTCAGAGCGGTCGATATGCGGTTGTTAATTATTTGAGCAATTATTTTGTTCACCATGCTCGGAAGCGTTATTCCCCGCCAGTTCATCTTTCTTAGGAAGATTTTTGATCCCAAAAGTTCTCAATTATCGGGCTAATAAGCCCCCACTGATTTCATAGTCCGCCTTTAAGAGTTCAGGGGTAATAATGCATTTATAATTTTCTGCGTGTATGGACTGCTCATTCTTATAAGTGAAAGATAATAACATGCCACCTTGATCAAAAAGTTTCCGGAATGTAAAGAACAATACAAAAAATTCAAAATTCAAGTGTACTCCTCGAAAGTGATATTATCGCCTTCAGAGTACTTCCCATCAACTGTAACGCACTTATGCTACGTGAGCATTTTTTTTTTTTTTTTTTTTTTGGCATTGGTATTGGTATTTTTTTGGTATTGGTTCATTCGGAGCTCTCCACCTACTCGCCCAATGACTGGATTGCGTTTCGTACTCATAAGCTCATGTCTCGTCTCCATGCGTTTGATGAATGTTGGGTGGGACTCAGTCTTGGAAATCGTGTCTTTGGCGATATCAACGCGTTTCCTTTTTTGCATGAAATTCAGGCCGCTTAGAACCAACTTTGCAGCATCACCCGCAAACTCAAATCATTAGTTAATTACAATATCCTGAACGTATCCATAAGCAATGTTCAAGAACTCTGCCATCTCTCTAATGGTCAATTCGCGGTTATTAATCAAATTTTTCTCTCACTTTATTCATGTTTTCATCAGACGGTTCGTCATTCTCGATTGATTCACGATCTCTTCGGAGGCGTTCATGCTGCTAGTAAATAGTTGCTTTCTCTTAGAGTATCACTACCGTAATAATTTCCCAACATTTCTAAAGTTTGCGCACCATTAAATCCCTTTTTAACGCAAAATTTTATACAAACTCGTTGGAGCAATTTCAAATCCACTTTTAGAACTGTAAAATATTGAAAACACGATCAGAAGACGACGTAACTTTTACAAATGTCAAGCAATGGCGATAATTTTGATAGGAATGTTAATCACAACAGCAGATAGTGACAAAAGCAAGAATTACAAATATGAAGGTAAGGGGAAAAGATAGAAGAATAAGAAAGAAGTATCATCCAAGAGAGCGAAAGAGAGAAAAGAGTCGAAATGTTGAATGGATTACTTTCCACAGGTACATTCCCTTTCCTCCAACTCTCATTTGAAAACCAAGGGTGGATTTTCGTTATTGGAAACTTACCTCACAGAAATAAGTATATGTGCAAGGTTTTTTATACCGATATCTTTGTAGATAGTAACGATACATTTTTGTTTGGTATGCCAAAGTCTGCATTTGCAGTCCAACTTAACTATTCGTTTGCAAAATTCTTCTTTAGTCGTTATTCTTAGTACCGTTATTACAAATTTGTGTTGCGAGATTTGGTTTTCATATGAAGTAAGTATACCTATGTGCAATCAGAGATCAAAAATTTTATGTTATTTACATTGCTATCATAAAGAAAAATGTAAGTAAAATATATTACTGCTTTTGAACAAAGAACAATTGAATTATTGATGGGTTAATCTGTAGAATGCCCGGTGGAAGACATTTATCCGATGAAGAGCGTGGTCTGATTAAAGGGCTAAGAGAAAGTGGCAAAATTATTTATGTAATTTCTGCTAGAGTAAATCGGCATAGGAATACCATCAGCAACTTTCTTAAAAATCCAGAAACATATAGTTAACTCAATCTTAAGTCTTAAGGTCAGCGATAGACGAATACATTAAATTTGGGTCGAGGACGGAACACTTAAATATTGCTTGCGGGAGCCGGTACCAAGACTATTAGCACGCCACATTAAGGCTCGTTTAACCTTTGCCGGAAAATATAAATTTTGGACTAACAAGCTCCAAAACGTTCTATTTTCGGACGAAAAAAAGTTCAACTTAGATGGTCCAGATGGTTGCCAGTAATATTGGCAGGACCTTAGGCAACCACGGCAAACGCGCCATAAGCGGAACCACGCTGGCTGGTCTTTGATGATTTGGGCCGCTTTCGGACATGGTGGAAAGTCTACAATTTGATTTATTCCGACAAAAACCAACGCAGAATTCTATGTTGAAATATTAGAGGATATTCCCATTGAGTTTGCGGGAAACATATACGGAGACGACTGGGTTTTCCAGCAAGACAACGCCCCAATACATATGGCTCGTTTAACTAAGGCTTTTCTATCGTCAAGAAAAATTTCAGTTCAGGATTGGCCAGCACTAAGTCCCCATTTAAACTCAATTAACCACTTCTGGGGAATATTGTCGGCCCTTATTTATAAAAATGGTCGGAAGTTTGAGACAATCAAAGACCTGAAAGGTGCTTTAGTGGAAGAGTGGGATAAGATAGATGATTCCTCTATTCAAAACTTGACAGACTCTAAGCCTAAGCATATAAATGTTATAGAAACGTTGAAAAAAATGCACATATACTTATTTCATATGAAGTTATTTTAATTTCTTTTTTAATTTAATAAGTTTAGTCATGTTGAATAATTTTTGTTGTATAATTTTTTGTTCCTAGTTTTCCTAAATATATTTAAAATTATTGGTTGAACCTTTCTGCTGCTTCTTTATAGTTTTTCATTTGAAAATACATATACTTATTTCTGTGAGGTATATCGAAGTTTTTTTATTGCTTTCGGTAGCAAAAAATGTCGTGGCGTGTTGCCATTAGTCGTGCCGTGTTGTCCGTCTCGTTTCCCATTAGTAACCTCCACCTGCTTCCTTCCCATAGTCTTATTTCTTTGAAAATGTACATAAATATTTCTTTGATCAGTCGGTATTTTGTGGAATGGATATTAATTGATATTGTTCCTTAGTTTCTGCAATGATAAATTAACATACCGTAACTGTCGTGATACCATAGAAGTTCACGTATCTCTTATTCTTCTTCTATTAATTGAAGAAGTTTCTGAAACAAAATTATACAAAATAAAAAATACACCAGTTGTACATTTTTCACTTTCGGTAGTTATTTTTAATTATTACACACTGCTTTTGGCAACTACAAAGACTTCCTAAAATATGAAAACGAGAGTGCTCATCTCGAAATACGAAAAACAAAACGATCTCGTCGATATCGAATTGAAATATCGAGCCGACTGTCGGATTACGGAAAGCCACCTCAGGAACCCTAACAAAGCGGAAATAAAGGGTTTTCCAATAAGAGGTGTTATTTTGATATTCAAAGCAAAACGCTATTTTTAAATATAAATGATTGGATGGTTATTTCATTATAAAGAGGAAGGTATGCTGTTAATAGTGGAAAATAATACCAGGCAAATGACCACCACGACCACTCTTACAGGACAATATCCCTTTCATGAAATTTTCCATAACCGAATTGCAAAGTGGCTGCCCTATGTCAGCGATAGCCTCACGAATTCCATCTTTGAGGTCTCGAATCGACCCTGGGCTGTTGGCGTAGACCTCCTCTCTCACGTGGTCCCAAAGAAAAAAGTCACAAGGTGTTAAATCACAAGATCTCGGTGGCCAATTGTGATCACCTCATCGAGAGATAACACGGTCGGGAAACTTTTCCCGTAAAAGATCAATGGTTTCGTTGCTTGTGCCACACACGTAGCGTCGTCTTGTTGAAAATAAACTTGAATACCATGCAATTCCGGCCATAAAAAAACGTTAATCATTTCTCCATTCATCAATAACACTTTTTATTGGAAAACCATTTAATATCCATCCTTTTTATTTGGGATTTTATCGGGATTTCGATGCTCCTCTCTTTTCGTCACTTTCCCAAAAAAGACTATCCGCTAACCATCTTACGATTTGCAAAATCTATAGTATACTAGCGTACCCTCGCCCGCTTCGCTAGGCGATAAATTCAATGATTTGCTGAAAGAGAATAAAATTAATACGAAACAAAGCAAATTCTTTGATACAATTTCATTCGAACTTTATTGTAACACTTTTTGGTAGAAAACGTTTTTGGTTTCTCCATCTTTCGCGTAAATGAATAATGACGATGGTTTGCCTACTCGTGAGCAAACTATATACATACAATTGTTCATGAGAAAAAATTGGGTATTCTAAATTAATACCGCACATTTGTAGAGACTGCCCTTGCGCCTTATTAATTGTCATAGCGAAGGCAAGGCGAATAGGGAACTGCAAAGGTTTGAAATCGAATGGTAAATCCGTCGGAATCAGTGGAATTCTGGGTATCAAAACGTCTTCTCCTTTGTACTTCCCTTTCAAAATTGTTGCTTCGATAACGTTACCCATTAGCGTCTTCACAGCGAGTCTGGTACGGTTGCAAAGTCGTGGCAAATTAATGTTCAGTTGGATAATTTACGACATCATCTTGATCAGTAATAGTGTCCATTGACTTACTTATATGCAACTATGTCACCAGGTATTTGATCCAAAATAGCTACATTTATTTATATCATTGACGTCCTTATTTTTCCCAGCTAAAATTGCTCTTTCGCTGAGCCAATCATGGTTTTTGTAATGTTGAACTATGTTTGGAAATACACTCTGTATCAATGCCTCATTAGAGTGTGCAAAAGTGCAGAAATTGTTAGGCAATGTAATCATTCCTGTTGGATCGACAGACATTTGGCCATTTCCGATTTTCAGTAATTGGTGTGAAATTTCAGCTGCTGACGGATCGTTCTGTAGTTGAACACGTACGTTTGTAGCAAGTGTAAGCGTGTTTACATGTCTCCATAAATACGATGACTTTAAGCATGTATTGATTTCATCTGCAGCCGTAGATTTTGGGATCACAGGTAAGGTTTGCCTGAAATCTCCAGCCAATAAAATCATGGCACCTCCAAAGACTGTTTGGCCTCCTCGTAGATCTTTCAAAATTCTATCAAGTGCTTCCAATGGTTTCTTGTGTGCCATAGAACACTCGTCCCATACGAAGAGCTTACATACTTCAAGAACTTTTGCCATTCCAGATGATTTCGAAATATTACATTTACCTGCATATTCAAAGGCAACTTTAATGCAGAATGTGCTGTGCGACCGCCTTCCAGTAATGTACCCGCAATTCCGGAAATAGCGAATGCCAATGCAACGTTATTATCTGATCGAATTGTTGCTAATATCAATGAAATCAAAAAGGTATTTCCTGTTCCCCCAGGAGCATCCAAGAAAAACAATCCACCAGTTCCATGGCTAATATTATTCATGATTGTATCACCAACAGCAACATGGGTCATTCAATTTCGTTAAATTTGATGTTACAAATGTGTTAAGTTCATTACAATCATAATGGTATTCACGCTCCATGTCTCGATTGAGAACTTCGGATTGTGTTTTCGTTTCGTGACGAACAATTCCCGTCTTTGACTCGTTGTTCGTTGAATTTTCGTCTGAAACAACAATCACATTGTCCTCATCGATCTGAATTCCCATGTCTTCAAACACGCTCATATCGTTGGAGTTATCTGAATTTTGTGTATTCATGTGTTCATCCTCTTCGGTAAATAAATCCACAACTTTATTTAAATTTGCCATTCCGAAAATGTAATGTTATTTTTTTCAATTCGTATCAATCCGGGAACAATGTATTCTATTGTAATCTTATCGATGTGAATACCCAAAGAAAACTGTCAACGCACAAGGCCTATAGATTTACCAGGTCTGCTTGAAACTGCAAAAACAAAAAGAAACAAATTTTTTCTGCCACATCACATGGGGAAAGGTATAAAGTGGTGTGCTCTGGTGTGCGGTATTCGTAAACAAACCGTTTGAACATTTCCTTTGTTCTTACAAAATGTACATCTCGTTTCACGTAAGCCCAAAAACAACTTCTGTTAAATTCTCTGAGAGCCGAATAACTGTTTCTTGTCTGCTGCATTTGCTGCACACTTGTTGCTCTCACAAATGAACTGCACACAAAACACAAATCAGTAGTTCGGCGTTCGTGTATGTGTACTAAAGCATTTCTCTTCATAAAGAGCGTACAAATCTCTGTGTTTATGTTTACTCTCCATCGAAAAAAAATTTTCAACTTAGCAACACGACATAAATCGTTTAACAATAACGAAAAATTCGTATATTTATTCAAAAAAAAGTTGTACACATTAATTAATGTTAATTCGAAACTTAATCTAAGAATCGAGCAAGTTCTGCGGCAATTTTCACTGAAAACACAATTTATACAATATTTTGATTTTTTCTTTTTTTTATATGAAGAAAATATTAAAAAAAAAAATTTTTTTACTATAAACCTTCCCCTAGTGGATCCTTACAATATGAAAAAAGAACGAATAAAATTGGCCTCCTATCGGCCCAAAAATTGCGTACAAACGAACATCATTTCATTTTTATATAATATATATGTAGATAAATTGTAATAGCCGGCCTGACATATCTTCATCGTGTACTTTTTTTCTTTCCCGAATGTTCATAAATCAGGCAAATTGATATCTGAATGGAAACAAACGATAAAATACCGTTATGAAATTGGCACAATCGACAGTCGATTCGCGAACACTCGGGTTACAATACTAATTTTACGAATAAATCACAAAAACTAAAAAACTTATCAAAGTATTAAAAAAGGATTTTAAGTATTCACAGAACTAGTTTCCACTAATCAACAAAAACCACCAACTTTAATTGCAATTTGGCTTCATTTCAACGCCAATTAAAACTTCAAATTTGCTAATATTTGCTTAGACGACCATTTTGATTACACGGCCCATTTTGTCCCATCCGAACAAAAACAAACAAAAATAAACACAAATAAGGCGAAGACAAAGACGCGAAGACAAAGACGCGAAGCTCAAAAATATGTACATATGCATGTAAATAATTTTCTTAGCCAAAATCAAAATCAAAAAGCACACATCTACAAATATACTCGTATATACGTACGTATGCACTTACTACACCTCCGCGCAATCGATGGAAAGTTCTTCACTTGCTGGTCTGCGATAAAATACTAAACAAATGTGAATATATTCTCACAACTTTTCCCGCTGCAATGCCTCATTGCAAATGAAAAGCGCGCGAAAATGAAATATTGCATAATCTGATACATGCACGAGAACACTGCATTCATAAACTATACTCGTAGCACACTGTCCAACCAAAGTCGCTCATACTAACTAACTTTGTGCACGAACTGACACGTGTTGCTCTCTCGATGTACCATAATACTTATTTTTCACGTAGTGCATTTTCTCATCAAGCAGCGTCCATTTATAAGTGGCATACCGCTCTACAACAACACAATTTTAATTATAAATGTTATAAATACGAGTATATGAATAGTTTTTATTACGAACTTTTAATTTGGGCACGCAAAGCCGCAATTATGAGCAAAACGTCAATCGCAAAAGTATTGAGCGAATCTGAAAAGTGTGAAATGATTAGTTTGAGTACAAAGGGGTACTGTATAGGAATATTTTCCAAGATCACTGTTTGTGTCTAATAGCCTAGACAGGCAGCGTCGTTAATCTGGATTACCGGCACAATCAGAATACTGATTAAAAGTAGTGTGACATACGGTTCTTACGCGGATTAGTGAACAGCTGATTTGTTTATTGGATAATTTTGTCAGTAAAAGATGGATCGCATGCGAGAAATACGTGTATTAGCTGCCCTGAAACTATATAATAATTATATATATTATTATATACTATAAAAAATTTTTAATTGCTATTTCTCAGACTGGTTGAACGTTTCTTTCTGTTTGGCATCTGAAATTTGAAAAATGCATTTTTAAACTTAAAAATAAAACGAGAATGCAATAAAATACTGACTCCTTTTGTGTTCATCACATTGTTCCAGAATGTTGCTATCGAAAATTTCCCTAATCGGCTTAAATTTGTTATTTATTTATTTAGCTTTCTTGCTATTTTATTCCAATTCATAATAGTATTTTTTTATAGCTTCCAAAAAAATATTATTATGTTTGCGCCTATCTATATTAACACTAAGTTATTTGTTTTAAGGATATTTGGATAGTTAAGTGATACTGTAAGGACATTGCTCTTCAGCATCATTTAGAAATATGTAATTCATTTGTAAAATATTTACTATAATAATTTAGATAAGTAGATAAGCATATTTCTTATTATTATATTACAAGAGTTGCGGCCGTCGTAGCCGAATGGGTTGGTGCGTGATTATCATGAAAGAGAGTAGGTTCGAATTTCGGTGAAACACTAAAATTAACAAAAACATTTTTCTAAGAGCGGTCGCCCCTCGGCAGGCAACGGCAAAACTCCGAGTGTATTTCTGCCATAAAAATAGAAAAAAAATATCTTCCATTCGGAGTCGGCTTGAAACTGTAAGTCCCTCCATTTGTGGAACAACACCAAGATGCACGCCACAAATAGGAGAAGGAGCTCGGCCAAGCACCCAATAAAGGTGCACGCGCATATATGTATATATAAGTATCTTCTTAAAGAATTTTTCTTCAGCAGGAAGCTTCCTCATCGTCGGATTTGTGTGCGCCAGAAGCCTGCTTATGTGCATTCTGCGCGTAGTTTGTGAGGCTTCGTCAACTGTGTCGATGTTTAAGTCGCGGTGAATGTCAACGTTTGCTGCATTTGTTATTGTCGTAAGTATCTTCGACAGGCACGTTGCAGTATTGTCAAATTGGATTTAGACGATGTGCCCCAATCTTCTATACCATACTTTCGAATTGGTGCAATTGTGGTTTTGGTGCAAGGTTTTCTTTTGCAGCGAGAGCTTTGACTGAGGATCTAGCAGCCAGTACAGTTGCCGAAATCGCTTTCAATTTCATTTATTTTTTTATTATCGTATATGGTCCCTGGAGTTTATTTTAGAGTCAATTGTAATGCCTAGATATTTAACTTTCCTTGCAGTATTTGCGTTAGAGTTTCCAATCTTTAATGAGTCTATGGTTACCTTTCGGTTTGTGTAATTGACTTGAATTGTTTTCTCGCCATTAATTTCTATATTCCATTTTTTGAACCCATACAGAGTTTTGTTTAGGTTATTTTGTATATTTGTTTGTGCTATATTCGGGTCTCTATGAGATGCCATTACAACAGTGTCATCTGCAAACGTCGTAATCATGCTATTTCGTGAAGACGGTTCCAGTAAGTCAGCGGCGTAGATGAGATACGGAGTAGGTCCTAATACCCTGCCTTAGGGAATTCCTGCGTTCATAGGTTCAACGTATGAACATGCGTCGTTATGTTAAGTATAATAAAATTTTCTATCTTGGATGCAACTTTTGAGCATTAGTAAGTAGTCATTTGGCAACCGAGATTGGAGTTTGCGCAGTAATCCAGGGTGCCATACTTTGTCAAAGGCTTTAGCTACGTCGAGATATACAGCCACGCATCCGCTTTTATTGTTGAGGTCTTTATTAATTTTGTGAGTGACTCTGTGCACCTGTTGGATTGTCGAATGTTTTGTTATGATAGGCTCTAAGCGATTAAAGAGTAGCTTCTCAAATATTTTTGATATTGTCGACAACAGACGACGATGCAAATGTGCCGTCTTTATTGGGCTTTGAGATCGCAATGATTTCGGCAATTTTACATGACTTTGGGAAGTATTTGAACTTTATAGGAGCGTTGAGAACGTTCCTAAGATAATATAATTGCTCTATAGGGCATATGCTTTAAAATATTTCCCGGTCATATCCCGAGGATTTGTTGTTTTTCAATGTTCAAATTAATTGCTTTATTGCTATTAGTGAGGTTTTTTTTGATGATTTCGTCTTTATTGCTCGTTGTGTGAGTCAAATCGAATTCGGTGTTATTTTCATTTTGAAATATAGTTCAACACCTACAAGTCGCTTTTTCCGATGATGTTCGGTCCCCCCAGGAACAAAACTGTAGAATGAAATTCAAAATGGGGCTTGTTCATCATATTATATATTATAATCTTAAAGCGCTATCAGACGATAATCTTTTTGAATCTTCATTTGAATTTCCATTTATTATGATCGCCTTAGTTTTGCTAACATAAAGTTTTACCATTCGGAATTCACAGAGAGAACGTCGGTTCGAATCTCGGTGAAAACACCAAAATTAAGAAAAACATTTTTCTAATAGCGGTCGCCCCTCGGCAGGCAATGGCAAACCTCCGAGTGTATTTCTGCCATGAAAAAGCTCCTAATAAAAATATCTGCCGTTCGGAATCGGCTTGAAACTGTAGGTCCCTCCATTTGTGAAACAACATCAAGGCGCACACCACAAATACGAGGAGGAGCTCGGCCAAACACCCAAAAAGGGTGTACGCGCCAATTATATATATATACATATATATATATACATATATATATGGGGCTTCTTCGCCAACCGGACACCCCCATCTGCCCAGAACAGTTTTTATAAAAAAATTTTTTCCCTATGCCGAAATAAAAGCTTATGTCATGTACTTTAATTTATCATGTGGCACTTTTTAAATATTCAAGATGGACGACGAATATTGACAAATATGTTGGAAAACACCAAAAAAATGAAGTAGTTTGTTAAGAAAAGTAGAGAGAGAGATTCTGGTGCAACGTTCGACTGTTTCATTAACAGCACTAGTTCTTGATGTATTTCACATGTCAAACGGTACAGAAATAATTTGAACAAATTATAGAAAATTCTAAACGAATAAACTATTAAAAATAAATCTGTCAAACTGTTCTTTTTAGAACTATTATCGCATCTGTTGTCGATATCGCTAAACTTCGTAAAACATTGTTTAACAGTTTTATTGACAGCACAAGTTCTGTATATGTCTTAATCGTTAAACTGTCTGGAGATTATTATAAAAAATTCTGAAAGAATAAATTAATATCTAATACCTGTCAAACAGTTCTTTTCAGAACTATTATCGCCTAAAAAATGTCGGGAAAATCGAGAAGAGATCGATGCATTAATCCCTTTAGAAAAGTAGGTCCATCTTGAATATTTAAAAAGTGACACATGACAAATTAAAGTACATGACATAAGCTTTTATTTCGGCATAGGGAAAAATTTTTTTTATAAAAACTGTTCTGGGCAGATGGGGGTGTCCGGTTGGCGAAGAATGCACCATATATATATATATTATATATATATATATATATAATTGGCGCGTACACCGTTTTTGGGTGTTTGGCCGAGCTCCTCCTCGTATTTGTGGTATGCGCCTTATATATATATATATATATATATGTTGTAAAGCGTTTTTCAATTGGGGCGGGTCGATTTTGGCGCCCTGTGGCAGCCATTTTGTTTTGGTGACATCTGTCAAATCTTTTGTTTAGATATTATTCAGTTGATTATACCAAATCATCATGGCAAGTTACACGATTGAACAGTACGTTCAAATGATAAAACTTTATTATCAAAATGAGTGTTCATTAACGCAAACGTTGCGCGCATTGTGCCCATTTTTCGGTAGACGTGGTGGCCCTTCCAATTTCTTATGGCCCATATTGAACCATATGGACCTAGACGACATGTGGTTCCAGCAGGACGACGCTACGTGCCACACAGCAAACGCTATTTTATTCCATTTCAACATCTACCCGCCCTTATTGAAAAACCCTTTATATCAGGAATACAAGTGTTCTCAGCACCGCTCCTTGAAGTACTCCCAACGCCATGGATTTCTGGTCAGACATCCAATTCGATATCCTTGTGCAATGTCTTCTGTTGCTTAAGTACAGGGTCCGGCACTCGAAGTGTAACCAATTAAAAAGGCTATACATTTAGTTTGGAAAATTACTTTTACTCAATTCAAAGTAAAACATGTGTGAAAATAATGCAGAATTAAGAATCAATTCACTTTTGCCGATATGACTACCTTTTGCCTTGACTATGGCCTTGAGACGGTCCAGAAACGAACCGAAAGCTGCCCGAATGTTTGGTCCTCTCGCGGACAATGGCTTTTTTCAGCGCCTCGAGACTGGAGAATCTTTTAGGTCGGACCTTACTCCCCAAAAGGGCTCAAAGAGAATAATCCATCGGGTTCGCTGCTGGAGCCATTGTATGGGCGTTATGAAGCTCGTAACGTTGTTTTTTAGCCATTTTTGGTTTACTCGAGCTTTGTGAGAAGGTGGCGAGTCCTGTTGAATCATCCATGGTCTGCCCACGGCTTCAAAGCAACCTCCAGAATACTTTCTCGGTAATATTTAGAATTTACCTGACGCTAGGTCCGATGAAAACGATTGGACAGCGCCCATCTTTGGTTACAACGGTCCAAACTATTACCTGTGCAGGTAATATTTCTTATTGACCGATTTGCACTGTGGCAAGAACTCATCATGCACAACGCCCCTGCAATCGAAGAAAACGGTAAGCAAAACTTTTACATTCGACCATCAGCAAATCAGCTGATTCCTTCAAAGTCACTGAGAGCCGGTTAACGGTTTGATGTTGGTCACAGCTCTGCATTCTATATAAGTACATCGTGGTTCAGACAATGGATAACTAGATACGGAATTTCCTCGTTTTATGTGAGAGCGCGCCCAAGAACTCGTTGCAGATGAACAGCTGATAGACCAAAAAGCAAGCTGTCAGGCTCCAAAAATAACTGGGCTTATGTTAAAATCGTGATTTATATATTTTGCAGAAATATATAATCAAATAAAAAGAATCAAAAAAATGTGCACTGTATCACATAACTAATTAATATACAATTATTATTACAATATATTACAAATATAATGAAAATAATTAAAATAATTCTATTGAAGACTAGGAGTTGGTTTTTGTGAATTTGTGAATATATATGTAAATATTTTTTACCTTGCTTTAACCACAGATTTGTAAATATCGCCTGTCAGCGCGCAGCATTTTTTATTTTTTTTTTTTGCGACATTTCCGTTCGTGCGGTTATTGTACAAACTTATGTGTATGTAGTAGTGTTTTGTTTTGCTCCGTTTCGCTGCTAAGATATACTTATACATACGAACATGCGTCGCCTGTGAGGCACTGGTTATCAGTAAAAGTAATTTTCTTTGTAGGATTTTGTTTGTGCACTTTTTTGTATGTTGGGCTTGTGTGTAATTTTATAGCTTTTTGAGATAGCTACTTCTGAGCCGCATAGAAGCGAGCTTCAATTTGCATGATAGTGTGGCTGATATGTAGAATTTAGTTGTATTAAGGCATAGTCCTAAGTTCACGTTTCACGTTAAATGGCTGTCAAAATCCATACTAATTGCCTTAGCGTGAAATATGAATGGAATTTCATATATATTTCACGGCGAAGTAGTACACAGTTCACGCCGTGAAAACAAGGCGCAACATGTCAGCAACATGATGCCAGCAACATTTTTTCACACCAACTTAAAATGCGCATGTCATTTAAAATTGAGCAAAAACTAACTGTTCGTTAAAATTTACACACTGTCTAGAATTTTAAAATTTCACAAATTGTTGGAACAAGTCAGTTTACTTAAAATTATCAACTTTCAAAATTTAAATATGTACAGTAAAGAACACAGCAGCCACCACAAAAAGGGTGAAAATACAATTGAATAATGAAGAGAGGAAGAGAGGAAGAAATTACTAGCGATTGTTAAACAGTTTCCACGTATTTGGGACAAGCAGCGAAAGGAGCACAGCAGCCGCCGATTCGCACTATCGGCCGCTTGATAGAAAATCGCCCAAATTGTCGGTAAACCTGATAAGTGGCAATATCTGAGTAATTATAGTATTTAGTTTACTCATTGCCAACATTTCAGAGGAATCTTGCAAAGCAGCGTGGAGGCTGTGTGGAGGATCTCAACTTTGAGAGTGAAGAGCTTGAGTTCGAATACTCCGAAGTCATGGCATTTTTAAGCGAAACGTCTTCGCAAAGGGTGTAAGCAAATCTTCTTTGTACTTTTTTTGTATCAATATAATTATATGTGTGTGTTAATTTGAATATTATTAGTACATTTTCAAACATGGATAGTCCAAAAGCAGTCACCAGTTTCGATCACCCCGGCTAAAATTATGTAAGGTTTAGTCTAAGCTTCGACATTTTTTAAAATAAACAATTTAATGCATGATTTTTCTATTTTATTTTCGTCGACGTCGGCACTTAGTATATCCGCAAAACGCTCCAACAATTCCAATGCAGCTCTGCAATCTTCACCGCAGAAAGTTGTGGAACAAATGAACAGCATTGTGGAATTAAGAGAAGCCGACTGCCTCAGAATTCCAGATTTAAGCCTGCCGAAAAGCACCAGGAATATGTTGGGTGCAAAATTCGTGCAAATGGCCTGCGAGGAGGCTGAAAGGAACCAACCAAAGAAGAAGTTAGGAAATTTAATTTAATTTGACTTCATTTTAAATTATTTTATATTATTTTATTTGATTGTGACTGAATTTAATTCGAATTTATTTCATTTAATTGAATGGAATTTACTTTAGTTTGAAGTGAAGTCCAAAATAAACAAGACTGGCGTCATAAAAATGTTTTTAATTCAATTAATTCAATTTTTGATGGCGCCATCTTTTTAATGAGTTAGTGCGTTGGAAATTACATCCCTAGCTGACTTCCAGTGAAAGCTAGGTGACATTCGGTACAGTGGAAGCGAAGCTATTGCGTCTAAAGTGTCCGTATGTTTATGTCATCGGTACTAAAATGAGTTTCGAATAAGAGCTAATATCAAATTTTATTTTAAAATAGGTAAAACGTTTACCAAAACATTTGAATTGATGAAAAAGTTGATGGCGATGATTGTCTATCTCGTGCCAGAGTTCATGAGTGGTTTACTCGTTTCAGAGATGGTTGTAAGGACATAAATGACAATGAACATACGGCCCGCCCAAAATCAGTAATCACCGAAAACTCCATCGAAATTTTTTATAAATTTATCAAAGATGAGTCGAAATCATCGTTAAAATTCATGGAATCAGAGTTGAATATCTCCAAAACATCGATTTATCGCATTTTAACTGATCATTTGGGCTTACAAAAGGTCTGTGAGGACCAAAAATTTCTCAGAATTCAACATTCAAAAGAGGCGAGAAAAGATGAGAACTTCCGTTACAACATTATAACTGGTGATGAAACGTGGTGTTTCCAACATGAACCTGAAACTAAGCG
This sequence comes from Anastrepha obliqua, assembly GCF_027943255.1. NCBI lineage: Eukaryota > Metazoa > Arthropoda > Insecta > Diptera > Tephritidae > Anastrepha > Anastrepha obliqua. The sequence continues at coordinate 25,041,132 of NC_072894.1, read as the reverse complement.
TTAAAGTGCCAAATGGAAGGCCCAAGACGAGCCACCACCCAAAGAATCCGAAACGCGAAGAAGTCAAGAATCAAATCAATGCACATTTGTTTTTACGATTCCAAGGGAATTGTCCACAAGGAGTTCGTGTCAATGGGCTAAACCGTCAATACAATTTTCTATCTTGGCATTTTGAAGCGTTTGTTGCATCGCGTTTGTCGAATTCGCATACCGCGAAGGAGGAAGCTGGCGCTTATTGCTTGATAATGCACCATCTCATCGATCCACTCTTGTGACTAATTTTTTGACTAGAAATCGCATTTTAACCATCAATCACTCACTGTATTCGCCTGGCTCCCTGTGACTTCTACCTATTCGGAAAATTGTATTTGGTCTTGAAAGAAAAACTTTTTGCGTCCGTAGAGGCCATCCAAAAGGCTTGTACCGACATCCTGAAGGACATTCCGGTCAATGACACTCTTTCGTACAGCTTTTAGATCGCGCAAAACAGTGTATAAAGGCCAGAGGGGACTATTTTGAATAAATAAATTCGAAGTTATCAGAACAAAGCTGCTGTCCTTTCTATTTTAGCTCAGTTTTGTTTATTTTGGACTTCACCATGTATATTAAATATAAGCGAAATAAAGAAAAAACAATAATGTAATAAAACTTATAATATTTCGATTTCGCTTTTAATTTAAAAGGCAAGCGGTCTTATTAAAAAGGCTTCCAGAAGTTCGCAAATGGTCATTTAATGCCAGCATGCCTGCGATCAAGAGCACCTCCACAATTGGGAAAATCACACCTGTTGAATGTGCATCCAATCTGTACTTTTTCTGCAAGTGTGCACGATGGAATTTCCTTGGCTAATGCAGAAATAATGGCGCCGCATACTTCGGTCTAAATGATTCCCAAGTGCTGTTTGTTTGTAAGGTAAACAGATGCAACATGCAGCTGAGTGGCCCACAAGCAAAGGATTCGTTAGTTACCTGCTACACAAGCCGCTTCTTCTAACGTTTTTGATTCCATGCTGGCGGGTGTGCCGGAGGCTTTCAAAAGTAGAACCTATTACAAAGAAAACAATTATTTATATTTATTAGTAGTTTTTAAACCTTTTCTTACCGAAATATTCCCATTGCTTCTGGGGCCATATTCATATATGTATTTGTTTGTTTTCATTTCTCCATATTTCTTTTTGACGTTTCTTCTCATTTGGCAATCGATGTTGCTAACAACATTTCACGGCAAGCCAAATACATGTTGATGGCGAAATTTCACGACTGTAAACTTAGTACTAGCGTCAATCAAAGTTATGTCAACTATAAGTCACTAATAACACAGGCCTGCAAAATCTCGCTTTTTACAGTTTCTAAAACCGCTATGGGTGTTTCCTGAAGGTTTTGTTACCCTGAAAACGAATATGACCTTGAAAATGCTCCAGCACGTCAGAATTTTTGGCAATTTGAGGTTAAATAGTCAAAAAATGCAGATTTTGCCCATTTTTTAAATTTTTTTTGAGCAAGGTAAAGTTTTTTTTTATTTTCCACAACGGCATCGCAAAGTACTACTCTTCAGCTTTAAAATCAATTTTTAAAAATATTTTTGCGATTAATATAAAAAAAGTTATACTATTTTGAATGCGCCCTTTACAGGGGCGTTAGAGAGTTAGAAAGGTTGAATTTGCATATCTAAAAGTCTTCAATTCAAATAGAATATCAGTCGATTGACTTTGACTAAATTCGAAACTAGACTGTAAAACATCAGCAATATCCTCAGGTGACACAGGGACAGGAAAGCTCGGGCCATGTTCTACCGGCTGATCAAGTGATGTAACATTAGGATAGATAATAAATTTTTTATTTTTGGAGTTATATCCACTAACATCCATACAGCAAAAATAACAATCGTCTAAATGGTTTTTTTGCTCTCTCCATACCATGGGTACTGCAAATTTAAAAGCTTTCTTCGTTTTTTTAAGCCATTTCCTTAGATCCTCGACACAAACATAACATACTTTATGCGGAACCCAACACTTGTCTTGATTACTGATTTCTAAACCAAAATATGCAAAGTAAACTTTTTTTACAAAGTCAGTAATTTCCCTTTGATGTTTTTTAATGACAAAATTACCACATATCGTCCCCTTAGTATTAAAATAGCCTATAAATTTTTTGATGTTTTGAGAAAATGAGTTTCAAACTTTTTGTCGAAAGTAGCTCTCACTCAAATCTCGTTATGTCTGTAAATATTTATTATTTTTTGACTGACGTTTTGACCCACTTCGTGGAACTAGAATTTGACAAAATTTTGACCACATATCAAATCGACGATGGAGAATCCAAAAATTCAATAAAAAAATAATAGCCTATGAGCACATTGGCTATTATTATACTAAGGGGACGATATGTAGCAAAAAGCGTTAGGAGCATTTTTACAATCACGTTTAACCATTTTAATTTTGAATAAAAAACGCACAGCAATTTGAGGTTATAACTCACTGAAAGAAAGCTAACAGCTGTTAAATTTATAAGAACTACCAACTTAAAAACATTTTCCTTCATTGCCAATCTGATTACATTTTAATAATGTTGCCAACTAAAAAGTATTTAAGAAGTTAAAAATATATCCGATACATTTTGGTACATAAACTTTATTTTTATATTACTTAATTGTAAAATGTGAAAAATTGATGGATGATATAACTTTTTAATAATTTTTTTCGTAATCAGGACACCAAATTACAAAGTAATTAGTTAAAATTATCGAAAAAAATTTTTGGTTGTTGGCCTGTGTAATTGAGTTGCTGTGGACATATTTAAATTTTTATTTTGTGGGATTTTAGGGATAAATTAATTAATAGATAGGGAGGGCAATTCGAAAAAGGCAAAGCAACATATACAGCACCAATATTTTTGATTATTAGAAAAGTCGGCCGCCGTAGGTTGGTGCGTGACTACCATTCGGAAGTCAGAGAGAACGAAATAACGCGTTTCACCAATAAGAATTAATAAATATTTTTACGCGAATTTTTTGTTCTAGCACGAATCCCTAAACAAGTTTTTAAATTCTAATTTCACAGTGCCTTATTAAAACTTATCTATACAGCAACAAAATACAATTGGGGGATTACCGTAATCCCCGGTATATAGAAGTAAACAACCCGTCGGTCGGTTTATGCCCATAGATGTGTTGTGACTTGTGAAAATGAGTACAACGGAATTGTGGTGCGACGATTCATCGGACGATGAAAGATTAGTGGAACTAGCTAGAAGTAGAAAACAGTTGAGGGGCGCATCCAACCCCCTAGAAATGGCATCCACTGAGTAAGTTTAGAATTTTCAAAATGTGTTGACGTACTTAATATTTCAGAAATTTCCTTACAGTTATCCGATGATGCTGAAGATATTGAAGTGGAGTAAAATAACGGAGAAGCAGAAAACATAAGAAATGAAATTCTTAGAATATTAAAGAAAAATCTAAAAAGTATTAAATAGAAACCTTTACGCCACAGTTTCTGTTTTATTTTTGTTATAAATTTTCTTTATTCAATTATTCGCCATTCGAAAAAAAATGTATTTCAGTTCCTCTACGTATTTCAGCCCATACCTGCAAAGGGAAAGTAAAAATGTATTTCTATAAACATCACAAAAAAAAAAAACATTATTAACCTTAATCCATTTTGCTGCCGTTCTAACTGGTGGTCCCAAGCAATTCAGCTCCGTTGTAAATTCCTCCCATTTTTTTCCTGCTTGTACTTTGGTGGAAATCCCTTTTGCGAATTGTGGATTCTCTTCCATGAATGCAACTAGCCTTTCTAATTGCTGTTTCGTACTCACGACTTTCGACCTGCATAATATTAACAAAATTAGTATATATTTATTATTTGGTTACTATTAAACAATAAATAATCGCAAATAACTTACATTTTAACAAGTTTTCCCACAATACGCTACACAATCGAAAGCAAAATTGCATTCGACTCTAAATTCGGTATACAACGAAAATTTCGACAGCGTTGCACCGCTCATAATACCAAATTGACATTCGATTTTCGATCTTCGACAACCAACAAATATCGAAGATCGAATGCAACTCATAATAGGGGCCATTGTGTTAAATTTTCGATTTAGAAAAATTCTATAAGCAAAATTATATTATTTTACATCGTTTTTACAGTACCCTTATCAATAAAGTGCCTAAGCAACAACAAAATATTCCGAAGAGACAAGTAATTTCGTTAGGAACAGAAATAAAAATCTTAGATTGTCTGAAGAGAGACGAGGGTCCCACATATGTTGGCAAAGCTTTTGGTTTAAGCGAAGCAACTGTAAGAGCAACTAGAAAAAATGAGAATTCCATTCGACAATCAATAATTTCTGTATCGGAACTTAGTTCTAAAACATCTTCTTATAGTAGAAATCCTATTTTGGAGAAAACGGAAAAACACATCGTGTTTTGGATGGAAGATGTGCCAAGAAAAAACCTATAGATGGAAAAATTATAAAAGAGAGAGAATTTTAATCATCAACAAGTCTTCAGGCAGCGATGGTTTAATGGTTTTTTGAAAATGAATCACTCACACTTCCATTCTACTTTTTCACCCACTTACACAAAAGTGAGGTTATTTCGAAATGTCATTAAATCATTGCCATGGGTTTTTTTTTTATTTTGCGTTTTATTAATGCTAAATGTTTATTTGTGGGATTAAAATAGTTTGAATTATGTTATAATACTTAATTCGGAAATAAAATTGAATCAAAACCGCAATGCCATATATGGGCTCATATGCGGAAAAGGATTCAATTCAATTCAAATTTTTCGTAAGTTGTGCTAATTTTCGGGTAATCAGAAATATGAAAAATGCATTCCACAGATTTTATGCGAAATACACATTAACTTTGAAAATTGAACTTACTAGCTTGCGTACATACAAAAACACAGGCAAATAATTAAACGTGCGGAAAAAACGCCTTTTATCAGTTGTTTAGTTCTCACTTACCACAATACTTGTCACGCCAGAATAAAAAGTTTGAACCAACCAGTTATTATTTAGTTAAGTTTACTGTTTCTAAATTTTCTTTTACACTTACGAAACAAAAAAATAATTTTAATACTTTTTTTAAACACAGGATTTTTCGCTTTGAAATATTTCCATACTGATAATTTTGCTTTCTTACTGAACGTTTAATTCACAGCTATTTATTTGACATGCATATTTGAGTATTTAAACAAAGTTATTATTGCGCCATTATTTCTAGATTATTTTCATTATTTTCATTAAGAAAATTATTTAAAAATTGCTTTATGTACTTATTGATTTATTATAAATTAGGTGTAAATATTTTTAAAGTAACTTTTCATTGAGTAAACTGGCTGCGAAGGGCTTCGTTCCATACAAATTATTTTATTTCAGTTCTGCTTTCCACTACCTAAGTCCACGTAATAAAAAATAATTAAAAATTAAATGGAAATGAAATTATCTCATAACTTCATTTTAATTCCACTAGCGTCTCTTTACTTTAATGTTCATCTGTTCTTATTTAGATTTATTTTCTCAGCAGGTGTTTGGCGAAAACTGTTGGCAATACGCCCGTTATGTGAACGTTACTGAGTGACCGAATAGCCAGAAAATTCGATAATTGTCTTGACGTCATATGCGCCTCCACACCTCTGCCACACATAACGTAATTAGTGCCAACAAACATTGCAACTTTGTAGCGCCAGCCTGAGCAGCTACGCTGTAGCCCTCGCCCGACTCAAACAAATATTGCTGTACGAACGCTGAGCCCTTAGCACCCGTATACACCGGTTGATAATTGTAGATGAGTGCCTCCATCTCCTCAGTGTCATTGACGAAATGGTGCCAATTCTTACGCACTTCATTCACGAAAAAGTCTGCAAAATATTGTGAAGCGATAACAGCTTGCGAGGTGTGGGTAATATTACGATTAGGTACAAATTCGTAAAGTATCTTTTCTGGGTGAAATTGTACGCCATAAAATGGATATCTAAAATAAACCAAAATATTTTATAAATAAATTGTGCTGATAGGGGGCTTAATTTTAAAAATGTTTTGTAACCTAATAAACAGAAAGTGTACTTGTGCACATACTTGACATGTTCGACGGTCGATATGAATTCGGCGCCATAACGGTCGTGGTTGATGCTCAGCACGTCCCAGGAGTTGTTAAGACCATAAAGGGCAAACGTCTAAAAATACATAAATAATATGAAATATAGGTACGTACATGCGGAAATATAGATGCGCAATGATTTGGAATTACATTATATAGAAATTACATTATTCTGTAGAAAATTTGCAATAGCTAGTTGCGCCTAAAAATAGGCAGCAAAATATGATGCTACTCAGTAGAGAAACAATCACTGAAGTGGTGATATTACTTTTTCACCATTTATAAAGCACTTTACGAAAGCTGAAAAAGGGAACGTCTGAAACAGAAGTGGCAGAAGGCATATATTTATACGAGTATTTATAAGATTAAGTGTTCTTTACTGAAAATGTTAAAATCTAAACGAGCAAAAGTGCAAAACCTCTATACAAAAAGTGAGTGGTGAGCACTGGCTAGCTGATTTCAATTTATCTGTGTACAGAAATTCGTCGTACATAAAAATAGATAATACAGGGTGGGCCATAGAGCGTTTGCTTTTTGAACCACCTATTTTTTTGAGAATGGTAACACAAATGAGATGTCAAATGTGTTCATAATTTACTTAAAGGTTTGGCATTTACGAAATGGGACACTATACGCTTGAACAAAATAGGAAAATATTGAAAACCTATTTCCGAAGTGGTGAGTCTTCTTCTTCTTTTCTGATGAAGCTTAGCACATCGGTGGCTACGTAGCAAAATTGTCAGATTTGGGGCTCAGAAAATCCACACGTTACTGTAGAGAAGCAAATGCATCCACAACGAGTCACTGTTTGGTTCGGTTTCTGGCGGCATCATCGGGCCATTTTTTTCGAAAATGAGCGAGGAGCCGCGGTTACAGTAAATGGCGAGCGATACCGTGACATGCTCAACGAGTTGTTTCCAAAAATTGAAGAGGATGACATGGACGACATTTGGTTTCAACAGGGCGGTGCAACTTGTCACACTGCCAAAGTTACACTCGAACTTTTGGCTACCGTTTTTGAAAACCGAATAATCAGCCGAAATTCCGATATCAATTGGCCGCCTCGGAGCTGTGATTTAAGCCCGTTGGACTATTTTTTGAGGGGAGCCGTTAAGAACAAATGCTATGCGAACCATCCAGAGACGATTGATGCTTTAAAACACGAAATCGAAGTTGCCATTCATGAAATTGGAGCCCAAACAATTGAAAATGTGCTTAAAAATTGGGTTGATCGAATGGCCTACTGTAAAGCCAGTCGTGGCAGTCATTTGAACGATATTATTTTTCATTCATAAATGACAATGTTCAATCTTCAAAATAAAAAAAAAAAGTTTGAAGAAATATTGATTAGTTTTTTTATAGCCGATTCAAAAAGCAAATTTTATATATAATACCATACATATACGAGGGCCTTTCATTTTTTTCAAATTTATTTTATTTTATTTTTCAACATAGAAAGATGCACTTCTCCCAACGCTCCGGCCATATTTTTAACCCCTGCAAAAAATAGAACTTTTCGAACTCTCCAAAATACGCCTCTGTCTCGGCGATGACTACCTCATTTGAACTAAAATTTTCCCCGCCATTTCTTCATGTTAGGGAACAAGAAAAATTCGTAGGGAGCCAGATCGGGTGAATACGGGGATGCGGTTGAATGGGCTGGTGCGTTATCGTGGTGCAACAGTACCTTTTTTTCGCCAAATGCAGCAGTGTCAACTTTTTTCCGCTTTTTGTGCAAGCGGTCCAATAACTCACTGTAGTATTGACCAGTACTCGTTCTGCCTTTTTCTAAAAAATCCATGAGGATGACGTCGCGCATATCCCCAAAAATCGTCGCCATGACCTTTCCGATCGATGGGACTGCCTTCTTTCTTTGGAGCAGATTCACAGGAAGAAATCCATTGCTATGATTGTTGCTTTGTTTTTGGTGTGTAATGATGAATCTTAGACGCAAAAATTCCTTCGGATCTCTTTTAAATCGAATCCGCTTGTTGTTGCTTGTGAGCAATTGTAGCACCCATCAAGCCGACAATTTTTTCATTGCCAATCTATCATGTAAAATATTAATTGCCGTTCCGGTCGACACACCACCTATGGCGTCTGTTACTTCGCGCACTTTCGTTAGTCGATCAGCGAGAATCATGTCGAGGACTTTTCAATGATTTCCTCGCTAATCACGTCTGCCGCGCATCCTCCTAATGAGGTCTTTCGAATGTTGAATTCGGAGCAATTTTTTGTTCTCAGTTAACTGGTGCGGAATGAAGCGTGGAGACCCTTCGTAAGCCCAAATAATCAGATAAAATGCGATAAATCGAGGGTTGGAGATGTTCAGCTCCAATTCCATGAATTTCAATGATGATTTCGGTTCATTTTTGATAAATTTATAAACAACTTCGGTGGAGTTTTCGGTGATTACTGATTTCGGGCGGCCCGTATGTTCATTGTCATTTATGTCCTCACAACCATCTCTGAAACGTGTAAACCACTCCTGAACTCTGGCACGAGATAGACAATCATCGCCATCAACTTTTTAATCAATTCAAATGTTTTCGTAAACGTTTTAACGAGTTTAAAACAAAATTTGATATTAGCTCTTTGTTCGAAACTAATTTTGGTACCGATAACACGAACATACTGACAATTTAGACGTAATAACTTCACTTCTACTGAACCGAATGCTACCAAACTTTCACTGGATGTCAGCTAGGGATGTAACTTCCAACGCACTAATTCATTAAAGAGATAGCACTATTAAGAACATTTTTATGACGTCAGTATAGTTTATTTTGGACTTCACTTGTATGTACATGAATATGTATAGTACACCAAGAAACGAGTTAACTAAGGGTAACCTGGAGCCTAAGCACATCCTCTGGGTTTCTTATTGAGGCAAAACATTTTAAGTTGTTTACATATAATAGGTGTCTGCCAAATGAAAAGTATCTGATTATGTCATTTACAAATAGGACGAATATTTGGGATCCCAGAATACTACCTTAAGGTACCTCAGAAGTGCCATTAAAAGGGGTAGAAGATTCACCCTCAATTGGAACAAGACAATTCCTTTCACTTAGATAAGAATTTAACCATAAGAGGAAGGCCGGGTGAAAGCCAAGAGGTCTCAGTTTACACAAGAGAATTCTATGTGACACAGCGTCAAAGGCCTTGGAGAAAGCAATACAATATTCACTGCTAACGGTCATGTTGGCAACAGTGGACCTACTTGTTGCAAAACCATACCGGTTGGAAGAAATTAGACATTTCGTAACGAAGTACAATTTTTCTTTAAAAATAATTTCGAATAGTGGGGAAGTTGTGAACAGATTTTTCTTATTGCCACTTCTAAAGATTGGAGTAACTGTTGTCACTTTCCAACCATCAATGAATATTCCGTCTGCAAGTGATTTATTAAAAATTATTTTTAGTGGGTTTGCCGTAGGCCGTCCACATCAGTCTAGGATGAGGGCTTCAAAATTAAAATTCCATCTAAGATGTCCCCAGTAGAGAGATCTAAATTGCCAAATTACCAGAGCAGATTGGGAAATATAATAAATAGGAGTGATCTTTGTCGTGGATAAAGTTTGATTGAAAGAACTGGGCAAATAAATTGGCCACCTCAGGAGGGGAATTTGCTACTTTATAATCCAGACGAGCAGCAGTTGGCGCACTCGCGCATATCCTGTTGGATTTTATGAAGTGCCAAAACGTTTTCGGACATGACTTAATGTTAAAACTCTCAACACGAAGAATTTAATTACGATAAAGAAACTTATTTAGATAATTGATTTTTTTTTATTAGATGCGTAACTAAGTTCTCGCTGTTTTTTGATGAAAATGCACCTTTATTCTAAAAACAGGGTTACAAGTGATTCATTGAAAGTATTGCCCATCGCTGGTTACTACTTTTTCTCATCTTTCTGGTAGGTCTCGTATACCGTCGCGGTAAAACTGTTCATCTTTTGAGGCTATTCACGGATCAAGCCATTTTTTGATGTCTTCATATGAATGGAACTACTGGTCAGCTAGACCATGTGCCATGGATCGGAACAGGAGATAATCGGACGGCGCAATATCTGGAGAATATGGCGGGTGGGGTAGGATTTCCCATTTCAGTGTTTCCAGGTAGGTTTTAACGGGTTTGGCAACGTGAGGCCGAGCGTTGTCATGCTGTAGAATCACTTTTTCATACCTCTCCGCGTATAGCGGCCGCTTCTCGCGCAGTGCTCGGCTCAATCGCATCAATTGAAGTCGATACCGATCCCCAGTGATGGGTTCGCTTGGTTTTAACAGTTCATAATAAATAAAACCAGCTTGGTCCCACCAAATACATAGCATAACCTTCGCAGCGTGAATATTCGGCCGAGGCGACGACGTAGAAGCATGACCGGGCAGCCCCCATAACTTTATTTTCTTTGGATTGCTGTAATGAATCCATTTTTCATCACCTGCCACGATGCAATGAAGAAACCCCTTCCTTTTTTTGCCGCTGGAGCAGTTGTTCACAGGCGATAAAACGGCGTTCAACAGCCCTTGGTTTTAACTCATAAGGAACCCAAGTCCCCTGTTTCTGAATCATTTCCAAAGCATGCAATCGATTGGAAATGGATTGGCGGGTAACTCCTAATACTGAAGCAAGCTCTCCTTGCGTTTGACACGGATCTTCATTGAGCAATGCCTCCAATTCAGCGTCTTCGAAGGTTTTTGGCCTTCCTTCACGCGGACGGTCGTCAACAATCAACGTCGTCTTTGAAGCAACGGAACTAATCTAAACGTTGTTTAACTTAAAGCAGCATCTCAATAAACGTTTTGTAGCTCTCGATGCATTTCAGCCCCCGTTTTTTTCGAATGAAAGAGGAAAATCAACACTTCGCGCAAATGACGGTTATTCGGCACAAAGTCAGACATTTTCACAACACCAAAAGTGTATGATACCAAAAAAAAATCACTAATGTGTCGAAGCAGTTAGTTTGCCATATGTCTAAGCTTGGTTCATGACGTTTAGGTTATGTTAAAATCGACTAGGACACACTGCGGCATCTATTGGCAAACAGCGAAAACTTAATTGCGCAACTAATAATAAAGGGTGTTTTTTTTTAGAGGTTAGGTTTTCAAGATGAAATAAAACGTATATAATTTAATGTTATGGCCAAGAATTTATTATAAAGATAAGGGTTTGCCATTATGTTTTAAAAATGATTTCGGGCAAGTGGCCGCCGCGGCTGGCTCGAATAAATTCCAGCCGAGAGGCCCAATTTTCGACCACTTTTTGCAGCAATTGGGGCCGTATGTCAGCAATAACGCGCCGAATATTCTCTTCCAAGACGTCAATCGTCTCGGCCTTATCTGCGTAGACAAGCGACTTCACATAGCCCCACAAGAAATAGTCCAGCGGTGTTATATCGTACGATCTTGGAGGCCACGCCACAGGTCCACGGCGCGAGATAATGCGCTCACCAAAAGTTTCCTTCAATAAATCGATTGTTGCGTTGGCTGTATGGCACGTAGCGCCGTCTTGTTGGAACCAAAGGTCGTCCACATCAACATCGTCCAATTCAGGCACGAAAAAGTCTTTAATCATGGCTCTATAGCGCTCTCCATTGACTGTAACGTTATGGCCGGTTTCATTTTTAAAGAAATATGGACCAATGATTCCCTCTGCCCATAGAGCACACCAAACAGTGACTTATTGAGGATGTAACGGCGTCTCAGCAATAAGCGACAATTTTGCTTATTGACATACCCATTCAACCAAAAGTGAGCTTCATCGCTGAACAAAATTTTCTTGTGATGCGTCGCGCGAACCGAACCATTATTTTCGTAATAAATTTGCACGATTTGCAAACGTTGTTCAGGTGTAAGTCTATTCATTATGAAATAGCAAACCAAACTGAGCATAAATTAAGTGACAGCTGTCAAAAAGACCATCTAAGAAAAAATTAGTGCCAACTTGAAAACCTAACCTCTAAAAAAAACACCCTTTACAAAAATTATGGTTATTAGTTTTTATGAACTTTTTGTAAAATTGTTACGTAGAGTATTCTTCTTTTTTTAAGCTAGTTGTGTACCACGAAAACTTATAGCACCATTTTTTTAACTTGGGGAATATTCGAGGAGCATATTTGTACACTTATTTTCACGTCCCAGTTTAGTGTACATACAGGTTGGTTAAAAAATAAGAAAACAAAAAATAAATTAATGTGAATATTTATATAAAATTACGTTTTTTATTCGATTTATCGCTTATTCCAAAGAACATCCTCTATTTGTGTATATTTCTATAATAATTTTCTGAGAGGTCTTTTTTTAAATTGATAACGAATGCGGTACTAAATTTCCGTACAGCTTTCCTATATGCAATTTTCATGTAAAATATGGAGTACTCTTTCATGCGAGATGCCTATTGTATCAGCAAGTTATAGCTTTGTCAAGTTTGGTTCTTCCAACAAAAAATTCCATCCACTTGCCCTGCATGTTGCTACTTTTTGGATGACGACAACGCTTGTACGACGACGTTTAAACTCTAAAACCCATCGATGCTTAGTTCAAAATGAAGAACCAGATTACCTAACACTTTCACAATTGTTTTATGACTTATATTGCTGATAAACCTTCCAACCATCACTGCACGACATTCAGTTTTTTATTGTAGAAAATTGCACTAACACATCAGCTTCAAATGACTTGTTAACAAATTGTGAATGAACAAATCGTAATAAAACTGTTTAAAAGGCAAAATGAGATATTAAATTATTACATAAGTTTTTATTCCTCTACTGGTTACTAGACGTAGCTTTCAATCAATTTTTTAGTCAACCTATATATGGGCTTATATACTTGATGCATATATGTGGTGTAAGATCTTTTTCCACAAATGGAGGCACCCACAGTTTTATGCCCCCTCCGAATGGCATTTGACTTTTAGGAGGAACTTTTGACTGATAGTTAGCATTATTCACTCTGTACCGCAACTATCCACTTGCTTCGGTAATCAATGCACAAATACCTCAAATTCAGACAGTTGACGCACAACACACCATGTACGCCTTCGTTAATTCTCTAAAACTTACCTCTTTTGTGAAACAGAAGATGTGAAAATTTGCTGTAACATTGTAGGTGCCCAGAATATACAGCACTTCATCATTTGCTTCGCCGAAAAGCCTGCTCTCATTGTAGCCCTGCTCGAATTCCAATGGCAATGCTTGCGCAGATGAGGAGCAATCGGTGCGTAAATCTGTACCGTTCGCCGTCAAATAGATAAGCAGCTCATAGCCCAAGCAAGTTCCCCAAATAGGCATATATGAGCCGTTTTCATTCATTTCGATGGCAATATTGTAAATGTGTTGGCCGGCGTCGGCATAGCCATTTGACTGATTGAAGTAGGTTGCACCGCCAGGCAGTAGCACACTGTAGGCCCGATAATGACGCAGAAAATAGCACAAAATACATTAGTATGCGTATATGCGAGTACAACGTAATTGCCAAGCCAAACTTACCCATTAATCTTAGACATAATGTCCTCATAATATTCCCTCTCTCGATCAATCCTTTAAAAGTAAAGTAAATGTTTTCATTAAATAACTATAGATAGTATTAGAGGATTAAATGATATAATTTCAAATCTGTTGTATGTATGTACATATGTACGTATGTATGTATAATAAATGAAAGTTTAACTGAGCCATTGAAAAAAGAAAACCCCTACGATAAATGTAGGCACTACTCAACAAGACCAAAAAATGGTTTATATTACACAAAATTTTTTAAATGTATAATTCATTCTACACTGGATCTTCAACTTTAGACAAATTTACAATTTTCAAGGTGTTAACTAATTTCGTTGGTAAAATTGATCGATTTATTTATTTATTGCGCAAAGCGGATATCTTAATTCTGGGGCGTTGATCTTGGCAGGAAATCCGACATGCGGCGAAACAAAAAACAAAAAAAAAACCAACTCTAATGCGAATGCAAGGCGAATTGAGTATTTACGGTGACGCCATTAAAAACAGTTATTTTATTTTTCGCGATTTTGACAAGTCTGACGTCAGGCGAACAAACAAACAAAAGGAAAATAACTTGCATGTTTGTGCAAATTCAGTAAATGGCTTGGTGGTATTGTGATTTGTGAGAGGTAAACTAACAACCTAATGAAAACGAAGTGTCGTGTGCTAAATTGTGAAAGCACAAATGAATATAAAGCCTCCAAATACAGTTTTTTTACGTTTTCATGCGGATGAGGCCGTGGCAAGAATATGTATGTGTGTGAATGATTGCTTGTATTTGGTAGTACTGCTTTCCCCTACTCTTCCTCTTCCTTTTTTTTTTTTTTATTCATGGAATTTGACGACACAGCGAATTCGGAAGGCACAACCTTGTATTCTATCATCCTTGGGCTACGATTATACTGATCTGTCTACTGCTAAACAGCTGGGTTGGATCCATGTGCACTTCTTCCTTTATGGAGGCGTTAATCTCGTTACTTAGGAGGAGATATAACCCTAATCGATTCGTTAACTTCTCGCTAACTTACATATTCTTGTGGGCGGAGGTTCAGGTGACGGAGATGTACATATATTCATTCGCCCATCGAGATCATCGACCCACAGTAATACATGCACGGAAAGGAAAACTAGTGAAACGGAAGTTTTTTGCAATTGCCGCAAATATTTTCGATGCCCAAATACTCTGAGCCAAGGCAAATCCATAGAATGTGACTTCAGTAGAGTAACAACAATATTTACATGCAAATTTTCTTGCAATTTGATAGTTTGAACGTCAAAATTTCAATGAGAATGTAAGAAAACAAACCAGAAAATAGTAAAGGAGCAGCAGCATTTAAGTAACCAACAGGAAGTAAACAAAAAACAAATCGAAGTCACCTTGTATGAATTCGCTTCTTAATCGATGGTGAAGCCATGATGAAAATATTTCAAAGGTGAACTCTTTAACAGATCGTTATTCGGCTCTGAGCTAATTTGACAGAGTCAGTTGATGAGCTGGCATAGCGAGGGCAAAGCATCGGTTTGTTTACAAAGAAACTAAGAATGTGTTAGTGATATACGATTATTAATAGAAAAAAGTGTTTAAAAGGTATCAGAAATATTTTATTTAACCTCACAAACTATTTATAACATAAAAAGTAATGCAAAAAATTAAAATAGGTTGGGGCAAAAACCTGTAAGTGGAAGACCACAGGAAATATCTGACCGCGCCGAATGCATTTTGTTGATAGAAGTAGTCGCAGACTTGCACATTTCGTAAAAGTTATCTTGCTAGTGAGCTTAGAGACGCAGATTTCAACCAGTTATTTGGCTAGTGAGCTTAGATACGAGTGTGAGGTCGAAGTTTCGTATGAAATAGACCATCAAGTTTTGCAAAAGTACAATACAATCACACTTCAGGAGTTGCTCGAAAGAAACCTTGGCTCTCTACAGCCAGTTATCTTTCGCTAGCTCAGTTAGACAGCTACTCTGATGATGTGATATTCTGCGATAAGACTAAAATCATGTTGTATTACATTACAACGATGAGCCCAATAGTGTTTGGAGGCTGTTGTGGTTGTTGAGGTGCTTGAGTATTTGTATTTAAATAATCTTAATTAACGACTAGCGCCGTTTTTCTACCACTGTTCTCGTGTGATGTCTTTTTTTTCAGGTGCATTTCGAGAGATCCAAGTTTTTTTTCTCTATGTCAAAGATTTCATTAATTTGCTGTAGGAAAGACTCGACGAAAGAGCGGAATCTGATACTGGCTAAACCTGGGAATTCGCACGAATGGTGAAAAAGAGTTTCTTTCACTCCCTTTTCCTAACAGCTTCTGCAGATGAGATTGAAAGGAAGGTAAAGTTTGGCTGGATGATCTCCTACCTCTCAGTAACCTGTAAAGGTTGCAGTGATACGTGAAATGTTTGAACGAGAGCATCCTAACAGGTAATTAGTCCTCTGAATGTTGTACGACGTCCATGTTTTTCTTGTTGCATGTAAATAGTTTATTGCATCCTCTTTCTTTCGGCCAAAGCATAGTACTTTGAAGCAATGGATGTTTTATGGGGTATCAACTGCCACCGCCACTGCTATGTCTGGTGCCTTTTCTTGCTAACACATTGACTTCTATATTCCGATGACCAGGAACCCATATGAGAGAACTTTGAAGTACTTCTTCTTCTTGTTCCTCTCTACACTGTTAAACTAGTTGGAATTGGAGTCTAAGGCCTTGATATTTATATACTTGACTGTCTGAAACCTCTATCTAGTCTTGCACCAATTTTCTTGAAGTGTCTTAGTGATTTGCAAGCTTTCCTGATTGCTAATAGTTCTGCCCGGAACCAATCACTTTCCCTTTCCTCCATTCATCTCTTGATGGAAAACGTACCGTATCAGAGAACTTTGAGGTATTCCGTCTGACGAAACCCAACATGGCGAACGATTTTGAAGTAATATAATTTATATGGTTATTATATAAATTTGCCAAATGAGCGTTTTGAAATAAAAGTAATTCAACTCATTCAAAATATAATAACACTAGAAATAAAAATAAGGAGCTACCGTAATAACGGTACAGACAAGTACAGTTCCATGTCGAAATACAGTTTTACGTCGGCGGCCGCCGTAGCCTAATTGATTGGTGCGTGACTACCATTCCGGATTCGCAGAGAGAACGTAGGTTCGAATCTCGGTGAAACACAAAAATAAAGAAAACGTTTTTTTTCTAATAGCGGTCGCCCCTCAGCAGCCATGAAAACCTCCTCATAAAAATATCTGCCGCTCGGAATCGGCTTAAAACTGTAGGTCCCTCCATTTGTGGAACAACATCAAGACACACCACAAATAGGAGGAGAAGTTCAGACAAACATATATAACAAATAATATATATATACGATACTGAAACGTGGACGCTCAGAGAGGCAGAAAAACAGAAGCTACTGACTTTCGGGAGGAGAGTTTCTGTACTCGAAAAACTATATGCGCATCCATCTGTGATAACCACAATCATGATCAACAGATTGAAATGGGCAACTCACATTTTGCGGGCTAACACGGATTACCCACCTCAACAAATACTCTTCGGTAAATGACACTTACAGTTAGGAAGGTGCCGCCCGCCGCTTAGACGGATTGACGGTGTAGAAGAAGACGCAGGTTTATTGGGATTTCGAGCATGGAGGGCACAGACACGAGGCGTTGGAGGCGTATGCTACAGCAGGCGAAACCCCGACCAGGGTTGTCCAGCCAACAATGATGAAGATGAGTTATTAAGATACATCGGAACAAAAAAATGTTGGCTATTTAATTAAATAAAAAATAAAACATAAATAATAGACACTTCTGTTTGGTGTTTGGCCCAACTACTCCTTCTATTTGTGGCGTGCGTCTTTACGTGGCTCCTCAAATGGAGGGGCTTACAGTTTCAAGCCGAGTCCGAAAGGCAGATATTTTTTATGAAAAAAAATTTCATTCGGCTACGGCAAATTTTAACTTAATTAGCAACTTCAAAAACTCCCTAGTAACAAATTTCAAGCGCTTTCAGCACATTTTTTTCTAAAGAAGACATTTTGTTAAACTATCGACCATATTGTGCCACTTTTTGATTGAAAGAAGAAAAAACCCCTAAACTTTGAAACTCTTTACTGCTCACATAATTATTTTAATAAAAGATTTAAAATAAAACTTTACAATAATTTATCTATAAATAAACATGATTTTTTCTTATACGTAGGCATATCATATTTGCTTATATTTATATCAGACATCTGAAGAATATTTTCTATTTCCGCGATGTCAAGAATAGAGATGAATTTTGTGCTTAGAAATACCTCTAAATATTTATACTTATATGTACATATGCTTTTTGGAATATGCAAGAAACAAGTGTATGCCTATATTGGTATACATCCATAAGTATCATACATACCTGCATATTTGAATGTATGTACAGATTAAGCAATCTGTATTCAATCCAAATAATTGAGAATCAATTATAAATACTAATTTATGGTTTATAAAATGATGCTATTTTAAAACCAAATCTGCTGTGCTCTGTAAATATGCATGCAAGTGCGTAGATTCGGGTATATGTATGTATGTGTGGAAGCCCCAACACAGAAATTGAAAACAAAAACAAATAACTACGAGGTGTGTTCAAAAAGTATCGCGAATTTTGAATTTTCGCAGGTTACGTATATTCGAATTTCGATTTTTTTGTGGCGATATGTTGTTACTCATGTCTCTCACTCATGCCGACGAGTTCAGCCACTTTGAATGTTCAGTTAATTGTTGACAGCTGCTTTGCTTGCACGTGTTTCGGTTCGTCTTCTATTTCCTCTTCCTATTCAAAAAGATGGATCAAAAAACCTGTATCAAATTTTGTGTGATAAACGAAATTAAGTGCGCGGATGCATTCCGAATGTCGACTGTGTCATACGCAGAAGCTTCTTTAGACGAAAGCAACGTTTATCGGTGGAACAAAATGTTCTCAGAAGGCTGAGAAGATGTGAACGACGAAAAGCGTGCAGGCGTGCCGGACGCCCGAGCACTTCAACAACAGACGGAAAAATTGATGAATTGAAGAAAATGGTATTGGCTAATTGTCGAATCACCATTAGAGAAGTTGCTGAGGACCTAGACATATCGATTGACTCGTGCCATTGGATTCGATTTTTTCAATGATTTGGGCATGAGACGGGTCGCCGCAAAATTCGTACCACAACAGCTCAATTTCGACCAAAAGCAGCATCGCACAATCAATGCTAATGAGATGTTGGGCTCTGTCCGCGACGACCCAAATTTGCACCCTGGTGACAAATCGTGGGCTTATGGTTATGACGTGGAAACCAAAGCTCAATCATCTCAATGGAAGCTGCCGCACGAACCAAGACCGAAAAAAGCGCGCCAAGTTCGGTCGAATGCAAAAGTTTGGCTTACCGTTTTCGTCGATTGCAGGGGCGTTGTGCATCATGAGTTCTTGCCACGGGGTAAAACGGTCAATAAGGAATATTACCTGCAAGTCATGCGCAATTTGCGTGAAGCAATCCACCAGAAACGCCCGGATTTGTGGAAGAACAAAAATTGGCTCTTGGGAAATTGGCTCACGATAACGCCCCTGCTCACACATCGTTGCTTGTGCGTGACTTTTTGGCCAAAAACAACACACTAATGGTGCCACAGCCACCGTATTCCTCAGATCTGACCCCCTGTGACTTTTTCTTGTTCCCGAAACTGAAGAGGCCGATGCAAGGACGACGCTACGCTACGATTGACGAGATAAAGACGGCATCGAAAGAGGAGCTGAACATGATAAGAATGATGTTTTGAAGTGCTTCGAAGCTTGGAAAAAACGTTGACACAAGTGCGTAATATCTCATGGCGGTTACTTTGAAGGGGACAAAATAGATATTAATGAATAAATAAATAATTTTTGAAAAAAAAAACACAAAATTCGCGATACTTTTTGAACACACCTCGTATGTGCACATATCTACCTTTAACACCGTCCGACAAAGGTTTGCACACATGATTAAAAAAATCTGTACATACATACATACATACATAAGTATTTTAGCGAATTGCTGTAGCACGCAAAATTTTTAAAATCGACTTCAAAGTTTGCACTTGGCACTAATGATCTTAAAAATATTAAAAATAAAAGAAAAAATTTATGAAATAAGTAAAAGTTGACCGATTGAAATTACAATAATAAAAGCTTATTGAAAAAGTAATTGAATACAAATTTGGATTTTGATTTCACCAGATAAATTCTATGTATATTTTGTCTATGAACACCTGTTTCTTACAGATTATTTACAAAAGCCTAAGACCAAAAACAGAATATAAAGTTATTGAAAATACACTTTTTGGAGTTGAAAAATCTGGTTAGGTTACGTTGACCTGGCTGACTGAGAGACATCGCATTAGACCTATTGATCCTTAGTGATAACAGACAGAGCTTCTTGTAATAAGCCAGCGTTCTTTGCGAATCTAAGAAAGCCCTGAAACTCAAACACCGAGAGACATTCTAACTTCTGATATTGTAGAGCTCCTAGGCATTTCATTCGGGTTTTAGCTAATGCAGAGCAAGAACATAGACGGTGTTCTAGAATTTCCCTCCCTTCCAGTTCATTGCAAAATCTGCAGTTATCGTTGTTGGCGACTTCTGTCTTGAATGCATATGGAACCAGCAAATTTTGGCCTTCTCAGTGTACCGAGGATAGTATTTATCCGCATTCTGTGCGCACATGATTTGCAAGCGACTAGATTGTTCCACCAAAGTCTACTGGTACGAGTATTTGTATGTTAGTAATTATAAAGGGTATTCAGGTACTTTTTCCTAAAGGTTTGTGTTGACAGATAACGCATGACTACTGTCAAACTAAACACATAATTTTTTTTTTGTGTTCATTGACATTTCAGTAAGGAAAAACTTACGCCTCAACAACGTTCTCAAATCCTACAATTGTATTACGAAAATCCACGCTCTGTGAAAAGTGTTCATCGCCCGCTCAGACCAACTTATGGTGTTCAGCGATGAGGCCCATTTTTGTATTTTCGTTGTTTTATTTCAGTTAAAAATCCGATCGATCTAAATTGACCACCCCTTATGCGTATAATTTGCACTTAGGTACATCCTTTGTTGGTTGTTTGGCCGAGCTCCTTCTCCTATTCATGATATATGTACGTCATAATGTTTTCCCTAAATGGAGAGACCTACAGTTTCAAGCCACCGCCGAACGGCAAATGGTTTTTAAGAGGAGCCTTTTCTCGGCAGAAATAGACTAGGAGGCCACCACTAGCGGAAAAAAAAACATATTTTCTATTATTTTGGTGTATCGTGATCCCCTGAAAATAAATCCCAGTATGCACTTTTTCCACACTACCGAAATGAATCGCCGAGTAAAGCAGGAAAGATCCATATCAGTGTTACTCTATACTTACATCCATACATTATAATAAGATACACATATTTACTCCCACGAGATCTACGAGATATCCCCGACTAAAATTAAACTATTTTACTTAACTGAATATTATTACTATTAAATGTGGTAATTGATGAAAAATATGTTTGCAGAAAGGCAAAACGTTTAATTAAAAATCATGACCAGCGGGTATTAGTACCTTATCGTTTGCTTTTATTTTATTACTTAACACGTTTAATAACATTTGTATGCATAGAAATATGGATATTAGGGTGGAGTGAATCTTTTTTTTTGCTTTTGGCAGACCTGCAGAAGTTGGATTTCTAACTCATAAATAAGAGTGCAACGTGAACGTGGCATACTGGCTAATTGAGAAAAGGTGGCGGAGTAGCAGTATTGGAATTTGTAGTCACCGTCAAGCTGCACTAAAAGCCCTTGCTAACCCATGCTGCTCTTAGAAGTTAGTTGGTGAATGTAAGACAAAACTGAACAGTGTTGCAAAGCACAACAAAGTTCTATTTGAGTGCCTGGATATTGTGGTACTACAGGGAACGAGTATGCTGATAAATTGGCAAATGAAGGCTCTGCAAGCATGCCACTAGGCCCTGACCCCATTCTAGGTGTCAATTCTGCAAAACAAATATTGACGACTTCATGTGGTGTGGTGTGGTTTTATAGTAGCTAAGTGCTTTGTGAAAAAACCAAACAGGAAAATAGCAACCTGTCTCAGCAAAAAGGATCTGAAAGTACTGGTGAGGGTAATCAAAGGGCACAATGTCTGTGATCAGCATATGACTACCATAAAGGTCGTCGACAGCCCGATATCTTGAAGATGACGACACTGCAGAGCATTTTCTCTGTACCAGTCCAGCATTTTCCAGAATCAGACTTAGAATATTGGGTTGTGATATACTGGGTATGGATAGAGTTCATACTTTTCCTCTTCCAGATCTCTTCAGATTCATTAATGAATCCAAGAGATTTGTGGAAGAGTGGCCTCAAAAAAATTTTTCCGTCTTACCACCCACATTTTATCATTCCTATCTCTCTATTCTTTCTACTTAAATCTATCCGGGTGTAGTACAATGGTATCCTTGTCCAACCCCCTACAAATCTAATCTAATCTAATCTAAGTTTAGATTGATTTAAAGCGTTTTCATCGCCTTCTAAGGTAACTTTTAACGCTCTTTAAGGTTATTGACGCATTTGGAGACATTAAATGAGTCTCTGTGACGAGCTTACATTGCGGATCGATTTTTATTATTTATTATTTATAGTATTACTATTAAAATTAATAGTATTTTACTTTACTACTGCAGTTAAAAGCGAGGTACAAACATTAAAGTAAAATCTTTTATATGGGAAATTTACTAATAACTGTGTAGAATTTCGTTTACTTTTCCAAATTTATTATTACTACATATTTATGAAAACATAATTTAAGAGGTTACATACGTCCAGAATTTTCAAACAACCGATTTCTTTTTTGTACACATTGTTATTCCTTATTGTTTTAGGCGTATTTTCGTGGAAGTCGATTGTAAAAATTCCCCATAGATACAAAGTTATGTAAGAAAATGTAACTGACCGACGAGACTTTGATGCGCACAGGTAGCTCTGCCTTCGTCTGAGGCAGCTGGCCGTTACTTTCGGAGCCTTTCAGCCTGTTGGTTCTTTTGTTATCCTAAAGGGGGCATCTATAAAACATTATGAGAGCATGTGTTCGGTCGATTTGCTAAGGTTTATGAAACTCTTGCTTTAAATGCGTGCGACCTCGAGCGAAATGCACTTGAAAGTTTAAACTCGTTTTTCTCGAAACTACTCTTTCCGGCACGGTATGCATGATAACTCATACAGTTTTTAATATTTTTTTATGCGGTTTTTTTTTAATATTCGAAAATGTTTTCTCTATAGTCGTTCAAGCTGGTTTTTTGATATTTTTATTAGAAACTTTTATAAACATAATTAAAGTGTGGGATTTATGACGTAAAACACATACTTTTTTTTAAAAAGCCGTAAATTGCAAAATTGTTTGAAGTTCAAAAATCCGGCTCGACAGACTATAACTACAACTTCATTTTACAAGAATTTTTTTACTTTTTACAACCATCAACATTTCAAGGAGAAAAGACACAGACCGTGGAGCAACTTTTTTTACTTTCATTGTACTTTGGATCACGTGATTTTTATATACTAATTTTGTAAAGAAAAATTAAAACTTTTTTTAAAAAGTTTAAATACTAATAAACAATGCAAACAATTTTTTTTATATTTATTTCTATTGTTATCCCTTCTAAAACAGATTTTCTTTTAGCGCATTTTTGGCGCTGCTGGACGTATGTAGCCCCTTATATTGCAGATTAATCGAATGTAAGCGCACTAGTTCTCGTGTGACTTTTTTAAAACCTGATGTTGGAGAGCTTCGCACAAACCGAAGAACTTTTTCGCTCAGGCACAGTATTTTATAAGAGCGTATAATTGTTGGCGTATGCCGATGATTTTGGCAAACTAGATAAAAAAGCAAAGCGAATGGGTCTGGTGGTAAACGAGAACAAAGGGAAGTACCTCCTGTCATCAAACAAACAGTCGGCGCACTCGTGTATCGGCATCCATGTGGCTGTTGATTTCGAGGTTGTAAAAGACTTCGTTTAGCTATGAACCAGCATTAACAATGATATAAATGTCAGCCTTATAATGCAACGTAGAGCCTCTTTTGACAACAAGTGCTACTTTGGATTAAGTAGGCAAATGAGTAGTAAAGTCCGCTCTCGACGAACAAAACTAATACTCTTCAATACTCTCATCATGCCCGTCCTAACGTATGGCGCAGAAGCGTGGACGATGACAACATCCGATGATTTTTGGAGCTGTATAAGCTTTACGACGACATAAACATAGCGCAGCGAATAAAGATCCAGCGGCTACGTTAGCTGGGTCATGTTGTCCGAATGGATACAAACGCTCCGACTCTGAAAGTATTCGATGCGGTACCAGCTGCGGTGGAAAGATCAGGTGGAGAAGGACTTGACTTCACTTGGTGTGTCGAACTGGCGCCGGTTAGCGCGCTTTGTTAAACTCGGCCAAAATCGCGTAAGCGGTTATCGCGCCAATTAAGAAGAAGAACAAGCGCACTAGTTACCAAGGCTAACGGCCTTTCCAAATTTGATTAGGCTTCTTTCTAAGAAGAAGCAAACGTAGGATGCCGTAGCTTTATAAAAAAGTTCATCTTTTGTGGTTTTTAGTAACTCTTTTAAAGGCGGCGTTTTATTGACTTGCCCTTACCAAAAAAATACAAAAAAAATATCCACATTCTATCGCTCCACCTTAATGTACAAGTACAATATATATCCATATATGTTTACATATACATAGTATGCAATTCGTATGGCAAAAACAAAAAAAAACATTCGCTGTGATTTTTTTTTTTTGTTTATTGTAAAGTGAGTTTGCATTTTCCACATAAGGGGAGTTAAAATTTTAATAATAATAATAATATTTAATATGCATATTCACTTTCTAAATGGATGTAGATACCAGATAGATGTAACTGGAAGAAATTTGTAATGAAGCGAAGAATTTTAAATGGATTCTCTTTGTCAGTGCATACCGATTATTTTGCGAAAATATAGCTATCAGATTTGGCGGGAATTCTTATTTAGTATTGATTTTTAACTTTGGAGAGCTGCAAGATTCGACAGCACGTCTCCAGATCATGCTCGTTCGTTCGAAAATGTTCGTATTTGGAGCAAAAAAAATTCACAGAAAATTCATAGGTTAGTTAGTGGTTGCAAAGCTTTAAAAATTGTGGTAGATTTCAAAATTATGTGGTAATTTTATTTTAAAATTTAAATAAATTTATTTTGAAATTTATCATATCTGGTTTATTAAAAGTACAATACATTTTGTGTACTATAAATGCGCAACATTTAAGGAATATTTAAAAAGCACTAAACATACCAATTTCCGGTATTACTTATTGAAATTATTTTAATTTTTAGAATGTGGTGGATTAACATATAAGTTTATGGTGATAGATATGGTAGAAATGCTGTTTAGCAAAGTGATCGATTTACACCAAAAGTGGTATAGTCCGCACACTGGTCTCTACACTAAACATCTGTAAAAATGCATGAAAAAAAGCTGAACATGTAATCACTCACTTCAGCACCGCATGCGTGAAAAACATATTGACTGGCGCAGAAGAGCATAGCGATGCACCATTCGCGTTGCATTCCCACAAGCCACGATTTATGTGCAAAAAATGCAGCGAATAGCAGGTAACGAGCTGACGATCAAAATTAGAACACATTTAATCGCATGCAATTGCACAGAATCGCGGCAGAGACGATTTTCTTGCGGTCGTTTATTTTTACGGTGGGGAAATATTTAGATTCATTTCTATTTTCCCCGCCGGGTTGAAGACTTTGGGTTGCTTTTTTGATCCCTTGATGAAAATTTGTTTGTTTATAAGCAACTGCAGTCAAATAACAAGCAAATAATATTTATTAGATTTGCACAACAAATACCGAAAAATATCAGTAAATTAGAAATAAAATGTTTTTTTTTTGTTTTTTGTGTAGGCAATGAGCTTAAACGAGTTGCTTCACAAATATAGCAAACGAAAAGATTTCCCTACAAAATTAATTTTATTGTAAGCACAAAATGTCAACTAAAAGCCGTTTCGTCCAAAGTGTATTCATAATAAGGTGGTGGCACTAGAGCAACAACAATGTTTTGTATGTTTGATTGTCATCGCAAAGTATTGAAAAAGTAGAAAAGCAAAAATGAATTCGCCTAGTTTCATTCTGTGCTGACAACCACATGGACACGGCGAAGGATAAAAAACAAATCAGCTGATTTGCGCATTGGTTTCGTCGCAATTGCGTTTAACCAACCGAATTTTCCGACGGGAGTTACATAGATCAGCTGTTCACCACCCGTCAAATCCTTACCCGCTGTCCGCTGCAATTCTGTTTGAGAGGGAAAGTTGTGAGAGGTTAGTTGTCATTTAAGTAAAAAATTTAGCACCAGTTATCCGAATTACGTTAGAAGAAAGCGGAAAGTGACAATTAGGTCAATTTAAGATATAAATGAAATCTAAATTTACTGTTTATATAATCTCTTTTATTTTCCTGGTTTTCATTTGTACGTAAATGTAAAAATTATAGGACATTTAAAAGAAATCATCAATTTTTGACTGCAAAAGATCCCATTTTTTAATAAAAATACGTCGGCATATATTTCTTAATTGCACACTCGTATTATTTTAAATACTCTACTATACACCTGGCGCTTATAAATATTACTAGGTATTTGACCGAGTTCCTTCTCCTATTTGTGCGTTTTGATGTTTCTCCACATATGGAAGAGCCTACAGTTTTTGCCGTATGGCAAATTAATTTTTTTTATGACGCGCTTTTTCATGGCAGAAATATACTTGGAGATTTTCCATAGTCTGACGAGGGGCGACCGCTACTTTCATTAAAAACTTCTTTTTTTTAATTTTAGTTAAAACGGTTTTCTACCAAAAAAAATTTCAAGGTAATCTTATCACTTGAGTTTATTAGAGAAAAGTCCGAGGCTTTGTCATCTCGCGCGGCGGCGATACTCATGGGCCACCGAGCACATTATCAAACAAAAGTCTTACTGCGCAAGCTCTGACGAGTATAACTAATGATCTTACATCGAAATGCTGTAGATCTCTTAGCAGACAATGCGGGACGAGTCTACGCTTTATCAGATATTTAAAATTTTTCCAGCACAACAAAAACTAGTAACTTTTAAGCTGAGAAGATTAATTAGGCAATTATAGTATAAACACATTGACGACGGCAGACGAAAGGGAGCAACTGTTAAATATTAAAATGCAGTTATTTAGTTATTATGAACGCAGTTATTTAGGCGGCGGCACAACATTTCGGCCGCAGGCTAATAAAAATGTATTCCTCATTTGGCCAGCGAATTCGTTTGAATCGAGGAAGTCGAGTGATTTTCCTATTCCATCACGGCAACGCACCAGCTCACTCCTCAGCAGTTGAGGTCACAAAATTAATGGGAATAGGGTTTCAACTCCTTTCGCATGCCCTCTATTCTTCAGACTTAGCTCCCTCAGATCACTCGGACTACTATTTGTTCCTCAATTTGAAGAAACTGCCGGCGGGAAAAAATCGTATTTAAAAGAGGGGGTAATTGCAGAAACGAACGGCTATTTTCCAGACTTGGACAAATCCTATTAGATCGAAAAACTAGAACAGAGTTGGACGAAGTGTACAAGCCTAAAAGGAGACTATGTCGAAAAACAAAAAGATTTACCACAAAAAATTAAGTACTTTTTATTTTTCGACGGACTTTTCAAACGATCCTCGTATTTACCATAAGAAGCTAGCGTTTACACGGAATGATGGATTACAAGGTTTGGCCATCCCAAGCGAAATTGCGTGAGTAAATTTGGCTGTTACGTCATATGAGATTTGACAGAGAGAAGCAAATGAAATAAAAACAAAACATGCAATCAGTCGTTGTTCAGACGGCATGGAAGTAGCATGGCTACAGTAATTTTTCTGTATAAACGGTTTTCCAATAATAGGTGTTATTTTGATATTTGATCAGAAAAATGGAAAAGTATATTTTGATAAGAAAAATGCTATTTTTTAATATAAATGATCGGATGCTAATTTCATTATAAAGAGGAAGGTATGCTGTTAATAGTGGAAAATAACATCAGGCAAATGACCACCACGACCACGCTTACAGGACAATATCCTTTTAATGATATTTTCCATAACCGAATTGCAAAGCGGCTGCCCTATGTCCTCGATAGTCTCACGAATTCCATCTTTGAGGTCTTCAATCGACCCTGGGCTGTTGGCGTAGACCTTCTCTTTCATGTGGTCCCAAAGAAAAAAGTTACAAGGTGTTAAATCACAAGATCTCGGTGGCCAATTGTGATCACCTCTTCGAGACTTAACACGGTCCGGAAACTTTTCCCGTAAAAGATCAATGGTTTCGTTGCTTGTGTGGCACGTAGCGCCATCTTTTTGAAAATAAACGTTGTCCAGATCAATACCATCCAATTCCGACCATAAAATGTCGTTAATCATCTTTCCTGTTTAACACCTAACCCCTAACACCTGTTATTGAAAACCCCTTTATAAACAAAACAAACTCAGTTTTTGCCGACCGCTGTTAAGTCAGCAAATCAGCTAATTCCTTAAAAGTCGCTGTCAGCCGGTTAGCGGTCTGAAGTTGGCCACACCTTATGTATTTATTCTCTCGATCTTGTTCAAGACGAGGTTTGCGTACTAGGAAATTATTTTGCCGTTAAATCGTGAAGTGCTTATGTTATTCAAAGGCCAAGACTAAACTCATCTGTCTACAGAAAAAAGAGGTACAGCATGCGAAAACGAATACAGCTGGCGGTCGTTTGTCGTGTGAGTGCTCCTCTTATAGCGTCGTTACATTTGTTATTAATAACCGCAGCTCACACAACTGCATGTATTCATACAATTTTACACACATGTATGTGTGTATGCGAATAAAAATTAAAGAAAATATGTTTTTAAGTTTTCAGGGAGCTAATTTATTTACAAACCCATAAGAGTAAAACAAACAAACATTATGGAATGTATTTCTATTACGCATCAGCCGCCTACAGCGCATTGATTTTTGTTTATAGATGGTTTCACTCAAATTTTTAGAGCAGCTTTGAGTTACAGTTATTCAAAAGAAAAATGTAAGAAAAATACCTTTGTTTGTCCTTTTGTTGTCCGAGAGTTATAGTGAGTAAAAACTTAATAAAATGCTTCTAGGCGCAAATCGTGTTGGGAAAATGAAATAATGATCAGAGCGATGAGACATCCCTTGGAGTGTTTAAGAGAAAGATTCTGCGCAAGATTTTTGGACCTTTGCACTTTGGCGGCGGCGAATATCGTAGGCAATGGAATAGTGAACTTTACGACGACCGAGACATAGCGCAGCGAATAAAGATGCAGCGGCTTAGTTGACTGGGTTATATCGTCCGAATGGATACAAACGCTCTGGCTTTGAAAGTTTTCGATGCGGTAGCAGCTGGTGGTAGCAGAGGAAGAGGAAGACCTCCTCCACGTTGGAAAGATCAGGTGGAAAAGGACCTGGCTTCATTAAAAAAGCAAGGAGTCCACATATTGACGCAACGGATATACATACATATGTAAGTGCGCTGTGAATTTGAATTTAAAAAATATTAAATAATATATGGGGTGCTCCATTTATCGTTTGTCATAAAACATGGAAGACAATTTCATTGAAATGTCTTCTACGTCTGGCTTTAAAGCCAATTTTCACTAATTGCAACTTCAATTTTATAAAATCAAAAATTATCTAATGGAGTCAGGTAACGCCTTTTATGAGGCCCAATAAATATCACAGTTTGACCTGATTATTCGATTTGCAATTGCGATATTCGATTTTAAGATTTTTTCAACTTTTTTCAAGCGAAAAGCGAATCATTTTGTGAACGCATAACTACAATATAAACAAAATTTCTGATATATCAGAGATATTAGGCCTCTTCTATTCACCATTTCCCCGCTCTCTATCTCTATGCTCGATTAACTTAACGAAAAACTTGCATGCG
Source organism: Anastrepha obliqua (assembly GCF_027943255.1). Taxonomy (NCBI): domain Eukaryota; kingdom Metazoa; phylum Arthropoda; class Insecta; order Diptera; family Tephritidae; genus Anastrepha; species Anastrepha obliqua. Next base: position 25,011,494 of record NC_072894.1, on the reverse strand, counting down.
AAAGCAACAACAAAGTTATCAAGCAAGATTATGGCTATAGCTCATTAGACTGGTATAACTAACTATTTTATAAAGAAATGTAATATAAGGCAGCTCTATTCCCGCGTTGCCAATATATCGCACCCTAAATACAAAAGGGTCACAACTCAAAATTTTCCCCACTCGGGCTTGACTTGTTTACAGTAGCACAGAAAACAAACTATGTGACATATCACGCTGAAATTTGCCATGTAAGCTTATAACAGTCCTACCAAAAAACAAAAAATGTATTTTTGCCATATGTCATCCGCGGACCGTTTTATTGATAACGTCTCGTTCATATTTAAGCAGAAGTACATTTTGAGTTGTGCCCTTTTTGTATTTAGGATGCGATATGTTCATTTATACCAGTTGCTTCATCTATTCGCCGGCTTATTGTTTCAGTTGTTAAAGAAAGAAAAAACGATAGTTTGAATTCCAAACGACAGGACAGGCCACCGCATATAAAGGGTTTTCTAATAACAGGTGTTATTTTGAATACGATTGCGCTATCGAGAGATGATTAACGATTATGTATGGCCGGAATTGGATGGCATTGATCTGGACAACGTTTATTTTCAACTAAACGGCGCTACGTGCCACAAAGCAACGAAACCATTGATCTTTTACAGGAAAAGTTTCCGGACCGTGTTATCTCTTGAAGAGGTGATCACAATTGGCCACCGAGATCTTGTGATTTAACACCTTGAGACTTTTTTCTTTGGGGCCACGTAAAAGAGAAGGGCTACACCAACAGCCCAGGGTCGATTCAAGACCTCAAAGATGGAATTCATGAGGCTATCGAGGACATAGAGTAGCCATTTTGCAATTCGGTTATGGAAAATTTCATGAAAGGGATATTGTCCTGCAAACGTGGTCGTGGTGGTCATTTACCTGACGTTATTTTCCCCTATTCACAGCATACCTTCCTCTTTATAATGAAATAAACATCCGATCATTTATTTATTTTATATTAAAAAATATCATTTTTTTTGAATATCAAAATAACACCTCTTATTGGAATACCAATTAGTATATCGATTTCCACGTCACCCAACGGATCCATTTCGTGCAAACAACTTTTTTTTCACATAATTCATGCATGTGGGGTGCGTATCTTGAAAATCTCTAAGTTTTATATTTAAAGCATCTACTGAGGAGAAACAAGCACCATTTTTTATCTTTTATTTAAAATATTGTCCATTTCTCAAGCAATTGTTGATTGAGGTAAAATCCTTCTCAGAGAAAACCTTCTTTTTAGATGTAGTTCATGAATACCATAAATCTATTTTCAATTTTTTCCAAGGAGTAGAAGCAATGACCAACCCAATTCTTCTGTATGGTTCGAACAAATGCATAGGTGGTAGATGCAATATTTGGTGAATACGGTAAATAAGACTTCCCATTTCCATATTTTTAAGTATGCTTTCGCGAAATTTGTCACTTATAGTCGAACGTAAATTAAATGACAGTTACAGGGTCAGTTTCGTAGCTTTTTTTCATTGATTGCTGGATTCGAAAGTATGAAAGTATCAGTTGTAGCCGGTGCTAATCCCCAGTAATGATTTTATCTAGTAATAACTCGTGATCTGCTTTCTCAAGCTTTGTCTTTTGCTCAACAAAATCAGCACTTTTAAAGCTCGCGCTAATCAGATCCATGCAGGCAAACAAACTCACATTTATAATTTATGTATTGGGTGTTTTTTAGCTGCATGCATATATCGATAACTATGATGTGGCTACTGAGAATGCCAAACTGTGTTGAGATATCAGCTAAACATCGGCGACATTTGGTTTCAACAAGACGGCGCAACTTGTCATACAGCGCGCCAGTGCGCTTAGTAATCAATCTGGCACGAAGATGGAACTTCGGGACGCAGAGAAATCTTTAAGTTGCTATCGGAGCAGTATCCACTGTTTTTGGCACCTAAAGATGACCTGATACCCACAGTTTCATTTGGAAGGAAATTTGATGTCAGATTTCCATTGCGTGAGCAATGGAGCAATCCAGAATGCATTCAGGAAGGTTTGACGGATATTTTCTTTACCGATGGGTCCAAGAATGAAATAGGGTCTGGAGCCGGATGGTACTTAAACGATAGTAATAAGTATCACTATGCTATGGGGAGAATGGCAACTGTTTTCCAAACAGAAGTTTTTGCCATCCTAAAAGTAGCCGAATGGATAATCGAGAGGAGATGGAGCGGAAAACAGATTGGAGTCTTCAGTGACAGTCAGGCTGCATTGAAGGCCCTGGAGAACGCGAAGCAAACCTCAAAGATTGTTCAAGAATGTAAGAAGAAGCTTAATTCTGTGGCAAGACAAAACAGGCTTGTACTTATATGGGTTCCGGGACACTCCGGTGTTCAAGGAAACGAAATTGCCGACGAATTGGCCAACCGTGGATCAGCGGTGCTCCCACAGGGGCCAGAGCCAATAATCGGAATCAGACCCGCAGGAATCAAGAATTGGATCAGCGATTATGTAGGCAATCTACATAAAGAGCGATGGTCCGGTCTGGAACGCTGCAGAACTGCAAAGTGTTTTGTGACAAGTCCGAACAGAAAACTGTCAAACTTTCTACTAAAACTTAGAAGGAAACATATTCGGTTGATGGTCGGCATCATTACAGGACACAACCTATGGGGTCAGCATATGACCACCATTGGAATCATCGAGAACCCGGTATGCCTGTCATGCTTAGAGGAGGCGGATAGCACTGAGCACTTTCTCTGTGAGTGTTCTGCCTTTGCTAGAGCAAGGCTACGAGTATTGGGTTCCGATGTCATGAGAATGAGTAATATTCGTTCTCTAAAACTGGAGGATATTTACAGATTTGCCAAAGAATCTGGAAAATTCTCACAGGACTAACTATCTCTATCTCTGTCTCTATTCTTTCCTTCCTATCTCTTTCTCTGATACTTTTCTCCTTCACTCCTTGACTATCTACCCCCTTTCCAGAGCTTTAAATACAATGGGCTCTTCAGCCTGAGTGTTTTAGGAGCCACCAATCTTCAAATTCAATTCAATTCAATCAATTTTTTGTTGTCAGCTCTGTCAGTTGTCAATTCTTTGCTATAACAACCCATTTTTAAAACTGATAGCGATAAGGAATGGGAATAAGACGCACCAAGACTTCTGCAAATAAGGAATTTGTATGAATTTGCCTTCCAAACCCACAAAAGTTGCCGAACAAAAAAGACACATATTTATTCTTAGCATCCGAAACTTTGAAAGAGATGAGGCGTCTGGAAAGACTGAGACACAGGAGCGGCGGCTAATCGCGTTACATCTCCGCAATGTAATACCTACTTGACGATAGTCGCGCGACGAGAGGTAATGAAAGTAAACAGGCTTAGTCTGATTTCAGAAGACTACTTGAGGGTAACGCGCCACCACAACGGCTATGAAAATAAATACAAAACAAAAAAACATACATATAATTTTATTGCATTCCCGCCTTTTTCAGTTAGTTAAAAAGACAGTAGTTAAATATTCATGATATTCTATTCATGAGTTCGTGAGTTATTATACCAAGAGTGACGCTACTTTTGTTATTTTCAAAACAATGAATCAAAAAGATTTTCGTGTTTTAATTTTACACTCCTTCTTGATGAAAAAAAAAATATCGTTCAAGCGAAGCTATTGGCTTTAAAAGTGTTATGGGGACTCCGCTCTATCAGAAACAGCAATAAAATGATTATTTATTGACTTCAAAGTGGTCGTAGGGACGCCAATGATACACAACGCAGTGGACGACCAAATGAGGCGGTAACACCAGTAAACATCAAAAAACTCCACAAAATTGTTTTGAACGAGTGAAAAGTGAAGTTGCGTGAGTTAAGTGACATCGTAAATATATAAAAATAAGGTGTTGGCTTTATATTGCATGAGCATTTGACTATGAGGAATCTCTGTTCGAAGTGGATACCGTCATATGATACTTTGCTCTCTGTTGACCAAACACAAGACAACGCACCGTGTCACAAGTCAATCAAAGCAATGGCAAAACTACATGAAGTGAACTTCGAATCGCTGCCACATCCACCGTATTCATCAGATTTGACTCCCAGCGACTACTAGCCTCTGGTCACGGTCCAGCATTGCTTGTCAAGCACTTTATATGTGTGCGTGTCGGGTGCTTGTCGTTTGCCCGGTAACGTTCAAAACAAAAAGCGATCAATCCACAGTTGTATTTAGAAGTAAATATGTCTTCATCGGATGATGAATTTTTATTACTTGCAACTATTGCAGTTTTGTTAAAAAAAAAAAAGAAGAAAAAAGATAAAAAAAAGTGTGGATGAAAAGCCTAAGTAAGGGAATTAAATTTGAGTTTGGGATATTTTACAAAAATTAAAGGTAATCTGCTTTAACTTATTCTGTTCGTTGTTTGAGAACTTTTTTTGTTACCCACTTTCTGTGTTATATTAAAAAATCGCAATAAGTCATGTTTTTAATTATAACTTATGTTTTTCTGGTTCATAACTTTATTATTATTAAATTACTTATGTATATCAGTTTTAAATAATTTCATTTACATATAAATTTTTTGCTTATTTATGTACATATTTCATACGGATTGTGCTTATTTTTAGTATATGTAGGTGTTCACGAGTAATATACTACTGGGCAACCGCACACTAAAAACTAACCTCAATGCTAAATACAACCCTGCTGTTTTGTCTATCAGACTCCGACACGATCAAAAAAGTAAGCGTCAAACGAAAATATCAAAAATTTTTGATTTTCATCAAGCATCGTACGTGTAGCTGACAACAAATACGTGTGTCACGACGCCACCCGACTGCACTAACACATACAAAGCGCAGTCAAGCATGCTGGATGGTCACCAGGGGCTATACTGGCTGTTCGCAGACCTAAAAAAAATTCTCGTCGGTAAGACATTTCGCTCGAATGAAGAGGTTATCGTTAAACCTTAAGGCCTATTTTGAGGCAAAAGATAAATCGTTCTACAAAAGTGGTATTGAAATGTTAAGGCAGCGCTAGAATGCTTGCATTGTTTTTTACGTTTATGAATAAAGCTATTGTAATTTCAACCAAAAAACGTGTTTTCTTTATCAGGCCCGGGACTTTTCAGCCCATGCGTTACGTATATTTAAATCTCAAAATGACATCAAGAATTTCTTATTTAAAATAATCACGTTATATATGTACTTGTATCCAAGTACATCGTTATCAATTGTCAATAAATATTGTGCTACTTATACACATGCATATGTATGTAAATATGTACATATGTACTAATAAATCAGAAGCGATTTTCCACTCACCAAATCGGTACGACACGTCCGCCGGCACCTTCAACAAATTTCACATACGAAGCGGCAATATAACTGGTGTAGTCCTTATCCGGATATTTACGGAGCACAAAATTTGAAACTTCCTGTGTTAGGATACCGATGATTGGGCGCGTATTCTCCCCATTCACGTTCACCGTTGTGTCATCATTGACATCGCGGTAATTGTTGGTATATTTTCGACCACCAATACGTGCCGCCGACCCATCAATGACGGATAAAATGCAGAGTACCACCAAAATTATTGCGGCGTCTCTTTTCAATGGATTGCAATTATTAATATTGGGAAGTAATTGCATTGCTAGGCCACTAATGAGTCGCACCGGCGACAAATAACGCGTAATATAGTATACGAAGTGTATAAAGTAGCTATGTAAATAAATGAAATTTATAATCGATTCGACAGCAGTGAACAATATCTGCACATGCGAATGCTTCTGTGGGCGCGCACTTTCAACGTTCGACTGTGACAGTGAGTAGCGATTTTTTGAATAGTAAACCACTTTGAGTGGTGCGCGGAACGTACTCTTATGTATGTATATATATATATATGTGTATGTATGAATGTATGCAAGTATAGCGGTTTAGCTAACACTTTAATTTATACATACTTCCAGCGCTGCTGACCCATGCATGCCAATCAAGTTTTCACAATATATTTAATTGGGCGCGATGTTTTGATTATCGAATTGTGTGAGGTGCAAAGTGTGTGTGGGCAAACTGAAATGAAAAGTGTGCAAAAAAAAAGCCAAATATTGTATTTAATTCAGGTAAACAATCAACAATCAAAATCAAAGCAGGAAAATATTGGTAGTAGGGAATAAAGTGTTTTTATTGCAGCTATTAAAAAAACGGGGAATACGCGAACGCATTGTAATTATACGAGTAGTTTGCTTTCTTGTAAAGAACGTAATGGGACTGCCACAATGGTTCCGTTGCGCCAACGCATTTGATTGACGTGACATGTAAAACGTACCGTGATGGCACAATGAAGGTGTTGCCGCATATAAGCTAAAAAGCAACAGATGTTCTTGTCGAGAAAGCAAATATTATATTTCGTTGTGTGTAAACAGGTTTTTATTGGCTGTCAAATATACAATATTACAAAAAGTAATGCTCATTGAGGCGAAAGTGGGTTTTAATAGTATTTATGGTAGTCGCAGACGTTGGGTACGATCATAACTTCGAGATGGAGCCGCAAATACATTTTTCAGCAGGACTTTGTTAAGCCTGGCCTTTTCTCTGCTCTTTCAAACTTTTATAGGAAAGATAAAGGCGCATTTGAATTGACTCAAATAATTTAAATACCATTTATTTTCTGCATATAATTTGATATAATAAAAAACACCATCGATAAAAATTTGCGCTATACAAAATTTTTTTTTCTTAAACCCGGGGTTTGTCGATGAGCAAATACAAAGACAAACGGTGGCAACCGGGTAAAAATTACCACATACTATAATATATAGGTGTATAATTAATTAACCCTTTCGCGATATTGTTGCCATATGGCAACAGTAAACTTTAAAAGGCCGTCAACACTCTTGTAAAAAATATCATCTTTTTTGCTATATATTTTCAAAAATTGAAGTTTAATGGTTAAACAGAAATAAAATAAATAATAACTGCCCATTATATATCGGTAATATAACATTTTTAAAGAAAGCCTTCTGGCATATAGCACTTCACTCTGAAATTTGTATTTTGCATTTTTAGATTTTTTGAGGCATTTTGGGCAAATGTTTTCAACAATTTTTGAATAAAGTATATAGAAAAATGTTCAATCTGTCATTTGGCATATAAATATTTTTTCGCTCGCAGCTTTAAAAGCTGTGCCAATTTTTAAAACTAAGCTTGTTGCCATATGGCAACAAATTTCTCGTAAGGTGTTAACTTGCATTAGATTGCAGAAGAAGTTTATTTGCGATTGAAACCAATACAAAACATTTGTTGCCATATGGCAACATTAGAAAAGAAGCACTTAACAAAAAAAATAAAAAAAATAATTTATTTGTATTGTTATTGGTCCTAAAATAAACACTCAGACAAAAATTTGGATTTTTTGGATGGCGCAATAAAAAGATGTAGGGAAAGGGTTAAATATTTATTTGACGTAGGGAGCGCGTCTTTTGTTTCTATGCAGGACACGATATTTTGTAGAAAAAAACTTAGTAGTGGTTTTATTACCACTGTGGAATTTTTTACCCAGTAGCGACGAACGCCGGGTTAAACAGTTGTCGTTTTCGACGCCCTTGCTGTACCGCAAAAGTAGAAAGTTACCTGGTGCATTCCGGCATGGCGTACGGAATGTGACTCAAATGCACATAATCTATTTATAAGTTTATAAGTTTGGAATTATTTATGTAAATGCATTCTACCAAAATTATGGACATTTTTTCTAATAGCAGTCACACATCGGCAGGCAATGGCAAACCTCCGAGTGTATTTCTGAAAAAGCTCCTCATAAAGAACCATTTACAGTTTTTGTAAAGAGTGGGCAGATTGGAGGTACTTTTTCCAATAGGGTTGTGTTGACAGATCACGCGTGACTACTGTCAAACTAAGTTCATAATTTTTTTCAGTATTCATTGACGTCATCATCGGAAGACTCATGCCTCAACAATGTTAACAACAAAATTGACGCTCGGTGAAAAGTGTGCATTGTGCGCTCAGGCGTACAACGGTGAGGCCCATTTGTGGCTAAGCAAAATTGCCATATTTGGGCTGAAGAGCAACCCGAAGCCTTACAAGAACATCCAGAAAACAACCATTTGGTTGGGCTGGAGGAATCATCAACCCATATTTCTTCAAAGATGAGGCTGACGGCAATGTAACAGTGAATGGCGAACGCTATCGCGGCATGATAAACGACTTTTTGATGTCGGGAAGTCAAACTCGTGATCTCCACAACATTTGGTTCCAACAAGATGGCGCTACTAGCCATACAACACATGATTGATTTACTGCCTCATCGTTTCATCACGGACTAGTGTATTGGCTACCAAGAACCCATATCACTCCATTGGACTTTTATTTGTGGGGTTGTGTAAAATCTAAATGTTTTGTGGATAAACCAGATTTGATTGAGGCCTTGGAAGCCAACAGTACTAAAGTTATTCACGAGATACCGACCGAAGTCATTCCAAATCGGTGTTTACGGATGGCCGAATTACGACGCAGTTGAAAAAAAATTTTTTTTCATAAAATATTATCATAATCCTTTAAGAATTTGTCAAAAAAATTTTAGAACGTAAATTTAAGTATTTCTTATATTATAGATCGTCAACCGTGACGACTCTATTCTTTGCGTTCCAGCGCTGGGAGAGGTATAGTTACGTTGTAATCAAGCTTTAGACGCGATTTTCTCAAAACTATATTTTTCGAATTGACGTACATGATAACCCGAAAAGTTATTAACCGATCTCACTGAAATTTCGCACACATTTTTTTATAATATTACCTTCTATGTATTTGAAGTTTTCGAATTTTTTTCGAAAAAATAATTTTTCTGAAGCAAAAATAGTAGGAAAATTCGCCCCAAAATTCATTTTTTTTAAGCATTTTATTCCGCTAATTTTTTTCCATTTATTGTTAATTCATATAGAAATTATGACATTAATAAACAAAAAAATGTTTAGTTTTTTGTATTCAGGTCACTGACGGCGATGCCACAATCCCCGCTGGGACCTTCCTGAAAGAATACGCCATTTTAAATGATTAAAATAAAAAAAAATATTTATATTATGTATTTTAATGTATAAATAAACTGTATGCCAATTTTGAAAAAAATATATTGACTTCTTCATTTTAAATAATTTTAAAGAAATCCGTTTACAAGTATCTGTCCCCTTAAAAGATTACCTTTAAAAAATAAATGTCTACACAAAAATAATAAAAATTACTCCGAATCAATTTGAATTTTCGTTGCTTTATTTCAATTTAAAATCGATACCTCTAAATTGATCACCCTTTATTACTATTAAATCACCATGGTAAGTAACACAATTGAGCAGCACGTTCAAATGATAAAAGTTTATTATCAGCGACTTGACGGTATGGTTATCTTCTAAGACCTTGCGATTTGACACTGCTAGACTTGTTTATGGGGCTTCCTGAAGTCGCAAGCTTATGCCAACAATTCGCAACCGTCTAGCAGGGTCATTGATATTTACACATTAGAACATTTGAACGTTGTCATATTTCACGCATAATAACCTGCGTTAATATTTCAAATAAAAAATAATAATTTAGTGTTAATGCATCCCCAAAAGCTTGTTTTGTTCCATTTCGACCCGCTCAAAATGGCAAACCTTGTAGGAGGCAAATTTTAAAATTGAGTGTCTTCCACCAAATAATGGAAATATTTATATAATAATTTTAAGAGAGTATATTCGTGTGAAGGGATATGCATATGTATGTACATATTTACATATATAATATACATATGCATGCAACTATATATGTAAATGTGTTAGTATATTTGCTTATGTTTTCATTTACGCATTTAATTATAACACTAACGCTTTTTATCAATTACTTTTAATACAAGTAGTTAGTAAAGACAAATCTCCAGCGCCAGCTACAGCATCTACACATCAAATAACCAGTTATTAACTTATGCTTAGCTCTCTTTTTCAGTCAGTGGGAAGTACACGTTGATGAGGCACCTTTTTTATTTTATTAGCAGGAACCAAAATTAATTAAAACAAACAATATAATACAGTTTATTTTTCAAGACCGCTTTTCAAAAGGGGAAGCACTCTGATATTTGAACTGTTAATTTCAAGAGCCATGTCACTTTTTTGCCTAATATTGTTTTATTGTGTAAAGACTTACCTATAATACTTCCGGCAGCTTTTAAAAATTTCGGTAATTCGTTTTCAAAATCAGTATTTAGCAAAGCGCCTATCATATGCAAATATAATTGTTCTACACTCAGTTTCATAACTAATGCCTTTGAATTTCGAGGTTTGTCAGTCTCGTTTCTTATATACTACTGTGGGCAAAAAGTAAGGTGAATTTGGTTGTAAAATGAAAAATCTTTATTTATTCTTGTAAAGCAATTTCATCCCATTCAAAATAATCCCCTCTCGATGAAATACACTTATGCCAACGATTTTTCCAATCCCCGAAACATGCCAAATAGTCCATTTCCGGTATAGCCATCAGCACCTTCTTCGATTCAGCTTTTATCTCCTCAATCGACTCGAAACACGTTCCCCGGAGTGATCTCTTGAGTTTTGGCAATAGCCAGAAGTCACACGGAGCCAAATCAGGCGAATACGGTGGTTGCGGAACGATATGCGTGGAGTTTTTGACGAAATGGTCACGAAGAAGGAGTGCAGTGTGAGACGGTGCATTATCGTGATGCAAAAACCAAGAGTTGTTGGCCCATAATTCTGGTCTTTTTAGGCGAATTGTTTCACGTAAACGAAGCATAACGCTCAAATAATATTCCTTATTAACAGTTTGGCCAGGTGGAAGGAATTCATAGTGCACCACACCACGAAAATCGAAAAAAACTGTTATCATGACCTTTATTTTTGAACGACTTTGACGTGCTCTTTTCGGTCTGGCCTCGCCTTTAGCACGATATTCGCTTGATTGGTCGGTTGTTTCAGGGTCGTAAGCATAAATCCAAGTCTCATCTCCCGTAATGATGCATTTGAGCTTGTCCTGATAGTCTGAAAGCATTGTTTCACACACATCAACGCGACGACTTTTTTCCAAGAAATTGAGAGTTTTCGGTACCAAACGAGATTTGACTTTTCGTAGGCCCCAATGGTCTATGGTTTTCACAGATCCTTCTGATATTCCGATCATATCAGTAAGGTCTTTAACAGTCAACCGACGATTTTTGAGCACTAACTCCTTCACTTTATTGACATGTTGGTCATCTGTTGACGTCGCTGGTCGCCCGGAGTTCTCCAAGTCATCAACACGTTCTCGACCCTCTTTGAAGTCTTTGTACCACTTATAAACATTTTTCTGCGACATGGTCGAATCACCAAATGCCTTCTGCATGCTAAACGTTTCCGCAGCCGAAATTTCATTCCGCAAACAAAATTTGATGGCACTTCTCTGCTCAATCAAATCAGACATTGTAAAAATCGAAAAATGCCCTCTTGGTCGTTTGGTAAACACAAGCGTAAATATAT